>NC_141691.1:532008643-533390310 GCF_964263255.1 Lissotriton vulgaris | reverse complement strand
ATACTCAGTTTTAAGAACTTCTTGCATTCTCAAATGCACAAAGGCAAGCATGACATTGGAAACCATGCTTACTTCATCAATGATAAGAAGTTTCATTTCCCTCAAGACTCTTGAAACTTCACAACAAGCATCTCCAGATAACTTGTGGTATTGTAATTTGTTATCATGCTCCACCAGTTGGAGCGGTAACAACACAAGACAGCGATGACTCAGTCCTTTCCTGCAAATAACAAGAAATTGCTTTAATGAGGAAACTTTTGCCAGTTCCCGCTTCTCCACTCACGTACAGTCGGACAGTCTTCAACGACGTACATAAGCACTCTTTCTTCTCATGACTTAATCCATGATCAATTTGCTTGGTAACTTCGTCATATATTTTCCTCTGCTCAACGTTGAGTTGTTTTTCCAAGTCTTCTAAGTTAACCGCATCCTCCTGAGCATGTGCCATGGCTCTTTCCACTTCATTCATAGCAGTGGCAGCTTCATTTTCGATAACAGGTCCTCCTAGTGGATCCTGACTCAATGAAACAGAACTCTGACTGTCCTGAGAACTGTCTCTAGCAATCTCAGCTGCAATTGTTGCTTCCTGCTCAATTTCCAAAGTCAACATTTCTTGATATTTGGGAAAAGCAGGACATTCTATGGTCTCCTTGGCGGCAGTGAAAGAGTCTTTGTAACAGAGGAAATCTCCAAGCAGTTCTTCTTCTGCACGCCAAGGCTTGAAAAGTTGCAAAAGTGCTAAATAGAAAAACTCCTTTTTTTCTGGAGATTCGCCACTCAATTTTCGATGGTTTACCAAGTGGCATTTTCTTTGCTTGACCAGACATCCCTCACTTCCAATTACAGCATACACTCCTTTCTCAATATCTTCTTTGATGTTCCTCTTGAATATGTAATTTTGTAGAACCTCATACAAACAAACATTCTCAAGGTGACTGCTTCGATTTGGATAATATGTATCCAACATGTTGGTCTTCAAAATGTCGGTACTGTTTGGCTCCTTTTCCGCCAAATACTCAATTTCCCGCACAGGTTTCAGAACTCGATTACGCGTTGCACCAAGACCAAGACTCGCCCAAACGATACTCCTGGATTTGGCATAAAGACTTGCTGAAGACAACCGGTCAGAACATTTGTAAGCTCCGATTTCTCGATGCGACAACATCTTCAGACTGAAACTGTACAACTTCTTGCTGAGGCTCTTTTCATGGGAAATGTCTTCCCACATATCCTTCAATTCTGTCTTTTCTTTTTTGGTGATGTAAGATGTCACATACCGAGCCACAGCAATACAGTTGTCAGCCACAAACTGTATATCCATGTTAGCATTCCACATGGACAAAATCACTGGGTTGTAGTCGTTGATGTACTTGGACTCTTCGTTCCTTTTCAAATTGTATGTATTTTTGGGTGATTTCCTTGTCACATTATGTCGCAGAGAAGACATCAAACTGTTCACTCTCCCTTTAGAAATCACCGGTCGTGGAAAGTTGAAACGACATTTGGTGTAGAACTTGTCCTTGTTTCTGAATTTACGACGACAGTACTTTCCACAACGATGGCTTTGGAAACGTAGAACTTGTTCTCTTAGGCTTTTCTTCTCCGTTGCATTTGGAACAGCACACGTAGAATACTGTTCTATGAAACTCATCACTAAGTCATCCGGATCTGTTCCAAATTTAGGTGCATCCTTGATCCACAGCAGCATATGTATATGAGGAGCACCTCTTGCTTGGTACTCCTTTCTCCAGAAGAAATCCAACACCTCTCCAAGAGGTGGATTCTTCTTATTCATGATGAAAGACATCATAGCTTCAAATCTATGATTGAAGTACCTGCATACATTCACTGGATCCAAAGAACGCAGTTCTCCGGGTGTCTTGAATTCAATGTTTTCAATGTTTCCATTTGCCTCTCGTAGAAATTCAAGTAAGTCTTCCCAGCCATACTCGGCACAGCTCAGAGTGAGGAACCATGTCGGAGTTCCTAAGTTCCTCAGCATACATTTTAAATCACCATGACGACGGTACCAGTACTCCTTAGTACCACGCTGACGCGCCATGAGATTAATTAGGTGAGAATCCAAAATACTGTCTTGGACATTGACTTTATGCATAAAGTCACTTGCCGAGATGTTTCGCATCTGTATACCACTTTTCAAGATGTGGTTCACTGCATATGACAGTCCAGACAGATTGCTTTCAAACAGGAGATGAAACAAATAGGGAATGCATTGACAAAACCTAGGATCTTCTGCATACAATCGTAAAGTCCGGTATTCAGAAGCAGGAATTTGATGAGGTCGCTCATCATATCTTCCTCCTTGACCTGTTGGAAATAGCTGTGGGAAACACAGAGCTTCCAAACTTTCCTCCCAAACACTAATGGGACTCCCTTTGGCTTGTTTCATTTGAAACAACTCAATAGCATTCCCCATGACTTCCTTGGAATGCAAAGGATGAACACTATAATGTTCATATATTTCTTCACTTTTAGAGGCTTCTACTTTCTCTATTTGGCCAGCATACAAATCGCTATCCTCTTCATCACTTACTTCCTCTTCTGCAACATATACATTCTTATAGTACTTATTATTTGTTTTCAAATACAATGTTGCCTTTTTGACTTTCCTAACATCCACTAAATCTTGCCATATTTTCTTATTCTTTGTCGGAACCCCATTAACTAAGATAACCAGAGGTTCCTCTTCCACTTTTTCTACTCCAATTGTGTTAATGTTTTTGTTCAAATCTAGAGGCAAATAAACAACTCTTCCCTTTAATCCTCTCTGTAAATCTGATGGAGGCAACTTCCCTGTCTTTGGCTCCATTCTTACAATAGCCTGAAAGGGATGGATACTTTGAATCAAAATAGATTCATAAGTATTTAAATCCTTCAATTCAGAAGGAATCTCAACCAATTCCAGATTATTATGAACCGCCCTAGCAGGCATCTGGTTTTGGTTTAATTTGTTACAACAATAAGTACACACACGTTGATCCGATCCCAAATCAAAACAATTTTCTACCATCAAGTATGTTGCGAAATCCTTCCATTCACTACTATTTTCCCTTTCACTTTTTGCATATAAATCCACTAACTTAATCTGATTCCTATAATAAGTGCGTCGACAACACACACAAGTGAAATTAGGCCTCTCACTTGATTTCACCTGAAACGTGGCAATTTCCTTCTGAAAATTTTCTGTACTGGAAACCTGTACATTATCTTCAACATTACCCTATACTTCTGGGTCAATTTGAACATTCTCATCTTTACTTCCAAAGTAACAAAACACAATTTCTTCACAAATATTCTTGACATCTATTTCAGAACCATGCAAAAGAGCAGCGCATAATTGTTTAAGCATAATTGCTGGACTCTTAGCATAATACGACATTCTCACTAATGTCCTCAATTTATTACGATGCACTGCTAGCATCCTCAAATGATGAAAAACACTCTGGCATACTCTCCTGGAAAGACAAGCCAGTGAATGACCATGCAAACCTGTCGCTTCTCTCACTCTGCAAGGATCTAATTTTTGCAACAACTTCATTTTCTGCTTCAAACTTTTCTTATTAAATGTCCGTACAAAATCACAAAGCAAATTGATGGAATCCTGTCGCACACTGCAAATAGAACTACACTTCCAAATGTACGCAGGACCCTTAGGACGTCTTCCTAAAACCTCATTACCTAACACCTCTTCTGTCTCTGTTGTCACAAGTTTTTCTTTTTCAACTGGACAACCATCTTTCACTTCATAAGCTCGACCACTGGTGTCAACTGCAAGCACCAAATCATTATCCTGAAAATAACTCTCCTCATTAAAAAATGCCTCACAACTTGAACTATGCATCCATTCTCCGGAAAAAACTTCACAAAAATTACTTCGATTAACTACTCTCTTCCATCTACTATTTGATTTGAAATCAGAAATTACCTTGTTTAGTTTCCTAATTCTATTGATTACCAAAATAAATAACTTTCGCTTAATTTCAAAAGCCTGATCAATAATTTTCTCTACATTTTTCTTTTTCTTATAAAATGCCACTTTCTGTTGGCCTTTCTTAATATTTTTTAACAAATTAACTATTATCCTGTTGCGGTTCATTCGTTTTCGAATGTCCCTAAACTGTTGTTTCCTTCTACTATCATGCACAGAGTTATCTCTTGCTCTAGCAGTAACATTTTTGATTGGTCTTTCCTTTCCGTTTAAATTGCTTCTCTTTTTCTGGACTGAAACATTTTCTGTAGAAATACTTTTTTTACTACAAATATTTCTTATGAATGATTTCGTGGTCTTACCCGGAGCTTTCTTGGTGACTTGACAAGTTTTTAATGTAGAGGACTGCTGCAGTAATAGATGAACCTGCTGTCTTTGACGTTTTGTAGCCTTTCTAATTCGATTCTTAGTTGGCATTTTCAAATTTTGAAATGATCTGCAGTTGAATCTGTGGTAAAATATAATAAAAAATGTTATTAACCACTATTACCAAACAGTAAATGAATAACAGTCATCAAAAACTTAACACCCTACTTATTATTTAACATAGCAAATCTTTTGCACCACCACTGCGTCACAAAAGTGACGCACAGTGGTACAAAAAAGGCATACACCTATCATAAATCTGTCCCTAACATTTTAAATGATTGATTCAGGATGACGATAAGGTGTGGCCTATCCAGAGGTTTGTTTGAGGTGAGGCCTACTCACGGTTGCAGATGAGATTTTCGCTTGTTGAAGAATACAGAGGAGATAATACATGTGAAGGCCTACCAATGAAGTAAGTCATGTCCACTTCACTCTTGAACAAAGGGCAGACCTCTTTTGTGTCCGTGGACAGACCTAAACTTCATCTGCACAATGTCATTCATAAACTTAGGAAACACTAGTGATGTCATTGAAAAATGTGGAGTTTCTTTTCCTCATTTCACAATCACATCACCTGTGTTTCCTCATTGACTTAAAATGTCCTTAAGACACATGAAAGCGTTTTTTGATTGCCTTTGCACCATTTTTGGGTCATTTTTAACATGGCTATGTAACTCCCAGAATCAAAATCTAAATTTGCAAAGCACAGGTGGGAGCATATTTACAAGAAACTTACCCCATGGAGAAAGCTCTTCAATTTAAATGGGAAAAATAACATCATAGACACTCAAATGCCTTATAAATATGGCCCAAACAACCTATGAAGCTCTAGCAGTACATATCCAGAAATGTAATTGATTTCAAAAAACGTTTTTAAACACAACATATCTGTTTCAGCTTACATGAGAGACCATGGAATGGGCTCCATGTACAACAATAACTTGCGTTACTGCATGCAAGATTTCTACACAGAATGTGCAATTACAATTTCTCAAAGAAACAAAATCTATTTGTATATCACTTGAGACAAAGCAACATTTTAAAAACACAGCTTTCTTCATCATTTTCTCCTTAAATCATACTATTCTCTATCTAAATTAAATAAATCTTTTCTCACCTTAGCAAATACTTTTTGAGTTTCAAAACAGTCTCAGAAATACACCAAATTGTCTTCAGCAGAACAAAGAGTATGCACTCCAGAGGCTGCAGCTATAGAAAGCACAGAAATGCTGGTATTCATTACACATATCTCTCATGTTAGCCAATCAAAACTCTTCCCTCACTTTTTTCAAATCAAAACCCTTCCCCCCTCTGCCCTCTCTGCCTTTTTTGCATAGCAACCACCTCCTGAAAGACCTCTGATGTTTGCTAGTTCACACAACAATGTTTCAATTGAACTCTGAACTCTCAGTGCACCTGCGTATCCAGTGCAATCTTTTCATTAAATGTTTTTTCCTTGACCATTCAAATTACATCTTTCAAAGAACACATCCATGCACCCTAACCTTCTGTTTTCAGAAATGGAAATCCACCAATCACTGCTAATGAATCATTAGCACTGAAACTCCACAGTTTTTTTCTTTACAAACTCCTACTGTTTCAACTGCCCTTTCATTACCACACTTCATCTGACTGCAGCACAACCTTCTCTCACCATGTTTTATGTCTGGATTGTTGGACATAGTTACATCTACTGGGCTCAAAGGTATGCTGAGAACAGAATTTTACCTAACCTCAATTTACAAGATGTGGAAATTAAGTGGTTGGGCCAAAGAGGATTAAAATGTCACCAATTGATACCATTGGTGAAAACCTTTATGCATTTGCCAAAACCTGACCTGTTAATTGTGCACTGTGGAGGTAATGATTTGGGCACTTTGACTGGGGTAAGTCTGGAAATGCTTTTAAAGGACACCTTTGAGCAATTAATGGCACTTTTTCCTAAAACTGCCTTGGTATATTCAAATATATGCCAAAGACAGAAATGGAGGTGGTCGAACCAATTTTGTCCACAAATTGAGAAGTCGAGGAAGCATGTAAACAAATCTGTTTCAGCTTACATGAGAGACCATGGAATGGGCTCCATGTACAACAATAACTTGCGTTACTGCATGCAAGATATCTACAGAGGAGATGGAGTTCACTTCTCAGATGAGGGCAACAGAATTCTCATTTTGAATTTAAGACTGTGCATTGGTACCTACTTATAAGTACCTAAATGTACCATAAACCCAAAAGCTCTTCTCAGAGCTACCCTACATCTGATCACTCACAATTATTATTTTACTCTAACTTTTTTCACTAATTTTCAACAAAATACGCTCCCCGGAGCGCTGCCCGGTACGCGAACCAGAAGCTAACCGCGCAAAATTTGTAAAAAAAATGTTTTTTTTCCTGCACATATAAGCCTCCTCAGCCACCCTCAGAAAACCTAGGGGGTCAAGATAAGTCTACCGTGCCCCCTTCTACCCATTCTGAACATTATTTGCCCTCCATCTTGTATCTTAATTCGACCGAAACACAAAATGGTGGACTCCCGTAACGCTTCAGGTTCGCGTACCGGATCGCTCCCTGGGAAGCGCACCATCAAAAAAGGTGGGAAAGTAATTTACAGAAAAACGACTGGAGACACTCTCACCAAATATAGATTAGCTCATACTACATACCAATCCCTTTCATTTTCACAAATTTGATTGAAATTACATTTAGCCATTTAGCCTGTAGACCTCTCTAAATACCGTGAGGGAAATTACTTCACAAAACACATCTGAAGTGTTGGAATTGACAACCAATGAAAATGTTACTTTCATTTTCTACTTTTATTACCTGACATTTGATTGGTTATATACCTGAATATATATAAAGGAAGAGAAGGAAACACAGCCATTTTGACTACTACTTCTTGTTGTACATTTCAATTGGATTTTCACTAATCACTTCAACTTCTTTGTAAAGGTAAGTTGTTATTTTTAAAACTGAAGTATATTGTGCACTATAAGTTAATATGGTAAACTTTTTCTGATAGTTATATACTATCCCTCTGTAGTAGTTATAGATTTAGATAGACTTCTCTGTTATAGTTATGGATGGAGTTAGGCTTCTCTTGTATAATTATGAATTTACTTACGTTAAATCACATACACTTTTTTATATTCCTACTTCCACTCTGATACTATACACTGCCCAAAGTTAAATTCACTGATAAAAACTGCCTATCTAAAATTAATCCCAACAGTGCCCTATCTCTACTAATATATATATTTTTTTATCCAAATTTCAGGCAAAATGGAAGGCGAAAACAAAGTTTCATTTCAAATTGACCTGCAAGAGAGCAGCCAAGAAATAATTGATCCAAATTATATAGAATTTATGGATGAAACTTGGGACCAAGAACTACTGCAATGTGTGCAAGCAGTAGATGACCTCCTTCAAAATGAGGACATTTTACACCCTCAGAGATTACAAACTATGTTCAATGAAAATAATGACATTTCAGACAGCGAAATGTTAGAAAGTTTATTAAATTTTGAAACACAATCACAATAATAAATAATTGCTTAAAAAATAAAGAAATTAAAAAATAATCAACAAAACCAACAATCAATTAACATACAGTATTTGAAAACTCTATCATTCTTTTTTCCTTATAGTACACTCCCCAGAACGCTTCCCGGTTCGCGAACCGGGCGCTCCCCACGCAAAAAAAAAAATTGTTTTTTTTTTTTGCCCTGCGGGGCCCTTTTAAAACCTCCACATAAAACCTAGGAGGTCAGGGAGGATCTACTATGCCCCCTTATGGTCATTTCCCCCTTTGTTTTGGCCTCCTCTTGTCTCTCGATCCTACCGAGAGACAAGATGGCGGCCGCTCCGGACTGTTTAGAATGTTGACAGACACCGAAGAGCCAATCAGCTTCGCTTCGCGAAGTTCCGTTACGCGAAAAGTACGCGAACCGGAGCGCTACCCGGAGCGCTGTCACAGATATATATCTTTTTTTGAACGTTAATTTCTCAAAATCCACTGGAGCACATATATTGAGACCCAACAAAGGCACATCCGGCTAACAGTCCCTACAATTTTGCCAAGTTTCGTGCAAAACCATTCAGCCGTTCGGGCTAAAAGTGAGGCCAACCGCCCTATGGAAATTAACATGGGAAAAACACGTTTTGGGACCCCCCTTTTTTCTCGGCCCCCCCTTGCCAAATCCCCCCCAAATTTTCAGGGGCTGCTCAGAAACTAAATGTTCCATTTTCCTGAAAATTTCATCCAATTCCGTCCACAAACGCCAAAGTTATTAGACATAAAATTTTCAAAAATCCCATAGGGAAAAAATCCTAACTATGTATACCTACTGGCGACCGCCAGTAGGTAATATATATATATATATATATATATATATATATATATATATATATATATATATATATATATATATATATATATATATATATATATATATATATCCAGTCTTGCCAAACTCATCCGATACGAAGAAGGCGCTGACACCATGAATCTCAATCCAAACTCGATTTATTTACTCACTGTCTGCTTAGACGCGTTTCGGCGTTGCCGCCTTGTTCACTACATCTGCATTCAAACTGAGCTCCAACATATATACTGTGGAGATGTGGGCGTGTCTAACAATTAGCACACAGGTTCAAACCAGGTATTACCATGGTTACATGATGGTAAATCTGGGAAGTTACACAGAGTCTTTACTCCATTCTTATTACCGAGTATTCATTGCAGAAATGTTTTTTTATATACAATAGAGTTTAAAAATTCATAAATCACCTAAACAAGTGTTCAAAGTAATAGTGATAACAACCTTTTCCTCAAATAGCATGTTACAATTCACAGCTGTTGAAAAAGGTTAAATAAAAACATTTGCTGCCATCTCTGCATTTAAATAATAAGTTAACACTTTGCCGCTTTTTTACCCTAAGTGCCTGCCATGGATGTGCCCTTATTAAGGTCCTAATTTAGTAGACCCTCTGGTTTGCCTGTGCATCCCAGACTCCCATGTGTCATGCTGGTGTGTGTGCCTTTACAACGTGTGTGTGTGGGGGTGGGCTGGTTCGCCTTCAATGATCACCGTTTGTTGCCGCTTGGGACCTGAGCATCTCCCCGGGTGAGTTGTGCTGCGCGTTGTTGCCATTAGCTTCCTAACGCTACAATGTTGCCAAAAACTGTCACCGCGCCGGCTCTGAGGGTAGCGTGGAAAATTGGCTCGCTTGAAACAATGTTTCGCGCTAAAACGGGTTTAGGAAGTAAAGCGCGTTTAGCTTCTAATAACGCTACAATGTTGCAAGCTATCACCGCCGCCGGCTCTGAGGGTAACTTAAGATTTAACTTACTTGAAACAATGTCTCGCGCTGAAAGAAATACAGGAAATAATGCGCGCGTATTTCATGACTGTTATCTCCGTCTGCTAACAAAGTGGGTTTCCGTGTATTTTTGCCCACATTCTTATCGCAACATTGTATCTGAATCCCTGACATGGACCCTCGCGCATGCATTCGCTCCATAGTTTATCTTATGAATTACTATATATATATATATATATATATATATATATATTTATATTTATTTTTTTCACTGAAAAAAACAAAGGTTAAAAGGACCCTGGAGTTAGACTCAGATTCACTAATGTTAAACCAGGAAAATTCAGCAGTTATAGTTACCTGAGCTATAGCTATAACTTACGCCCCTGCAATGCACTACTTATGACCTCACATATTACATCACTCATGACATAGTGACATCACTGATAACATTTCAAATCACATTAGTAAGGACATCAATGATTACATCATTAAGTGAGTGTAAATGTATTTAAGAGTTTATGGGTGTTAAACATATATAGTAGCCTACTATAGAAGTTAAATTAATATACAAGGTGAACTTCTACTGAGTGATACTACTTCTAAAATATATTAAGTACGCAGCGTGGCAATTGCATGCCTGGTAAATTGTGCCTGTTAAAGGCTGTTTCCCTCTGTTATGCCCCCTCCAACACCTTATCCACCACAAAAGCAATGACTGAAGCCTAATTGTTCTCACATACCCAAGAGTTTTTGGCTTTGTCAATGTTTTTAAATATACTGCATTGCAGCATAGACTGCTATGTATGTAATGTGGCTGACAGAGGGAAAAAGCAGCATGACTAAGTAAACGCTAGTTGCGTCACAGTACGTTTTTATCTTTCAGCCTGTGCTGGTGTGCATCCTATCTAATGAATCATTGACAAAGCCAATAGATCGTGCATAGATGACACCTATTGGGTTTAGCAGTGCTTGTTACTGTAGCCATGTGTGTGTCTTCAGGTGTAGACTGGGCAGCATGTGGCGTCCATTAGTGAATGAGGCAGCTAATTAGGGCAGATTTTAATGTGTAAAGGTATGCTGCCTAAGTGTTTTACAAGATATGGGACACTCCATGGATTTATGTTTACTTCAGGCAGTGCGTGTGATAATATTAGGGAAATCAACAATAAAGACCTGTCCACCAGCCCAAAAATGGCCTGTAAGGCCAGCCTAATGGCCATTAGACGAGTGAACTTGCATGTCTCCCCTGTAGCCTGTTGACTTGTTAATGTACTTAACACCTCGTCAAGTCCTTTCAAGCAAAGAAATATAGCAACAGGGCTTGTAAAAGTGGTAAGTGCATTAGCATATAAATTAAAGAGCTGCCTCGTCACAATGCCAGCCTGAGGGGTCCCATCAGAATACTGATGTGACCCCAGCAGAATCTCTTTTCCACTGGATTCATTTGCAGCGGGCACACGAAGAGGAAACGTCCTTCCACGCTTTTAAAATGAGCATCTGGGGAAGTCTTTCTCTGTGTGCTGGTAATCTGGTGTGCGCTTCTGAAGAGGTATTGGGTGCTGTGAAGGTGTAGGTTGCACATGTGCGCACTTGCCCACCTTACAGGGAACATAGCTCATGACATGGTCAGTGACATCACTGATGACATCTCAAAGTGACATCACTAATGATATCACTGATATATATCAGTGATATCATTAGCGTATCTTGCTTTTCATAACACATGCTGCCTTTAAAAGATATATGATGAGTGTCCAGCCCACTTCTTGTGCATTTTGACTGGCATATTAGCTTATGTGGGGTTTACTGCGGTATGAACAGGCCTGGCCTATGGCCTATATCTCATCCACAACATGGCATACCAAAAGGCCAAGCTTTACATGTGAATTTAAGCTATTTTTCATTAGTATATTCTCATCTTGCCCATTCCAAGTAGATCCTCATATTACTCAAGAAAATGATGGGAAAAGACGGGAACAGAATGAAGTGCAAAGCTGAAGTGAAGGGAGATGCTTTATTTTGTTGAAAATTGTACCAAACTCTTAGGTTACATACCCAGGTTATTTCAAAATGATTTTTATTTAGTTTCTTTCTGATATTATGCCGACTAACGCACAATCTGGCTCAGTTAGGAAGCAATCAATACAGGGTAGGATCAGTTTTATTCTGCAGTCCACTAAGTACTGGAATATTTCATAAGTGCAAAATCAACATTGCTAACAAACTGAATTGTTTTTCAGCAAATTTGATTCAAAACTTGTGATGTAAAATGTACCATTATTGATTTGTGTGAAGAAGAGTTCCCCCTTGCCTACAGACCCACATTTGCACGGTCAAACTTAATTTATTTGCTTATTTGCTGCTAATTGCACCACCACTTTGAAAGGTTTGCCCGCTGCTACTGCTCCCCTGTGTGTCACTGATTGTTCCTTTTCCAACAACCCTCTTTCCTGTGGGCATGTTCCTTCTTGTCCTTTCTTTCTGTTTTTGCTCCGATCTTTCTGTTTTTGATCCGAATTTCTCTGCCATATCTTCTCATGTGTTGCTCCGCATTATTCCCTCCCCCTTCCCCTTGTCTTTCTCCTCTCACCCAACTTTGCTCCATTGCTCCTGCTCCATCATGGCTTCTCTTCCCTACTACTGCTTCCCTCACACAATCACTCTCACCCATTCAATCCTGCACCATCACTTCTACTGACCTGCCCATTCTCTCCAGTCCATTTCTGGGCCGGTATTACTGAAAGGACCCACTTTCCCTTGGGCAGTTGAGTAGGATTCAACCAGGGAAAGCGTGCCCTACTATTAAAAATGCTCTGCCCTAAGTGCAGCGGCGAACTCGTGCTTCCCTGGGGGCAGCACATTTACGAGAAATATGGGGCAGCTTCTTACCAGCTGCTTGCTCTGTGTTTCTTTGTGCAGGCTGCAACCTGCCTGCCCCTTCAAAAGGGATCCGAGATCACCATGCAGCTGGGTGCAGTGAGTGACTGTACCTGCCTTCAAGGAGATGTCTAGGGGGTCCATGGGACCCACTTTTATCCCTCAAAATGGCTGCCCTCACGGGGAGCACTGACAGTGCACCACCTTTCTGTGGTGCACTTTTAGTGTGCCTCCTGACAGTTTCTTTGCCCTTGAGCCCATGTCCATAATACAGCACGGGTGCATAGGCAAGGTGGTCACCTCATTTGCAATGTCCAGCACCCACATCCAAATATGGGGACGCCCTTTCTCAATAGCACTGGTGATACATGTGCACCAGGGATATCTGTATTACTGAAGTGTCTGGGGCTCCTTCTGTAATACCAAAGTGCCCTGAGGGCATGAAAAGCAGGTGCAAATGCCTGTTGGGCCCCCGTAGCCCTTTATGTATTATGGCCCCAAGTGACCATGGTTGTGACTTATGTAGAAATGCAAAAAGTGTGTACCACAGTGAAAGGTCAGCTGCCGCAACTGTCGCATAAGCTATTTCACCATACGTTGCAGACTCCAATAGTCATGTGAAATGGTTTGGCCTGGTGTTATTTAACTGGTGTTGTACACAATCATATGTACTCAACAGTGCAAACTGAGCCCAATTATACTTACAAGTTTGACAGTTAACTGTGGGGTGTGTATTGAATGTGCTTGTTTGGGCCCAACCATAAAATTTACGAACATTTTCCTTGTCCCTTAATATTCCATAAGGGATTGAACAAGTAAACACTAAGCTAATAAGGGCCAGATGTAGGTAAATCAGAAATACCGATTTCTTAAAAGCAAATTTTACTGATTCGCTATTAGGAAATCGGTATTTCCTATGTAGGTAAAGATTCAGTAAAAAATACTGAATCCCTAATATTCCTTATTACCGAATCAGTAATTGAGATTCGGTAATAAGGAATACCGTCCCATTCATTTCTATGGGCTTGGAGGCCCATAGGAATGAATGTGAAGACATTCAGTATTAGTGATTCGTATTACTGAATCGGTGATACCAGGAGGTATTTCAAGGGTGCCAGGGTTTCCAAAGGACACCCTTTTGCACCCCTGAAATGTGCATGTGTGCACATGTGGCGCACATACATGCCCTAAGAGCATGGATGTGTGCCACATGGTACTTTAAAAAAAAGCAAAAAAAGTGCTTTTTTAACGGAAATCAGTAATTACCACCAACTTGAAGTTTGTGGTTATTACCGATTTCTTAAGGCTCAAAAGCACTCTTTAATGTGCTTCCTACATTGCATTTAAGGAATTTGTATTACTGATTCCTTAAATGCAAGAGCAATAAGGAATCGGTATTAAGGAATCGGTATGGAATCGGTACCGATTCCTTAGGTACCGATTCCTTACCTACATTAGGAATGGCTAAATACCGGTCCGTAACGCAGAAATTTGCAGAATTTATGAATTACTGAGTGGTATTTAACCACCTACATCTTGTCCCAAGTGTGGAGAGCCATCCGGCCACGCCCTTAAAATGTATCTAGTTGAACCCCTCAAGGCTGGGCTCGACCCAAGGGGATAAATAGGCAAGCAGTGGTTGCATGTGATCACTAGCTGACCATACATCCATGTGAGGGTGCAATCTGTTTTCCAGCCGCTGTAGTTAGGCCTACAAACATGCCTAGTGCCACTTACCACACTGGTGACGAGGGAGTGATGACCACTCGCTTCATCTGGCTGTCACCTTGCTGCTATGCCATGGAGCCATCAAGCATGAGAGGTCTCGTTCTCCTCAGCCTAATGACTTGGAGCATCCTTCTGCCACCTGGCGCCCCAGCGATGCCTATGACACCATGGGCCTCCGCGGGATGGCGCCTGCCTTCTTGGATCCTGCACCCCAGCCCACTGCGTCCACCGGCTTTACCGTGGCTCTCACTGCGCCGGCATCACAAGGGGCGTGGCCTCATGAAGACAGCTCTGCGGTACCTTAGCAAGACGGCCTCGACACCTCTCAGCCCAATGAGCCACCTGGAGCGGGTACATCATGCTTCACCGCTGAGGAGAGTGCAGGTGAGAGGAAGTTAACTTGAAGGCCAGTCTCTGAGGGTAGGTTACATGCTTGGGGGCCTTCCACTCTCTGTCACCACAGATACTGTGGCATTGTCCAGACGGGACATGAATTTTACCTAAGGTGAGTAGAGGTGGACAATAGTCTACCTGGGTATCTGGAAGGAGACCCTCCAACGGATACACCCCAAATAAGAAGCAAATAACACCATCTATAGACATGACCCTCCCACATATATACAGCGTACAAGCACTGTGTCACGGGAGTGCCCTCAGCAGCAAGTTTCCAAATCAGCAGCCAGTGTGCACCCTCATTATCTACTGTCCTAGGTGCACCTGCCACCTGAATCACAGCTCCAATTGCGGCCCACTACCTCCTCAGCTTCCACAGCTGGCCCAGGTACCCCCTGTGCCAAATTTGCATGCCTCTGTCGCTCTACTAGCCGATTCAGCTACGGCTGTGCCTCAGTAAAAACTATGGATTGGACGCCTCAACCACTACTTTTGTGGCATGCGAGAGAGTGATGGGGCTGTTAAATGCTCACTACTGAAGCACTTTGGGGGCGATGAGTTTTATGAACTGTTCGAGACACTACTGAACACCGGCCAAGATGATGACTACGACAAGGCAGTTGAAGCCCTCAACAGACACTTTGACTGCCAGATAAATCCTGGCTGCGAGCATTTTAAGCCTTGCCAAGCCAAGCAGACAGACGCAGAGTCAGTAGACATGTTCTACACCAGGCTGCGGAACATTGAGGAGATTGGCATGCAAATTATACAGGGATTTAAGTTAGTCGCACTTCGATTCCAAATACACCGCTAGCCTGGAATGCCCATGGATGAAATCCTGATGCTTTCATGCTCAAATTAACTCTCCAATAGCCGGGCAGATGAAATGGAAACTGCAAGGGCCTGGAGTGCCAACAACTCATCAGCCCTGAAGACAACACTAATCAAAGAGGAGACGGTGGACACAATACAGCGACGACCACACCCAGCTCAGCTGCGCAATATAACTTGAAAGCACCCTGAAAAGTGTGGATACTGCGGTTTTGACCATAAGCCATCAGATTAGTGCGAGGCAAGATGGCAAACATACTCCAAGTGCGGCAAGGTCAATAACTATGTCAGTGTCTGCTGTAGAGAAAGAGGGCAACTAGAGGAGGTGCTTTGAGAGGACGTGCCATGACTCTATGTCATTTGACACTGGAAAGCCCTGCCAAACCTGGGACACAGCCCACACAAGGGGCCATGTACATTTAGAAGACGATGATGACGACATCTTTGTAATCTCTTTCCCTGGACACACTGGCCGTAAGAGGTGTCCCCCACCCATGGGCACCATGTTTGTCAACAACAGCTCCATTAAGGCCCTAATTGACACCGGGAACAAAGAACAATTGATGGACATAATGCAAAACAATGTCATACATTCACCTCTGTACAGAGATCTGGGCCCCAATCCATCACATTTTTGCTCCCCATGTCATTCCAGTTTAGACCCAGCCAAATGCAAGTCAGTCTTGACCCTGTTCCTCATTGGAACAGTCCAGCACGAACTGCAAGGTCAGGTCCTCCTTGGACTGGAAACAAGCATCATAGGACCTCTTTCGTGGTCTCACCCCTAATCAGCCAGGCTAGCTTTACTCCAGTGGCATGGAGAGCATGGGACCCACATCTGGGCATACACGTCACACTTGAGGTGACATGCAAAAAGAACACTTTATGGACAGATTGCAGGGCAATGTCATACATTCACCCCATCACAGAGCTCTGGGCTCAGAACTTTGTGACTGGGGGTGAATGTTTGCATTTTTCAGCATTCTGTCTATCATGTATTCCTTTTGCTAATTGACATCAGGGCATGAATAAAAGTGATGGACTTGAGCCACTATGAAAAGCGAACTCCACGTTCACCTCTCACCCCAAGTTCGGCTAAGATGATGATCTACACGTACAGGGGTAAAGACGCCATACCACTTATACGCATGATCGAAGTTGACAACACCAGCATCGACCACACTGTCAGGACCAAATTCCACGTCATGAAAGGCCAAAAAGGCACGCTGCTCAGATGCCACAGCAGAAGATCCGGAGCTGGTGTTTTATTGAAACAAATACAAGACTAACAAGCGGAAGATTTTCTAAATTACTTCCCTCAACTGTTCCAGGGGCTGGGAAAACTTAAAGATCGATAGGTCACTCTATACATTGACAAGACCATTGAGCCCACGGCACTCAGACACTGACGTATTCTGCTTCATCTCCACCCACTGGTAGAGAAGGAGCTACAAGACCATGAAAGCCTAGGGGTGATTGTGAAAGGTGTGGAATCCCACCCCGTGGTTCTCTCCACTGGTTATCACACCAAAACCCAAGCAGCCGGAGCCTTCCAGATCTGTGTAGACATGAGGCCCCCTAACTAAGCCATCCAGAGGGAAAGACGTGGCCCCCACCATGGAAGACATTGTGTCAGACCTAAATGAGGGGGCAGTGGTTTTCTAAATTGTTTCTAAACTCAGGATACCACTAGCTGGAGTTGGCACCTGAAAGCCACTATAACACGATTTTTTTCACAGACGCGGGCCTCTGGCGGTGCACCAGACTAAGTTTTGGCATCTCTTCTGCAGCCGAGGTGCTTCAGAATTCCATCAAAGAAACCCTCTCATGGGTGGTGGGCAAAATGAACCTGACTGATGATATCCTCATATATTCCCAGAGCCTGGAGGAACACCATGAGCAACTGCGTGCGGAGCTAAAACGTCTGGCAGATTGTGGCTTCACCCTCTACCAAAAAAAATGCATGTTCTATCAGAATTCAATCGACTTTTTCAGATACGTGTTCTCCAACAAGGGTCTCCAAGTTCACCCCAGGAAAGCGTAGGCTATCCAAAATGCCCTGGTACTGCAAAACCCGACTGAAGTGTGCAGTTTCCTTGGCATGGTAACATACAACAGAACTTCCATATCCAGCCTGGCAAGTTATCAGAGCCCTTGAGCCAACTCAGGAAGACCAGCGTGCCTTGGTCTTGGGACCCCAAGAAGGAAGTCACTTTCCAGAACATAAAGAAGGCACTGCTAGACCAGACCACAAGACTTACTTTCATCCATGGAAAAGAACCGAGCTGGTCGTGGATGCCAGCCCTGTGGGGCTCAGAGCCATCCTCCTGCATGAAGATGCTTGAGGGGAGAGCATCCCCATGGCCAGACAGAAAACCGCTACACAACGTGAGGCGATGGCCATTAGATGGGTGTGATATGACAAATCGATATCCCTACTGGAGCCGGGATGGTTCCTAGAAAAAGGCAGGAGAGGGGAAGGAAAAACTACACGTAGAGGATGAGGTGTGTTAGGTGTAGATTAACATCTAAACAGGTCTACAAATCCCTAGTTCTGTTAACCATCTGTTAAAATTAAATGAAATTATCCGTAGTCCTAGTGATGTAGTTCAGGATCACAGTTTTATTTTTTAAGTAGGATCCATATTAAGTCTCATGCTAGGCCTCATGTAATGCCCCACCAGGAGCAGCTACATCACTGCTCAGCCCCTCACACCAACTGATGACTTCTTCCACTCAAACACTCTCAATATTCTGATGACATCACATAGACTGAGCAGCAAGGCATGGGCATGAACAGAGAGGATGCATCAATCACTTATTAAATTATAACACCCTCCCCCTCATCAGAAACGTAAAAATCCAAGCATGTTAGATCAAAGTACATACATGCAATTTTGACAAATATAAATAAAATGTGTGGTGGTGGACATACACACATCTAAAAAGTTAACAAGCTTCAAGAATAACACAAACCTTAAAGACGTAACTCTAAAGGGTAATTTTGCAACCCCTAACCACAGGATGATATAAATACCTCAACCAAAAACAAGAGTAAATCCAGAGAAACACGGTCCAACACCTCATATGAGGTAAAAAACAATTTAAAGGGGAAAACGAAAGAGGCAAGTCAGAGAAGCTACAAGAAAGGTAGACCTCTGATGTGCGTACCCGTCACGCACAGTCCAACACCTCATACAAGGTAAAAACCAATTCAAAAAGGTAAAACCAAAGAGGCAAATCAGAGAAGCTACTCAAAAAGTAGACTTCTCATGTGCGTACCGTCACGCACAGTCCAACATCCCATACGAGGTAAAAACCAATTAAAAAAGGGTAAAACCAAAGAGGCAAATCAGAGAAGCTACTCGAAAAGTAGACTTCTCATGTGCGTACCCGTCACACACAGTCCAACATCTCATACGAGATGAAAACCAATTAAAAAAGGGTAAAACCAAAGAGGCAAATCAGAGAAGCTATTCGAAAGGTAGACTTCTCATGTCCGTACCCGTCACACACAGTGCAACACCTCATACGAGGTAAAAAACTATTCAAAAGGGTAAAACCAAAGAGGCAAATAAGAGAAGCTTCAATAGACAGAGTCTTCTCTAGTGTGCACCTGTACACAGAGTCCAACACCTTATAGGAGGTAACAACAAATTCAGAAAAGCGTACACAGTGACCAGGAACACTATACTCTATCGTCCTCAAATCATACAGATGCAAGACAAACACTACCCACTCTCCCCCCTTACATACAAATTAAGTAACAGGCTCCAGTAAATGACACAAACATTCGATACAAATACAGGTTCCAATAAATAATACAACATTGGATAAAAACACACCCAAAATTAAATTCACAACGACAACATTATGGAAAAACGCAGAGCCCCAAGAAAATAATAAGCTAAAACATAGAAGGTAGTCACAGTGGTCTGCAAAACAAGCATGCTGGGCTTGAAGTACATGTAGATAAAGGTAAATCGCAATGAAACAGCACCTTGCTGGAAGATTATAAACAAGAAAAACAACAATATCCTTCCCATTCGCTTGAAACATCAAACCAAAGTGAAGCAGTATAGGTGTGCCTGTCACCGAAGAGTGTAGGCACAAACGATGACAAAGTTCTGATGACGATCCAGTCACAAGTTGATGAAAAATGAATGCTGAGTTAAATTGGAGAAAAAAAAGTACATCAAATGTGCGTGTCATCGCAGATAAGCAAAAGAAATGGCACGCTCTGTCTGTCCCACAAACATTATTGTTCACCGAAGAAGAAAAAAAAACGTGACTGGCAGCGAACCCTCGTTGAATATAGTGGAATATGCAGTCAGGGAATCAGCCAATGTATATCAATGCAGCCGCCAACCACAAGATGGCGGCACGCATGGTGACGCCGCGCCGGGTGGCTCCCGGCGTCACGGTGCATCAAGGCGTCAACACAGTGAGGATCTTGGAGGTGTCACAGAGGGTTGAAAGCAGGTAAGTGCGCGGGCAATGAGCGGACAGTGGCAGCGCTCGAGACAGGTTTTGAAAAGTGCCTAAAGTGCAACTGGCATAACGGGCAAAACACAGTAAAATTGATGGCAAAACCGGGGCAATAGACATAAAGTAAACACACCCTACAACAGTCCGAGTGCAAATTCAAAGCGGAAAGGTAACAAACCAGTATCACCAGAGACAGGCAACAGGCATCAAGAAAAACAAGAATTGTTGAGAGCACACAGCAAGAAGTAGTGCTCACTGGTTGGCATGTTGTCGCAACGCAGTAGTACATCAGGGTGGCAAAAGTTAATTAAAAAATGTAAGGCAGGCAGCAAGACAAGATAACACTCTCCTAGTGTAGCAGTTCCAGCAGTATTTGGTTCTTGATAGGTAGACAGGAAACAGCCCTCCAAAGACAGGAGAGAAGACAGGCAGCAAACAGGTAGGTAGGAGCAGGTCGCTACTCTGGCATGCTTTCTCAGAGACAGGTAGGCAGATAGGAATTGGCACTTTAGATCCTTGGTAAAACATTCCCAAAATCCAACGGGTAGCAGGAACACCCAAATCCACATGTACAGTTCTCAGTAGTACACACAAATAATTTCCAGGTCACGGATGATGTTCTCTGTCAACATGTTACAGGGCAGGAACAGTTCAGAAAAGACAGGAAGACTTCCAAACAACAAAGTAAAGTCCAAGATAAACTCGCACTTACTGGGGCGACCGATGAAATGGTCACTGGTGAGGCATTAGGGGTGCGAGGTTTGTTGAAATCCCAAGTTTCGAAAGTCCAATGTCCAATGTCCATTCAAATCCACTTTTACATGAGGTTTCGTTAGTCCAAAGTCCATTCTCCACAGAAAATTGCACGCAGGTTCTTAAAAATCATCGCCAGTGTTAAAATTAAATGAAATGATCCGTAGTCCAAGTGATGTAGTTCAGGATCACTGCTTTATTCTTCAAGTAGGATCCATATTAAGTCTCATGCTAGACCTCATGTAATGCCCCACCAGAAGCAGCTACATCACAGCTCAGCCCCTCACACCAACTGATTACTTTTTCCACTCAAACACTCTCAACATTCTGATGACATCACATAGACTGAGCAGCAAGGCAAGGACATGAACAGAGAGGATGCATCAATCAAGTATTAGATTATAACACCACCCTTGTTTAAGGGTGTGAAGGGAAAAATACCTTTTTCTTATTATAGCCCTCACACACTCTAATAGTGACATACTTCATCATTGGGCTCACCCTGACTCCTACAGGTCAGGGTAGGTTCAACCGTCTTTCAGGGAGCACTTATAAAGATTTTGTATGGGGGCATAACGTTAAGATACAATTCTTCTCCAGCTCCTAAAGTATCCTTTATTAGTGGAGTGGGAGAGAAGGTGAAAATACCTACTATGGTAGGGTGGGAGGATGTGATGGTCCAATGACCCTAAACTAAAACACCAACATGTTTCAGCCCTTGCTTTTGGCCTATTTAGAGGTCCTGGGCTTTTGTTAGGGTGGGATGCAAAGAGGCTACTTCCCCCGGATACGTGGATGTAAGGTGCTCATGCAATTAACATGTATCACACTCGAAAAAAGCAAGTCTAGTACCTGCACTGTTTTCTCAGAGGAATTGCCTGCAAAAGGAAGCACAGAAAGAAAAAGCACATAAGGTAAACATATTTTGCAACATATGTGTTGTGAAGCCAGAGTGATGCTAATGGTTGCAGTGAACCTTCACTGGCATCGTCCCCCTAGGCAACGTGCCGTGGGAGTGCTTGGTACAATGTGTGGAGCACCAGAAAGTGAAAGGATCTGGTGTTCCTAGACCTGATAATATACCAGTAGACTCATTCACGGTTATGCTATTCAGTGTCACACACACAGGCAGGGTGAGGTTTGTGTAGTGAAAATCATGATATGTAAATGGTGATTCAATGAGGCACTCACCCCGAGATAACCAGGGTGCTAGCTCTTAATGATGAGCTTAGAGGGGGAGGCCGTGTAGTCACACTCTCGGGGTTAGCAAGGAAAAAAGACAAAACAGAGATGACAAGCCAGCATTAGTATTCCAAGTGTCCAAGTTCAGAGACTGCTAAAGGGAGTTCCCTTCAGTAAAGAAATTACTGTAAGCTTGCGTCTAATCTCTAGAGGGTAAAGACTTAGTTCATCAAAGGTCTAGCCCGTCGGAGACTTACTGTGCTCAGCTCCCCTGCTTGTCCGTGAATGCAGAACGGAGTTGGGTTTAGAAGTAGTGCAATCCCACACGCAAAGCGGTCCCGGGGTAATCAGCCCCGCCTTGCTCGCTTTCCAGGGGTGGCGCTCTGATAGGCCAGGCGTTAGAGGCTCACCACCACATGACGCAGGGCTTGACCTTGCGTACGTCGGGTCAGTGAAATGACTCAAGAGTTTGGGTGGGCGGAGGGGATGGGTTTAAACCTGTTGCGTAGGAGAGAGGTGCTGCAGTGTGTTTTTAAAATAAAAACAATAAAGTTATTTCAATGTACAGTTGTTAAAAAAAACGAAAGTGGTCAAAAAAAATGTAATTGTCTGTAAATCACTGAATTTATCCAAAACAAATAAACCGGTACTGGCCCATGTCTATTTGTGGTCCCAAACCTTTCTTCAGAGTCTAAGCTAAACGTCCCAGGAAAGAGGGTGGAGTAGCTATGGACCATGAGGTGGATCCTACATGGGGAGCTCTTGTTTGTGTCCGAGGGGTGGGGCATCTGGTCTGTTGGATAGTCAATGCTGCTGTCGGGGATAAGACATATGAGCAGTGCATTATGGAAAGTGCTTATGGGTTAGGGTTCTAAAGATGTTGATGTATGCAGCATCATCGCTATTGGCGTCTCATCATATTAACCGGTGTTTCTGTTGGGGAATTAGGTGTAGATGGAGAGGAATGTTCCTGGCTTCGATGTGGTGAAGTAATGGAACACTGGGTTACATACATCCTGTTCCATGCACCATGGTTGTTATGGTGATGGCATATGATGGGTTTGGAGGCAACATGCCGGGTGGCTATCAAGTTATATTATTTAACTGGTTCCATGGAATATCATTGTTTAGACCTGTCTTATGTTCTGTAGTCGGTACACCCCAGTTGTTCTTTTAGTAGGAGCGTTTGAAGGGCTCCGTTAAGTGTGGTTGCTTTTTCTATGATTGTTCTTTTAAGGTCATTTGCATTATAGTTTGAGTCCAAAAAAGAGGTCGTGAGTTTGGTCATACTTTTCTTACAGCGAATGGTGCTTCTCTGTTCGCTGATCCTGGTTTTCATTTTTCTTGTGGTTATGCCGATGTATTTGAGGTCGCAAGGGTAGGTTATCAAATATACGACATTGGTACTGTTGCAATTTGTGTGGGTTCTTTGCTCCCACAGGGTTTTCAGTCCCAGGTCAATGGTTGTGGTGTCTGTTGAAAGATGACACGCTGCGCAGTTTCCACAAGGGAAGTGGCCCATCACCGGTGGAAGATCCCATAGTGTTGTTTGTCTGTTCATTGTTGTGCTGGTTGTGTTGCTGTGTACCAACCTGTCTCAGATGCTGGGGGTTTTCCTACATGAAAAGAGGGGTTTCTCAAAACCTAATTGGTTAGATGTGAGTATCCGCCAGTGTTTGTTAATGGTTATTTAATGAGGTTGGACCCTGAGTTATATGTTGTGACACATATTAATTTCTGGATTTCAAGTTTGTTGGTTGTTTAAAGGAGATTGTCTCTGGGGATATTACGTACTCTTTTTTTAGCTCTGTTCACAATCACTGCAGGGTACATCCGGTCTTGGAGTTTCTTAGTCAATTTGTCTGCCTCTTTTTTATAGTCTTCCATTTTCAAACAATTGCATTCAATGCGCATACATTTTCCTACTGGAAGATTTTCTCTGAGTGCTCTGAGGTGTGCACTTTTGAAATGTAGAAGACTGTTGTGGTCGGTAGGTTTAGTGTACAGGGAGGTGCAGAGACTACCATCTTCGGCTGTGATGTTCACATCTAGATAGGGCACCTGCTTATTGTTGTGTATCAGAGTGAACTTTAGGAATGGGTTTTTGGTTGTTTAGCCTTTCATTGAAAGTGTCAATGGTACTGTAATTCGCCAAATCACTAGGATGTCATTGATGTATCCGATCCATAGGTTTATCTGGTTAGCAAAGGGGTTGTTTGCGCAGATGTTGTTGTCCTCAAACCAGCTCATATATTGGCAGGTTATGCTGGGGGCAAAAGTACTTGCCATCAATGTTCGGTGGCATTGTCAGTAAAGTTTGTCCTCATTCCTGAACAAGTTCTCAGTGAGAGCTGACCTGGCTAATTCCATGATCCACTCTACTTAGGCCTTCCAATCCCAGTCCTGGGTTTATAGAAGGTCTTGAATTACTGCTTTCTTCCTGGGGGATGTAAAGCGCTTCCAAATCCAAGCATATAAGTGTTTCTTTCTGTGGATCAAACGTCATGTCTCTGAGGATTGTTAAGAGATGTGTGGTGTCCTTAACATAGGATTTTGCCCTGGTAACTAGGAGTCACAGGTACCAGTCAACAAATTGTGACAGTGATTTGAGAACCGAGCTAATACCTGAGACAATGGCTCTGCCTGGTGGAAGAGTCTTTCCCTTGTGCATTTCGGGCACTGTGTAGAACCGGGGGTCATAGGCTCCGTGGTCGTCAAGAATTCTTTCTTGTTGTTGACCCATCCTTTTTCAATCACTTCCTCTAGTGATAGTTTTATCTTATGTTGGATTTTTATGGTCGGGTTGGTGAGGAGGAGTTGGTAATTTCTGCCATCTTGTAGGAGCAAAAGGCACGACCTTCTGTAATCTTCCCTATCTTGGATCACAATGGATCCGCCTTTGTTGGCAGGCTTGATCACAATGTTTTCTTTTTTGCTGAGTGAGCTAAGAGCAGTGATTTCACATTTGGAAACGTTGTGAAATGTATTGGCTCTTGGTCTATATAGTTTGATGTCTTTTGTGACTGCTTCTTCAAAAGCAAGTACTTCTGGGGAAATAGTGGTTGATGGGGGTAATAGGTAGACTTTTTCTTCAGATCTGTATAACCTCTTCCTGTTGTGTTGGGGGGTTGTTCATGAAAAAGGCCTTGATCCAGATCTTTCTGAAGAATTCCGTAAGTTCACACCTGGTCTCAAATTTGTCCATTTCTGTTGTATGTACAACACCTAGTCCTTTGTTAAGGACTGTGAAATCATCTTTTGCAATGGGTTCACTTGATAGATTCACTACTATTTCCACTGGTTGCCTCGTCCTGGTTGTGTCTGTTACCTGGTTTGGCTCCTGGTGTTGGCCTCCCCTGTTGTGTTGTTGCTCCATTGAACATGCCGTCCTCCTCTCTGACCTCTCCTCCCTTGTCAGTTGCAAAATCTTAAAAAATGTTGGTTGGGATGGTTGGGTGGGTAGAAGGGCATCAGTTGCGGCATAGGTGGGCCCTGAAAGGGTGGTGGTGCATATCCACCTGGCCAATACATCATTTGTTGATGTTGGAATGCTGGATTAAAGTAGTTTCCTCTTTGTTGCCTTCAACGTCCTTTTCTCGATCTGTTGGATGATGAATGCTTGATCATTCGTCTTTGTCTGAGTTGGTTGAACCCGTGTTACTTCTTCCTGATGTGTCCACATCAGATTTGCCTTTCTCGTTGTAGTCATCTCTTGTGTAAGGGTATACGTGTTTGTGTGAGAACTTTTTGAGATCTTTTTGGAGTTTGGTGATCTTACTCTGGAGCAGGAAGTCTTTGTGTTCAGAGGTTTCTTTGTTGACTTCTTCTAATTTCTTCTTGTATAAAGGGATCTTAATATGGGTTATGAGAGCCTCCTCGCTTGTTGTGATTTTAATCAGCATTGTCTCAGAAATCCATTTTGCTGTATTAATTATAACGATCAGCCAGTCACGGGTGCAACGCCACACGATTAATGACCATTCTTTTCTAAATAAAGATCCTTGAAGAAAAATGCAGAGTTCAATTGTCACAATTAGTCCTGTGGGTGCTGTATTGCCCCGTAAATATTCCGTCAGGATGACCCCATGTAGCATGGTCTTCATCTGGTCCCTTTTCAATTCTTTCAGTTCATCCCAGTTTTCGGCTTGTGCCAGGCTTTGGGTGATGTTGGTATCTGGCAGTAGAAAGGGGGGCGTTAGAATGAGAGAGGCTATTTCATCCGTGTATGCTAAACCCATTTGTTCCGCCATTTCGGTCAGGTTTTGAGGGGGGAAGGAGTGTGACAGTGGGCACGATTGTAGAGGGGAAGATAAGGACTCAAGGGTCCTGGGTATAGGGTACCCTAAAGCTGTGCACAGCGCTACTGATCTGTATCACAAGGTGCAGGCCCCGGTGAAGATATAGGTCTATTGATCCCTAGTTCTTTTAACCATCCTTGTTTCAAGGGTGGGAAGTGGAAAATACCTTTTTCTTATTATAGCACTCACTCACTCTAATAGTGACATGCTTAATTATTGGTCTCACCCTGACTCCTAATGGTCAGGGTGGACTCAACCGTGTTTCAGGGAGCACTATAAAGATTTTGTATGGGGGCATACTGTTAAGATAAAATTCCTCTCCCGCTCCTAAAGTATCCTTTATTACTGGAGTGGGAGGGAAGGTTAAAAAACTGACAATGGTAGGGTGGGAGAATTTGATGGTCCTATAACCCTAAAGTAAAACACCAACATGTTTCAGCCCTTGCTATTGGCCTATGCAAAGGTGCTGGACTTTTGTCAGGGTGGAATGCAATGAGGTCACTTCCCCCAGAGACGTGAATGTAAGGTGCTCATGCAATTAACATGTATCACACTCGAAAACAGCCAGTCTAGTACCTGCCACTGTTTTCTTAGAGGAATTACCTGCAAAAGAAAGCACAGAAAGAAAAAGCACAGAAGGTAACCATATTTTGCAAACATATGTGTCTTGAAGCCAGATTGAAGTTAATGGTTGCAGTGAACCATCACTGTCGTCGTCCCCCTAGGTAACGTGCCATGAGAGTGCCTGGTTCAATGTGGGGAGTACCAGAAAGTGAAAGGATCTGATGTTCGTAGACCTGATATTATACCAGTAGACTCATTCACGGTTGATTGGTCATCCATACATTATATGGGTAGATTATACAAAAATAATGAATTTAATTTGTGCCATTCACAATAGTTATACTATTCAGTATTACACGCATGCAGGGTAGGGTATGTGTAGTGAAAAACATGATATGTAAATGGCGATATAATGAGGACATGTGAACATCACAGCAGAAGAGGGTAGTCTCTGGACCTCCCTGTAGACTAAACCTACCGACCACAACAGTCTTCTACATTTCAAAAGTTCACACCCCAGAGAACTCATGGAAAATCTTCCAGTAGGACAATTTATGCTCATTAAATGCAATTCTTCGAAAATAGAAGACTATAAAAAAGAGGCAGACAAATTGACTAAGAAACTCCAAGACCGGATGCACCCTCCACTGATTGTGAACAGAGTAAAGAAAATAGTACGTAATTTCCAGAGAGACAATCTCCTTGAAAAAACACAACAAACCTGAAATCCAGAAATTAATATATGTCATAACATATAACTCAGGGCCCAACCCATCAAAAAAACATTACAAACACTCCAATAATAAAGGATACTTTAGGAGCGGGAGAGGTATTTTATCTTAATGTTACGCCCCCATGCAAAATCTTTATTAATGCTCCCTCAAACACGGTTGTGCCTACCCTGACCTTCAGGAGTCAGGGTGAGACCAATTATGAAGCTTGTCACTCTTAGAGTGAGTGAGGGTTACAATAGGAACAGGGTATTTTTCCCTTCCCACCCTTGAAACAAGGATGGTTAACCGAACTAGGGATCTGTAGCCCCAAGCAAATTAATTCCAGTTAGTCTACATGCCGTGGTCAACAACACAGACAACTTTCTGTTGCATCACCCCTCACCAACCACCCCCAGAGAGCAAGCCTTAAATGAAAAACACACTGAATGCTTTGTGAACAAGGTGGAGACCCATGCTTGCCTGGTGGTCGTCATTTGAGAAGACATAAGTGAATTCAAAGAAGCTGATGACACCCTCCTGATGGTGAAAGAAATCACGGAAATTCGGCACATCCAAAGGAGCTATTTATAACACCAAACTAGCTGAAGCCAGTTATTAATTTGTCTTCTAACAGAAGTTTTGCTCCTTCTTTTTGACTTTGTCCCTTTTCCTTTCCTTTTTCATGGATATAGATTAGCTCTATTGGCAAATGTTTTTTAATTTATTTTGTTTGTTTGTAACTTGTAATATGTATAGAATGTATGATAATTGTATATTTGAAATGTATATATCTTTAGTCTTGTAAATAGTGTTGTACAGATCCAATTGAAATATATTGAATGTATGTTTTTCTTTTCTGTATAAATCACAAAAATAATTGAAATATATGGAAGTAGACAGGTATAAATAAAATACCAGGCCAAACGTAAAAGACATTTTTTGTTTGTCCTACTGCGATAAATAACTTGCTGCTTTTTGTTTTAAAAAAAAAGGTGGGTAGAGGCATTTTGTGTTTTGTTAATTGCTCACGCTCATAGCAAGCACTAGTATTATCACTCAATATAAACAGTGTGGTAAAAATAGACAAAGGACTACACCCAAAAAAAGTATATACAACAGTGAATAATGTGGCAGCCATTTTGACCGATCATATGATGCATTAACTGAATATTAACAGCGTATGCATAAATCAAATGGAACATCATTTCACAGCTGATAGTGCGCAAATTGATATGGAATTCTTATTGCAATGGATTGCCAGTAAGATATAGGCAAATAATCAACACAATGCAGTACAATAATAACGTTAGTATGTTAAATCGTAATACCTTGAGTCGATGAGTACATAGACTTGATCTATATATTGCTACATGTTACAAATATGCAATTTCATGGTGTTCTGACCGACTTTTTCGGCCCTTCCTTGAGGGAAGGTGATTGGAGGTGACTTCAGTCTACTATCATTCTAATGGAGGGATTAGAACCGCAAATAGAGCCTATTCACAAGGCGTGTTGATATAATTCCGTACCCTTTTCCTTAGATCAGGGCTTATAAATTTATGTTAGGGGATAGATTCATTAGTATTAGTGATAATCCGTCCTTCTGTAAGAGTGTTAATATACTTTCCATAGAGTTATGCTTATTTCGGGCCTTGTAGGCCTCAAACGGGAGAGACTCCATCTTTCTTTCTGCCCCGGCAGCTTGAGATGCTTCTAGGTCAAGTGTAATGTTTTAGTTACGAAGTGTTGTTCGCTTGGAGAGAACTGGCTCAGGCTGGCCCTTATCAAAAGACTGTATTTTTCTCCGTTCCGAAGACATAACATCAGGCCGGCCGGCTGAGAACGTGTCCTTGGTACGGGGAGGTACAAGAATTTGGTGGGCGGCAGGTTACTGGCCGTAACTTTCCATGAAGGGACAAGCTTCCATATTAGCGAAGGCATGAGGTAGTGAATCAGTCAGTCTGTAGGCGGCAGCTAGTCGTTAGCATCAATGCCATTAATTATTCCAGGGCAGACAGTCGCCATTTTGAAGTCCGGCGAACTTTGATATTAAGATCAAAGCATACAAAGTGAAGCAGTTAGTTGAGGAAACGAATACCAGAGTGGCAGAAACTGAGTTATGAGATCGAAGCCGAGAAGTGAAGATGGTCTGTGATTGAGAGGAGAGAGGAGTAGTGCAGAACAGCCAGAGAGAAAAGCAGATGATGAGAGAAAGGTTCCAGTGACTTGGAGGGAAGCGGAGAAGACATAGCATAGCGGTGCAGACGTGTATCTGTGTCTGCAGAGGTGTGACCCTAAGACGAGCCAAGGCACAAACGAGAAGGGAACGCAGATGACTGCTGAGTCCAGACTTCATATTGATAAGGTGACGTCGACCCTTTCTTATTAGCGTGCACACATTCTAACCTTTAATTTTCCTTTGCAGGCTATATGTTATAGTATAGTGTTATATTGTTATATTGTTATTGTGATAAATAAAGTACCCCAGTTCTTAGTGAACCGGCATGTGTCTCTTGTTCTTGTATAATAAAGGTAACCTGTTCTTCTAGTCAGGTACTGTTTCGCGAACGGACGCAACCCCCGATCAGGTAAGCAGTAACTGAATAATGAGGGAGAGAGGAGTCCTTAAACTGGAGAATAAGTCGTACATCATATAATTTGGCCATCATTGTGTGATCTATAATATTGTAGTATTGTACCTCTAGTAAATATCGAGAGATTCCCCAACATGAGGAGCTAACGGTATTCATAGGAAAGTGATCGTCGTTGTGAGGCGGCGTTAATGAGAGCATCAGGGGGGATACTGATGTTTATACCCTCAAGATGTTTTTGTGGCTTGTACCGAGATAAAAGAGAGCACCAGGAGGGATACTGGTATTTATACCCACAAGATTGTGGCTTGAGCGAGCACTGGTTGCGGCCAGTGTGTAATGGTATATAATCAGAACTGCCTTAGGGTAGGATAGTCTGGGCCTGAGTTGCCGTGAGACTATATGGTAAGAGTGTGGTATTGTAGAAAACTTAGGCATGCATATTGCTAATTCCCCATCCTTGGGTAGGAGACATAGATACCTGTTGTAAATAGGTCCTAAGGAGGGAGGTGATTACGTTCCGGCTGGGTTGGTGGTGCTCTGGTGAGCTGATTCTATCTGGTCAGAGAATCCGGTCGTTACATCTGGCGTCACGAACTGTTTACGAAGCCTGTGTGCGCTGTATTGTTTTTATCTTGTTGTCTTGTGCTCGGCTCGTACGTGGTTTATTTTATATATTATTTGTTAATAGTTGTATATATCTTTTTGATTTGTCAAAATGTTTTTGTGAAGATCGAAATCTACTTTCAAATTGCCTGTTGAAATTCCCGGCTGGGAATCAACACCTTACGAGGCCTTGGCCCGTGAGTGGGCCGATTCTACTGGTTTGAGTGAAAATTGGAGTTCTTGTTTGGAGCTGGCGGGACCGGCTAATGTGATTTCTTGTTTGCAGAAAGCGCCAGTAGTGAAGGGTGATGAACTTCCTATTTTAGGACGTATAGGTTGGATTGTTTTACCTGCGTACAGGATTGTACATGAGAAACTTTTGAAATTGCAGAAGCAATATGTGGATATGGAAGAAAAGTTTGTTGAAGTGCAGAATGCTCATACTCTTTTGCGATGTCAAAATAAGTTGCTTGCCGACAAACTTGAAACTTATCAGACAATAGCCGAAAGGGCTGCTGTTCGCATTGCAAAATACAAATATAAGAATCATCGTGGTCGCGTTTCTAAACGTAAGGTGCGTCTGGTCATGGCAAAAGCCGGACTGGACTGGAATCCTGATGAATGGGACGGCAATATCTGGGACTCAAATGATTCTGGCTCCTCGGCTAAGGAGTCTGACAGGCGCGAGTCTTCTCGCTCCGGACGTGACTGTAAATCCACTTCTTGTGACAAATGTGATGATTCTTGCGACCATGGTCGCTCTTCCTGTTCTAATGACGTTTCTCATTCTGATTGTTCCTCTAAATCTATGGATCGAGCTTCTTCGGATGCTCGTCCGGAGGTTTCTGCGCATCCGGTTTTTCGACGAAAATTACAACATGCTCCTGGTAATCCAAATGGTATTCCTTTGAATAGTTCAGAAGATTTTACACAACAGGAAGTTAGTGACATTTTGCAACGATTTCGTCAATGGCCTGGTGAGGCCTTGCTTACGTGGATGATGCGCCTTTATGAGTTGGGCGCTGCAGGTATCATGTTAGATGCAGGAGATGCCTTGAAATTCTATTCTTTGAGTTCCGATTCTATTGTGCAAGATCATTTTCGGAATTCTAATGGTGCCGGTCAGACTAGTCTACTCCAGTTAGCAACTGACGGCTGTAATCACAAATATCCTACTGAGTCTGATTGGCCTGTGAATGACAAGCCTTGGTACACCTTGCGCGATGCGGCGCAATGGCTGAAAGATGAGGTGATGAAAACTGCGATTTTTCTGAGTACGGCTGACAGATTGTTGGATGGTTTGTTAACATCTTCCGTGCATAATCGTATTATCCCTTCTTCTCCTGTTGCTTATAAGCAAGTTATGATGACTTTGTTGATTAATCAAAGTGGCAATCCTTTGTCTATGGTGCTTGAATCTGTCCGTCAGCTTGGTGAGTTGGGTGACTGGTTTAAACCTGAGAGACAGTCCAGGCCTGTGGGTCGTACTGCTGGAGATCATAAATTCTCTAGACGTGATATGTTTCTTGCGCTGTTGGCTGATGGTGTGAAAGAGGAAGACATTGATGGTGAGCCTAATAATCGCTTGTGGGACATGTTTTGCAAGCGTGGTTTAGATCGAAAGGAGGGTGCCCGACGTGTGCGGAAAAATGATTGTGATCGTGGATATTCTGATGACAGTGGTGATGAAAGACGTCGTGATGATTTTGATCGTCGTGGTGAACAACGGCATGAGCGTGATGTGTCTCCTCGCCGTGCAAAGGAGAGGGGGCGAGAGGGGGAAAGGGAAAGGGGGAGAGATGACCGTGTTAACAGCAGACATAGAGAGGAAAGGGATCAGTCCCCTGAGTTAAGGAGAAGGGAGGATCGACACAGACTTTCCGATCGTAATTCGCAGTACCAGGCAGATGACAAAAATCCATTTCGTAATGGAGATGGATATGAACATGATGTTTTAACACCTAAGAAGTATGAGAGTATTTACCCTGATTTGTCCTGGTTGGCTGAACGCAGTAAAAATGACTAGGAAATAGTTCAAGCTCCAGTACGCAGGTGGGCTCACAAAGACAATAGACCCTATGTAGATATTGAAATTTTTTGGAAACATCGTAATATCCAAAAGGCCCGGGCATTGGTAGATACGGGAGCGGAGGCCACTCTTATTCATGGAAAATCAAAAAAATGTAAAGGTCAATTTTTCACAATTACTGGTTTAGGTGGAAAGGAAAGCCCTGCAGTGCAAACTACACTTGAAATGAAAATAGGTAGAATTCTCCGAAAAGAGTATTCTGTGTTAGTTGTGCCACTTTTGGAATATATAATTGGAATTGATATTTTGAAAGGAATGACATTGCATTTAGATGATGGTTGTTATCAATTTGGAAGTAAATATTATATATTGTTCAGACCTGTACGAGTTGGTCATTTGAGAATGCCCCCCATGAAAATTCCTCAGGCTACACAGGTTGTCTGTCAAAAGCTGTATCGTATCCCAGGTGGCCATGAAGAAATTAGTGCTACGATTCAGGATTCGGTGGATGCAGGAGTTATAACTCTGGTTACTTCTGCTTGGAATAATCCCGTTTGGCCCCTGCGTAAGAGTGATAATTCTTGGCGCATGACTGTTGATTACCACGAATTGAATAAACATACACCCCCTTTGACTGTTGCAGTACCAGATATCATTACTTTAATTGAGAGAATCCAAAAACATCCAGGTACATGGTACGCGTCCATTGATATTGCCAATGCTTTCTTTTCAATTCCGATTGCCCCCGAATGTCAGGAACAATTCAGTTTTACATGGAATGGACGTCAAATGACGTTTAGAAGTCTTCCACAAGGCTATGTGCATAGTCCTACGATCTTTCACCGGCTGGTGGCAGAACATTTGTCCGAAGTATTTGTACACCCGCAAATTCAGATATGTCACTATATTGATGACATTTTAATTCAAGGTGAGACACAAGACCAAGTTCAGACCCAGTTAGATCAAATCATTGATTGCTTACGCGAAAAAGGTTGGGAAATCAATCCAGACAAGCTGCAAGGTCCATCTCAAAATGTAAAATTTTTAGGTATTAATTGGCATGAAGGTCACAGAGAGGTGATTCCACAAGTGAAACAGAAAATTCTCAATTTTGCAGTCCCAAGAAATAGGAAAGAAGCCCAAAGCTTCATTGGCTTATTTGTTTTTTTGCGCCAGCATATCCCACATTTGAGTCAGATATTGGCCCCTTTATACTGAGTCACTCGCAAAAAGAATGTGTTTGAATGGGATAAATCACAGCAAGATGCGTTTAATTTGGCAAAAGAAGCGATTCAGTATGCTTTGGATTTGTGGCCTGTGTGCGATGGTGATATGGATTTGAATGTGTCCGTGCAAGGTTTTTATGCAAATTGGAGTTTGTGGCAAAAGCAAGGCAAAAATAAAGTACCATTAGGTTTCTGGACTAAAAAGTTACCCGATGCTGGTGAGCGTTATACACCTTTTGAGAAACAATTGCTTGCATGTTATTGGGCTCTGGTGGATACCGAGCAATTGACTTTGGGACATGATGTGATTTTGAGACCTGAAATTCCTATTATGCAGTGGGTTTTGAGTTCGCCGAAAACTCATCGAATTGGACATGCTCTAGAGGCGAGTGTGATTAAGTGGAAATGGTACATACAAGACAGGGCATGTGTGGGACCGAAACGTGTAGCATCTTTGCATGAGCAAGTGGCGCAGGCGCCATCGACTGAGACTGGGAGTGATTGTTCCGTACCTGTAGTACAGGAATCTCCTGTTGAGTGGGGTAAGCCATTTGATGATTTGTCCGCGGAGGACAGAAACCATGTGTGGTTTACGGATGGTTCAGCGAGGTACATAGGAGAGAAACGGCATTGGAAAGCAGTGTCCTATAATCCCATCACACAAAAATTGCTGAGTACGACTGGTGAAGGAAAGAGCAGTCAATTTGCAGAATTATATGCTGTTTATCAAGTTTTGAAACAAGAGTTACCTGGTACATGTCATATTTTTACTGATTCCTGGTCCACTGCTAATGGACTAGCAGTTTGGTTACCAACTTGGCATTCTTATAATTGGGAATTGCACTCCAAAGAACTGTGGGGAAAGAGTTATGGCAAGAAATCTGGGAAATGCTCCCACAAAGTACTGTTACAATCTTTCATGTGGATGCTCATACTCCGATAGACTCCCTTGACAAATTCTTTCATAACATTGCAGATGAGAAATCTAAAATTGCTGAGGCAGTGGTGGACATGCAAGATTCTGATTTGGCGGGATTGGCGAAATGGGCCCACCAGAAAGCAGGACATTTTGGAGAGAGAGCCACTAGCAGGTGGGCCACCGATTGAGGAATTTATATTCTTTTAAATTTGATTAAAGACACAATATTGCATTGTCCTATCTGTCAACATTCTAGACAACGAAAAGTACCTCAAATTGGTAAAGGTCATTTACATCGAGGAAAATTGCCCGCTCAAATTTGGCAGATTGACTATATTGGTCCACTTCCTATGAGTAAAAACTGCCAATATGTTTGCACCATTGTTGACACATACAGTGGCCTTTTAGTGGCCTTTCCCTGTAAATGAGCTACCCAAGTGAATACCATTAAAACATTGGAATTGATTATGCTCTATTATGGTGTTCCATTTCAAATTCAATCTGACAATGCATCCCATTTTCGAGGAAGATTGGTGCAGGAATTTTGTGTGGAAAATAACATTGAATGGGTGTTTCATATACCCTATTATCCACATGCATCTGGCCTTATTGAGAGAATGAATGGTTTGCTAAAAGATCAATTGCGAAAATTAACTGATAACAAATATAAGAATTGGAGAGATTATTTGTTTCAGGCACTGTTAATTTTAAATAATCGTCCCTTTTTGAATGCTGAATCTCCTTTAATGCGTTTATTTCCTCCAGCCATTGATGCAAAGCCAAACACCATTGGCAATACTGTAATGTACTGGGAAATTTCCCCCGGAGCACTAGCTCCATGCAGAGCAACCCCAGCTTCCGCAGGCTTGGACCTGCATGCCATGAAGGACACTACCATTAAAAGCAGAGATCGAGTTATCATTGAAACTGGTGTTGGTGTTTGTATACCAACTGGAAATTTTGGTCTGATTGCCCCTAGATCGGGCCTGGCTTTAAAAGGTATTCAAGTACTCGGAGGAGTCATTGACAGCGATTATCAGGGAGAGATTAAGGTGCTCCTGCTGAATAGCAGTGAGGTTGATTTACCAATTCACAAAACTGACCGAATTGCTCAGTTGCTAATAATGCCTGTTTTCAGTGGTGAGATTGAAAAAGGCACTGCTCCAACGTTGCTAACTGTACGAGGGAAACAAGGTTTTGGCTCCACGGATAATCCTGGAGCGAGAGTGTGGGTGCAATCACCTAAAAATCCCCCCGAACAAGCTGAAATTATTGCAACAGGTCATGATAATACAAATCTTGTCATGAGACCAGGGAAAGATAGCTGGGAAGCTGTCCCGGCTGACAAAGGTTACTTACGAGAATGAATAATGCCTGTATTTGATTTTCTTTCAGATCATTCTCTGGGCTGTTGCTGCAGGATGTGTCGGCGTTGGACTCCTTTTGGTCTGCTATATCGGGAAAGGAGGGAACCCACAGACTTTGGTTGATTTGATAACCCGAGTACCGCGTTCCTTTGCTGCGTGGGATTCATCATCTAATTTTTGGACTACTTTAGCTAAACGAGTTACCAACTCTCCACATTTTTGCTTGACACCGATGCGTTCGGTGACTGACATTCTAGCGACCTGTTTGGTTGATGTCCCTGCTTCATTGGAGACTCTAGCCCATATTTTTTGTATATCTAGTGCACGGCCCAATGTAATCCTTGGAGATTTTGCTACTCATGAATACTGTCCGTTATGTACGGTACTTTTAGATCCAATACCACCTATTCATTCCCAAATCACTACATATAATATCACCGAAGGAGATGTGTGTTTTTTCCTTACCTGTGATCCCAATGCAATTACTGAATGTGTACGTTTAAAATTGAAAGCAACAACTTCCTTTTCAGCTCATGAACAAACTTTGTGTTCCCGAAGACCCCCGAAATCATGTACTTCTGTTAGAAATAATATGACCTGTAAAAGTTTAATAGTTACCCCTAGTCATTATCCTACCATGCTGTTACCTTCTGGATGGCTTTTCTCTTGTGGTAATACTTCCTGGCCCTACATTCCCGCAAACATTTCTGGAGGACCGTGTGCCATCACTAGACTAAGCTTATTGATGTTTTCCTCACATCCTAATACATTTTCCTGTGTTGTTCGTGATGCTGTAATGTTACATGAAGATTGTGATTCTTCACTACATTTATATTCCAAATCTGAATACCTTAGTTTAGCTTTCTCAATTATTGGTGTTCCAGCTTTATCGGTTTACAACTCCAAGTCTATTGGGAAAATGGCCTGCTGGATGGTTAAGTCTATAAATCATACTTCTACAATCCTATCTGACATGTTATTAGACGCCCAGGGTGAACGCAGAGCTATCTTGCAGAACCGGGCTGCCATTGACTATCTTTTACTCAAACATGGACATGACTGTTCTGACTTTGAGGGCCTTTGCTGTTTTAATCTGTCAGATCATACTAGATCCATTCAGGCTCATATTGACAAACTTCGTGACTTGACTGAAGAGGTTAGAAAACACATTGACCAAGGCTGGTTTGACTGGCTCTTCAATTGGTTACCTGACTTACATTCTCTACGACAAATATTAGGGGGTATTATGATTACTATTAGCATTTTAGTAGCTATTTGCTGCTTCATTCAGTGCATTCCTTCCCTACTCCAGTACTGTAAATTTGGTACGAGAAATAGATCAGTTAGTTTTGTTTCATATTATTCTTTTACAGATGTTAGTTCCATTTAGCGAATGATTAATAGCCTAAAGTCAAGGGTGAAGTGTTCTGACCGACTTTTTCGGCCCTTCTTTGAGGGAAGGTGATTGGAGATGACTTCAGTCTACTATCATTCTAATGGAGGGATTAGAACCGTAAATAGAGCCTATTCACAAGGCGTGTTGATATAATTCCGTACCCTTTTCCTTAGATCAGGGCTTATAAATTTATGTTAGGGGATAGATTCATTAGTATTAGTGATAATCCGTCCTTCTGTAAGAGTGTTAATATACTTTCCATGGAGTTATGCTTATTTCGGGCCTTGTAGGCCTCAAACGGGAGAGACTCCATCTTTCTTTCTGCCCCGGCAGCTTGAGATGCTTCTAGGTCAAGTGTAATGTTTTAGTTACGAAGTGTTGTTCGCTTGGAGAGAACCGGCTCAGGCTGGCCCTTATCGAAAGACTGTATTTTTCTCCGTTCCGAAGACATAACATCAGGCCGGCCGGCTGAGAATGTGTCCTTGGTACGGGGAGGTACAAGAATTTGGTGGACGGCAGGTTACTGGCCGTAACTTTCCATGAAGGGACAAGCTTCCATATTAGCGAAGGCATGAGGTAGTGAATCAGTCAGTCTGTAGGCGGCAGCTAGTCGTTAGCATCAATGCCATTAATTATTCCAGGGCAGACAGTCGCCATTTTGAAGTCCGAGAAAGACCGAGAAGCTGATACTCTCTTAGAAAGATTGAAGTTATTCTAGTTGGAGCAGCTGGCGAACTTTGATATTAAGATCAAAGCATACAAAGTGAAGCAGTTAGTTGAGGAAACGAATACCAGAGTGGCAGAAACTGAGTTATGAGATTGAAGCCGAGAAGTGAAGATGGTCTGTGATTGAGAGGAGAGAGGAGTAGTGCCGAACAGCCAGAGAGAAAAGCAGCTGATGAGAGAAAGGTTCCAGTGACTTGGAGGGAAGCGGAGAAGACAGAGCATAGCGGTGCAGACGTGTATCCGTGACTGCAGAGGTGTGACCCTAAGATGAGCCAAGGCACAACGAGAAGGGAACCCAGATGACTGCTGAGTCCAGACTTCATATTGATAAGGTGACGTCGACCCTTTCTTATTAGCGTGCACACATTCTAACCTTTCATTTTTCTTTGCAGGCTATATGTTATAGTATAGTGTTATATTGTTATATTGTTATTGTGAAAAATAAAGTACCCCAGTTCTTAGTGAACCGGCATGTGTCTCTTGTTCTTGTATAATAAAGGTAACCTGTTCTTCTAGTCAGGTACTGTTTCGCGAACGGACTCAACCCCCGATCAGGTAAGCAGTAACTAAATAATAATGAGGGAGAGAGGAGCCCTTAAAATGGAGAATAAGTCGTACATCATATAATTTGGCCATCATTGTGTGATCTATAATATTGTAGTATTGTACCTCTAGTAAATAGCTAGAGATTCCCCAACATGAGGAGCTAACGGTATTCATAGGAAAGTGATCGTCGTTGTGAGGCGGCGTTAATGAGAGCATCAGGGGGGATACTGATGTTTATACCCACAAGATTGTGGCTTGTACGGAGATAAAAGAGAGTACCAGGGGGGATACTGGTATTTATACCCACAAGATTGTGGCTTGAGCGAGCACTGGTTGTGGCCAGTGTGTAATGGTATATAATCAGAACTGCCTTAGGGTAGGATAGTCTGGGCCTGAGTTGCCGTGAGACTATATGGTAAGAGTGTGGTATTGTAGAAAACTTAGGCATGTATATTGCTAATTCCCCATCCTTGGGTAGAAGACATAGATACCTGTTGTAAATAGGTCCTAAGGAGGGAGGTGATTACGTTCCGGCTGGGTTGGTGGTGCTCTGGTGAGCTGATTCTATCTGGTCCGAGAATCCGGTCGTTACACATGGGTACTTTAGTTTACAAATCAAATGTACAGACTTGGAATAAATGTGAACTTTATCAAAATGTGCAATCTAGTAAAATCTCCACATGTGCATTCCTATTGCTCGATTGTATACTGGGCAACCCAAGTGTCCATTCCTGCCCCAGGAAAATACATTACAATTATTTGTTTATTAATTGTTTTATCGCAGGAGCTGCAAAATGCGTTGGGAAAGCCAAAAGAAATATTCAGCTGTGTTTGCCGTTTTTTGCTGAATAAAGTATGCTTCAGTGAAAGGCTGGATCCGCATGTCATTATGTGCGCTTTCACATCACGCGCAAACATATCTATGATATTTACCAGCCAGTCCTGGTCGGGAAAGCAGCACCGCCACTTGGAATAGTATGTGCACTGTGGATTTCAGATACACTGAAATCGTGCAAACAGGATGGCAGTTTTGCTTGTATTTGAAACTGGCTACGTACTGAAGGCTCTATGGAGTGTTTGAAATTATGATGCTTGAGGCAGAACCCACTGTGGGTCATATTGGCGTGACAGATCTACAGGTCCCATAAGCCTTGAGATGAAGGAAGCCCAGCAGAGGGTGATAAAACTTCTAATTGGGGACTTGTCTCTTTCGCATTTGCCCATTTGCATGCTGTCCCATGACTAAGCAGCAGGAGCTAAAACAACCTTTATTGGAGAAACAAACTGCTTCCCATTCCTTAATTGTCCCTTGCCTTACGCGTTTCAGGGAAAACATTCCCTTTCCTCAGAGGCCAAACACAAGCAGCTCCATTACGTGCGCCTGCACTGTTCCCTGCATGTTGCTTCGGTAAATGATTATTAGCCTCCGGTGTGCCACTTAATTTTTTTAATCTCCCGCTGCATGCCGGAACCTGCAGTTTAATTCAGTACAATATTGCCCTCCAGTGGGTTAGTTGCTCGTATTTCAATTGAGGGACCGATAGTGCAGCTCTGTATTGAGCCTCCGAATGAGACTCAGTTTGTTTGAAATTAAATTTCTGTCCACGCCGATCGCAGTAGAAATATTATCCCCCACACAAACACAGATCAATCCAGGGGTGGTGCGTTGTTCCCACGGCCTGGAACCGCAGTGTGTCCATTATTCCTAAAAGTTGCCCAGAGATGGAGCCGCACTCCGTGTTCAGGTAGGTAACAACCTTTATTGAAGAAACAAACTGCTTCCCATTCCATAATTGTCCCTGGCCTTACGCGTTTCAGGGAAAACATTCCCTTTCCTCAGAGGCCAAACATGAGCAGCTCCATTATGTGCACCTGCAATGTTCCCTGCATGTTGCTTCCGTAAATGATTATTAGCCTCCGGTGTGCCACTTAATTTATTTACTCTTCCGCTGCATGCCGGAACCTGCAGTTTAATTCAGCACAATATTGCCCTCCAGTGGGTTAGTTAGTTATATATATTCACTGAAAAAACCATAGGTTTCACACACGTTATAGTTAGGAATTAGCATTTAAAAAACCTTGCAAATTCATTGAAAAAAACTTAGGTTTCACACACGTTATAGTTAGGAATTAGCATTTAAAAAACCTTGCAAATTCATTGAAAAAACCATAGGTTTCACACATGTTATAGTTAGCTGAACATTTCTCTCATTCAAAACCTTTGAAATTCCCCCGTTATAGTTAGTTCAGCTAACTATAACTTGCGCGCCCACAATGCACTGCTGATGAGGTCACATATTACATCACTCATGACATGGTCAGTGAAATCACTCATGACATCACTGATGATAGATTTTTCAATGAATTTGCAAGGTTTTTTAAATGCTAATTCCTAACTATAACGTGTGTGAAAGATTTTGTAAATGATAATTTATAAATGTATTAATTATTATCTCTTTCTTTTTATTCTAATTTCATATATGTTTAATATAAATATTTACATTTATTTAATTTTTTAGATTATATTTCATATTCTTATTATTAAATAATAACAAAATTAATTATTGCTTGACTTCAGTTGCAACCGTAACACAGCTGCAGCAGTGCTGTTGGTGCTCTATGCTCACGATGCTGTATCAATCCTTACACCTGCTTCAAGCATGTGCAAGGTTTTGACCCCACGCTAAGCTCAAAAGTGACTGAATGAAATCTTACACATTTCACTTAGTCACTTTTACGAGGGGTTGCTGCACCCCCTCCTGCGCAGGAAAGCCTCCTTCTGGTGCAGGGCTTTACAATGTAATGCACCATACAGATACATCATATTGTTAATAGCACACACTATGACACATCTTTTGCACCACCGCTGTGTCACAAAAGTGACGCAACAGCTTTCTAAAAGAGGCACAAGGGGATTGTAAATCCACCCCTAACACATAAAATTTACCCAGGCAGTTTCACCAGCAGCGCAAATTGAAGCATAGCCTTGTAACATATTTATGTACTTATGTTACATTCAAGTGCTTTGGAGGTGTTACAGTATACTGTAGCACTTCCTTATAGTTCTGCACTTTCACATTCTCTATACACTACTAATCTATTCATTCATTCATTTATGAACTACACATTCATTCTGACAAACATTTACACAATAACATAGAAATATAGTTCTTTCTTTGACCAGTGAAGGTAGTTCTAAAAAGAACTGTTTTTTTTTGTCTTTTTAGTTTTGTATTTTTTTGTATTTTCTCAAAAAATTCCAAGCGGAACAAAAGAATGAAAAAAAAAAACTAATATCGAGGACACCAATGGTCCTGCATCCTGTGTTTTATCAGATCCATAGACGGTTCCACATAACACAAAAGTTTATCGCAATAAATGCATACAATTTTAACTTTAGCAAAGTCAGGATCAATTTGTGGGTGTGGACTGCTTGCTGAAAATGCTGTTGCACCAGTTAATGTGCTTGGTGTAGCACCAGGTGGGTTGGGGTGCAAGCTCTTCACGTGTCGCACCATATTTGCTGTGCCAAAGGAGTATTTTTTATATGGATCACCACTTGAAAGGGTTGTTTGGCAAATTTTACAGGTTACTTTTGGAGCATTAACCTTTTTTTGCCCTTCTGGAAAAGTAAAAAACTTCCAAATTAGAGCTTCTTTCCTCTTCTTTGGAGGTTCTTCAGGAATGAAACCTCCATCTGAAGAACTGCTGGAAGATGAGTCCATTGCTCTTATTATGGTACTCTTCCTTCTATTTGAGAAGATTCTCAGAAAAATGCTTCTTCTTAGAAAGTCAAAGTCGAATGATTATAATGGGACGGAACTTTCAACAGTTACAATAGGAAAAGTTATAAACCAATTACATCTCTCCTTTTAAAGTCACATGGCTTTGCGTATGCTTATGATGCGCTTACGCAGCTCTTTCGATACCAGTACGCATGATGTTCTACCGCGATTTGTGTAATTTTTTTTAAAGTAATATATGATTGTTAAAACTGTAAAAGAAAATGTTCATAGTTATCCCAAATAATATCTTCCCTTAGTATGTACATTAAATACATAAATATATGTTTTAACCATGTAGAAACATTGGGGCCTTTCGCGTACAGGGCGCCGTACATGACGTCACACGGAAGCTTTGATGCGACGCATAACGCCAAACCATATTTGTACTGTATGCGCTGGTACACGCTGAGTATGATTAGCAGTACAAAGTATATTGCGATCCCCGTCTCAGTGACAAATCAAAGCTCAGGGCGCGCTAAGGAGAATGATTAGAAGTGGTCACTCATTGGAGATCCGATTCTGGGCCTGCCTCTGCACACATGATAACACCCCTCCCATCTCTCTCTGTTATTAATTGTTGGTGCACACACTCACACTTGCACATGCGCGGTGCACGCCCGCCCACACTCCCCACATGCCACCACCTAGCATTCTTGCTATCACTAAGCCTAGAAACCAATACATTAGCCAATGGGATGTCCCCCAAGGCCATCATTCTTATAGACCACAAAAACGCTACCAATGATGGCCCTGGGCTTGGTTTGCTCAGCCTCCGCGGTTCCCATATAATGCGGGCACTGATGTGACATCAGGCAGAGGAGAGGCAGGGTGGAAGGTTGTAAAATGCGGGATATGGACGATGTCAGGTAAGTACTGAATAGAAAAAAAATGAATTTCGTTACCTGCGCTGCCTCGCCAAATGTGAGGGTATGTTTTTCTGCATGATGTGGCCCTCCCACCCCTCAATGGTTTTAAATTGTATGTACATAGTATAAATGTTTCTTTCTCTTTCACGGGGTCCTCCAGTATTTTTATGAATTCTGCCGGAATAAATTTTGGTTTCGTATTTTTGAACTGTCACCTGCTTTAGCCTGTATTCTTATACATTGTGCGTTCATAATACCATTATTTTTTTTAATCCATCACGTGGCCCTCCCAGCTCTGATTTGCTTTATTTTTCTGGAATATATGCTTTCTGGTTCATCGTATTTGCTCCCTCCTAATTCTCCCATTAGTTTTAATATGTATTACTGCGTCACGTGACACTCCCAAGCCTGTATTCTTTTAAATGATGCCTATATGGTTGTAATAGTTATTGCTGCATCATATGGCCCTCCCAGACCCAGCCACGGCTCGTGCAGGGCGTTACGCCGGGCGGTGACGTCAGGTAGAGGAGGGGCAGGGTGGGGGGTTGTAAAATGCGGGATATGGATGATGTCAGGTAAGTACCGAAAAAAAAAAGAAGAATTTCGTTACCCGCGCTGCATCGCCAAATGTGATGCAGCGCGGGAAACGAAATTCGTTGCTTCGACTATGTTGGAAAGCTGACTATGCATCTTCAGGGATGTGGAATTCCTACAGCCCCATGCACAGGACATATTATTTGGGGTCAAGGGCAACAAGTTTTCATGTGTATTGTGTCATTGGCACAAGTAGGCCCATCTCCCAGCTGCATAAACCCTATGGCTGCCAGTTAGCTGTACCACATAATGGGTCAGAGAAGGGCACTGTCTGCAGTTAACGTAATATTTTTGCCCATATGTTAATGCTGTTCAAACCTTTATTTATGGTTCATTAATTGAAAGCCTTTATTACTTGGGCACGCACTCTAAGTAAATGTTGTAACCTCTGAGTAGACAACTGTCAGTGGCTCCAGTATACAAAAGCGTGCAGCTCTGAAACACGCCTGACCCACGTATGCTTATCAGAAACTCTTGCACCTCTCAATGTTTAGCATCATATATTTATTGGGGCCAGTGCCATCAAGATTTCACATGTATTTTGTCCTTGGAACAAGTAGTCCCAGGCCCTGCAACACAAATCCTTCAGCTGCCAATTTACAGTAAAACGTTATGGAGCAGAATGGGAAGTGTCTGCTGCCGAGGTAATATATGTGTCCATATGTTAATGACCTTCAAACTTGTACAACATTGATGCAACACATTATTATTAGTTAGAGTGACTATTCCAAATAAATGTTGTAAGCTCAGGCTGCACTACTGACAGTTTTTGTAGTAAAACAATTGTACACACATTTCCAAAGTTTAGCACTATGAGGCTATGTATACTGCTCCCAGAATGCTCTGCGATTTGATGCAAATAATTGCAGAAACTTAAAAACAAGTTTGATAATACTTTGCTCTCAAAATTAAATGTTCATAAAAAAGAGAAAGCAGGAAAAAAAACATTTTGCTAAACTACTATAAAATTTAAGTTACCATTTTGTTGCAGCATCCTTTCAATAACGTGTTAATCCATGCTAGTATTTCCCAAAAATATTCATTACGGAAAATCTCTGTAACTAGTTTGAATAAGATTATGGGAAACTAAATTAAACAAGCATTGGCAAACCAGTAGGTCTGAAATTGATGGTCACCTTTTTAGTTTCGTCATTGTGTGACTTGCTTTGGCATTGTGTTTGTAAAACGTTATTGGCGTGGAAGCTGCTGGGCCCTCACTATTATAACAAACTTTGGCAAAAGCAAAAAATATTTTTGGTTTTAAAAAGCACAAACTTCCACAGTAGTTACTGGCACTGAACAAAACTACTTTGTGTGCCGATATGCTCCTTGTGAAACAGCATAATGCTGTCACTCACAGTGAAGCCATCCGATACAAAGACACCGAGAGATTGAGACAGGAGAAAAAGCAGAGTGGATGAGAGTGGAGGGGAGAGAGAGAGATGTAATAAACGCAAAAGGTCACGGTTAATGCCAGACCAAATTAGGGGCCCAATTATTCAAGAAAGTGCAACCATGGTATATGTCCTAGCATTAAGTGCAGCTATACAGGTTTTGTGAATTCCCAAAAATATATAGAAGAAGGACAAAGAGTACTCATAGAAAATATTTGTGAACTGCATTTTAACATGAACAAATTTGCATGTGTACATTTGCTCATGAGAAATTCTTACTATTTTCAAATTTACTTTTCCTCCAACATCTTTTTTCCCAACTCAGGAACAAGTTTTATATCTGCCATTGTCAAGAAGAAAATTCTATCATTCTTCAGTGTGAGAAAAGATTAGAGAACAATTGTTAAAAACTCTTAAAACATGCAAGTTAGTGGGTTTGCACACACTCAAAAGCCCATTCTGACCCTGGAACTATTCCTTACTATTACCTTCAGCCCCAGTATGTAGATCTGAGGAAAGATATCAACATAAGGGGACAGCAAGTATTAAAACACTACAATTGTATAAAACCCTGGCATAATCACAGAGCCTATATAAGAGCTCCTATATGGAATGGAAAGGTATTTGTAAAGCGCATGGCTACCAAGAGGCCTCCCAGCGCTGGTAAACAGATCGATAAGTGCCTGCTTTAGCTGGATGGAAATAGCAGTGTTTTCAGCCGCTTGCGGAAGACCAAATGGTTATCTTCCAGACGAATATGGTCCAGGAGGGTGTTCCATTTTTTGGAGTCCTCATAAGAGAATCGTTGTCCTCCAGTCCTGGTTTTACGGATTCTCGGAATGGTTGCCAGACGTTTGTTTCCAGACCAAAGTGTTCTGTTGGGAAGATAAGGGGTAATGATTGAATCAAGTATTTGCGGGGAATTGGAGGTCATGATCTTGTGGGTGACGCAGAGGGCCTTGAACTGGATCCTCTCTGTAACAGGCAGCCAGTGGAGAGAGGCTATAGGACCTCGGGCAGATTCTCTGTGGGTAATGCCGAGAAGCAGCCTCGCTGCACAGTTTTGGACCGTCTGAAGTCTCCTGATAGTGGAGTTTGGGGATCAATATAAAGAGCATTGGCGTAGTCCAGGCGAGAGAGATTCATTGCTTGGACTACTAGTTTTTTTTGTCTCTCTAGATTAAATAGGGAAAACTTTTCTCATCATTTTAAGAAGTCCAAAGCAGCAGCTTGTCACTTTCTGTGAATGGACGTTCATATTTAGTTTGTTATCCAGCCATACTCCCAAACTTTTTATTGTATCTTTGGGGAGAAGAGCTTTTCCTAGGCAATTAGGCCAAAAGGCAGTGGCTCATTCTGGGAATGGTTTACCCAAAAGCATCAGTTCAGTTTTAGCTCCATTTATCTGGAAGAAAGAGCCTTCCATCCAGGTAGAGATAGCTTTGAGGCAATTGGTTAGATTGTCGGAGTTTTGTCCTGGTTGGTTGAGAGATACTATCAGTTGGGTATCGTCAGCATATGTGATGATTTGGATTCCAAATGGTTCAACTATTTTTGCCAGCGGGCTCATAAAAATATTAAAAAGGATAGGGCTCAAGGATGAGCCCTGAGGCACCCCACAACTCAAAGGTATGCTCTTGGAGGTGCAGTTCTCCTCGAATACTTGAAATGACCGCCCTTCAAGAAAGGATTGCAGCCATCTCAGTGCAACCCCCGATACTCCTGCCTCTCTGATCCTGGAGATAAGCAAATGATGGTTTACAGTATCGAAGGCTGCATTCAGATCTAGAAGGAGAATGGCAGCTGATCCTCCGGAGTCCATGACTTTCCTGGCTTCCTCAGTGACCGCAATCAGGGTTGCTTCTGTGCCCTGATGGGTTCTAAAGCCAGTTTGTGTTGGGTGTAGGCAGCCATTATCCTCAAGATGTTTAGAGAGTATAGCATTCACATGTTTTTCTACGATCTTGGCTATTCCGGGCAGCAAAGAGATGGGGCAAAAGTTGGAAAGGGCCTCCTTTCCTATGTTTACTATGCAAATGCATATAAAGTTGTTTTTATTTCAAAAAGCTATTCACCTTTAAACAATGCCATATTAATTACAAGTTACTTTTCACTGTCTTCTCAATAGGCCCAATGTTTCGAATACAGCAGATGACTCCACCTTCAATGCACAAAAGCAAATGTAAATCATACTTACCTTTTACTGCTTATATATGTAGAAAATGTATCTTTTTAACTAACATATGATCGACTGCAAGATATCTAATTAGATATTTGAACATCCCCGCAGTCTAGTCTTGTGTCCAAATTATCTTAAAAAGTAATGTTGAGACACACTTTTTTTCACCTGTTATGATTTGCAAAATCCTTGGTCCAGACTTCCTCTAACATTCCTAGTTAATTTTCTTTTTGAAATTGAGCAATTATTTTGTTTACCTGTTGAAATATAAATTTAAATGTTCCTCTTTGAAGGTGAAGAAGCAACACAGCTCCTCTACCCATTGTTCAATCATAGACTAAAAAGTAGTGGTAATTCCACTATCACTAAGGTAGATATCTGACAATAGAATCAATGATATAGTTACACCACTATTCCATAGTCATAATCCAAAAGGTGTGTTTAGACACAACAAAATTAACAATTATGCACTTTTTATGCTGGACAGTATTGCTTCTAAACAACCTTTCACTGCTTTCTTCCATACATTCAAAAAAGATTTCATGGATTTACATGCATAGTCTTTCAGGTCTGTATATCTCTAATGTAAAACAATCGTACTTGTTTTTCTTTTGTCACTGACATATATGAACTCATCAGTCACTCCTATGTCAAGTTTTTACAATCTTGAATGCTGAGTGCTACGTTTTCTGTGAGAGGATGCCCATGCATAACCATGCTAAGTTTTCTTTAGCTGCACGGACACATGTATTGTAACCTGTCAAACACTATAAAATGCTACCCTCCCACTAGTCCTAAAGGTGGATGTAGAATTCAACTGTTCTTCATAAAATAGAATTGGACGTCACTAAGTACAAAGTGTTTCTGTATTATGAAAGCTCTAATGTGTCCCTTAAGGATTCCAGCAAAGTCCAGACACATACTAACTGAAACACATAAACCATTAGAAACCTGTTAAATTTACCAAACAACTCTTTGAAGGTGTGATCAGTCCAAAAAATCCTCCTTTGGCACAGCAAATATAGTGCAACACATAAACAACTTGCACCCCAACAACTTTGCTTCACTGCAACACAGGGTTTGCAGAACAACCCCCTTGCTGCTGCATCAAGCACATCCACTGCTGCAACAGCATCTTCAGCAAACAGTCCATACTCACATATTGATCTTCAATTTGGTGAACTTAAATTTCTATGCATTTATTGTGATTAACTTTTGTGTTACGCGAAACAGTCTATCAACCTCATCAAAAACAACAAACAGGAGCGTCACTGTCCTTAACATTAGTTATTAGACATTCATCAAACTTTTTTGTTGTAAGAACTACCCCGTCCAAAGGCAGTGGAAAATTTGCACACTTGCTGCCTTTCTTGGCTGGGTTTATCAATTATTCTTGAATTCCATTTTCTAATTCAAATTCAAGACCCTTTATCGAGTCTTTTTGTTGTAGCTACTACCGTGTCCGAAGGCAGTGGGAAATCTGCACATTTGCTGCCTTTCTTGGCTGGCATTATCAATTATTCTTGAATTTCATATTCTGATCCAAAGTAAAGGCCCTTTATCAAGCCTTTTTCATGTAGATACTGCCCTGGCAGAAGGCAGTCGGATATTTGCACACTTGCTGCCTTTCGTGGCTGGGGTTATCAATTATCCTTCTTGTAATACAAATTCAAAGTACAGGCCATTTATTGAGCCTCCTTGGTAACTACTACCCATGAATGGCACTGGGTAATTTGCACACTTGCAGCCTTTCTTATCTTTTTACATTATTCATCTTCCACTCAATCAACACATCATCTACACATACACACACCTACTTTCTACCTTTAATGGCTATGGGTAACAACTATTCTTCTATTTCATATCCATATTCAAAATGCAGGCCCTTTGTCGAACCTTTTTGTTGTAGCTTCTAACCGGCAGTGTGAAAATTGCACACTTCCTGCCTTTCTTGGCTGGGATTATCAAATACTCTTGAATTTCATATTCTGATTCAAACTCAAGTCCCTTTAGCAAGCCTTTTTCATGTAGATACTGCACTGCCAGAAGGCAGTGGGAAATTTGCACACTTGCTGCCTTTCTTAGCTGGGCTTATCAATTATTTTTCTTGAAATTCAAATACAAAGTGCAGGCCCTTTATTGAGCCTTCTTCGTAGCTACTACTCATCAATGGCAGTGGGTAATTTGCGCACTTCCTGTTGTTCATGTATAATAAAAAGCTTAACAAAAGTCTACCAATATTAACAAGCATTTGCAATGCAATAGGTCTCGCAGCATTAAAGTTTGAGTTACTGGCATTGTAAATGACAATGCTTTGCATTAATTTTTTTTCTTTAATTTGCAATTGGTATATAAACATTGTTTGTGAATGGTTAGCTGTTGCTTCTGCTAAGCAAAGTTGACAGTAACATAGAGTGCTAGTCTTGCTTGTTATAAGCATCCTGTTTTAAAGCACTCTGATACCTGCGGGTAAAGTTTGCGCCATGTAAAAGTGAAACCTAATGAATAAATTTAAAAAAAGCCTACCTGTACCACGTCCACCAGACCATAAATAATGTGCAAAAAGAAAAGACCATTCACCATCTCCTAGGAATGGGGCCGCCAGGCCATATACAATAAAATCCATTAACACCCAGGCACAAACGCAATTAACTGTAATTGTTTTAATCGTGGTGTCCCAGAGTGATGTGGTGGTGTCCCCGAGTGATGTGGAAGTGTCCCCAAGTGATGCGGTGGTGTCCCCGAGTGATGCGGTGGTGTCTCCGAGATATGCGGTGGTGCCCCCGAGTGATGTGGTGGTGTCCCCGAGTGGTGCCCCTGAGTGATGTGGTGGTGGCCCGAGTGAAGCGGTGGTGTCCCAGAGAGATGCGGTTGTGTCCCTGAGTGATGCAGTGGTGCCCCACGAGTGATGTGGTGGTGTCCCCGAGTGGTGCCCCTGAGTGATGTGGTGGTGGCACGAGTGATGTGGTGGTGTCTCCGAGTGATGTGGTGGTGTCCCCGAGTGATGTGGTGGTGCCCCCGAGTGATGAGTTGTAGTGTCCCAGAGTGATGAGTGGTGGTGTCCCAGAGAGATGCGGTTGTGTCCCTGAGTGATGCAGTGGTGCCCCCGAGTGATGTGGTGGTGTCCCCGAGTGGTGCCCCTGAGTGATGTGGTGGTGGCCCGAGTGATGTGGTGGTGTCTCCGAGTGATGTGGTGGTGTCCCCTAGTGATGTGGTGGTGTCCCTGAGAGATGTGGTGGTGTCCCTGCGTGATGTTGTGGTGTCCCCGAGTGATGTGGTGGTGTCCCCGAGTGATGTGGTGGTGTCCCCGAGTGATGTGGTGGTGGTGCCCCCGAGTGATGAGTTGTAGTGTCCCCGAGTGATGAGTGGTGGTGTCCCCGAGTGATGTGTGGTGGTGTCCCCGAGTGATGAGTGGTGGTGTCCCCGAGTGATGAGTGGTGGTGTCCCCGAGTGATGAATGGTGGTGTCCCCGAGTGATGGGTGGTGGTGGCACCAAGCCAATAGGTTTCGCCTTTGAGACTATAAGCTCTGCCAGCGACTTTTTGCTCATGCTGTACACTACAGTATAGGCATTGCCGAGTTTGGAAATTATTTGTAGCCATGCTGTAAAGATGTGGCTGCGGTGCAGCATGGCCAATATTAAAAATAACAAGCAACGACTTCCAAGGCAAGGCCACGATTGGACCAACAGGAGATCTCTGCAAAGGCACAGGTTTTCAGTGCATGATCGCCGGCGTTAACAAAACAAAGAAAACAACTCCCCCAGCAGATGCGGGCTGCCCGGAATAAAGAGCATGTATAGGCATTTCAGTGCCTCTGTCTGATTTTACGAGCCAATTGCGAATTGTATGTCTTTTTTTGGCACTAGTAATTAGATTGTGGAACAGACAGCATAGCTGAAAGTGATGTGGCCACAAAAATTGCCTACGTTGGCAAATTGAAGGGGACGCTTGCTGAGGAGAGGGTATTGCCCCATGGAAATGCGCTGACTGGGGGGAAACATGCATTGTGACAGGGGCACCGGCACTGTGTAAAGGAAGCATCTGCCGAGCAAGAACAGCATCAGCGACTTCATGATGCCAACCTCACTGCAGTGGAAAAGTGGCGGTGGTGGATACTGTCAGAAAAACAAGCAAGTAAGCGGGAGTGCGGTATTTCGAGAAACAATCATGTAACACTCTGCCTTTCTACCAAGCCTTTGGTGGGGTGTGTACATATACTGTTCAGCTTCATACTCCGCCCTCCTTTTTGTACGAGTGAAAGTTAGAAACAGAAAACTGATCTCACACATGTCTGCATTAGTAACCGGAATTAGGTAATTAACTGATTAGGGATGAAGTGATTCGCCCAGAATCCCAGGATGATTGAGCCTCCCACCAAACTCGAACCATATTCCCCAGCTTCATAGTCGGACATCCTAGCCATTAAGCCACACCCTGCATGTAGAAATGGCCCGTACAATATGAAGAGTAAGCCAATATTACAGTGCTCCTCTTTTGCACAAAATAGTCACGTAAACGATAAGCGTGATCACAGCACAGCACATCGTTTTTAAGAAATTGTCTAACCGCAGCTATATAATTGAGCAGTGAGTGCGGTGCATAGTTGAAGCTATGACAACAGAAGCATTTTTTTTAACAGCAACATGAGCTAATGGTGGGGGAGGAAACTGCAGGGAGTGCAGCGCATAGCTGCATCTATGTCGAGCAAAGCATTTAAAAAACAATATGACATAATGGTGGAGAAGAGCATAGCACTGAGTACGGCACAGCACGAGTGCAGTGCATAGCTGCAGCCATGTCGAGAAAAGCAACAGCAATATGAGGAAATGCATGGGGGAGGGCCCCACAGGGAATAGGGCACCGCACGGAGTCCAGCGCGTAGCTGCATCTATGCTGATAGAAGCATTTAACCAGGCACAGCGTGTGTTAGGCGGGGATCAGCCAGCCCTGTGTGGCCCCCATGCCCTTCCTCCACTCCATAGTATTATGCAAGTCCTTGCTCCCTTTTCTCCGGACGCGGTGGGTAAATCCAAGTAATGGGGCAGTCCGCGCCGGGGAGAAGCGAGCTGCGTGTGCCGCCGCCTGCTGAAAGCTTAGTACACAGCAATGCAGCCGCTTCTTTAAATTTGCATGGTACTGGAAACTGAGGTGCGGGAGCAGCTCCTCGGTGGACGCCTCCAGCCCCACTAGGAACAGTGTGTGTAAAGTGGGATCATCCAGCCCTGTGTTACCCCCATGCCCTTCCTCCGCTCCTCAGCACATATGCACGACTCCAGTGACCTGCAACAGCAAACACGGCAATGCAGCCGCTTGTTTACATTTGCACCGTACTACAAGCTGAGCCGTGGAGGCAGCCCATCGGCGGACGCCCAGCCCAAACAGTCACAGCGTGTGAAAAGATGAGATCGCAGCTGCTTCTTTAAATTTGCATCGCACTTTCACTTTAAGTAAAAGCGCGATGCAAAAATAAACACGCAGCTGCCCTTCGACTGCAAAAACATAGTGCCGACATTACTAACATGCATTCTCGTGGAATGCTCACACAAAGAACCAGCCTGCTTATCAGCGCTGCAGACTCCCCCTGCATTCCAAAGAAACTGCTCATGAGGCGCGCAACGCGATCTGATTCTTTCTGCCATGCAGAAAGCAGCAGAAGTACACACGTGCAACGTTATCCTATGGGAAAACGCTGCGTGCAGCCGGCTCTTATCTCCACTTCCCTCTCGTTGTCGGCTGAGCAGACAGCTATAGTTCTGCCTTCGCGCGTTTCTAGCCGAGACCTAAAAAGGAGCCAGTATGGTCTATGGTTATCAAATCTTCTATTTCTTATCCTAATTCAAAGTACAGACCCTTTATTGTGCCTTCTTGGTAACTACTACTCGTGAATGGGAGTGGATAATTTACACACATACAGCCTTTCTTAATTTTTGTCACATTATTCATCTTTCACTCAATCAACACATCATCTACACATACACACACCAACTTGCTGCCTTTCTTGGCTATGGTTATCAACTGTTCTTCTATTTCATATTCCTATTGAAAGTGCAGGCCCTTTATCAAGCCTTTTTAAAGTAACAACTACCCCAGCCGAAAGCAGGAAGAAATTTGCATACTTGCTGCCTTTCTTGGCTGGTGTTATCAATCATTCTTCAATTTCATATTCTGATTCAAAGTCTAGGTCCTTTATGGAACCTTTTTGTTGTAGCTACTACCCCGACCAAAGACAGTGGGAAGTTTGCACACTTATTGCCTTTCTTGGCTGGGGTTATCAATTATTCTTCAATTTCATATTCTGATCAAAGTCAAGGTCCTTTTTCAAGCCTTTTTGTTGTACCTACTACCCCAGCCGAAGGCAGTGGGAAATTTGCACACTTGCTGCCTTTCTTGGCTGGAGTTATCAAATACTCTTGAATTTCATATTCTAATTCAAACTCATGTCCCATTATCAAGCCTTTTTCATGTAGATACTGCACGGCCAGAAGGCAGTGGGAAATGTGCACACTTGCTACCATTCTTAGCTGGGCTTATCAATTATTCCTCTTTAAAAGTGCAGGCCCTTTATTAAGCCTTCTTGGTAACTATTACTTGTCAACGGCAGTGGGTAATTTGCACACTTCCTGCCGTTCATGTATATTAAAAAGCTTAACAAAATTCTACCAATATTAAAAAAGAGCCACTATGGTCTATGGTTATCAAATCTTCTGTTTCTTATCCTAATTCAAAGTACAGACCCTTTATTGAGCCTTCTTGCTAACTACTACTCGTGAATGGCAGTGGATAATTTGCACACTTGCAACCTTTCTTATTTTTTCACATTATTCATCTTCCACTCAGTCAACACATCATCTACACGTACACACACCTACCTGCTGCCTTTCTTGGCTATGGTTATCAACTGTTCTTCTATTTCATATTCTGATTCAAACTCGAGGCCCTTTATCGAGCCTTTTTGTTGTAGCTACTACCCCGGCCGAAGGCAGTGGGAAATTTGCACACTTGCTGCCTTTCTTTACTACATTTATCAATTATTCTAAAAGTAGCTACATACTCAGGAACAATATTTTCATTTCCAAAATAAATTACAAAGTAACATATCTATAAAACTTCTTTGCCATCTTCAATCATTTTTCCAATTCCTATAACTTGTAGAATAGTTCCACAATCACCATCATTTGCTTGTCACATATTTGTAATCAAATCCTTTTATTCAAAATGTAACCAAATATTAACATTTTGAATGCTACATTACATAGTTTACTTATACTACATATTAGAGCATGACAACAAATTGTAATACCACAACCTATCTGGAGAAGCTTGTTGTGAAGACTCTTGAAGAAAATGAAACTTCTCATTATTGATGACATAAGCATGGCATCAAACTTAATGCTTGCCTTTGTGCATTTAAGAATGCTGCAAACTTTGAAAACAGAGTACGACATATTAGTCACAATTTGTTTAAGGCACAGACAATTGTACTATGTCCTCAGATTCTGTTAACTGTACAAAATAACATTCATCAATGTTTCTGTCGAGTAGCACCTTCAATATACATTGCAGACATCAGGGTTCACAACTTCAATTCAGCTTTGGATCTAAATTTCTCTTCATTATCTGTGCTAAGAACTGCCTTCAATATATTCTGCAAAAACCACAGATGATGGACAGAATGCAGAACCATGTCATACATTCACCCCAGTACAGAGATCTAAATCCATCGGTTTTTTTGCACTTTAAAACGTGATAGATTAAACCCAGATCTTTTGACTGGGTGTGATTGTTTGATTGATTCAGATGCTCCGTCCATTACCACCCCCTTCGGCATCTTCAGCAAGCAGTCCATACTCACATATTGATCTTGATTTTAGTAAACTTAAATTTCTATGCATTTATTGCTATGAACTTTTCTGTTACGTCAAATAGTCTATCAACCTCATCAAATTTTTTTTTAAAAAGGAGCATGACTCTCCTCACTACACATTTATCAAGCTTTTTTGTTGGGATAACTACCCCATCCAAAGGCAGTAGGAAATTTGCACACTTGCTGCCTTTCTTGGCTAGGGTTATCAATTATTCTTTAATTTCATATTCTGATTCAAAGTCAGGGCTCTTTATCAAGCCTTTTTGTTGTAAAAGTTTCCACACTTGCTGCCTTTCTTCGCTAGGGTTATCAATTATTCTTCTTGACATTGAAATTCAAAGTGCAGGCCCTTCATTAACCCTTCTTGGTAACTACTACCCATGAATGGCAGTGGGTAATTTGCACACTTGCGTCCTTTCTTGCGTCCTTTCTACCGCACAGTGTGTGTACGTTGTGCACTAGCTTGCCTCCTTATACGTGGTACCCATTTCTTAGGCTCCAACTGCGGAATCCGACGCCCTGTCTGTGTAATGGACTGGAAAACAAAACACCCACTTCCCTTACAAGGAAATGGGTAGCTTGCACGTCTTCAGCCTTTCTTATTTTTCACCTTACTCATCTTCCACTCAATCAACACATCATCCACACATGCACAAACCTACTTGCTGCCTTTCTTCGCTGTGGTTATCAACTATTCATCAAGTTCATATTCTGATTCAAACTCAAGACCCTTTATCGAGCCTTTTTGATGTAGCTACTACCCCGGCCGAACGCAGTTAAAAATTTGCACACTTGCTGCCTTACTTGCTGAGGGTTATCAATTATTCTTGAATTTCATGAACTTGTTTTATATCAGTTATAGGTTTAGTACAATAACAAAATGTGTCTTGCAAGTCCAAAAGAACACTGAATGGCAGTCTACACTACAGAAAACACAGGTCACAATTTGAACTATTATGTCCCTGAAACATACATATTTTGACAATGCATTCCATACATGTTCTATCCTTAATTTCAATTGTGATTACTCATGATACATTCCACCATTAAATGTACACTACGGAAAGCCGGATTCACAACTTCAATTTAGCTTTCCTTCTACATTAAGGAGACCATTGGATCTACCCTGGCTTTATTTAAGTCAGAGACAATTGGACTCTGTCCTCGGATTCTGTTAACTGTACAAAATAGCATTAATCAATATTTGTATCGATTAGTACCTTTGATCTACATTACAGACCCAAGGTTCACAACTTCAATTCAGTTTTCAATGTAAATTTCTCTTCACTATGTGTCCTGAGAAGTGCTTTCAATTAATTCTCCGCTCAGTACAGTTCACAACTAGATACCAAGAGCGCTAGCACTGCAGAAAACATTCAATACAATCTTGATTTATTTAAAACACAGACAATTGGTGTAGATAATGTACAGGATGAACATTTAGTTATTCTTGTCAATGGTGTTCCTACTAAGAGTAAGAAAATATGGTAAGAATTAGTGGATATTAGGAAAGTAAAAATGCCAACGTTGTATCTGCTAAAGAAAAGTTATTATTACAAAAATGTGTATGTGGGAAAAGAAGAAATAACTGTAGAAGAAGATAGTGACTTGCCATCTGGACAAATTGAAAAACTGGATGTTTGCAGAACTGAAGAAATCTACGAACATTACAGTGTTCATCCACTTCATTCTAAAGAAGTGATGGGGAATACTATAGAGTTATTCCAAATGAAAGAAGCAAAGGGAAGTCCCATTAGTGTATGGGAAAAAAGCTTGGAAGATCGTTGTTTCCCTCAGTTCCTTCCCACAGGAAAAGAAGGATGATATGATGACCGACCTGTGTAGATTCCTGCATATGAATACCGGACATCAATATTGTATGCAGATTTCAACAATGTATTCCATATTTGTTCCATCTTTTGTTTGAGAGTGATTTGTCGGGACGTTCTTATGCAGAAAACCATATATTGAAAACAGGTTTACATCTGCAAAATGTTTCGGCAAAGAAATGTATGCATAAAGTACAGCAGAAAGATAATATTTTGGAATCTTACCTCATTAATCTCATGTCAGCGTGGCAGTAATGAGTACTGGTACCGTCGTCATGGAGAACTAAAATGTATGCTAAGGAACTTAGAAACTCCTACAGCTTCAGCACTCAACCGACGCACACCACAACCGAACCACCGCCCCCCACCACCACCCTCCGCGCCTGGACTCCGATCAGCACCGAAGACACCATCCGCATGATGAACTCCATCCACTCCGGATCTCCAACCGACCCCTGCCCTCACCACGTCTTCAACAAGGCCGACGCGGTCATCGCACCCCACCTGCGGGACATCATCAACACCTCCTTCGTCACCGCCACCTTCCCGGAGAGCTGGAAGCACGCCGAACTCAGCGCCCTACTAAAGAAACCTTCAGCGGACCCCACCGAACTCAAGAATTACCGCCCCATCTCGCTCCTCCCGTTCCCAGCCAAAGTCATCGAGAAGACCGTCAACAAGCAGCTGGCCGCCTTCCTCGAGACGAATGGATCCCTCAACCCCTCACAGTCTGGCTTCCGAGCCAACCACAGCACCGAGACCGCCCTCATCGCTGCCACCGATGACATCCGAACCCTGATGGACAACGGAGAAACAGCGGCCCTCATCCTCCTAGACCTCTCCGCGGCATTCAACACTGTCTGCCACCGCACCCTAGTGCAGCGCCTCAGCAACTTCGGAATCCAAAAGAAGGCACTGGAATGGATCATCTCCTTCCTCGACGGAAGAACACAGAGAGTCTGTCTACCACCGTACAAGTCAGAGGCCACCGAAGTCATCTGGTGCGTCCCTCAAGGATCCTCGCTGAGCCCCACCCTCTTCAACGTCTACATGAGCCCCCTCGTGGCCATCGCACGCCAACACAACCTCAACATCATCTCCTACGCTGACGACACCCAGCTGATCCTCTCCCTGACCAACGACCCCGCCGCCGCCAGAGCCAACCTTCACGAAGGGATGAAAGACGTAGCCGAGTGGATGACGACCAGCCACCTGAAACTGAACTCAGACAAGACGGAAGTCCTCATCCTGGGTTCCTCGCCCTCCGCCTGGGATGACTCCTGGTGGCCCCCCGCCCTGGGCAGCGCACCCAAACCGACAGACCACGCACGCAACCTGGGCTTCATCTTGGACTCCTCCCTCACCATGACCAGACAAGTCAACGCCGTCTCCTCGTCATGCTTCAACATCCTGTGCATGCTACGGAAGATCTTCCGGTGGATCCCCACCGAGACCAGGAAGACGGTCACCCAGGCCCTCGTCACCAGCCGACTGGACTACGGCAACGCCCTCTACGCCGGAACCACCGCCAAACTCCAGAAGAGACTCCAGCGGATCCAGAACACCTCAGCCAGACTCATCCTCGACATCCCACGACACAGCCACATCTCCGGACATCTGAGAGACCTGCATTGGCTCCCCGTCAACAAAAGAATCACCTTCCACCTCCTCACCCACGCACACAAAGCCCTACACGATCAAGGCCCGAGCTACCCCAACAACCGCATCAACTTCTACGCTCCCAAACGACATCTCCGATCAGCCAGCCACGCCCTCGCCGCCGTCCCCCGCATCCGAAGAACCACAACAGGAGGAAGGTCCTTCTCCTACCTGGCCGCCAAGACCTGGAACACCCTCCCGACCGACCTGCGCCTGACCCAAGACCACCTCTCCTTCAGGAAGAAGCTCATGACCTGGCAATTCGAGCAGTAGCAGCACTCCCCCCCCCCTAGCGCCTTGAGACCCTCCGGGTAAGTAGTGCGCTATATAAATGTCTGTGATTGATTGATTGATTGATACTTCCTACTCTAAGCTCTGCTGACTATGCTTGGGATGATTTACTTCAATTTCTTGATTACACAAATTCAAATATACTAAATTTTCAAAACAAGACACCTGGTGAATGGTGCTCTTTTGATCCAGTTAATGTATGCAGGTATTTCAATCACAGATTCGAAGCTATGATGTCTTTTTGACGCCAATAAAAAAATCCTCCTCTTGGAGAGGTTCTGGAATTGTTTTGGAGAAAGGAGTATCATGCAAGAGGTGCTTCTCACATACAGATGCTAATATGGATCAAAGATGCTTGCAAATTTGGAAGTGAGTCACATGATACCAACCGGTCTTTCATTGAAGAATATGCTACTTGTGATATACCCAAAAGTACACAAGATAAGGACTTAAGACAACAAACCTTACGATTCCAAAGCCATCATTGTGGGAAATACTGTCGTCAAACGTACAAATCTATGGACAAATTCTACACCAAATGTCGTTTTAGATTTCCACGTCCTGTAATATTGAAAGGAAGAGTGAACAGTTTTATGTCATCTTTGCAACATACTATCACAAGAAAGTCTCCAAAAAATACTTACAACTTAAGAAGAAATGAAGAGTCAAAATACATAAATGACTATAACCCAGTCATTTTGTCCATGTGGAATGCTAATGTGGATATTCAATAGGTTGCAGACAATTCCATTGCTGTTGCTCGATATGTGACATCATACATAACAATGTCAGAAAAGATGGAATTGAAGGATATGTGGGAAGAGATTCCCCACGAAAAGAGTCTAAGTAAGAAATTATACAGTTACAGTATGAAGATGTTATCTCATCGAAAAATTGGAGCATATGAATGCTTGGATCGCTTTTCATCTGCAAGTCTATACTCCAAATCTAGAAGAATCATTTGGATGAGTCTACGTCTTGCTGCAACACGAAACCGATTACTTAAATCTGTACAAGAAATTGAATATTTAGCTGAAAAAGTGCGAGAAAGTATATCTATTGTAGTGTATTCCTTCATAATACATCCTACAGTAACTGTTGAAAGATCCCTCCCATTTTATTCAGTCTACTTTGACTTTCTAATAAGAACAATCTCTTCTGAGAATCCTGCCAAATTGAAGAAAGATCACCATAGTAACAGCAATGGACTCATCTTCCACCTATTCTTCAGAAGGAGATATCTTTCCTGAAGAGCCTCCAAAGAAGAAGAAAGAAGCTCTAATTTGGAACTTATTTACTTTCCCTAAAGGGCAAACAAAGCTTAATGCTCCATTAGAAACCTGTAAAATGGTACTTATGAACTTTTGTGTTATGTGAAATAGACTATAAACCTCATAAAAAACAAGAAACAGGTCCATTCCTATCCTCAACATTAATCAATGCACATTTATCTAGCTTTTTTGTTGTAACAACTACCTCAGCCGAAGGCACTGAGAAATTTGCACACTTGCTACCTTTCTTCGCTGGGATTATAAATTATTGTTCAATTTCATATTCTGATTCAAAGTCAAGAACCTTTATCGAGCCTTTTCGTTGTAACTATTTCCCCGGCTAAATGCAGTCAGTAATTTGTACACTTGGAGCCTTTCTGATTTTTTATATTATTCATCTTCCAATCAATGAACACACCATCCACACATACACAAATCTACTTGCTGCCTTTTTTGAAAGGAGGTGTCAATTATTTTTCAATTTCATATTCCTATTCAAACTGCAGCCCTTTATCGACCCTTTTTGTTATAGCTACTACCCCGGCCGAAGGCAGTGGGAAATTTGCACACTTGCTGCCTTCCTTGGCTGGGGTTATCAATTATTATTCAATTTCATATTCTGATTCAAAGTCAAGGCCCTTTATTGAGCCTTTTTGTTGTAGCTATTACCACGGCCAAATACAGTGGGAAAATTGCACACTTGCTTCCTTTCTTGCCTACGGTTATCAATTATTCTTCTTGTAATACAAATTCAAAGTGCAGGCCCTTTATTGAGTCTCCTTGATAACTACTGAAGAGCAGTGGTTAATTTCCACACTTGCATCCTTTCTTCCAACGCACAGTCTGTGTAATGAGCTGGGAATCCAATGATCTACTTCCCTAATAACACAGTGGTTACTTTGCGTGTCTGCACCCTGTCTTAATTTTTACTTTATTCATCTTCCATTCAATGAACACATCATCCACACATACACACACTTACTTGCTGCCTTTCTTGGCTGAAGTTATCAATTACTCTTCAATTTCATATTCTGATTCAAAGTCAAGACCCTTTAACAATCCTTTTTCATGTACGTACTACCCCGGCAGAAGACGGTTGAACATTTTGCACTTGCTACCTTTCTTCGCAGGGGTTATCAATTATTCTTTTATTTCATATATTGATTCAAAGTCAAGGCCCTTTACCAAGCCTTTTTGTTGTAGCTACTACCTCACCTAAAGGCAGTAGGTAATTTCCACACTTGCAGCCTTTCTTATTTTTTACATTATTCATCTTCCTACCAATCAACACATCATCTACACATACACACACCTACTTGCTGCCTTTCTTGGCTGTGGTTATTAACTATTGTTCTATTTAATATCCATATTCAAAGTGCAAGACCTTTATCGAGCCTTTTTGTTGTAACAACTACCCCGACCAACGGCACGCAGAAATTTACAGACTTGCTGCCTTTATTAGCTGGGGTTATTGATTGTTCTTTAATTTCATATTCTGATCCAACGTCAAGGACCTTTATCAAGCCTTTATGTTGTAGCTACCACCCAGGCCGAAGGCAGTACAAAATTTGCACAACGGCTGCCTTTCTTGGCTGCGGTTATCAATTATTCTTCTTGTATTACAAATTCAAAGTGCAGACCCTTTATTGAGCCTTCTTGGTAACTACTACCTATGGATGGCAGTCATTAATTTGCACACTTACGTCCTTTATTGCGCCCTTTCTACTGCACAATGTATGTAATTTATACAGTTGCTTCCCTCCTTAGATGTACTGCCAGTTTCTCAGGCTCCCACTACAGAATCCGACTCACAGTCTATAATAGCCTGAAAAACAAAACACTCACTTCTTTTACAAGGCAGTGCCTAGTTTCAACGTCTGCTGCCTTTCTTAATTTTCACCTTTTTCATCTTCCACTCAATCAACACATCATCCACAAATATACACACCTACTTGCTGCCTTTTTTGACAGGAGTTATCAATTATTCCTAAATTTCATATTTTGTTTCAAAGTCAATGCCCTTTATAGAGCCTTTTTATTATAGCTACTACCTCAGTCAAACACAACACAACATAGCAGGACTATAAAAAAACGTCTAAACCTACAGCACTATATGCCAAAAAGAAATACTTTATGTGCAAGTGAAATTTTCCACCTGTAACATATAAGATCTGTTAATAGAAAAGAAACATGTTCTTAGTCAGGTGAAATTAGTTTTTGTCATATATGTATTCTTATAACACGAGTAGGAAACAGGACTATTCCTGTCCTCCTATACGCAGATGACGCTGTGTTACTAGCACAAACCCCTTTAGGTCTCTAGAGGCTCTTGGAAACATTTGGGACCTTTATGAATTCCCTGGATTTGTTGGTAAATATCTAAAAATCCCATGCCTTAACCATGGGGCAACGTAAGAATACAACTAAAACGTTTTACTGTAACGGGGCAGAGCTCACTAGAGTAAACGTTTTCACATATTTGGGCATCCTGTTTGATGACAGATGCTCTTGGGCCCCCCACCCTAAAGCCAAAAAATATGCTGTGCTGAGATCGTCATCAGCATTACCAAGCTTTGCACGTCGATTGGGAGCCAAGACCTGTGAGACTATTCTCTCCATCTATAGGTCGAAATCCCTGGCTATTGTCACACAGTTATTGGGGGATACAAACAAGGGGCAGGGGCCCAGACGGCAGAAAACACATTTTTTTGCTCCCTTCTGTCCATCCCTTACTACACTCCAACATTTGCTATCCACCAGGAAGTAGGGATGGGATATGTGACCGACCTGGTGAGTTTGGCTCCTTTTGTTTGCTGGATAAAAACTTGACTTAACCCTAAACTCACATTGAACAACCAGATCTTAAGGGATTACTTTGCCCTAGACAAATTTTAGCAAAATCGAGTGGCTGTCATATGTCAAGACAACGTTTTTCTAAACTCGGGAGCCTAGATATTTATCAAGTTCCAGAAGGAATTAAGAAAACTGACCAAAAATGGATTAAATCACAGTATTTGAGTTTACTGGAGCTGGAACGGGAGGTTGAGGAAATAAAAAAACAACTGGTTAGGGCTCACTACTTATTAATCTTATCACCATCTCTAGAACCCTATCTAAGAATCGTGACAAAGCACCTCCATCGTTGAATTTTGACCAGATTTTGCTTCAACCTGATTTATTTCTCGTTGGGAAATTTTTCAGGATGGTGTAAACCGGAAGACTCAGTCCTGTGTAACTGTGATAGTTTCTCAAATCAAAACACTATGCACTTTATAATGTTCTGTGATTTTTATACTGAAATTAGGAAGAAGACTTTAATTCCGCTTTTGAGGGGCAAGGGCTTTCTTCAGGTTAGACCAGCACTAATGCACCTTCAATTGTTTAACAATACCTGGAACATTTTAAACATTGCTAGTTTTCTTGTTGCTGCTGTTCGCCTTAGGAAACAAAGATTAACACTGATGATTGAACTGTGTATTCCTCCTGAATTTGTAAATAACATGAATGTCTTTTAATTAATATATCTTTCTAATTTTAAATCATTAATATATATCTGTGTACTAATGATCTACAGTTTTTTATCGCCTATATGTATTGAATTGTCTTGTGCTTTGTATTTGTACTTTTGTGATTTTTATTAATCGAATAAAGTGGTTTGAAGACTGAAGAATATAACATGTCATAACTGAATAGAGCTTCTAAAATAATTTCATCATGTATTTCATATTCCTGATTATCAATTTTAAAAGTCATATGATCATACTCGATATCATCTAATGCTTCCACAAAATTGGCATCTAAAGTTTAGTCTAAGAAATCACAGCTGATATCTATAGCATATATAAAAGCAACAGAAGCCCCTGCTCTAGGAAGAGAGTATTTGGAACTCAATGGTCTCAGGTTGGGAATAACATTAGTAATAGAAGCACATCAACAATGTTACAAAGTCAAAGACCAATGTATCCAGAAAGAAATATATAATGGAGAAGAATCCTTGATATGGAGAAAACTTTATTGTTCCTCTTGTTGTGGCCAACACGTGTTTCATCGCAGGGAAACAAGCTGCGAATCTTCAGGGCCTAGTTCCGATGAAAGCCGAGATTAAAGTGATGTGGCCAGAAGCCCATGCGGGCGAGAGTGTGATGAAGGCGCCTTAAGCGCGTAGTATAATTCGAACCTTATTGAGTTCTTAAATGGGCCATAACCGGGAGGAGAAAAAGTTTGTAACTGTAACGATCGAACAGCAAAGTCAGGCGGGTACACCTGGTTAGCTTAGTTCCCCCTCTTGTTGTTCCCGGCGCCGTTTGTCTTCGACAAACGGCGCCGGGAACAACAAGAGGGGGAACTAAGCTAACCAGGTGTACCCGCCTGACTTTGCTGTTCGATCGTTACAGTTACAAACTTTTTCTCCTCCCGGTTATGGCCCATTTAAGAACTCAATAAGGTTCGAATTATACTACGCGCTTAAGGCGCCTTCATCACACTCTCGCCCGCATGGGCTTCTGGCCACATCACTTTAATCTCGGCTTTCATCGGAACTAGGCCCTGAAGATTCGCAGCTTGTTTCCCTGCGATGAAACACGTGTTGGCCACAACAAGAGGAACAATAAAGTTTTCTCCATATCAAGGATTCTTCTCCATTATATATTTCTTTCTGGATACATTGGTCTTTGACTTTGTAACATTGTTGATGTGCTTCTATTACTAATGTTATTCCCAACCTGAGACCATTGAGTTCCAAATACTCTCTTCCTAGAGCAGGGGCTTCTGTTGCTTTTGTACATTTGTGTGGATTTCTGATCCACCTTCGAGCGGTTACGAGGGATTACCGCCCGCCCCATTGCCTGGAAAAACAATACCTGACAACCATAAAATATCCTACGGTTACCCGGCTGTGCGCCTTTCATAATCTGGAATACCTTAAACCCTCTCAGTAGATCCACAATCTATAGCATATATATCAACCTCTTCATTCTCCCTACTTATAAAAATTATGTTTAGCTCTTCTATGACACTGTTACTAATGTCAAAACCGTCTTTCAAATTTTGTTGATTTTCCATACTGAATTTCTTATGTTGTAGGTCCTTGTACAAAAACATAAACACTTAATTTTATCTTTACTGTAATATCAGCATATGCATTGATTCATATGAAATATCATAAATATGAATTTTACAATTAAAGTAACAATATTTCGTACATGAGTGTATATTATTTTCAAAATATTCTAAAATTAAATACAATAAATACAGTGTCTCTCTGCTTTGTCTTAAGTGCTTTATTTATTTATACTACCTACTGTTTTGCAAACTTAAAACAATGAAAACAATGACAACAGCACTGCATTAGTTTGACTCACCCCATTACGTTCTCAATTAGGGTCGAGGGAGGCAAAGGAAAGGAGTAAACTAAATGTCTTCAGATGTACTCCTATATTCAGAACACTGGATGAACCACTGAATAAACTAAGTCAGATTAAAAAAAACATACATAAAAGAAGGCTGCACAAAAGATATACAAAGGAAAGCTACACAAATAGGACACGGGATCTTGAACACAAACTCGTCAGTCACCATGTGGTAAATTCTATATTACCGTATCTTTTTTGCCATATAATTACAAGTCATAAGGATAGCTCAAATGAGAGGCAGAGTCCGTGGTATCTGAGTCATACGGGCTTTAATATAATGCTTCGAAGCATGAGACATCGGGTTCCATCACCACTCAGGTTCAGGAAGGGACATTCAACATTTTATTAGCATCACACAATATATATAGTAAAACAGTATACATGGAAGTGAATACAGTAGGCGTAACAGGTGAAAAGAGAGTTGATAAGAACACATGTGCGTAACAGGAGGCGTGTAAGAAGGCGTACACATGGGCGTGCACTGGACATGTCAGAGAATCGTCACATGAAACGTCACAAGTGGGTGGATGCATAGGGAAAATTGCAGAATCAGCAGAAACTTATGACCTATATGCGCGCGCAGCTGAGCATGACGTGTAACCGGGGAAAGCTGGGGCTTTGACTTTTGCACGAGTAAAGGAGACTAATGTCTGGGGTGTCAAAACGACTTGTACCTATAGCATATCTGATATCGTATGTTTTGAGGATGTAGTGTCTGGAGTAAAAGGTCTCTCGGGCAGGGGCCGTTCAACACTGAATGCTAGTGCGTGCATACGGATCTTCATGTAGAGTGCGGGGGCCATGGGCCTACCATGGTAACAGGAGCAGTAAATTACTTGCATGGAGACAGGAAAGCAGGGAGGCAGGGCCCCTTGCTCTGCAGCCGGGAATATGTTTACCTATTTCACTAGACTGGAATGTGTTTTTGAGGAGGCTGAGCAGATAACTTGTAGGTAAAACATCATCTTGGCAAGCGAACCAGGCCGAGCTGGGCACCGCTCGTCTGAGGCAGGAAGTAAGGCAGAGGTCAGGGATGCATACCTAAACGGCAGCATTCAGAGGGAGAAAAGAACTCGGAGCCTCGTTTAGGGGCCTAACTCGACTGGGCCAGAAAACGTGGACGAAAACGTGAAAGTGCACCATGTAAAGACGTTGGCACCTTAGGCCTAGAAGCCTAATTAACAGGATATTTATGCATGGCTGGATAGCTGACATGTTAACGTTGGACGCAAATGTATTTGCGTCTCTCTAGCATGAACAGAAAAGAAGTTACACGACATACAAGGAACATGGGTGCATGGATAGGGTGCGAGTGGGGGACACATTAGTTACCTGAAAATTTCTATTACCTCATTCCCTCCTTGGCCCCTACCAAACCCTTTAACATATATCTATATTCATAAGACCATCTATCTGTTCATATAACATCATTTGTTCATCTTTTATCATTCGGGAACGGGAACTTGGACCTGGAATACAGGCTGTGGCGCACAAGCCGCAAATCGCTGGCCCACATTGCAGACAGAGACAACAACTGAATACTATGACCAATATTATTCCTAGGAATGATAGCAATTTCCATCCCCAAGCGGATATCACACTCCAGAGCCAACCGGACCAAGTCCAGGAGCCTGGATTCTGGTGAATCAGGTGAGCAATTTCGTGAAGCCGTGTGATGGCCTTATACACGGACGGCGCGTTATTAGGAATAAACACGCAACAACTGGATCCGATGACTCTACAAGCCCCGCCCCTATCGGCCAGGATGACGTCAAGGACAAGGCGATTTTGAAGAACTACAAGTCTCATAGCAGATTGTTCTTCGGTCAGATTACCTAAAGCAGAAGTAGTTTCGTTCACTACCGCTTCCAATGTTCTAGTTAATTTGCGTATCAATTTACTGTTCTGAACAGGACCTACAAAGAAAAAGAATCCTTTATTGAAATCTGTGTATTGTTCCCACGTTGTCTCAGTCTGATCGACAATTGGGGTCTTCATCTCCCTTCTATGTCTAATATTCACAAGCCGTGAATTCCTATGATAATCAGGTGGGGCTAGGAAAACAGGTTGCAACAGGAACGCAATATAACACGTCCCATCCCAATCAAGGGGCAGATGTACATAAGCAGTGTGACCACAAATGAAATAAGAATGGCGAGAGGCTTTGAAAGTAGACTTGCCTTTGTCACTGAATTCGACCACAGTATTACAATCACTGTGTCCTAGATGTACTGAGCCATTCTTTCTGACGCATAATTCACCTTTTTACTGGCAAAACTGTAATAAACGGCAAGTTCGAATTAGTCTCGGACTGGACATTCAGGATCATAAGATTGAGGGAAAAATGACCTAATTTATACACTTCATTTTCTAAATCGGTCCCTTTCCTTTGGGGAAGACCCTTTGCATCTGGGAAACATGCTTTATTCATGACTGTATTCAGGTTCCCCCAAATCCAATTGCCTTGGGAAACTTTGGACTTACTATCTAAGGAGGACATTAAAGTAAACCATGCACCACATGAACCATTATGTGTGAACGGATAAGGAAAGAGAGGCAGAGCTCCCTTGTATTTCTGATAAGGCGGGAGTAGGCCACATACCCAGCAATTGGTGGCATTGCTGGCCTGATGAGTATGGTGTAACATATGAATGAATGTATTGTTGCGCATTGCTAATCGATAGGAAAGTTCATGTGGGGGCAGGTCGCTAAAAGAGTGCTCTACAGTGTCATTAGAGGAAGCATGTATACGTGAATCAAGAGGGAAAAAAATATGTAACATTAAACTTGTGCATATGATCGTAAGACTCAGAAGAAACATGAAAATTACCGTTATAACACATCGACTGTGCAAATCTTTACAGTATTGTTCTCGTTTCTTGATACGCCTATCTCTCTGACTACTTGGGTCTATCTTATACATGTCAGAAACCTGTCTAACCGCTTCACCCAGGGGGGACTTAAACAATTAAACGCTGTCTGACTTACTAGACCTTAGCTTGGAACGGTACTCCTGTTGAGGAGTTTTCTCTATCAAGGGGAGTTTAGAATCAGAGTCCGAATGGGGGCAGTCTTTAACCGGAGTTTCTGGACACAGTCCGTGAAATTTTTTAACGTGGCTGGAGTGTAGCCACCCCTTTCTTCCTTCCAGCTTGACCGCGGTCCTCGTCGTCATCAACACCAACTTAGGCTGTCTCCACCTCGGCTCCAGCGGACTTGAACGGTCAAAGTTCTTCACAAGCACCAGATCCCCCGGAACGACTTCGTGCGATTTTACTTGGGTGTTGTCCGGGAAGGCAGCTGCAACCTGTGAACGACATGATTGTAGTGCAGACATCAAGGAAGCTAGGTAATCTGTCAGCATATTACAGTCAACATCCATTATTTTACGAGGCATAGGCGTACCCCACATATTGGGAGGCCGCCCGAAAACCACCTCATAAGGAGATAGTCCGGTTCTGGAATGAGCAACCATACGCATATAGAAGAGGGCAACTGGCAAAGCTACTATCCAATCTACGCCTTTTTCTGCACATACTTTGGCTAAGCGTGTTTTCAGGGTCTGATTATGTCTCTCTACGAGACCAGCTGCTTCAGGGTGTCGTACGCAGTGGAACCTCCACTGGTAACCTAACAGGAGGGATACCTGTTTCATGAGCTCGGACGAGAAGGGTTGTCCATTATCTGAGTATACGACACGGGGCAAGCCGTATCGCGGGAAGAATTCACGAACCAACTGCTTGGCAGTGGTCGCGGCAGTGGAATCTGGGACTGGATATGCTTCCGTCCATCGGGAAAGGGCACATACAACTACGAGGACATATTTAAAACCTCTACATCTGTCCATCTGGATATAATCCATCTGGAGGACTTCAAAAGGATGGTCAGGAGGATGGAATCCACCTTGTTCCACGGGAACACCTTTGCCTGGATTGAACTGACAACAGATCATGCAGGTACGCACTTTCTGTTTTGCTGCTGCTCGTAAATGTTTATTGAACCAAAGGTTTTGAATGCTGTCTAACATGGCTTTTTCTCCTAAGTGTGCTGGACTATGTGCTGTGTTAATGATTACTTGAACCATAGAGTCGGGGAGGAACCATGTGGCTTTTCCCTTCGTCATCCATCCCTGATCTGTCTGGATCCCTCCTTGTTCAGTCCATTTCTTGATTTCGCCGGGAGTAGCATGTGTCTGTATGTCGAGTACGTCTAGAATAGGATCCTTCACTGTCATACAATGTATCTGTGATATCACGTCAGTCTTTGTCATGTCCGTTGGGATGTCTGTCTGAGCTGTGAGTTTAGCTGTTCGATCTGCCAGGTCGTTACCCTGAGAAATAGTGTTGGTGGCTTTAGTATGTGCTTTGCACTTCATGATAGCAATAGATACAGGTAAGTGTGTTGCTTCTAACAGAGCTTGAATGAGGGGACCATGCTGTATCTTGGCGCCATGAGAAGTTAAGAAACCTCTTTCTTGCCAGAGGATACCAAAGTCGTGAACGACTCTGAATGCATACTGTGAATCTGTGTATATGTTTACTTTCTTGTTCTTAGCTAGTATACAGGCTTGGGTCAGAGCGATGAGTTCTGCTGCTTGAGCAGACAAGGTGTCAATACGATGTGTTTCTATGACTTCAGTTTCAGTGGTCACTGCATAGGCGGCCACTAACTCTCCTGTGCTTGTTCTCGTACATGAACCATCCACGTAAAGTGTCAAGTCGGGGTCGGGTAAGGCAATGTCTGTCAAGTCTTGTCTGGGCTTCGTTACAGTATTGATGACTTCTACGCAATCATGTGGTGTCGGATCAGTTGTGCTCGAGGGTAACAATGTGGCAGGGTTTAATGTGTTGCATCGTCTGATTTCTATGTGTGGCTGAAACAATGTCAATTCATATCCTGTCAGTCTTGCTATGGTCAAGTGTTGAGTCTGGGTACGATTCAGAAGAACTTCCACGGAGTGTGGAACTTGTACTGTCAGGGGATGTCCTAACACTATGGAATCACTTTGTCTGATTGCTAGAGCTGTCGCTGCAACTGATTTAAGGCACGCAGGCAGAGCCTGGGCCACTGGATCCAATGTACTAGAAAAATAAGCACAAGGCTTATGGTGTCCTGCTTGATCTTGTGTCAGTACAGATAATGCGGTGCCATCGCGTTCAGTAACAAAAAGTGTAAAAGGTTTTCTGTAACATGGTGTCGCTAAAACTGGTGCTTGACATAAGGCTTTCTTTAACTCGTCAAAAGCTTGTGTATGTTCCTGAGTCCAAGGGAGGACAGTCGAAGTCGCTGCCTCCTGTGTTGTTAACTGTACGAGTGGTTTAGCTAGTAATGCATACTGAGGGATCCATTGTCTGCAGTAAGAAGTGAGGCCAATAAAGGCACGTACCTCCTTTTGTGTCTTGGGTTGTGGCAGATGTGCGATTAACTGAATGCGGTCTGGTGTCAGCTGTCTCCCCCATTTGGACAGCAAGTGCCCAAGATAAACCACTTGCTGGGCACAGAATTGTAGCTTCGAAGGGGACACTTTATGCCCCTTTTCGGCCAAGAAATACAAGACAGTCAGTGACGCGCGCTCGCAGTCACGTTCGGTCCGTGCAGTGATCAACAAGTCATCTACGTATTGCAGCAGAGCAGTGTCAGCAGGCATGTGGATACTGTCTAGTTGTCTCTTCAGCGCTTGACTATAGATTCTAGAACTTTCCGTGAACCGTTGAGGTGCACGTGCAAATTTGAAGCTTCGGCCATTTAAAGAGAATCCGAACAAATACTGGCTTTCAGGATGAATGGGGACACTAAAGAAAGCGTTCTTGAGATCGATTACAGTAAAGAACGCTGCTTCGGAATCAATAGCCGTCAAAAGAGAAGATATGTCTGGCACTACTGGGTACTGTGGAACAATGCATTTATTCAATTAACGAAGATCAATCACCAATCGGTAGACTGGTGGTGCATTTGGGTCAGTTCGTTTAAGAATTGGAATGATCGGGGAATTACATACATTGGAGTCAGTTTCAATGACTACTCCTTGGGCAATGAGCTCGTCAATAATTTTCAGTAAGGCTGTTACAGCCTCGGGGGGCAATTTGTATTGTCGGATTCGGGGCAGTACAACTCCTTGCTTGAGAGTGACACGATACGGTGTAATGTGCATACAACCTACATCAGTTGGACCTTGTGCCCATAAATGTTTTGGTACATTCTGCAATCTTGGATCAAAATCTCGTAACACATAATGGCCTTTAAAGTCACGTAGGAACAATCTTACTCCTTCCGGAGAACAACATATTACAGCACCTAGTGCTTTCAACGTTTTAATACCAAGCAGATTCTCAGGACATGCTTTCGTAAGTAACAAGTCTGTAGTACGGGACAATGGACCAACTTCAAGGGAAACTGGCTTTGACACTTCATTAACAATAGGCTTTCCTGAAAAACCCAGGGAAACATTCTGTGAGCCTGAGAGGGGTGCCCCTGGAACCTCGTCATGACTAATGGTAGTTCTGCTCGCCCCTGTGTCAATCAAAAATGTTCTGTCTTTCCCTAATACCTGACTATGTACATAGGGACCATCTTGATCTACAGGAACCTCGATGAGGGGCAAGCCAACCTCCCTCTCTAGGCTGTTTCATGTGTACTGCTGATAGTCGGGATAATCTGACTGTGCATACTGGTACATTTGCTGTGGGACATGTTGCGTGGCAGCAATAGGCTGGGGTTGGGGCACAGCTACTGTCTGTTGTGCTTGCTGTGGAGGTTGCGTGTTCTGTGGAATATTCTGTGGAACGTGTTCTGATCTAGGTGGACGCGGTCTCTCTTTCGTTTTGCCTGTAGTAATATTGTGTTTCAAAACCAAACACTCATTTATGTAATGTCCTGGCTGTTTACAATAGTTGCAGTTCCCTTTAACAGGAGCTGCAGATTGACCTGGCGGTGCTGTACCCTTTTTATGACCGTCAGCTGGAACAGATTGGGCAACTAGTACTTTCATCTTCGTGTCTCTCATACGTCTCTGTTCATGATCATGTTCCTCTCTAATTCTGTTCTGGTGATACTGTAACATTTGTAGCATTTGAGAAGGGGTATTTGCTTGCCATGTGCTCTCGACTTTCAATACTCTATTCTTAACTTGTGGTAAGGAATTCTCGACTAATTTGGTTACAAAAAGATGTGGATATGATTCGCTACTTGTTTTCAGGCCACTATTTATAATGAAACATTTCTTGAATCTGGAATAAAAATCACTAGTGTCTTCGTCTTGTTTCTGTTTGCAGGCTGAGATTGCATCCCAGTCTTCTTTTTTAATTGTCAATAACCTCGGCAAAACCTGTACTAATAATCCTGGTAATGCTTTAGCTTTTTCCCCAAGACCTAAACCTGGGGTACGTGTATTTTCTTCGTTCTCTAATTCAGCCCAATTAATCTTTTTATCTCCCACCTCCCATTCTTTCTCTTTCAGTTTTTCGTAAATACCAGCCGGTAACAATACCTTTAACATTTTCAGAATGTCGGAATATGTATAATCTCCCATTAGCAACATGTCTTTTATTTCACGGTGAAAACCTGCCGGATCTTTGTCATGACAGGGCACTATTTTCTTCATTTCTAATAGTTCCATTTTGCTTAGGGGTGTGTATACGAATACTCGCTGAAGCGTACCCCCTGCGGCCTGGACGGGGTGCACTTCTCGTAAGGGATTCTTTCCATCCATATGAAATGGTTGTCTTACTGGGGGTGGGACAGAAACGAAATGTGGAGTCAAGAAAGTTCTGTATTTGAGTCGTTGTTCCAGAATGATATTAATTAAATCAGTACCTAGGCCTCTCCATCTTTTCAGGAGTAATTCTTCCAATATATTATATAGAGGACCTGGATCAGAATGCTGACTCTCATATAGTGAAATGAGATGTTGGATCATGTACATACCAGCAAGTCGCTGTTCGTCTGGGGAAAGGGTCAAAAACGTTTGTGCTACTGAATCATCTTTATATATGCTGTCATTTCCAGCCCATTGGACTGCTGACCGTGCTAATTCCTGATCTCGCATTGTACTAAGTTCATGGTAACCTATTCTTTCTTTCAGTAGTTTATCGGTGACTTGAAATACATGTTCAAGAGAACATTGTTCTGGTATGGGAGAAAGGAAACGTTTCTTGTTTTCTAGGCGAATGGGTCTGTTAAAAGGTCTATCAAAAGAGTACTGTTTGGGAAGTTTCACTCTACCTACGTACGCCATTGTTTCTGGTGTTTCTTCTTCAGGGCTATCCTCCTCCTCTGTAATTTCATTCTTGTCTGACTCGGCTTCCCTTTCAGCTTTCTGTCTATCATGTATCATTACGATTTCTTTACGGATCTTTCTGTACATGGCATCTATACAATTTTGTTTATCATGTTTACAGTCTACAATATTATTACTCCATTTCATCAGTGTATCCATCTCTTCTTTGACAGCACCTGGCCGATCTAGTTCCCTTATCAAACAATTAATCAAAAATCGTAAGATCAAACCGTGTGTCTCAACTTTCTGATATGCCATGGCCTCGTGAATACATTCTGGTTTCTCTCCCGTTCTTATAAAATGATATATTTTGTCTAGATGGTTAGTCAATTCTGGGAATAGCATCAAATAATCTGTAACGCGTCGTAGACGTAACGAGACTAACATCATGTCTCCTTCCTTGCCGGGTACTGGGTCATATCTACAATCTGTGATACACTGTCTAAGGCTTTCGTATGTAACCGCTTTCGGCGTACGTTGCAATGCTAATTCTCTGACTGTCATTCGTTTTAATTGTGGCGGGGTGCGAAGGTGGCCTCCTACGGCACCTCCTGAAGCGGAAGCGAGGGCATGAACTGACTGGGTTGTAGCGGCTGACGTCATAGCGGATATAAGAGGTATATGTAACGGGGGTGGACTCTGGGTTGCAGCTGTCCCAAAAGGATTTAAAGGACCAATAGTAGGAGGAACAGTAACAGTAGCAGTAGCAGTAGGGGAAGTGACAACAGGCGCGGGAAGCGAGTCTTGGAGACGTGGAGGGGTCGTGGCTTGAACAGACTGTGCGGATGGAGCAGGCTGCTGTATGTTTTGGACAGGCAGGAGAGGTTGCTGTACATTATTAACTGGGGGTACGTGAACATTGGTATATGCGGGAGCTACGTCATCTAAATAGGAAGAAAGGAAAATGTCTGCTGCGGTCTGTTTGTGACGGAGTTTAGTCGGAACCAATGGTGGTGGCAGGTTACAGGGTGCTTCCGGGGTCGCCTTAGGCAGGCCCTCGGCAAGAACTGGATACAGTCCTGTAATAAGTGCATTTCTCTGTCTGTCTTGTTGGTCTTTCCTGACTCGTTCTCCTTCTTCTAGTAACTCTTTTTCCCTAGCTTTTTCGGATTCTTCTCTACTTCTCTCGGCTTTTCTGAGTTCTTTTTCTGTTCTTCTATGCGCTTCTTTACGCCATAATTCTATGGCATCTTTCTGGGATTGTCTGGCTTTCTTTTTCCATAAAGCTTCTTCTACTCTCATGATGCAATCAGCATCCCATGTCCCTGAGACAGGCCATCTATACTTTTCTTCCAGACCCTTAGTGTAGTCTGCCCATAAATCTATGTACAGTATGGCATCTAAGCCATGCTTATTATACATAAAATGTCCAGGAGTGTCCCTAGGCGGGACTGGAACTGCTTCTTCTAATATCCCTTTCCTGGTCCCTATCTGACGTAACTTCGAAAACAGTGGCATGGTCGGATTACTTTAAACGTGGACACAGTAAAACACAGTATTGAATAGCAAAACAATCATTCATACCACGACATTAAACCACATAAAAACATTTTACCTGATACATAGAAAACACATAAGCGCTGAAATCTCGAGTTGCAACACTAGAATACTGAATCACTGAATTACTGAATTACTGAATTACTAGATTACTAGATGCACTGCTAAACAGTACAGACAATACCGGTCCCTTAAAGAGACACGTCGGACCGTATTCACCTAAGTGAACACGTCTGGACCAGGCCTGTGTACCTAGACCTGTCTTGACCGGGAACAAATTAATGAACCCGTCTAGATGCGTTCCCAACAACGGTACTCACCGGGAAGCAAGAACTGAAGGCCTCGGAAACTGGACTGGACTGGACTGGACTGCTACAACATCTGGCTGCTACTACGCCGCATGCGCTTCGGAACAGGTGGGCCTCTGTATACCTCGGACCTTGCTCTCTCGACTAGGGGCTCTGGTCGGGATCCTCCGCATTCCTCACCGACTCGTCTGGATGCCGGACCGCAGTCTCCGTCTCCTCCGTGGGCCCGAGGGAGATAGCAGGAAAACCCGCAGGCGTGCACGGTTCCGTCGCGGCTGTAGAAGGGGTCAAAGCCTGCGTAACATCGCCAGCGAGTGGGGAAGGGGGGGTCACTGTTCGGGCGCCAAATTATGTGGTAAATTCTATATTACCGTATCTTTTTTGCCATATAATTACAAGTCATAAGGATAGCTCAAATGAGAGGCAGAGTCCGTGGTATCTGAGTCATACGGGCTTTAATATAATGCTTCGAAGCATGGGACATCGGGTTCCATCACCACTCAGGTTCAGGAAGGGACATTCAACATTTTATTAGCATCACACAATATATATAGTAAAACAGTATACATGGAAGTGAATACAGTAGGCGTAACAGGTGAAAAGAGAGGTGATAAGAACACATGTGCGTAACAGGAGGCGTGTAAGAAGGCGTACACATGGGCGTGCACTGGACATGTCAGAGAATCGTCACATGAAACGTCACAAGTGGGTGGATGCATAGGGAAAATTGCAGAATCAGCAGAAACTTATGACCTATATGCGCGCGCAGCTGAGCATGACGTGTAACCGGGGAAAGCTGGGGCTTTGACTTTTGCATGAGTAAAGGAGACTAATGTCTGGGGTGTCAAAACGACCTGTACCTATAGCATATCTGATATCGTATGTTTTGAGGATGTAGTGTCTGGAGTAAAAGGTCTCTCGGGCAGGGGCCGTTCAACACTGAATGCTAGTGCGTGCATACGGATCTTCATGTAGAGTGCGGGGCCATGGGCCTACCATGGTAACAGGAGCAGTAAATTACTTGCATGGAGACAGGAAAGCAGGGAGGCAGGGCCCCTTGCTCTGCAGCCGGGAATATGTTTACCTATTTCACTAGACTGGAATGTGTTTTCGAGGAGGCTGAGCAGATAACTTGTAGGTAAAACATCATCTTGGCAAGCGAACCAGGCCGAGCCGGGCACCACTCGTCTGAGGCAGGAAGTAAGACAGAGGTCAGGGATGCATACCTAAACTGCAGCATTCAGAGGGAGAAAAGAACTCGGAGCCTCGTTTAGGGGCCTAACTCGACTGGGCCAGAAAACGTGGACAAAAACGTGAAAGTGCACCATGTAAAGACGTTGGCACCATAGGCCTAGAAGCCTAATTAACAGGATATTTATGCATGGCTGGATAGATGACATGTTAACGTTGGACGCAAATGTATTTGCGTCTCTCTAGCATGAACAGTAAAGAAGTTACACGACATACAAGGAACATGGGTGCATGGATAGGGTGCGAGTGGGGGACACATTAGTTACCTGAAAATTTCTATTACCTCAACCAAAAGAACAAAAAGGCTAAGAACACTACAACGGACGCTACGCTGAGGAACTCATTGTGAAGAAAGGTAGAAACATACTGTAAATAAAGAGGAATTCAAATAAAGAAAAAGTAAAAAAGATCCATGGATGACAAAGTCACTGGAGTAATACTCTGTTCCCCAACACAACATTTTTTTTGCAGAAGTTATATGTACGAATGTTTAAGGAGCTGCGAAGGGACTCAATCCCCTGGGACTCGAAAATTAACATTGGGTGACCGTGGGGAGAACGCCAATGCCCCCACAGTCCCAGCCAGCCCACCGCATCCTTCGAGAGCCGGCATTGCTTTCTCAGAGAGAGCAGCTTACATACTGCTCTCTGTAACGAAAAGCAATCTGCTTTCCTACTTGAAAGAGACAGCAGATTAACTTGCTCTCTCTTTCAAATAGGAAACCGGTTTGCTGTGCTAAAGTGAGAGCAGAGCAACTGCCAGTGCATCCCACGGCTAAACAAGGACGCCGACGAGCACCCACGAAAGGGCTCGCTGTGAGTGTGATTCCCGCAACCACCCAGAGGCACCACGATCACCTAAAAACAAGTCTTCAGACAGGACACACTGCGAGTCTTTGGTTAAGGCATTAGAAGAAAGTGACAATAAGTTCTGTGTCCACACCCTGTATGACCTGGGATATTTTGTCCCACGTCGTGGTGAATTTTGAGGCTTCTCTTCAAAAGGAGCTTTGAGGTCCTGATGAGAACTCCTAACTTTTTCGGAGTTTGAAACGCGTAGACCGCGTGTTTATACGCCATATAACCTGAAATTATTTGCATTTCTGTTCAAAAATTTAAACTTCCCAAAAAGTTTTTTTTGCTTATTGTGTCTTGTTAATGGATTTGTGAATGCAAATGTAAATAGAGGATTTTTGTTCTAAAAGTATTATAGTGACCGGTTGAATGTGGAATGTGTGTTTTGATTGAGAATATTGATTGTGGTGTAATATCTCAGAATGTGTACAGTTTTATTGATTGTTTATTGTATATAATGTTGTTGATCATAGGGATCTAAAATGTGTAGAAGTTGTAAAAAGTAATTGACAAATGCTTTACAAGTGATCGAAATAAATATTGATTCATTCAGACTGAATTATTAGTCTTTAAACCTACATAAGGTTCCATTCCAATGTGCTGTGTTGAATAACAGATATACAGGATAACAGTATTGGCAATCGTTTTGTTCATTACTACCATAGCAAACAGCAGTGTCCCGGGGATAGGCACTCCGAGACACTGCAAAAGCCGACCCTGGGAAATGATGGTCTCCAGGGCCATCCAGTAAGAGGGCCGCGCGACCCCCTCCCAACATTAAAAAGTCCAGAGAAATGGAAGTCCCCGGAGCTGGGAAATCCGTGCCTTCACGGACCCCCGTATGTTAAATATTACTGCCCCAGGAAGGTGGCGGTCCCTGAAGAATGTAGGAGAGCCGTAAGCCCCCTGCATACTTCAAAATAAATGATGGCTGCCAACACTTCCTGGTTTGGAGTGCTGACAGACAGTTGACAGCCAATCAGCATGCAGCTCATGCTCGCAATTGTAGGGATTTCCGTACACCGCGATTTTTCTTTTTTTTTTTTTAAAAAAGAGCTTAAACATCCATGTACGACCCCCTGAGCAAGCCTATAGGGTCAGAAAGTTTCTACCCTGCCCCCTTTCCTTATTTCTCAACTTTGTTTTACTGTTTTCTTGTGACTCGGTCCTAGCGACGAACAACATGGCTGCCAACACTTCCTGGTTTGGAGTGCTGACAGACAGTTGACAGCCAATCAGCATGCAGCTTGTGGTCCTTAATATAGTTAATGTTATGGATTATATATATATATATATATATATTCACTGAAAAAAACATAGGTTTCACACCAGTTATAGTTAGCTAAACATTTTACTCGTACAAAACCATTGAAATTCCCATGTTATAGTTGGTTGGACTCACTATAACTTGTGTGCCCGCAATCCACTGCTGATGATGTCACATATTACATCATTCATGACATGGTCAGTGACATCACTGATGACATCAGGGATGACATCTCAAATGACATCACTGATGACATCACTGATGGCTTCTCAATTGACATCACTGATCTCATCATTGATGACATCATTCGTGTGATAATACAATGCACCTCCTCACACTCTAATATAACCTTTGATACACCCAGTGTTAAATACAGACTACCATTTTTGAAACCATTGACACACCAATACCAGTTACTACATACGCACTCACTGATTCCTAGATCTACAGACACATTCACTCTTTCACCCATACAATCACTCATACATACAGTCATTCATCAAAACAATACTTTCATATGCACTCATACACCTATACAGAGACACACACACTGCCACTCATCCGTGGAGTTACTCACACACCTAGTCAGTCATGCAAACAATCAATCACACTCCCATTTCCTCATCTATACAGTTATACACACAACACCTTACTTATTCAAACATATACTAACACATACTCTCTTATACAATCACTGATACAAGTACACATTGATCCATACAGCCACTCGCGCAATCACTGGCTCTTATGTATAGTTATTTATATATGCCAACTCTCATATGCACTGTGTTTTACATATGTACTTACTTGGACATGTAGGACTGAGATATCCATTCACTCACCAACACACCCATGCATACAGTCAACTGCCCATGCAGCTGTTTCCACATGCACTCTTGAACCCATACACCAAGTGAATCAACTGCTCACACATCTATGCACAGAGTCACACACCTCTCAGCAACCCCCCCCACACACTCACCCTCACATACACATACTTGGGCAACCAATCAATAACCCATATAGCCACTCATATAGCTACTGATCAACACATGCAGCAGCTTACACAACAACAGACCTAATGATGCACACATTCAGACAGTTTAGTCACTAACCCATGCATTCAGTAAGACACATTTAATCACTCACTCATACAGTCAGTCACGCATCTACTAAATCCTTCATCCACACACTCATACAGACACTCATTCTTCAATATGTAAAACATATTTTAACCTTACAGAAACACACATTCACTGGATGATGTCATCTGTGATGTCATCAGTGATGTCATTTTAGATGTCATCAGTGATGTCATCAGTGAGGTCACTGACCATGTCATGAATGATGTAATATGTGACATCATCAGCAGTGGATTGCGGGTGCGCAAGTTATAGTGAGTCCCACTAACTATAACGTGGGAATTTCAATGGTTTTGTATAAGTAAAATGTGTAGCTAACTATAACTGGTGTGAAACCTATGTTTTATTCAGTGAATTTCAAAGGTTTTTTAAATGCTAATTCCTAACTATAACGATTGTGAAACCTATGGATTTTTCAGTGAATTTCAAAGGTTTTTTAAATGCTAATTCCTTACTATAACGATTGTAAAACCTATGGTTTTTTCAGTGAATTTCAAAGGTTTTTTAAAAGTTAATTCCTTTGTATATCGAGTTTGTAACCTACGATTTTTAAACAGAATTTTTTTTAATTACCTGTTTTTTATAACTATTAATTGTATTTTTTTTCACAAAAATATTTTTTTCAATGTATTTTTCATGTAGGTTTTTTTTTAATCATATTGTCTTGGGGCGCTCAGGGTACGCGCACCGGTAAGCTCACCCGAAAGCGCAGCGAGAGAGCTATTACCGTGTGCCGAAAAAAAAGTATGTATTTAACTAAATAATAATGCAAGACATTCAGTAGCATACTTATAAAAGTAGTATTTTTGATTGTAAATACCCGTATTATAACCTTAAACCTATTTCCGTAATGCTAGCAAAACGTCATTTAGACGCGCCGCGTCGGCGCCCCCGGAAGCGCCTACGTACGTGCCACGTAAGCTCCCCCGGAAGCGCCTGCGTTCGTGCCGCGTAAGCGCCCCCAGAAGCGCTCCGGTGCGCGCAGCGTAAGCGCGTCAAGTCATGTGACCTTAAAATAACTCTTTTCATTGGTTGCTAACAGTTTTTTTTACAACTAATGAAAACCCCACCCATTTCCTTCACTTCTTCTTTCACTTTGGAGACAGCAAGACCTGTTCTTTTCTGTTCTTCCTTTTGAGAAAAGAATGGCTGCTAGACCACCTTGCAGCAGTGAGGACACAGTTGGCTTCATTGAGGAGGTGCCTCCTCAGCCAAAGGTGCAGGAGTACTTTATTTGGAAGTTTTTCACTATACCACCAGGTGAAAAAAAGGTGAATCCTCCAAAAGTGGAATGCAAAATTTGCAAAACTGTGCTTTCGGGGGTGATCCTACAAGGAAGTACAGTTTTGGAAACTCGACAATGAGTTGTCATGTTCGGGGGAGGCACCCTCAGAACTATGCCCGGGAGAGTGTCAGGGCCCTGGCACGAAATCCCCCAAGGGATGGTGCTTCAACATCTACTGGAGGACCAACTACTTCAAACGTGAGAGGGAGACCTGAACAGCTGATTCCTAACATTCAGCCTGTTTTTCATGGCATCACTATAAAATGTAAGGACTGTGATGAAATCCTTTGTTACGGTGAAAAAAGTATCATGAACATTGTTAGTGCAAGGGAAAACCACCGCTGCCATCCCTGCCCTAATTTTTACTTTTTTTGCTCCTGTTGAGCAGTTTGACATTCCCTGTTGTTGTTTTTGTTTACAAAGAAAACCTAAAAATAAGAAAAGAAAAGTTCTTTTTAGATCAACCTCCAATTCTCCAAAAGAGCTGTATTCTTTACAAATTCTTTACTCTATTTTTTTACACTGTTTTTGGGCGCTCAGGGTGCGCGTACCGGAGAACGCACCTGGGAACGCACCCAGCGCTTAATTAAAATAGTTTTTTTGCCCTTCAGGGTCCTTCTAGGCCCCCCTCAGAAAACCTAGGGGGTCAGGGGGTGTCTACCCTGCCCCCTTTTAATCATTTCCCCCTTTTTATTTTCACCTCTGGTGTCTCGATTTTACCGAGACACAAGATGGCGGATTCTATGGACTGTTTAGAATGTTGACAGACATCCGACAGCCAATCAGCTTTCCGCTCGCGCACTCCCGTAGCGCACCCAGTGTGCTCCCCGATATGCGTACCAGTGAGCTCTTGGAGCACGCCTGTAGATATATATGTGTTTTAGAAGTTAATTTTCATAAAAACCACTGGAGCAATTTTCACCAAACATAGCAAAGGCACATCTGCGTACCATTCCCTACAATTTTGCCAACTTTGGTGTAATTCCGTTCAGCGGTTCGGGCTGTAGACTTGTCAGACCGTCCTATAAAAATTAACATGGGGAAAATACGTTATGGGACCCCCCTTTTTCTCAGCCCCCACTTCACAAATCCACCTCAGGGAAGGAGCGGAGTGGAGCTGGCCAACATTTGGGAAAATTACACGCAAATTCCTCAACCGGCGCCAAAGTTATTCCCAATAGAATGTTGCGGATTTCCTATGGTAGCTAGGTCCTAACTATAACTACCTACTGGCGACCGCCAGAAGGTAATGTATATATATGTATATATATATATACATATTTATATATATATAGATATATATTACCTACTGGCGGTCGCCAGTAGGTAGTTATAGTTAGGATTTTTTTCAATGTTAAATCTCAAAATTCTATTTGGAATAACTTTGGCGCCGGTTGACGAATCTGCCTGAAAATGTCCTCAAAATGGCCTCGCGGAGCTCCGGTCCTTCCCTGAAAGTTTGGGGGGGATGTGTCAAGCGAGGGCCGAGATAAAAGGGGGTCCCAAAACGCGTTGTCCCATGTTAATTTCCATAGGGCGGTCGATTTCACTTTTAGCCCGAACGGCTGAATGGATTTCCACCTAATTTGGCAAAATTGTAGGGACTGGTAGCCCGATGTGCCTTTGCTATGTCTCAAGATATGTGCTCCAGTGGATTTTGAGTAATTTAGGTTCAAAAAAATATATATATCTAGAGCAGCGCCCCGGTACGCGCACCGGGGAGTGCTCAAAGCGCGCCACGCGACTTGCGTACGGAAAGCTGATTGGCTCTCGGGTGTCTGTAAACATTCGAAACAGTCCGCAGCGGCCGCCATCTTGTACCTCGGTAGGATTGAGGTGGTAAAAATCAAAGAGGGAAATGAGCAAAAGGGGGCAGGGTACACCCCCCTGACCCCCTAGGTTTGATGTGGGGGTCATAAAAGGGCCGTACGGGGCAACAAAAAAAATTTTTTTTTGATTTGCGCGGGGGGAGCGCCTGGTACGCGCACCGGGGAGCGGACAGGGGAGCGTACGATTGAGAAAAAGAATGACACTTTTTTAAAAAAAAAATAGCATTTTTTTATAAATTGGAGGTAGTTCTGAAAAGAACTTTTTTTGTTTTTGTTGTTTTATATTTTTTTATACTTTTTGAAACGATTTTATATATTTTTTTTATTTTTTACAGGGGAAAAACAAAAACAGGGATTCAAAAAATGCTCAACAGGAGCAAAAAAATGAGAAAATTTAGGGACGGGGAGAGCATTGGTGTTCCTGTTTCTTTATTGCAATGAGTTCAACACTCTGCTCCCCATAACAGAGTAGGTCGTCACAGTCCTTGCATAAAAATTTTATGCCTGCAAAAACCGGCTGGACGTTAGGGACCATTCTTGCACGTGTTGAACCTGAAGGTGTTGCTCCACCAGTGGAGGTGCTGCTGCCATCTCTTCGTGCCTTCTCTGCCAGCTCCCTGACACTCTCCCTGGAATAATTTTTTGGGTGTCTTCTTTTGACATGCCTAATTAAATTGGCATTTCGAAAGCTGTATTTTTTTAGAGGATTGCCTCTGGATAAAATACTTCCACATAGTTTACAAGTTACTTTACTTGCATTAACTTTTTTTGTCCTTCAGGGATGTCATAAAATTTCCAGATGAAGTGGTTCTTTGTTTTCTGGTGAGGAGGGTCCTCTTGCACAAATCCATCTGAATCACTGCTGGATGACTCCCTTGCAGCCATTGCTGTAGACCAGGAAAGTAATGAGTTGAAAATTCACAAAACACCTCTTGCTCTCTCCAAGTGCAAATCAATAGTGAGAGAAATGGGTGGGTTTCTCTAAATTTAGAAAAAAATAATTATTGAACGAATGAAAAGTGTTATTTACAGGTCACATGACCATGGGCTTCATCATTATGAAACCAAAACTGTTATGAACCAATGAAAAGTGTTATTTTCTGGTCACATGGCCCGATGCGCTTACGCGACGCGCCCCGGGGCGCGGCTAGGTGCGCGCCGCGTAAGAGTGTCCGACGCCTACGTTGCGCGATCGTATTCGCTCGAGTGCTTCCGGGTGCGCTTACGCCGTGCGTATCACGCGGACGCGGCTACGCGATACGTCACGATCATGTTTTCGTTCGCGATATTGGCGCTCTCGGGACGCTCCCTGGGGCGCTTTATAGAAGTACGCTTTTAGGGGCGCTCCCCGGGGCGCGCACCTGGAGCGCTCCAAAACAAAAAAAAAAAATGGGAAAATTGTAGGGACAGGTAGCCCTATTCTGAAGTGCTTTTTACGAAAATTAACTTTGGAAAAATATGTATTGTGCTACATTGGGCTTTATATATGTTAGAGCAAAAATGTAGCCCAAATGTAGCCCAATGTAGCCCAATGTAGCCCAAAGATGGCCACCAGAGACAAAAAAAAAACCTCAAATATAGCCCAACTGTAGCCCAATGACAGAATGTATCAGAGTGTTCTAAAGAACTAGAGCGCTAACAGTCTTACTTATAAAGTGAGACTTATAGTTAGGAATTAGCATTAAAAAAACCTATGAAATTCACTGAAAAAACAATAGGTTTCACACCAGTTATAGTTAGGAATTAGCATTTAAAAAACCAATGAAATTCACTGAAAAAACCATAGGTTTCACACCAGTTATAGTTTGGAATTAGCATTTAAAAATCCTATTAAATTCACTAAAAAAAACATAGGTTTCACATCAGTTATAGTTAGCTGGAAATTTTACTGGCATAAAACCATTGAAATTCAACGTTATAGTTAGTTGGACTCACTATAACTTGCGCGTGTAATGCACTGCTGATGACGTCACATATTACATCACTCATGACATGGTCAGTGACATCACTCATGACTCATGGCGGAAAATCCTCTGCGGACCCACCAAAGACCCACTGCCACATTAGGATGGCTGATGGGTCCTGATTTCAGTCCGCCGCTTTTCCGCCGCGGTTGACTTACAACTGCAGCGGAATAGCTGTAACATGGCTGGTGGTGTATTAGGATAGAGTAAAAGAGATGCTTTTCCACAGTGGCTTTTCCGCTGTGGAAAGGCATACAGAATATGACTTCGGGGGCCCGTTGCGGGCCCCCTGGGTGAAGGGGGGTGGGGGGTGCACATGGGGGATACCCATGGTACCCCCCTGCATTTGTGTGCAGAAATCGGTAGGCACCACTCGGTGCCTGCCGATTTCTGCATACAAATGCAATGTATGCATTTTTAACATTGCGGCGGGTGCAGCTTGAAGCTGCACCCGCCGCAATGTTAAAGATAGAGATGTGACTGCCACCCTGGTGGTCACATCCTAATCTGCAAGGAGGGAACGTCGCTGCCCATGCGGATGTTCCCTCCTACTCTGGGGTTGTGGACGGACTCAAGTCCGTCCGCGATCCTAATGAGCCACTTAGTACCACACATTATAAGTATTCTTGCACTTTCTACGAAAAATAAGACATTACCTACAGAAATAAAGTCCCTTACACATAATAAAAATAGTAATTGGCGTCACCCATATAAGGAAACCAATTAGCATAACATTTTAAAAAATTCAAATGCACAAATAGGAAAAAGCTATCAATTTAAACAACCAATAAACTTTCAGAAACAATTAAACTCATGCTATAAAAACAAGATTCAAACCAGCAAAAAATGCATTCAAAATCTCCAAACAAAAGGAAGGGGAAACTCTGCAGGATTACTGAGAGAAAACTGATGGACTTCAACAAAAAACCACCTAGACCTATCTAAAGTAAGTACTAGCACCTTTATATATATCCAAAACCTCACTCTAAATGCTCAAACCTGTATTTAAAAAACATATACCTAAAATATAACTTTTATTTCTACTCTATTTTCTACAGAGGAAAATGAAAGAAAGAAGACCTACACAACATCTACACTTCTAAGAAAAAATATAAAAAGGAAGTATATAATTTAAAACATGACTTAAAACCTTAATAGAGAGGTAACAAACTACAAACTAGCTAGCAGAGCACAACCTAAAAACATAACTGCTTTACAAAGATTATAACACATTTTCTCAATCTCAACAGGTACAAAAGAAATACACAGAAAAAAACAATTTGAAGAAAAGCAACACCTGAAATCAACATACAAATATACAGGTAAATAATAAATGTGCAAATTTGTGTTTTCGGAATAGAGCATACATGATTTATATACTTTCCTAATATTTAATTTTTATTTTCTCCTAGCGCAAAAAGGCAAGCATGACTGAAGGAGCTAAATTTGTTTATTCTCAAAAAGGGAAAATGCTTCTTTGTTACATGGGATATGTTTACACTCAGGAGAAACAGAAAGATATGAAAGTTTTTGGGAAGTGCACAAAGTACTATTCTAGCAAATGTTATGGTAGAGCTATAAATCAGGAGACCACTGTTTCTTATACTAAGGAACATAATCACCCACCCAATGTAACTGAAATAGAGATTAGAGAAATGCTTGATTCTCTCAAAGAAGCTAGTACTAGTATTGATCAACCAACAACTGCTATTTTGAAAGAACATTTAAGAGTACTGCCCCAACATGCTTCTAGCCAACTACCATCTATAGAATGTCTTAAAAGAACTATAGCTAGACAAAAAAGAGCTACATCAAGTACTCCTCCCACACCTACAACTTTCGAAGAAGTGCAAATTCCCCCTGAACTCTCTATAACTCACAATAAAGAACCATTTATCCTCTATGACAACAAGTCTGAAGATAAAAGAGTTATTATGTTTGCCACAGCAAACAACATGACTAAACTAAATCAATGCCAAACTTGGATGATGGACGGTACTTTTTCAATATGTCCTAAACCCTTTTACCAAATGTACACTATCCACGGTCATTTCCAAAGTGCAAATATTCCCTTCCTATATGCCCTCCTACCAAACAAACAGCAATCTACCTATCTGGAAATTTCTAACCCAAGTCAAACAGCATACTAATGACTATTTTCCACAAAGAATAATCACTGACTTTGAGAAAGCAATGATAGACAGCATCCTTAAGACATACCCACACACAGCAATACAATGAGGAACTGGCATCGATTTTCAACTATACAGTGTCTATAATCGATATTTCAGAATTAGCATGATGTATCTAAATGTTTTAACATAGGCACGCAAACATTAGCATAACTCCATCTGTCATGTTTTAGAACTCTAGCTTGCACCACTCTCTGCATTTTACACTTCCTTGGCCTGACCGGCGCCATTTTGTGGCCTCGCTAGAAGCCCTGCATTAACAGACCCTGTTCATTCCCTTTTTACTAAAAGCGTTCTCCTGTGAAATAACCCAACTGTCTCAGAATTGCTGTTTCAGCTCGTTAGGCCTGTCAAGGTTGTAGGTAGCAATAAAAAGGCCCGATAAGCACATTCCAGTAGGGGAGCTTGGCGGGCTGTCTCGGAGTTGGCAGAAGGGAGTCACCCGTCCGACCTTGCTAATCTGGGATGAGCTAAACCAAGAGTTCTTTGTGTGCCATATATGGCCTTTCCTTTCTGTACCAACCTGTACCAGTTTGTATTTTTCCATGTTAGGCCAGGATTTAGCAGACGTAAATGTATATATGTGTTGTCCTGACAGTGTGCCAGCAGTCTTCTTGGCGGACCTCGTGGGGTTAGCTCGCAAGGAGCTCCTCTGGCAGAGTTTGTTTGTCTAATAAATCCTTGGACCTTCTACACTGCCATCTGACTGGTTATTGGTAATGGGAATGGGATTGGTTGTGAATATAACTATAATTGGGAGGTGGTAAATAATTTTCATACTTCAGTTGGCAACTCCGCCGGCACTCCGCTTTGGGGTTGTCCCTCTGTAATTCAGAAATAATCGGGACATTGAAAGGGATGCTCCAGATCGAGGGGGGTTGCAGAATAAACCAACGAGAATTTGGGGTTTTGCTTACCCTCCCGGTTGCGAGGACCTCAGCTGCTAGTGGCCCCACGCCAGAGTCCTTCGGGTGTGACCCGAGAACCAGCCACGTTGGCCCTAGTGAGAGTTGGCAGTGGAGAACGTGCAACCAGACCTGTGTGCACCAGGTGAGTGTTTTGTCCTGTCTTTTGTTGGATTCTGGACTTGGTACTTGGCATTTGGTGACCTGTGGTCACGGAGATACTCTTAATAGGGGGTCTGACGGGGCAACGTTGGAATTGCACGTGCAGACGCCCCTGGTTTGATTTTTGTGGAAACATTGGAGATAGCGACTATACGCCTTTCGTGGGAACTGCGGTTCTCACTTGGCCGGATTGTTCTCGGGAACGCCGACAGTTGAGATTGGGTAGCACTCGGACAGATCTGGAGCGACGCTTGAAAAAGCAGGCTTAGCCAGCATAGTCCGGGAGGTGAACCATGAATACTGTTGGATGGCCTGTAGGTTGGTCTGTGGTTTAGAAACCTGTGTAAACTATCTCCAGGCAGTCTAAGGACAAGACTGTTGTTGAAAGGTGATCTTTGCAACTTTGGATATTTGGATAAAGGGTTCTCCATAGGTGGGAGTTGACGGGCTCCACCTTCTGTTTGCAGAATATTGATATTTCTTTCGTTTTTTGTCGTATATAGAAGCATTGTGTTTTGTTTTATGTCCAATTGAGAGTTTTTGTTTCGCAAAACGTGTGTATGTCTATTGAATGAAAAACATGGCCATGGGTTTGAGAAGATTGTGACTGATATAACCTGATTCTGTTGTTTTGCATAATAATACTTGATTCCTTTTCAGCTTACGTAGAATAGAGAAGGAAAATGCCGTGCTTTAGTAAATTATGCTTTGGTTGTATCCACCGAGAGAGCGTGAGGTTAGACGAAAGTCAACCTGCCCCTCCGGAAGGAACGCCTAGCCATGATATGTATTGCAAACACGGTATTGGTCCCCTTCTCTTTAATTCCTTGTGGCATAAATACACCAAGGATAACGTAGAATTACAGTGGTCAAAAACTGGATCCTTCGATGAGAAAAAGATTCAGTATTTACAAGAGCGCCTCTTTGTTAAGCGTAGCCGACAGGCCATGTTTGACACTCTTAACAAATGGCAGAAAGAGGCAAAGAGAAGACGTATTCGGTCAGAAAAATTACTCAAGATACAGCAAGGGCAAACACTAACACTGAAGGCCATTGCGCACGACAAAAATAGAACAGAAAAGAATATTGAAAAAGAAGATAGACGATTTAGGTTGCAAGTGGATAAGAGCTATGTAACGCGAAATGAAGCAGAGGATGAGATTGAGGATCTGCTAGACAAAAGACCTCCTCCGCCATATGCTCCGCAGCGCATATATCCAGCGGTCCCTGTTCAAACGGCGGCTGCGCCCCAAGCATCCGCGCCGGAGGAACGAGGTTCTGTCACCCCTAGGCATGACGCCGGCATCCCATTCCCCTCCCCGGGGGACCTGGTTACCCTTGTCCCTGACCCTAGACAGACCCTACCATTTCCTTGCGTACAATTGAGCATTCCGAGTCCCGTGGGGGTCTGCCATTCGGCCAGCACCACACCCTGTATGGCAGATCAGACCCCGAGAGGGGCAGCAGGAGGGTTGGATAGTAAACGACTATTCACCAGATCGTCTGTGGCCTATGGTGAGAAGGAAGTGTTAGCAGATCAGGCCGTCAAATGGATAAGGAATGATGTATATACCGTGGAAGACATATGGAGTGCAGTGAAAGATTTAGAACCGGTGATGCAGCAGCACGTGCTATTCCAAATGTCTAAATCCCTCATTTGGGCCTGGGAGGTGAGCTTCAATAATGGAAGCGCTCCTCAGATACTGTACGAGATTCGAGACTGGACTCATAGATTTAATTTGACCCCACAGGAAGTGTACAAAAACGTAGTCACCTTGGTCCAGTATCGAGGCAGACTATTCCTAAAGAGCCCTCAATGGACTTTAGAGCATCCACTGTCTCAGTGGACTTTGCAGCAGCCCATGCGTGAGGTCCATTCCATTTATCATCCCGAGGTCTCTGAACTGCGCGATGATAACCAACAGATCACCCGGGCACGGATAGATGCCCGATTCCAGGAGCAATGGGTGTACACGCCATGGAAAAGAAGCGAGGTCCTTTCCCTAAAATCCCAACTGCCCGACCCCCGAAAGAACCCTACCGCCTATTACAATGAGCTGACCGAAGCTCCAGCCTCTGCCGTAATGATGTTAGCAGATGTCGAGCTATTCTTTGGATTGCTTGTGCCTGTTGATATATGGCGGCAGGTGCATGATTCAGATCATGCTGAACTGGGAGGGACATGGGATGAGTTACGAGGGTGGGATCGGGACCGCAAACCGGTAGACAAGCCTAGAAATGAAATAACATCCTTGTCCGCAAATATTATTGCCTTTATGCACACCTTGATACCTCCGAGGAAGGTTGATTGAGACAAACTGACTGCGTGCCGACAGAAGAAGGATGAAAGTGTGTCCGACTTCTTCACTAGGTTTGAAGGAGTTTTTATTGACTTTAGTGGGCAGGATTTGGCTACGGAAGGTGGTATTAGGCTTTTTGTGAATAGATTCGTTACAAACTTGGCTCCGGAAATCTCTGCACGTTTACAAGCGGCAGAGAGTACTTGGAGTACCTCCACCCCTTCTATGATCTTAAGCATGGCCCAGTATTATGAACATAGAGAGAATGAATGTAAGGAGAAAGTCGAAAAGAAGGCAAAAGACCTTAAAACACGGGTATTGCTGCAACAGGTAGTCCAGGGACAAGGAGGGGGAAGAGGAGTTAGAGGGCACATGTCCAGAGGGGCGGGTGCAGGCCGAGGCACAGGCGGGGCTCCGACTGTGGGTTTGAACCAGTGCTCCTATTGTAGAGAGGAGGGGCACTGGAAAGCACAGTGTCCGTTGTTGCTTGCCCAGAACGGAGCAGTCCGAGGGCGAGGACGTGGACGGGGAGGCCCCGACCGGAATGATATGCACAGAGAAGAAGGATCAGGCAAGTCTGAGTGTAATCATTTCGATAATCATCAGAGCAAACAGTACTATCCAGGAGCAATGGGTGTACACGCCATGGAAAAGAAGCGAGGTCCTTTCCCTAAAATCCCAACTGCCCGACCCCCGAAAAAACCCTACCGCCTATTACAATGAGCTGACCGAAGCTCCAGCTTCTGCCGTAATGATGTTAGCAGATGTTGAGCTATTCTTTGGATTGCTTGTGCCTGTTGATATATGGCGGCAGGTGCATGATTCAGATCATGCTGAACTGGGAGGGACATGGGATGAGTTACGAGGGTGGGATCGGGACCGCAAACCGGGAGACAAGCCTAGAAATGAAATAACATCCTTGTCCGCAAATATTATTGCCTTTATGCACACCTTGATACCTCCGAGGAAGGTTGATTGAGACAAACTGACTGCGTGCCGACAGAAGAAGGATGAAAGTGTGTCCGACTTCTTCACTAGGTTTGAAGGAGTTTTTATTGACTTTAGTGGGCAGGATTTGGCTACGGAAGGTGGTATTAGGGTTTTGTGAATAGATTCGTTACAAACTTGGCTCCGGAAATCTCTGCACGTTTACAAGCGGCAGAGAGTACTTGGAGTACCTCCACCCCTTCTATGATCTTAAGCATGGCCCAGTATTATGAACATAGAGAGAATGAATGTAAGGAGAAAGTCGAAAAGAAGGCAAAAGACCTTAAAATACGGGTATTGCTGCAACAGGTAGTCCAGGGACAAGGAGGGGGAAGAGGAGTTAGAGGGCACATGTCCAGAGGGGCGGGTGCAGGCCGAGGCACAGGCGGGGCTCCGACTGTGGGTTTGAACCAGTGCTCCTATTGTAGAGAGGAGGGGCACTGGAAAGCACAGTGTCCGTTGTTGCTTGCCCAGAACAGAGCAGTCCGAGGGCGAGGACGTGGACGGGGAGGCCCCGACCGGAATGATATGCACAGAGAAGAAGGATCAGGCAAGTCTGAGTGTAATCATTTCGATAATCATCAGAGCAAACAGTACTATCACGATGATTATGAATATGAAGATCAGGATACATATATGCAAGCATAGGACAGCCAGGGACAGAGTAGGGGCCAAGTGTCGATCCCCGTCAATCAAAAGGGATCCTATGTAAAAGGGGAAGTGATGGGGACTTCTGAGAATTTCCTAATTGACACGGGAGCAATGAATAGTTCTGTTGCTCGATCATTGGTTCCAGGGGCGGCTCTGTCCAGGCAAAATAATGTCTCAGTGGGATTCTCGGGAGTCCCGGTTGTCAGTCCCATCTCCAGACCTCTCCCCTTCTCGATCGGTCCCGCCACTATTGACACTCCTCTTTTACTGACCTCACATTGTGGAGAGAACTTGCTGGGTTTGGATATGTTGAAAAAATTAAACGCAACGATACATTGTTCTGCTGATGACGTTTATTTGACAATTCGACCTTGCACTGCACACATGAAACAATGTTTTGCCAAAAATGAACCCCTTCCCCCGGAGTTTGATGGCATCCCAGCCACGCTTTGGGCAACTGGGGATGCTGATGTGGGTAAGTTGGATATTCAACCGGTTCACATTACGCTGAAACAAGGTGCGAAAATGCCGCGCATACCGCAGTACAAAATAGCACCTGCGGGGGCTTTGCTGTCGATTATTCAGGACTTGATCGACAAGGGAGTAGTGGAGGAAACAGCTGCTAACGTTTGTAATAGCCAGATTCTTCTGATTTGGAAAAGGAGTTCTGATTCTGGTGAACCGGGTCAGGATGCTGCATATCGTTTTGTGATCGATTTTAGAGCTGTCAACAAAATTGTGGTGCCACAGTATCCCGTGATCACAGACATCACCACGATCCTTACCATGATTACACCAACTGCCCAGTACTTTTCGGTCATTGATCTGAAGAACGCCTTCTTCAGTATTCCCATTCACCCTGATAGCAGGCAGATCTTCGGATTCTCGTTATCTGGACGCAGCTTCCGCTTCTGTCGCGCTCCCCAAGGCTATACCGAAAGGCCGAGCATATATAGCCAAGCCCTTAAGGCTCTATTAGACGATTTGGACTTGCCGGAGGGTAATGTCCTACTGCAATACGTGGATGACTTACTGATTGCCTCGGGCACGGAAGAAGGTTGAAAAACTGCGACCGTTAAATTGCTGCACCATTTGGCTGCTAAGGGGAACAAGGTATCTCTGTCCAAATTTCAATACTGTCGACAGGAGGTGACCTTCCTCGGTCATCTACTATCGAAGGAGGGTAGACGACTAACACCTGAACGAATTACTACCATTGCTAAAATGTCTGTTCCTTGCACGCAATGCGAAGTTCGCGCTTTTCTTGGCATAACCTCTTACTGTCGCCAATGGATACCTAACTTTTCCCTTCTTGCTAAACCTTTGCTGCATCTGACTACTAAGGACGTGCATGAACCCCTCCCCTGGACGGATGAATGTCAGCACTCTTTTGATTCTTTAAAAACTGCTTTATGTTCCGCTCCTGTTTGGGCACTCCTGACTACCGTAAACCTTTTGTACTATACGTGCATGAGGTCGACGGTTGCTCACTTTCGGTGTTAACGCAGGACTTTGGTGGTTAGCAAAGACCTTGCACTTATCTGTCAGCCACATTGGATAATGTCGCAAGAGCACTTCCTAGCTGTCTGAGGGCCACGGCAGCTGTTGCGGTGCCAATCCGGCAGTCGGAAGGACTCGTCCTAAATTCCAATCTAACAGTGATGGTGCCGCATGCTGTGGACACATTACTGAACAAAACGAAAACACAGCATCTTACAAGTGCACGCCTCACTGAATATGAACTTACATTGTTTGCACCACATATCACGATCACCCGATGTGCAACACTGAATCCTGCCACATTGTTACCACTCCCTACGAGTGAACTTACTGATGACATACATGATTGCATTTATCGCACTGAAGAAGAAACTAAGGGCAGGATCGACTTGACAGACACTCCTCTAGCTGAACCCCAAGGGGAGTTATATGTGGATGGGTCCTGTTTTAAACTAGCAGATGGGACAACAACAGCTGCATATGCAATTACGACTTTGAAGACAGTGGTCGAAACATTCCGAGTCCCTCACCGGTCAGCCCAAGCTGCTGAACTTATGGCCCTATTGCGAGCCTGTGAGCTGAGTGAGGGACTTGAAGTCAACATATACACAGACAGCCAATACGCCTTTGGCGTGGCCCTTAGCTTTGGGCGGCTGTGGAGGGAGCGGGGTTTTCTTACTTCCCATGGTCAAAAGATACAAAACGGTCCCCTGGTTTTGCGGCTGCTAGATGCCCTCACCTTACCCAAGAAACTAGCCATCATCAAATGCAGTGCGCACAAAGCAACCGTGGACGAGGTGGGGGAGGGAAATGCCTTCGCAGACCAGGTGGCCAAACAGACAGCACAGTCCCCAATGTCAACGATGTTTGTGAATTCTTCCGCAAGGTGGGTGGAGGAATCTGAATTGTTTGATAACACCATGGAAAGTGTGCGAGTATTACAGAAGGAAGCTACACCCGCAGAATTAGAGAGATGGGAAAAGGAGGTAGGAAGATTGGATGAGAATAATTGTTGGGTTGTTCTGACAGAGAAACTGCCCAATGCACTAGTACAGGCCGTTGTGACTATGGCGCACGGCCCTGCACACATAGGAGCAAAAGGTATCTGTGGGCTTTTGGATCCCGTTTGGAACAACCCTAATATTCAAAGGACGGCTGTCCGGTTGGTCCAATACTGCATGGTTTGTTTGCAACACAATCCGGGGAAGGGAGAGAATGTCTTGAGTGGGAATTTTGCATCCCCGAGGCTGCCTTTTGAAGTACTCCAAATGGATTACATTCATATGGAGCGTGTCAACAACTTGAAATACGTTTTGGTGGTAGTTTGTGCTTTTAGCAAATGGGTTGAGGCCTACCCCACTAAAGAAAATACCGCCATGGCCACAGCTAAAGCCCTTCTCAAGGAGTTTGTGCCCGCTTCGGTTTGCCCCGCTTGATCTGGTCGGACAACGGGGGGCACTTCCATGAGGCCCTCGTTAAGCATATCTGCGAGGGCCTACAGATTAAGCAAAAGTTCCACGCTGCCCGGCATCCACAATCGGCAGGGCTCATGGAAAAATATAACTGTATTCTCAAACTAAAGATAGCCAAAATACAGGAAAGCACAGGATTGAAATGGCCTGACACCCTGCCTCTAGCCCATATGTCACTACGTGTTACCCCACATTCCCGATCTGGCCTTTCTCCATATGAGATTATCTTCGGTAGGCCAGCTAATGTATGGGAGGTACCCAGGCCACGGTCCTTTTCTGATATTGAATATCCTATGTTGATTGATTACCTCTATGCTTTGACTAAAGACCTTCGTTCTGTTCATCAGCAGGTAGCCTCCGTACTGCATTGGCTACAACCAGGACAGTGGGTACTGGTGAAGAAATTCGAGCGAGACACCAGCCTGGCTCCAAGGTGGTCCGAGCCCCGGCAGATCCTCCTGGCTACCCAGACGGCAGTTAAAGTGGATGGGAGGAAGCATTGGATCCATGACTCCCATCTGAAGAGGCTGCCGTTTCCACTTCCCTATGATCAGCAACGTGCAGGGGGAATTCCGACACAAGAAAGTGAGAGAGCTGCTGCATTTGTACCCTTTTCTGACACCTGTGATATCGAAACAAGGCTAGAGGAGGGAGTGACGAGACCAGACGACTTGGTCACTACTGAATCTTCAAGCGCTTTGAATCCTGTTCTCAGTACCCCGGCAAACAAAAAGTCTCATGTACAAGAAGTACCTGTTGTACTATTCCCTGATCAGGAAGTGCCGGGGAATGTGCGATACAACCTGCGGCCAAGGAAACAGAAAAACGGTGCCTCAGACCCCAACATCAAGAGATAAGGAAAGACTCGATTGAGTAGTCAGGGTTTGCTAGCTTGTCGGTCTGAGGTACTGAGCGAGACACTGGACTAAACACGTTGAGAGCTGGAACTTTGACCACTGTGCTCTGTTCAGAAAGAAGACCAGCTAGCGAAAAAGGCCAGTTGTACAACGGAGTAAAGATTTGATTGCCACTCTTTTGTTGCTTGGATGAACGATAGGAGTCTGCCTATGAAACTCTGACGGACACAGGGAGAAGAACCCTCTGGCAGGACGGACTGCTAGGCCCGAGTTTATTTTTGGACTTTTAGCTGGGAATGTATCATTTTGGCCGCATTGTTCTAGAAGAAGAAATTTCAATTGCCCCATGCTATATACTGTTTTATGAGCCAATGTTTTCCACATGGACCACCAGGGTCAAAGTAGCATTTGTAGTGGTTATAACTGTCATTATAGCTGTATTTATGGGCTTATTTGTCTATTTAGAGCATAAGTACCCTTTGCAGGATCTCTTACCAACCACTGCTGCCCCATCTGAGCATCTGTTGTACACCTTAGCACCTCACAAAGAACGACATCGCCAGACTTATGCCAAGAATGTGTTCGTTGAAATGCTTCACCAAACGCACAGTGTTGCCAATGTTACTGATTGCTGGGTTTGTGGACTCTTGCCATCGGTAGTGCACAACCATGAGTTGTTTCTCTCATTGCCTATGTCCTATCTAGGGAGCTGTGAGGCCTGGTTCAGACTGTTTTCAGCTATATACCGTCATTGGGGTGAAAATCGTAGAGATTTCGATATCAATGAACATAATATGGTTATGGATTATATTGATGCACACTATGGTTTTAAGAGAAAGGGTAATGAGGGACGAGGAACAATAGACCCACAGGCCTGTATGCAACGGTATCTAGCGGCTAGGGATGATGCTTGGTTGCAGGAAGAACTTTATGACTTTAGAAATTTCAATGCTTCTCAATATTTCCAACTTTTTATCGAACGAAATTTTACAAGAGACCTTGTTGTACCAATTTCTATTTTGAATGTTTCCTCAGTATTCTGTGTGCAAGGGATAGGCTGTATAAAGGTTGGAGATAGTATCTGCAATTACACCTATCGTCTACAGAAACGCATCAGCCCTCCGTTAGTCACCCCACCCAATGTCTATTTTGTTTGTGGTGAAAATGCATACACCTGGTTACCACGTAATTTGGGTGGGACGATGTTACATGTCCTTCCTATATCCACCTGTATACATAGCACCTTCCGATTATCACAGGACGCACCAATTACGCCCCATGGGTCCAGTGCCCTCAGCTGTACCCCGAAGACCACGTACACAGCTTACCAAGACCGAAATCGATCAAACTGACACCTCCTTACAGCAATTCACAGATTTTAGCAAGGGTTTAGTGCTGTTCTGGGGCCCCATCTTTAATAGCCGAGAAATAAGGAGATTGTCCAGGATAGTGGAAAATGTCATTAACATAACTACTGACATTCTAACAAACCTCACTGTGGAGCTTCAGGCGACGAGGCTCGTTGCGCTCCAAAACCGTATGGTTTTGGACGTCATCTTAGCTGATCGAGGTGGAGCATGCCGCGTGATTGGCAGCTCTTGCAGCGTATATATTCCAGACTCCGCCCCCTCTGTTCATTTGGCCTTTCAGAAATTGCACTGCATTGCCTCTGAAATGCATACTGATAATGGGTCCTGGTCACTGTCCGGGTGGTTCTGGGGGCTCCTGTCCACCTGGGGATGGAAGATATTGCTGATTCTGGGCGGAGCAGCCGGTATCATCTTTACATGTTGCGTTTTGATACAATGCGGCCCGGCTTGTTGCTCCTATTGTGCCTCCCGGATCACTACCCTATGCGTGCAGGCTCAAGCCCATTCTAAAGCTCAGATGCTGCAGAAAGAGATCCATGAGTTGATGGCCATTAACGAAGATATTTTTGAAGATTAGCCTGCGTGAATGTATTTAGCTACACCACGCTAAAAGGAGGGTTTGAGGAACTGGCATCGATTTTCAACTATACAGTGTCTATAATCGATATTTCAGAATTAGCGTGATGTATCTAAATGTTTTAACATAGGCAGGCAAACATTAGCATAACTCCATCTGTCATGTTTTAGAACTCTAGCTTGCACCACTCTCTGCATTTTACACTTCCTTGGCATTTTGTGGCCTCGCTCGAAGCCCTGCATTAACAGACCCTGTTCATTCCCTTTTTGCTAAAAGCGTTCTCCTGAGAAATAGCCCAACTGTTGCAGAATTGCTGTTTCAGCTCGTTAGGCCTGTCAAGGTTGTAGGTAGCAGAAGAAGGCCCGATAAGCACATTCCAGGAGGGGAGCGGGGCGGGCTGTCTCGGAGTTGGCAGAAGGGAGTCACCCGTCCGACCTTGCTAATCTGGGATGAGCTAAACCAAGAGTTCTTTGTGTGCCATATATGGCCTTTCCTTTCTGTACCAACCTGTACCAGTTTGTATTTTTCCATGTTAGGCCAGGATTTAGCAGATGTAACTGTATATATGTGTTGTCCTGACAGTGTGCCAGCAGTCTTCTTGGCGGACCTCGTGGGGTTAGGTCGCAAGGAGCTCCTCTGGCAGAGTTTGTTTGTCTAATAAATGCTTGGACCTTCTACACTGCCAACTGACTGATTATTGGTAATGGGAATGAGATTGGTTGTGAATATAACTATAATTGGGAGGTGGTAAATAATTTTCAGTACTTCAACAAGGTTGCTATTATCATTTCAATCAATGTATATGGCGACACCTCCAAAAATCTACATTAAGGGGTCCATTAGGATGGCGGGCGGAATAAGTCCGCCCGCCACCCTAACGGAGATCGGGACCGCCCACCTAAAGGGCGGGGGTCCCGATATTGGCATTAGGATGCGCCCACCACAGTGGTGGGAACATCCTTCATTTTTAGCATTGTGGCGGGCGGTGCACTCTGCACCGCCCACCACAATGCTAAAAATGCATTTTTGCATTTGCATATACAAAGCGGCAGGCACCGCGCGGTGCCTGACGCTTTGTATATGCAAATGAAGGGGGGTACCACAGGTACCCCCCGTGTGCTACCCCCCTATGGCCGTCACTCTGGGGGCCCGCATGTGCCCACCAGAGTGAACGCCGCATGCCTTTCCGTGGCGGCATTGCTGCCACGGAAAGGCATTGAAAAATGCCCATTGTAATATTGCGGGCGGTGTCTGACAGACACCGCCTGCATGTTACTTGTTTTCTGCCCCGGCCGCAAGCTGACCGAGCGGAAAAGTGGTGGGCGGTGTTTGCCTCCGCTGCGGTTCCCCCGCCATTGTAATGTGGCGGGGGGGAAAGGGTGGCGGGCGGGCATTTCTGTCGGGCGGATCGCCACCGCCACCATGGCGGAGGTGATCCGCCCGACATCATAATTAAGGCTCCTGGTTTTCCGTTTAAACTGATTTTTACATATAAATACAGACGGAAAACCTTTTGGTTTTTGTCGGGAAAATACTTATAAAACAAATCATCCTCCTACCTCTGTGCTCCTCTGTAAAATCCGAGTCAGAGCTGCACAGGGGCAGTGCTGCCCTGAAACTGCACCAGAGAGGGGGGAACTGAGAGCGCCGTGTCTGCAGAGACACTCAACCACCCCTCACAGCAGTAGATCACGCAAGATAATCGTCGGAGCAGTGCAAGCAGCCGATGTCCATTAAGAGGTGTAAAAACACCCCAGGACATTGTCTGCAGCTCCAGCAACATTTTGTTTTGTGTTGTATGGGAGGGGGAAGGAGGTGGGGGCTGGGGGCCGAAATGCCTTCAACAACTATTAGCACAAAGCTTTTAGGGTTCAGAAGAACTTCACACTTTGTCTTTAATTTGTAACCATTATTTTATGTTTAGTACACAGACAAGGCATGTGCACACTGTCACGGCACCAGTCAGTGCAGGCACTAGGGGCTCTCTGATGCAGAACTATAAACATGGACATTCCTTTCCTGTGCTGACAATGGTGATTTTCATCCTCCCCTTAAAAAATGTCATTTTTGGAACGGTACCTACCGATCGTGGGTAACAGAACAACGACACAGGTTCATTTGACTGATAACTGAAGACGATTGCAAGGCAGCAGTGCAAACAAACACTAATGAGCTTATCATTGGTTTTGCGGTTCTTTGGGTAAGTTGATACCCGATGTCCCAAAAATCATTATCAAATGTTTAGGATTGGAGAAGTCTAGTGTATTCTGTTTGCTTCTTTGCTAATATTATGCCTGGTGAGAACGTTTTTATACTTTTTGTTTCGACATTCCACCTTACAGCTGATATACATTTAAAGTAAAGTTGCTTTTAGGGGTCAGAACTTCACCCTTTGTCTTTTATTTTTAACCTTTTTTTCTTTAGTTTAGTACACAGACAGACCATGCATAAGCACTGTCCTGGGGTCTAGTCTGTATATGCCAAACTTGGCCTGTGGTTCAACGAAAGTAAAGTGCGTGGCTCGTCACAATGGCAGCTCGGGTGAATTTCCTCGCCTCAGCCCTCTACCCTTGCTCCCCCCTCCCCTTCCCTCCCCTCCCCTTCCCTTCCAGCACTCGCGTAAAACAAGGAAGAGAACAACAGTGCTCCGAAATAGGACACTGCCAGCCTGCGAAGACACTGACAAATAAGGCTGCTTTTTATCACTCAGTGCTTTTCTTCTCGCTAGCACACTGGTTGGTAATGTACAATGGCCGATCAGGTGCCTCTCCTCAATTCTTGCGCTGGTCTGTGCCTTACAGACGGTGCATACACTTGTGCATTAATTGCTAAGCTGCAGATCCAAAAATAGTATTTATGTATGGACGGCATGTTTTCAAAAGGGACATTTTTACATCAGACGCGTTCAAGATGTTTCATGTACACCCAGTTTTGTAAACACTCTTTAGAAAGTTGTTATGGTTCAATGGGACATGTGGTTAAAAAGTGCAGCGCATTCTTAACAATTAGAAAGGGCGGAGCTTTCCCACGAAAACCTATACATTCAATCCATATATTCCATTTAGAGGCATGGTGCAAGAAGCCCACAATATTCAGGGAGCCCCCATTTCTTTAACCTATGAATATCTGAGATATGGGATGCTGTGGGGACCCACATATTAGACAGGGAAAACCTATGGTTTGTGTTCTGTCACTGGTCTCATTATTGTGAAAACGAGAGAGCAATGTTCTCCTCTTTTAAACATATTTGTTTGTGTGAACAGACATTCACATCTGCTTATGTATTAAATGTATTATGATTTTTTTCTTCAGTCTGTTCTGTATTGCTATGGCCAAATTTGTAATCACATATCTTTTGTTTACCAAATACGTACTCCCATTGTCCTGTCATCTTTGTGTGCATTTTTTGCCATAGTAGCATACTTAGGTCTTGCATTACTAAAAATTTGAGCTATTGGTGTTGCATTAATATTTGCAACGCCAAAAGCCCAAACCTTTACTAATGCGAGACCTATTACATTGCAAATGCTTGTTCTATTTAATGTTTATTTAAGTGCTACTGAAATAAAAATAAAAACAAGAACAGAAATTACTGTTGCACCACCAGTGATCTGCATTTTCCCCATAGTGTCCATATCAAAGCACTATTCTGTACAGATGAAGATGCAGGATTCTTTAGTTATTTTGGCGATTTACAATGCCTCGTGGGGTAGGTCGTCTTCTAGTGCACAATAAGAATGATCTGATTTTCTTCAAGCAGACACTCTCTGTGATGGTCGATTAAATGTGAGTAAAAGAGGTAGTAATGCGTTTACATTTTGCAAGACAGCTACGCAAATGGGACCTAATCAAAATCACAAATTAATGCATCTTTTCTTAGAGGACAGGGAAGAAATTGACTCCCAATATGTAAAGTGCACTAAGCATAGGCTCCAATAAAAAAAACAGCTATAACAACCTAGTGCAAGTGTGCATGTCAATTTAAATAAATGTGGAAAAATACAAGCTTTAGCATTTTCTTTATCAAATAAAGAAACTAATTTCCCTAGCCTATGTGCCTGTGACAGATGTTGCAGAACACTATAACTTATTAATAGAAAGCCCCTACTCTAAAAGAAACGAAGAAAGACTAAGCCCAAGCTTGACTACTTTGAAGATACGTGGGTAAGGAGGCTACACAGATCTGGCCATAGAAGACAATCGAAATATCAAATAGCCTGGTGGAATGTCTACCTTAGCACTCTAAACAAGGAAGCTAAAACCAACAATGCAGTTGAAGGATGGCATAATGCCTTCCAATCAACTACAGGCATAGGGACACCTACCCTTTACAAATTACTTCAATCCTTACAAAAAAGAACAGAGTTATCAAGAGCTCCGCATGGAGCAATCAGTAAGCCTAATTGGACCTAAATTAAGCAAAGAAACTAAAAAAATGTATAACACACTCCAAAGCCAAGTTATCCTCTATCCAACTAGCAAAGGACTGGAATATCTCTCAATGATAGCTAAATCTATTCTATAAATTATAACATAAATATACAAGCAACATTAGCCACTTCTAAATATAAAATTTCCTACCTTTGTTATATCTAACAAATTGTAATTAATTTATCAAATACCTTATTAAAACATATATTACATGTATTATGATAAGGTATTTACCAAATATTACATATAACATACCAATATAACAAATTTATACAGTTTTCCCACCCAAAAACATTTTATTTAAATACTTACATTTCCGTCGCTGCTTGAAAAGTAATCCAATGTCAAACAATCCATACCAAAGATTCAAAAATATCCATACAATCCAAAGAAGCCCAAAAAAATGGAAAAATACAAGCAAATCCATGGCGACTCCTCTCCAATGTAATCCACAGGATGTACCCTTCAAAATCCGAAAATAGGAATTTAAAAATATAAACGCTCCTGGAAAACCGGAAAAACAAAGTATGTGTGTAAAAATAAGAGTATATAATACTCGTCACACAACTTTATAAAAAAAAACGAGCTCCTCCAAAACATTAAACCGCGACAATAACCTGAAAAATAGAAATATACATACCCACCCACACAAATACACCCATACAGATATAAAAACACATACCTATGCTCTGAACATATCCATTACAAACATTTAAACATATTCGCATACCTCACACACCTACAACTGAAACGCAGAAAAACACAAATACCGTACACTCTAACTAACACCTAAAACACAATCTAGGATCAATAATACTATCTAACTAAACCGAAACACACCACACATACACTTAAAATAACTTCATTAACTTATAAAATATAATGAAAACAAACTTACCCTCTCCAATGTAAAGCAGCATCCAACCGCGACTTCTTCTGCCACCAAATGAGCCAAAATAACATTACGCGGTAAAAAAATAGTCCCTCTATATGTGAAAAGGCTATTTAAATTCTATTTTTCAGCACTTAAAAATTACAAACATATGCTTACATTATATGTTATAACTGATGATTATTTTTTAAAATATGTAGAAAATATCCTTTCTTTAAAAAAATTATTTGCACTGTTATTTTACTAACTTTTAAAAAGATAATTATTATTTATATGTACTTCTATATGTAACTTTGTGTTAAACATTATGTTTATAAATATGTTAATGGTATTTTGACAATTACCTATGTATTTAAATATATTCTGAATAATTAACCTATGTAAAGTATTATTAATATTTTCAATATTAATTTTATTAATTTCTAAATTAACCTATTTCCATTTTGTAACCCACAAAAATGTTATTATTGTAAAAGTTTATAAAAATGTATCTATCAATATTCTCTACTTTAATAGATGAAACAATATATGTACAACAAATATAACAATTATTTTCAACCTAGTTTATTATTAAAGTTTTTTTATTTTGTATGTGATTAAAATAATTTTTATTTAATAAAATGTACGCTATGTTATTAAGTTTATTATTATAAATTACAGTTAAAATAAATGTAAATAAACATAAACATATTTTAGACCCTATTCAATATTTTGTTATAAATGTATATATTGACTTGCTATATGTTTTGTGATAATAAACAGTATCTACTTATTAATTTCTCTTGCTAATAAAATTATGTTCTCTACTTCTGAAATTTGTTTTCCATTTCAATAAACTGTATTTCAATTACTCCATTTAACCCTGTGTATGTGTAATATTTTATTACAAATGGTTTTAATAATTAAATAATAATTTTAATATTTTTAGATAATTTCTACAATTTCACAATTATGATAATTTATTTATCAATTTATGAGTAAACTAACATTAATTAGAAGTACAACTATATTTATTATATTTTTATACAAATAAATCTTTAAGTATTGTAGCAAAATAAAAATAATTATCTACAAATCTTTACCTACTCCCACTTCACCAATTTTAAACTCAGAAAATGCACTAGACAGTAAACCCATATAAATTACTATTCCCACTCCGCCAAGTATAAATTCAGGGAAAATGCTGGACACTAAACCCATATAAATTACTATTCCCACTCCACCAGGTATAAACTCAGGGAAGGTGCAGGACACTAAACCCATATAAATTACTATTCCCACTCCACCAAGTATAAACTCAGGGAAGATGCTGGACACGAAACCAATATAAATTACTATTCCCACTCCACCAAGTATAAACTCAGGGAAGGTGCGTGACACTAAACTCATATATATTACTATTCCCACTCCACCAAGTATAAACTCGGGGAAGGTGCTGGACACTAAACCCATATAAATTACTATTCCCACTCCACCAAGTATAACCTCATGGAAGGTGCTGGACACTAAACCCATGTAAATTACTATTCCCACTCCACCAAGTATACACTCAGGGAAGGTGCTAGACACTAAACTCATATAATTTACTATTCCCACTCCACCAAGTATAAAGTCAGGGAAGGTGATGGATATTCAACCCATATAAATTACTATTCCCACTCCACCAAGTATAAACTCAGGAAAGGTGCTGGACACTATAACCATATAAATTACTATTCCCACTCCACCAAGTATAAAGTCAGGGAAGGTGCTAGACACTATAACCATATAAATTACTATTCCCACTCCACCAAGTATAAACTCAGGGAAGGTGCTGGACACTAAACCCATATAAATTACTAGTCCCACTCCACCAAGTATAAACTCATGGAATGTGCTGGACACTAAACCCCTATAAATAACTATTCCCACTCCACCAAGTATAAACTCAGGGAAGGTGCTGGACACTAAACCCATATAAATTACTATTCCCACTCCACCAAGTATAAAGTCAGGGAAGGTGATGGATATTTAACCCATATAAATTACTATTCCCACTCCACCAAGTATAAACTCAGGGAAAGTGCAGGACACTATAAACATATAATTTACTATTCCCACTCCACCAAATATAAACTCAGGGAAGGTGCTGGACACTAAACCCACATAAATTACTATTCCCACTCCACCAAGAATAAACTCAGGGAATATTCTGGACACTATAACCATATACATTACTATTCCTAAACCACCAAATAATAATCATTTTATACCACACAATTAACATACAACATCACAAACCTATCATAATGTATTTAATTTAAAAATCAATTAAAAGATATAAATATGTCATGAAGATATTTGAACATTTCATTTTAATTTTAAATTAATATTAAAAATATTTTTTCTTTTTAACCAAAATATACCAACAAATATACACTAAATTATCAAACATTTCACTACTACAAATAAAATTCACAAAATAATCATACATTTTACCAGTTAAATGAAATTTCGATTTTCAAAATATTAATAAAATGTAATTTTAATTTTCGATTTTTTTTCCTATTTTTAAAATTAATAAATTATAAAATAAATTATAAACCTTTTACTCCATAATGCCAACAAACAATATTATTACAAACAATCCATACAAAAATGCAAGTATTTAATAAAAAATATATATTTTTTTTATTATATTTATAACATTATTTACAAACACCATTTATTTTAAAAATGTATTTCGAAATTTAAAATTGAAATTAATTTAGAAATTTTAATTTTAAATTTTAGAATATTATTTTATTTTTTAATTATAAATTTTAATTTGGATATTTACATTATTAATACACTTCCCACCCTATTCCCCTAAAAACCCACAACCCGCTCCTAAATCATAAATATTAGCAATATTGTACATCAATTTTAACATTTTGGGTATTTTTTATATATTTTAAAACACTTCCCACCCTATTCCCCTAAAAACCCACAACCTGCTCCTAAAAATGATTATACATTTAAAAGAAATATTAATAAATTATTCATATTTGTACAATATTTGCTATATATATTTTTTTTTTAATAATTTTACATTTTAATTTATATATTTTAAAACACTTCCCACCCTATTCCCCTAAAAACCCACAACCCGCTCCTAACTAATATTATACATTTTTACATTTTTTTAATTTTTCAAATTAAATATTTATATATTTTATAAAACTAAATTAACTAAAATAATATTTTTTTAACCAAAAATATAAATATTTCAACATTATAAACAGTCTACATTTTAAAAATCGATTTTCTACCTGTCGATATTCTAACAATCGATATTCTGATAATCGATATTCTGACAGTCGATATTCTGACTGTCAATATTTTTACTTTCGATATTTTTTACTATTACAACTAAACGATATTTTCTACATTCAATATTATTTACTTGATATTTTTAACTTCGATATTTTTTACTAAACATATAAATCGATAAAAAATACATCGATATTACTTACCTCGATATTACTGCCATCTCGATATTCTGGAGTCGATATTCTGTCCAGTCGAAATAAGAAACATGATATTTTGTCTGCATACCATTTGAATCTCGGCATCAGCTCAACATCCTGTGATTCCAGGCAAGTCGCTTTGTCTCCCCGTGCCTACCACAAATGAATGTGTTCTTCTGTAATGTAAATTGTGCTCATGCCATGTTGTCGAGTTTTTGCTATATAATATTGCAAGGAAAAATAAAGTAGGGAAACTCAAGTTCACACACTACTGAACGCGCACTCTTAAGTGCATCAGCAGTGCACTGTGAATCGGAGCGTTTCACAGGCCTGTCACAGATAAGAAATGCTATCAAAACGAAATCCTACAAAGCAATATACTACTGGCCAGCAGCAATTCATACCCGGACAACGTCGGGACGGGCTGCTAGTATATATATATATATTAAAAAAACAATATTTTTATAACTATATTTACGACGTCAATATTTATTTTTAATAATTTTTGTACTTACCATTATAAGTATGGGATGTAGATATTGTTGATATCGATATTTTGGTCACAATATTTTTGTATGGGGATAGTTTGAGTTTAGCTATTTTGTCAGTGTACCCGCTGAATTGTGGCATCACCAATTCCTCCTGTCATACCGGCAGACCCCACACTCCACCATGGGGTGCGCTCCCCGCAACCTTACTTTTCCGACAGCCACCCAGGGATGTTATTTCGGAGGACTCCGAGTGGGTGCCAGCAAACCTGGACGTGGAAAATGTGCAGCAGAAGCATCAGCCAACCAATGAGAAGGTGTCCCTAGATCAATATGCAAGGATCCCAAACCTGCAAGTAGGGTCATGAGTACTGATCAAGGACTGCAACCTGGGGTGGAAGTTCTGCACCCCCTATGAACCAGAGATATGGTCAGTTATGCAGGTCGACGGAACTATGATAACAGCCGGGCACGACTGGCACATGGTGGTGAGGTATGTTGCCTAGTTCAAGGAGATCCATCCAAACAACGCGCCTCAAGCACCTGGAGGTGGGCAGAAACAGTCTGGAAAATGAAGAATACCCGCTTGACTCGGCGGACAAAACGAGTGTACCGCTCACCCCTCAACAGGCAACATGGGAGTCACCTGGAAACGAGGTAGCCAGCAACTAGCCACAAGAGTCTCAGGCGACAACATCCCAGAGGTGCATCCTGATGGCAAACAAGAGCCAACTGTGGTGCAAAGAAATCAGCAATATCAACTGCTCCCGAACCCTGGCACCCAGCCAGAAGCTGAGAGAATCTGTGTGTTAATGAGTTTGTGATTTTTGTTGGCTATGTGCATTTCTCGCTTGAAAGATGGGAGGGATGTAGAGAGCCTCCCGGCCTCTACCTTAAAATGTATCTAGTTGCACCCCTCGTGGCTAGGCTCGGCCATAGGGGATAAATAAACGAGCAGTGGTCGCACGTGAGCAGACATCCGTGTGTGGGGGCAATCTGTTTTCTAGCTGCCGTAGTTAGGCCTACACACACGCTTAGTACCACTTACCACACTAATGATGTTGTACTAAGCCTTTCATGGCGGTGTAGTACTACAGTGTGTGACATTAGTCGCATTTAATTCGTAGAAAAGAGGCACTCTCTTTTTTCACAAGTAGCACTTCTTTTGCGGGTCAGCTCTAAACTGGTGTTCTGGAATAAATGTGCACATTTATGCATTTTGCATATTTTTGCAAGTGCATATATGCACATTGTCCATATTTTGCATTCCAAGTCACGTTATTTAATTTACTTCATAGAACTTAACAGAGTCTAGTAAGCGAGTTTCCCTGCCTAATCCTAATAATACTATCCCTTCCTGACGTCACCTTGAACAGTTATTGACTAATCGTTCTGCCGTTCTATTGAAGTTCTCAGTTTAAAAAACGTCACATATAATCTATTTGTTGGTCACACATTCACTAAAAAATGTTTTCAAAGAAACGTCTCTTTAGGAAGCGCAACATCGACCCGCTGCGAGGAGAGAGTACATGAAGCAGAGCTTGTCCAAAAGCAATGCTTTTTTTCTAATAACACAAGGGTCAAAAATATCGTCCCCTGAGCATGTCGCAGTGGCACATGCATTACCGGAAGAGTTTTATTACTCTCTGACGATAGCTTTGTCTCACGGCTGAACAGGCCTCACGGCCCAGTGGCGGGAGCTTATTTCATCCGACTGGCACATCATTCATGGTGCGGCGCGGCCTGTTTCTCGAAGCCGAGTAAAAACAAGGGGACGGATTTATTGACAGGGCCAAAGGTGCGGTCCGCAGAGCAGCGTTCTGCTTTACCGAGGCCCCAGCACTCGCACGCGGGTTATGTATATGACATGAGGTCAGACGGCCGGAGAGATTTATTGGAGTATATTTACGAGAATTGCTGACACATTTGACGCCCTTTGCTTTTTGGTGGATTTAATCACAACTTCGAAGGGAAACGACAACACACGTCTGAGAGCATTATTTTGAACAATATACTTCGATCAGAAAAAAACCACATGAAACTGTGGTGGTTTGCGGCTGTTATGAAGTTTCTAGTACAGCTACTGCATCTAATGATTGACTGTGCCTGACAGCAAATAGGGTGAATAGGAGAGTAAAGAAGAGGATGACAACCATCAAATGTGGGTGAGTTGGCCAGTATGAAATTGGCTTCCGCACGGTCCAATTTCCATTTTAAGGTGTGATGAATCGATGTCTGAGAGCTCGAACGGTGTACATGGAAAGCTTTCCATGCCTTCAGCTCCGACACTAAAGGACAGCGCTGGAATTGGAAAAACATTACTACGGTAGCCCATATATTGGGAGTCAAGATACGGCAATAAAAAGAGAGTGCAGAGTCATGAAAAGTAGTCTGACAGACCACTTGTACGTTTAATTTTTACAAAGCCTAACACAAAGAAATTGTTAAGGAGAAAAGTGAAAATCTGTTGTGGCTTGATCGGTTGCAAAGACTGCATTTGGAAATATCCTATGGGGTTACTGTGCCAGCTGCAGAGAGTTTGTTTGTGCCCAGCAAATCTCAGGGGATAATAATAATGGTAGGCTCACTCTGGTGGTTAATGTACTAACTTGAGAGATCTGTGTTTTGTCCAGTCACAATTTTGACTCAAAGTCATACAGACGGTTACGTGTCTACTACAAAGCATATCTGTAAAGTACAGATAACAGATTTTCATATGATGTAGATAGATACTTGGGTTATTGTCTTTGACAAAGAGCTCCTTTTGTTACTTGCATTTCATAAATTGCAATCCTTCTGATGTAGCACAGTGAGCTGTGAATTGACATGGAGGACCTACATGCAAACTACAAAGCATGGGTTTATAACCTTATCGCTTCTTCTCAATTTCTTATTATAAGGATGCTTAAAAGGGTTTAATTTGGATAGTAATAAAGACCTATTAGTGCAGATAACCTCAAGTACTGCCTTATATTTTATATCCTGACTTTGTGTTCCTCCCACTAATGCACTCTTAACATACAATCCTTAACAGTAAAGACGATGTGTGACTCCTACAGCTTGAAACACTCATTGCCTCATGTAACATCCTACACATTGATTTACACACCGTACGGTTTATTGTATGCATGTCATGTAAAGCGCTGTGACACCTTATATTTGCATTAGTAGCTTAACAAAATAATTAAATAAATAGAATGAGCATGTGCTATTTAAATTGTGATTTTTTTAATACTTGTGCAGTGCATGCATGTCTCTTATCTTCAGGGATTGAACCAAGACAAAAACCTGCCTCCAAATCACAGTTTCTACACGTATTTCCGAAGTGCGAACAAGTTGTGTGCCTTTGTATCCCCCTCCATTGCATTGGTGTCTAGCTGTTAGGCTCCAGATGGCTCCCAAACCAGGATCATAATCAAATAAAGGAAGTTGTGATGGCCCCTTCAATGTGGACCTTGTTTTGGGCCAGTTGGAGATGAAATTAAGAAATACCTCTTGCTGCCTGCAAGTTGCTGCTCCTAACAGAAAGCAGACAATGTGCAGGTGTTGCCGAATTGTGTCCAAGTATTGGGAAATTGCACGTGAACTAATTCAGCATATTTCACTGGGGCCAGATCAAGTCCCGATCTAGCTCAATAATAGCTGCCGGATCGGGGATCCGGTGGAATCCCCCTTCATTTCAGCGCTGCTAAAGGAAACAATAACACATGGATTTGCAAGAACTCTTCTAACATATCTGTGAAACAATTATGTCTTCTAATCCAGTGTTGGTGGATGAAGCTGTGACATTTGCCAATATGGTAGTTTAGCTCTGCAGTGTAACTGGAATAGGTGCTAATACCACAGGAAGCAACTGGTGTCAATAAGACAACCGATGGACACTTGTATGCGCCCGGGCACCTTGATGAAGCATACACTACACATTTAAAGGCATGCAATGCTGCTTGTCAATGAGCCTTTATCCAGATGAGCAAAATGGTAATAAGGAAAATACCTGAGATCCATTGATAGCAGGGGATTCTTGGTGTGGTGTTTATATCAGTACAAAATTGATAAATAGAATATCCTGCATGAGGGAGACATTGTTTAAAATACAGTACTTTGTAGCATAAATTGTGAGTTAATGCTTTTAAGTTTTAGATAAACAGTAATATTAACAAATATGCAAAACGTAACACAGCCTTCATTCTTTTTAGCGAGTCCAGGAGAACCTAATGTAAAATGGCAAAAGTGGAAGAAAATATTTATAAACTATGCTGAAGTTTGTGGCAATAATTTGAATGCTGAACGTAAACATTCTTTACTGCTACATTGTCCTGTAGGTGAGGGACAAGAAGTTTTGGAACATCTTCCTGAGCTAAGTGCAGCTGATTCAAGGAATCTAAATGAATATGAGATATGCATTCTTCAATTGGACAGACATTGTCTTCCACGTCTCAGTACCATTATGGAGAGATATCATTTTGGTTTAAGAGAGCAAAAAAAGGACGAGACTGTAGAGGATTTTCTTGCTGCGTTGAGAAAACTTCCATCTTCATGCAAGTTTGAAATAAGAGACCAATTTGTTCTAAAATGTGCACATGATAACATAAGAAAAGAACTTTGGTTGAAGGATGAACCTCCTTTAGCATGATTGCGAAGCAAGTTGAACATATGATGAAATGTGTAGATGAACTAAGCTCAGATAAAAAAAGAGGTAATTGTTGAAACAAAAACAGAAGAAGTAATATGTCAGGTAGAAAAGAAAGGTGTAGCAGTAAATGAAAAAAACAATGTTGCTTCTGGAAGTATAAAAAGTTTATCTAGTGGTGGCAAAGTTACCTGTTTCAGGTGTGGTCATTTAGGTCATTTAGCAAATTCTCCATCTTGTCCTGCTTTACGTTTTCAGTGCAACTCATGTGGGCGTAAAGGACACTTTGCCAAATTTTGCAAAAGTAAAGTATCTAGACCAGACGCATTTGGAGGTAAAAAACAACCTGAAGTAAAAATAGTCACTTTTCAGATTAGTGAAGGAATAGTTGAACATCCTTCACACTTGGTAGACATAGAAGGTGTATCTTTAAAATTTAAATTTGATTCTTGTTCACATTTAACCATGTTGGGAGAAGACATGTTTAAACAGTATTTATCAGATGAAGTATGTCTTAGGAAATGTGATGTATCTCCTTTAGGTTATGCTGGTGCACCCATTAACATGACTGGGTATTTCACTGCCCATATCAAACTTGGAAGAAAAGTCATTTCAGGAAAAGTTTATGTAGCCAGTAATGGTGATGCTCTTCTTAGTTGGGCTCATCATCGTTTACTAGGTGTGCGTCTTAATCCCAATGGAAATCCACTGGTGGAAATTCAAGAAGTTAATAATTTAGGGGTTATGCTTAGTGAAGAATACAAAGATGTATTTAGTGACAAACTAGGTTGTCTCAAGGGATATGAACATCAGATTAAATTGAAACATGATGCTATACCTGTAATTGCCAAAGTCAGGAGAATTGCCATAAGTGAACAAGATAGTGTACAAAAGGAGATTGACAAATTAATTGATTTAGGAGTTATTGTACCTGTTGAAGCAACAGAATGGTTGACACCTATTGTTGTCGCTAAAAACCTAATGGCGATTTTCGCTTATGCATTGATCTTCGCTCACTAAATAAGGAGGTTATTGTTGATCGATTTCCTTTACCCAATATAGACGAGATGATTAGTACTTTGGGGGGTGCCAAGTTTTTTACGACTTTTGACTTGGCGTCAGCCTATCATCAAGTTGTACTGGAAGAGGGCTCTCAGGAGTTGACTGCTTTTATTACTCCTATGGGAACTTACAAGTTTTGTAGAATGCCTTTTGGCCTCATATCGGCTGCATCGGTCTTCCAGCGTATTATGTCCAGGGTTCTAAAAGGGTTACCTGGTGTAAAATGCTAACAAGATGATCTACTTATCTTTGGCAATACTGATGAGGAACACCTCTTGCGTGTTAAAGCCGTTTTGGAAAGATTACGTACATCAGGCTTAACACTTAAAAAAGAAAAGTGTAGATTTGGAGTTGAAGAGGTCAACTATCTTGGGCACAGGATAACTGGTCAAGGTGTTTTTCCAAAGAAGGAACTTGTCGACACCATAGTCAACATAGCTGTACCTTGTTACGAGGATGAGTTGCTTTCGTTTCTTGGTATGGTTGAATTTTATAGTACGTTTATACAAGATTATGCAAAGAAAACATTTCATTTAAGGAAACTTACTGTAAAAAATTGCTTATTTCAATGGAAGAATGAATGTGATGAAGAATTTACATATTTAAAAAGAGAACTTAACAATGTTTCTTCTTTACAAGCTTTTGATCCTTCTGATCCCACTTTTATAATGACTGATGCAAGTGAGAAAGGTTTGGGTGCCGTTTTGATTCAAAAGAAACAAGGGAAAGAATGCTGGATTGCATGTGCATCTAGATGCCTCAGGGGTGCAGAATCAAATTATTCTGTTATAGAAAAGGAACCCTTTTCCATTTTCTGGGCTTTGAGGAAGTTTAGGAATTTGATTTGGGGTATAAATGTCAAGGTATTGTCTGATCACAAACCGTTGAAAGAGGCTTTTTCTAAAAAAGGGTCTTGATGCCATCTCTTCGAGAATAAGAAAGTGGATCATTGCTTTACAGGAGTTTAATTTTGTGGTTGATTACATTCATGGAGTAGTTAATAAATCAGCAGATTGTTTGTCTAGATTAGTTAAGATTGATGAAAGTTCTGGTGATGACGAGTTTTTGGAGGATGAAGTGATCAATGTCTGTGAGGTCACGCAAGGAGCGGTTACTGAGACTGTCTGGAAGGAAAAAGTAGAAAAAGATAATGAAGTAAAAAAAGTTATGCAGATGTTAAAAGATAAGTCAAAACTAGACAAACCCTGGTCTCTCATTGGTGATGAGCTTTCTGTAATGGATGGTTTACTGGCCAGAGGTACAAAATTGGTTCCATCGGAGGGGATAAGGAAAAGATTACTTGAGTTTGCTCATAGTGGTCATCTAGGCATTGTTAAAACTAAAGAATTGTTGAGGCTACAGGTTTGGTGGCCTGCTATGGATTTAGACATAGAGAGAATGGCTTGTGAGTGTGTGGAATGCAATGCAAGTGACAAGATTCTTAAAACTAGACAATCCCCCATGGTGTGTAGGAAGCTTCCCATACATGCTTGGTATGAAATTGCAATTGATATTGTAGGTCCACTACATGGAGTTAGTGACACTCCATACCTCATTGTTGTTCTTGACTTATATTCTAGGTGGATTGAGATTGGTGCTGTCAGAGAGATCTCTACTGATTGTGTTGTTAAATTTTTAGATGACATTTTCAAAAGAGAAAGCTTTCCAAACAGTATTCTTTCTGACAATGGACCTCAATTTTGCTCAAATGTTTTTGAATGTTTTTTGTCCAGCAGAGGGGTAATTCACAAGAGGTCTTCTATATATCATCCTGAGACTAATGGTGCTGTTGAGAGGGTAAACAAAACATTAAAGGAAAGTATACAACTTGCTCGGGTTAATGGTTTGTGTTGTAAACAAACACTTCAAGATAGAATCATTGCTTATCGCTTTGCTCCCCATCTGACTACTGGCAAGTCGCCATTTGAACTTTTCAAGGGTAGCATTCCCAACACTTTAATGTGTCCTGGTTGGATGAAACTAAATAAGGGTTTTGTAGACAACAGGATAGGTGATTGGAGAAACAGATACCAAGCAGGTTAAAAGGAAGTTACGTTTTGATAAAAGGAAGAATGCTGAATATCTTGATGTAAACGTGGGTGACCTTGTAAAGATTAGAGCTCCTGTTGGAACTAAACCTTGGTCCAAATATACCAATGTTAGAGCTGTAGTTAAGATTTTTAAGAATGCCATCAAAACCAGTGATGGGAGAATTTGGAACAAGAGTCGTGGGGTTGTAGTCAAAAGTGATGGCTCTCACTCTCTTGATAATGGGTGTACTAAAGAGAAGTTGTTTAATTCTGTTTCATTTTCCGCTGGTGCTTCTCACACTCCTGATGTGGTTCGAGAAAGAAGTCTAAGAGTTAGAAGACCTCCAGTATATATGAAAGATTATATATAACTTGTTTTTTTTCTTTTGGTTTCTTTCTTCTTTTTCACACAGTTTATTTGTTTATTTTTTGTTCTCATTATTTTTATTGTGCAGGGGAAGATGTGTGACATTTTGTAGTATTTTGAGCGTTTTTTTTGCAATACCGAGACACCGATTCTTACAGTTGTCTGGTGTTGAGGTGCTTTTCACCGATCGTCGCCAAAATTATGTGGTGTTTACTACATAAGAATAAATAATTCCTGTCAGAAGAAGAGATGAGCACGTAGGGTTTATTGCACCTCAGCCACAGAACAGCACAAAGCAACTGTCATAAGTCGAATTCCCCAACATTCCCAAACCATGTACATTCTACTTATGACATTCTATCTATGTCATGAGTGAGTAGAAATAAACAAAATACTACAACATGTCACACTTGGCCATACAGGTAATCACGTAGTGTCCAAGGGCTGTCAACCAATGGTCAGTCATGTGCTTGATTTTTCCACCAAGACTGGGCTTACCACTGCTTCTACATCAAACAATACAACCTTAGGGGACCAGAAAAACTCTATCAAAGCACCAATTGTGATGTAAAGAGTAACAGTGAGTCAATCTGGACAGAGCTTAGTGTGCCCTCCCATAATAAGCACTTGAACTGAACTAGGGTACACTTTCCACTCCTTCCCATTTTGAAGGCTGCCTATATTTTCGACAGGGATTAAAAAGTAAACATAACAGATACTCCTCAAGCCCTCTCTGTAATCTCTTATCTGATGACTTACAGATAACATCTGTCCTATTTTGGAGAGTTAAGTGAAAGAGGTTAGTGGGACTCCTATACCCCTTTGATACACTGGTTTAATTCACAATTCCCTTAAAGACGATTAAAGGGATGGGAGGCACTCTGAAACAGCAATCTATTTTCTATACTGAAATTAGCAAAATATGTATAAAACAACAAAGGACAGGGTAAATCATCAAACATACACTGCATCCTAGCTTCAGGGTAAGCAATGTTTGCTTAATGCAAACACTAAGGTAACTATAACTCATGTTACCGCGAAGCTCTGCCAATTACCCCACATACTACATCACTCATGACATCTTCTATGGCATCACTGATAATATCACTGCAATATTTGCAGTGACATTTTTAAGGGGAGAAAACTGTGCATGGTGGGGTCACAAGTTATATTTACCTTAAGACACAAATTACAGTTACTTGAGATGACTATAACTGCTGAATTTCTATTACTTTCTGTATGTTAAATCTGAACATAACTTTAACATCCCTGTAACCTTTGGTTTTTTCCAGTGAACATATATAAATATATATATATATATACATCCTCAGTCACCCACTCAAACACCCATACAGCCACTTTGACACCAACTCACACATGGATACAAACAGTCACACAGTCACTCACATAATAAATGTAAGAAGCAGTAACCCTCATTAGTAGTACACCTAGTATAGTAATTTAACATTTATAGTAGCTTAGTATATATGCATAACAATCACAAATACTTACACTCTCTGGACAATATCATCAGTGTTGTCATTCGACATGTGATCAGTGATGTCCTCAATGATGTCACTTGCCATGTCATGAGTGATATAATATGTGAAGTTATAAGCAGTGCATTGCAAGGGCATTACTTATAGTTAGCTCAGGTAACTATAACTGCTACATTTTATTGGTTTTGTATAAGTGAATTCTAAGCCTAATTATAACGTCCCTGTAACTCTTGGTTTTTTGAGCAAAAAATAAATTATACATATATATATATATATATATATATATATATTCACTGAAAAAACCATAGGTTATAGACCATATATAGTTAGGAATTTGCATTTACAAAACCTTGAAAATTCACTGAAAAAACCATAGGTTAGAGACCATATATAGTTAGCTGGACATTTTATTGACATAAAACCAATGAAATTCCATATATAGTTAGTTGCACTAACTATATATCGCGCACCCGCAATCCACTGCTGATGATGTCACATATTACATCATTCATGACATGGTCAGTGACATCACTGATGACATCACTGATGACATCTCAAATGACATCACTGATGACATCACTGATGACATCTCAAATGACATCACTGATGACATCATCTAGTGTCTGTGTGTTTTTGTAAAGTTTAAATATGTTTTACATATTGAAGAATGAGTGGATGTATGGAAGACTGAGTGTGTGTGTGGCTGGCTGGGAGGTGTGTGACTCTGTGCATATCAATGTGTACTTGTATCAGTGATTGTATAAGAGAGTAAGTATGTGTTAGTATATGTGTGAAAAGTATGGTGTTCTGTGTTTAACTGTATAGATGAGGAAATCGAAGTGTGATTGATTCTTCACAGGACTGACTAGTTGTATGAGTGCATATGATAGTGTTGTAATAATGAGTAACTGTATGTATGAGTGATTGTATGGGTGAATGAGTGAATGTGTGTGTAGACGTAGGAATCAATGAGTGCGTATGTAGTAACTGGTATTGGTGTGTCATGATGTCATCAGTGATGTCATTTGAGATGTCATCAGTGATGTCATTTGAGATGTCATCAGTGATGTCATCAGTGATGTCACTGAAGTATGGTGTTCTGTGTTTAACTGTATAGATGAGGAAATGGAAGTGTGATTGATTCTTTACAGGACTGACTAGGTGTGTGAGTAACTCCATGGATGAGTGGCAGTGTGTGAGAGTCTGCATAGGTGTATGAGTGCATATGATAGTGTTGTAATAATGAGTGACTGTATGTATGAGTGATTGTATGGGTGAATGAGTGAATGTGTGTGTAGACGTAGGAATCAGTGAGTGCGTATGTAGTAACTGGTATTGGTGTGTCATGATGTCATCAGTGATGTCATTTGAGATGTCATCAGTGATGTCATCAGTGATGTCATTTGAGATGTCATCAGTGATGTCATCAGTGATGTCACTGACCATGTCATGAATGATGTAATATGTGACATCATCAGCAGTGGATTGCGGGTGCGCGATATATAGTTAGTGCAACTAACTATATATGGAATTTCATTGGTTTTATGTCAATAAAATGTCCAGCTAACTATATATGGTCTCTAACCTATGGTTTTTTCAGTGAATTTTCAAGGTTTTGTAAATGCAAATTCCTAACTATATATGGTCTATAACCTATGGTTTTTTCAGTGAATTTCATTGTTTTTTTTAAAAGCTAATATCTATAGCTGTAAAATATATTCTTTATTACGTGACGTATCACGTAGCCACGTGAGACGCCTCATGACGCGTCGCATAACCGTGACGTATCGGCTCTGCAGAGCAAACAAAACCCGTAACGTAAGCGTGCCGGAGCACGCTTACAGATATATATATTTTTTTAACCTTAATTAGACAAAATCCACACGTGCACATATCTTGAGGCCTTGCAAAGGCACATCAAACAAACAGTCCCTACAATTTTGCCAAGTTTGCTGGAAATCTATTCCCTTACTTTTTTTTTTACTGTTTCTCTTGGTTTTCCCCTTGTTACGCTTACCGGGACGCTACCCGGTACGCGAACCGGACGCTCCAAAAACACAAGATGGCGGACTCCCGTTACGCTGCCGGTTAGCTGCCCGGTTCGCGTACCGGGAAGCGCCTCTACCGCGAAAAATCGCGGGGGACTTTAATATCCCCCTCATCAATCCTAGGGGGTCAGGAGGGGTTTACCTTGCCCCCTTTCCTTCATTTCCCCCTTCTTTTTTCACCACATCTTGTCTCTCGAACCTACCGAGAGACAAGATGGCGGCCGCTCCGGACTGTTTACAATGTTGACAGCTACGCTGCCGGTTAGCTGCCCGGTTAGCTGCCCGGTGAGCTGCCCGGTTCACGTACCGGGACGCGCCTCTACGGCGTAAAATCGCAACCAAATTTGTTTTTTTTTTTTTGCCCCGCGGGGCACTTTAATATCCCCCTCATCAATCCTAGGGGGTCAGGAGTGGTCTACCTTGCCCCCTTTCCTTCATTTCCCCCTTCGTTTTTCACCACATCTTGTCTCTCGATCGTACCGAGAGACAAGATGGCGGCCGCTCCGGACTGTTTAGAATGTTGACAGACACCGGAGAGCCAATCAGCTTCGCTTCGCGAAGTTCCGTTACGCGTCAGGTACGCGAACCGGAGCGCTGTCACAGATATATATATTTTTTTAAACGTTAATTTCTCAAAATACACTGGAGCACATATATTGAGACATAGCAAAGGCACGTCAGGCAAACCATATCTACAATTTTGCCAAGTTTCATGTAAATCTATTCAGCCGTTCGAGCTAAAAGTGAGTCCAACCGCCCTATGGAAAAATGAATGGGAAAAACGTGTTTTGGGACCCCCCTTTTTTCTCGGCCCCCCCTTGGCGAAACCCCCCCCAACTTTTCAGGGGCTGCTCAGAAACAAAATGTGCCATTTTCCTGAAAACTTCAGCTAATTCCGTCCACAAACGCCAAAGTTATTAGACATAGAATTTTCAGAAACCCCATAGAGAAAAAATCCTAACTATATATACCCACTGGCTATCGCCAGTAGGTAATATACATATATAAACATATATAATCTGCATATCTATATAAATATAAATGCATGCATACATATACATATATGCATACATATGCATGTTATTTACATGAAAGTTTTAAAAACACTAATAAAAGCAAAGCTAAAAAGCCACCTCATTACAAACAGAATGGCTTTAACTTAAACGAGGGCGGGATCTATTGCATTTTCAATGCTTGTTTACTTTGGTTCTATCAAGAAGGCATTCAGATGTGTCACACATTTGCCATAAATTCTGAATGTTAGCACTCTAGTTGCTCATTAGATCACTGTAGTAAAGCTAGTGCTCACCAGAGAAGTCTGCTGCTAATCATGGTTTGCAGCCATTTTCCCGCTTTTTTTATCCCGCAGACTTTCAGTCCGCATACCATTATCCCGCAAGGTCATTGACCTCGCATACCATTATCCCGCATTTTTTCAAAACGCATGTGCATTTATCGCGCATGCCTTTACAAAGAATTACGTTTTAAAGGCATGTATGGTAAATGCATTTGCGTTGTGAAAACCACGATGACGAGAGAGGTAAGTGGGTTTGTGTTAATTTTTTCGTGGGTTAGTGATTGTGTAGTGTAGTGTAGTGTTGTGTAGTGTAGTGTTGTGTTAGTGTAGTGTAGAGTTGTGGTGGTTGTTTAGTGTAGGGTCATGCTGGGGGTAGTGTTTTAGGGTTTAGGGTTGTGTTGTAGTGTTTGCGTAGTGTAGGGTCATGCTGGGGGTAGTGTTTTAGGTTTTAGGGTAGTGTTGTAGTGTTTGCGTAGTGTAGGGTCATGCTGGGGGTAGTGTTTTAGGGTTTAGGGTTGTGTTGTAGTGTTTGCGTAGTGTAGGGTCATGCTGGGGCTAGTGTTTTAGGGTTTAGGGTAGTGTTGTAGTGTTTGCGTAGTGTAGGGTCATGCTGGGCGTAGTGTTTTAGGGTTTAGGATAGTGTTGTAGTGTTTGCGTAGTGTAGGGTCATGCTGGGGGTAGTGTTTTAGGGTTTTGGGTAGTGTTGTAGTGTTTGCGTAGTGTAGGGTCATGCTGGGGTGTAGTGTTTTAGGGTTTAGGGTAGTGTTGTAGTGTTTGCGTAGTGTAGGGTCATGCTGGGGGTAGTGTTTTAGGGTTTTGGGTAGTGTTGTAGTGTTTGCGTAGTGTAGGGTCATGCTGGGGGTAGTGTTTTAGGGTTTTGGTTAGTGTTGTAGTGTTTGCGTAGTGTAGGGTCATGCTGGGGGTAGTGTTTTAGGGTTTAGGGTAGTGTTGTAGTGTTTGCGTAGTGTAGGGTCATGCTGGGGGTAGTGTTTTAGGGTTTAGGGTAGTGTTGTAGTGTTTGCGTAGTGTAGGGTCATGCTGGGGGTAGTGTTTTAGGGTTTAGGGTAGTGTTGTAGTGTTTGCGTAGTGTAGGGTCATGCTGGGGTGTAGTGTTTTAGGGTTTAGGGTAGTGTTGTAGTGTTTGCGTAGTGTAGGGTCATGCTGGTGGTAGTGTTTTAGGGTTTAGGGTAGTGTTGTAGTGTTTGCGTAGTGTAGGGTCATGCTGGGGTGTAGTGTTTTAGGGTTTTGGGTAGTGTTGTAGTGTTTGCGTAGTGTAGGGTCATGCTGGTGGTAGTGTTTTAGGGTTTAGGGTAGTGTTGTAGTGTTTGCGTAGTGTAAGGTCATGCTGGGGTGTAGTGTTTTAGGGTTTTGGGTAGTGTTGTAGTGTTTGCGTAGTGTAGGGTCATGCTGGGGGTAGTGTTTTAGGGTTTAGGGTTGTGTTGTAGTGTTTGCGTAGTGTAGGGTCATGCTGGGGGTAGTGTTTTAGGGTTTAGGGTTGTGTTGTAGTGTTTGCGTAGTGTAGGGTCATGCTGGGGTGTAGTGTTTTAGGGTTTTGGGTAGTGTTGTAGTGTTTGCGTAGTGTAGGGTCATGCTGGGGGTAGTGTTTTAGGGTTTAGGGTAGTGTTGTACTGTTTGTGTAGTGTAGGGTCATGCTGGGGGTAGTGTTTTAGGGTTTAGGGTAGTGTTGTACTGTTTGTGTAGTGTAGGGTCATGCTGGGGGTAGTGTTTTAGGGTTTAGGGTAGTTTAGTTGTTTAGTGTATGCTAAAGGCATATTCGTTCTAAAAGTTTTCGTTATTTTAATTTGCGGCCTAATAGTACATGCGGGATTTTTTTTGCGGACTGATGGTATGCGGGATTTCGTCATATATTCGCTAATCATACTTTCTATGGCAAAATGAACCCCCTCATTTTGTTCCTTTTTAAATTAAATGTTTTAAGAGTTACCACTTTATTCCAATCAAGATGGCTTCAGGTGTGCCATACCTTTGTAATAAGTAGGACTGTTAGCACTCTAGTTGTTCTTTAGAACACTCTGGGACATTCTGTCATTGGGCTATAGTTGGGCTACATCTGGCTGATATTTGGGCTACATTTGTTTTTTTTGTCTCTGGTGGCCATCTTTGGGCTACATTGGGCTACATTGGGCTACATTGGGCTACATTTGGGCTCCAACATATATATAGCCCAATGTAGCCCAATATATATTTTTCAAAGTTAATTTTCGTAAAAACCACTGGATCCTATATCTTGAGACATAGCAAAGGCACATCGGGCTACCAGTCCCTACAATTTTGCCAAGTTTGGTGTAAATCCATTCAGCCGTTCAGGTTAAAAGTGAGGCCAACCGCCCTATGGAAAATTGCATGGGAAAAACACGTTTTGGGACCCCCCTTTTTTCTCGGCCTCCCCTTGACGAAACCCCCCCAAATTTTCAGGGGCTGCTCAGAAACAAAATGTTCCATTTCCCTGAAAAGTTCAGCCAATTCTGTCCTCAAACGCCAAAGTTATTCGACATAGAATTTTCAAAAATCCCATAGGAAAAAAATCCTAACTATATATACCTACTGGCTATCGCCAGTAGGTAATATATATATGTATGTATATATACATATATATATATATATATATATATATATATATATATATATATATATATATATATATATATATATATATATATATATATTTATTTATTGATGGAAGATTGGAGATGATCAAAGAACCTATCCATTGTGAAAGCACCCACGTTGTGTATGCACTGGAATGTGAATGTGGCATGATGTACGAGGGAAGTATGGTCAATAAGCTTAAGCTACGAGTATTTGCAACATATCCGGGCTGTCATAAAGAAAGATTTTACATACGTCATTGCAAAACACATTTGGGAGCATCACAATGGTGATATTGGAACATTTGTATACTATGTAATCCAACAGGTATATGTTAACCCAAGAGGAAGTGACAGGGAGATGAAAATATGGAGAGCTGAATCAAGATGGATACTCTCCATGGGCACTGAAAGTCCATGGGGACTGAAGACAGATGCAGAGTTATATGTACATATTGAATGAATTTGTGGTGGCCACATTGAACATTAGGCAATGTAATACAAGGAATCATGTTCTCCCATTTCCCCAATCTCCCCGCACAGTGTGAATTACAGAAACAGAAAAGGATTTCTAATTGAGTTGTGAGGAACGCTTTGACATAACGCGCACGCTGAGATTTTGCGCTGACAAGACTTTCCCTGCTCTGAAGGTACTACTCGCGGAACCCGCTTCGCGGGTCCCACTTCGTGTGGGGGCTTTAATTACCATCGTTGACATCGGCAAAACCTGTTGGGGAGCTTGTTGCCCTACGCCTGGGGCTTTGACTGTGGGTGTTGTGCAGGGCTGCGAGCGAGTGTGGGCGCAGGACTTCAAGTCCCAAGAGCGCCCGCCAGGACCCAATAGCCTGCACCTGGGCCACTCTCCCTGCATGCTCCTCCCCACCACCGTCGTACAAAAGCCTTTGGCCCTGGATGTTTGTTGGAACGCTTTGACATAACGCGCACACTGGGATTTTGCGCTGACAAGACTTTCCCTGCTCTGAAGGTACTGCTCGCAGAACCCGCTTCGCGGGTCCTGCTTCGTGTGGGGGCTTTAATTACCATCGTTGACATCGGCAGAACCTGTTGGGGAGCTTGTTGCTCTACGCCTGGGGCTTTGACTGTGGGTGTTGTGCAGGGCTGCGAGCGAGTGCGGGCGCAGGACTTCAAGTCCCAGGAGCGCCCGCCAGGACCCAATAGCCTGCACCTGGGCCGCTCTCCCTGCATGCTCCTCCCCACCACCGTTGTACAAAAACCTTTGGCCCTGGATGTTTGTTGGAACGCTTTGACATAACGCGCACGCTGGGATTTTGCGCTGACAAGACTTTGCCTGCTCTGAAGGTACTGCTCGCGGAACCCGCTTCACGGGTCCCGCTTCGTGTGGGGGCTTTAATTACCATCGTTGACATCGGCAAAACCTGTTGGGGAGCTTGTTGCCCTACGCCTGGGGCTTTGACTGTGGGTGTTGTGCAGGGCTGCGAGCGAGTGCGGGCGCAGGACTTCAAATCCCAGGAGCGCCCGCCAGGACCCAATAGCCTGCACCTGGGCCGCTCTCCCTGCATGCTCCTCCCCACCACCGTTGTACAAAAACCTTTGGCCCTGGATGTTTGTTGGAACGCTTTGACATAACGCGCACGCTGGGATTTTGCGCTGACAAGACTTTCCCTGCTCCGAAGGTACTGCTCGCGGAACCCGCTTCATGGGTCCCGCTTCGGGTGGGGGCTTTAATTACCATCATTGAGATCGGCAAATTTGTATTTGTATTTCCGGTTTATATAGCGCCAACTCACCGGCAGGTCTCAAGGCGCTTTTGACCAAAGCAGGATGACCAGAGGGGGGGCACGCTTAGGCTAAACTCAAAGCCTCTCTGAATAGGATTGTTTTCAGGGACTTCCTGAAGCGAAGGAGGTTTCCTTCTTTACGGAGGGACTCAGGTAGTTTGTTCCATATTTTGGGGATCAAGACCGAAAAAGATCTTCCACCTTTTGTAGCGAGTCTATAACGAGGACAGACAAGCAGTTGTGAATCAGAAGACCTAAGACACCGTTCTGGCTTATATAGCTCCAGTCGTTTTTTTATGTATGACGGAGCTTGTCCATATGTGGTAAATAAAAAGCTAGTTATTTACGCCTGTCGGAATTTCTATAATTACCCAAGAGAATGGTAATGTATAAAATGAGGAGCAGAGTCCGTGGTCTTCGAGTTAAAAGGGTTTTATTCCAGAACTCGAGTTAACTGAGAGCTCCTTCACCAAGCGGGTTCAGGAGTAGTCTACTTTGCTTGAAACATATCAGCACTTTTATACAATACGAGTACAATCAGAAAGAAGGAATTTTCCTTAGAGTTGATTCAATCATTTCATGATGTAGTCATACAGAAGACATAGCATACTTGTTCTCGTTTAAAGAATAACCTGAATAGCATTTACACATGGACAAACATATTGCATCGAGGTGATTGAGGTAACAAGTTACAGAGTTGCTAGTATCTGAGGACAGAGAATCGAGGCATTGTCACAGGGTTATTTCTGTCAGAAAGGTAAAGAGGACGAGGCATTGTGCGTTCTTTACTTCGTACACAAGGGCGGTGACGTCTCACAATGGTATGCGTGTGGAGCGGGGAAAAGGAAGAATGGGCTGCAGTAAACTATTCTTCTTCCTGGCTGTCTCGTGTGCTTGATTAGGTTTTCCCTTGGTTGTTAACCCATCCCGTGGCTGTCCTCGCAAACTAGGAAATCATTGATGAGCAAGAGCTGCTCGTTCGGTGACAGAGTTAGGGAGGGGGGGTTTTCCGGGTCAACCATCCGACTGGCTCCGTTCTTGTCTAAAGGAAAATATCGAACGGGACGGAAACCCATAGGATACATGGTAGCTGGTCATTATTCTTTACATGTGTCAGTTTTATGAGAAAAAGAGCAGGCAAGAGGGGGTACAACGGGGTTTGTGCTTGAAGTAGGAGAATTGGCTTGCCTGGTCGATGTTAGGATGGATAGGGTGCATGATGGGACACCAGGCGGAAAAGGGGATTTTTTTGGTCAAGTTCCCCACTTAGATCACTTTATGGGTTATACAGAGGCTCTTGAATTCAGACCGCTGCCTTATAGGCAGCCAATGGAGGCTCTGTAACAATGGTGAGGCATGTGAGCGTCTCGGTAGCCTAAAAATGTTGGGGAGCTTGTTGCCCTACGCCTGGGGCTTTGACTGTGGGTGTTGTGCAGGGCTGCGAGCGAGTGCGGGCGCAGGACTTCAAGTCCCAGGAGCGCCCGCCAGGACCCAATAGCCTGCACCTGGGCCGCTCTCCCTGCATGCTCCTCCCCTGTCACACTGCCAATATAAATTTAATTGACTAGTCCCGCTGCGCGGTAGCGTGCGGGAGCGACCGGTAGAAGCCCGGGACAAGGGCGGGACCGTCTGTGGCCGTCAGAGGCCGAAGGAGGCCGGGCTGGGCCAGGTCTCTGACATCTACTTCCTGTTGTACTAACTGTATAGTATCGTTTTATTGGTGTTATAAAGTCTTAGGTATATTATCAATCTTGTCCAGCAATTGATATGTCCAGCTTACTACCACCCTGTGTCGGAGTCTCGTTCCTTGGGCTCTCGATAAATACTTCGAGAGGGCAAATAAGGAGATTGATAAAGAACTGTTATTAGCTGAGAAACGAGCGGAGCGACGTCGCTCTATAGAACACCTGAAAAAAAAACCTTTGCTCACCCATCCTGATTCAATTAACACACAAGACATTGCCTGTACTGGGAGGATGGCCAGAGAGGCTGATATATTTAACACTGACCGAATTCCTAGTATCTTTCGGGCCCCTAATACCTCCCTCATTCACTTTGCAACTATTAGCGAGGGTAATATAAGCAGCCCTCCCATTGCTTCCTTTAGCCTTATTGACCTTAACACTCCAGTTCCCCAGACTACAGAGCCTAACTTGCACTCAACTCTCACCAACCGCTCTCTAGATAATGTGGCACCATGTGAGAATATCTTGCCACACATTAATAGTGAGACTGGATCTAAGGTCAGGAATTCTAAAAAAGCTGTGTGTTCCCCACCAAGGAAAAAGAGGAAAAAGGGTGGTGCTAAAAGGAAAAGTGCCAGTTAGCAGGTACCTCCTTCTCTCACTACTAATCCTACAACCGGACTCACGGTTCCTTCTGTGACCGAGGCCACAACAGGTATTCCTCACTTACCAATTCTTCCCCAAGACAGTGTTACTGGGTTCAATAAGGAGTGTATCGATATTTTCGAGAAACTCCTAAAATCATATATGCTCCCAATGTTGGAGCGTGTTAGGATCTTGGGTGACAAAATGGACCGTTTCATGGCTACGGCCGTAACATCTAATTCAATGAGTATTAATACTCAGCCCAATCCATCACTTAAACCTAGTCCTAACACTGCTGTTCCTTGTAATCCTCACATAAACAACAGTAACACCGATTGTAATAGCAAAACTAATGGCTCCCAACTGACATCTAAATCCCCTAGTCTCAATATACCTGTTAAAGAGAAACATTTGCTGGATTTAAAAAAGCCAACTCCATTGGGAAAACAGCCATTAGCTAATAAAGGGGATGTAAAAACTAACAACCCCACTCAGAGACAATCATCTAATTGCAGGAACATAGTAGATCTTCCCCCAGACTCGGCAAATTTCGTTATTATTTTGACGGGTGTACCTCCAATTTCAAATGGGATTTTGGAAAATAATGCAAACCTGAAAAATAAAGGTATTTTCTGGCTGAAAACTAATAGACCCCTCCCTGCCCATCTAAATGGGGACATTATTTCAGTCAGAAGATGTAAGTGGGTGGGTCTTCGTCCAAAGGACATAGAGAGCGATATAGTGATCATTTATTTTAAGGATCACAGAGTTGTTTCCCATATTAGTGACTGGTACGTGGGAAATAATGAGGGAGGTATTTCCACACGGAACCTCAGTTATTTTTACCCAGAGACTTTGCTTAAACCAAATGCTCAACACCATTTTAAAAAGGTACCTTACTCTCTGAAATGGACTGACCCCTTTCCAAGTTTTCAAGGTCCATCTATAAACCCGGTGGCCCAGTTTAGATCTTATGCCCAATCCAGCTGTGATAGCATTACAAACACTCCGAACTGGGTTAACCACAATGCTCGTTTTCTTAAACATCCATTTACACCAACTTTTCCATTTTCTCGCCAACCCTACAGATTACAATCTAACCCAAACAACCCAGGTAATTATATCCAGCCGAACGAGTATTGGAACATCCCGCTGAGTAATCTTTATGAACCTCTTTCGGGGTTGGAGTATAAAGATTGACCATCTACTGTTCCTGAGGCAAATATAGATTGTAAGGGTACCGTTGTTACCCCAGCTAATGCACTATGTTATGTCGAAAAACCAAAGGGTCAGCCATCTCCATGTGTAAAGAGGTGCTCTGTTTTCTTGAGTGGGACAGGGGATACGATACCGGAATTAGACCCGGTGCCACAAACTGAATCAATTGTAGAGAATGTAGGAATGGTGATGGGCATTCGGGGAGGGCTCTCTCGTACTACTAATATAAGGAATGATGTTGTTTCTACATATGAAGCTCCATCTCCACATGATGTAGTCCATTCCCATCCCAAAGATAATTCCACAGTCCTGGTGGTCCTTGTGGCCTTAAGCTTGGAAGTTGGAACATATCTGGTCTTGAGTCCCGTATGTGTATCCCGGACTTGGTGAACTTTATAAAGCAAGGTGACGTATGGTCCTTCCAAGAAACCTGGGCACTTTCACCAATGTTCCTTACTGGCTACTTGAACTTTAGTAAACCTGCTATTAAAGGTCATAGAGGAAGAGCTTTGGGAGGTCTGACCGTTTGGGTCGACAGTACAAGGGTGTGATAGCTGAGGACATTTTTATTGATAGCCCCGACATAATAATGGTTAGCATTAAATCCACCAGTGGACTGAATATCCTCTTGGTTAACATCTATGCTAGGGGTATCCAGGGCGGAAGGGTCTCTCCAACACTCCTCCTTTTGGACGACTTTTTAAGTGGTTTAAGTGATGCAAAGGCAGTTGGACACAGGATTGTTATGGGTGATCTAAATACCTGTTTCGAACCACTGAGTGTGGATGACGGCCTACTTACTGAGGCCGAAGATCTGGTTTGGGGTATTCCGCAGCTTGAGCTAGCCCCGATAAAGAAATGAACACAAGTGGCTACATTTATCAAAGAACTGTGCCTGGCCCAGGGCTTGCGTGCTTTAAATGGTAGAGTGCGCTCTGACAGGTTGGGCAGACATACATTTTGTAATGGCAGATTTAGCAGCCTTATTGATTACATACTACTGGATGTTAAGCTGTGGGCTGCTGTAGTGGATATGGAGGTCAAGTCCCGCCCGGAAAGTGATCATGACCCACTGGTGGGGGAACTAAGGGATTCCAGCTTTTCTGGGCCAGTAAAAAGCATGAACAACTTAGTACAGGACGAAGTAGTTCTCACTAATGATATGAGAAGGGTACAATGGCCTAAGATTTCTGTAGATGTTGATGCACGTAAAATGATTAGATCTTTGGTTTCTAACTCATTGGTAGAAATTTCAAAATGTGATTCCAAGGAGGCCATTAATGCAACCATTTCTGATATTCATACCAGTCTGTTCACAGCATTAAAAAAAATGTTCACAAAGTCTATATCAAAACAGGGTAATAGGGGGAAAATAAAAACTACCAATTGGTTTGATGACGAGTGCCGTCGGACCCATGGAGACCTGTTTAAAGCGTTAAAGCTTAAAAATCATCTTTTAATCAGGTCCTGTAGGAAGGCATTTAACGTAGCAAAATGTACAGCTAAGGCTAACTGGGACGAAGAACGGTGGTTAATGCTAACAGAGGCATGTAGCTCTAGGAATCTGCAACGGTTTTGGCACCTACTTAAATGGGGTTCTCCCAGGAAGATCGTCCAAGTCCAGCCTTGGTGGGCCAACAACAGTGGGTACGATACTTTGAAGAACAATTCAGGTGCCTTAGTAGTGTGCAGGATAATATTTTTTGCCCTGTGTCAGCTGATCTACTAGAGTTTACAAGTGGAGAAGTTAAAACTGTCTTGCAATCTATTCCAAGGGGCAAGGCACCCGGTCCAGATTGCATTCCAGCAGACCTATTCCAACAAGATCAGGATTTATGGGTCCCATATCTAGTTCAACTGGTTAATGCCCTGGCCACTGGTGCAAGGGTTCCCGAATCCTGGGCAGGGGCTGAAATCCTGCCAATATACAAGAAAGGTGGGAGCACAGTTGGGGACCATCATCGGTCAGCAGAGCATTGGAAAAACCATCATGATGGAATAGACCCTGTAGAACCAACCCAGTACCCCTAAATACTAAGTTGTTCAATCAGTCAATTCTTCTCTTATCTCAAAAGGATTAACTCCCGGGGCAACAATTTATTTTCCTACCAACCTCTCCTATTCACTGCCAACACTCCCTGAGACACTCATTGTCTTCTACTTTTTTTCCATTCCTCTTCTAAAACCATTCCCTGAGTCAGCTGATGAAACTTGGAATGTATTCCACCATACCAGTATATTCCTGAAACTCATGCACCTAGGCATGAATGTGAGCTGATACATAATCAATGCCTTTTTAGATCGAGCTAGATCTTTTGTAATTGGTCTGTGTGCTTCAAGTCCATCCCCTTTTTTACTTATGATTTTCATTTGTGTATGTGTATGTCCTTCAAAACATCCCTGCTTGCTAGTTGTCAGTCCTGCCTCTTTGTCCCTCCTTTCTATCTTCTGTTCCTCCCACAGAGCAGGGACTTAGCACTGTCTCATTCCACTATGGTTCTTAATCTGGTCTCTGGGGAACTATTTGTTTTTTGGTTTCCTGCTCTGTTACTGTTTGTCTGTGTTTAGGTTCAGCACCCTAGCTGTTTTCATTCAAACATTGCATTCTTCCTCCCACATCCTCTTAATGACACAGTTGTGTTAGTAATGCATTTTTACAGCTGCCTTGCCCACCCTGGCTTATTTTTTTAGGTTTCGCCTATTATCATTCGCTTGCGAATGTAATAAGCGAAAATTTAAGTGCTCGATCGACTCGTGAAACCACTGCGGTTTCTTCACAGTGCATGTGAGTCACGTGACCACAAAAGCGCGTCACGTGACCACACAAGCACGCGCATCTCCCTAATCGCCTGCCACACTTCTTCTCCCCTCACTCGCATTCCCGCCCCCCCCACCAGGCTCTCCCGCCCCCATCTGGCTTCCCTCTGCGCATCTCCCTACTCCGCCTGCCACACTCGCATTCCCGCCCCCCCACCAGGCTCGCCCACCCCCATCTGGCTTCCCTCCAACTGGTTTAGCTTTACATCATTTCCGTCAGTGAAGTCCTCCACTTTCAGTCCAAACCAACAGCGATCTTGTCACAAATGTATTCCAAGCGCAGGTAAAGCACAAAGTGTTGCAAGACATGAATGCACAGTTCTCCACAATGTAGCAGCCCCAAACATGAAAGTCCCGAGCACGTGGCAGTTTGATCATTTCCTCGGGGATACTCCACCCACCACCAACCTGTTGTAGCCAAAGTACGAAGGGCAGGTGTGGCGGCTGCTAGTCTTTAATCACCAAGAACTTCCCAGCTACAAGAAAGGGAAAATAGACTTGATTTCAAACTAACGTACCTACAGTGATTCTGAGACCTCCATGGAAAACAACACCTCTAGAATTTTACCCATCTGATTCCGCTTCCCGTTGCATTTAGTTTTGGAGGGGGTTCACGGTCTGGCCTCCCCCAGAGTACACATCTCAAGGCTAGCTTCACCACACATGAGGTTTTCTTTTAACAAGTTTATGCAATAACAGGATGAAAGTTATCCCAAGGCAGTCCCCTCCCCCCTACTCAGCCCGACCTGATTCCCTGCATTCCTCCGAACCCCTCCCCTCCCCTCGGCTGGAGACAAACCCTGGAATCTCCACTCGCACCCACACACATGCAAATGGTTTCCTTGCACAAATACGGCTGCTCGGAGCCTCGCTCCGACGGATTCTTTCTTGCACTTGGTTTAGGCTCGCCTCCTTGGCAAAGTTAAACCCTCTCAGCCTAGCGAGGGTATATAAAATAGACCACAACTGATGACAAAGGGTAGAAAGTATGCAGCAGCTTTTAACCTTGTGACTGCCTGCTGGGGTTACTTTTTTACGCTTTCATGCTACTTTTAACAGCGGAGAACGTATTTTTGGAACTTTTGGGCATCTGGATTTTGATTTTCAAACAGTTACATATGAAAGTAGCCGATCCGCACAACTGCTTCAAACACATTCTGGAAATAAGAACTTTGTGCTAAAGTTGTATGCCATCCTAAAAACAAGCACTGGCGTTGCCAATAGGTTTCGCATTTGGAAAGCTGGAGCTATTGGTTTTGTAAATAACATTTTATATTTATATATCGTTATTGGCATTGGCAGTGCGTTGCCAATAGGTTTCGCATTTGGAAAGTTGGAGCTATTGGTTTTGTAAATGACATTTTATATTTATATATCGTTATTGGCATTGCCAATAACAATATATAAATATAAAATGTCATTTACAAAACCAATAGCTCCAACTTTCCAAATGCGAAACTTATTGGCAACGCCAGTGCTTGTTTTAATTAGGCTTTCTTTTTTGCATTTTTCGATCTCCTCCATCAGTTGGGCTTTTTCTAGTAGAATATTTGGGCTTCCTTTCAAGGGACATTTGGCTTGTTTTTAAGGTATGGCCTGCAGAGGGTTACATCCCACCTCCTCTCTTTCCTGACTTTTTATTGGTTCCTGTCGGGGCCACTTACTTTTCCCTAAGTTCATTTCGCTGTAGCATGTTTTCTTGCATTGACCAATGCTTGTTTACAGTAGGTTATGAGAGCTTTCCCTGAGTGCCACTTAAACTATTTTTTTATATTTGGCAGACTAGGCTTAATCTATTTTTTTAAAGTTGGCACAGCAAAATCTAGCGATTCGAATTGGATGTTGAGTTGAGGTGGAGCCTGGAGCCCTGCTCCTCAGCGCCAAAGTCGGCAGCTTTAGCTGTTACGCCATATGGTGTTCCGTTCTCCGTAATATTGCCTTTAGCAGATGATGCATTTTAAGTTCAGACTCAGATTAAAGTAATAACATTGTGATTCACCCAGAATCACTGGATGTTGAGCTGCTGTTAAGACTCATACCGGATTGCCCAGCTCCAAAATTAAAAAACACTACATCATGATGCATGATGAATTTAACCCTGCATGGCTTTCCGCAATCTTTTACCTAGATTTGGGCTATTTAAACTGCGTATACTTACATGTATACATAAATCTTAATTCAGTAATCTGTAAACATTTATTAAAGAAATACTTTTTATACAGATCAAGGACAAACTATTCCATCCAGTGAGAATAATACTGTGCATTTCCACTTAATAGAGCGTTAAAATATAGCTACTAATTCTATTAGGATTATTATTTATATTTTTCATAGTTTTATTCATATGCGCACCAGGATAGATACTTATTGCAAAGTCGATTCAACAATGCAACAGAACTGATAGTCATTTCATGGCACTTCCTGTGATGGCATTTCTTTTGAAGCCACATTCTAGGAAAAGTAGAGAGGGTGGGGTAGCCTACATTCACTATCGGCCTGGGTCTCAAAAAGTCCTACAACAGTCCGTCTTTTAATAGCGCTGCAATCCCACTCTCTGCCCTTCACCAATAAGGATACCCCCGGGTTAGGCTAGAGATTCCTAATATGTAAAGCTAAAAGTGGTTATATTACAGCTCCACCCTAAAACAAAACCTCTTCTGTGAAAACTAACTAATTTATTTCCAAGATGTGTACAGTATTAAAAGACGTAATGCTGCTAGCTTGCGAGGGAAATCCATGCAAGCTTTTTTATATGTATTTTGTGAACAAGCCAGTTGCTAGATGTTACAGTTGCAGTGTGCAGTGATTCACTCTAACATCCTCTCATACCAAGCACCTCCGGACCTGCCTCAATAAAAGGGAATCCAAAACACTGCACACTTATCCTCTGCCCTGTCAGCTATTATGTGATGCTGGGACACACAAACTAGGAAACAGCGCATACGCAAACCACGGTGTTTACTACTGATCACGTGACCCGTAGGCATCCTCACTAGGGGCCTCATTTATGAAAAGTGACGCATCGCTGCGTGAAAACAGCGATGCGTCACTTTTCACTGCGCACTCCTTGCGACACCAATGATGCGTCATATTTAATGTATGACGCGAATATATGATGTTACCACGAATACAAGTTCCACGCATGGCAATACCACGCGAATTTTAGTTCGCAAGTGGCTTTACCACGCTGGAATTTGCAACGAAGGATCATACCACGCATTTTTACGTTCTAAACACAAACACAAATGCTAAAGATTATTTTCTTACCTGACACCTTCCTGTCTTTCACCAGCAGCCCGTACCTTCCATCCACCATCGAAACAAGCGTGAAAACACGTCTGCCAAAATTAAAAAAGGACTGCCGTAACGGCACGTCTTTGGGGGAGGCACTTTCCTTTTACCTCAGTGCTACTGTAGTGCGTTTTTTAAAAAAATGTAATTAACCCGCTCTGGAGGAAGCCGTCGACGCCTGCTCAATTAGAGCCGAGCTCAGGGCAGTAAACTGACACTCGGACGCCGTGTGTGTTTTTTATTTCTGGGGGGGAGACCCCCCCAGGCCCCCCCCCCCCGCCCCTCCCCCAGCCGACCCCCGCCAACCCCCCAATCCCCCTAATGCGTGGCAAAGACGTCGTGGAAGGAACCCTGCGTGGAAGGCACCCTGCGTGGTAAGTGTCACGTGGTAAACGTGAGTAGTGGTAATGCCTTCGTGGTAAATGATGTTTCCCGTATGACGCATCATGCCGCAAGGACTTACAGATACGTCATTATTTCTGACGTATCTGTAAGTGCAAAAGTGACGCATTGCTGTAGTGTGTCACAAAAGTGACGCAACTCCAGCAATGCGTCCTTTCACATGGGGAAAGCCCCATGTGAAAGGGCTTGCGTCAGTCTTACGCCTGCTGTGAGGCAAGCGCAAGATTTTGACGCAACAGCATCCTAAAAGTGACGCAGTGAAATCTCATAGATTTCACTGCGTCATTATTACGAGGCTTTTTGCGGGGGAACGCCCCCTCTGCATACATTATACCTGACGCAGGTATAATGTGGCGCGGGGGTTTAAAAAGTGACGCATCTACCTAGATGCGTCACTTTTTAAATATGGCGCAACAAGGCGCATGTTTTACGCCGCCGATGCGTCACAAAAAGTGACGCATCAGCGGCGCAAAACTGACGCAAGGCCTCATAAATGAGGCCCTCGGTATACAAGGCACACGGATAGCATTGACTTTTAGCATAAGCAGAGTAACTGCCCCTGTCTTGGTCTTATGTTTTGTTCCTACTTTGGATTTCTTACTGGCATTTTAGTGTTGACAAACAAAGTGAAACATGATATAATGCGGTTGGCACCAGTGTGAGACCATCTCTTCCCTTCTCGTTGGGAAGACTCCTGCTGTGTTTCCCCCTCCCCCCTTACGTAAGCGTAATGTGCTGGACTGGCATACGCCTCCTCCGACCAACAGTACACTGGTGACAAGATGGCTAATTCCCACGATCACCCCTGCAAGCACCGCGTGCAAGCACCTCAGGAACTACCCAACCTCCACCCTGCGGCATCATGACCGCCCGAAGTGCCGACCTCACCTCGCGGTGTATCCACTGTTCTGGTCGCTGCACTGCTGCAGCTGTAAAAGGGGGCCCTGCCACTTCCAGTCAGTGACAGCTCCAATCCGCGGCCGCCTGAAGCCTCCAAGTGGTGGGTGCCCACCCTTGCTACTGCTCCTGCACAGTGCGTGCAAGGCCCACTAATAGCTCCATGCCTCACCGGCTTCCTGCCACAGCGCCCCCTGCCGGTCCTGCAGGGCACTGCAGGGCTGCAAGTGCGCTTCCCCCACATTGGCCTCCAGGTGCTCTGGATCACTTGGCCTGCGGCCTGCTTGGCAATTTCGGTGCAACACCGCCAGTGGCACACTGGGCTCAGCATCTGCCTTGTGCTCTGCCTCGCACTGCCTTCGGCCTACGCAGCCATCTCAGCACCACTCCGCCTGTGGCATCCAGGGCTTGGGATAGCTCCTTGCCTCCCAGCTCCCACCCAGGGTCTGTGCTTCCACTGGGGCCCAGCAAACAGCTGGGCTTTGTAACGGCCCACCCAGCCCTGCAACTGTTGCAGCTCTGACAGGCTCCAATCCACCCTGTCTACAGGCCCTACAGTGAACTCCTACCTCAAGGCACCCCGGCGTGCCCACGTACAACTAGACAGAAGCTCCGCCCGGAGCTGCACACTCAGGCCAGCACCACAATACCTCTCCATTCACAAGCTGACCACAACACGATGCGCAGTCCAATATCCGCTGCTGCAACTGTTCACTATGACAACCATTACACCGCTAGAACCTTTCACTGTCATGGGCCCTACCCCATCCCAGGCAGTGCTCAGGAAGGCTTGGGAAGAGCACCGGGAAACCTATTTTGAGGCAGCGTACATCCCGGTACTGCAAAGACGACTGATGCTCCTTCACCTGAGAGGGGCAGAAATTCACAAGATCTCCAATAAAGTGCGGGAAGCGGGACCCTCAAGAAACTATGCCTCCATGCGTGATGCCATCACTGCACACTTTGAGCCTTATGCCAACCCAAACTACGAACGGTTCCTTCTTCGCCAAGCTCGGCAGCTGCAGGATGAGCTTCAACCTATTCTAAGAATGTCTCAGAGACCTGGCACGCACGTGCAACCTCCCAGATGAAGATGACGAGATCCAGGCACCGTTTATCCAAGGGTCTACCTCGTCCAAGCTTCGCAAGCACGTCCTGCAGGAGCACAACATGCCCATGAGGGACATCCTAATGCTAGGGCACTCCAAGGAACTGTCCAAAGCAAGGGCCACTCATATGGACCCTAGCTCGTCAACAATGAGTTAGGGTCCAGTGAACGTGTTACGCATTTATATGCATGAACCACAACAAAAACTCCCCAAGCCGGCGCCACAGCTCACCAGCCAAAACAAGCAGAGTCGCACATGTGGAGGGTGCGGAGACCCATACCCACATAACGGGACCTGCCTAGCCAACGGTAAAACCTGCAGTGCGTGTGGGAAATAGAATCACTTCGCAACAGTCTGCCGCTCGTCACAAAGAAGGTGGCCCAGAGGCCCGCAGAACCAGGTGCTTGCAGTCGAACCGCACCCGGGTGACAACCCCGACAGCGACATGGACGACGAAGATCCAGCCACAGTTCACGTGGTGAGGATGCTGAACACCCTCACGGCCGCATGACAGTCCGTACCCATCTGCAACATTAGAGAACAAGACCACTCCATCGCCACACACATCGATACTGGCGCCACTATCAACCACATGGCTGAAAATGTCTACTGTGGTTTGCCAAATCTTCCAGCGCTCCGCAACACCAACATACAGGTATATGCATTTGGCAACTGATCACCCCTAAGGTTGTGCGGTGTCTTCCGGGCGGATCTCTCCTATGACGTCACCCGTCAACGAGTAAAAGTCTAAGTGTCACAGGAAGGGTCAGAATTCCTCCTCCCCTGCCGCACCGCTAAATATCTCAACTTAATCTAGTTTGCCTTCATGGGAAATGCCCATGACCTGGACTGTCTACTCCAAAACTTCACGCCATTGTTTGAAGGAATTGGATGCTTAAAAGGACCAGCCATCCAGTTACACATTGACAATTCTGTAGCCTCAATTACCCTTAGGAATAGAAGAGTTGCTTTACATCTCTGGCCGAATGTAGAGGCCGAGCTTCAGGTTCTAGAAAGAACAGGCATCATCGAGCGAGTGAGTGAACCAACACCATGGGTATCACCCATCGTCATGGCGAAGAAACTCAAACAACCAGACGCAGTGCTCATTTGCATAGACATGCAAATTCCAAAGCTAGCCATAAAGCATGAACGCCACTCACACAACTATAAATACTGTCATTAGTGAGCTGGGGGGGATCCAAGTAGTTCTCAAAGATGGACCTACGATCTAGCTATCACCAGATACCTCTAAACCCAGGCTCCCGCCCTATCATTACATTTTGAACTCATGTAGGGCTCAGGAGGTACACTCGGCTCAATTTAGGCTTCTCCAGCACGGCCGAAGTGTCTAAAAGGAGTGCTTTACGTGAGCTACAATATCCTGGTGCATGCTACCATGCTAGAAGTACACCTCCTCTGCCTCCAAGCCGTCTTCTCACGCCTCAGAGACTGTGGACTCACGCTGCACAGGGAGAAATGCAATTTCTTGCAGAGAGACATCAGCTTCTTTGGCTACAGGTTCTCTGACAAAGGCATCGGCCCGGATCCTGACAAAGTGAAGGACATACAAGAAGCGCCAGCCCCAGCCTCCGTGTCTGGGGTCCGAAGTTTTTAGGTATGAAGACATACTGCGGGTGGTTCATCAGGAATTTGTCAGACTTAACAGGCCTGCTCGGAGACTAAAAGAAAGTCACCAGCCCGTGGACGTGGGAGACAGAGCACGAAGAGTCATTCAGGCAGACAAAGGCAGCCCTATCTGCAGATACCACACTGATATTCTATGATCCCAAAAGAGAGTCACAGCTCGTGGTGGATGCCAGCCCCACAGGTCTAGGCATGGTCCTAGTCCAGTGTCATGAATGCGGAGAGTGGACTCCCGTAGCCTACGCAAGTCGAACACTCACAACAACAGAGCAGCGATATTCACAGATCGATTAAGAAGCAATTGCCATATTGTGGGGCTGCTGACATTTTTACATATATTTGTATGGCCACCGGTACCCAGTTATCACCGACCACAAACCTCTACTTCCGCTATTTCAAGGCTCCTCTTCTCGCCCTCCCCTGAGGATTGAAATGTGGATCTTACAACACCAAGAGTTCCAATTCACCGTGGAGTTTCAGCCTGGTACCCGGAATCCAGCAGACTTTCTGTCCAGACATTCTCAGCCTGCCACACTCCCTGAGGAGCAGAAGTGGCTGCAATGGAAGATTATGTGAGGATGATCATCGAGAGATCCAGGCCTCTCCCAATCTCCCTTGAAGACTTCATCGAAGCCACGAAAGGAGACGACTGCCTTGCAATCCAAGCAATCACGTCAGGCGATTGGAGACCTTTACAAAGCTGTCGCCACGCCACACGGAGACTGCCCAGTCAAGTCTAAAGGCCCTATAACTAGTTTGCTAGGAGCTCTCAGTAATCACAGACGGTTGCCTCCTAAGAGGGCCCGTCTCGTGATACCTGCAAGCCTGACCCACAAAACCGCCCTTCTTGCACACAGAGCCCACCAAGGGATTGTGAAATCGAAAAGCCGACTTCGGAGCAGTGTCCCGTCTGCCTGGCAACCAACCTTACAGATAGACCAGCACCAATCATCACTGAAGCAGCTTCCGGCGCGCCGTGGGAGAGGGTGAGTGCAGATATCGACAGCCTCCAGGGAGGGTCATACATGCTGGTGGTGGTGGATGACTTCTCATGATACCCAGAGATAAAACCTACCACGTCTGCAGTGAAAAAATCATGAATACACACTGGCTGTTCAAGGAGATTCGCAACGACAATGGGCCCACATTTACAAGAGTAGAACTGGCTAACTGCCTAGCGTCCCACAGTATCAATCACCGTAGGATAGTTCTCCGCTGGCATCAAGCCAACATCAAAGTGGAACGCCTAATGAGGACCCTAAACAAGACCATTCAGATTGCCTTAGCAGAAGGTCGCAACCTGGAGCAAGCCCTGTACCGGTTTCTTCGGCCATCCCCTCCTCCGGCCAACACTACACATACTATTCCGCGTCTTTGGAAGTTGCTGGATTAATCTCCTAATTGTATTTAAGGTGTGTTTGACCACAGTAAACCAAATCTGAAGAAAGTATACTTTGTCGCTGAAGATAATAGGTAAACCTACTTTTTCTAAGTTTTTTGGGACGGTGATCAGGATGCATGTCATGTTTTGCCACAAGCACTTTGGAGTCTGCTTTTGTGCCCCATAAAGCTTTCATTTAACTTGTTTTTATTTTATAATTCTATCATTTGTATCGTGCATACTAGCCTTAGCCGATCGCAAGCTACACTGTGTGTGGTGTATGGCCGGGAGGGTGTTTTTAGCCTTTATGTAAAGTGTTTTAATGTCATGCATGATGTCTACCGAGTTGCAGTGATAGGGTTATGGGATGCAGTGCCTGCTGGGGTGAGGGTATGTGAGAGAAAGACGTGCTATATATGTTGTCTTTCTGCCTACACTATATTAGCATCGTAGCACAGCCAGTGATTATGTTACTTAGAATTACTTCTAACCAGTGGTACTTTTTAATTCACCAGTAGAAGGATAAAAGGCAGAGTTTGACCCAACAAAGGTTCAAATCTGTAATGTTCAGTGTATAATGTATGTACCTTGGTATATAGCAGGCTAAAGGGTGATGTATGTTAGGGGAGCACATTGTTACTGTGTCCCATATGAGCGCACTGAATGATGCACTGTTACATTGAACTGAATTGTGTTCAGCAGAGAGCAGCACATGATTATGCATGGTATCTGAGCAGAAGGGGATGTCTGTGAGATCTCAAATTATCCCATGTTAAGTGTGAGAAGCGAACCCAGTACTACTTTTCATTACACCCTGTTAGTATTGTTACATGGCCTTTGTTTATTGTTTTCCACAGCATACCAAACTGTGCCCATTTGAGTTTTTTCTCCATGAAGTTGCCATCCATTTGTTTTAGTATGCATGCAATGAAGTGCATTTATAACATCACTCATGGATGTAATGTTGGTATGTATTTATTTGAAGACTACAATTATATGTGTAAACCAATTGGGTATGGCTATCCTACTTGTATGGCTAGTTTGCTTTCAATGTTCTTCCTCGTTGTTATAGTTGTTAACCAAGTTTGTCTTGTGTTCTGCTTGTCTGGCTTTCCAGTGTGGTTTCAAACAATTCTCTCGTATGCCCTGGTTATATAAAAATTTAATTATTACATTGTTAATTTTAGGTCTGCTCTTTATTCCAAATTCTTGTCCTATTTATCTTTGCCGCTCTATCTGTTTTTCTATCTACCATTACAACTCTGTCTGTGTAGCTATGTATCTTACCAACTACATCTATCCACCTCTCTCCATCTATGTAACCCTGTCTATGTATGCAAACCTATCTATCTATGGAACACCATGTATCTATTATTCTATGCAATGCCATACATCTATGCAATGCCATGCATCTATCTAGCTATGCAATGCCATGCATCTATCTAGCTATGCAACATTGTGTATCTATCTAGCAATGCTGTAAAAAGTGAGTCCATACTAGTATCGATGCCCGGATGGCTGGCGCAAGTCGCCTCCTAGTTCCCATTTTGAATAGTTACCAAAATAAAGAGACGGGCGCTGGAAGCAGGAGTCACAAGAACAGGATTTATTTCTCATGAGGAGAGCCTGTCATTTCGGACACGAAACACAGTGTCTTTCGGGAGGTGCTCTAACAAGTGAGCTGAAACGTCGTCTTTTATACCTTACAAAACACTTAGCATTACAATCGCGACATTGTGAAACACGGAAAAGACATCCCCATGATCCTCGTGTCAATCCTACCCCACATATGTTCACAATAGGGACCCTTGACCTGGTGATAAGAGGGGAGGGTAATCACGCAGCTGAGTGTTCCGCCAACTTTTAGGATGTGTGCGCCTGATCATAGCCCAGGGGGTGGGGTGCCCAGGATCAATAGTGGGTCCTTTGAAGAGGAGTGATTCCATACAATAAGCAGTAAACAGTATCTCCTGGCTTAGGCGATGACCTCAGACATGTGTGGACAGTCAATCGCGGAGGGAGGGTTTACTAACAGATGGGTTATTCATGAAAGGAGAGGAGGTGCTGGTCAGGCGCGGCGCTGACTCCCAAGGACAGGGTTTTGCAGAAGAAGAAGGTTTATGACTTGCCCGTGTGAGGGAGAAGGGAGGGGGAGCCAGGGAGTGTACAGGGACAGAGTCGCACAGAGAGAGAGAGATGTCTTATGACTCGTGCGAGAGAGAGCGGGGGCAGTCAGGTGCAGCTGGGGAGGGCTATGTCAGCTAAGGCGAAGAATGCCTCTTCAAGAGGGAATGGGGGGGTTTGCGTGGGTCAAGCAGGAGGGTTGCCTTTCAGGGCAGGGTCGCGCAGAGGGAGAGGGTTTCATAGTCTATGCATGTGAGAGAGGGAGGGGGGTTCAGATACGCGCAGAAGGGAAGCCGGTGATTCTAATGAGCAGGAAAAAGGCCAGGGTGCCTAAAATGGCTGTCATGTACATATGGGTGCGGGCTTTTACTGGCAGAGTGATGCGGTCAATAGTTTACGGTATTCATGGTGCTTACAGGGAGAGGAGCGGGAAAATGGAATAATGAACGCTGTTTATGTACATCAATTTCTCAAATTTCCACAGTCGCCCCTTTTTACATTACAGAGTTCATTTTTGTAGTTGATGGGGGTACAAAAATACACAGGCGGGGTTGAAGAATTAGCATTTGTCAATATTAACATTTGGCATATAATCATGGACAATTGATGTGATTGGCAGGATGCAGCACATAGGAAATTGCATTTGTCGAGTTCCTAACATTCAAACGCACTACATAGCATAAATGTATCTGACTTAAAAAATGCGACCAATGAGCATCTTGACCAAGCAGCTGGGGGCGGAACTCAGTTCAATACACAAGGTCTCTTCGTCACAGTGTCTTTTTAGCAGTGAGCCATCACTGGTAGGCTCTAGTCCGTATCCTCTCGTTGGCGCTGTTGAGCACCGGCGGTGGAGCTATAGATCCAGCTCGTATTCAACCTTTCGCCTTGCAAGGTGCGGTCTGTCCTCTGCTGTTAGACCACAGTCCTGTTCCCTAACCAGTCCTTTTAGTGGCGCCTTATGCTTGGCACCTATATTTCCGTGGCAACACCCTATTTCCACTTGAATGCCGTTCCTTTTGGCGTGAAGTCACATGGAAAAGAGGGTGGGTGTGGTTCAAATAGTCGATAGGAGAGAGGGCGGAGTTGGGTCAGAGTTCCTGGGACACACAAAAGGGACCAGGGGAGCAAAGGATAACAAGCAGGCAGGCCCATCAATCGGGCCCAAAGAAGGGGGACGGAGACTCCAGGCACACGTGGGTTAGCAGACGGAAGGCTTCAGGGCAGCCCGTCAAGTTTCATTTTCCACGTTTGAAATTGCTGTTTCGTCCCGCATCTTGTTGCTCTGCAGCTCCACCTTTGGTCGAGGTCACATGTGTCTCAAGATCTGCAGCTAGGCTGTACATCACGTCCGACCCTTCTCCTCCGGTGATCGTGAATCTTTGAATAGGTACAAAACAAGCTTTTAGAGAACTGGCAGACGAAGACATTTATGCATGTGAACTCCTCCCTTAATCCTATGCACTTGGGAGATACGCTCATCGGTCACAGTCAGAGGTCTATTACCAAGCAGTGCATATGTCGGCATTCCTACTTAGTTCATGCCAAGTTTATTCATCGTCCCATTTGTAACTCAAATGGGGATAAACAAGATTCCCATCAACTGTGCATTTCATCAAATTCAACATTTCGGAACATCTCCCTTCAAGGCTGGCTAACCTTTTCAAACAGAGCAGGGGCGCTATCATCGAGAGTCAGGGCAAAAACAGCTTTTCTCGAGGGGCGACGGTTACTCATGGTCGTCATGTTTATATCTGGGACAGCAGCTGGGGTCTATCAAATGGGGCGGGGATGCTTCGGGCGCTCGCGCTTGGGTGCAAAAAAGGGGGGTGGGGCAATCTGGGCATTGGAGGTCAACCTAGACGTTGGCGTTCGTCTCTGATGAACAAAAAAAAATAAGGTGCCATAGACATACAGTTCCCCTATAAAAAGGCCAGATTGGGGGACCTTAGTCGTCTTACCTGTCCTTTCCTTCTCAGCCAATTCGAGTTCATTCATTTTGCAGAAAGGAGAGGTAGTAATATGGCGAGATACAATCATTTTAGTTTCGGTCAATTTCGCTGAACACCTTCGCGTTCAATAAGTATCCAATCAGACTGGTGCCAGCGAGGCACGATTTTACCATAAAAAGGAAGAGGAAATAGAGAGACTCTCATAGAGAGTGAGAGTCGTCCGCAATCTAAACGAGCCATTTGGTAAACGTATGACATGTAGAGAGAGAGAGAGACAGAGTGAGGGAGAGAGATAGAGAAAGGGAGAGACGTGTACAAAAATAGGTCATTTAGTGCGTTCACAACACAGAACAGTAGGGGGTCAGGTAACGGAGAGACTCAAACAAAGAAAGAACATAAACCCCTACAGTACACACACACACAAACTCAGACGAAGGAAGACAGTACCTGTATTACATATATAAGACATTCACAACAAAACAGAAAACAATAGTTGGCCAACAAGATCTATATATATTTTTTTTTATATCCTTCGTATCTTTACTGTCCTATTTACCTACGTGCTTAGCTCTTTTTACCTTTCTCTCCTTTTCCCTCTCGCTTGTTATCTCTCCGAGCGTTCTCAATTGCCAATACATACACCTCGGTTAGTCGATCAGAAATGAACCTGGTCGCGCTATTTACCCATGGTTGGATCTTAAACCATTTTTCAGTTCCTTCCTTTGGTGGGAAGTTCTCCAGGCTGAGGCAACGGCAAGTATTGATCGGGGGAACAGTCGGGCAGCTTGGCTAGATCTATAAGAGTGTGAGAAGGGGGGGGGCAGTACATTTTGAACATCAGCAACATTTCTAACTTCCCAGACGGGTGCTGTCTTGGTAACCCTTACCCATGCACCTTTCTTTTGTCCTTTCCCTACCTAGTCAAACGTCTAGTTACATTCTCTAACGTGTTATTTTGAGTCGTATTTTCGTCATACAGTACCCGTCAAGTCTCTATGTCAGTCCATCCTCCCAGTCGCTTTGTTCTAAGGAGGAACAGTCATGTTTAAGTCTACGTCTTTTAAAAACTTATCGTCATAAGGACTATGCTCATATTCCCTTCGTCCCTTTTCCGTCGGTGGTTCGATCATCGTTCTCCCATACTTCAGCCGATGTTCCAACGCGACCTGCAGAAGGGAGGAGAAAGAAGGGGTGGGGGGGCAGCATTCAAACCACATCAGCATGCAGTAATCCGAAAATGTTTTTACCTACCACATACTCAACCTATCTCCACGTAGCGCATTTCTTTACCATCTCGGCGTTTAAGCCCAGAGGGACCAGGAATGTCAGATAGATAATCATTGACGATCTGCGTATCTACATGAGTTACTTGGTCGCGACCCCTTTTGGTTGTGTGCAAGGGTGGCGGTTAGGTGGCATTTCTGTGGTGTCGTTTTAAGGCTTCTAAAACACTTTTCCGGCTGCCTGTGACACATAATGTAGCTGCTAAATATCGGGTCCTTTTTAACCTTCAGCCTTCATCATACTTTCTCGTTGCTCACAGTAGTAATACATTCAAAACTCATTAATGCAACCGCTACAACTATGCTTTCTTTTTCAAAATACTTTTAATAAAAAGTGCTGGTGTATAAATACAGGCCTACCACCCAGTGGACCGGCTACGGAGCAGATTGGAACTGTACATAAGAAGAACGAAGTTGGTGGCAGTTCATTGCATAAAGTGCGGCAGTGCAATAAAATCGTATCGAACTTTCCTACAGAGCAAGCATGATGCATATCAAGAATTCAGTTTTTCAATTAATTCATTAATTCATTATCCAAATGCTCATTCAGTGCCTAAATTATACCAATTCATTGTTCCCAATCACAATTAGTACCCACCCTAAATCAGTTCATTGTCCAAACACATGATCAATATCTGTATTGCTTTCTTCTCTAAGCACATAATCACTATCCATCTTATCGACTTTCATTGTCCAAAAATGCATACATATCTCAGAGCATCAATATTCGAGCAATTGATATCATCTACAATAAAATACTGGCCAAACACCCCAACAACACAGAGACGCTCGACGTTCTCTGTTCACAAACCAATGCTGAAACTTTCATTAAGATTCCTGAAATTTCTAAGGACGAGATAAAATCCTTACTAAATACCACAAAAACAGGGTCCCCCCTCGACCTTCTCCCCCCCAGAGTGATGAACATGCTCTGCACTGACCTCTGCCCCTCTATCCAAAGAGTCTTGAACCTTTCCTATATAGAAGGTAAACTCCCCCAGCAATGGAAAGAGGCAGTGGTGAATCCTATTCGGAAAAATGCCACCTCCCCATGGACAGAGCTCTCTAACCTCCGTCCCATCTCTTTGTTGCCCCTCCTGAGTAAACTGGCCGAAAAGCATGTTAACATCCACTTGTCCAGGTTCATTGAGGCGACAGGGGGCCTGGACCACTCCCAATCTGGGTTCAGGCCCAACTACAGCACCGAATCTGCTCTCCTCACTGTGACCGATAACATCAAGATGTCACAGGACAGAGGAGGCTCAATGATTCTGGTGCTGTTAGACCTGTCGGCCGCATTTGATACTGTGTCCCATAAGATCCTCATGAGCCGTTTACAGGGAGTGGGCATAGGAGGTCAAGCCCTTTCCTGGCTGGAGAGTTTCCTGTCCGGGCGCTCACAATCTGTCAGCCTGGGACCATATCGCTCCTCTTCCAGGATGCTCACGAAGGGGGTGCCACAGGGCTCATGCCTAAGCCCCACACTGTTTAATGTGTACGTGGCCCCCCTTGCTGAGATTGTGAGAAAATATGGATTCACCCCGGTGTCCTACGCTGACGACACCCAGCTTCTTTACCCCTTCCATTCCTTCAACTCCAACGTTAGGGACAACTTTGCGGAAGGAATGAGGGCCATCTCCAACTGGATGGCTGCCAACCGCCTCCAATGCAACGTTGGAAAAACGGAGCTAATGCTTTTTGGAAAAGCGTCCTTACTGTGGTCTCCCGACTGGTGGCCCCTTGACTTGGGACCAGTACCCACCCCTAAACTAACAGTAAAAAATCTGGGGGTGAAGCTGGATCGGGATCTTACCTTGAAGGAACATGTGAATGCAGTCGCTGGGGCATGCTTTCCCACCATCGGTCTGTTAAGAAGAGTCTTCCCCTACCTCTCTGACAACTATAGAAAGACCCTAGTGCAGACTATGGTGATAAGCAAAATTGACTACTGCAACGGACTCCTTATTCAAGCCAATGAGAGTGCTATTAATCGCCTCCAAGTAGTCCAAAACACAGCAGCAAGACTGGTCCTGAACGCCCCCCCGAGAACCCCTTCCAAACCCCTGCTGCGTGAACTGCATTGGCTGCCAATACGACAACGCACCAAGTTCAAGATCTGTTGCATTGTCCACAAGTGCTTGTTCGGGAAAGGCCCTGACTATCTGTCCCAAAAGCTACCTTTCTATAAACCTGACAGAGCCTTACGGTCAAGCAACCAACTGCTACTTAAAACCCCTCTTGTCAAAAAAGCCAGACAAGGGGGCAGAGCCTTTTCTCTGGTAGGGCCCAAGCTCTGGAATAATCTTCCAACTGACCTCAGACAAACCCATAATCACTCCTCTTTCAGGAAGAAACTAAAAACCGTCTTATTCCAGGAAGAATAAAAATTCCAATCATCAGTCTACAACCTCAATCTCTGTCCTATAGCAGCTATTCCATCCTGCGAGCAAAGCGCGGAGATACCTCGTAAGGGGTCGATTCTTGCGCTATACAAGAATATAAAATAAATAAATAAATCCGGGTGAACAGGGAGTTCGAAAGTTTCGTTTCGTGTATCGGCGCCATTTTGGGCGAGGTCAGGCAGGTTCCGGTATAGTCAGAATGTCTCCAATGACTCATGGTTGGACCAGAACCTTCCGTTGGCAGTTCAAAAAGTTTTTCGCAATGTGGTAACAGTCTAACAATATGGACCATCAGTCAAAGAGTGGGGAGGGCGGCAACAATTTTCCTACCGGGTCATTCTGGTGTTCCACCGGAACTGAACAAGTCTGTACCTTGGCTGTGTTTTGGCCATTTCCAAACTGAGGCAGGCGCCGGCAGGAGTGCGTCGATGTCGCGGGTCCCAGTGAGGGGGACGGGGGCGCCCATGCGGAGGGGTCGGGGGGCCCCCCGGCTCTCATAGAATCTTCAAATTTGAGGAGAGAAGGCATGGGGCGTGTGCCCGTCCCGGGCAAAAGACCGCTTTTCGATGTGGACCCTCTTTAAGCAAGAGCGTTGGGGTGTCGCTGGAAGCCTCCACCTGGAGGGAGGTGGGGGAGGCTCGTTCGCGTCACCTCCCCCTTCCAGCGACCCCACGCCGTTCCTCGGCTCCACCGCTTCGGTATTGGCCGTGCCGGCTATTGAAGATGGGGGGGGGTCGGTGGCTGAGGCAAGACAGCCCCCCCCTTGACATGTGGCGGGACTACCTGAAACTATCCAGGGGTTGACATGTGGCGGGACTACTTGCAATTGTCCAGACGTCGACATGTGGCGGGACTACCTGCAATTGTCCAGGCGTCGACATGTGGCGGGACTACCTGTAATCGCCGCCGTCCTCGCCTTGGCTTCGGCCTTCGATGTGGGCCGGATCAGGCAAGAGAGAGAGAGGGGGGGGTGGTCGGTGGCTGAGGCAAGACAGCCCCCCCCCCCGTGGCCTGCAGGGCAGCAGAAGAGGGGAGAAGGAGAGGCCATCGCGGTTTTCTGGGCCGTCCGCCCCACAGCCTCCCCTTCCGACTGCGGCCAGGCGAGCCCCGGATGCCTCGAGGCCTCGCCTTCCGGATAGGCGTAACCGCGGACCTGTGGCACTTCGGGAGTTTCCGGAATGGGGGTAGGTACCTATTGATTTGTATCTATTTCATGTGACCGTTATTTGGGCGTGGTGGGCAACGAGGCAGACATGTTTGGAGCAGGAGTAGGCAACGGAACCTAGCTACCTCGTGGCTGCCTTGGTGTCAAGCTTGTCTTCCCTCGCCATTTTTATGTTTCTTATTGCGGGTTATTTCTAACGTTTCCTATTTTATTTTTAGCGAAGTTGATAACTCATCAGTGGCCTACTGATTTCGCTCAACTCTTTTTCTTGTATTTTTATGCCATAACCTATTATAAGCTATAGCGACTAGTCCACACTTAATGAACTTGTCCTTATTAGGTGTGCCCTCCAGTGGAGCTGGATGGTTCATCTCTAATAAGCGGTCCGGGCTAAAACAGGCTACCAATCAGTGGGGAGAAGATAGGCATGACGGATTACAACGGGGACAAAAGTCTGCACTACCTATCTTATCACGGCGGGCAAAGACTAGACAGAATATTTCTATTCTCCGTTGTTTGCAGGCGGTGAATACCTCAAAAGAACCAATCTCAAACAATCAATGTTCGATCAATCAAACAATCAGTGGGGAGAATAAGTAGGTACGACGTGTTAAAGGTTTGCGTTACCTACCTTTTCGCTACCTGCAAAGAGAGACCTTGTTCTTCCCTGTTTGCAGACAGAGAATCTCCAGACAATAATCCACGAACAACAGTTCGGGAAACAGTGGGGGAGGAAGATAGGCACGACGGATTACAACGGGGACAAAAGTCTGCGTTACCTATCCTTCACTGCTTGCAAAGGGAGAGCCTGTTGTTTCTCCATTTGCAGACGGTGAATCTCCAGAGGTATCAACAAAGCGTAATACTAGTATTATCCAAATCAAACAATCATTTCATAATTTGTCGCATTTACGCGACCTTACCCGGACCGGACCGTGTGGGCAGTTCTTCGCCTTCCTCCTTCCAGCGCCCGATCGTTCTCTTACTCCATGATTTTACCGCAGCAGTCCTGTGGGATTCCAGTCAGGACAGTAGGTCACTCGAGAGAGGTCCATTCAGAATCGGTGAAGTTCATTTAATCGGCAGCCGGACGAGGGCCCTCTCAAGGCAGGTATACTCCGATCATTTAGATGTTCACCTCATCGTTTGGATCTCTCTTACTGGACCTTATGTCACTGATGGACCCCGCGTTGGGACGCCAATTGTAAAAAGTGATTCCTTACTAGTATCGATGCCCGGATGGCTGGCGCAAGTCGCCTCTTAGTTCCCATTTTGAATAGTTACCAAAATAAAGAGACGGGCGCTGGGAGCAGGAGTCACAAGAACAGGATTTATTTCTCATGAGGAGAGCCTGTCATTTCGGACACGAAACACAGTGTCTTTCGGGAGGTGCTCTAACAAGTGAGCTGAAACGTCGTCTTTTATACCTTACAAAACACTTAGCATTACAATCGCGACATTGTGAAACACGGAAAAGACATCCCCATGATCCTCGTGTCAATCCTACCCCACATATGTTCACAATAGGGACCCTTGACCTGCTGATAAGAGGGGAGGGTAATCACGCAGCTGAGTGTTCCGCCAACTTTTAGGATGTGTGCGCCTGATCATAGCCCAGGGGGTGGGGTGCCCAGGATCAATAGTGGGTCCTTTGAAGAGGAGTGATTCCATACAATAAGCAGTAAACAGTATCTCCTGGCTTAGGCGATGACCTCAGACATGTGTGGACAGTCAATCGCGGAGGGAGGGTTTACTAACAGATGGGTTATTCATGAAAGGAGAGGAGGTGCTGGTCAGGCGCGGCCGTGACTCCCAAGGACAGGGTTTTGCAGAAGAAGAAGGTTTATGACTTGCCTGTGTGAGGGAGAAGGGAGGGGGAGCCAGGGAGTGTACAGGGACAGAGTCGCACAGAGAGAGAGAGATGTCTTATGACTCGTGCGAGAGAGAGCGGGGGCAGTCAGGTGCAGCTGGGGAGGGCTATGTCAGCTAAGGCGAAGGATGCCTCTTCAAGAGGGAATGGGGGGGTTTGCGTGGGTCAAGCAGGAGGGTTGCCTTTCAGGGCAGGGTCGCGCAGAGGGAGAGGGTTTCATAGTCTATGCATGTGAGAGAGGGAGGGGGGTTCAGATACGCGCAGAAGGGAAGCCGGTGATTCTAATGAGCAGGAAAAAGGCCAGGGTGCCTAAAATGGCTGTCATGTACATATGGGTGCGGGCTTTTACTGGCAGAGTGATGCGGTCAATAGTTTACGGTATTCATGGTGCTTACACGGAGAGGAGCGGGAAAATGGAATAATGAACGCTGTTTATGTACATCAATTTCTCAAATTTCCACAATGCAACATTGTGTATCTATGTATGAAATGACGTGTATCTAGCTATGCAACACTGTGTATCTATCTAGTTATGCAACATCATGTCTCTAGCTATGCAATATCATGTATCTAGCTATACAACCCTCTTTAGCTATCTGTCTTTGCAAGCCTCTAGCTGTCTTTGCACCTATCTTTAGCTATCTGTCTTTTCAAATTTCTCTAGCTAGCTGCCTTTTAAAGTCTCGCTATTGATCTGTAATTTTAAGGAACTTTATCTATTTGTAAGAAAGATTTACAAAAACAAATCAGAAAAGCATTAGCAAAGGCAATAGCCTGGGAGTCAGTTCTTTTTAGCTGCGAGCCATGCTCTATTCGAGTATGGAATAGAAGCCCCGCCCACTCTCTGGCCATATTTGTCATTGGCTTGTGTTATTGTCCTTCATAAATTCTGGCTTCTGATTCGCTAATAGGCTTGTTAGTCCCTCCTTAGTACCGCCTTGTCTTCATTCGTAACCTCCCATGAGGACTGGACCTTTTACTTCGGTTGTTACACGGTGAGTCTTTTTAGGTCGGAGGCCTAAAAGGCTGCGCTTGCGCAGTCTTAGGCCGGAGATTTAATGACTCTCAGTAGCGCAGAAGGTCCCGCCTCCCTGCTCTGTCTCTCCACCATTGGCTGGCTTCCTAAATGGAGGCCAGCCATTGGAGGAGAGATCCCTCACTCCGATGTAGCCCCGTCCTTTTCGGATTTGGGGGCGTAATTTTTGCTGTTCTTTAGACAGTGACGTCGTCCGTCACTCAGCACAGCAAAACACGCCCCCAAATCCGAAAATGTCCTAAGCTTTGTTGCCGCCATTGTTGCCCAGCCGGCGCCGAGTACGGTGATGCAGCGCACATGCTCCGGTGCGGATGGGGCTTCCGCCCAGTGCCTCGGAGCCCAGCTGCAGTCTTTTCCACTTCCTGATGTCCCTGGCCGTCGCCGACATGCTGAACGTCCTCGACGGTGAGTTTGTCCTTATTTACGCAACTGTGTGATCCTGAACAGGCCAGCTCCCCCCTCCCTCCGCCCGCAGCTCTCCTGTGTCCGTCTCCCCCCCCTCCCTCCGCCCGCCCACAGCTCTCCTGTGTCCGTCTCCCCCCCTCCCTCCGCCCGCAGCTCTCCTGTGTCCGTCTCCCCCCCCCCTCCGCCCGCCCACAGCTCTCCTGTGTCCGTCTCCCCCCTCCCTCCACCCGCAGCTCTCCTGTGTCCGTCTCCCCCCTACCTCTGCCCGCATCTCTCCTGTGTCCGTCTCCCCCCCTCCCTCTGCCCGCCCGCAGCTCTCCTGTGTCCATCTCCCCCCTCCCTCCGCCTGCAGCTCTCCTGTGTCCGTCTCCCCCCTACCTCCGCCCGCATCTCTCCTGTGTCCGTCTCCCCCCTCCCTCCACCCGCAGCTCTCCTGTGTCCGTCTCCCCCCCCTCCCTCCGCCCGCAGCTCTCCTGTGTCCGTCTCCCCCCCTCCCTCCACCCGCAGCTCTCCTGTGTCCGTCTCCCCCCCCCACGGTCTGTGTGTTTCTTTAACTAAGTTTTTGTCCGTAATGGATTTATACAGCTGTCAATCTAAACAGTGGAGTTTAACAACCCCAATTCATGTGGTAAACTTGTGATTCCGTCCTGGTAACGTAAGTAGAGCATTTGGTGAATATAGATCAGGGTGGCGGACATTTGGCAGAGGGTCTTCAAAGCATGTGTACCTCACACACAAAACATTTGGGACTAGTCATTTATGCAATCCAAACATTTATCTCGTGTTGCAGAATAAATATGGGGAAAATGCGAAACCTGTTAAATAGCTCAGGCCATTCCAGAATGCTTCACCTCCTCCAGCGCAGGGTGTGTGTGTTGAAACCCGAGCCGGCTGCCGCGGAGCGAGAGGCGGGAAACGAAGGCTTCATAGGGAAAGAATGCGGTGTTCCTTGGGCAATCGTAATGCATGCAAATTCAGACTGGAAACATTCCTAAACGGCCTCCGGACCTGCCACATCTGAAAGGGTTGTCCGTCCCCCCCCCCTCCCTCCGCCCGCAGCTCTCCTGTGTCCGTCTCCCCCCCTCCCTCCGCCCGCAGCTCTCCTGTGTCCGTCCCCCCCCTCCCTCCACCCGCAGCTCTCCTGTGTCCGTCTCCCCCCCTCCCTCCGCCCACATCTCTCGTGTGTCCGTCTCCCCCCCTCCCTCCACCCGCAGCTCTCCTGTGTCCTGTGATGGCAAAAGGGTAAACCGTTGTTTGGCTGCTTGACTGTGTCAGTAGTAAACAGTGATGATCGACTCATTAAATTTAATTGACACTGCTAAGAAAGCAGATAATGTTTTTGGATCCCTCGTATATTTGCTAGGAGAGGCTAACCCATGGTTTAGAATTGTCAGGTTTATGAGCAAGGATGTTAGAAGATTCAGTTGTGATGTATTACCTCGAGAGTTAAATACAGACACATAAGGACCCACTGGATCGAGAATGGAGGATCCGTAGACCGTAGTTCGAACTGCTTGAGTCTGTATAACAGGATATTTTGTTTGGCTTTTGAGGTTTCCATTTATTTATGTAAGCAATCAATTGGTTTTACAACAGAGGTAAAGGAATCAATGCCGAGATCCATGTGGGGCCAGGCAAACACTCAGGTGCTTATGACGTTAACCCTGTACCCCCCTTGTGCGTAAGTACAAGCACTCAATTGTAAACGAGCACTATGCAAAAAACTCGGGGGGGGAGGGAACAAGGGCAGGGTAAGGAAAAAAGTGGCTCTGCAGACTTCAGAGGACACCATCACAATCACTGTCCTCGTCCAGCACCTATGGTGTGACACAGTAGATTTTAGATACTGTGATGTCAGGAGCGCCACAGGAAGTATTTTGCACTGTTTGTTGTACTCGCCACTGTAGGTTCTGGGTGAAGCTCTCCTGTGTCCGTCTCCCCCCCTCCCTCCACCCGCAGCTCTCCTGTGTCCGTCTCCCCCACTCCCTCCACCCGCAGCTCTCCGGTGTCCGTCTCCCCACTCCCTCTACCCGCAGCTCTCCTGTGCCCGTCTCCCCCCCTCCCTCCGCCCGCAGCTCTCCTGTGTCCGTCTCCCCCCTCCCTCCACCCGCAGCTCTCCTCTGTCCGTCTCCCCCCTCCCTCCACCCGCAGCTCTCCTGTGTCCGTCTCCCCCCCTCCCTCCACCCGCAGCTCTCCTGTGTCCGTCTCCCCCCCCCCCTCCCTCCACCTGCAGCTCTCCTCTGTCGCGCTCCGGAGAGGGGTCGTTGCATGCAATTTATTTCAGGTGGGATGAAACTCCAAATATTCAATAGTATGAGGTGAGAGAGAAATACTGGGCAGAGCCTAAGTTAACTTTCATATTTTTTTAAAAACATTATCTCTTTTGCTACTGATTCCATTTTGGCAAAATGGCTGAGTTCTATTGCAATGGGTGAAAATTACACCTTTCATCAGCATCTAGAGATAATTAAACGTACATCATATGCAGAATATACATTGTCAAAATCAATTTTGGGACCAAAACAAGCCATGCACAAAAGGAAGCAAGCCTTGGCACAGCTGGTAGGTCAGGTTTGCCTTTTGATTGTGACTGAATGCTAAAAAAAAGGATAATATGTACAGTGCATTTTTGACAAAAAAATATTTTAATGTGTGAAGATTCAGTGTACTTTTGAGATGGAAAATAGTCACTTAAATATTCCAATGCATGCAATTTATTTCAGGTGGAATACAACTCCAAATATTCAATAGTATGAGGTGAGAGAGAAATACTGGGCAGAGGCTAAGTTAACTTTCATATTTTTTAAAAAACATTAGCGATATGTTTTAGCGATGAAGCTATTGGCAATGTAAATGACAATGCCATTTATTTATTATTTAAAATAAAAAAATCATGAGCAATGCCAATAGCTCTACCTTTAATGCTGCCGAGACCATTGCATTGTAAATGCTTGTTTTAGTCTGCAAGCTCTATTTTCTTTAAATAGTTTCTCACACTGCAGGAAAAACATGCTTTCCTGCAAAATTCAAAGAGCCATGCACGCTTTCACTTTCTGGGCAGCCCAGGACAATGGCGGCTGCTTCTTTGAATAGGATCTCACATTTACAAGAGCTTGAGCTATTGGTATTGTACATGACAATGCCTTTTGATGGTTTAATTATCAAAACATATAGATAAAAGGCATTAAACTCTCCCAAATGCAAGACCTAAAGCATTGCAAATGCTTGTTTTAAGTTGTGGTCAGATCTTAACACAAAACACCACCTTACCTAAAAGTTCTGAATTTCTTAACAGCCTAACTCACAGCCAGAGACTCCTCTTTTTCAGAGTAGTTAGACTCAGTCCCTCTAAAGAATGTAGACATAAAATGATTCTTTCCTTATCACTGTCTTTTGGCAATAAAATAGCTCATAGCCTTTTGCAGCTGAGATCCGTAGCTACAAGTTGCTCTATTCAGGATACATGCTATGAGGTCAGGGACAGCTGCCAGGCCGTTTATTTTTTAACAAAGCAAATTTCTTTTTACAATCCTCTCTCCAGACAAATTCTATTCCTTTCTTTCATAACCCTCTTAAAGCAGTGGATTTGCTGGCGAAGTTTGGGATGTAACAACTCTAACATGTCATCATCCCCAAAAATGACACAACCTCCCCCTTCACTCACTGGTGTTTCCAAATTACATATGGCATCTACTGTCAGACCTGCCACTATGCTGGCGAAGCAGAGATCAAGAAAGGCACAATCAATCATGCCTTTGTTAGAAATTACCATTCACAGGAAATCCCCCTGAGCATGGTTGCAGAAAGAAACGTACCTTATGTGCACAGTATGCGACCCAAGCACTATGATTCTGCAAGTGGTAAAACAGCGCCTTTAAATGTGGTAAAACTCACTGCAACACTGTTTTTGTATGTACTTCTCCACTTATAGATACATTCATAGAAACATCACTATTGCCAAATGCAACAATGCAGCCAAACCGCTAATTTTCTGAAAAACTATAACTGATGGTTTCTATGTTTCTCATTCTGGTGACAGCCTGCCTTTTGTCACTTAATCAGACCATACCTTTAGTCACTCATAGCTTGTCTGATCGGTATGCTCTTTTTTTGTCCTTTTTTATCAGTTTGATTAATAGCACATACATCTCATAACTCTTTATGTACAGCAAGCATCCCTATGATCCAGTCGAATGAAATAATCATGTTATTTACAATGGAATCTCAATGTGCCATTAGGCACTTGTCATGACGTCACATAGATCATAAAATCACTTTGCCAGTCGGGCAATTGTCATAATATCACAAGGCAGGGCAATCAAGTAAATACTTGTAGGGTGCTCACGTTACAAAAACACTATCACTGCGCATATAGGGCAAATTCGGAAGTAAGGCCTGTTATCCTGTCAAATGCAAGGCACACATGACATAAATCATCACATCAGGGCATGAAAGGAAGTGGTAACATCAATCAATCATCATCATAATTGGCAATACTGGCATGGACCACAAAAGATTTCCCATCCAAACCTAGGGTACAGCGCATCTGCACTCATATTAGGTATAATATGGTAGTTAAGGATCGCATGACAAGAATTGCATTTACCAACGAAACGGAGGCACAGGAAATTCTGCAACCTAATCCTCGTTTTACAGTAATGTGGAGAAAGGGGAACTGCGGCAAGTTTCTAAAAACGACCAGGGCCCTACATCAAGGTTCCACCCTGGGTTGCACATTTCAACAACTGCCCCCCAGGTATGTGCCACTCGGGTAGCTGCCCGCGATCGTGCGGAGCAGCTGCTGACTCCAATGCAGCGTTTATAATTCCAAAGAAAAGTACTCGGGGCCTACTTGCAGGCTCTCCTGGTACTCCTCAACAAGATACCATGCCCCCTTCGGTCTGCAGAGAACAAGAGACAAGGGAGACCCCACTCACAAGGAACCAGGGTAGTATAGGTTTAAACAGAAACAACGGTTCCTGTGGATTAATATAGTGAATAATTATACTACTTCTATGCACAATCGCAATAAAAAAGGGTTAGTTTGGTATCCAAAGGAGAAGAAACCATATACACCTTAATGTCTGGTAATAACAATCATTATTTATGTATAAAATAATGCAACGTTTTTACAAAAAAAAAAAAATCAACAGAGCAATAGTGCAGTGAACATGGATCCTAAAACATTAGTGACATATTTCGTAAAGTCGACCATCATAAATGATAAGTAATGAGAACAACGTCTTTATAAAATAATAAGGGCTGATAAAATGGTTTGCTTACATTTTTTTGACTATAAGTGTGTGGCCCATCAGAGCAATAGTGCGTAGTGTCCCCAGTGAACATGGAACCTAAAACAAGAGTGACATATTTGTGAAATATACGATTGGGGGCCGATTTACAGAACTAATCTGAAACAAAATCCTAAACTTACTACTTTTGATATTCACAGAAGGCATTTAGTAGTAGTAAATGTAGTATTTTGTCTTACGTTTGACTTAAGTTTGACTTAAGACAGACGTAAGACAAACTTAGGACAGACTTAAGACGGGCTTAAGACAGACTTAAGACAAAATCCTAACTTTACTACTACTAAATGCCTTCTGTGAATACCAAAAGTAGTAAGTTTAGGATTTTGTCTCAGATTATTTCTGTGAATCGGGCCCTTGGTTTCCAATATTTTGTAAAGTCGACCATCATAAATGATAAGTAGAGAGAATAGTGTCTTTATAAAATAAAAAGCGCTGATAAATCGTTCTCTTTAATTTTTGTTTACAGAGTTTCAAGCCCTTATGTAATGAGGGGGTCTCCTCAGGACCTAGTTATGTAGGGACATCTAAACGTAAAAGAAAAACAAATGGAAAGTATGTGTGTGGCCTTAATGATACCAACTTTATTTGAAATGGAGCAGAAGGGGGCGACTTGTATCTGAGGTGAAGCGTGAGGAACGTGCATCCCAAGGAAGTGAAAATGTAAAAGGTTACTCACATGGGACCCAGCCAGGCACTGCACATGTGAAGAAGGAATTAGGATTAGGAATGATTAAAAAATGCTTACATAATAATCAGCACACAAATTAATGGAAGAGACTACTTCAGTTGAAGAACTTACCTCAGTGTGAGGGGAGGGAGGCTGACAGTGGGATAATTAGCACAGGGTGTCAGCACTTGATGCAAAGGGAAGTAACACGTGAATCCATGTATTCCTTTTGGTCTCTGTGAAGGAGTAGCGAAAATTAATATTAATATTGTGGATGCTTGTTAATTGACCCACACAGTGTATCAAATGGAGGAGAAGATCCTTACAAGGAACGAAGTAGAGTGCTGACTAGCTGACCTGCGGAGTTCCGAATTCCAAATAGTTAATAATTCAAGCACGACGGTGCATGTATCTACAATACTGAGAAACCTGCGTTGTTCCAAATTCCAATTATTTAATACTTCAAACAGTGGCGTCACTAGGGGGGTGCGGGGGGTGCGGACCGCACCGGGTGACACCTTCACATGGGGGTGACACCGAGTGAGCTGGGAGTTGTGAGGAGGCTGGCCCCGTGTCATCTTGTGACTTCCCCGCCCCAAAGCCTCTGCCTGTTGAGATAAGCAGCGCTCACTCGCCAGGCCGGAGCGGGGGCACTGACTCGTAGCAGTACCATGCAGGCGTGCATTCAGGGACAAAGAAACATTCCTCGGAGACGGAGCAATGTGATTTTTCTGTCTGTTGCTATAATTGTTGCACAGTCAAAAAGTACCACTAAAAAAAACTACAACACAGTCCGAGCAGAGCCAGAAAAGAATCAGAAGAGACTTTGAGGCTCAGCGATAATTTCACCAGAATAGAAATAACACATACACAGAACACAGTCAAAAGAAAAGAATCAGATGTAGACATAATGCAGCGGGAAAATAGCACACATATAACAAAAAAACGGAGAACAAGCACATAATTGAGCTCTCAATTTGACTCAGAATATAACAATAATTTAAATAAAGGGGGTCCAGAATAGAACTAAAGCAGAGCCAAGACACAGCCAGACTACAATTAAAACATTCTGTAAACAGAATAGATCTGGAACATTACAAAGTAGAGTGCAGCTAGTTTATATCCATAACAGACTACAAGTTAGTGAAGGTGAACCGATCCAGAACAAAGCTTGCGCAGAACTATGAATAACTAATGCACTAGAAACAGACCAGAACATAACCCAAATATATACATGTTTGAACTCGAACAGTTCCAGAATCCAACTGGACTATTACTATAACAAATAAAATATACTCAGAAAATACCCAGACCAGAAGATGAACATGATCACAATTGAAATAGCCTAAAACGTAAAACCAGTCCAGATTCAGATTCAGTCCAGATTCAGAACTTGCACATAAGAGAACAGAAGAGAACCAGAATGAAGGTACAAGAAAATAAGGAAAGATAATGGAAAGATTATTGAAGCAGAATATGGATTTGACCAATAACACAACAAGACCAGAATTAGAAAAAATTAACGAAACCGCAGCATAAAAGAAACAGAATTACAACAAAGAAAGAAAATCACAACAACAGAACACTGACTAGAGCAGAAAAATACAGGCAAAATAAAACTAGAACAAACCAGTAATGAAATCAGAGAAAACTTAGAGTAGAGCTACATTAAATTCAGACCACAGGCACAATGAGTTATACAAAAGTGCACAAAAAGCATTGAACTCAAACACAACCAGAGCACAGACAGAGAAATAACGAGGGGCATATTATCAAGGGGGTTTATCTCTGCTTTTTTGGCTTTAAAAGCCAAGAAAGCGGAGATAAAATTATCTCCCTATTACCTAGCTGTCGCTAACACCAGTTAGCGACGGCTAGTAGGAGATAGCGACCATCTTGGGCCCCACTTTGCATGTCAGTGATATTTATCACTAATGACATGCAAAGTGGGCGTGCCAAGATATTAGCGACTGGAAACAGTCGCTAACATCGCTATCTCCTATTACCAACTTTTGGAGATATTCGCGCTAAGCGCGAATATCTCCAAAAGCTAACACCTGCCCTGAGCAGTTCTTAGCCATGTTATCCAATGGGAGGTGGATAACATGGCTAAGAGCATTAGCTCGGTAATGCATGAATATCGCTGACTTTTCAGCGGTATCCATGCATTGCGGCTGATTTTTATCGCATTTGCGATAAACCTTGGTAATACCAAGGTTTATCTGCGATAAAAATCGCCGCAGCTCAGCGGTAAATTTTTGTCTCTAACCAAGCAATAGCGATAATTATCGCTATTGCTTGGTAATATGCCCCTAGAACATTACATGAAGAAAAGCAGACTACAACCAGAATAGGTCAAGACAGCAGCAGGAATGGTACCAAACTTAATTGATAGTTGATCAAGAACACAGTAGGATCAACTTTGGATGGCTGCCACATCAAAGTAGAGCAGAACTAGAACACAGTTACATTGAACCTACAGCATTGTTAGAACAGATCAAGAACACAGCAAAATGTTGTTAAAGACCGTCTTGAAAATAGCATAACCAGTCGGGGCAAATAAGAAGCGTGGACTGGGGGTGGCAAGGGATGGGGCAATGGGGGAGTTAGCACTGAAACCATTCTGCATTGTCCCGTTATTTGGCACTGGCGGACTCGGAGGAGGTCCAACATGGATTCATGGGGTAAGTTGTGAGGGGGTGACACCATGAGTTACCCGCACCGGGTGACACCAACCCTAGTGACGCCACTGACTTCAAACACTACTATCCGTGTATCTGCAGAAAATGGGAGACAAGTAAGGTTTTAGGTAATGGCTCATTGTCCTGTATTTAAAGGCCTTCTATCTCCACTGGGGAGAGAGAGGCTCTAGCCTGTGATACGATATGACTTCAGAGACCAAAGGTGCGTGCGCGCACGTGTAGAACCGCATGTGTCTGTCTACACTTGTCTAATGACGAGGAGCCGTGACTTGCATCGTGGTTAAGTACTCTTCTGGCTGATCTTGCCAGAATTGGGTATCACGGCAGGCATCACTATTGATAGCTGCCTAGTGGTGTAATCCAGATTTCTGCTATCGGTAACGGAAAGGGAGAAAAGACCGGCGGTGAGGTCTGCAAACAAAAATTGAAAGTTGGCTAAATGTTAAAATGCAGTGGTGAGATTCTGTATGGATAAATAGGGGTTGGAAATGCACAGTGAGAGCTGATACAAGATGTACCCGGCAGTATATCAGTTGCGGAGAAATGACGGATATCAGGGCAAGGGTGAAGATGTCTTGCAATCGATGTAGGGAACACACGGTTTCTGTTATGTGAAGGTAATACATGGTGGCCAATTTGGAGTTTTGATACAGTCGAATATTGTAGCGTAACATAGTATGAAACAATTTGACAATTACGTTGACGGCATTTAAAAAAAATTATATACATGACAAAACCATTGTTGCCTGTAATTTACATAAACGAATTGGGAACACCATTGTTATCAATCTGGTACTCCGGCACAGTTAACTATACTTCATGACATTGTTGTTGAGCATATTGTTAAGTGTTTGTAATGGGTAAAGCTTACACACATGTATTAATACATGACGTTTTATCTGGCCACTAGAAGCAGGAGAACACAATGTGCATACAAAATATCAAACCGTGGTGGATGTGCCAATCAACAGTTACCATATACCTTTAGTTCCTCAATGAGGTCACGAAGCCCCACCACTCTTCGGCAGAGTTCAGCCCCTGGACTATGGAGTTGGTTGTTTCTATCCAATGGCATTCTAATCTTTGCTAAATCTGTGTTAGATCGCCCCCTCTTTCAGGAACAATTGCTTTGTCAATAATCTGCCACTTTATTTCATCAGCTGTGTGATTTGTTTCCGCATGATGGGTTACTAAAGGAGCATTGGGTACAGAGCAAATGATGTGGCTGCAATGCTTTCCAATGAGTGCCTTGATCGGTTGCTGTCTTTGTTCAATTTAAGGTAAGTTACATGAACATCATATGCAGTAGATCTCATTGCATGCGTTGCAGTTTGACCTGAATTCCAGTGTTTGTTACATATTTTTATGCACAAATGTATTTGTGTCAAACTAGAGGCACAGGAGACATACTAGCCACATTTAAAGTGTCCTTTTAGTTCTGGTAGACCCCAGGCTGATTTAATGTCTTATTTTTATGCACAGTACTTTCTGTAGAGGAGCGTATTAAATGGTATTTTAAATTCTTGCCACGTTTAAAAGCAAACAGAGGGATAGATACTTTTGTATCAGGTCCCAGTTCTTCACAATTAAGTTGCGAACCCTGTTCGAGTGCATGCCAAAAGTGGTCACACAAATGAGTCTGTCAATCGGAGTTTTGTCTTTTGTGATTAGCAACTCTTCCCTGGGCCAAAACCAAGCTCGTATGAGTGATGTTCTTATTCGTCTATTGAGATAGCCTCCGGCCAGAAGTTTAGATTTCAATACCTGGGCTTCATTCATATAGTCTTCCTTGTGTGAACAATTTCTGCGCAATTGAAGAAATTGTTCAAAAGGTAAACCGTCTCATAGTGCTCGTGGAAGGTGACTCTTGTATGCTAAGTGTATGTTCCTCTCTGTGGGTTTCCTGTGGAGGATGGTATACAGGATACCATTTTCATGTTGGGGTATGTTGCTGTACAATGATGAGATATCTAAGGTTGTCAACCAGTCAGTGTCAGTGTTGGAGGGCGCACCATCTACCAAATTAATCATGTACATGCTGTTCCTCACACATGTTTCTTGTGTGGGGACAAAGGGCCCGATGTAGGTAAAATCATTTTACCACTTCATAAATACCGAATCATACTGATTCGGTATTTAAGAAGTGGTGAAATGGAGGGGGGGTGATGTAGGTATTTCAGATTCGGTAAATACCGAATCGTTCTGATTCGGTATTTACCGATTCTGTAAATACCGAATCGGTAATGCCCATTGATTCCTATGGGCATTGAAGCCCATAGGAATCAATGGGCATTACCTAATCGGTATTTACCAATTCGGTAAATACCGAATTTTGCACGGGTGCAGGGGGTGTCACTTTGACACCCTCTAGCACCCCGAATTCAGGCACGTGTGACATGTGGCACACAGACATGCCCTAAGGGCATGTCTGTCTGTCACATGGCACAGGTGTGCATGCACACCACATGTGCATGCACACCTGTATTCAGTATTTTACCACCCAATTGGATTGGGTGGTAAAATACTGATTCTGTGAGGCCTGTGGGACTCAGAAGAGTCCCACCTACATCTCCAAGTTACTGAATCTGTAAAAATACCGATTCGGAATTTTACCGATTCAGTAAATTTACCGATTCGGTAAATGTACCGAATCGGTAAAAAAGGGCCCCTACATCACAAATGACCATTTACCGGTCGGTAAAGGGACACCTACATCGGGCCCAAAATCCTTAATGAAAAGTCAATGTACATCCCAATGGGATCTAAATTGGACCCACACCCAGATAGAATAGGGCGCCCAGGAGTATTAGAGGTGCTCTTGTGGATCTTCAGTAGTGTATACAGAACAGGAGTTCTTGGATTTTCTGCATTCAAAAAGTCTGTTGTCAGCCTTCCTTCCCTCACACTGGGGTAAGTTCTTCAACTGAAGTACTCTATTCTATTAATTTGGGTGCGGACTATTATGTAAGCATTTTTGGATCATTCCTAATCCTAATTCCTTCTTCACATGTGCAGTGCCCGGCTGGTCCCATGTGAGTAATCTTTTACACTTTCACTTCCTTCGGGTGCACGTCCTTCACGCTGATAGACTAGCTTCGCCTCAGGTACAAGCCGCCTCCTTGTGCTCCATTTAAAGTAACTTTGGTACCATTAAGGCCAGACACTTATAGTCAAAAAAATTTAAGCAAACCATTTATCAGCCCTTATTATTTTATAAAGACGTTGTTCTCATTACTTATCATTTATGATGGTCGACTTTACAAAATATGTCACTAATGTTTTAGGATCCATGTTCACTGCACTATTGCTCTGTTGATTTTTTTTGTAAAAATATTGCATTATTATATACATACATAAGGATTGTTATTACCAGAAATTAAGGTGTATATGGTTTCTTCTCCTTTGGACACCAACCTAACCCTTTTTATTGTGATCGTGCATACAAGTAGTATCATTATTCACTATATTAATCCACAGGAACCCTTCGGTATGCAGGCATGAAAAAAAACAGGGGGGCGCACAAGCCCTGCCATGGCCGACTGAGAGATCGTGCTGAGTCCCCTGTAGGCAAATCTCACCAGAGGGTGTTGCCCGTGACCATGCGGTGCAGCTCTCCTCACCTAGTGCTCGTCGGCTTCAGTATCTGAAGGAGTCTATGCTGGAGACCTCATCTGATCTCAAGCGGCCACTCCTGCGGCTCGCAGAGCTGCACCACGTAGACCAGGGACTGCTGCAGCTCCGTGAAGTTGGCCTTTGCAGAGGGGCAGGGCTGTGTCGTGCAGTCATCCTCCTTCGGTCACTCCTTTGGTTTCCAAGCTCGATTGCCAGGCAACACTGGTACTCCTGTGATGCCTGCTGCGTGAGTGAGCAACCACTCTCACCTTTCTCTGGTCTCCTGCGCTACAGTGTATCGGAACTCAGCCTCAAACTCAGGCTCACTGTTGAGCAGCAGGCAGCACTCACAGTGAGTAGAATCCTGGGGAGCACAAGACAGCTTACCCAGTAGAAAGACACAGGCGGCTTTCCAGGGGTTTGCCCAAACGGTGAAGCGTTCCACCATGCGCTTCAGCTTGCAAAGACCAAGGGCACAACAACACTCCTGGTAGAGCTCTGAGGGCACACCAGCATGATACAGGACGGCCAGCTCAACGGTCCTAGAACACAGTGGCAGTCCTTATTTCAGCCCAACAGGCAGCAGGTCAGTACTCCTGAGTAATCAAGTGCCAAGGCGGTTCATCTTGCAGTCCAGCAGTCCCCTTGTAACACGTAGAGCCAGCAGAATCTGTTTACAAGTCCCATGCAGTGTCTCATCATGCAATCACAGCCCCTGTACTTATAGTCCAAAAGTATTTGTGCTGGGAGCACTTCAAGCAACTTTCAGAAGTGCACAACACCCCATTCAATATCAAGCCCTAGCTCCAGACACATTACAGGAGGCCAGAGACAGCTCTGTGAAAGTCAGGCCCAGCCCTATTCAGGTGTAGGTGCAACTCATCCCACCACTTTAAATGCAGACCATGCCTATTAAGGTGCAAGGGCAACTCCTCCCACCACTCTAAATGCAGCCAAGGTCTGTTCAGACCACCGCTGAGTCACCCAAGAAAGGCAGGTCACACCTCAACCCCCAGCCTGTCTAGATTGAATGCACATCCCCTTCTCCTGTCAGTCTAAACCAGATGGTAAATGCACAGCCAGGCAGGGCACAAACAGTCATGGGCACACAGAGATGCGCACTTCTAAAAGTGGCATTTCTAAAAGAGTAAAAATAAATGTGCTTTCACCAATAAGTAGGATGTATTACTATTTTGAACTTACCAAACATGGCCACACTACCTCTTTCATGTCAGAAATTACCACGGAAGCACATATCAGGTAATTCCCAATGTAAGCCTATGAGAGGGAGCCTCACAGCATTGAGAAACCAAATAGGGTGTTTGTAACTACCAGGGCATGTACATAACTAAGGCACATGTCCTACCTTTTACCTACACAGGACCCTGCCCATAGGGCTACCTAGGGCCTACCTTAGGGGTGACCTAAATGTAGTAAAAGGGAAATTTCAGATGTGGCAAACACTTTAAGTACCACATCACTGCAGCAGTAAATTGCATGTGCATGCACTGCACTGGCAGAGGCCTGAGACAGGTTTGAAAGGCTACTTCGTTGGGTGTGGCAAGCAGCGCTGCAGGCCCACTAGTAGCATATAATTTTCAAACCCTGGGTATATGGGATACCACTGTACAAGGGACTTACAGGTAGATTAAATATGCCTAACAGGTGTAGACCAATCTTACCAAGTTTAAAAGAGAGAGCACATAGACGTTGGCACTGATGAGCAGTGGTAAAGTGCCCAGAGTCATAAAACATCAAAAGCAGGTCAGAAATAAATACAAGAGGAAGCTAAAAAGTTTGGGGATAACCCTGCAAAAAGCGCCTGGTCAAACAGTCATGATTTCTTCCTTCACCCCCTGTGTGGTGGTATAGCACAGGGGGCTCATATTGTATTTCCCCTGTGGTGCTTTATGGCACGCTATTCTACTATGATTGAAATCCCCAGAGAACAGTAATTCCATTGTGTTTGAATCTCTGCAAGCGTACCCCTGAAACAATAGATTATTTTACACCCGCAGGTACTAGGGCATTGGTTTTTCATTGATTCCCTGCAAGCTTCACTCAGAATTATGTGAGCCAATGGCAAGGCTTGCTCCCAATATTACTGTGTGTCTTGTTGTTGCTCCCATACTCATGTTTGAGAAAAAACAATACGTTACCTTTCTGTTATTTGGTTCCGATCATCAAGTTGCACCTGCCCCATTCTGTAAGGTCACAGAGGGTGTACTAGCACGTGTTTTCTTCAAGGGTACAAGAAACTTCCAAAATGCCATGTGCTCCACGTGCCACACAAGATCTAGCTACATCCGTTAAGGCTCCGTGACGGTATATAAACTTCACCCCTCCCCGAGTTGCTGCTTGGCCCCCACTCCCTTCGGAACAAGCTTCAACCTTCCCACTCACCTGAAGAATCCTGCTGGAACCAAGAAGCTCTCCATTCTCCTTGAAGTCCTTGTCAAATGGTGGTTCCTGTGGCTTCAGCACCCTTGAGGTTTTCCTCCTCTCTCCCTCCTGCATAGCTACTCCGGAGCCGTGACTCCCTGATTCAAAGCCTCGAGATCTTCTTCGAACTTCAATTGAGTGGAAGAACTCCAACTTGTATTTCGAGTTTATCCTTAGAAGAGCATATAGCTTCAATCTGTTTCTCCAAGCCTTTTATGTGATTTACTCCAGCGCTTCTTGTGTGTTTATATTCCGGACACTTCCTGCAACCTTGGTGCTAGAACTGTGATTGCACAATGATTAAAGACTTTAGCCTTGTGTTTCTCTGATGAACAGTAGTTTCTAGAGAAAGCACTTCAGAGTCTTTAATATATGCATGAACCTTGTACCCCAACATGTGTTCCGAGTTTATTCTTGGGAGTGCTAGTAACTCCAACCTGTGTTCTGAGTTTATCCATACGTGTTCACATAACTCCAACCTGTCGTGTGAGTTTTTTCCTGGGAGTGACACACTCCAATCTGTGATTTTGGTTATCCTAAACGATGGCAAAGAGGCCAAATTGGCAAAACCCATCTTTGCGTTTAGACGCAATGAAAACATTCGTCAGAATCTGGTTCACACACACGGAGAACAGAACCAAAATAATCAACTGACGATCAGTGGCAGTAAAGCAGTGGGGAACCACAAGTGCAGTAATTGCTCGATATGCGAAAACTGCATTATTGGCAAATCCCTTACTTATAACAACTATACCATAACCTCTAAAACTTTGAATAATTGCAGAAGTAGCAACCTTGTTTATATAATCTTATGCCCCTGCAAACTAGCCTATGTAGGAGAGACGGGCAGAGAAATAAGATTGCGCCTTTTAGAACACAGGTCCGCTCTCAAAACCAACAAAGAGAACGCCCCTATGGTTGATCACTTCAAAAAATTACAGCACAAATATACAGAGTTTTCATGGTTTGTTATAGAAAAAAATCACTGCCTCAAGAAGAGGAGGCAACCTTGATATTAAACGCAAAAACAGAGAACAGTGGTACATCTCCACGCTAGATACTGTCAATCGAGGCCTCAATACGAAAGAGGACTGGATGAGAATAGTGTCATAGAACTGTCCATTGGATTCAACAGACATACTATTTGTATGTACCATGGACATATCAGTACTGTAAAACTAAAACACTAGACCTCCAGACTTCTTTAATGCTAAGACAATAGGATTAAGCAGACTACCTCCTGGGATTATATTGTCTCATAAGTTCAATATCATATATATTTATTTTTTCAACCTAGAGCAGCAATCATTGACTCAATCTAGACTCATGACAGGAAGATTTATTACTATCCCATCCATACAATGTGCACACATAAAATAACCCTTCCGAGTATCACTCTAAATTAAGGAATATTTTTGAACAAGTGACCAGGAAAGTATTTTGATCACTCGTTGGATCCCAAGATAGATTGAACAATAGAAATAATGTTAATAAAACTCAGGCGATACAGAGAACGACCGTTGAAAAGTGAACAATAAAGTTTTTGCTTGCTTTTTTCTTTATACCAAAATACGAAAAGAAACAAGTACACCCGGCAACAGAATAAACAATACACACGCAATATAAAGAATGCCCGTTTTGAAAGTAAGCAATAAAGTTTTTGTCTGCCACTTTAAATCAACTAAAAAGGAAACCCAAGTGGTTTAGGTCAGTTGCGAAGATCTATCTAAAGATCACGTGACCGTATGACGAGTTTTATAAGCGACGACTAACATGGCGAGTCGACATAACAGTTAACGAAGCGGTGATTGAAGAGACGCCACGCAGAACAGCACCGGGAAAGCCAGCCGTGCGCCCACATTAGGTAAGAGCCCACTAATGGGAAACGCGCCACCATTAAGAGAGAGTGTGGTCATTATTTAACGAAGCTAAAACCCCGTAGCGAGTTAGAAACCTTTAGTTAAATGAGAAACGCGCCACCAGTAAGAGAGAGTGTGGTTACTATTTAACGAAGCTAAAACCCCGTAGTGAGTTAGAAATCTTTAGTTAAATCCATCAAATTGAGTCACAATGTTTTCATATATTTTCCATGCAGCCATGTGCACGATACTACCCGGCTGCCCAACAGGAACCCCATTTCGGGAATTTGATTCACAACCCTCGGAAAGAAAAAATAATAAAGATAAAATGCGGTTGGGGAATAAAGTTAGATTATGTCCCCCTCTAATTGAGCGAAATGCTTCTTTTACATATCGTTGCAGTAAAGAATAGCACTAAGAGTGAATGGGAGGCACCAAATTGAGTACGCCCCTTTGTGCAACAAACAAGGTAACTCCGCTGTGATAAAAACTTGACAATAATTCCATGAGACCTGTGATATCACTAACTAATAAGCGGGAGGGTAATAACCAACTGACTTTCTGTAATTCATGCAGGAACGTGCAAAGCCCATCATTGAATAAGCTTTCAAACAGATTTGTGTTGGAATAAATGTGCCTCTCTACATATCGAGGTAAAAAATCACAACACCCACTAAATAATGAGGTCAGGGTATACCACACCCAAACACTTAATACAATATCCCTCCTAATTGCAGATAGGATTGTGGAAGCCTGAGACCACTACAGGCGATCATCAGAGGAATACTACACATTTGGTAGATTTCTACTGGAAAAAACAACCATTACGGTTAGTAACCATCGATATTAGAGTGTATGAGTGGTGTATGAATGCTGTGCATACATGACATGAGAATGTGGACAACACTAACCAGGAGGTGAAATTCTGGCTCAATGCTTTAAGAATAATCGGAAATATGAAGGTTCTTTTGAATTATGTTTTGAAACTTAGGCTGGATACTTTTGGGAGAAATATGTGTTCTTTGGGAATTACAATGAGTTAATATGTGATATACTGTCCCCATGTGTAAAAAACTCTCCTTGATGATTTAATCATAGACAATGTGGTAAAATTGTATAACACCAAAAAAGTGATTGACCCCTGCACATAGACTTCCTGTGATTACAAATAGGCCCTCCCTTGTTTCTTACAATCATGATTGATACTTGGTTATAAATTGAGAGATGGTTTCACCTATAACTGGTCCAAGGGTTAAAATAAAATGTTTTCTTCCATGACTGAATCATGAACAATGTAGTGAAATGCAAAATATAGATAAAGGTTTGAGCATTACCCATAGATTGTCTGGGGTTACAAATTGTCTTTTTGCCGAGCATAAATTTAACGACAGAAGTAAATCCAGTCCTTTTTAAGATAGGGAAAACATGAAAATGTGAGAAAAAAATGTGTAACCAGCAACTATTATGTTAGGATCTAATAGTTGTATTGTATCTTATTTATGCATTAGGTTTGATACTAACCTGTGGAGAATACATATACAAACTGTCCTAAGGAAGGAAGCCACTATCATTTTAAGCTTCCGAAACGCGTCAACGCCAATTTCCAAGTCATATTCGGCGTTGCCAACAATCAATTTGGTCCAAAGGAATATGATTCCCCCTATTGTTGACAAACAAGGGCCCGAAATGATATAACAAAGACAGATACAAGTGTCTCTTTTGATTAATTTCTCCACGTCCACATTAGGTGGTTTTATTTGTGTATTTTATCTGTGTATTTCATGTTTTTAATTAATGACTCATTGATATCTTTGTATTTTTTACAATAAATTGCACACTTTTTAATTATAATTAGATTGGGTGTGTTCCTTTCTGGTAAGTGTTCTCCCGTTCCACAAAATGAATGGTGTGATTTGTGTTTGTCAGTTTGAGTCCTGATTTAGGAGCAGGAAATAATACTCCCCATAGGGAAAACTCTTTGTTTTACTTTTTAGTATTCTGCTCTTTTGCCATGCTTCTGATGAAACCTGTTAGCGTATGTCACTGAGGTAAATTAATTTTAACTGCGTGTAGGGGCCTATTAGTATACTGATGGTAACTGCCTCCCTCTTGTTATTTTCAGTGCATTGCTTCATCCCAAAAACAGAGGTTCTGGTCCAATGCACATGTACCTCGCAAATGCAGAAGGTCTTAGAAGTGAAAAATACTGTTAAGCAGTGTCGCACAGCCACTGAGCAGATCCAATACCCCAAGTCTCTCTTTTCTTATTTCATCTCAACCCCTCCTTCCCCTCTTGGGCCATGCGTGATCTAAAGAGTTTGGTCCTGTGATCTTGAGCAGCTCAGAGAGGATTTCATTTTCGATATTTGAGGGTCTCAATATTTGTTGCATCGATATTATATCACTGATCTCATTTTTCGTTTGAAATGAATTCATCAGGTAATTATTTCAAATGCTCTTTTGGGTATTTTTAGATACATGTTGCTGTTTATTAGTGCAAGGTTTATTAGTTATGTTATGTTATGTTATGTTATGTTATGTTATGTTATGTTATGTTATGTTGTGTTGTGTTATGTTATGTTATGATTACCTGTAAAGGGTATGACTCACTCAGGAGAGTGTCCTAGTGCTCGTAATCACTGGCTTAAAAGACTGAATGGGTCAGAGGCATAGGTGAAATGCCACTTCTTCAGTTTCTTGTGTAAATCAAGCACTGCCAAAGTGGCACTTAGGTGAAAGGGCAGGTTGTTCCAGGCTTTGAGAGCTAAGTAAGAGAATGCGTAACCTCTGGCTCTGTATGTGAAGGGGATGGGGGCGAGTCCAGCCGAGAGGAGGTGTCTGGTAGATGTGTGGATGTTGATGTAGCTGTTGGAATATGCAGGGCTTAGGTTGTGTAGGGCTTTGCGTAAGTGTGTCAGATGTTGAAGAGCAAACCTTTGTGAATAGAGAACTAGGGAAGGTGTTTGAGGTACAGGGTGATGTGAGTGCAGGTGTTGTGTTTTATCTAGGACCCCAATCAATATCATGACCTTATGCCCCTATATGGCTATAATCAATACATATCCCTATAATGGCATAATATTCAAAGCCATATTTTAGCAAGTCGCCTCTGCAGTCCATGACCGTCCATGACACAGCAGAAGTCACTTCCTTAGATTCCTAGATAGCACACCGAGTTCTTTCGACATACCAAACCACCAGCAACCTGGGAAAGCCCCACTTGCTTTGTTTTGATTTATAATAGAACTCCTAACGAGCACTGTAAGAATGACCAGTTCTTAGTGACATCTTTATTGACGTCTTATGTCCAAAAACGTATGTCAAACCTGCACCTTTCAGGTATAAATAATACCAACGTTGCCTTGAGCAAACACAGCGGTGGTGGTGGTAAATACTGGAGCAGAACAGCTGTCCCTTGCAGAGAGCCCAGCAGATGCGAGAAGCCCAAGGACGCTGCCCCTCCTCCTTGACGCGCTGAGAAAGACGCTGTCTTTTCTCCTGCCGAGAAAATCCAGCTCCAGCGTTTCCAGCCTACCCTTGCGGGTGACTGGAATATCGAGTCCTGAGAGGAGATACCAGACCTCCAACATTCTATTCCAGAGGTACTGTGCTGACTAAACCCTTAGAGAGAATTCTTGAAGCAAACCCTTGGCAAAACCAACTTAACTTAAACTACTACTTACTTACTCCCTCCCACGTATTAGGCTTAGGTCAGGTACATTGGGGTAAGCGTAGTTAGAAGCCCCAGTTGAGTACGTTAGCCAAATGTATATATGAATGTATATATTTTATTCATTTTAACCATCTTATGGCTAAGAAGCCATATCAATGCTTTTACAGTATTATTTTGTGATACTCCTTTTACTGTACGCACTTTTTATAATAACAAGTCTTGCAATTGTGGCAATTAATTTCTCTTACATGAGAAGGAAGACTGTTCAATAAATAATACCTTTTATTGAAAACGCCCGTCTCTCTATTCTCTGCATACTGGTGAAAGTAATTCTGCACAACTGACTGAGTGAAATAGCTGTCTATTGTTTCACACAACTCTAGAGATTGACTCTTATTCTGAGGAGCAAAGTTGTCATGTTAATGCGGTTGTTGGAAAACTGAATCCCTTCTTGTCTGAGCCAGGGAAGCTGATCACTTCCTATTCAGTCAAGAAAGTTTCCAGTGGCCTCTGAGCTAGCTGGTACAAACCCAATTAAGTCTAACATAGTCAGTAGAGACCTAGAAGACCGCACTCCTACGTCTACACTGCTGTTTATGTTATTCCAATGCGCAGGGCCTATAGGGAAAATAGGAACTACACTACACAGGAAAGAACCCTAAGTGTGAGTTTAGCTACTGCATTTTGGATAGTCTGAAGTCCATCAGTCACTTGGACGGTGAGATTGAGGCATAGTGTGTTGTAGTAATATAGCTTGGTAGAAATGAGGGATTGGCTGATATTTCTGTGTGGATTTTCTTGAGTACTTTCAGGGTGGGTAAACAGGAGGAGGCAACTGTGTTGACTAGGCTGATCATTGCAAGCTGGTTGTCAATCACTATTCCAAGGTTCTTGGTTTAGAGGGTTGTGCAAGGTATAGGGCCATGATCTCCTGACTACCAGATGGAGTTCCATAGTGCGGTGTCTCTGCCAAAAAGTAATATTTCTGTTTTGTCTGTATTGAATTATAGACAGTTGGGGTCAAATTTACTAAAGTTTCACACAATGCAGCAAGAGAACTTTCTGTGCTGCATTGCATGAAACAGAGGGAGCATAAACGCCCCATATCCGCTAATATATGGAGCATTTCTGCTCCTTCCTTGCACTGGTGCATTGTGTGCTGTCTACCGCCAACACACATTTCCTTTTGCCATCATGCAAAACTGCATCCAGGCAGCATTCTTTTTGTGCTGGCAGGAATACAAATAAAATCCTGCACAAAAACAATTCTAGGATTCAATTTCCTCTGTTTAAGTGTGACACAGAATGCATCACACATAGAAAGATGCAGTAGCAAAAACTAAAAAAATGTAATTTCTCCTCATTAGACCATCCTCAGGAGGTGCATCATTTTGGCGCAATCCCATATTTACTGACTTTAGTATATTTGTAATTGAATTAAAGGATGGATGCACGGGAATGCTCATGCTCCAACCATGGAATGACTGCCTCTACAAAATGTAATGCAACACAGAGCAAGCTGTTGCGTTGTAATACACTCTTTTTCAAAGTCACGCAAGGCTGCACAAATTTTTCTTGCGTGGCTTAGTAAATATCACGTTAGGACTTGCGTCGACTTGTGTAACACAATAACAATGCAAGTCCTTTGTAAATTTGGTCTTTGGTCTTCATCCATAGCTAATCTGAACATGCAGGTAGTGAAGATGATCTGGGTGGTATGCGTTTTGTTGGAAAGGGCGAGGATGTGCTGCGTGTCATCAGTATGAGAGATAATGTTTGATTCTGTGTGTCTGGATGATGTTTGCGAGCGGTGCCATGTAGGCACTGAAAACCATGAGGCTGAGATATGATCCTTAGGGTACCTCACAGAAGCGTTTGGCAGCAGACTAGGTGTAGGGAGCCATGCTGACAGTCTGGGTGCAGTCTATGAGGAAGGAGCAGATCCAGTGTGAGGCCTTCTCTGCCTGCTTCATGAAAACATCAGGTGAGGATGAGGTAAAAGATAATGTTGAAGGTGGTGGATAGCTTGAGCATAGGATGAGGGCTGTGGTGTCCCCTCTGTCCATGATTAGTCAGATGTTTTCTCTGGCGGTGGTTAGGACAGTCTTGTTGGTGTTTTTAACAAGAATCTGAATTCAATGGGTTTGAGGAGGTAGTTCTCATTAAGGCGGTTAGCTAGTCACTTGTTTATGATATTCTCCAGGACATTTGCAGGATAAGGCAAGAAAGAGATTAGGTGATATTTGGCCAGCGTCTTCAAATCTGCAGAGTTTTTTTTAGTAGGGGTAGTACTGTGGCGTGCGTGCTTTTAGGCATTTGGGAAAAGAAATAGAGCTGTTCATTATCGAGTTAGAGCTGAGCTGATGGTGTTCAGTTCTGTAGTGAGGATGTGGTGAGCAGGGATCCAATGGCACTCCAGAGTGGATGGACAATATGGCCATTGCCATTTCCGAAGTGGTGATGGTGTTCCAAGTGATCATGTTGGATTTCTCTGGGTGTGTCTCAATAGGTGGGATGGCAGAAAGGTTAGAAAGATTTTCCTGGGACTCAAAGTTAGTGTAAAGGTTGCTGATCTTGCTGCTGAAAAAGTCAGAGAGCTGAGTGCAGAGTTCTTGTGAGCGGGTGACAGTTGTGGAGGGTGTGGTTACACCATGATATCATTGAAGTAAGTGAAGATGGCTTCCAGGAGATGTCCAAGGGCATGGTTGGGCTTGTTCACTCTGTAGGTGAGCCTAAGAGTGGACAAGTCCTCCAGGAAGTTGTTTGTGTAGGCGTCAGAGGGTTCCTCCAGGTGGTTCTTGAGGTTACCAAAGACGACAAAATAGCAGGAGTCGAGTACCAGAGAGACCATGGAAACAGTGAGGATGTTGCTGAAGAATGTGTGCAGTCCTGGAAGATGGTATAGGAGCGTGCTGCCCAAGGTGGAGTTGGTGGAGATACATGGTTTGAAGGCCAGGTCTTCCATACTGTAGCTGGTGCCCGCAGACATGGTGTAGCAGCAGACGTCTTCTTTGAAAATTATGCAGAGTCCACTTCCTAGTCTGCCAGATCTGTCCTGTCATACAATCTTGTAACTTTGGGGGGGTTCACCATGCCAATGTCAAGGGCTGACGATGTTGTCAAACATTTTTCATCTGGTTGAGCATCTCCAGTAAGACGCAGTGTGGGAGGTCTCAGACTTCGTTGTTGTGTCAAGTGAGCAACCAGTTGCTAAGGAGGAGGCAGAACAGGGAAGGTTAGGATCTGTATGGGGATGGGATGTGGGGTGTGTGGGTATGTATGGTAATGGGGAGGGGGTGTGTGTGCGAGGATGTGGAGGCAGAAGGATGTGTGTGCAGAACACACCTATGTGTTGGCTAGGTAGGCATGGCATCAGCGCTTGGAGACACACCTGGTTTGGAGGGAATATAGTGCTGCGGCAGTATAGTGTCTTGGGCTGCAGTGAATAGGACATGGGCCAGGAGTCCTGGCACTAGGCATAAGAGTGACACCGATAGGCTTGCCTTTTGACACAGTGTGTACAATATTTAGTAGGAGCAAGAGGGGTGAATTCCAGGGACAATAATCAAGTCTAGATTGGGCAGCAAGAGTGGAGAGAAGAGCATGTGTGAGCATAGTATGTGGATATAGACAGGAAGGCTGCCCGTGGAAGGCCACAAAAGGTGAAGTGGAGGGGACAAAAGCAGTGAATACAAGACAAAGAAGAAGAGATACAAAGCAAGGTCAAAAGCAGTGAGAGAGAAAGTCAAAGAGTGGAAAACCGTCACAGAGCATACATAAATGCAGTGTGAGAAAGAGCAATAAGAGTGAAAAAGCAGTGAAATGAAATGAAAATAGTTTTTGTAGAGTGCACGTAGCTGCCCTGAGGCGTCCAAGCGCTAAGACTAAGAGTGCTATTTGGGAGAGACCTACGGGCCAGGGGGGCTCTCTACTTGTTAAACAGGAACGTTTTCAGTTGTTTGCGAAAGGAGGTCAGTTCGGAATTGGACCTTAGGTAGAGGGGGAGAGCATTCCACAGCTTGGCCACATTAAATGAGAAAGAGCAGCCTCCTGCTCTTGATCTCCTAATTTTGGGCACTATAGCCAGAAAGGCATGGGCTGAGCGCAGTTGTTTGCTAGGGTGGTACGGAGTGAATAGAGAGAGATTGATCGCCGGGCCAGTAGCCCAGAAAGCCTGATGGGCGATACAGAGGGACTTGAAGCTAATTCTCTCTCTGACAGGAAGCCAGTGTAGGCTTTTCAGCCCATGCCTGGCAGATAACCTGCGGGGAGTTTGCAATAGTGTACGGGCAGCACAGCTTTGGGTTACTTGCAATTTAGGCAAAGTGGAGTCAGGGGCTCCTAAATAAAGAGCATTACCGAAATCCAAACGAGATTGGATCAGGCCCTGCATCACAGTTTGTTTGGCTTCAAAAGGTAACAAGTGAAGAATCTTCCTAAGGATTCTAAGAAGGCCGAAACAGATGGCGGACAGTCTGTTTGCCTGATAGTCAAACGTCAGAGATCTGTCTAGCCATATTCCAAGGCTCTTTATGGAGTCCTTGGGGGTTGGTGGTGGGCCCAAACAAGGGGGCCAGACCGAGTTGATAGAGGTTGGAGCAGATCGGCCCAGCAGCATAAGCTCTGTCTTGTCTCCATTAAGCTTGAGACAAGACTTAGTCATCCAGCTATTAACCTTCTCTAAGCAGCCTGCCAGATCGGCCCTGGCTGAGGAGTCGTCTTCCTGTGCCAGAGAGACCACCAGTTGAGTATCGTCAGCGTATGTGATGATCTTATTCCCAAATGGACGGACGATCTCAGCTTGCGGTCTCATGTAGACGTTAAATAACGTCGGACTCAAAGACGAGCCCTGTGGGACTCCACAGCCCAAAGGTTTACTGGAGGAGATGGTATTTCCTTCATATACCTGAAAGTTTCTGTTGCTCAAAAAAGATTTGAGCCACTCTAAAGCTCCGCCTGATATTCCTATATCTAAGAGACGCTGCACCAGGATGTTATGATTAACCGTGTCAAATGCAGCGCTTAGATCGAGGAGGACGACTGCCACCGATCCTCCTCGATCCAAGATCCGTAACCGCCAGCAGAGCAGATTCTGTTTCATGTTTGGGGCGGAAACCCGTCTGTGAGGGGGCAAGCAGCTGATTACTCTCGAGGAAAAGTGTTAAAATACCATTTATGTATTTCTCTAGGATTTTGCTGGCCCAGGGAAGCAGGGAGATGGGACGGTAATTGTTAAGGTTGTTAGTGTCCATATTGGGTTTTTTCACAAGTGCCCGCACCATGGCCTGTTTCCACGCAGGAGGAACCGTGCTTGTGGAGATTGAGGCATTAAGTAATTGCAGCATAGTGGGAATAATGGTGTGTGTAACGGCAACCAATGTACGGGGTGGGGCAGGGTCACTGGGAGAGCCTGATTTTACTTGGGTCATTAGGGTGGCGAGTAGTTCTGCGGTTAGCAAGGGGAGCTCATCTAGCAAGGGCGTCAGATTGCATATGGCTTCCTGCGAATAGGGCGGTGGTGAATCCACAGAGTCAATCTGATCCGCGGCCGGGAATGACGAGTAAATGATGTTGATTTTATGAAAGAAAAACTCCACCAGATCTTCGCACCGTGATTGCGCATTACAGTCGGTTGAAGGAGGTTGAGGGAGTTTAGTGAGGCTTTTCACAATCTGGTAAATCTCTTTGGAGTTGGAGCTAGCTTCAGAGATTTTTAGTGTATAATATGTAGATTGGGCAAACTTTATCTCTGTTTTGTAGGCTCTAATAGCCTCTCTTTAGATGGTTTTGTCCGACTCGGCATACCCCAAATGCCATTTCCTTTCTAGTCTTTTACACTGACACTTTTTCTCCCGGAGCTCAGCCGAGTACCAGGGGGCAGTGATTCTGGACCTTTTTAAGATTTTTTTTTGGTAAGGAGAGTAATGTTTAGAGAGTTCGTAATCCGGTTGTTAAACATATCATTAGCTTCCAAAGGATCCTGATTGATTGATGGTTTTGATGTCTCTAACTCATGGACCCATTGATCCAGCTGGAGTCTGGACAGTTCTGTGCTTCCCGAAATCCCGGTGTTCAGGCAGGGTTTTTATGAGTCTCCCAACCAAGGGGGATTAGAAAATGATCCTTCCAGGGGAGAACGATTGGAAGATCTGCCTTCAGATTAGGGCAATTGCTGAATACTGGGTCTAACAGATGGTCTTTAGAATGCATGGGAGATAAAACAAGCTGGCCCATCTGTAGAGCAGAAAGATCTCCAATTAGCTCTCGAGCGATGTGGTCAGTAGTGTCATCAAAGTGAATATTCAAATCGCCTAACAGCGTAAAATTGGAGGGGGAGGAGGCTAAATCCGCAACCGCTGAAGGTAGTGATACATAAAACTGTTTTACAGGACCTGGAGGGCGATAGATGAGGGCACCAGAAAAACTAATGTTCGGAGAAAATTCAAGACAAAAAGACATGCTTTCGAAGTCGGTAAAGGGATTCGGGGAGCATCGGCAGGCATAATGGTCTCTAAATATAATTGCCAGGCCACCTCCCTTCTCATAGGGCCGATCAGTCCTTACTATTTGATATCCCTGCGGCAGGGCTTGTACTAAATCAGGTTCTGAATACGGAGTTAACCACGTTTCGGTAAGGAAGACTGCATCCGGCTTGAGTTCCTCAAGCAGTAAAGCTATTTCTATGGAATGTTTAGGGAGGGACCTACAGTTTAGAAGGTACATTTTATATGCCTGTTGCGTATCCTTAGGGGGCACAGGTTTGAGTTGTGCATTGCATTGTGAGCTGTGCGTAGGCAGATCTAGCGGATGATAAAGGTGTCGACATGTGGCTTTGACTTGTGTTCCTACTCTAATCCATTCAGTTGAGCTATAGCTCTTAATGTTCTCTGTAGGAGATGCAGGGGTTGTGGCCCCTGGCCCGGCCGGTCGCGGACGGGCGCAGACGGGCTAGCCTTTGGCACGCCTTCGGCGCGCTGCCGGCGCGCCCGCTGCGTCGCCGAGAAGTGGCAATCATTTTGTAAGGGAAGAGAAGAGGGTGGGAGGTAGACAGCAGCTAGAGCGCTACCCCTCCGTACCCCCAAGATGGCGTCCATCCCTCTCTCGCACCAGCCCCTAATCAGCTGTGCAGGGAGTAGGGGTCAAGGAGTGGCTTGGACGAGGTAGGGCGTCATTAAGGTAAGATTTTAAGTAATCTAAAATCCACCGGCAGTTTCTAAGCACACAGTTTTAAAAAGCTTTAGTTAATGAAGTGTGTGGCGCCGCAGTTTAAAATAAACACAATATTAAAAAAACAAACTCTGCAAGCTTTACAGCCCCCAGCTTTTCGCCTCAGGGGGTAAACAGCACACTAATTTGTGCGCCCACGTTACAACGCGGTTTAAATAATCAGAGAGGGCGGGAGGTAGCCAGCAGCTAGAGTGCTACCCCTCCGTACCCCCAAGATGGCATCCACCCCTCTCTCGCACCAGCCCCTAATCGGCTGTGCAGGGAGTAGGGGTCAAGGAGTGGCTTGGCGAGGTAGGGAAAAGCCAAAGATAGAGCAAAGATAAAAGCAGTGTGAGAGACAGCAAAAAGAGTGCAAAAAGTGTCCACAGAGCAAACAAAAAGAGCTGTGAGAGAGAGAGAGAGAGAGAGAGAGAGCAAATGAGTTGTAGATGAATATAGAGTAAAAGAGTGAGAGAGCTTTAGAGAGCAAGCCAGAAGGAGAGTGAGAAGGGAAGCCTTAAACATCGACAGAGCAGGGTCCACAAGGGCCAGGCCTGGTCAGAGGACCCCGCACAGGTAAGTGGGACATGTAGGGCCAGGCAGTGCTGTTGAATCTTAAGATTATTATATCTTATTTAAATGAAATGGTAACATATTATACTTCGTCATTTTGTGTGTGAGGTTTATGGGGGGGGGGCCTTTCTTTGTTAAATAATAGTTTGAAATTGTTTACTTGAATTAATTATGTTATTATGTAGCTAAGTAACAAATCCCAGAATACTGTGCAATCATACTTAAAGCCTAAGACTGCTAAATATTTTTTATCTAAATTACAGCCAATTATTTTTGGGGTAAATTTACTGCGTTTCGTAGTCTTCATTAACAATATATTGAGCTTCTTGTCTATTTTTAAGATTCTTTTTATGATACTATGGTAGACTATATTTTTGTTATAGATATTGTGTTTTTTTTATTGTCTTATGATATGTGAGTTATCAATATTTGTTTTACAATGTTTTTCAAAATACATTTTATGTTAATATTTAGGTTTTCAATATTATGGTGAGTTTTATTGCATGTATTAAATGTTGATATTTTTGTAAACAATATTATTCTGTGATATATTTTTCCACAATATTGCCAGCTGAGCAAAAAGAAAACCACCATCTTCTGTAGTATGTACACATACTAGGCAAATCAAAGCTGTAAATATATATTGCATATTTACTCACATGTGGATCTTCTCTGACACCTAAGTTTCACTTCTAATTGTTTTACTCATCAACGTTTCCGAGTGGAGATTTAAACCAATGTGTATGAATCCATACTCACCCAGAATGAGGGGGTGGACTCCACTACTACAGAATTTAGAAGTGTGAAGTTACTACTATCAGCTTTTCAACCTTTTGCTGGCAATATCTGCCATTATGGTGGTGATATTCCTATCGGAAAGTATAGGGACATTTAATAAAGAGAATTTAAAAAATACATTATGTTTTGATGTATAATATACATGTAAAATAGTGTAGAATAAGGAATATTAACCTAAATCTGATAAAATGAACTGTTACACCATAATAACTCAATAAATACGTATTGAATTACTTTAAATTAATTTTATTTTATTTTATTAAGAACCTACAAAAAGAAAATTCATCCACCTTAGCTCCTTGCACAAACGTTTCAGGTTGATCCATCTAGTGGCAGGCCAAGAAAAAAGGAGGGGCCGAAAAGGCAATTTCCCCATGCAATTTTCCATAGGAAAATTGAACAGTGACCAGGCAAAAATAGCTGAATCGAATTACACCAAGTTTGGCAGAAAGCTAGATCTTGGTCCAGAAGGCGTGCTTTTTGTGATTTGGTTTAAATCTGTTTAGCGGGTTTTGAGAAATTGATGTTTAAAAACATTGTATATCTCAATGGTTGGGTTCACGGGAGGCTCACAAGAATCCTGAGATCAAACAGCTTCAAATAATAGAGCGTTATGACTGTCTGAGAGGGCTTTTTAACTGTCGATCGCCTCATTACTGCGAGAGCAAAAGGCTTCCGTAAACTCCCGCAGGAGGCTGCACTCTGATTGGCTGGCCGCAACATGATGAAAAGTGTACTGCTAATGAAGTCACATATTACAAGACTCATAACATGATCTGCGGCATCATTCATAACATTACTGATGACAACTGACCTTACATCATTGACAACAACATTGTCCATGGCAGGGGCTTGTTTTAGTTGAAATTACAATAACTGTTCAATTTCAGTGTTTTTTTGTTTAAACATTACGTTTAAACTGGCATTTTGACCTAACAATAACATCAATTTAACCTTAGTTTTTCCTGTGAATATCTAAGATATTTTATAAAGCAAAGTAAGATATTATTACCTTACATATATATGATTCTCCCAGTTATGAAAAATGGATACCACTGCACTCCATGAGCCAGTAATCTACTCCTTCCTTGTCTATTTACATGGCTGCCAGCTATATAGTACAAAGTCTCTGCTATTTACCCAGAGCCCAGCACAATAGTACATAATCTCTGTTGTTTAGTCACCTTAGATGAAATAGTAGAGATGATGTACAATATGACCAGCAGCCAGATAAAAGAGTATGAAGGAGGCCTTTATTTAGTTGTCCATTAAAGAAAAATTTGACAATGAGGATGCAACATGTGTGAAGCATTTAAAAGTACGTGCATATACAAATGTATAACATTTTCTACATGAATTAAGCTAAGCTGTTTACAGGTGAAAAAAGTAAATTCAATTTTGAATAAAAATAATGTATGTTATTTTAATATTCAGGTGAGGCTTGTCCTAGCTTAGCATTTAAAATCTGGCGACACAGCAGCATTCAACAAGCAGCAGCAAGCATGGAATGCAGATGGATGGTGGTATCTGGGCTCCAAAGGGAATGACATGTCATGTAGGTAATTGTTGTTTGGTGGGCGAAGTGCACTTGAAGGAAGTAAATTGAATGAGACACCTTAATGGAGCTTCTGTGGAACTTGGAAGTGAAAGCAGGAGACAAGTAAGTAATGCATCTGGGTAATTCACAGGAGGAGTTCCCTCGGCTCCCTGTGAATAAACACACTTTTTCATACTATTTACCCAGCAGGTTAGGTTTAGGGCATTGATGCGTATTGGTCCCAGGTCATGAGCGGCCCTTGCAGCCACACTGACATTTAAGTCACCTGCACAATGCATTATTGGAATGGTAGTTTTGGTTTTTACCATGTTAAGCACTGTTTTAAGTGGGCAGGGTCCTGTATCTACTGGGCCCTCATTTCTGTACTTTTCAAAGTCAAAAAAAAAAAAAAATTAAAAACCTGTGTAACAGGCTTGGAGGCTGTGCCTAACAAAAGTCATTGTGGAGGGAGTTTTGGAGGTGGAAGCAGTAGGAGGAGGAGGTGGAGGATGAAAAATAAGAGAATGAGGGTGTAGAGGTGGACCACTAGGAGGGCTAGGATGACCAAAGCCACGAGGACAAGGACAAAAAGAACCAGGCCCAGTGAGACCTACTCTATGAGGACCAGGGTTGCCAACTTCAGAGGGGATCAGGAAAATAAGGCTATGAGGAACAGGACAATGAAAAAGCACCAGGGATACCAGGGCCAGGGTGAGAAGGATCAGGAGAGCTACGAAGATTTGTAACAGGGAGATCTAGACCCAGTGCACAAGGACCCAAAGGAACAGAAGGAGCAGAGGTAGAAGGCACAAATGTCCCGGACTATAATGACAAGGAGGGCTTTGAGGGCACAGACCAGATGGATGAGGACAACTAGAGCAAACCCAAAGGAGATGATGGACAAAGAGTTGAACAATGCAAGCACTCACCCCCAGTCAAATGATCTGGGTTTAATCCATCATCATTCTTTAGCTCACTCCACCACCCCAGTTCAGACATGGCCATATGCAATCAGTCTGACCCGGTGCCTCATGGGAATTGTCCAGCCTGAACTGCCAAACAATGTCTTCCATGGACCGAAAACAAGCATCCTGTGACCGGTTTCTGTCTAATCAGCCGTCATCAGCCAGGCTAGCTTAAATCCAGTGGCAAAGTGAGCAAGGGACCCACGTCTGGGCATACCCTGCCAACTTAGGGCGAACAAAGCAAAACCAAAGGAGATGATGGATGGAGTGTTGAACAATGCAAGCAACCAGAGCCAGGAATAGAAGACTGACCAAAGATAACCAGCACCGGGAGACCAATGGAGTGTAGGACCAGAGAGTAGAGGACCAAGACCACAGACATCAGATCAAGGACGACCAACTACCAGAAGCAAAAGGGTCAGGTCCAGGAAGACCACAACCAGAAAGGAACAGAGCTAGCAGGAGCTGGAGACCCTAAATTAGAATGACTAGGGGGTTACAAAGGATGAGAAAGTCTAGGTTCAATGGGACCAGGTACAGAAAGGTTTGGAATGACAGACTCAGGGGGGTCCTAAACAGAGTGACAAGAACTGCAGGAACCAGGGTAGCCCACAACATAGGAAGTAGGAGAACCAGTGCCAGAGGGATGAGGAAGACCAGACCCAATAGGACCATTACTAAGACCTGGGCTCAAGGCTAACTGTCATTAAAACATTCATTGGGCTATTGGAAGCCAACAAAGCAAGTCCATGCTCCACATTGCTCAATAAACTATCCTCTCTTCCTGAAATACTAGGCTCTCTCATAGACAATATCAAGAGCAACATCTGCTGTGCTGGAAAACCAACAACAGTGGAAAACCTCTTCTCCCACACCACCCGAAAATAACGGCGCTACACTTGCACCATCAAGGGGAGCCACCTCCACCCCAAAAAAAGGGCCTTGACCCTGCTACCAAACAGTTAACGCACTACACCAGCCTCATAGCAGAAACACCTTCCCTAGAGATGAAGGGTGCAGGGACATCCACCCACAATCATAGCACTGTGGTCTTTTCCCTGAGCTTCATCAAGGAAGAGGAATCACTTTGAAAAATGACCCTTCAATCTGAACTCCCCATCCAATAAAACCAATGCCCTCCAGAAGGGAAAAGAAAAAAAGAAACCTACAAAACAGTCAAAAAAGCAAAATTTAAAAACAGGGATCCTGGATCTCAGGGATAGAGAGTACCAATAAGGTGGACCAGGAACAGGGGTCTGCAAAACCTTTCTCCATCTTTAACATGAACTTGAAACCAAAACCAGAGAACACCGAGCATACAATAGTCACTATTGACACAAATTACTCCTAAAAAAAACAATGAAAGCAAGAGACACTCAAGGCATCCACCCAGGTACTTAGGGCTACAGAAGCTCCCATACTCACCATTGGGTCAATCAACGCAGATAAGGGAGACCTGGGAGTAACTCTCATACCTAGAGGTACGGGTGAAGCAGAAAGAAATCCTACTCCACCAGTTACTATTCAGATGGGACTGAGCTCAGGAGTCACCCCCCATGCTCCCCAACTAGCATACCGCACAATTATTCTACGGCGACCACACAAAGGATCAATGGGGCCATTAAACCTAACGCCAATCCACAGGCACTAGCGGGTATCTTTACCACTACAGAGGTCTTCAATTAATAGACATAAGCACTAACACAGAGCCATCAAACTTGGTACCAAACAACAATGTACCTTTATTTTATTCCCCCACTTTCGCTAGCAACACTCAAAACACATTTTGTCCCAACCCTCTGTCGCTTAATAATCACATCTAGGGAGCACTTCACTTGCACCCACGTGATAAGGTCCAACCAACCCTCTTCAGTCATCACCATGCCCAGTCGCCTGATCCCCAAAGACGGATCGGGGACACAAACAAGTCCTCGACAAGTCTCCCCTTTGGAGAACTCAGACCCCAAAATCCCCAACCTCCACGGTTCCACAATTTCTACCTTCAGTACCAGGCGAGTCTTTTAGGACCAGCACCCTGGAACAGCAAGAACTAGCTTTTATTCCACATTAAATCCATAGGAGCTTGCATGACATACTCAACGGGAACAATCTCCTTCGCCTACTTAACCAACCTCCTCTGATTTAACATCCGTAAAGATTTCTTGAATCCCCGATAAAGGACCCTGGGAGACCACCATCACCACATGGTCAGGAGCGAGCCTAATGATCATCCTAGGGGAAGCGAGAACCTTCGAGGGGTGGGGCATCCAACTCTTGAAGCCCCACCCGCAGAAATAATAGCATGTGCTGCTACAGGAAGACACTGTGAGGCTCACAAGAGTGCTCTGAGGAGGACATGTGGAGCCACCCATGGCTGGCTCCCTAGTACTTCAAAACCTGAAAACATCATCAAAGTCTCATGCACTAACAACCAATGAATGGTAAGATGCATGGAAATTAACAACAACTCCAATGGGTTGTGCAGGCCGGGAAACCTCCACCGAGGGATTACAGAGAACTGCTCCTAGTTTGAACCCCCAAGGCCACCCTCACGCTCGGACCTCTCTTCCAAGGCCCAATCTCACAATCCATTCCTGAAACGTGGTGGGGCTCAGGTCAATACTCATATGCAAACCCACACTGCCCTGTTTGAACAGAAATGATATTCTCTGCCTACAGGAGACATGGGCTCTTACTCCATCTGCTGTATATGGCTACCACAAGCTCTTTAAACCAGCAAAATATATTCATCTCTTTGGCTGTCCCTAAGGGGGTCTTTCAAATTTTACTATACGCTCCTGCAAGATCCAGGCCATACCCCTACATCGTAATTCCACGGCCAGGCAAGGATACAAAGTACAAGAAATATACTCCCCTTCTTCTAATAAACTGCTACCATAATGTAACCAAAACATCCAAACTGCCTGTTATCAAACACCTTCATGACAGCCTGGAGGATCTCCTGTTGGAGTTTGCTACACATGAAACCTTGTTAGTGGGAGATTAAACAGCAGGACACTGATGAGCACCTACAACTCTGTATATAAAACTAAAGAACAGGAAACAAGGAATACTCTTCTGTCCATAATGTACTTTCTGCCAAACAAATCTCTCAGGCACAAGACCCCCACATTCAGTTCCACACTACATTCAAAGGGATCTCAACCATAGACTACATTTTCCTGTTAGCCTCCCTAGCCAGTCATCTGGTCAAACTGGAGATCCCTGACCACTCTGAAAAGCGACAACAAGCCCTTGACTTTTACACTTGATCTATACACCACAACTGCCACCAGTGTCTCAGAAGTGGGTCTATCTTCACGGAAGCACACAAACTAGCCAGGGGAATCAAATGGTGAGTGTCAGTTGCCAGGTGGGAAACTGGCTGTAAGACATAATCTTAGAATTCACCAACACCTCCCTGGAAGACTCTTGCCGCTGATGGGATGATCAAATAACTACGCTCAGGACCCCATTAGGATGGCGGGTGGACCATTTCCACCCGTCATCCTCATGGTAAAAGGGACCACCCGCCATAAGGGGGGGGGGGGTCCCGTGGGGCCAATTTGGATGCGCCCGACACAGTGGCCGGTGCATCGTGTATTTTTACCATTGCGAAGGGGGGTGAAGAAAGCACTGCCCGCCCCAATGCTAAAAATACATGTTGTGCTTTTCAAAGCAAAACGTGACAGGCACGTGCGGTGCCTGCCACATTGTTCTTTGAAAGGCAGGGGGTTACCATAGCACCCCCATGTGCACCCCCCACCTCGCCCACAGTCCATGGAGGCCTGCAACGGGTCCCCCTAGCAGACTCTGCATGCCTTTCCGGGGAAGGAATGCCGCCACGGAAATGCATCTGATAATCCACATCCAAATATGGCTGGCGGTGTCTAACAGACACCGCCACCATATAGAACCCTTTTAGCGAAAAGTGGCAGACGGTCTTTCCGTCTGCCGCGGACACCCCAGCGGCCCCCATAGCCATTATAATACGGTGGGGGTCATTACTGCAGGGATGGCAGGCAGATCGCCCCTGCCAGGCCGGCGGTGGCTACCTCCGGCCTGGCAGGGGCGATCCGTCTGCCTTCCTAATGGGGCCCTAAGTGTCCACCTGATGGGATTTGGTGCCTTCCATCAACACCCCAAGACTCTCGAGAAGGACCAGTCCGGAAAACTGCATAACAGGGGCATTATCACTATATGAAGAGCATTAAGGAGGGCAACTCGTACTCAAAACTAAATCCCATTGCAAACCGCACAGAGAACACTGCCAATTAACGCAAAGCATACAAAAAAACTAATTTGAGAAGCAGAGAAAAACTTCGAGCAAAATGAATGGCTAAAAATACTCCAAATGTTGTAAGAGAAAAGCTTGGCCCACTTCTGATACTCCATCAATAAACTTCGATATTCCAACTGCACTAGAAGGAAAGTGGTCCCAGAAAGGTAGTCCCAGAAAAATCCTGGCTGCAACACATCCAAGCACAATACAACAGTCTGACTCTAGGCACTAGTGAGGATACCGGCTGGGGGATTGCAGACCACATGCCTGGGGAAACTCAAGCTCTGACCATGCAGGCCCAGGTCTGCAAATAGATAAAAGCCATAAAAAACTATGGAGCTCCAGGCCCCAATGGCCTCCCAACCAGGATATTCTAATGCTCCCAGGAAAACTGGGTTAAGGTTTTAACCCCCCTTTTCAAGCAAGCCTACACTGCTGCACAGATCCCAGACTCATGGAGGGGCTCCACCCTATGTACAATCTTCAAAAAAGGGGACCCCACCATGCCACCTCACTACAGACTTATAGCCCTCTAAGATAGCAGGTGGGTCAGGTCCATGAAACCTAGGTCCAGAAGAACCCAAACTTTAAAGAACAGGTCCAAGAGGATCAGTGACAATGGTCAAAGACTCTCAAGAAGGATAAGGACTGTGAAAAAAAGAATAGCATGATATTGGCCAGGAGTTCCAGGTAGCTGAGACCCGGGGACACAGGCAGCCAGAGTGAGAATTAAAGGTTTTAAGATGACCAGGAAATAAAGGACTTAGGGGCCCTGGAAGATCAGGGCAAATTGGATCAGGACCTTGAGTACCCGAACCAGGAGGACCAACGCAAGGAGGAATAGAAGGATCAGACTATGTACTTCAGGACCAGGATGATCACAGCCGTGAGGTCCAGGCCCCAGGGTAAGGAACAGGATGGTCAGGAAGTTGAGCAACAGGAGGACAAGATAAAGGAGGACCATGATGAATTTGTGTAGCAGCATGAGGACAAGCAGTAGGAAGACGAGGGCCAAGAGGATTCAGACAAGGTCCAAGAAAACAAGGTTCAGGCCAATAGAACAGGGTGAGAATAAGCAAAGAAGACGAGGTGTTCAGTCCCAAGAATACCAGAAGGACCCGAGCCTGGAGGATCAATACCAGAGAAAGAAGGGTTAAAAGGATCAGAACCAATATGATCAGGAACAGGCATAAGAGTGCCAGGGGGACCATGACCATAATACCAGGTTCCAGAGTAAAAGGTGGAGAGGAAAACCAGGACCTTGGGGTGGCATGTCCAGGGTGAGGAAGATCAGGAGGACCAGAACAGTCAGAGCCAGGAAGACTAAGAGGATTAGACCTGGATGTTTAGTGTGACCATGACCAAAATGACAAGGCTCAGAAGGACCCAAACAAAGAGAACCAGAACCAGAAGGGTCCAGACCATTGGGTGTACTTCCAGAAGAACCATGAGGACAAGGCACAAGGCAGGAGGATACGGATGATACAAAGCAGGGAGACAAGAGCTAAGAGCGAAAGGCCTTAGAGGGCCATGGCACAAGTGACATGATAGACCAAGGGGACCAGAAGTACCAGGAACTAATTTAATCAAAATAAAATGAGTAGGGTGATAAGGATCAGACAGACCAGTTTAAATGAATGAGGCTCAAGAGGATCAGGAAAGAAAATAAAAAGCAAGAAGTAGGGGGTCTTAAAGAACCAGGACGCGGTCATGCCCCGAGTTCCAGACGACTTTGCGTATATTCTCTGAATTTTGCAACTGTTTGAATCGTTAGTGCAGAGCCTCCGGCATTCTGCAAGCTATATAAATTAATTTGTTCCACTAAAACACTCCCCTGATAAAGGGCTGGGTCCCGAAATGCATTGGGAGCATTTATCCTAGATCAGGACCTGAAGCAAGTTGTATTTACACATTCAAATGAGCATTTTGGAATACATCAACAAATGGCATTGTGAAAACTAAATTTTTGAATACTTATGTGACCCAACATGGTTTAAAATATATGTGGAAAACACAAAGAATATAGTTTGAATTTCGTGTACCTTTAATGTGCTGAAAAGGAGGGGGTTCCACCCCAAAGGAGTGCTTCATGGGGACACTGTTTTAGTTAAAACAGCACTACTTTAATTTTGAGATAACCATAGCCAACAGGACATGAGCTAAAAGGAGCAGGGCAATGAGTACCAGTGGGGCCACAATCACGGGAAAAGAGTAGCTCAATTCACAGAGGCCCAGAGCGTCAGGACATGGCATATGAGGACAAGCAGGACCAGGATAAGGAAGTCAAAGGAGGACAAGGAAGACTAGGATGACAGGAGCCACGATGACCAAGCTTGGTGGCTAAGAGCAGCTAAGAACAGGATGGCCTGAACAGGGAGGATCAGGATAAAGGGAAAAAGTTTGTCCAAGATAACAATGAGCAGGAGGACCAGGGCCAACATTATCATGGCATGTTGAAGGAGGTCCAGTCATGAGTAGGTAGACTAGGGCCATTGATACCAGGGACCTGATGGGGGAGTATTAAGAGGACTAGAAGGATCAGAATAAGCAAGACAGAAAACAGGGCTAGAGAGACCAGCTTAGTCAGAACCAAGGGGCTAGGACCTGGTGTTCGAAGTGGAGCACGCAGACTAGTAACTGGGGTATTAGGACCAAGCTGGTGAGTAAAATCGGAGCCACGAGGACCGATTGGACCAGACTACAACAAACATGACAAGGCCTATCCCAAGAGGATTTAATAAGGAGGACCAAGAGCAGTGAAGGCTGTACTGGGTGGACCACCAGGCAAGGATAAGATAGATGACCCAAATCAGGAAGACTAGAAGTGCCAGCCCTAGCAGAACCAGAACTACATGGCCAGGTAGATAAGGACCCAGCAGATTCAGGATGAGGGTGAATTGTACCATGATCAGGAGGCCTAAGAAGGGCTAATGCAAGGATGAGCCAGGTGCAGGTCCAGGAAGCCTATGGCCAGGAAGGATGACAACCAGGACCCTGGATTCAGGAAACCATTACCAGGGTGACTAGAACTAGTTAAACCAGGGCCAGTATTAGGATCATGAGAACCCAAAAAATCCAGGAAAAGGAGTACCTTGAACAGTACTAGGAGGAACCAATGCCTAATGGCACAGAAGGAACTGGAAGTGAAGGAAGAAGACCGGGAGGACACCTCTGTGCATCTAGACCATATGCAATGGTCTATCCCTTTTGTAATTTATTCTTAGTCATTCTTTTTTTGCTGCCAGCCTATAGAAACCTCTGTCTTTTCATTCCAAATAATGAACTGGCAAGTATTTGCTGAAAAATCAGAGAAGGCAAACAGAATAAAAAGCTGGGACAGTGACACACTGAACTCTGAGTATAGAAGACATGGTCTGATGCTGGCACAGTAGTCTGAGGGTATATTTGAGGATATAGGTACTGAAACTAGGCAGAGGAGTTGAAAGGTGGGTAGGTGAAAATGAGTGTGGTCTGTGAAGGATGGGAGAAAGGGTTCGATAAACTCAGATGGCTTAAGTCAGAAAAATGGTTAATGGCTAACAAAGGGGTCAATGGGATATGAAATAGCAATTGGAAGTTCAAGATCATAAGAAAGTTCTGATGAGCAGAAGAAGGGCTGATAGAGGTTCCAGATAGATTGACTCCGATGGCCTAAAAGAGATTCTATGTGACCCCCAGAACTTTGTGCTGATATTCCATGTGTGTATGTGAGGTGAGTATGTAGCAAGGGGCAGATTTCCTAAGCAAGCACCAAGACATCTTTCAGTGCTGCATTGCATGACAGGGAGAGAGCACAAATATGCCATATCTGCTAGGGAGGTATTGCTGGTCTTCACCTGTGCTGGCAGGTGCCATCACAGGTATCCTTGCACCATGGGCAATGGTGCCTGCATTATGAGTAGGATTGTTCCCCTTCATGCACAAAACAATCCTTTGAGGCATTTTCATCTTTTTATGTGTGTTGCAGAATGCAGCACATAGAAAGAGGAAGCATTGAGGAGCAATGCAGCTATTTCTCCTTGTTACACCTAACTAGGGAAGGTGTCATGTTGCGGTAATCCCAGGTTTATTCACCTTAGTAAATCTGGGGTTACATTAAAATAAAAGGGTGGATGCATGAGAATTCCCATGTTCCATCCATGGAACGCCTTCTCAACACAGGGTAACAAAGGCAGCGATTTGCGATGTCTTGTCTCACTCTGGCTTTACTACATCACGCAAAGCCACACAAGGAGGCTTTGCTCCGCTTAGTAAATCCCATTTAAGCGCATGTGTTGCATTGCGTCACCTTGCAAGGGCAACGGAAGGCCTCAGAAAATTGTCCCCTAAGTTCATAATATCAAGACTCCTTGGGGCATATTTACAGGACCCTATTGCCTCCACAACATCACTTTTCAGGACTTTGTAGTGGCGATAGGGGCTTCACCTTATTTACAAGGCAGCGTTAAACCACAGCTGAGCCACTTAACATGGCTTAACTCTGCCTTGTAAATAATGTACCCTTTCTCTCTATACTCAGAGTGAAAGGGGAGGGCAATAGGTGTTGCAATGGGAGTTTCACCGCAATGCCCATTGATTTTGACTCTGCCCCATATTTATGGGGGCAGCATAATTATGGGGCAGCTCCAAAATTAAGACTATGGAAAACCTGGTCTTAATCGGCACGAGGAGAAATGTTTAATCTCTCCTCGCTTTTGCTGTTTGTATGTATGCTGCATTGTGCAGCACACATAGAAACAGCAAAAGCCCATTGCCTGTTTATGTGCAGGAAGGTGACTCTTCCTGCACATCTCAATCAATTAAAAAAATGATGGTCTGCAACTTCTATGTGTGCTGCATTAAGCAGCACACATAGAAATTTCAAAACACCATTTAAAGTTTGTTTTTTGCAGGAAAGGAGACCTACCTGCACATAAACAATCTTCCCCTCAACGCAGGCACCCTTGAACTATGATGCAAGGGTGCCTGTGTTGGCGCTGGGCTCTTAAATTTGGTGCCAGTGCAGGGGAAAATGCAGGGCTGCACCATATTGTTGTAAATATGGTGCAGCCCTGCGTTTCTGAAGTGGTGCAATGCGACGTTAAGCCAAGGAGGCTCACCCCACACTCTGTCACTTGTAGTAAAAATGCCCCCTTGTGTGATGAAAGTCTAAACCCAAGGGATGCACTTTTTATGACATGATGGAGAGTAGATGCAGCTTCCCTACATAGGGGAGTAATTTGACTGCATTACTGTGGAAAGAGGGTGGACACCCAGAACTGAAGTGAGGGAGAATAGAGAAAAGGCTGCCCAAAATAATTCTGTGAGGTCCTTTTTAGGTCTCGCCTACGTTCTGCGCATGCGCTGCATAGGAGAGAGACCTGATGCCATCGGCAAAGCTTTGGGGGCAAAAACGTGCACACGTTGCATTGCTTGCAAAGGCAATGCGTGCACTTCTAACATTTTCCTTGTGAGAGCGCGCAGCACCATATGGTCGCACGCTCCTGCTAGGGAATCGCGCAGGTCCCCCTCCCCTGCATGCATTGCATTGCATGTAATTCCTTGACATTTGTATGCTCTCATTTCCATATGGTAAAATACAAACTTTTAATGTGCTTCGGCCTCACTCAGTACCTTGGGGGTAAGTTCTTTCTTGTAAATCTATGAAAGTTCAATAATTGTAGTATTTAAACGCGTTCGGTGTATGAGTACATGTGTGATTTACTTAAATACCCCAGGGCCTTGAAAAGCCGGGTAGGCCTGGGGCTGTGCTTGCTAATTTTATGACCTCGCGCTCCCTTGGCTCTTCTGTTAGCTGTGTCATGCTCGGCTCTCGCGCCTGTGGATATGGCAGCTTTCCTCAACAGCACCTTGGAGTTTGCCCGCAGGCACACTAGCGCAGACATACTGCAGCATCATAGAGGCCGGCTCCGGGATGGGTGCACGCTCCCTTGGTGGACAGACAGACTGCGTCGACGTGTTCAGGTCCAGCCAAAGGACGCTATACATACAGTGCACACATTCTTTGTGACCTGGGGATACACTGTAGGGCCCGCATTACTCATGCGCTAACGATAGGACATATATTGTGAAGAAGGACATTCCGGGCTCCCTCACTGCAGTGATCCCATGCTGTTTCCTGGTTAAAAGTCCCTCTCACATGACTAGGCAGACCAATGGCTCCATGCATAGAGTGTGTGGGCGGTCTATTGGAAGGAGCAATACTGCCTGCCAAGAAGTCCTGACAAAAGTAGAATCTTAACAACCTATGCAAGTAAACACCATCAAAAGACATGGGATAAAGAAGGGATTCTACCTATTTTAGTGTATTAAAAAAGTAGAATGATTAATTATTGAGCTGTAAAGTCGGTTGCCACGGGCAGTAATGGATTTTAAAGGCCCTCAAAAAGAGATATAATTATTTTTATTGCTGTGACCCTGCATGGAATAAAGATATTGGCTCAGTCAATCACTTTGTTTAGCATGTCATATTACATACGTACTGGACGGCTGCATGTACGGTCTATGGCAGGCTGGCTTATCATGTTTAGTAGTAATAAATAACGGTTTTTAACAAGAGCGCGAGGTTGCATTGAGAGAGAATTACACTGACTCCTGAGACATTTTCCTGTCGCTGCATTTTAACGTATTCTGTGGCTCAGTAAGCAGAGTTGTCTTTCGTCATTTACACTGTACTATGGTAACTGGATCTGCCCTTTGCATTTCAGTAATAAAAGTTGTACTCTTTGATTATTTGTAAACTTGCTCTAAATAACGTGTTATCGGCCCATATTCATTTTGACTGGAATTGGCATAAAAAATGTATTAATTTATTTAATTTATATTGGGTGGGGGGGTGCAGCAGGATAGGTCTCAAACAGTTCATATGCCATTGGGATCCTTTGTCGACCTTCTGTATTCTCGGCAATTCTGCAGCACCAGAGTGTAGCGAAACCTCCACAACATGGGTGTAGGTATGGAGACGTCCAGGGAGCGAGCTATGCACTGGGCCAGAGGTTAACTGTGGCAGGTGATAATAGATAAACAATGCGGCTGACCAAGGTTAAGCACTACAAAATCCTAGTAACAAATATAAGTCCAAAGTTTGTGCAAGACACATCCAGAGCTCGCCGCACTGATGCTCCACTGCAACACAAATACAAAGATTTGCAAAAAAAGGATGGTGCACCAAAAGATAAATTAAAAGAAGGCTTCGGATTTATCCAAAATTCCTTTATTCTTTTCAATCCTTAAAATCTCAGCCAACACGTTTCGTTCACTTGGAACTTCATCAGGGCTTGTTCGGAGATTATAAACCCGGATAGAAATATAAAGATGGAGAGGAATGATATTAGCCTCGTTTTCCAATTGTCAATCTCAATGCGGATTTTGTGGCAAGCTAGAAATCACCAGCTCATAGGTGCTAGTCCAGAGTCGATCGAGAGATAGCCAGTAGGCCAGCGATCTTTAAAGTATATATTGTGGGCGTCCTTCGCTTGAGCATCACGATAGGTAAACGGGAATAACTGCTGTCTATCCTTTAGGAAGGATCTACCATCAAGGCCCAAGGAAGGTAATAATAAAAAGGAATCGCCGACCAGTGTAGCAGTCGCACGTCCTGTATGTGGTGCTTAGACCCGTGTATATTCGGTCCTCAAAAAAGGACTGTGGCTGGTGAGGCTCTGGGGTCTCCTATGGTGTACTAGCACATGCAATTTAGGAGCTGCTGGGTTCAGTGGGCTCTCAGTCCTGTTGCCTCCGGTGCCACTTCACCTGCTGTACCCATTGAAACAATGCCCATTGGGCACTGTAAGTTTTATTTATTTATATGCCTGCCTGTTCCGTCTCTGCTGCAAAGAAAGAGTACGGAACTTGCAGGGGAAGTTTTTGTAGTACACCACTGGTGCTGCAATGTTCTATGGGTCGTCATTTCAGTTAGAATAAACTAAGACTACAAACCCCAGAATGCATAAGTCTCTGAACGAAATGCAACGACTGTCATATTGCTACGCTGTGCACACTTTCAATTTACCACATATGCCACTCACACAGCGATGACGAGTTGAAACCTCCTGCCCACACAACATTTAGGGCTTTTCATCTTGCGCTGATACCATTACTCGAAATATACCTGAAATACTTGTCGCTGCCTCTTGCAGGCAGGACTATAGGTTTGCCCGCCTGTTTCCTAGACATGCAACAGGATCCGGCAGTGCAGGCGCGGAACAGAGCGGGACTCAATGGTGCACATCTCTTATTAACTGACCTATAAACCCTTGGCGGGCAGGTGGTGACAGGGCTGGCAGTGGAGGGTACCCCTACCATATTACAGGAGAAGGTAAAGGGTATGAATCAGGCGCCCAACGCCCATAGTGCTCAAAGGGCTTCAGCCCCCCCGTCTTGTGTCAGCCCAGCTGAGACCGCTTCCCGGGCACACACACAGCCGCACCAGAGAACTTCACTGGTCTTTAAAAGAATATTCGCTTGTTAATGAAGCTTTGTTGTTTGTTTGCCCTTTTCTAGAGCCCCTGCATCTCCACTCTGCCTATTGCCTGGAAGAATTAGCTCCCCACTAATTGCTTTCTTACACCAAATCCCCCCCCCCACCGAAATTTGGATCTAATTGCGCCACTGGAATGAATGAACTGACAAGCGCACGCACAGAGAGGGGAAAATGTAGAGTTGTGTTGGAGCGATCTATTCAATGTATTTGATTATGTGCAGCCCGTGTACTTCTAAATGTAATTCAAATTTGTATAGATATTGTATATGTTGCGTTATTATTGTACCCGTAGTTGCGATCCGTTTTTGATAGGGCATCTAAAGTGTCACTATATTGTGTGAGCATATCAAGTTATTTACATGCCTAAACGTGTCTGGGTGTGCCGCTTTATAATTGGTAAATGTCAAGTCACTGAGTATGTCAAATTACTTTATGCCTGAGCGTCACTTTACGGACAGTTCGAGTGTGTCAAGTATTGTAAGCCCAGGTGCTATATACATATTTAAATGAGGGGTTATATCAAGACTTGATTTTATTCATTTTTTGTACGTCGATATTATCATGTCTACTTCACTATTATTTACTAAAGTCATCCAGCAATATAAAGAGCAAATAATTAAGCAATGAAAGCTGCGGGGGGTACCAGCACAGTCCCTTAGTGAAATATTCCAGGAAGCCATACATCCTGCTGGTAAGAGTGTAGGAGTCAAAAAAACTAAAGGCCATATTATCAAGAAAGGGCGATACATTATCGCCGCTTTTATCGGAAACTGCAGCTAAAGCGGCGATAATGGGCTTGATAATATGCCCTTGTAAATTTCCATAGAAGCCAAGGTTCTTGTGTTAACCTGGGCTTCTATGCCGATAAAAGTGGCGATAATGTATCGCACTTTCTTGATAATATGGCCCAAAATGAATAACTTAAGTAAGACGGTCTTCGCTATCCTGAATGAATTAGCCTCTTTGAGAATGATCACTTTTAATTCCTATTTTCAAAAACTATGGCCCAACCCGTGATTATTTGCTGGCTCAATAAATCATATGCTCACAGTTGATCACTTCTAAGGTTAAATGAGGATTAAGGTTATTTACCTCTAGTATGATTAAATCATAGGATATTCATTCCATTGAAAAAGCAACCACCTATCACAACTCATTTATTTACAAAACGGAGTTTTAATAGAGTACTCCAACCACAGCGGGACATTTATTTATATACATTTGTACAGTATTCACAGCGAACGGTAAAGGAAAAAGCAACGTGCTTCTATAAGGGTGCCAGAAAAAGAAGAAAGTAGTGGTTTAAAGAGAAAAGGGGTGTAAGCCTCAACGGAAAAGTGACATAAGATTTTGTTAACTTAAAGCAAAAGCTGGAAATTATCCAACGTGTTGTACAAACAGGCCACTATTGATATTATTCCAATTTTTAACAATCATACAGTCTTGACTGGCATGTATAATGTTCAGAAGAGTAGTGGTCCTGTTTATGGGAAAGGGGGGCGTCGACGTTTCGACCCGTCTTGGGGTACTAGGGTAACTGGGGACCTCGACCTGCGGGTCTTCCTCAGGACGTGTAAGGCAAAGCCTTCGTACCGTAGCTAAAACGCTGTATGCCCAATTTGCTTTTATGGGAAGTTCACAATCCTCATGTATCTCGAAGGACGTGTAGGGAATGGCCACAATCCCACTCCAATTTATTGGTCGTAGACCGTCAACACAAAAACTCAGGTGCAGATTGCAAGGGTATTAATACTGTTCTCATGCACGGACTCGTCTGTTACTTCAAGTGTTCGTGTATGGATATCACCGTGGAGTAAAGAAGAATATATCTTCGTCCTGGCATCTGACGGTGCTTTATGCTTCTCCAGTATCACCCTCAATGGGAGTCATTCACAAGAGTGGGCGTTGTCCCAAATGTCAATTGCCAAATGTGCGTGCGAGTAGTTTGTTGGTTGACATCGGCTCGCCAGGCTCGGAACGCACGTAGCGTCGTTCACATATGAGGGCGTTGTCCGAGATGTCGGTTGCCAGGTGTGCGCGCGAGTAGTTGGTTTGTTGACACTGACTGGCCAGCCTCGAACTGCACGTGCAGTTCGAGGCTGGCCAGTCAGTGTCAACAAACCAACTACTCGCGCGCACACCTGGCAACCGACATCTCGGACAACGCCCTCATATGTGAACGACGCTACGTGCGTTCCGAGCCTGGCGAGCCGATGTCAACCAACAAACTACTCGCACGCACATTTGGCAATTGACATTTGGGACAACGCCCACTCTTGTGAATGACTCCCATTGAGGGTGATACTGGAGAAGCATAAAGCACCGTCAGATGCCAGGACGAAGATATATTCTTCTTTACTCCACGGTGATATCCATACACGAACACTTGAAGTAACAGACGAGTCCGTGCATGAGAACAGTATTAATACCCTTGCAATCTGCACCTGAGTTTTTGTGTTGACGGTCTACGACCAATAAATTGGAGTGGGATTGTGGCCATTCCCTACACGTCCTTCGAGATACATGAGGATTGTGAACTTCCCATAAAAGCAAATTGGGCATACAGCGTTTTAGCTACGGTACGAAGGCTTTGCCTTACACGTCCTGAGGAAGACCCGCAGGTCGAGGTCCCCAGTTACCCTAGTACCCCAAGACGGGTCGAAACGTCGACGCCCCCCTTTCCCATAAACAGGACCACTACTCTTCTGAACATTATACATGCCAGTCAAGACTGTATGATTGTTAAAAATTGGAATAATATCAATAGTGGCCTGTTTGTACAACACGTTGGATAATTTCCAGCTTTTGCTTTAAGTTAACAAAATCTTATGTCACTTTTCCGTTGAGGCTTACACCCCTTTTCTCTTTAAACCACTACTTTCTTCTTTTTCTGGCACCCTTATAGAAGCACGTTGCTCTTTCCTTTACCGTTCGCTGTGAATACTGTACAAATGTATATAAATAAATGTCCCGCTGTGGTTGGAGTACTCTATTAAAACTCTGTTTTGTAAATAAATGAGTTGTGATAGGTGGTTGCTTTTTCAATGGAATGAATATCCTATGATTTAATCATACTAGAGGTAAATAACCTTAATCCTCATTTAACCTTAGAAGTGATCAACTGTGAGCATATGATTTATTGAGCCAGCAAATAATCACGGGTTGGGCCATAGTTTTTGATAATACTGATTACCCAGGTCCAACAACCGTTTTGGGTTACCCCATTTTTTATAATGGCCACTTTTAATTCCTAGCACAATTATTGTCCCAACTTCTGAGCTGAAGGAAGAAAAAACACTGTTAAATAAGCATTCGCAATGCAATAGGTCTCACATTTACTCGTGTTTAAGCTATTGGCATTGTAAATGATAATGCCTTTTATTTATGTTTTAAAAACATAAAAGGCATTCAGCCTGATTCATCAAGCCGAAATGGGCAAACAAAAGGGCCAGATTCTGAGAATCTGGCCCTTTGCGAGCGCTATTTTTGCATTTGGGATTCATCATCCCAAATGCAAAAATCGGTAATAGCGATTTCGCTATTTTGCGAGGAATTACATTTAAGGAATCTCAATTTGAGATTCCTTAAATGCAATTCATCATCCATTTTAAAATTGCGAATTCGCAATTTCGGCCCGCTATTTACTGCGAGGTCAAACCTCGTGGTAAATAGCGAAAACTTAGAAAAATGCTTTTAAAAGCATTTTTCTAAGTTGCATGATGCACACACACATGTCCTTTGGACATGTGTGTGCGCAACACCTGTTCGCATTTACTTTTAAGGGGTGCTACAGGGTGTCCTTTGGACACCCCTGGCACCCTTTAAATCGCTATCTTATTTGCGATTAGCAAATTGCAAATAAGGAATACTCCCCATTCATTCCTATGGGCCTTTTGGCCCATAGGAATGAATGGGGAGTCATTCCTTATTTGCGATTAGCAACTGCTAATCGCAAATAAGGAATATGTAGGAATCGCTTTTGTTTTTGCGATTCCTACATGAATGCCGTTTTGCGAGTCTGGAATAGCGATTCCTCATGAATCGCTATTTCAAACTCGCAAAACGGCACTATGATGAATCAGGCTGTAAGTCATTTACAATGCAATAGCTCAAAATCACATAAATGCGAGACCTATTGCATTGCAAATGCTTGTTAGAAAGGGCTGCTGATTATTTCTTCCTGAGTGACGACATATGCTAGATGGGAGAAGTAAGGAGAAGGTCATAGGTTTCTCTTGTTAAAGCTATCAAACATTTGTAGCAGGGCTGCCCTTTTGTCTGTGCCTGGTGACTACTCAGAAAGGCTGAAGATAACCAGATACTGAGATATCATACTTCATTGTGTCTTTGTTTTGGATACTTCTGCTTGGAGTCAGCATTCTTGCTACGGCTGTGAGAGACTTCATCTAGCACATAGACTGTGTCTGAGCGACAGAAAGGAAAATTATTTTTGAAAGAGAAACGTTCCAAATCAGTTCAAAAACCTTAATAGTGGATCCACATCTCCTATCTGCAAAATTATTATTAAAGTGGAACTGTTAAACTATTGACAAGAATGGAAGTAACAACATTTCTCGGTTTATTCAGTGACTTATTTCTTGCAATCTTTGTAATAAAGTCAGTTGTTGGTGAGGGAACTCACTTTACCATCGCCTGGGCTAACCCTCGCTGTGCTCCCTTCAATAGGTTGGTGGAGTTAATTAAAGTCCTATTATTCAGAGTTTAGTAAATCGTCCTTATCCAAAATCATACATTTTATTTGTCTTAGTTCCAATAATCAATCATTAACAGAAATTGATAAAAGTGGTAAATTCAAACTTTTATTGAGCGTGTTCCATACAAGAAGAATCCTCATTCTAAGAATGGGGAAAAAAAGGTGTCAGAAAGAACCCACAAAGAGTTCAAGTTCAAACGAGAGTGAGATCAAACATTAAGCTCAAAACTCCATTCAAAAGTCACTAATCAATCAAAGCAGAACTTCCCATAAAGAAAGGTTCACAAAACTCAGTAGAGTCTCACAGCAATCAGGAATAAGGCATGGTAAATGTACAGTAGCAGTGGCAACCACAATCAGCAATAGAGTCTGGGCAGAATGTTTAGGTAAAAAGAGTTGTGGCCAAAAGAATGAGAGGATAAAAGCATTAGTCTTCTCTATGAACATGGGCTATTGTAAACAGACAAAAATGGCGTAGTCTTTCATTTTGTATCTTCTCCTCCCCTTGTCCAGTCAGCTTTCAGGGCTCTTCCTGGGAACAGGATCACTCCTCCACTTCTCACGCCAATGCAATGGTCCACAGACAGTAATTACTGAGTGTGCAACTTTGTTGTCCCTCTAAACCACACATGAGGCCTTTTCATATTTCAAGACTTTTTTCCCATGAAATGAGACCACATCTCGCACCTTCTAATAAAGCACATTGTATGGTAGGAAACAAGAGCCATATAGAAACCAAAACATCTGCAGTAACAGAAGAAAGTTATTAGCACAACGTCAACCCTTGGAAGTAAAACAAGTATGTTAAAACAGGTCAAGTTCAGTTTATGTGCTGCATTTTATGAGTGGTTATTCTTCATAATCCTACTAAGTGATAAATTCTAAACAAGTATTTCAACCCTTCCTTGTGTAAGTTAAAACATTTTGTAGAGTTAAGTGAAACTTTTATTTAATACAAAAACATGATCATTGACAAATCAACATTTAAACATTTTATGGGTGATGCAGCACATCTTGCCAAACTACTTGTTAAGGAATGTTGCTTTAAACATGTTTGAGGCATAGTAGCACAAGTAAGTATGACTATTTCCTACAATTTACTTATTTTAAACACATTTTTCTGTTCTTTAAGTCTTCACGTTAATGTTGAACATGTATTTTAACTATATTATTTTGTGTTTTGCAAAAGAAAAACTCACAATAATTAGAAATCTCTGTGAGTATCTTTTCTTCTGTGCCTTTGATGTCTATATGTTTTTCTCTGATTTAAAGGGGAAATTAATTCATATTCCAATGACATTAAGTTCATTGAGTTATAGTGCCTTTCCTTTGCTTGTGGCTTCTCGACAGAAAACTTCCTCTGATGGCCCGACAAAGTACGGGCTGTCGAAAGAAGGATTTTATACCATCTATCATATTTAGAGTAAAAACTGGCTGTGAGACATTTAAACATCAGCCTGGGAGAAAAAACCTAGTGTGTGGAACCATTAGTTTTTATGTATTTCAAAAACAAACTCCTGCTTTGTGAGTTTGTCTTTGAAAACAAACATTTTATAAACCTTTGCCAGCCAACCATCATGTCTGACTGTACTGTCTTTCAAACATTTTGTGCATAGATAGGAAATGCCATGACAGATATTCCTGTCAATGTAGAGACCGGTGGATAACTCTAAATTTGGCGGGAGGAAGTCGCTCAGAATGTCAGCAGTTTTTTTACATCTGCCATCCTGACGTCCTTGAAACTCTAAATCAGGTCCATAGCTTATCTTACTTCTGTCATGAGACTGGAATTAAGTCTCTCTATTACACTGTGTTGGTCACTACATAAGGGGCCCTATGTAATTGTATCTATTTTGCTAAAATCACCCTAAGTGTTTGATGGCTCTGTGTTATTAGGATACAACTTTTCCATTTCGGTGTTTTGCTTTTACAAATCATTGTTTACAAGTCTTTTGGTCTGATTTGTTTTATTCAACTGAGCCAGAATTAATAATTCCATAATGCATGGATTATCTGCAGAAAAATAAGTGTTATATAACATGGAGTCTTATGTTAATCCTATATCTGACCCGAGTACATTCCCATGGCTTTGTGAGTAAGAGTGAGTGTATAGCTTTAGAAGAGTGAACAGCTTTCACTAGTCTTGCAAAGGCTCTTATCATCTTTTTTTAATTAGTTACATCTGCAGGTAAATGTAAAGGAGTAGGAGTATTTGTAGAGCAGAAAACAGTTCCACCTCTGGGCTGAGAACTGCTCTCTCCTCCGCTGTGCCTTACCTTGCTGCTCACCCACTTTGCCTCCACCTGCCTAGTGTTCGAAGCCACTGCAGGTCCGCTCCTTGCTGTGCCCGTTCCAGCCTGCCAGCTCGTTCCAGCCTGGTCAGTGCCCCTCACTATGTCCTGCACTGTTGTTTTGCCCCTTTGCATTACTGTAAGTGTACTGCTCATTTTGTTTTGTAAATTGTGCAATTTCTGTTCTTTCTGTGCCCTGTACCTAGATTTTTGTTTTTGACCTTGCGTGCCAATCTCTCTTACCACTGCTCCTGCCCCTGTGGCCCCTCCCCATGCTGATGCCCATTTCCGACTCCCAGGTGTTCGTCCCACCCCCCTCCTCTACTTAATGGCGGCCACAGGCACGCCAAAGGCGCGCTAAAGGCAAGCCTGTCTACACCTGTCCGTGACCTGACCATGACCAGCACCAGGAACCCTGGATCTCCGACCATCCACCGCTATGACTCAACAGACCACCTCGCACTCAACCCCGGAAGGAACAAGCTCTGCCAGCGGGCCACGCTGAGTAAAATCTACTGCAGTTTTCCTGCCGCCACTGCCGCTAGACCTTCGCCCCCGCCGCCAACACCGCCGATGCCCTGAAGTGCATCCTTCTCAACGTGCGCTCCTTGCACAGACACGCCGTGGAGATCCGGAATCTCCTCAACACCCTCTCACCAGATGTCGCCTTCTTTACTGAAACCTGGACCAACACCTCCTTGGCCCCTGACATCGCCATCACCATACCAGATGGATACATGATCCAGAGGACTCGCCATTGCGCACAAAAACTCCCTCAACCTCTCCACCTCGAGCAATGCCTTCTATGATGCCGAAAACCTGCGCTTCCAGGTCCAGACCAGTCCCAACTCAATGCTCCACAACACCCTCGCCTACAGACCCCACGGCCCCTGTGCCCCCTTCGCCTCTACCATCACCAACCTCATCGCACCCCATACCATTGCATCCATGGACTACATACTCATCGGAGACCTGAACTTCCACCTCCACAACCCCAGTGACCACAACTCCACCACCCTCCTCAACAACTTCACCAACATTGGACTGAGACAACTTGTCACCACGCCCACCCACAAGGCAGGACACACCCTCAACCCCATCTTCGCAGGGGGAAACAGAACCCATTTTAGCCACACCACGCAACCCCCATGGACTGACCACCACTGCAGACACCTCCTCATCGAAAAACCCAAATCGCTCAAACCTGCTCCGCGCCCTCCGCAAAAAAACTGGAGCAGAATCACCTAGGAACAGCTCAACTCCACCCTCACTGCTACACCCCACCACCACTAGTGACACCAACCCCACAGCCAGTGAACTTCACACGTGGATCTCCAGCTGCGCAGACAAGCTCGCCCTGATACGCAACTCCGACAGACAGCACCATAGAAAAGCCACCTGCTTCACTGACGACATCCAAGAAGCCATATGCACCTGCAGGCACCCCGAGAAGAACTGGAGAAAGAACAAGACGCCCGAATACCACACCACCTACACAAATGCCATGACGGAATACCACCACCACATCAGAACCACCAAAAGAACCTTCATCCACAACACACTCCTCACCATTGCCAGCAACGCCAAGGAGCTCTTCAGCACCATCCAGGAATTCACCAGGCCCCCCAGCAAAACCACGAACATCACCCCCTCCCTGGACCTCTGCGACAAGCTCAGATCGTACTTCCATCTGAACATCAATAACATCTATGACAACTTCAACGACCGAACACCTGACTCCGCAACCACAGCACCCTCCGGCAACACCGGCTGGCCCACTATTGACTCCTGGACACCGGTAACGACTGAAGAGACCGCCTTGACCATGAAAGGCATCTACTCGGGGACCCCACAGACCCCTGCCCACCACACATTTACCCCAAAGTCCCCAATGCACCAGAATTACGATGCACCATCAATGCCACCTTCATGACCGTTATCTTCCCTGATGGCTGGAAACATGCAGATGTCCGACCCCTGCTTAAAAAATCCTCAGCAGATGCCACAAACCTCAAGAACTACTGGCCCATCTTTCTCATCCCCTTCACGGCAAAAGTCGCTGAGAAGACCATCAACGCACAACTAGCAAAGTTCATAGAAGACAACTCCACCATCGACCCCTCCCAATCCGGATTCCGCAGCCACCACAGCACCAAGACTGCCCAATTCGCCGCCACAAATGACATCTATACCCTCTAAGGCCAAGGCCACACCCCAGCCCTGATCCTACTCGACCTGCCAGTAGCATTCAACACCGCCTCCCACCATACACTCGCTGAAAGACTACACTACACTGGCATACAAGGAACCGCCCTCGACTAGATCCACATTTCCTCACCGGCAGTAGCCATAGAATCAGACTGACGCCCTTCCTCTCTGAACCCACGGAAACCAACTGTGGAGTACCGCAGGTATCAACGCTCAGGCCAACCCTCTTCAACATCTACATGGCCCACATCGCCGCCATCGTCAGACAGCACAGCCTCATCATAGTGCTCATAACACAGCTCATCCTCTCCCTCTCCAAGGACCCCACCACCACCAGACTCAACTTCCAGGAAGGAATGCAGGATGTTGCATGCTGGATGAGCAACAGCTGCTTGAAACTCAACTCTGAGAAAACAGAAGCCCTCCTCCTCAGAACCACCCCGTCAGCATGGAACAACAACTGGTGGCCCATCACCCTCAGCAGTCCTTCAACACCCATAGACCACACCAGAAACCTTGGCATTGTACTCGACTCCTCCCTCTCCATGAACTGACAGGTTAACGCTATCGCCCCCAGCTTCTTCAACACCTATGTATTCTCCATAAGACCTACAAATGGGTCCCGCCCAAGTCCTTGAAGACAGTCACACATGCACTAATAACCAGCAGACTAGACTACAGAAGCGCCCTCTACGCCGGCATCAACAAGCTCCAGATGATATAAAACACTGCTGCCAGACGCGTCCTCTGCATCCCTCGACACAAGCACATCAGCCAACACCAACGGAACCTCCACTGGCTCCCTGTAGAGAAGAGAGTCACTTTCAAGATATTCACCTACGCCTACAAATGCCTCCACAATACCCGACCAAAATACTTCAATGGGAGGATCACCTTCCATGTACCCAAAAGAAACCTCCCATCCACCAACCACACCCACCCCAAAATCCCTTTCATCCGCAGAGCCAGGACAGGGAGGAGAGCCTTCTCCTACATCGTGGCCAAGGCTTGGAACGAGCTTCCGATCGACATCAGACATGCCCCCTCACTGAACACCTTCAGAAATGCCCTCAAGACCTCGCTCTTTGACCAAACAGAACTGCTGACACCCCCCCAAATGCCCTGAGATCCTCACGGGTGAGTAGTGCGCTTACAATTCCCTGATTGATTGATTGATTGAGCTCCATAAAGGTTCCCCCAAGTCGCTATATCTTGGCCCATGGTGTGATGGAGTGGCAGTCTGTGCCATGTCTGTCAAAATAACTTGGAAACATACAAACATTTGGGACCTTTAGAGCTATAAGTAAGTGCCTGCATCTAAGCCAGTTTAGCACTAAGGGCCTTTTGTTGCAAAATCACAAGGTTTATGAGCACAAAAGTACTTATCATTGAGTACAAAACCCATTTTATGAGTTGAATGTTTCTTTAGACTATTAAAAGGATTTTTGTGATTGTTATGAGCTAACTACTCTCAAGTTGGGGTAGTAACTAATATGCAAAGGGGGGATCTCCTTAGGACAGGATGCTGGCAGACTTCGGGGGAGATGTTTTCCAAAAACTGCCAGCCAAACAGTGCAGAATGTTTATTATTTTAGACGGTGACCAGGTATATAGTGACGTTTTTCTGCCATTGCACTGCTGATGTCCATACAAAGCAGAATCTCTACTGTTTAGTCAGTGGCCGTTTAAATAGTGAAGGTTTTCTGCTATTTCCACAGACAGCGCAAAATCTCTACTATTTGATCAGCAGCTTAGTAAATATTTAAATGTTCTTGCTATTTGAACATCCACAAGGCAATGAATCGGTGGCTGGGTAAATAGTGAAGTGGTTTCTACTGTTTGCATGGCTGCCAGCCGAACAGTTCGAAATCGCATCTGTTTAGCCAGTGGCAGGGTAAATAGTGAAATGTTTCTGCTATTTGATTGGTCACTGGCCAAACATTGTAGAATCTCTCATATTTGACTAGCGGCTGGGCGAATATTGACATTTTTCTGCTATTTATACGGCAGCCGGTGAAACAGTTAAAAATATCTACTATTCGGCCAGTGGCTGGGTAAATAACTATGTTTTTCTGCTAGTTGCACAGCCACCAGATGATCAGTGCAGAATCTCCATTACTTAGCAAGCTGCTGGGTCAATTGGGAAGTTTATCTGCCATTTTCAAGGCCACTGGCCAAATAGTAAATACATTTGATTATTTAGCCAGTGGGCGGGTAAATAGCAGAAAAAAGGTCACTATTTACCTGACAGCTGGGTAAATAGCCACTACCATAATTTAAGTACTAAACTATTGGCCTGAATATGATGCCGGTTGGACCGCATTCTGAGGCCCAGTCAGATGTGAAGGTCTCATCGGAAGCCATCGGTCCGACGGCTGAGTTACGATTCATCTAGCCTGTACTCTTTCCGACCATTGACAGACCACCGACAGCCTTCCTCCAACCACCGAGTTGGCCGTTGGAGAGGAACAATTGCCATTGGGGAGTAAAGGGAGATCCAACTGTGGAAATGTCCCCCCATGAGGGAACATTGGTGCAGGGTCACCCTCTCGTCCACAGAACTAATAAAAGAGAGATTGGCACTGCAGTGAAGTGAAACAAACCACATTTATTAATTACTCATGAGTGGGCCGCATCCGAGCAACACCCTAGAGTGTTGTGGGAGTAAGTACCATGAAAACAAAAACCATCATCCTTACATACTGTTGTTGCAGTGTAATTGCATTGGAAGGAAAACTGGAGGAAACAAATTTAAACACGGAAATAGCTATAGGCAAACACGGGCAGATGGGTGACCAGGTGGTCAGCAGATGAGGAGGGGAAGTAAGAATGTTTATGCTGGCAATAATCAATCATTTGATAACATCCGAGACCAGTTGCACTGGCAACATACAGCACTTACATCAGATTGACCATGTCAGAGATGTCAGCTAAGGTTGAGGACACAGTCTGGGTGAAAAGGCGAGCAGCAGAGAACAAAATGAATACGACAGTAACTAAATGGACACAACAGTCAAAATGGCTGCCGCTTATGCTAACATATTATTTACACTTTTCCACACAACCACCGTCCAGATTACAATGTGGGTTTACAACGGCCTGAGCTTGGCAGCCCGACAGTATGCTACAAGTAGTTGTAACAAAGGAAAAGAGGTGATTCCCCTTCTCTCTAGAGGACTTCAGTGTGGATCCCTTCCTCCGCATCCCCCAACACCTCAGCAGCTGCACCCCAAAGTAGATGGTCCCATGGGTGGAGGAATCCAGGTAAGTCCACATGTGGCATGTATCCTATTGACTGGACAAGGCACATATATTGCCACACTGCAATTAGGTACATGGTGCACAAGGTGTGTCCCCACATGTCATGCATGTGTGTACAACTGTCTATAAAAAGGGAGAGTGGCCCCACTACTCCAAGAGACAGGGTTCCTTGAGCATATTATAAACAGTAACATTTTCGTGGAGAACTCACCAATCCACTCAATCATATACCACTGTATCAACTCACAGACATCACTCAATATGAATCACAAAAGGACCCAAAGGACAATTAAACAAAATCTGTTTTAATGATGCAAAAATTACAGAGCTGTATCACAATAAATAAAATGCATTCAATTAAAACCATTTTCATATAAAGACATTCTACAAACAGATGTTAAAACATCACACATGAGAGACAACATTCCAGACATCAAATTTCTTCATAAAAGGCTCTTAATTTGAAGAAATCTATGCGAAAAAGTGCAAAGTGTCAAAAATAATTCATTGTTTCTCAAATTAAACAAAAACAGAGGGCGTCAATGCGTTTTGGTGGAACAATAATACAAAGCCACCTTCTTCAGGACTATAGTGTAAGTATCTCTCTTACAAGGCAGTATTCACCTAAATTCTATAGTTGATATTATAAGGGTGATCCCAGTGACCCTCACAGATCAGTTCAGCTGCATAAATAACTTCTAAATATCTAGTGGTTTCCATAGTACTGGAAATATTTCGAAAGTCCATCACATGTTCCATGGGTGGAAGCAGACAATTCGATATCTCTGTAGATTTGTGCTCCCAAATGTAATATGAAAGGTCCACGTTAACCTCATCGGAACATGATGAATTAAAACCTTTTCAACAATCTCAATGTACACAACAGTAATCCAGGATGTGGCAGAGGGAACTAAACAGACCTCCTCTAAAGTACTGGTCGAGGAGGTAACTACCATCTCAGGAGCATGTCCATAGACTTGATCGTCCACAAATAGGTCCTACCACATCCTCCTGTAGCAGCAAATAAAACCTATTTTTCCTGTGCATTTGTACCCACTTGCAAGTGTCATGTCCAGGGAGCGGCGCACCACTGACGATGAGACAGCAGGAGGTCTGCAAATTGCATTTTGCTGTATGTGAGTAGTAGAACTAGAGTGATGCTTTATGTAATACAAAATGCAGTTTTTGAATTGGGCATCATAGAATCGTTTTGATCACAGGACATATGAGTCTAGTTACATATAGGCAAAATAACACTCTCTATATATTTACAGGCATCCTTCATACATGTTCCAGTCATGATAAAGGTCAAAGATCCATTTCTGGGAACTGCACAGACCTTTTGGTAGGCAAACCCAATAGGCTTTCTTTGACAGGAATGGAGGCAGTGCTTAATTTGAGCTAGTGGTTTCCGGGCTTGGGCGCTGGCAACTAATTGTAAACACCAGCACTTGTAACGGTATACTAAATGATGATGCCATTTACCTAATTTAGAAATGATCACAATAATATTTGTTTATTAAATCAATATGCACTAAAACTTACTAATACTTAGTAGAGAGTATTTGAATTGTCTAACTGCTTCCTTGCCCCAATAAACAATATTGTTGGTTTAGCACCCTCCCCAGCCTGGGTACCTGTCAACCACTACGTCAAACACATCTTCAACTGCTTTACGGTGGCTGGAGCTGTGCTTTGGCACCACATGCATGAAGTGACAATTTTGTACTTCGACAGCGATACAAGTGGTACACATGAGCAGTTTGATTGGACCACGGCAAACTCTTCAGCATCATATGGAGCATCAGATTTCCGTGTTTGCATTTGTCGGACAATCACTAGATCTCCTCTTTTAAACTCAATGTTCTTTGCATGTTGCCTTTTGTCTGCATAGGCTTTCTTTATCTGTTTGTTAACCAAGTCCTTTGAATGGGTTGTGTTGTCATTTACTTCTTTTTTATTGTTCCATTGAATTAACTTGGTTGTCATTGCTATGCTGATCATCAAAGTCCTAGGGCTTTTGTCTGTGATCGAGTGAGGTGTTGCATGGCAAGCTTGTGGGGTAGAATTCAATACAGTTTTTAAACTGAGTCCCTCCAGAGTTGCAGGCTGTTCTGCTTTTTTTAGCGTACTCATAAAACGCTCAATGAGTTTGTTGGACTGCGGCCGTAGAGGTGTCCTCTTTTGATGATTATGTTCAGGTGCTCCTGGAAATCCTTGAATTCTCGACCATTAATAGGCGGACAATTATCAGACTTCAAAATGACTGTCGTGCCCCATATTGCAAAGATGCCATTTAGTCACTCAGTGACTTGCTCGTGAGTTTTGGTTGAGAGAGCTTCTATTAATGGAAAACATAAATACTCATCCACAATTAACATCAGATGATGTCCATTATTGAGTGGAACAAAAAAGTCAATGGCTATTCTCTTCTGTAGGAAAGTGGGTTTCTGTTGCAGTAACCCCCCCACTTTTTGCCAGACTACTGATGCACTTTTTCATAGTGTGCCCTGGGTCCCTGCCAATCAGGTTCCCAGGGCCTGTGTTATTTCCCCAAAACTAACCCAATTAGCATCTCTGGCCCCTGGTAAATGGTACCACAGGTACCCAGGGCACTGTGACCAGGGAAGACCTCTAAGGGCTGCTGCACTTATTGTGCCACCCTTAGAGGCCCTGTACCTTTACACACACACACTGCCTTTGCATGCTGCATGTTTTGGTGCAGAACAAAATAAAGAGTCGACATGGTACACGTCCCTTTGTACCATGCCTACAACCCACTGCATTGGCATAGACCAGTCATCCCTCTAGCTGGGTGCCATATGCCAGTGGTGAGGGTACAGGCGCATGAGCCCTGTACCCCTACAGTGTCTAAGTCCATTCTTATGCATTGTAAGTGCAGTGCTTACATTAAGAGTATATGGTGCTGGGAGCTTGTCATTACGAACTCCACAGCACCATAATAGCTTCACTGAAAACTGAGAAGTTTGGTATCAAACTTCAGAGTACATTAAACCCACACTGATGCCAGTGTGGGATTTATTGAGAAATGCACACAGCGTGCATCTTTGAGATGCCCCCTGAAAAACAATCAGCCTCTGGTGGGTTCCCTGACTGGTGCATGCCAGCCTGCCACCAGGAGACATGTTTTTGGACCCCTGGGGTGGGAGCCTTTGCTACCTAAGCCCAGAAACAAAGCCTTTCCTGGGCAGAGGTGTTCACACCTCCCCCAGGCCAGGAAGAGCCAACTGTGGCAGGGGATCTTCAAAGGCCTGGCAGCCTTTGCTAGGCGACCCCCAGCCTCTCCTGCTATCTTTCGGTGGGAAGACAGGTGGGAAAAACGAGCCAGCCCAAGGAGGATTGCCATCCTCTGCCAATTCCACCCCTCAGGTGGGGAGGTGAGGTGAAGCCCACTCTCCAGTGCTCACCATCTTGCAGATGGCAGGCACTCCCCAATCAGGACTAAGGATTGTGCTCACTCCCCACATGGGTTGAGCACAACAAGGGTGTAGTCACCCTAAAATCAGTAGCCTATTGGCTATTGACCTCAAGACTCCTAAAACACCCCCTTAATACAGTATTTAGGGGGCAGCCATGAACCAAGAAGGCAGATCCAGAAATGACAAGAAAAGAAGATAAGAAGAAGGATGAAGAGCCGTGCAGAGCTAACAAGAGGACAACGCCCACTGACTTGGCCCCATCCCTACAGGCCTGTCTCCCCTCGAACCTGCTCCTGCAAAACCCTGGTGTGTCCAGCAGCCAGGAACCTCAGAATCCCCGGAGGACCTTCCTGCATTCACTTCGAAGACTGAATCTCCCATGAACACCGGACTTGTTCAAACTGCAGCTTCTGGTGCCAGCCAGAGACAGCAAATCCAGCTCATTCTGCTCCCGCCGAACCCAGCCAGAGCTCGAGTAGAAAAACACCACGAGGAGGTCCCCATGGGGATCCTGACCCTAGATCTGGCGACCCCTGACCTGCCTCAAGCCTCCAGATGATGCCTGGAGCCTCAAACCAGAGGACCCCCCCTACCATGACCAGAGCAGGTAAGAAAATCCGGCATCCCAAGGCACCCCTGCACCCGGTGCCCCACAGACTTGTGTGCCCAAACCAATGTTGCCTAACTAACCCACGACATCCCAACTTAACCCTCGACATGGTGGTCCCACCTGGAAGATCCTCGTCCTGAGCCTGCAGTCTTTCTTTGTCCCAGAGGTTCTCCATTGGACACAACACGGCACCCGACCTCAAAACAGCACGCTGCACCTCGCCGCCCTAGTGCCACTGAGGGTGCACCTTTGGTGCTACTTTGATCCCCAACTTGCCCTGAGCTAAACCCTAGGAGCTTTGCTCCCACAACCTCGTGGCCTGCTTGCCAGCAGCCACCAACAGGAGACACCCTATCCTCCATAGGATAACATTTGGCCTCAACACTCTGCACCCGGCCGCCCTAGCGCCGCTGAGGGTGCAACTCCAGTGCATCACTGTCCTTCGTAAGCTACTTCAATTACTTTCTGTCGCAGACTCTCCGGAATCAGGATTGTCAGCCCTCACAGTATAACTCCTTCCTGAGTTATGGATAGATTTTTGTATTTTTGACTGGTGAGCGGTCGTGGGTGTCAGTTCCATGACTGATGTGCAATTATATCTTTCAACTTCAGCATGTCTCTATCATGGCTCATGGCAGTCATGATCTGGACTACTGGTATAGCAGCTGGCGTATTCAATTTTACAAATAAATTGATTGTACGCTTCAGCCCTCTTGGATTGAGTACCCTGACCTCGTATAGGCACTCTGGAAATGTGGTCAGAAGGGTCTTGACCCTTCCCTTGGCAATGCTCTAGGTATAATTGTACTCTTGTCATTGTAATCCCCACCGTTCAATGCGAGGAGGCATCTTGGCTTTTGGATTACCAAAGATATTCAGTAAAGCTTCATGATCAGTTACCAGTGTCAAAGACATTTGAAATAATTTTGATCAAACGTAGGTAATATGAAGTACTTGCCAGATCTGCCAGTTATTATTGAGAATAGGGTACTTCCTAAGAAATCTTATACAGTTCTGCAGGGTAATGTCAGGATAGGATGTCTTAACATTGTCCTCCGCACAACAACTCGTCGCCAGTGAAATAATTTTCATCAAACGTAGGTTATCTGTGTAACTTTATTCAGCATGGGTCAGAAGCAACGACATCCATAATCCACAGAACGAAAACTGTTCAAAGGGAGTGTACCTTAGAACTCTCATAACATTCTAGGAATGTACTACCAGGGGGGTAGCGGAGGGGTAGAGGGAGAAACCAAAAAGAAGGGAAGCTAAGAAAGAAAGGCAAAATGCAACAGCATTCCATACAGGAATACATTATTGTTTACAAGCCCCTACCACATCTAAACTTTCTTTCTCAGGTTGCGAGTAAGGACATTCTGGCTGGGACAAACTTCTACTGGAATATGCCACAATATGCCTTTGAACATTTGGGCATTTGCTTTGCTTTGCAAGGTTAGAGCCTAACTCGACTGGGCTACCATCAACAACCTCTGTATGAAGCTTTGGATTGAAGTAAGCCAATTCAACAGCAGTTTCATAACCTTGGTGATTTTCTTGAAACCTCTCTCACATTCTTGTAGCCACTTAAATGAATCATTTTTCTTCATTAACACTTGTGATGGAGCAGTAATAGTAGCAAGGTCTCATATTTATCTTGAACAGTAACTGGCCCTGCCAAGAAATGAACATATCATGGAAACATCCTGTGAGGTATCAGCATTCATCAGCGCTTGTACTTTTGCAAGATCAGGTGTCTCATCCCCATCTGAATAGATATAGCCTAAAAACTTTAAATTTGTTTTGTGGAACTCACACTTATCTGCATTCAAAGTCAATTACTAAGTAAATGACATACTCTCTTATCACGCTTCTTCTGTTTAGTTACAAAAATCAATATGCCATTGCTATAATTGAATGAATTCACAACAGGCTGTATAAGATGTCGAATGGCATCTTGGAAAAGTTCTGCAGCTGATGACACACCAAAACGGATTTTCTTGATTTGAAACAGACCAACATGTGTAGAAAAGGTTGTAATGTTCTTGCAATCTTCTTCAAGTTCAATCTGGTGATAACCTTTATTTAAATCAAGGCGAGAGAAGACCTTTTCACCATTTAATTGCATTATCATGTCAACAAAGTGTGGACCTGACTATCGCTCTCATACAATTGCCTTCTTTGCTTGACACATGCCAACGTATATGCATAAAACTCCTTTATTGTCCTTGTTAAGCACTATCACTATGAGAGAAACCTATTGCGTGGGACCAGTTGTGCACTCAATAATGTCATGCCTACATAACAATTCAAGTTCTCTTCAACAGCTGCTTGTAAATGAAAAGCAATTTGTCTATGTCTTTGAGCAACGGGGCGGACATCATTAATATGCAACTTCACTTTCATAGTCTTAAGTTTTCCAAAACCATGAAACGATAATGGGAAGTAACTTACTATTTTGTAATAAGCATTCATATTTTAATTCACCCAATATCAGTCCCTTATCAGTGGCTATTCTCTAACTGAGCAGACAGGTAGCTGACACTGTACCTTAAAGCAAATGGATGAGTGCTTGAGCCTTTGTTTTCTTGTGTTTCATTGTCGCTACAAAGGACCCTTGACTTTTTATGGGCGTTGATGTAGCCTACGTCTACACTTTGTTCATTGATAGCATAAGTCGTGACAATGGAGGTTATTCATTGTATTTCTCTTCAAGCATTATGTTTCTTGATGCACCACTGTCGATGAGGAAAGGTATTAAGCAACCACTTATTTTCAATCTCATTTTCAGACAATGTTTCTACGACTTTGGTGCTTTGGCATGCCAACTTTTCTCTGACTGACATGTTTCCTCACTTGCAGCCAGTCCGACATGCCCCTGGTTCTCTGAGGTAAACATCGATGTGGCACAACCATCTCATCTTCCTAACTTTCGCTCAAAATTGAAACAGAAGAACTGTTTGACAATGATTTAGATGACAATCTGCTTTGTCTAATGTCAATTTTACCTCAGGTGATGTTGCCGATTGGCCTTGTGGGTGTGTGTCGAACATTGCTTCTGGAATAATCTGGCAACAGTTTTGTTTGCGTGCCATGACACATTTACTTTTCCGTTCGCTCTACAAACCGTCACAAAATGGTTCTGTTCACACAGCCTTTACATATCTGCCCAATGATGGGATATTTACCTTTGTGTAGACATCACTTTGTGTCCTTCAATCTTTGGCTTGCTTTTTGTACTCATGACTGATTTACTCTGGGTACCTCCAGCATCGTTTTGTCAGCAGCTTGTCTTTCAAGTGCTCCTAAACTCTGGCAAACATCAACGCTCCCTCCAGTCTAAGAGTTTCTCTCAGCATTCATCATCTGAATGAATCTGACAAGCATCCATCAATAACTCTGAGAAATATAGGGCCAAATGTATCAAAAAGCATTTTGCAATTCTCAAATAGTGATTTTTACTGAATCTCTATTTGGTAATCGCAAAATACAATGTATCAAAAAATTCGCTAAAACATACCAATTTGGAAAATTTTGCCTTCACAAAGAAAGATTCCCAATTTGCGATTCTGAAATAGAGAATTTGCATATTAAAGAAATACAAAACTGTGAATCTGCTTTTCTGATGCAGCATGATGACTTCACAACCAGAAAGTGTGGTTTCCCATGCTGTTCCTGGGTGACTGAGTCTGTGTTAGAGGCTGTTAGCAGGAGCGAGCACACCACTCAGGAGAACATCCAGAGTGCAGAGACTGGCACAAATATTCAGCATGGCATCACAGGAGAAGGCAAAGGAGGCTATAGGACACAAGAGAACAATTGAATTCAGTGAAAAAGAATTGGATGTCCTAATTGAGGAAATGGTCAAGAGCCATGATTAATCCCTCTATCTCCCAGAGTCAGAGAAAATAAAAATATGGCTGGACATATAAACAAAAATCAATGCTGTAGGGGTCTAACAACGCTCCAGCAAAGATTTACACAAGTGCTGGTACGACTCGAGGTCAAGGGCAATTGAGAAGGTGACAAGCAGGCTTGCGAACACCAATAAGACCTGCGGAGGACCATCTACCAAGGCTGCGTCTATGCCCCTTGAGGACTTGGAGAAGTCGACCCTACAGATGGAGTCAATCAGTGGTGTTGAGGACATCAACAACTCCGCAACCCCAACCACCAGCCAGGGTAGGATGCATTCTAAAATACACTTGCCTCATAACTCAGAAAATGAACTCTTAGTAAGTTAAGAAACCTTTTTGTATAACCCAACTCCAGTCGACCTCTTGTATAGCATTCAGCAATGCATCATGGTAGTTAGGCACACAAGATGGAAAAAATGTATTTGTAGCAGCATAGGCGCAGTTGAGACAACATAAAAGTGACCAATGAACAGATAATATTTCGGTACATCAATTCAATTTTCATTTAAGTAAAAAATGTCACAAAGCTGTACACACATAATACTAAAGTAATTATGTTCCATTCACAGATACCCCTGTGCCACAGGGCAATGACACGGCAACACATGAGCCAGAGGAGAATCAGGAACAGGCAGGGGAAGAAGAGACAGTCACAACATTGCCAACAACGCCTGCACCAAGAACACACAGGTACACTGTGGCTCCACTACAGGAGTTTGAGGTAGAAGGCAAAGACACCCAGGAAGAGCTGAAGTTGTGGCCAGATGAGTAGGCACAGACCCAAAGTGACCAATTCCACTTGCAGCATCACAATACCAATCGCAGGAGACGCAGAGCAAGAAAACACTGTGCTGCTGAGGAAGGAGAGGACTCCTCTGTCTTTGCTGGAGGACACCATGGTGAAGGTGCAATGCCTGCAATTGAAAAACATGCAGTCAAACCCATCTGTGTCTGAAGAACAACATGGTAGACATTAAGGAGCGCATCAGGAAGTTGACTAACACAGTGGTCGAGGGTCATGGGGCAAATGCTGAAAGCCTCAGGACATGATAGAAACCATTAGAGTCCTCTGTAACACCTTGCAGAGGGAGCATGCCTCCAAACACAGACAAAGTTACCACCTACTAGACTGTTTGGATGTTTACACCAAGGCAATAAACCGTCTGAGCAACGCTACAGCTGTCTTGTCCAGACGCACTCTGTACATGCTGGTGGAAATGGCCCACTGCAGTTCGGATGTAGCCAGGGGATTGGTGCAGGTCACCCCTGCTGTAGAACAGTTACAGACAGGTATTATAGCTGGGACAAGTATACTGGTCGCAGGGGACGTGAGGAGGCCTCCAGTCTCAGCAGCATCACTGCCCCAGACTGAGGCCAGATGACAGAATACGAGGCAAGGCACACCATCCAAGACCTCATCAGGGTAGGCCAAAGTACACATTGACCATTCTAGTGCTGTGCGTGCCCGTAAAAAGTAGTTTGCAATATGACCAAGGCATGCCAATGGGTGTGGTAACCTGTTGCATGTGATGCTCAGTGTAGAATTTTGTGCATGGTTATTTTAAATAATTTTTTGTCCTACAAATTTACACACATGTAAGATAATGACGGCTGTGGACATACAGTTTACCTAAGATTAAGTTGAATAAAAACAGTGGAAAATAAGCCATAAAGTGCATTGTCTCACCATTACGCTCTTAAAAAAAGTTATGTGTTATTTTGTCACGTCTCTGTCTGTCATCTGCTGGCCTTGCACTGTCAGCTGCTCTGCGAGATTGCCGTGGTTCATCCTCTTCATAAGACTCAGAGTCTGTCAGGTCCAATGGTATGCCATTAGTTGTTGCAAGGCTGTGCAACATGGCACAAGTGGCTACTATTTTGCAACATATCTCTGGCCTATACTGCAGTGGACCTCTACTTTTGTGTAGGCAGGGGAACCTACTCTTCAGCAGGCCGAAGGTCCCCTCTATCACACTGCATGTCGACAGCTTATGAGCAACATTGTATTTCCTTTCAATTTGAGTTGCAGGATTCAGGTATGGGGTAAGTATGAAGGAGTGCACAGCATATGCGCTGTCACCTACTGGGTAAAAGGCAATAGATTAGTCACTGTACTGCTTCACCATATCCAGAGAGTCTACCAGACTGTGTTACATGCATTTACCTAGCTGGTATCCTTCGTCAAATTCAACTCCAAGGAGTCATGTGTTTATACCAATGTCTGAATACGAATGAATTGTGCGTACTGCCAGGGCATTTTGCCACTATGTCAGTTATTATATGTGAGGCATTACATATGACCTGGATGTTCATTGGATGAAAGGATTTCCTGTTTCTGAACACATACTCATTACCTGAGAGGAGACAAATGGCTACATGTGTACCATCAATGCACCCAAGGACATGGCAAAATTGGGCTATCAGGTAGAAATCTAATTTAGTCTGCTGCAATTCCTGTGATGTAGTGGGGAATTCAATGTAATGGTGTATCCTCTGGTTTATTGCGTCCAAGAAGACATTAAAAAAAAATGTGAAAGCATACTTTGGGAGACCCCTCCTGCTGCTGCTATCACCCCCTAGTATCTCACTAAAGCTAGTAGGTGCAGTGAATGTAGGACCTGCACATGTGTGAGAATGGCATTGGTCCTGTGAGTCTGCTGCTGCAGTAGTGGATGATGGTCAGCTATCAGGGCTAGTATTGTAGCTTAGTCTAATCTATTTTTGTCATGGAATTCTTCCTCTGGCTGCTGAAACAGGGTTAGGCGCACTCTGAAACTGCATTTTTGACTCCTCCTTCTTCTCTGTGCTGCTGCTCAAATCCTCATCCTCCTTGCTAAGCCGTATAGTGCTGCCATTGTGAAACATTCTGAGGGCCTCTGGGCCTGTTTAAATAGTTTACACCTGGTTACCATCTGATTGGAATAGGTGGTAATTTGCATGTGCAAAATTGCACATTTTGGATTATTCGCAATTTGCAAATGGTTCACACATTGGGCTGCGATCAACAATTTGCGAATTCACAATTCGAGATTCACAATTGGTATTTGCAAAATAAGGATTCACACTTTTTGCAATTATCAATTTTGCGAATGCAAACCCTTTCATACATGGGGAAAGGCCATTTTGCATTTGCAAATGACTGATTTTTGCACTTCGCACAGTTTGCGAACACAAAATGGTTTCATACATCTGGCCCATAGCTTCTTCATCATTAAATTCATTAAACTTACAGTGTTTGATGAGGTATCGAGTCTCTCCACAGATTCATCAATGGTTTCACCAACTTTTTGGCATGCTTGACTGAAAATGGATCTTTTGTAATCAACATTTACCATTGGCTTGAACTTGAAATTCAATGCTTCTTTAATCTAACAGTATGTGTTGTCTTCGTCAGTTTGCATTTTCCTCATGACATCTTTCAAACCCTCGCCTAAAGATTTTTGAGAAAATGTATTATCTTTTTGCTATCATTCTCTTCAAGTACATCAATGCAATCTTCAAATATCTCTATCCATGCAGACTATCACCAATGTTTTACTTTTTGGCTGTATCAAAAGGTGGTGCTGGTTTAAAAAAGGCAGCAGCATGGCAACTGATTACTGGAGTAGCTGACCTTGAGGGTGGAGCTCTTTCTGCTCCTGTTGGCTGTTCATTTGCACCAGTATCATTTGTTCTGCTTCTCAGGTCTTTGCTGCCGTCTGAAATATTTCACTAACCTGAGTGTCTCTCTCTGCTCTTTATTCTTCAAAGAGCTGTGAAGTTGTTCTGAGCCCCACTCAGCAGTTTTGGTGGCAGTCACTTAAGGCATGGACGGCTCGGTAAGACAACCCCGGGCACCAAGTACTGTGGTATGATGACTCTCTCTAATGGGTTTGGTAAGTCCATTTTTACTTCTCTTCCAAATGTCAACTTGCATTTTCTGACACCTAGTTGATCCCTGTCTTGCTTCGTTTCTGTTCGCAGCGTTATTTTGCAAGTTATGATTATCAGTGGCTGTGCTTCGTAAACCTGGTCGAATCCATCTTTAGTGTTAAGACTCCATTTAATGCACATCTTTATATTGCATGACAATGTTGTAACTTTATGTATAGCTTGACCAGCAGATTCTCAGCCATCGATGTGCAGATTCTTTGCAATACTTTTGTTATCTTTTACTGCTTTACGGTGTCTGGAGCTGTGCTCTGACTCAACATGCATGAATCTTTGATTTTGTACTTCAACAGCGACACATGTGGTAGCACGGACAGTTTGCTTGTACCATCTGCAAACTCTCTGAGAGAGGATGTAATTCATTGGGTTACTTATCCCCTATCTAGTCACCAGTTGTAGCGTCCTCCTCAGCCTGGGTACCCGCTAAAAACTACGCCACACACGGAGCTTAATATTAGATGTCTTTATTTGTCTGCGTGTAACTGAAAACTCAACATTCCAAAACAAACTTAAATTGCATTCCGCTCTGACACCTACGCCAAGGTCTACGGAGTCCATTAAGAGCTAAAAAGGTTCCATCATAAAACTTGCAGGAGACTTCAGCTAGCACATTCATTTTCAGGCACTGCTTTCAAATCTCTTGCTATGTCACTCTTTAAAGTTAGTAGTCTGCTGGGACAAACTTTTATTCATGGACTGCACCAGCAATGTTAGGATCTATTTTAGGCAACCTGATTCCCAGCCCCTACCACGAGCATTCCAACAACTATAGCAGTAGATAGTTTCTAAATCTGATAGCATCCCTATTCATAGCTTCTTCACATGGTGTTGCTGTCATTTATGTTAAGAAGTCAAACAGGAAAGAGACTCATCGCACATTACTAAGCACAAATGCACAATACACACATTCTGTGCCTTTACTGTAACGAATGCAATAGAACATATGAATAAGGTGCGCACAATGTGCTGCTTCTTCACTGCTGCACTACACATGGCCCCAAACACATTGTAAGGCTGCAAAAGACATTCTGAATAATAGTTTGTCCCTAGGTAACATTTCAATCAGAAGCCAGGTGGTCATTGTTGTACAGCAGCTATGACATATTAATATTATGCTTGTGTACACAACAATGCTCAATTCTTGCACTTTGCATTCACACATTAATCTTTAGAAATCTAGTTGAAAGCATAGTAATTTTATGAGTTACTGTGATATGCAATATTAATTGTTGGAGAAAGAAGCAAACAGTGAGACAGAACAAACTGCTCAATGTCATATCTGATTTTTCCAAGAATTTGACCTGATCTAAATCATAATATAATCATTTTTATTTAACCCAAAATTGAAAACATTGTTAAAACTTTGAGAGACTACAGGAGTGGAGTGGCAATGCGAATAGCCTGGGCCTTCTTAATATCAGTCCTGAAAAGAGTTTTCTCGTTCACGGTTTGACAAGACCTCATGAGTCAGAAGCCACTTGTTTGGGCCCTTCAGCACTGCCAAACAGAGGCTTCCATTTCCGAGACCAAGCATTAACACTCATTAATTCCAACCAGATCTCCTGGAGTTAAAAGATGAACTTGTGAAAGAGCACTGTAAAGGCACCCCAACAATTCTATTTCACTTAGAAGGATTATGCAAAATGACGTTAGTTACGTCTTTTCTTCCCCCTGATGCCACTAAGAGTACTTTCAATCCTTCTCCAGTGCGCTGTAAAGGGTTATCAACTTTCTTTGATGAGAAAGTTCATAATTTTGTACACCACATTCCCTGCCGCACCTACTGTGGTTACATTGGTTGATCCGCCGTCTAATTGCAAGTCATTACTCCTCAATTTTTGTACTATCTCAGAGGCAGACTCTTTAAGTGAACTGGAGAAATGTAAGCCCGGCTCTCCGGTTGACCCTTACCCACCCCAACTACTTAGAATGATGCTCAAGATGTTAAGACAGTTCTCAACAACATCTGGAACACCTCCCTGGAATCTGGCATATTTTCAATTAATAGGAAGCAAGTGTTCCTTATCCTGCTACTCTAGCAACCAAATGCTGACCTGTCTGTTTCAAGCAATTTTAGACCTATTTGCCTTCTATCAGCGCCTGCAAACATTCTTGAGAAACTGGTCAACAATCAGTTATCCTCCATTGTGTAATCAAATGGCCTCCTCCATGATTCCCAAATCTGGCTTTCAGGCAGGATAATGACTGCTATTTTGGAAGTCTCTGAGTTCATTAAGGAAAACTTGGCTGCGTTCCAGAGCAGCATTCATGCCAAGGGTCTCACTTTGCTTAAATCCTTCTTGAAAGGTAGATCACAACAAGTGCATTTCCATCCTTTCTCATTCCCCCAAACCATTCCTATACGGGGTGCCCCTGGAGTCAGCCCTGAGCACGCTGTTGTTTAACTTGTACCTTGCTCCCTTAGCGAGCCTGATAGAATCATGGGGTGTGAAGGTTGTCTTCTATGCGTATGATACCCAGCTTCTTTTTTCTTTTCAGGAATATTCACAGGCTGTCTTCTATAAACTCAAAGAGAGCCTGAAAGGAGGGGCTGTCTGGATGGAGACAAACTTCCATAAGTTGAATTCCAACAAAATGGAAGTCTCTTTTTGGTCTTAGCGGTCCTCCCCCCTGAACCTCTGGTGGCCTGAAGACTTAAATCCTCCCCCAACCCCGACAACCTCTGTCAAGAATTTGGGTATTATTTTTGAGTCTGCCCTTTTCTTTTCTGCCCAAATATGGCTGATCTCCTCAACAGGCTTCCTCAGATTAAATTTTTTTTTAGGAAGCTGCTGCATCTTGTTTCGGAGCATACCTGGAAAATAGTGGTTTACACAATGGTAACCGCTCGTCTGGATTACACTAAAAGCCTTTATCTGGGCCTCCCCACTTTTTGACTCATAGACTTCAGACCATTCAAAATGCTGTGGCTAGACTTATTAGACAAGTCTCTTTTTCTCAGCATATCTTCACCCCCCCACCCCCCCCCCACCTGAAACTGCTACACAGGTTTCCAGTGGTGAAACACATTACATTATAAGTCCTTACAGTGGTTTTTAAAGGACTTGCAGGAAAAGAACCTTGCTATCTCAATAGCTAAGTGCGCTGTACAGGCAACACAGAGAATTTAGGTCTAATAATCTTTGCCTGATGCAGATTCCTAAATTCTCTAAAGCTCGATGCAGAGGCATTTTCTTTACAGTACTAACAGCTAAGCAATGGAATTCTCTTCCACTCAGCCTCTACAGGGCACTGTCAGTTGCCATTTTTGAAAGAGACTTATAAACGTTACAATTTGCCTCTGACTGACTCTTATGGTGGCTTCTGTATGATATCAGCCTTCATAAATTTTGAGCACGGGATGCTTCACCTTGTTTTTTGTTTATCTGAATAGGAAATTCTGAAAAAGAAGGAGCTTTGGCTGTCTCTTTTGAAGGTGTGTGTTGGATCATGGTTCTATAATCTGATATTCAAGACATTTTGCCATGCTCTTTTCCATATAGAGCTGGTATGTTCCTGAACATTCCTCATCTTTAGATGGAGAAGTTTCGTCTGTCCGGGAAACCAAGGAGGAGATGAGATGGAGGCTTGACCATTTGGAAGTGTGAAAAAGTTCCACCATGGTTTGTATGTTCACTGGATATAGTAATAGAACCTGAAACCAACTGGTCAGGATTCTACCACTGGTCTTCAAATTAGTTGAATTTACTTATGAACTGTCTGAACCTAAAACGTCTGACTGGGCCTTTTGCACAGAGATGCAGTGCATAGGACATGATATATTGTTTCATCCTACTAGGTTGTACAACGTTGGCTATTGACTATATAAAAGCGCAAGATCCATATTTATTTCTGAACTCAGCAAAATATTTCAGGCATTACTCTCTGAGATGCATTGTGTTTACAACTGATCTGGTCATGTTCAGAGTTCCCCTTTGGATTACTTATTGAGTCATTGCTGCACATTTAGTGTAGTGTTTGGTATAGTGTCTGTGCACTTACCATTTCATAAGATCTGTTTGACTGTAAATATGTGTCTTAAAGATGGGTTATTATTGGAGGTTTTGTGTACACATAACACTTCGCTGTATACGTATACTGTATTGTGACCCGGATTACTGAGTTGCAGTGTACCAAGATTAACCTAACACACCCTCTCTTGGGTTAAGCTTCGAACAGATCGCCCAAGTCTATCCCAAAGTGACCAAACATTCCTCTTGCACACTATCTAACTTGAATGCTGTCTGCTAGTAACCCAGCTTTCTCTCATTTAGAGATCCAAGAGCGAGTGGGTGCTAAAATTACTCTTTCCAATGATCCTGGTCTGGCAGTTTATTTCCGTAAAAGATATGCTAGTGGCGAAACTATATCTGTAAATAAAACTTTTCTTTGTGCCTTTTGTGTCATTTTAATCACACTGCTGGCAGTTCCATTGCTAAAGTCTGACCTAATGCCTTCTACATGCTGACCCAAGAGTACCATCCTTCTTTCAAGGTCTAATTTATATGCAGAGAAGGGGACATATAATACCATTGTTCCATAATAAAATATAAGGCTGTCTAGATAGATCATGTTGAAGAAATGAAATGCTCAGGAATGTCTATATCATGGGTCTAAACCTTTTTCTGTAGTAAGAGCTGCTTATGTTCAATGAAAATCATCCCACGCTACTAGTATGTGTGTTGTAATGGTGACCATATCGGACACATTTACATTAATGGTCACCCCATCAAATATTTTCAGCAATGATCACCTCAAGGCATCAGGCAGGGTGCTAGCAATACATAAAAAAAGGCTACGTCGATTTGTACTGCCTCTACTTAACACATAAGAGGCAGAGCTGCACTGTCTGTGGCATAAAGGTAATAATACAGGAATACATTTTTTGAATCCACACGTTTTGCCACGTATGAGCTTTAAATATGTTTTTCAAGTTCAATCATTTTTCTTCAAACATCAGCTTCTGAGAAAAGTTCTAAAATATATTTTCATCCTGAAACCTTGCTTTTAAATTGTAGTACTCATAACTGAGCCAACCAAACTCTAATTTAATAGGCTCGGGTGCACACAGGACCGTTACTTACAAGTAGCTGGTGAGCTACTAGTAGCTTATGAGCTACTAATTGGAGAAGCCTGGTTTATATTATATTGAAGAAAAGGACTCATGTAATATGTGATGACATTCTTAACTTTACCAAAGCAAGAAGAAAGTTTTTTTAAACTGAAAAACTCCAACTACAATGTACACTTGGGAAGTGTCTGGAGCCTAAGAGTATTCACTGTGTCCCTGAAATAGAATGTTGCCTCCAAATTGATACATTCTCAGATTTGTCGACTTCCGACAGAGTAGCATAGTAGAACACAGGGTTGCTGTTATACTTTGTAGGGCTCATCCCTGGCCTTTGCCACTCAGTCCAGCATATTGACATGTCAATAAAGGTGCCACTATTCAGAATGCTGGCATCTTCCTTTCTGACTGTAAACATCTACTTTGTGCTTAACAAGCAAATATACCATGAACTAATACACCAACACAAAGAGGACATAAACACGAGCAAATTCTCATGTTTGGCTTCCTGTCTGTAATCTCATGATTTTATAGAGACAAGAAAACTATCTCTTGCCTACAAGCTCTGCAATTTTCAGCCTGAGTGTTTTTAACCATATTTAGTACGTTGAAACTTAGGCTGACAGTTGAGTGGTTGGAACAAATGTATTCGTAATGGTGTTTGTTGGATAATGGAGCTGCCATGTAGGGACCTGGGCCTTTGATAGTGCTTAATTTATAAAATATTAAGTGTGAGGGCCTTTCTCAGGAGGCCACTGCTGCATGCACCACCCATTGCATCTCCCAGTGTATCGAATGAAAGTAGCAGCATAACTACTAACCATTACACTTCTACAACTGTGAGAATTTAGACTATTCCAGGCCACCCTAACATATAAGGATGGCATTGATGGCAGGTGTTATTCATTTACAATGTACATTGAATTATTAAACACTGGTATTGTACTCAACTCAAAATTAGAGAGACATTGCCATAATGGGACAAATGATGATGTCGGAAGGACTCCTGTACGCCCGACACCATATCTGTCTGGAACCGCCCAGCCTTAGGTCAGCGGTTCCAACTGAAGGATTACGATCATGCATTTTACAATGGAAGCTTGTGCGGTGGGCGGAAAAGGCTTGCAGCACAAGCTTCCATTGTAAACTGGATATTTGAATCATCCCTGCACTGTGAGGCAGGCACCTGACGGGGCCTGCCACACGTTGCAAGGATGTTTAGGGGGCACCATAGGTGTCCCCAGGCCCCATAGTGGAGGGCCAGAGGAAAGGGGGCCCTGCCAGTGGCCCCCAAAACCACTTTCTACCTGCCTTTTTATGGCGGGCGGACCAACATGAAAGGGCAGATGGAGAGTGGCAACATAATCCTGACAGCGAAGCAGAGCCTGGCTCCACCGTAATTAGGGGATTAAGGTGCCTTCTAAAGAGCTCCTTGAGCCTGCCGGATGCACCGCGGATGGCCCCTCCACTCAATGCCTCCACCCACCACATCGTAATGTAATGTAATGTATGTGGTCTTGTAAAGCGCACTGCTGCCCTGAGGCGTCGTGGCGCTGTAGACCGCTGGGGAACCCGTCCTGGCTATCCCTGTGAGATGGTCCCTACTGGGTATCTCCAAGGTGAAACCAGGCATCCCCGGCGAATGTGGGGGGCCGTTGTAGAGATGAGGCAAGCTAATGCCCAGAGTTTCCGAGTGTGATCCCTGGTTAGAGTAGGCACCGAGGCGAGAATTATCGAGTCCGCTGACCCTGGTCCACGACCCTGCCGCGTCGGGAATTGAACCCTGGTCCCGGGCCGTTCTCTGCTTTCGGTCATGCCGCCTCTAACCAGTGAGCCACACCACTCCACTGTCCACAATGTGGCGGGCGGACCGCAGTGCAGATGTCGGTGGGACCGACATCAATGTGCTGTTTATGTCGGTCCCACCGACATCATAATCAGCCCCTATGTGGTGGACTATCATTAGTGCAGGTGTTGAGAATGAAGTGCCGGCATTGAGTGGCGGAAACTACTGGCTCAAATTAAGCACTGCTCTTTGACTCATAAGGATCTATGCCTAGGGCTCAGTATTTTAAATATTATTTTGTTCCAACTTCCTTTATGATTTCAGAGCTGTTCCTCCAAGTTGAGGCTTTGGTCACTTTTTTGTTTCACATTTTACATATATTGCTGCAATAAGTTTGCACCCATTTGTTCCTAGTCATTCATACTACAGATGATTGTCCTCCATGTTCTGCGCTCATTTTCACTGTACTTTACCCCCGATATCTACTATTTATAATACAAAAAATGGTCCTTAGAAATAGAAATCCTTCATATGATTCATTTAACCAAAAATATAGAGATTGATAGATAGACAGACAGACAGGCCGTATGCACATGAATTTTGGTCTGTAAACAGTATTTTGGTGTACAACTGCCAGCTGTATCACTCATTAATTGTTGCTTATTTCAAGAGGTGATGTTTCCCCTTTTGGAAGTGACCCTCTTACCTAGTAATTAATCGTACTAAGGTTCACATCAGAATGCAGTAACTCTGACTGCTAAGGCAACAGAGAGGAGACATGCGTGTGCGCGATCCAAGATGGCTTTGCGCGTTTTTCGTTTAAAAACGCTGAATTTTGTCAGAAAATTGCCCTGGAGGAGGCTGCTGCATCTAAAAAAGGACTTACCAGTATTGTGGAGCAATTTCAGTAGATTCCGCACAGCGGAAGTGGGGTTTTTCACCACCTGGTTCCTGCTCCCTGCACAGCATTCAGGTACAGCCAGACTTTCTGTCAAGGGGGCGGAGTAAGCTTTCAGGAAAGGGCCTGGCTTGGGCCTAGCCATTCCCCTAGCCCATTTTAGCTGCTGCACCAGTAATTTATTGGTTCTTTTCACAGCGTTCACTGTTTAATACATTATTTTGCCTCTGTAATTATAATTCTGACTCTTTTTTACTTGAAAATGGAAAATAAAAGTTCTATTAATAATAAAAGGAGGCAGCAAGTTTCTCCTCCTCCTGCTAAATCTATAGTAGTGGAGTCTTCTGAACCCTCACTATCTTTAATATTGGAAGAAATTCAGGCACTTTGTGTCACTACAAACACTATTGCAGTTGAAGTAAAAAAAGTGCGTAAAGAAATGGCCAGCCTGTCAATGAAAATATAGGATAATTCCATCAAAATACAGGATAATAAGGTCAAAATTGACACATTTACTCCACTTGTGGCAAAAATTTCACCTATGTGCGCAACATTATTGGACTTGGAAAATCGTAACAGACAATATAATCGACGCATATTTAATTTACCTGAAGATGTTGAGGGAAATAACTGTAGATTATATTTGGAGAATGTATTACCTCGTCTTTTACAAATTGAATTTTCTGAAAAGTTTGACATTGATAAGGCTCATAGGAGTCCGTCACATAGGTACCCCCAACACAAAAAAACGCGACAAGTGATTTTTAAAGTTCTTTGACACCACCATTTGGTTCTAATCAGAAAAGCAGCTAGAGAAATACCTTCATTGATGGTAAATGGGAATAGAATATTTATTCATCAAGACTTCGCCAAACAAACTGTCTCAATTCGCAAAGAATTCACTGCTCTTCGTCCTCAACTACGAAGTCTGGGCTACAAATATAGTCTCTTTGATCCATCGACGATAAGCATTTGGAAGGATAATTTTTTGAAATCTTTTCAGCGTCCAGAAGATTTGAGATATTTTTGGGATCATCAGTCACAACACTCAATGGATACCAATGACTCTGCTACTTGATTTTTGCCAGTTATGCCTTTTCTGACACAGTACTGAAATTTCTATATAATGGGCTCCAGCGGTTCCAGTCATGCTTGTAAAGTGTGTGTGTGTTTCACATTTATGTCTTCTGTTTGTTGTTTTTTCATGTTTCCTTTCCTTCTTCCTTATCTGGCGCTTTCTTTTTCTCATCCTCTTGATCTTCTTGTATTTTCCTCTTTTTGAACTCTTTTCTCCTTTCTTCTATTATGGCTAATATACATAATATTAAAGTAGTTTCAATATATGTTAAAGGATTGCGTAAACCAGTTAAAAGTACAAACATTCTAGATTATCTAAGTAGTTACTAAGTTGATGTTTGTTTTATACAAGAGACTCATATAGATGATACAATTTTAGATTATATGAAAAAGAAATGGGTAGATGATATTGTCTCTTCTCCTTCTAATGGTAAAAAAATGGTGTAGCTATTTTCTTTGCAAAAAAACTACACTGTCAAATTTTGAGTAACATTTCTGATAAGGATGGTAGATCTATACTGGTTAAAATTCATGACTCATTTCTATTTTTATTAAATCTTTATGGTCCTACAGCAGATGACCCAGTTTTTTGGACTAATCTTACAACAGAGGTTCTAAAGGTCAGTAATGCCCCTTTAATTGTTGGAGGTGGTTTTAATGTTATCTTTGACCCTTTATTAGATAGATTATCTCTTACTAAGTTTCACCCTTCTAAATTTTGTTTTGCTTTCAAATCATTTATTCAAGCCACTAAGTTAGTTGATATTTGGAGATTACATTTTCCTACAGAAGAATGCTTTAAATTCTTCTCAAATCCTCATAATTTCCATTCTAGAATTGATTGTTTATTGGTTTCCAGGCAACTAATTAGTTCAATAACTACTCCTAATATTGGTAACATTGACATCTCAGATCATGCTCTGATTACTTTGGTTTTGAATTTGGAATCAACTTATACTAAACAATCTAGATGGCGAATGAACGCTGGTAGAATTTTAAATGAGCATAACAAACCTAAACTTTTAGCCGCCATTCAAGAATATTTTATACTCAATCCTGAAGGTTCTACTTCTATGATTAATAGATGGGATGCTTTCAAAGCTTATATTAGTGGTGTAACAATATCTATTATGGCTCACTGTTAGAACTGGCATCAGTGAATCTCCCTTCCATATTGACGGATTGCCTCCTCTGTTTTTGATATGTTTTTGCTGGATTTATGGTTTGGGCACTGTGCCACTTCTAATCAGTGCCACAGTGCAAGTGCTCCCTATTTTAAATTAATGTACTGGTTGGTTATTCTATGATTGGGTTATTTGATTTACCTGTCAGCCCCTAGTACAGTGCAACATGTGTGCCCAGGGCTTGTAAATCAAATGTTGCTGGTGGGCTTGCAGCATTGGTTGTGCCACTCACAGAAGCAGCTTGTAAAGTGTGTCTCAGGCCTGCCATTTTTTAGAAAGCAGGTATTTGCTTGCCTAACCATTTGAGCCTGCCTCTGCTGGGTTGTATATTCCTTGTTTGGGTTTGTGAGTGACAGGGCTGGGGAATTTCAGGAGACAGGTTGTGACAGCCCAATGGTGAATAGAGAGATTTACATCCAGATGGGAGGGAGGAGTGCACCTGGGACCTGAATAGGGCTGGGCCTTCCCTCTACAATACTTGCTCCACCCCTTGTGGCTTATATGATGTCTCTGCCCTGCACTGTGAAAGGAGAGGAGGAATCATGTCAAAAGAGTGCTCCAAAGCTGAATCTTCACTCCCCTGTGCTGGCTCCAACTCCTGTGGGGCGTCTGATGTCTCTGCCCAGCACAATGAAAGGAAGAGAGTCATGTAAACAAAGTGCTTAGGAACTGGTTTGAACTAGGCAGAGGCCTCTCTGCCTTCAGAGAACAAATGATTTTGGGGTATAAATATTGGGACCCTGCTCCCAAGAAATTAGATCACTTCTGGAACAAGAAACTTTTCTGCCAAGGAGAAGAGCCAAGGAAGCTGCAGGAGTTTGGACTGCCCCTCTGCCAGTGTGCAGTTTGCCTGGTTGGCCTGCAGTGGTTGCCTCATTGCCAAGTAGAAGGAACTTTGTAAGGAGTTTCATCTACAACATATTCTGCAAGGGCTTGAACTGTGCTTGCCTCCTTCTGAAGTCTCAGGGCCAAAAGACTTCGCCTCCAGCTCCCTCCTAAATTTCCTTGCTGGGAATTCTGACTCCAGTCACTTGCATGCCGCTGGGAGCTGGAAGCGCGACGCATCGAGAAGAAGCGTGTCACCGTCGCAGCTGAAATCCTCCCAACGCCGGAGAAGCGAGCCTTCGCCGCATCTCCCTGGAAGCGTGTGTTCATCGAAGCTGCCTTCTGTCGCATCACCGGAGAAGCGTGACAATATCGAGAGACTCGCCATCGCATCACCGGAGAAGCGTGTCGCAGGGCCTGTCGCGGCTCCAAAGTACACAGGCTGCCAGGGCGTCATCGCATCGTCATCGCATCGCCGCATCAAGGGCGCCATCTTCTCGCATCGCAACTGGATCATCGCATCGCATCAAGGCGCCATCTTTCGCACCGCAACGGGCCCGCAAGCCGAGAATCTACACATTACCTTCGCTCCGGTAAGGCTCACGACGAGTCCCCTACTCTACGCATCATTGAGGAAGGACGCAACCGTTCCCCCGGATCACAGAACCAATGCATCTCCCCTTTTGCAAGCCTTTTGTTTAATTTGCGTTACGCATCCAGGTACTTTGTTGAGAACTTTGTCACATTTGCCCACAACTTGATTTAAGACACTTTAATCATCTTTTAAGTAATCTGAAGTGTAGTATGGTGTATTTTTGTCGTTTGTGGTCTTGTGTTTAAGTCTATATAAAGAATATTTTTTTTTGTAAAACCTTTGTTGTGTCTATCTGTAGTGTTATCACTGCATTACTCTGTATATTCACAAATGCTTAACACACTGCCTCTGAGATAAGCCTGTCTGCTCATGCCAAGCTACCAAGGGGATGAGATATCATCTTATCAGCTATAGCATCTCTTAAAAAGAACAAATCTCCTGGTCCTGATTGGATTCCAGCGGAATTCTACAAAGAATTTCAGACACACCTTTTACCTTTTTTACACCAACTATTTACGTTTTTTGGATCCACAGGATCTACCTCTGGTTCTTTCTTCCAGAAGCTTTAATTATAGTACTTCCGAAACCAGATAAAGATTAATAAAGACTGTAAATGATATGCTAAAATACTTGCTACTAGATTAGGCCCCATATTAGATTCTATTATACACCCTGACCAATCTGGTTTTATGAAGAATAGATATTCTGCTAATAATATAAGAACTTTGCTACACATTATTGAACAAAGTCCTACTTTAACGGTGCCATATGGAATTTTAGCCTTAGATTCTGAAAAGGCATTTGATAAAATCCATTGGCAATTTTTATTTCATACGTTATCCTCATTTAATTTTGGAGATACTTTTATTCACATGATTTCAGCTCTATATTTTGACCCTACTGCTCGTTTATTTAATAATGGCCAAGTCTCAACTCAATTTTCGCTTTTTAGAGTTATAAGATAAGGATGTGCTCTTTCTCCTCTCTTATTTTTAATTGGCATTGAACCTTTTCTTACCTCAATAAGAAAATGTGATAATATTAAAGGAATCATTATTAAGGATGTGACTGTTAAAACCTTTGATTATGCAGATGATGTGCTTTTATTTGTTAGTGACCCTATATCTTCGTTCCCCTCATTAATGGATATTATAACAAATTATTCTACAGTTTCTGGATACACTTTAAATACCAACAAAACTGATTTGTTTCCCTTAAATGTTTATTGCACTCCTGATATGCTTCCCATGCATTAAATTATTTGGCAAAAAAATAAGTTAACATATCTTGGAATTTTATTTTCCTCATCCATAAAATTGACAATAAAGGAAAATTGTTATTTCATCCTAAATTATATTAAAGACAAACGTCTAAGTGGTCATCATTACATCTTTCATGGTGGGGTAGGATGGATTCTGTTAAAAAGACTATAGCTACCAAAATCTTTTATACCCTTGCCATGGTTGCTACTCAATTTCAATTAAAGTTTTATAAAGATAGATTTTTGTAAACGTTTTTATGGAACAACAAATCTCCTCGTATTAGTTATAAAAAATTAAAAGTGCCTAAATGTAATGCTAGATTCGGTATCCAAGACTTTTTTCTTTATCATAAAGCTTTTGTTTTAAAACAAAGTTCATTATGGTTTAAACACTCCTTTTAAAATAATCCTCCTGCATGGCTTTGTATTGAGAAATCAAGAGTAAGTCCATCTCCGTTCCCTACTTTGGTGTCAATGCATAACAATGCTACATTTTTTCAAAAATCAGTTATTATTAAATCTACTAAAATGTTATTTAATGATCTTGACTTAATTTTTCAATTTTCTGATTATCTGCAGCTTTAAAATCCATCACTTATTGTTGGAAAGATGTTTTTATATTATCTGTTAATGCTTGGTGGTCGTGGGTTACTTTTTCTAGCAGAGGTGCTCAATTATCCATGAATGGGATTACTAACAATTCATTCTCTTATCAATCTTATTGGTTACCTGTTGATGTATATTTATCCTCTTAATGTTGCATTAATAGCTTGAATTTTTAACTCAACTAGACTATTATTATTATGAAATATAGTAGCTCTGTATACATCTTATGCCTTAGTTGTTATATTTGTCTCCTCCCTCCCCCTTCTTCCATCCCCCTTTATGTATATTTTGAATATGTAATATCTCACTAACTATTGTAAATTTTTTAACGACTTTGGTTACTGTATGCATTGGTATTTAGGTATTTTTGTTAAATAATAATATTTTATGTATTGTCTTTATTAGTTGTATTTAAACAAAATTCAATAAAATATTTTGAACTCAAAGGCAACAGAGAGGCCTCACCTTGGCCTCTTTTGATTCCTTTATTCCTTTACCAATAAAAATCGACCTGACCCAAGTTACTTGTTTTGCCTTGAGAAAACTCTTTGGTGCAATATGCCAGAGCAAGACATATGTTGGTTGCACTGAGAAGCAGTCTGGTCATATGAAGGATTTTTGATAATACAATAACAATTCTACGGAATAAAGTGTTGATCATTTGTACACTCATTAGCAATAGTGAATAAGAGCATTCAGAAATCCCACACCAAATTGCTAGACGGAAAATATAATGAATGCCAGCAAATCTGTTTATTGTTATATACCTCTTAAAATAAAATGGAAAAGTATGACGAAACTGTGGGACAAACACCATCTAAATTCCACCTAACTTTTCCTTAGATTGTGATATACAAAAAAACGGACTTCATTTACATTAATTGGTCCATAAATTAGTCTTAAACCTATACATCTACAGAGTTAAAAGAAATGTTAATCATTTTAGGTTTACATGTCATTTACAAAACCACTAAGAGAAAATCATGAATTTTCTTAATATATACTCCAATCAGTGTGTAAATTCACCCATTATTTATCATGCTATTGGCAAATGAATTACTCGATGCCGCATCAGCTACAAGAGAAGGTGTAATGATTTTACCATAATTCACAGGGCAGTTTGAGAGACCTACAGATAGTACTTGAAACACTGCATCTTATTGATACAAGCAGCATACATTCTTCCGAGAGGAAATATTAAATTACTTGAAATTTCATAGTCATATTGGACTTATGTTTTTCACTATGTACCCCAGCAACGAGTGTGCATGACCTGAATCTATATCTATATATAATAATATGAAACTTTTCTGATCTCTCGTCGTCATTCACGTCTTCCTGCTTGACAAGTAGAGCAAATTGACAGAAGGCAGTGCTCGCATTTAGAGAAAGTACAGGTTGGCGATGAATGCACTGTGTTTTCGCAACTCTGAGAGAGACTTCGCCTCTTGGCTGAATACACTATCCGAGACATCTGAATACAGGCGAGGAAAATACACAGGACTTCAATGAGGTTTCCAAGTGGTAGCTGCCCGGTTATTCTACTTGAATAAAGCAAGGATCCTCATCACTTCAAACACTATGTTTAAATATTTTCTTTTTGATACATGAGTTGTATTAAGGTGTCCATCAGCTGGTAAATTGTTTGCGTATTGCTCAGATCTTTAGAAATCTAACCTGATTTTCTTACATTGTACTTTATGAAATAAATACCTTGATGTAGTTTCAAATCAAGAAGCATGCTCTAACAAGACAGAAGGAAGTTATTTATAGTGAGAAAAGCAAATACTTGTTACATTCATTATATAGATAACATTTGTGTTTGTTTTAGGGAAACTCATTTTCCCTCATCACAGATACAGAAACATAGAGATATTCTGAAAGTCTATTAAATGCGGTAGAATATATTAGATGCTGAAGCAAGGGTGTTAAGGTTTTGCTAAAAGATATTAGATGCTCTAGCATTGGTGTTCCGATATTAAATTGACGTTTCTCTTATTTTTGGATATTAGTTCTTATCCAATTGAAGAAGATGCATTGCTGAATGCCAAATCAGAGTGGTGATATCCTCTGTCTCTGTTTTCTCTCCTATCCCGTTCCACTTATCCAGTGTGTAAGAAATAAGGGGCAAGATGTATCAAGCTAAATTTCGATCACAAATGCTGAAATTTTGCGAATTTCAGCATTTGTGATCGCAATTTATCTGTGTGCAATGTATGAATGATTAAAGAAAAACCTTATTCGCAAAATAAGGAATTGCAAAATGTGCAAATCCTTATTTTGCGAATGCATTTAGAGAACCGCAATTTGCAATTCCCTAAATGCTATTCTAGTAGCCATCGCAAATTGTGATCTTGCTGTAAGGAATCACGAATTCACAACAACTTCAAGTTGGTGGTAATTTACGATTTCCTCCAAAAAACATGTTTTGCTTTTTTGCACAGTGTCATGTGGCACACACACATGCCCTTGGGGCATGTATGTGTGCCACATGTGCACACATGCACATTTCAGGGGTGCAACAGGGTGTCCTTTTGGAACCCTTGCACCCTTGATATTGCATGGGCAATTTGTGAGTACCTATTTGGGTACTCGCAAATTGCGCATGCAATTCCCATTCATTCCTATGGGCCTCTTGGCCCATAGAAATGAAGGGGAAGGGGTTTCTTAAATTGTGAAATGCAATTTGTGATTCGCAATTAAGGAATATGTAGGAATCACAATTAATATTGTGATTTCTACTTACATATCATTTTGCGATGCCATAATAGCGATTCACTAAAAATCACTATTAAGGACTCGCAAACTGCAACAATGATACATTTGCCCCTAGAATCCCAGTTGAATCACAATCCTGGTCAAAGTGAACCATTAAAGTCACTAGATAAACCTTTGCTCAACCCTCAGATAGCTTGGTACAGAAAAGACAGGCTTATATTAGAGGCCAGCAACGTAAAGTATTTATGCAGCATTCAAATGGTAATAATGTGAAAACACATACAAGAAACATCTCAAAGCAATTCAGAAAAATTTAGATTATTTTAACAAATACATTTTACATCATAAGGACAAAAATCCAATAAGTAGAATTGGAGATATGATTTTTAAAGTTTGGATTTCAAAATACTGTCAAAAAAGTGCAAAGCAACAACCGCAGGTATCTGGTTGCACTAGACCAGGTCAAAGTCAAAAGTTAAGGCTACCTGCCATCGATCGCTGATCATATACGAGGACAGGCTTGTCCCAGTGTAAATTTACCGTACGTTTTATGCAGGGTAAAGGTCTTCAGCAAGGCCAGGCAGCAGGCTGGACCGAACGAGTGGCCCGATGATGCTGAGGAGCCATGTCAGGAGAACTCAAAGTCAATCGAAGACTGCTCAGGGTAGGACCCGATAACACTGTTGCCAAGGGATGTCGGCATTAATTGAATGCTGCTCAACATCAAATCCGATAAATCTGTCGATTGGGTGTGGCTCAGCATTGAGTCCAGAAAAGCCATTGATTAAGGAAGTCAGCCTCGAATTTCTGCACCAAGTTCAGTGAAACTTTCAATTAGGCAAAGAGGAGTACACTCTGACCACAGCCAAGGGTCCAGGACCTTTGGGACAGCACTTTGCGGTCAGGACTAGATCATAACAAGGCTGTCAGAGGGGACCAAGTTAGGTGCAGCTGGGACTGGTCAGCTGGAAAGCAGGAAAATGCCTCTTGGAAGATTGATGTGGCCCTGTAGCTCAAACAGGAGGTCAGCTAACTGACCCTTGAAGGCATCTGAGGCTAAGGCAAACAGGCCCAGTCATCCTTCAGATTCTTCAGACAGCAGGACACCCCTTCTGATTCTTCTTGGGGCCATGGGTGTGCAGAGGGGATGGCACTTGTTTGCCCAGTGCCAGCCCATGGGAGGTAGTCAGTACTTTATCCACCCTCTAAACTAGTTGTAGGCAGCTACCCCTCTTCCCCTGGGCTTGGAGCCAGACTGACCAGAAAGATGAAAGGGAGAGAGGCCTAGGTGTGTTCTTCATCTGCCAGTGGCAAGATAGGCATCCTTTGAAGCTCAGGAAAGGCCTTGGCACACCCCCTGGCCATCATGTTAAGGATAAAAACTCTCACCCCACACCCAGGGCCCTGTGTCCACTGTCTGGGATCAATACGCATCTCTGCACAGGAGAGCAATTAGTAGTCAGGTGACAGCTCGACATTGGCAGGAAGGTCTTTTGGTTTTGAGCCTGAAAAAAACAACATTCTAAAAGTGTATTTCCAATATCTTAATGTAAATGCAACCTTACCATTAAATTGGATTTTAAAATACTATTAAAATGAGTCCTTGAATTACTTTTCTAGCAAATCCCAAAATGTAGCTCTAATTAAATGGTTTAGTGTAAACCAGTGTTAATACAGGAGATTCAGGCTTGCCACAGTGAAAAACTACTTTGGAATCTTTTCTCTTCCAGGACATGTAAACATTAAATATGCATTCTACTTTTAAATACAATGCATCGTATCCTATGGGTATTGAAGGCCCACCTTAGGGGTGACTATCAGTATTGAAAATAAAGGTTTAGGTCTGTCAAAAGACAGGTACAAATGGCAGTTTAAAACTGCGCACCCTTGCTGCAGTGGAGGACCTGGAGGCCGGTTTTTACAGTGCTACCGTAGTGGGTGGCACTAATTGTGCTGCTCCGCATGGGTAGTATGTCATTTATTGGCTCTGGGATATATGAAGAACCATATTCTAGGAACTTAAAAGCAAATAAATTCTGCCAATCAGTGGTAGACCAATTGTAACATGATTGAAAGAGAGAGTGCAACCATGTAACTCTGGTTAGATCGGGGAAGAGTTCAGAGTCCTATGGCTAACAAAAACGGGCGCGGCAAAAGAAGGAAAAAATCTGGGATAAAAACACTGAAAAGATGGTGATTTCCAGCACTGGGTCTATTGCTAACCAACATATTAATTAGTGCATCGTAGGCTGTAGAGTCAGGAAGGCATGAAAACATACTTTGCCCCTGTTGCGTTGGTTCGGTAGTACAAGGTTAGTACATTCTTGTGAAACTACTTCATTATATATCCCACGTCATGGTGGACAGTTATTTATCCCTATATATTCACATTGTAAAGAACAGGGGTCTCCAAACCGCTCCTGGAGGGCCGGATCCATACCAGATTTTTTGGATATCCCCATTGAGATACATGTAGTAATTTTTAAAATCTGGCATGGATCCGGCCCTCCAGGACCGGTTTGGAGACCCCTGGTATAGAAGATCCATTTCTATTATGGAATCATCAAAAGAAAGTGCATTAAACATACATTTTCAATTAAACCTAACATCCACCTCTGAGCCTCTAACCAGGCTTTGTTGCCCCCAAGCACTGCTGCCTCGCTTCCTGACGACCCAGCCGCCGCTGAGCCGCCCGACCTCTAGATCTTCCCGCCGCTGCCTCTCTGCGGCCCCGCCCCCCCCAGCCCATTTGCCACCCGCTCCCGCCACCCTGCTTTTCCTCCCTCCCGGCTCCTGATTTATGATGCCCCCGGAGCAACCCGGACCATCCACAGGGGCAGCGGCAGTCCCTCTGGTGCAATTAGGATGTGACCGCCACCCTGGAAGCAGCTTGAAGCAGCACCCGCCGCAAGGTTAAAAATGCATGTTTTACATTTACATGCACAAAGCAGCAGGCACCGCGCGGTGCCTGCCGCTTTGTGCATGTAAATGCTGGGGGGTACCATAGGTACCCCCCAGCGTAATGTCTGGATTTGTGTAGTAGAATTATGTGGCATGGTATGCTGTGGATTTATGTGGATAGTAATTATGTTGTATTGAGTGGGCTGGAATTATGTGCAGTGGTATTGTGTATTATGCAATGTAATTATGTTGAATTGTAGTTTGTGTTGTGGAGTGGTATCTTTATAGCGAAACAAAGGTTTTAATGACATATGAAACATTTGCCTACAAAACCAACACACATCTGCATAATCCAGCCCATGCCTAAAATATGACACCACCTATAAACAAGCAAGCCCTTCACAAAATGACATAGGATACTGAACTGTATCTCATTGGAAGTCTGAAAAGTCTACTAGAATTGTTTGTGTTTTTCTAATACTCCAATTTTGTGACAAAACATGACACTAGAAAATACAGAGATATGCTAAAAATCTCACAGGGCGGCCTAGTATGGAATACCTGCCACCCCGCTTCCAAATTTTGAGATCTCAACCAATGAAGCCCTTGTTATCATTCATATCCAAATTCACAATAAAGCTCTTCACAAATCAACATAGCATACACAGGAAATTGTAGTCCAATTACAAAGCACTATGGCAGCAGTTCCCAAACTGTGCGCGGCGGCGTCCCAGTGTGCCGTGATGAGTTGCCAGGGGTGCTGCGCACGATGTGGGAAAATAGTGTCTGGCCGTGTGCTGAGCAAGACTCTCTACCAGGGCCTGAATGCAGCGAGCAATTGAAGGTTATTCCCGCCGCAGCGTGACATAAGGGAAGTCCCGGCTCGCTCATGGTTAACTCATTTATTTTGTCAAGTCGAGTTTGAAATTGACGAGTGTTAAATAAATGTCTGTGCAGTGGCCCACAGTCTCGTCGGAAAACAGGACAGCATTTAAAGAACAGGCAAAGCAAGATAAACTTAAAAGAATTCAAATAATGCAACTTCACACCGCCCATGCATAATTATATTCTGGCTGCTGTTCCCGCACTTTATGTGAACTTGAAACACTGCGCCTGATTTTATAAATCCGAAATTCCAGTGGGCAAACTCGTGGCTGTGGAAATACGCCGCATTGCAGCCAGGATTAATTTCCCAGCCCCACTCCTGGCCCCAGTCTGAGCTCCATACATTTTTCCATGTTTCAAAACGTTTTCTGAGACTCGTTCTACCCATCCCTATTTCTTACACTTGACTAGCCTAAAGACAGTCATTCTCCCCGCTCAAGGAGGGTGAACGGATTGTGTCCTCGCTTTTAACAGGCATGCACTGTGTCTTGTATGTACCGAAGCAGCCTGTGAACCAGAATTGAAGGACACAAGCCTCTCTGATTAAAAAGACAGGGATATATCAGTGCCCCCCCCCCCCTTTCCCAATGCACATGAATACAGAGCAATCCAGAGATGTGGCTGTGGAAAGTAATGCATATTCTTTCATTAACGCTCTTGTATTGCAGGATATAATGCACAATTAGGCTGGTTCTACTGCCGGAAGCAACTGGCAGAAGCCCAGGCCTGCATCCACTAATACTGTACTAACCTCTCATGCCACTTGTTGTTCTGCTGCCCTGCTGTCTTGCCATGTGACTTGCTTGGTTAAGATGTACTGGACGGTGTGCAAAGTGATTTTCTCCCGTACCATCCAGCAGACTTGGCATGTGACAGGTTCGCCACATGAACTTGCTTTGTGCCTGGCTGTAACCCAGACCTACTTGTCTGCCCTGCAAACAGAATTAGCTTGGTCCCCCTTATTCACCTTCCAAATGACTTTGGCCAAGTCCTTCTTGCTTGTCATGCAATCGGTCTCAGTCTCAGTCCAACTGGCATGCTATGCATATCCTAACCTGGCCACCACTGACCTGGGATGTAACTGGGTCTACCACTTCCACCTTGTGCAACTGACTCTACCTTATCCATACCAACATGCTACAAAACTGCCTCTTGCCCGTCCATTCTTCCTGCCATGAGACTGGCTCTACCCCAGCCCCACTGAGCTGGCTGGATCTTATGCAGCCCTGTCTTCTGCCATTCATCTTGTTATGCCCCCAACCTTACTGTCCTGCTCTGCCTCAGCCCCTGTGACCTGGAGTGTGACTACTAGCTCTGCCTATGCTCGCTGACCTGGCCCAACTGACAGTATATTACTTGATGTTCACCAGCCCTCCCAGTCTGCCATCCAACTGACTGCCCTATTCCTACTGTACTAACTTTACTAGGTGACTGACTCTGCCCGTGCACAGTGACATGGCATGCGACTGTCACTGCATCACCCAGCATACTGTCATAAACCCATCTTTGTAGTAACTTGACCTGACCTGTTTTGGCCTGCCAGGGAACCCTTAACGATCATAAAATGCCCCAAAGCATGACTTCCTCTGCTTGTCATCAATTGGAAAGTCCACAAGCGTACTCACAGAAATATTCAGAGTTGCCAGATGAACAAAAAAGTTAGTGCTCTCTATTTCCTAGTCTTCCCTTGAAAAAAATTATGATTTTATTACCGATTTTACCCTGTTTCCAAATTAAAAAGTACATATTCGACAACAATTTGAAAAATGAAATAAAGTCAACAGGTGATAGTATCGTTTTTGACTTAACAAGTTCTTTTTGAACAACTGGTATATTTTTATTTGGTTACAAATATGATTATAATACATTAATCGCATCCCAATTAATTTCAGGAAGACAACTGGAAGTACTCCTGAGGTCGGGCTTGCATCCTCCAACCGGTAAAAAAATGGTGGGGAGCCACTGCCAACTGCTAGTTAGGTCAGGGAGCCACAGGTCAAAAAAGTTTGGGAACCACCACACTATGGGATTCATTTAAATGCGTCTGGTTTGGACTGGAACCAGATCAAGGTGAGCATGCCAGACAGTGGAAGTGGATTGGTTGCATTGGAGCGACTAGACATCGGGAGATGGAAACACTGTTGTGACAATGGGAGGGTGAAAGGGCTCCTTTTGCATATTTAGTGAACACTTGTTATTAAATGGCTACTGATTACTCTTCCTGGAGCACTGCCATTTTGTTGATGCTATGAATAAGGAGTGATGGAGCTGCAGGTTGAAATGGGCGTTTCAGAAAGTACAAGTCTTTTGGTTACCTTGATGACACTTAAGTACAGAGTCCTCACGCCTCTTTGGGCCTCTGTTGTGGCTGCTCCAGCCTGGAGGCAGCCCTGCTTCGAGGTGCATCACTACTCATAAACTATGTCTGGAAAGCAGACTTAAAAGTCATTTATAAAGTAAGAATATTTCAATTTACCTTTCTTTATCAACTAGTAAAGCAACTCTGACTAGAAAGTTCAAAATAAAGGAAGCTGAAAAGATAGTCATCCCTTTGAGAAACTCCACATGTGTTGTGCTCCTTCTGTAAAACAGCCCATTCTGGTTCCCAAGATGCCGTTAATGCTGGTATCTGTATTCAAGTGAAAAGTTCCAAACCTGGTGGATTGTGTAATAGTTTCGCTTTTTGTTAACAGTGAGTAGAAAAGTCAGAAGTGCGATATGACACACTAGATACAAATCATTGCCCCACAATATCAAGCACACAATCACATTTAGACACTTTCATGGTAAATAAAAGTTATTTTATATAACGGGGTGACTGAGTGGCAGGACCTGTATACCCCATTGTATCTCATTCGTAATCTGAGATGCCTACTATGGTTGTTTGTACTTACTCCACATTGGGGGCGAAATGATACACTGAAAAATACAGAGCTGTGCCAAGGATTACACAAGTTGCTGCTAGTATAAAATGACTGACAACCTGCTTCCAAATTTTGAGAACTCTACCCCACAAGCCATTGTTCATACCTATATCTAAAATCATGAGCAAGCTCTTCACAGAACGACATAGCCTACACAGGACATGGTTGTTCACAGTAAATGGGTGCCATTGAACAGAAAAAAACAGCACTGTAGATGTAACCCCAGAAAGCTTGCATTTTGAATGCTTTGTCGTGTACTAGAGGAATGAATTCTATGAGCAATGTATCACGTTGCATGTACTCAAATTCACATATGAGGAGAGAGGTTGGCCAACAGCATAAATAATAATTGATGCCGTCAGAGCTCATTTGATATTGAAATAAGATGAAGATCTGCCACAGAGTGTCAAAATCATCAGCATCCTCCCAAGTACATTTCCACAAAAAGTATAGGCCAATCAGAAGACATCTTCATGTTAGTATATATTCCTGTAATGTAACAACAAAGATGCAATGTTGGACTGTGCTAGAATTAGTTACAGGAGCATTCCTCATTTTACATTGTACTGTGAATGTATCATCCATAAGACTGACCACAAGAAAAATACACTTTAAACTCAAATTCAGTGTTGATTTTTGGATACTAAATACAATCCTTCAACGAAAGAAGGCACATTTACAATAAATCATTCCTCTTCTGCTCCCTCAGTAAACAGATCTGTCTGGTTCCCAAGGCTCCTATGCTGCCATTCTGTGCTTTAGCAACCACAAATCCCAAAACCAGCACTAGCGGGTAAGTGAAGTGGGGGAGTGTTAGAACTGTGGGTCTCTTGTTGGCTGAGGTAGATACCTTAGTCCAAATAGGGATCCTTGCTTTTAGTCAGGGAAAGGAGGGACACCCTCTTAGATCACCCCGGCTCACCCTCGGTAGCTTTGCATGAGCAGTCGGGCTTATTTCCAAGGCAAGGTGTAAAGTATTTGCACCCACACTCCCAATAACACAGTGATAACACCACAAATGGACACCACACTGGTTCTTATAAAAATAGTGGTATCTTTATCAAAAGGAATACGATGAGACCGAACGATAGAAACCCAACATACGCATATTTGTAATTTTCCGGTTATGAGGCCAGCAATTACATATAGGTTCTTGCTGTATTATTGAGAAGTTCACAATGATCTAATGCAATCCCTAATGCAATGCTATGCAGTTTGTCATGCAGTTTGTGATGTAGTGATAACACAGTCCTTAATGTACGTACTAATGCAGTTTGTAACGCAGGAAAAATGCGATTCGTAATGCAAGAATAATGCAATTTGTAATGCAAGAATAATGTGATTCGCAATGCAAGAATCTGGCAGTTCATAATGCAAGGAATAATGTGATTCGTAATGCGAGAATCAGGCAGTTCGCAATGCAAGAAATAATGCCATTCATAATGCAAGAATCAGGCAGTTCATAATACAAGGAATAATGTGATTCGTAAGGCAAGAATCAGGCAGTTCATAATGTAAGAATAATGCAGAACGCCAATCTGCGCAGTGAACTCGGGCCCCCATTAGGCCCCAACACCAGAGACAACAATCATACACTTAAAGGGGCGGACCCAGTACTGCTGGGCAGATAAGGGCCACTCAGGGACCTAGCGCTTCTAACATGGTGCAGCGAGAGAGAGCTCGGAGCACACCTGTACTCCTCCTGAACGGCTCCACAGGCCACACACGCTTGCAGCTCCCAACTGGAGTCCAAGCCTTTCCTGGGGTGGGGGGGTGCTCTGCCTCGCTCTCTCTCTCCCAGCTTGTCGGACGTCCTGCTGGGCAGCCCGATGATGCTGCGGCTCCGTTCTTATGCGACGCTGTAGCCAAACGGGTTTCAGCGCTGCCTTCTCCTTCGCTGATGATCTGGGGCAAATTCCTCTTGGTGAATAACGATCATGATCCCTTTCACCATGCGGCTTTCTGAGCTTCAAGAAATCCTTCATCACGTTGCGGCTTGGGCCGGCGGCGGTGACCCTTACTCACAGCTTCAGTTATGATGATGGCTTGGGCCACAAACAGCAATACAGCAGCATGGACAATGTTTCACGCTGCGGGGGCAATGCAATCACGGGGCACCTCGTAAACAGTACCACGGACCACACGGCAATCTCAGGCTTGCAAAGGCACAATGCACCAGCTCCCCTCAGGTCCTTGGAGACACGCTACTTCAGGACACAGCACACAGAAAAGTCCTCACAAACAGGGGGACACAGCACACAGCAAAGTCCCTTGTCCTCTCCTCAGTCAAATCAGAAAACTGCAGGCCAGCCTCAGAACACACAGCAGGGGCAGTCCTTCTCCTCAGTCTCTTCAGCTGTTCTTCTTTGTCAGAGGTTCCTCTTGATAACAAAGTAGGTTCAATCCTTTTCAGTCTGGATTTCAGTCTTGAGTTCAGGGGTTTCCGCTCTCACATTTATACCCCTAAATGCCCCTGTTGCGTTGGTTCGGTAGTACAAGGTTAGTACATTCTTGTGAAACTACTTCATTATATATCCCACGTCATGGTGGACAGTTATTTATCCCTATATCATCACATTGTAAAGAACAGGGGTCTCCAAACCGCTCCTGAAGGGCCGGATCCATACCAGATTTTTTGGATATCCCCATTGAGATACATGTAGTGATTTTTAAAATCTGGCATGGATCCGGCCCTCCAGAACCGGTTTGGAGACCCCTGGTATAGAAGATCCATTTCTATTATGGAATCATCAAAAGAAAGTGCATTAAACATACATTTTCAATTAAACCTAACATCCACCTCTGAGCCTCTAACCAGGCTTTGTTGCCCCCAAGCACTGCTGCCTCGCTTCCTGACGACCCAGCCGCCGCTGAGCCGCCGACCTCTGGATCTTCCCGCCGCTGCCTCTCTGCGGTCCCGCCCCCTCCAGCCCATTTGCCACCCGCTCCCGCCACCCTGCTGTTCCTCCCTCCCGGCTCCTGATTTATGATGCCCCCGGAGCAACCCGGACCATCCACAGGGGCAGCGGCGGTCCCTCTGGTGCAATTAGGATGTGACCGCCACCCTGGAAGCAGCTTGAAGCAGCACCCGCCGCAAGGTTAAAAATGCATGTTTTACATTTACATGCACAAAGCAGCAGGCACCGTGCGGTGCCTGCCGCTTTGTGCATGTAAATTCTGGGGGGTACCATAGGTACCCCCCATGTGCACCCCCCACTCCCCGACACCCTGGGGGCCCACAACGGGCCCCCAAACATCAAAAACCACATGCTTTTCCACGGCAGAAAAGCCGTCGTGGAAAAGCATTTAGCAATGCACATCATAATTTGGCTGACGGTGTCTTGCAGACACCGCCACCAAATAGCCCTCCACACCTCGCGGTTCAGCGCCGGATGGACCTGCCATCCGCAGCTGGTCCCACCGCAATCCCACCGCCATCCTAATCTGGCGGTGGGTGTTTGCTGTGGCCGAGCCGGTGAATCCGCATCCTCCGGGCCGGCGGTGGCTTCCGCCGGCCCGGACGATGCGGATTCACCGCCACCCTAATGAGGCCCTATTTTTGGATATTTGCTTTTCATTAATTTGTTCTCTTATTTGTGGTAAACTTTTGATCCTACTATTTATATTTGTATCCTTTTTCAAGTAAACCACTTGTTGCATTGTTGTGTGTGTTGTAAATCGCCCATGCTTCTATGTGATTGAATGGACTGCTTCTGTTTAGTTTAATTCCCTTCCATAAATACAGAGCAATAGAGAATTATCGGATTTTTAGGATAAGAAATCTACATGATCTTACTCTAAATTGTTTTAGGCATGTTTAAGCCACGAATCTATCAGGTATGAAAAAAGCGGACAAAGAAACATAACATGCCTATCATTCGAACAAAGTGAACTAACAGGCAGCGAGGTAGCTCCTAAGTTAGTATGTTATGTTATGAGCTCCACATGGTAAACGGAGTTCAAGTAAGATTTAAATCATGACAGTATTATAGCCGTGAGGTATTGTAACCAAATAGGCCACGTTATAACGCATGCGTTTAGAACGCATGCCATTACAATGAGGTAATTACAACGACTGAGTTGTTACATCGCATACCATTACAACGCAAGTCATTACAAAGACTTGCTGTAGGGGAGCACAGGATGTTGGAATAGTATAATTTACCATTCCAACTCCAGTCTGTGCAACAGTAGGGAAGGTGTTGGAATTGAAATCCAACACCTTCTGCCCCTATAACAAGTTTTTGTAATGACTTGCGTTGAAATTGCATGCGATGTAACAACGCGGCCGTCTATCAATCTATCCACCATCAATTTTGTTGTAATGGCATGCGTTGTTAGCATGGAGAGTAAATGATGTTTCCCATTGTAACCAAGCTGCTTATTGGCACTTTTTACTAAAAAAAGTCCCAACTGTAGAATAAGAACTTCACATGGAGAACCTGCAAGAGGTTCTAAAATTCCAGTTACACAAGGACATGCACTCATGTTCAAGAGTCTGAGGTCCTTCTTCCAAGTTCAGGTTCGGAACTTCCTTTGGGAGGCTTCAACTGTCACCTGTTTAAAGGCCTGAGGATAGCACGCTGTTTGATCCCATGAAAACCCATCTTCAATCTTGTCAAGCAAGTGCATGGACTGACTTGGAGGATTGACTTAAAATAAGTGTTTTAAGAGTTATCATGGACTACATATAGTCATGGCCCTGTAGCTCAGGTTTATAAATGCTTTAATGGCAATGACTTGTCCTTCTATATAACTATAATCATCAGTACTGCATGGTCGCCGAGCTGCCAGTTGAACCACAGGAGTGTGCAAGTACATTTCAAGAAGCCTGTTTGTGCACTGTCGATCCCTAAGTCCATTTGTTTCAATCAATCAATAAAATTTGTATAGCACGCTACTCACCCGTAGGGTCTCAAGGCGCTGAGGGGGGCGATCGCTACTGCTCGAACAGTCAGGTCTTGAGTTGTTTCCTGAAGGAGAGATGGTCCAGGATCAGCCGTAGGTGAGTGGGGAGCGAGTTCCATGTCTTGGCTGCCAGGTAGGAGAAGGATCTTCCTTCGACGGTGGATTTGTGAATTCGTGGGACGGAGGCGAGGGCAAGGCTGTCGGATCGGAGCTGGCGGGTGGGTATGTAGAATGTGAGGCGGCTGTTAAGGTACTTCGGGCCCATGTCGTGGAGAGCCCTGTGTGCGTGGGTGAGGAGTCTGAACGTGATCCTCTTGCTGACGGTGAGCCAGTGCAGGTCTTTCAGGTGGGCCGAGATGTGGCTGTGGCGAGGGATGTCCAGGATGAGTCGTGCTGAGGCGTTCTGAATGCCCTGGAGTCTTTTCAGGAGCTTGGCTGTGGTTTCAGCGTAGAGGGTGTTCCCGTAGTCTAGCCGGCTGGTGACGAGGGCCTGGGTGACCGTCTTCCTGGTTTCGGTGGGGATCCATCAGAAGACCTTTCGGAGCATGCGCAGGGTGTTGAAGCAGGATGACGAGACGGCGTTGACTTGCTTGGTCATCGTGAGGGAGGCGTCGAGGATGAAGGCCAGGTTGCATGCGTGGTCCGTTGGCTTAGGTGCGGTGCCCAGGGCAGGGGGCAACCAGGAGTCATCCCAGGCAGAAGGAGATGGTCCGAGGATGAGGACTTCAGTCTTGTCTGAGTTCAGTTTCAGACGGCTGATTTTCATCCATTCTGCGACGTCTTTCATTCCTTCCTGGAGGTTGGCTTTGGCGGTGGCGGGGTCGTTGGTGAGGGAGAGGATCAGCTGGGTGTCATCAGCGTAGGAGATGATGTTGAGGTTGTGTTGGGGAGCGATGGCTGCGAGAGGGCTCATGTAGACGATGAAGAGGGTGGGGCTGAGTGAGGATCCTTTCGGAACGCCGCAGATGACTTCGGTGGCCGTGGATCAGAACGGGGGGAGGCGGACTTTCTGGGTTCTTCCGGCGAGGAACGAGATGATCCACTCCAGTGCTGCTCCTTGTATTCCGGTGTTGCTGAGGCGCTGTATCAGGGTGTGGTGGCATACGGTGTCGAAGGCTGCTGAGAGGTCCAGGAGAATGAGGGCAGCAGTTTCCCCATTGTCGAGCAGGGACCTGATGTCGTTGGTGGCTGCGATGAGGGCGGTGTCGGTGCTGTGGTTTGCTCAGAAGCCGGACTGTGAGGGGTCGAGGGATCCGTTGGTCTCGAGGAAGGCGGAGAGTTGTCTGTTGACCGTCTTCTCGAAGACTTTGGCTGGAAAGGGGAGGAGCAAGATGGGGCGGATGTTCTTGAGGTCCGTGGGTTTCTTCAGGAGGGCGCTCAGCTCGGCATGTTTCCAGCTCTCCGGGAAGGTGGCGGATGTGAAGGAGCTGTTGATGATGTTCCGGAGTTTGGGTGCGATGATGGAGTCGGCTTTGTTGAATGCTTTGATGCATCCAAGTTATTTTTTTTCATTTATTTATATATTTCCAGGGCACATTGTTATCACAGACTTTGTACTGACACTGAAGCATCATGGACTTAGAAAACTGCCATGTACGTTTAATAAAAGGATGGTCGGAATGGAAAGGTTTTGATGAAATGCAATGGTGTGTAGGCAAATATGGCACAGTCCCTTCCTAGAGACAATTAAGGCCAGTTTTGTGCATTGCCCAATGACAAATGAAGTGAGATTTAAAATATATATTTACTGATGGGTAGCCCATATTAGATTTCCAAATGATTGGAGATGGCCGACCCAGCAGTAACGCTGAAATTTGGATGAGCTGCTGATTTTTGGTTCAGCTGAAGGCATTTATGAAGTATACAGAGAGAGCATAATATAAGAAAACTAGAGTACTCTAATCAAGACAATACTACATAATATGAGTGTCTGTTTACGAGAGAAGAAAAGGGTGCACTTTTATAAATATTTTGATAATGAAAAAATAGATTACATTTTGTTGATGTGATTCCTGATAAAAGAGAAAGTTCCAAAGAATGCAAATTTTGAGACCGGAGGTGAAAAGGGTGGGTGTTGGCTCCAACCCTGAAGCCCACCAAGCTGAGCTCCAGATGTTGGGGTTGCTTTTGAAGACAAGGAATTCTGTTTTTTACCATTTTACTTTTGTTTGCACCATTTAATTATTTATTTTTAAAATGAGGCAACAGCAAAAAATAATGATGAGCAAGAGGAATGACTAGAAAGGATATGTAGAATATCATAAAGTACCTCTAAGTAAAGTAATCTCAAACAGAGTGAAAAGGTAAAAAGAAAAGTAATTCAGCCAGACCTCCGGCCTTTGCAAAAACAGAGATATAAGAGGGAGTGGTGAGAGGGCAGATGAGTAGTAAATATGAGGCACTTGGCATCAAGCAGAAATAGAAAGCCAATGGGAGATCAAGAGATCAGTATTCCACTTGTCATCCAGCATACAGCCACCCCCTATAATACAAATGAGGACAGCAGCATACCAGTATGATAACCGAAGAATACACTCACACATTCAGAGAGACATATAGCAGCCCACATAGTGAACTATCATGAAGGTATTACAAAACGGAGCAGTACATATCCCACCATGGGTTGGTCTTAACCCGTTGCGTGCTGCCGTCGGCCAACGGCCGACGTGGCCCCGCCCACCTATTAGAAAGCCCGCACTGCGCCGAAATAACGGCCGCAGTTAAGGCGTTCAGAGGCAGGTAGATCAACCAAGAATAGGGGCAAGGACAGTGCAGGTGCAGGGGGAGAAGGATAAGCAATTATTCAACAGCTGAGATGGGGCAAAGGATGAGACAAAACGAGACAAAAGGAGGATATGGGTACCACCCTCTCCCCATCCTTATCGGCATCCCAGTGCTGAGTCCGATATCTGCATAGTGTGATGACGAAACACGTGTTGGCTGCATAACTGTGAAGAATCGTGCTGATGATTGGATTGATTTGTACGACAAAGAAATAAATATTTGGAAGATAACCCTGGATTTGATTTTGGACTTGAACTTGGAGTGTGCACTATTCAAGACTTGGAACTTTTTGTGACTCTCTAACAATATTTTGCTGGACAATTTGGAGTGCTCGAGAGGGTATTCTCTTGTTTGAGGTTGTACTTTGGTATAACTGTTAGTGGATGTAGGTAACCACTTCCTCTTCCCAGAGCACCACATTATTTATAACTCTACAGACCCTGAACTTGCTGAGCGCCCTTTTTCTGTGGTTACCCAACGTAATTTCTGGATTTGTGTAGTAGAATTATGTGGCATGGTATGCTGTGGATTTATGTGGATAGTAATTATGTTGTATTGAGTGGGCTGGAATTATGTGCAGTGGTATTGTGTATTATGCAATGTAATTATGTTGAATTGTAGTTTGTGTTGTGGAGTGGTATCTTTATAACGAAACAAAGGTTTTAATGACATATGAAACATTCGCCTACAAAACCAACACACATCAGCACAATCCAGCCCATGCCTAAAATATGACACCACCTATAAACAAGCAAGCCCTTCACAAAATGACATATGATACTGAACTGTATCTCATTGGAAGTCTGAAAAGTCTACTAGAATTGTTTGTGTTTTTCTAATACTCCAATTTTGTGACAAAACATGACACTAGAAAATACAGAGATATGCTAAAAATCTCACAGGGCGGCCTAGTATGGAATACCTGCCACCCCGCTTCCAAATTTTGAGATCTCAACCAATGAAGCCCTTGTTATCATTCATATCCAAATTCACAATATAGCTCTTCACAAATCAACATAGCATACACAGGAAATTGTAGTCCAATTACAAAGCACTATGGCAGCAGTTCCCAAACTGTGCGCGGCGGCGTCCCAGTGTGCCGTGATGAGTTGCCAGGGGTGCAGCGCACAATGTGGGAAAATAGTGTCTGGCCGTGTGCTGAGCAAGACTCTCTACCAGGGCCTGAATGCAGCGAGCAATTGAAGGTTATTCCAGCCGCAGCGGGACATAAGGGGAAGTCCCAGCTCGCTCATGGTTAACTCATTTATTTTGTCAAGTCGAGTTTGAAATTGACGAGTGTTAAATAAATGTCTGTGCAGTGGCCCACAGTCTCGTCGGAAAACAGGACAGCATTTAAAGAACAGGGAAAGCAAGATAAACTTAAAAGAATTCAAATAATGCAACTTCACACCGCCCATGCATAATTATATTCTGGCTGCTGTTCCCGCACTTTATGTGAACTTGAAACACTGCGCCTGATTTTATAAATCCGAAATTCCAGTGGGCAAACTCGTGGCTGTGGAAATACGCCGCATTGCAGCCAGGATTAATTTCCCAGCCCCACTCCTGGCCCCAGTCTGACCCTCCATACATTTTTCCATGTTTCAAAACTTTTTCTGAGACTTGCTCTACCCGTCCCTATTTCTTACACTTGACTAGCCTAAAGACAGTCATTCTCCCCGCTCAAGGAGGGTGAACGGATTGTGTCCTCGCTTTTAACAGACACGCACTGTTTCTTGTATGTACCGGAGCAGCCTGTGAACCAGAATTGAAGGACACAAGCCTCTCTGATTAAAAAGACAGGGATATATCAGTGCCCCCCGTACCCAATGCACATGAATACAGAGCAATCCAGAGATGTGGCTGTGGAAAGTAATGCATATTCTTTCATTAACGCTCTTGTATTGCAGGATATAATGCACAATTAGGCTGGTTCTACTGCCGGAAGCAACTGGCAGAAGCCCAGGCCTGCATCCACTAATACTGTACTAACCTCTCATGCCACTTGTTGTTCTGCTGCCCTGCTGTCTTGCCATGTGACTTGCTTGGTTAAGATGTACTGGACGGTGTGCAAAGTGATTTTCTCCCGTACCATCCAGCAGACTTGGCATGTGACAGGTTCGCCACATGAACTTGCTTTGTGCCTGGCTGTAACCCAGACCTACTTGTCTGCCCTGCAAACAGAGTTAGCTTGGTCCCCCTTATTCACCTTCCAAATGACTTTGGCCAAGTCCTTCTTGCTTGTCATGCAATCGGTCTCAGTCTCAGTCCAACTGGCATGCTATGCATATCCTAACCTGGCCACCACTGACCTGGGATGTAACTGGGTCTACCACTTCCACCTTGTGCAACTGACTCTACCTTATCCATACCAACATGCTACAAAACTGCCTCTTGCCCGTCTATTCTTCCTGCCATGAGACTGGCTCTACCCCAGCCCCACTGAGCTGGCTGGATCTTATGCAGCCCTGTCTTCTGCCACTTATCTCGTTATGCCCCCAACCTTACTGTCCTGCTCTGCCTCAGCCCCTGTGACCTGGAGTGTGCCTACTAGCTCTGCCTATGCTCGCTGACCTGGCCCCACTGACAGTATATTACTTGCTGGTCACCAGCCCTCCCAGTCTGCCATCCAACTGACTGCCCTATCCCTACTGTACTAACTTTACTAGGTGACTGACTCTGCCCGTGCACAGTGACATGGCATGCGACTGTCACTGCATCACCCAGCATACTGGCATAAACCCATCTTTGTAGTAACTTGACCTGGCCTGTTTCGGCCTGCCAGGGAACCTTTAGCAATGATAAAAGGCCCCAAAACATGACTTCCTCTGCTTGTCATCAATTGGAAAGTCCACAAGCGTACTCACAGAAATATTCAGAGTTGCCAGATGAACAAAAAAGTTAGTGCTCTCTATTTCCTACTCTTCCCTTGAAAAAAATTATGATTTTATTACCGATTTTACCCTGTTTCCAAATTAAGAAAGTACATATTCGGCAACAATTTGAAAAAAGAAATAAAGTCAACAGGTGATAGTATCGTTTCTGACTTAACAAGTTCTTATTGAACAACTGGTATATTTTTATTTTGTTATAAATATGATTATAATACAATAATCGCATCCCAATTAATTTCAGGAAGACAACTGGAAGTACTGCTGAGGTCGGCCTTACATCCTCAAACCGGTAAAAAAATGGTGGGGAGACACGGCCAACTGCTAGTTAGGTCAGGGAGCCACAGGTCAAAAAAAGTTTGTGTACCGCTACACTATGGGATTCATTTAAATGCGTCTGGTTTGGACTGGAACCAGATCAAGGTGAGCATGCCAGACAGTGGAAGTGTATTGGTTGCGTTGGAGCGACTAGACATCGGGAGATGGAAACACTGTTGTGACAATGGGAGGGTGAAAGGGCTCCTTTTGCATATTTATTGAACACTTGCTATTAAATGGCTACTGATTACTCTTCCTGGAGCACTGCCATTTTGTTGATGCTATGAATAAGGAGTGATGGAGCTGCAGGTTGAAATGGGCGTTTCTGAAAGTACAAGCCTTTTGTTTACCTTGATGACACTTAAGTACAGAGCCCTCACGCCTCTTTGGGCCTCTGTTGTGGCTGCTCCTGCCTAGAGGAAGCCCTGCTTCGAGGTGCATCACTACTCATAAACTATGTCTGGAAAGCAGACTTAAAAGTCATTTATAAAGTAAGAATATTTCAATTTACCTTTCTTTATCAACTAGTAAAGCAACTCTGACTAGAAAGTTCAAAATAAAGGAAGCTGAAAAGATAGTCATCCCTTTGAGAAACTCCACATGTGTTGTGCTCCTTCTGTAAAACAGCCCATTCTGGTTCCCAAGGTGCCGTTAATGCTGGTATCTGTATTCAAGTAAAAAGTTCCAAACCTGGTGGATTGTGTAATAGTTTCGCTTTTTGTTAACAGTGAGTAGAAAAGTCAGAAGTGCGATATGACACACTAGATACAAATCATTGCCCCACAATATCAAGCAGACAATCACATTTAGACACTTTCATGGTAAATAAAAGTTATTTTATATAACGGGGTGACTGAGTGGCAGGACCTGTATACCCCATTGTATCTCATTCGTAATCTGAGATGCCTACTATGGTTGTTTGTACTTACTCCACATTGGGGGCGAAATGATACACTGAAAAATACAGAGCTGTGCCAAGGATTACACAAGTTGCTGCTAGTATAAAATGACTGACAACCTGCTTCCAAATTTTGAGAACTCTACCCCACAAGCCATTCTACATACCTATATCTAAAATCATGAGCAAGCTCTTCACAGAACGACATAGCCTACACAGGACATGGTTGTTCACAGTAAATGGGTGCCATTGAACAGAAAAAACAGCACTGTAAATGTAAACCCAGAAAGCTTGCATTTTGAAAGCTTTGTCGTGAACTAGAGGAATGAATTCTATGAGCAATGTATCACGTTGCATGTACTCAAATTCACATATGACGAGAGAGGTTGGCCAACAGCATAAATAATAACTGATGCCGTCAGAGCTCATTTGATATTGAAATAAGGTGAAGATCTGCCACAGAGTGTCAAAAACATCAGCATCCTCCCAAGTACATTTCCACAAAAAGTATAGGCCAATCAGAAGACATCTTCATGTTAGTATATTTTCCTGTAATGTAACAACAAAGATGCAATGTTGGACTGTGCTAGATTTAGTTACAGGCGCATTCCTCATTTTACATTGTACTGTGAATGTATCATCCATAAGACTGACCACAAGAAAAATAAACTTTAAACTCAAATTCAGTGTTGATTTTTGGATACTAAATACAAGGCTGAGCCTTTCCTTCAACGAAAGAAGGCACATTTACAATAAATCATTTCTGATCTGCTCCCTCAGTAAACAGATCTGTCTGGTTCCCAAGGCTCCTATGCTGCCATTGTGTGCTTTAGCAACCACGAACCCCAAAACCAGCACTAGCGGGTAAGTGAAATGGGGGAGTGTTAGAACTGGGGGTCTCTTGTTGGCTGAGGTAGATACCTTAGTCCAAATAGGGATCCTTGCTTCTAGTCAGGGAAAGGAGGGACACCCTCTTAGATCACCCCTGTTCACCCTCGGGAGCTTTGCATGAGCAGTCGGGCTTATTTCCAAGGCAAGGTGTAAAGTATTTGCAACCACACTCCCAATAACACAGTGATAACGCCACAAATGGACGCCACACTGGTTCTTATAAAAAATAGTGGTATCTTTATCAAAAGGAATACGATGAGACCGAATGATAGAAACCCAACATATGCATATTTGTAATCTTTCATTTTTCAGGTTATGAGGCCAGCAATCACATATAGGTTCTTGCTGTATTAATGAGAAGTTCACAATGATCTAATGCAATCCCTAATGCAATGCTATGCAGTTTGTCATACAGTTTGTGATGTAGTGATAACACAGTCCTTAATGTACGTACTAATAATTCAGTTTGTAACGCAGGAAAACTGCGATTCGTAATGCAAGAATAATGCGATTTGTAATGCAAGAATAATGTGATTCGCAATGCAAGAATCAGGCAGTTCATAATGCAAGGAATAATGCGATTCGTAATGCGAGAATCAGGCAGTTCATAATGCAAGAATAATGCAGAACGCCAATCTGTACAGGCAACTCGGGCCCCCATTAGGGCCCAACACCAGAGACAACGATCATACACTTAAAGGGGCGGCCCCAGTACTGCCGGGCAGATAAGGGCCACTCAGGGACCTAGCGCTTCTAACACGGTGCAGCGCGAGAGAGCTCGGAGCACACCTGTACTCCTCCTGAACGGCTCCACAGGCCACACACGCTTGCAGCTCCCAACTGGAGTCCAAGCCTTTCCTGGGGGGGGCGGGTGCGCTGCCTCGCTCTCTCTCTCCCAGCTTGTCGGACGTCCTGCTGGGCAGCCAGATGATGCTGCAGATCTGGTGTTAGGCGACACTGTAGCCAAACGGGTTTCAGCGCTGCCTTCTCCTTCGTTGACGATCTGGGGCAGATTCCTCTTGGTGAATAACGATCACGATCCCTTTCACCTTGCGGCTTTCTGAGCTTCAAGAAATCCTTTATCACGTTGCTGTTTTGGGCCGGCGGCGGTGACCCTTACTCACAGCTTCAGTTATGACGATGGCTTGGGCCACAAACAGCAATACAGAGCGTGGACAATGTTTCACGCTGCGGGGGCAACTCAATCACGGGGCACCTCGTAAACAGTACAACGGACCACACGGCAATCTCAGGCTTGCAAAAGCACAATGCACCAGCTCCCCTCAGGCCCTTGGAGACACGCTACTTCAGGACACAGCACACAGAAAAGTCCTCACAAGCAGGGGGACACAGCACACAGCAAAGTCCCTCTCACCTTAGTCAAATCAGAAAACTGCAGGCCAGCCCCAGAACACACAGCAGGGGCAGTCCTTCTCCTCAGTCTCTTCAGCTGTTCTTCTTTGTCAGAGGTTCCTTTTGATAACAAAGTAGGTTTAATCCTTTTCAGTCTGGATTTCAGTCTTGAGTTCAGGGGTTTCAGCTCTCACATTTATACCCCTAAATGCCCTTGAAGTTTTTGTGTTCAGGGGACTCTGACCTCGGTCTAAAACCAGATCTGGGTGTCTTCCTGTGAGTGCACACCCTCCTCCTTTGATATTCTGGGTCTGGGGCCTAGATGCTCAGCAGGAGGTGGATCCATCCTCTGTTCATAACAACAGAGCCCTCTGCACATCCAGGGGGCTACTCTTCCCCCACATCAAATGCAGGCCAGCCTGTGGCTGTCTCACCTACTCCTCCCTGGGGGTCAGGACACTTCCCAGACCCTGTCACATCCAAACCCAGGCAGGCCATATACAACCAGGCAGAGGCACACAGGATGGTATAAGACAAGCAAATGGCCACTTCTAAAAGCGTGGTCTCTAAACACACAATTCAAAAACCATCTTCACAATAAGACGTGTTATTAAATTCTGAGTTCAGGCACTCTAAACTCCATCTTATGCCTATGGGAAGACATGCTGGAAACATGGGACACAGCATTCCCCATTCTGTCCTATGGGCAAGATGGCCTTGCAACAGTGAAAAACGAATTTGGCAATATTTCACCGTTAGGACATGGTACACACCTCAGTACATGTCCTACCTCTCACATACACTGCACCCTACCCAGGGGGGTACCTTGGGTCTCCTCTAGGGGTGTCTGATGTACATAAAAAGGGAAGGTAAGGCCTGGCAAGTGGGTGCACTTGCCAGGACAACAAGGTAGTTAACAAACTGTGTGCAGGCACTGTAGTGGCAGGCCTGAGATCTCTTTTTAGGGCTACTTGTGTGGGTGGCACAATTAGTACTGCAGGCCCACTAGTAGCATTTGCATTACCAGCCCTGGCACACATACTGCACTTTACTAGGGACTTTACTAGTTACACAAACATACCAATTATGGACAACCAATTGCCATAACACTTTATACAGGGAGCACTTGCACTTTGACACTGATCAGCAGTGGCAAAGTGCCAAAAGCATCTAAGTCGGCAACATTATGTCAGAAAAAGGTCTAGGAGGAAGGCAAAAAGTTTAAGAAACTTTTTCCAAGAAGGGCTAAGTCTAACACAACCCCTCCAAGCCTAGAGCCAGGGTAGGCCAATCAACTACCTTGATGGACTCCCCTGCTTGGGGCGATAAAACCCGGGCGCGGGCCCGCCACTGCAGGGACACCCTCCTGTTCTCTGCTTTCCTGATCCCAGGAGGTTCCCTTGATTACAACTCCCTAGGCCAACTAAGCTACTCCACTGATACCTCCTGGCAGTCGGTCCCCCTAGGGGTGCGTGTCCCTTGCCAACTCCAGGCGGGATTACCCTAGTGATTTCTAGGGGACCCAGCCCTTCTGACTGGGCCCTGACACACGGGTTCTCCTACTGGAGAACACCTCCCTCTCTCAACCTTCTGTCTAGACTTCTGGGTCTGCCACTTAGGAATGTACCAACAAACTTCAGGACCACGGGAGCCCTGGTTACAGATGCCCCACAACCTCCTGGCGCTAGGTGTTCCTCCTCGCACAGCTGGCAAGTAGGTTCTAGACCTCCAATTGGGTGCCCTCCTAAGGAACCCTCCAGTCTCTGGGGTGGGGCTGTGGACCCCCAGGGATGCTGCTTAACACTCCATCCCTCTCCTTTGAGGCAGGGTGCTAGCCTGCCCCCCCTTCTCTGGGACCTGATTGCGCCACTCTGTCCTTCTTTCCTCCCACAAGACCGGAAGATCTCTGAGTTGCTGCTGGCATTTCCCTTTAGTGCCTCTTCAGACCCTCTGTCCCTTAACCAGGGGTCTGTCTCTTGTGCAAGCTTCTGGGAATGAAGGAGCTCACACTCTAACAGGTGTTGGGGCAACTCTGAAAAATGATTACTGAGCCGGGGCTCACTAGGGCCCAAATGGAGCAATCCCTTCAAATCATTTGCCATGCTAATCATCACCCAATCATCCAGTGCACGCACGTGTGTACTCATCCACACCCCCAACCCCAAGGACTGGATTTCAGTTCCTTGAAGTTCCTTAATTTCTGCCTGTACTGTTCAGGTATGAGCCCATACCTGAGGCATAAAGCCTCCTTCATGTTGGCATAGGCCAGGGTACCCACCCTCTCTAAAAGTGGTAAAACATCCCTCCCAGAAGCCTCAAAGTGTTTCCATAGGCCCGCTCCCCAATGCTTCACATGCACCTCATTCATCCTCGGTGCGATCTCATGTGCCGTGAACAACGCAAAATATACTCACCCCTTTGGTAATGTTGCAATACACCTTTGGGAATGTATACCTTACCCGCAGGCACTGGTTGTGCGCTGCCACCATTCGAACTGGACTCCACCTGTTTAGCCTTAATGTCCAGTTCCCTCATGCTTAAATCATGAGCTAAGAGAATCTTTTTCTCTTCTAAGGCGAGAGCGTTCTTGCTCTCCTCTGCTCTCTTTTCACTTTATATGAACAGCTTATTCTCCTCTGCTTGAGCCTTACGTTTTAAAACCTCCAACTCATGCTCTCTGACCCTTTCGGTTTTACTCCGGCTCCTCTGGGGAAAAGCTCCTCCCTGAATGGTTCCTACCAGCCCCTGAGGCTGGTCCTTCAAATGGCAAATCCTGTGGACCAAATCCATTCCCTGGGTCATCCTCATCCACCTCAGCATCACCTGTCTCCTGAGCCTCTGTGGCTTCTCACTAGGACCTCAGGGCCATTTGCCACTCCTCCTTCTTAGCGATACTTTTCATGGGACATTCCAAGGCTCTGCAGAATTACCTCAATTGATCAACTATGTAGGTAAGCAATGCCCCAAGGTCGAATTCCAATTCTGCAGCCTCACTGGCTACTTGACTCCTTTGGGACATGATGTGTGGCTTAAGGGTCACTCAAAAATAGAACCAAAAATAAAAAACATAATATGTGGTTGTGTCGTGGTCTGCGCTAACTAGTGATGTACACAAATCACTGTGAGTCAGTTGCAAATACAAGTTCAAATCCCCAACCACTGACCACCAACATTAGAACTGGGGCTAGTTGGCTGAAATAGGTACCTTAGTCCAAATAGAAGCCCTTGCTTCTAGTCAGGGACAGGAGGGACACCCTTTTAGATAGCCCAGGCTCACTCCCGGTAGCTTGGCACAAGCAGCCAGGTTTATCTCCCAGGCAAGGTGTAAAGTATTTGCAACCACACTTCCAGTAACACAGTGACAACACCACAAATAGACACCACACTGTTTTTTATAAAAATAGCGGTATCTTTATCAAAAGAAATACGGTGAGACCGAACAATAGGAAGTCAACGTATTCGTAATCTTTGCCGGTTATGAGGACAGCAATCACTTATGGGTTCTTGCGGTATTAATGAGCAGTTCACAATTATCTAATGCAATCCTAATGCAATGCTATGCTGTTTGTAATGTAGTAATAACACAGTCCTTAATGCACGAACTAATGCAGTTCGTAATGCAGGAATAATGCGATTAGTAATGCAAGAATAATGTGATTCGTAATGCAAGAATAATGCGATTGGTAATGCAAGAATCAGGCAGTTCATAATGCAAGGAATAATGTGATCTGTAATGCAAGAATCAAGCAGTTCGTAATGCAAGAAATATTTTGATTTGTAATGCAAGAGTCAGGTAGTTCGTAATGCAAGGAATAATGCGATTCATAATGCAAGAATCAGGTAGTTTGTAATGTAAGAATAATGCAGTACGCCAATCTGTGGGTTCAACTTAGACCCCCACTAGGCCCCAACACCAGAGACAATGGACATACGCTTTAAGGGGCGGCTCCGGTCCTGATGGGCAGGTAGGCGCCACTCGGGACTCAGTGCATCTGATCAATCAATCAATCAATCATAACATTTGTATAGCGCACTACTCACCCGGCAGGGTCTCAAGGCGCTAGGGGGAAGGGGTCCTCTATTGCTCGAACAGCCAGGTCTTGAGTTGTCTCCTGAAGGCGAGATGGTCCTGGGTCAGCCGAAGATGGATAGGGAGGGAGTTCCAAGTCTTGGCCGCCAGGTAGGAGAAGGATCTACCTCCGGCGGTGGCTCTTCAGATGCGTGATACGGCGGCGAGGGCGAGTCATGTGGAACGTAGCTGGCGGCTGGGAGTGTAGAAGGTCAGGCGGTCGTTGAGGTACTTGGGGCCCAGGTCGTGGAGAGACTTGTGTGCGTGAGTGAGGAGCCTGAACGTGATCCTCATGCTGACGGGGAGCCAGTGCAGCTCCTTCAGGTGGCCGGAGATGTGGCTGCGTCGGGGGATGTCCAGGATGAGTCGGGCGGAGGCGTTCTGGATGCGTTGGAGTCTTTTCTGTAGCTTGGCTGTGGTTCCGGCGTAGATGGTGTTTCCGTAGTCCAGTCCGCTGGTGACGAGTGCTTGGGTGACCGTCTTCCTGGTTTTGGTCGGGATCCATCGGAAGATCTTGCGGAGCATGCGTAGGGTGTTGAAGCATGATGAGGAGACGGCGTTAACTTGTGTGGTCATTGAGAGGGAGGAGTCCAGGATGAAGCCTAGGTTGCGTCCGTGGTCTGTTGGCTTGGGAGTGGCGCCCAGGGCGGGGGGCCACCAGGAGTCGTCCCAGGCGGAGGGTGATGGTCCCAGGACGAGGACTTCCGTCTTGCCTGAGTTCAGTTTCAGGAGGCTGTTCTTCATCCACTCGGCGACGTCTTTCATCCCTTCGTGTAGACTCGTTCTGGCGGTGGCGGGGTCTCTGGTGAGGGAGAGGATCGGTTGGGTGTCGTCGGCATAGGAGATGATGTTGAGGTTGTGCTGGCGTGCGATGGCTGCAAGAGGTCTCATGTAGATGTTGAAGAGGGTGGGGCTGAGTGATGATACTTGCGGTACGCCGCAGATGACTTTGGTTGCCTCTGATCGAAACGGGGGGAGGCGGACTCTCTGTGTTCTTCCGGTGAGGAACGAGGTGATCCACTCTAGTGCCTTCTCTTGGATGCCGATGTTGCTGAGGCGTTGAACTAGGGTGCGGTGGCAGACAGTGTCGAACGCGGCAGAGAGGTCCAGGAGGATCAGAGTAGCTCAGTACATGTCCTACCTTTCACATACACTGCACCCTGCCCAGGGGGGTACCTTGGGCCTACTATAAGGGCGTCTGATGTGCATAAAAAGGGAAGGACAACAAGGCAGTTAACAAACTGCGTGCAGGCACTGCAGTGGCAGGCCTGGGATCTCTTTTTAGGGCTACTTGTGTGGGTAGCACAATTTGTGATGCAGGCCTACTAGTAGCATTTGCATTACCAGCCCCTGGCACACAGAGTGCACTTTACTAGGGACTTTACTAATAAGACAAACATACCAATTATGGACAACCAATTACCATAACACTTTTTACAGGGAACACTTGCACTTTGACACTGATCAGCAGTGGCAAAGTGCCCATAGCATCTAAGTCAGCAACATTATGTCAGAAAAAGGTCTAGGAGGAAGACAAGATTTTTAACGAACTTTAGCAAAAAAGGGCCAAGTCCAACAGGGAGGGAGCAGGAAGGAAGTGTTACTGTAACAGGATTTTGCACCTTCTGTGTTCACTACACTGAGGATTTCACAAGTATTAAAGTCAGTGCTCCTTTGTGCTACTATTTAAATTTGATTCGCACTGAAGCATGAAAAAAGTTCGAAATTATTTCTACAGCATCTGCTTGTAGGAATTAGCTCGGTGCAGAAGGGTAATCCCAAGGCCTCACATCAAAGCACGATGACGGCTAGACACACCAATTGCTGCATCGGAAGTTGTGGTACCAGAAATAGGAAAATAAGTTCTTGTACCAGCATATCAACAATGGAAGCGAAGGGAACTGTAATTTACTTGTGCGCCTCAGCCTTGAAGGTAAGTGAGGTATGGCCAAAGCGAACACCTAAGGAGGCAGTAAAGAATAGAGATGTAGGAGTGATCCAAGTAGGTAAGCAGGAGGTGTGCAGAAAGTGGGAAAAAGTTATATTATTGATGATTGCAAGTCTTGCAGACAGCGCTTGAGCGCTAATGCTCACCTGAAAAGAAGTGTTATGAGCTTGAGTCAAAACACTTTTTACTCTCCGCCCTAAATGCTTGATGCTCCGCCTCCTCACCAGCACTAAAAAAAACTCGATGACACTGTCACCACTGGTGTGTCATGGTGCTTTTTTTTATTGACATGTTAACCATGTGCACAGCAGCCGCCCTGTTGTGTAATATGTCTAGAAACAATAATGACTCCAATAGTTTGTGTAGGCGAGACATATTGGCTGTACCAATGCTTGTACTAAGAAGCTAGCTTTTTTTATATATGTATAAAAAGAACACAAAGAACATATTTAAAACGTATTCAATGTTTTCAGGTAAGAAAATATAACATGTTCAGATTCATTCCCTTAAGCCATAATTTTTTTGATAATGCGTTATTTTACAGCCTTTTAATCAATTTGGTATACATAGTGTGAGATTTTCTGTACTCAGGACCTTTTTAAGACAAAAATAACCTTGCAAACGTGTGCCTTTGCTGGTGTTCAGAGTATAAGTCACTCAGTAGAGGCTGGTGTTGTGGACGAGTAGTAAGGGGAGCTGGGGGCGCATAAAGGTCACAGGACGGATTTTTTTTAAAACTTATCTACAGCCAGCTGCGTTGAGCTCTTCAGCTCTTCTTTCGCCGGTCACAGGCTCCCAGATTGCTTTGAGGCTAATACTGAAGCTGTTTACATGCATGATGAGAGCATCTTGAGGATTGGCACGAGGTCCGTGGATTTGTGCTCACAGGTAGACTGGGATCATGTGCCTGCACTCGGGTTCAAGAGAGCTTCAGTGCGCATGACGGGTTTGCCGGCCTGAAACGGATGGCCAAACCATCATGCATACTGATACCAGTGCCCAACACTCCTCTTGTCATCCCCTGGCAGCTGGCAGGAGGTTGGCACTCCACCGCAATAGCAGAGGACCCTCTGCTGATGTCACTACGCCCTCTGGTTATGAACTCCTGCATATCTGATAGGATGCTTAATGGCTGATATAGCTATGTCTTGTTTGTAAGTTAATTTTGGAGCTGAAGTCTTTAAGGACCCCTATATGCATCTTGAAAATAACCCAGGGAATAGTGGTGCCTCATAGAGAACTGTGATGAGGAGCTTTTTAGAGGGACAGAGAAATGGAATACAGTATGATGTGGGCTGTAGTCCAGGTGGAGGAGTTACAACTCCGCTGTACATTGTTCATTGGTATGGGCGGACTACATTTTATAGAGTGCTGCAATTTGGATGGTAAACTGTGGCATAAAGGGTACCACAACTTGGCACTGTGGTATAATGTGTATTGTAGTTTGACGGCAGAGTTTGAACAGAGTGATACAATGTATATTGCAGTTCAGAAGCGGCGCAGCGGTGGCTCCTCCGTTATGATGGAGGAGCGTCAACCCACCTGCTGCGAGCGTAGCAGGCACACACATCAATAAAAGGGTAATAAATGCCATTTTATTTTGGTCAAGTTGTTACAGCGCGAGGGCAGGGGGCGGGGCTAATTCATGGAATTGCACTATTATTGCAGTCTCTGCCAAGGCCTACATTGACATGTGCACTTCAGCCTGCACAACCCCAGGGCTGAGAAATAGCCATGGGATTGCAGCCACAGGCTCCCAGCTGCAAAATGAGCCCTGAATTAACCTTCTCCAAACAATCCTCATTGGTAGGAATGACGTTGCACAAGGGAAGAAGTTCTTTCCTTTCCCGGTAGAGTAACCTCCGAGGAGAGAGACAACGGACGTGGCTCTGTGAAACATATATGTGAGTTTTTTAGGCATCGCAACCCACCATCTTTTAATGTTGCCGGCCACAACTGATGTGGTTTTGCCTTCTGTGTGTGTACATCACTGTCGAAGCTGGGATGCGCTAAGCTTTCTTCCTCTTCTCGCTCTTAACAGAACACTCCTGAGGCGGAAAGCCGGGAGTTAGCTTTTAAAAAACATTGTTGTTGTTTTTATTTTCCCTGCCTAATTGCACTAAGGAATCACTTTACAGCCTACACTGGGTATTCTGAAATTCCGAAAGTTGCTTAAAACTTTTCTTTTCCCTAAAACCCCTTAAATTTCGGTTCCTTTTGAGTTTTCTGTTATTTTTTAGGCAGCGCTGGGACGCTCTTGGGCAGCCATGCGCTTTACAAATCAAATTTCATTTCATTTAATTTCCTGACCCTTCAAAGGAGGTGCTTCTGCCTTCTGATTTACACCATAACATGTGGGATTACCCTGTTTTCCTCAGAACCTGGGTCGAATATAATACATCATATAATGGTTCTGTCGGATTAATGTACAAACCAACTTTTTTCATCATTGAGAAGTACAATTTATAGATTCTCCAGTAAGGTCAAGCAAATGTACCATTAAAATAAAAATGTTCATAGGTAAGATTATAGTAAATACAGCTATCCAGTTTCAACACAATTCATTACACATCAACATAATGAAAGTGGGAGGACAGGTGCTTCATGTGAAGTGAATAAAAAGTACTTGTGCAAGTAGTGTACATGCTATTTACAAATGAAAAAGATCCTCATTGATGCTAAATGGGATGCTAGTGGACTCATACCCCCAACCACGTTTGCTCCGCCATTTGATGTTGCATATGATTCTTGCATTTGAGCAGGTTGTATTCATAGAAGTTTCATAACTACATAGCAAAAAACAATATGAGAAATACAATATTAAATAAAAGAGACTCTGGTGCTGAATTCGCTCAGAAATAATAAAACCATAGCGGTTAGGCCTGCAAATAAGGGAGGAGCTATTGTTATCCAGGATATTGAGGAGTACAGACAGAGATATTGTCACAATTTGAGTGTTCAAGAGCATTACACCAAGCTTGCATATAATCCCACACAGGAGGGTTGCTTAACAGACATAGGTTTGTCTGAAGGATATATAAGTGAATCTGAACATACTTTCTTTAACAAGAAGTTCCCACATACACCAACAATGTACACACACCCCTAATTACGCATATGTTTACAAAACCACCTGGACATATCATATCAGCATATGGGTCTTTTTTGGAAACCCTATGCAAATACATTGACGTTTACATCAAACCATTTGTAGAAAGACTAGGGCCTAAATCAGGGATACCATGAATATCATTAGACACATAGAGGGACACCCTTTCGAGCCTGATCACCACATCCTCATATAATGGCTGTATCATTATTATAAACAAATATCCCTCAGAAAGAAGTACTAGATCTAATAGGAAATGTATTAATAGGAAATGTATTGGATCATAGAGAAAGACAATTTCTAGTACCTATTAGTTTTATTGTAGGATTAATAGAGTTTTCTTTAACTAGAGATTTGTTGTTTTCCAAAAAGTGTTTTATTATCAGTCCAAGTGTGTAGCAATGGGATTGGAGTTTTCTCCAGATTTACCAAACCTGTATATTGATGACTTTGAAAACAAATACATATAACCTGAGTCTAATCCCCATTTGGATAGGACTATCATTTGGAGTAGATATATAAACTACATGCTTGTGATATAGAAAAGTAGAAAATTGCTTTATTGTGTGATTTGTTAAAAAACTTTGCAATACTATACAACAAAAGAGATTCATTGCTAGGTACTTAGCTTTGATGTAAAATGTAAAAGTGTTGTGGACGCCTAATCTAAAAAGACACTGAGGTCTACTTTAAACAGTTAAGAATTAAGAAAAAGAGAGTCATAATGACATAAAAATCTCTATTGCTTGATCCACAGTCCCTGTGGATTATGTTCAGTTAAGGAAGAGAGTTTCACATCTTCCTAGTAAGGGGGAGAGATAGTATAAGCAAACAGTATAGACAAACAGACTCCTCTGCTTATGTCATGCATTTCTGGTGTGTCTGGAGCATGTCCGTTGGTCATGCTTGTGATATGGTCTGGTGACGAAATGATGCTGGATTGTCATTGGACTCTTGTGCAAGATGATAAAGACACCTATGATAAACCATTGTCTGCATATAAGAGAGGCCGACATATTCAGGATCAGGTTGTTAGAGCACCATTACCAACCATTACCATCTCTTGTTTGTCTGGATTTACGTAGTAGCTTTGGTTTTGACCCCCATTGCAAGACACTTCAGATGTGGTACTCGCAAAGACTGTGATATTACGGAATAGGTTAAAGGTACAAGGACATGATTTTCCAACACAATGATTTCACTAACTGCAATAGTGCAATTTGATTTATAGGGGCCAGACCCAAAAGAAAGTTAAGACCAGAATTCTACAACATTGGAGTTGGTTGTGTTTTGGCACTCAGGGAGTTCCATTATTAGAACATTTCAGGAATGCAAAACATCAGGTTGAGAACATAAGGTGGTTGGTTCTAGAGAAAGTGAAACCCAATCTTAGTGAAGGGGATCCCACTGTCAGTCTTATTTGTAAGTTGTGTAAGTGGATATCGACACTGCATTCTGTTAACAATGGCCTCAGTGAATATGATCAGATTAATATGCAGATGGCGCAATTTAATAGTGGATAATACTTTCTGAGGCCTCACTCAATTATCCCGTTGTCTTAAGTGTTATACAGATGTATGAATACCTATGCCTTTTCTTAAAGCATGCAAGTCCTCTTAGATATTTATGAATGCAGAACATTACTTTCTAATGTATAGAAAGTAAAATGGCATTTATTGATTTCTGTTCATGTGGCACCATGGATTCATCAATCATGTATGCTGTCTTGAGGTTTTTTAGAATATCATGTGTCCGAACTTGTATATCATCTGTATTATGCCCCACACGATCCTAGGTGGTGGGTTCGACCCCATTGTGGGCTTTCGCGTGTAAAGAGGGGGTATCCTTCAACTTCTTACCAGACTTTTTATTTCTTTGTACCTTTTTTAATTATTCACAAAATGTTCACTGCCAATGTCCTCTGGTCATCTGTTTTTCTCCAAACAACATTTTATCAATGTCAGTTTTGCATTGTGGGGCCTAGAAAGCCGTGAAACTCAATGCCAAAGTTAGTTGCCATATTGGATGAGGTTTATTACTTCAAGCACGTTGACATATATTTCTTCCAGCACATCTTTACAGCGGATACCTGTTTTTCTTTCTTCTTATTGATGTGTTGCACAGAGGGAAGATCCCTTGCCTGCTATTTGTACTGCTAGCAAGCTAGTTGGGTCTGCTATTGTTACATGCAATTAACATGGTTTTTGTTGGCTATGTACACAGTTTGCTTTAATCAGTTTTGGGGCTCTTCTGAGGTACTAGATTGAAAAAGATATGCATCCCCTTTGTTTCATTAAAGTTAGTCAAAGGCATTGCTGAGCTTAAGTTGATTTGTCTGATTGACCGGCATTGAAACATTGATATGTTCATCTCTTTGCAAACACATTATAAAGCCACTACCTGGAATGGTGTTAAAGAGAAGCACTGCTGGCGCTTTAGCACTCCGGCCGGCTGAATTAGCACCTCTGCTGCCACTTTTGTTACAGCGGGCCGATATGGCAGCACTGCTGCAAAACTGGCCCCCAGTAACAACACCGCCTCCCGCCACTTAAAAACTGGCCCCAACTCATCCAGCCCACCGTGAAAATGCCTGGTGCCTTCTACAGCTAGGCCGGCCCTGATTTTTGGCCAGTAATCTTTCCTGTCTTCGGTGACCCTCAAGCATCTTCGTTTTTTGAAAACTCTCAGTCGTAAGCTGAGGTGAGTGTTTACTGCAAACACTGAATAGTCCAAATCAGTTTCCCGATGCACATAGGAGTAATGTTGTCTAGTTTATGTTCTTCAGGGTACCGCCCTATGGTATTTTCCTTTGCTTTTGATGACAAAGACCCCTTGATAGTGGTCAGACACACTGTGGATGTTAGGGGTCGAAGCATCAATGAGTTTTATATCTTCTGTGACACTGATGAACCAGGCTCTTATTGAATAATGTATTTATGAAGATTAAGCCACTACTCCTTCAGAAATCATAATATGGATAGTGTATTGAATAATCTTCAAATCATCTGTTCATTACCATTTGTAAATAGCTCGTACACTACTTACACAAGCACTTTTTATTGACTTCACATGGAGCTCCTGTCCTGTCACTTTGCATTATATTAAGGTGTAATGAAATGTGTTGAAACTGGATACATTTATTTACTATACTCTTACCTATGTGCATTTTTGTTTCATTGGCACTTTTGCCTGAGCTTAAGGGAGGATCTATTAGTTGCACTTCCGAATAATGAAAGACATTGGTTTGTAAATTAATTTGATAAACCAATATTTGATGTGCTGGCTTCTGACTGACATGTGTCACATATCCTGTCATTGAGAGCCACCTTGAACACCCTTATCCTACACAGATCATCCCTTGAAAGGTTTTCAAAAGCAAACACAATGCCATTAGTCCCACATGTGATCCATCAAATGAAACTGGGTACTTAAACAGAGTCAGGTTCCCAAGAGCTACGCATTCCGAGAATGTAGTGGATGTTAGGATAACAAGCTTTCAGAATATCTACGTAGTTTAAATGTATGACTGCATGGCTATTCATATGGTCACCTAAACAAACAGACCACCTCCCAGACATTGAATTACATGTTCTATGATTGCAGGCAGAACAAATGTTATGGACCTTTTAAGGATGACAGCCAAAGTAGGCCCTGCTGTATTTCAAGCCTGAGCCTGTAGATATTAAAAGACCTCAGCCAGCCGACGCATCCTATAAGCCTACAACTGCACTCTACACCACAGCACCACAGAGTTATTTACAACAAGAACATGTTAAACCAGGTGTGTGTGTTCTACACTTAGGGACCCATTAGGACAGAGGTCTTCAAACTTTTTGATGTCGAGACCCCCTTGTAAAACCTTTTTAGGCGTAAGGACCCCCTTCCGACAAAAGTTTCTAGAAACTGGTACTCCTCATCATCAACTTTTGACAACCAAAAAAGTGCCTGTTAGACCTCATCACATCCCTCCATCATTCATCCACCCACACTTTCACACATCCATCCATCCACCCTTTCATCCTTCCATCCATACATCCATCCTTCATCCATCCACCCTTTCATCCTTCCATCCATACATCCATCCTTTACTCATCCACCCTTCCTTCCATCCACCCATCATTCATCCACCCACCTTTTCACACATCCACCATTCATCCATGCAACCTTTTATCCATTCATACATCCATCCACCCTTTCATCTTCCCATCCTTCATCCACCCACCCTTTCATCCTCCCATCCATGCATCCATCCTTCACCTATCCACCCTTTCATCCATCCATCCACCCACCCTTTCATCCATTCATCTACCCATCATTCATCCCCCCACCTTTTCACACATCCATCCATTCATCATTCTTCCATCCACCCTTTCATCCATCCCTCCTTCATCTGTCCACCCTTTCATTCTTCCATCCAGACATCCATCCTTCATCCATCCACCCATCCACCCTTTCATCCATCCATTCACCCTTCATTCATCCACCCATCTTTTTACACATCCATCCATCATTCATCCATCCACCCTTTCATCCATCCATCCTTCCGTCCACCCTTTCATTCTTCCATCCATACATCTATCCTTCACCAATCTATCCTTCATCAATCCACCCTTTCATCCTTCCATCCATCATTCCTCCATCCACCCTTTCATTCATCCATCCACTCATCATTCATCCACCCACCTTTTCACACATCCATCCATTCTTCAGCCTTTCATCCATCCATCCACCCATCATTCATCCACCCACCTTTTCTGTGCCTCTCTCATGGGGGGATCAGTATCTCTCTGCGTCGTCTTCCTTCTTCTTTCCCACTCATGGGAGGGCATCTCTGTGCCTCCCTGCTGGGGGCGGGGGACGTGTCACGGGACCCACAGCTCCAGGTGCGCAACGTCCATTGAGCTCAAAGGGCTACGCTACAGCCACTCCCCCAGCACCCCAGCTCCCCCCAGCTCGTGTATGTGAGCCTGGCTGTAACAGCTTCAGGGACACACACACAGTCACACCCAAGTACTTGACAGGTCTTTAAAAGACCTTTTACTTGTTAATGAGGCGTTGATGTTTTTCCCACCTCGGTGTTAATTAGGCCTCCGCTGTGACCACCCTCAGCCCAATGCCAGGAACTGCACTCTGCAGAATCTGCGACCCCCTTCCCAGGACTCGACGACCCCCCTGGGGGTCACGCCCCACAGATTGAAGACCTCTGCAATAGGATGTCGGGTGGACCACCCTAGTGGTGCTGGGACCGGCCGCTAGTGGTGCGGCGGACCCAGCAATCCTCCATTCCTAGTATTGTGGTGGGCACACCACCCGCCACAATGCTGGGAATGTACTGCGTGCATTGTCATGCACAAGGTGACAGGCACAGCGAGGTGCTTGCCACTATGTCCATGACAATGTAGGGGGGTACCATAGGTATCCCCATGTGTACCCCCAACACCCCCTAATAGCCTGGGGGCCTGCAACAGGCCCCGTAAGAGATTTCTGCATGCCTTTCTGTGGTGGCACAGCACCCATGCTGCATGGTGGTGTCTAGCAGACACCGCCACCCTATTAAACCCTTCTGCCGCGGTACCCCCGCCATAATTATATGGTGGGGGAAATGGGTGGCGGGCGAAGAAGTATGTAGGGTGGATCACCACCGGCATGCAGGCGGTTGCGATTCGCCCTACATCCTAATGGGCCCCTTAGTATGTTTGAACTGAAGCAGTCAGAAGAAGAATGGAGGCATCCAGTTGGGACAGTACTTCACAGCAGTCCACAAATTCGTTTTTCACATTATTAAATTGCACCATGCTCAGAGGGGCATACACATTAACAGTTTAATGAATATAGAAGTAAAGGAATTCACCCAGAATCTGATGACTTTTTGGTCAAATGTGAAGCTGTGATTTAAACATGTCTCCAGTTTACAAGATTAGACCTGAAGTCACCAGGCCACATTACGAGTATAGGAAGGTGTCAGCAGTTAGTTGTTTTCCACACACAAGTGAGCAAGGGCATCACTGGAGCTCAGAGGGCATGCCATTTGTAAGTGTGCCCCACAAGTTAGTGTCTAACTTGATCTAACAGGTGGATACAGGATTTGAACACATCTGCAGAGTGTATATTATCCTATATAAATGATAAGAAGATATATGTTAACTTGTGTTAAAGTTTCATCAAGAGACGATTGGGAAATGCAGAGGGTCAAGTAACACATTTTTCATAGGTATCAGTAAGAAAATGCTAAAATGGACGCATCACATGAGTTTAACGTGCTGTGGAAATCGTCTAGCATTCCCACAAACAGGTCCTTGCTTTCCCCAACTACCTGTCATAACAAAAAAAAGTGAAATGATGAGGATACCGCTGGCCACATTATACTGCATTTTTTCCACACTCTCCCTCTCTCTGACACGCCTCCAACCCCGCCCTCCGACCACCAATAAAAAAGCACTATGACACGGCCAGCGCTGACCACACCATAGGACTTTTACATTTTATTATTACATTTCAGGCATGCTGCAAAGCAGCCGGGGTGCTGTGCAGCATGGCTAAAAACATTGACAAAGCCAATGGAGAAGTGTGGCTCACTGGTTAGAGGAGGCAGACCTGGAAGCAAAGGTCAGCCCGGGACCAGGGTTCAATTCTCGGCTCTGCGGGGTCTTGAGTCCTAAAAAAATGTCCATGGACTCGACAATTCTCGCTCCGGTGCTTACTCGATTCACGGGTTCACACTCTGCAACTCTGGGAAATAGCTTGCTTAATCTCCACAACGGCCCCTTGCGGCGGGATGCATGGCTTTCACTTTGCCGATACCCTGCTGGGGTTATCTCACAGGGGAATACCAGGACGGGTTGCCTAAGCAAGCGCTTAGAGACCAGTTGGTGATTTGCTCTATATAAATTCCTGTACATTTACATTTACAATAGCTAATGTAGGTGAGACATATTGGCTTTGCCAATGTTTGTTATAGCTCTTTCGCATTCATATTAGTTCCAAAGACCCTTATTCTTCTAGTTTAACCTTTAGAGCACAAGTGAAATGTCTTACTTATCTGGCTGCCTAAAACCAAATATCCCTCAGATATCAAAGCAAGTGCTTTATGGAAGCCCGTATGGATCATCTTTACAAGGAGGATCTAAAGATGTTAAGTTACATGGAAATGTGATAAATGTTGAAGTTATCTTTGTATTATTTTCAGCTGAGGAATTTCATATTTTTTTTATAATAATTGAGAGGATAGTGTGCATTGTATTTGGCTGCCACTGTCTTTGCATATCAACTGCTGGCCCATCACTTACCTACCATTCATCAGTAAGATAAATATAAAAGCAGTGTATGTTCAACACCAGTATCACTTCAATGCGAACCATCTCCTGCACGACTACTGGTCTGGCTTCATATCATTCCGCAGCACACAGACTGCTAGCTTACACATTGCAAATGAAAACCTCTTGACCACAGATAAGGATGACCACTGCCTCCTGATATTTCTGGACCTCTCAGGTTGCTTTTGACGCAGTTGACCATCCCACTCTCAAAAACACTGTGGAGTACTGAATGGGATTCACTGGCACTGTTCTTTACTGGTTCTCATCCTACCTTTCCAACCAACTCCAGTTTGTTCACATGTGCACCTCCAGGACACAAAAGATCCCAATCACTTGCATAATCTCTAGAGGCTTCATACTATTTCCTCTCATCTTCAACCTCTATGTGTTTGTTTGTAGATTTATATAGCACTGCTTAGCAGCCATGGTGGAATCCAGGCGATGTGATTGGCACGGAGATATTAAGTGATTTGCCATTAATCACAGGATGTTGCGCCGATGCTGAGACTTGAACCTGGATCCCCAGCTCCTGAGTCGGCAGCTCTGGCTGCCACGCCACATCCTCTCCTTATATGGAGCAACACGGTGCTCCGCTCACAGATGACAAAAAATTCACCATGTCAATGATACACAACTCTACTTGAAAGACTTTGCTGCTTCCGACATCCAATGCCTCAAACAATGCCAGCACATCAGCCAGACCCGAATGACCCAACCCTTCCTGAAGCTCAACCCAACCAAGACGGAATTCCTATAATTTGCCAAGAACAACAAACAAGAATCAGTACAAACCTACCTCAATGACATGAACTTTGTTGGCTTCGTACCCCAACTTTCATCAAATGGCAAGTCACTATGAGTCACCCTGGGCACCAACTTCACGCACAAGGACCTCATTGCCAATAAATAAAGATGACCAGGCACCAGCTCTCCGCTTTATAGAAAGTGAAACCATTTTTTCCAGAATGTGACTTCAGAGCTACTGCTCAAGCTCTATTACTCCTGCATCTGGATGGTCATAGGGCCCTGCTACATGCCTTCCAAAACTCAACATTGACTCCCCTTAGGAGCATCCTACACCAAGCAGCACGTTTCAACCAGGGCCTGAAGAGATATAATTATATTACCCCCATTCTGCTGAAGCTTCATTAGCTCCCCTTACTGACCCAACCAATCTTCATAACTAGATGCATCATTTACAAAGCCATCATGACCAGCATCTCTGCTTACACTGCAAACAAGCTCACCGTCTCAGATGACACTTGGCACCCCCACAGGCAGCACACCAGCAGGCTAGAGGCTGAGATGTGTAAAAGAGAAAAAACAAAATGCAGGAGGGCTTTTCCCTCAACTCAGCTACCTCCCCTATCACTCATTGACTTGATGCTTCCCTTGATCCAATACAGCTTTCTGCTGCCCTTTGACAAAGGTCACTTTACAGAAACACCGCAGAGCCTGTTTGCATCCTCTTGTCACCCTACTGCCTCTTTTTCTGAGCACCTTCATTACAATAGCCAAAGTGTAAGTGTTACCCTCTCTGAGTGCCTGGTGCATAAGGAGGCCCTTGTGTCTCTATGCTGTCTCTCCCAGTGCCGGGCTAGGCAGTCGAAATTTTGGGGCCCCTCGAATCAAAGTTTTCTGTGTTTTGAAAACAATTTAAGAAAGTTTGATTGTCATTTTCTTTCATGATCAAATCAATTTTATTTAGATCCGTTGTCGCCGGGTCCCTAAAATGAGTGGGGCCCATAAGCCGGGGCCTACTTTGCTTTTTTGGTACTCCTGGACTGACTCTCTCCCGGCTGTGCGCCTCTTCTTTTGCCTGTTTGGTTGCTGTCTACGCTGACATACCTGTTGCTGACCATGTCTGTATGCATTAAGAATTGCTCTAATGAACAGCTGAGGGATTCCAGCGGAATGAGTAATGTCAATATTGATTTTAGTCCAGCAACATCGCGCCCTTAGCAGAAGCCCGTAGATCGCTTCAATGAACGAGTTGTAAAAACAAACAGCATCCTGGAAGCCCCACGGACGAACGCCAAGGCACACTCATCTTTTCAGCTGGCATACACAAAATCAATTAAAACTGTTATTGACTCTAGAAATGGCAGCTTCTACGCAATATACACGAGGGCGGAAATGATAGAGCTCGACGAAGTGTTTCAGATGATCTGATGAAAGTATAGTTTGCACCATTCTGTCGTGTTTTTAATAAAAGATTCCATTCCGAGTGTAAAGAATAAAATAACTGTTTTAGAAGAAGCAGGAAGAACAGATGCTCAGTAACTTTCGGTTATAGAAATGCGAAAGCGCCGCTTGTGCGCTGTTAAGTCTATCTTCTAATAGGTGAATCTAATCACCTCTTTCATAGCGCAGTTCAAAATGAAGATGTCGATGCTTTGCTATTAGCCACGCTGGATGCAGCTGCTCGGGGCGTCATTAATAGAAGAGAGAAGCGTGCGCGCGCACATAAAAGACACCGGGCCTGAATTAGAAGAATATGGCAAATGTCCCGCGAGCCTGCCAAGGTGTGCGGAGGCAGTGGCCGCCCTCCTCTGGCATAACAAGGGCTGCATATTAGCAATAACGGAGCCACCGCTACGGCCTTTCCCTGAAAGCACTGAACCTTCGCTGAGCGGGCGCCATATTTGAGGCAAGGCGTGAGGGCGTCGTCTTTTGTGTTTTTAAACAATAAACTCCCAAAGCAGAAGTGCGTGCGGTCTTGAAAACAAACTCAATCACCCGGACACAGAGGAAGCATCCACCCTGTATATCAAGCCCACGGAGTGATTTCCTCGCCCAAGACCAGATGTCTGACATGGGGGCTCCAACAAGGGCACTCTCATGACCCAAAACAGGGCTGAGTGACCAGCACTAGGACCTGAGGGCCCTAGGGTGGACAGACTGTCAGGTCTGAGGTTTCCACTGCAGAACCAGAAAGGGCCTGCCTTCAAAAACGCAGAGCTTTCCTCGAATTTAAATAGAGCAGGATCACTGTGTGTTTGGCAGGGCAGAGGCTCAGAAAATAATTATTCTCTTACTCCAGCTCCCATGCACTCCAAATGATGCTCATAGAGCGTTATGCTATTTATTATCGGTTCTATAATTTTGGGCCAGAGCCAGAAACCTTCATTTACAGAATCCGACAATATTGAGGGACACTACTTAAATACAATACAGCAATTGTAAAGACAATTGTATATAGCATCGCAGCTAACACAGGCTTGGGAACTCCTCAAAGATGTACAAAATCCTCCATTCTTTAATCAATCCAAAGGCGTGTGAAAGTCTTGAGACTCCATCTCAATAGCTGTGCGATGATATTACGTGTTACTTTTCACAGAAGATTGAGATCATATATGGCGAAATCATGGCAGCAGGTAATGAGCAGCAAAAATCTTGTGCCCTAGAGAGCATTTTACCGGATAATTCTACCTTTCTTAATGACTTTCCAGTTATTTCTGTGGTTGAGGTTGATACTCTGATCCACCAGATAAAGTCTGGCTCACCTACTGACCACATTCCTGCTAAAGTTATTCCATCTTTGACTAAACAGCTTGCCCCTGTCATTCAATCTCTTATTAACCTCTCCCTCTCAGAGGGTAAAGTTCCCCTTAATTGGTGGCGAGCGTGTGCGCGGCCCTATCGACGGACAGACAGACAGACGCTGAGCGGACAGACGCTGTGCGAGCAGGAGCTTGGCGGGACCTGCTACCTCGGGGGTTATCTGACCACAGCCCCAGGCCAAGCAACCCTGCAACCGCTTTGATTTTCGGCTCTCCTTCAGCTGCACAGACGGAAGGCCTAGAAGCCGAGACACAGGAAAAAACTGCCCCAGGCAGCCTGAGCTGCACGATCTTTCGACGCTTGTGTGTCGTGCTCCAAGCTACCCCAGGCTACCCCTCCCGGCATCCTGAGGCAGACCACACCGCAACTCCGCCCGCTCTGCAACATACAGCATCAAGGAGTGAGAGAGAGGAGAGGCGGCAAGAAGCGGTGAGTCGGGAGACTGGTGCTGGGAGCGGCGAGCGGGAGCGGGTGCGGGTCGGGCGGGGGGGCGGGCTGCCAGCACTAGCCCAAGACCCTGAGGCCCTGAAGCCATACCCCGCCAGCACTTTAGACTCTAGGGTCTTTGGCCAAAAGGGTGAGGCGAAGGCAGCAACAGAAGTATCAGCGAGCAGCATCCCTGCTGGAAACCAGGAAACCTGCAGGAAACCAAATACAACAGAGTTACTGGGGGACCAAACGCACTACTTCAATTCTAAGCTCCAAAATAAGCATTTTAAATTAAGCATTTTTAAACTACAAGCGACTATACAAGCACCAGCACTTAGCAGGCAACAGCAAAACCACGGTGGACTGCCTGATAAAAAACTGTTAAAACAGCTACAACATTATAGCTTGAGATCTTGTGTCCTGAGGCCCCAATAGAGGAATCCAAGTAGGCACCTTATATCTTGACGGGACTGACTGTAAGTGACTAGACACGACAGAGAAAGCCACCACATTGCCAGACAATTCCAGACACTGCAACACTCCAACGCAGTCCCTCCCTGACGGCAGCTGCCCCAATCCTGTGTCGTGTGTCGTGCCCCGAGCCACCCCTCAGTACCTTACGCCACACCTAGCGTAAGGATCGGTAGCCGAGAAGGTGACACGGTGGGGGAGTTGTCACGTAGCAGGGCGCAGAAGGAGCAGACAGGCTCGGGAGGAGGCGCCAGAAGTTGTGAGTGAGGCGAGAGTCCGGAGGAGAGGCGTGGTGAAGTGAAGAGATAAGAACACCCTGGCAGCGGGGGGGACAGCCGTAATTGTGGAAGCCACAAAGAACATCACCGGGGTCAGAACAAGTCACCGGAATCAGTCTAATCACCAATCTGAGAAGTGAATTGGGGATATGCGGTCAGGAAAAGTTCGCCAAGCCCCCATTTATAAAAACAAGAAAAGAGCGACAAAACGGGATCAAACAAAAGCGGCTAATAAATCTGGAAACAAGAGCAAGCTAAAAGAGGATTCCAACCCACAAGAGAAGAGTGTGATTCTTTCTATAGCTACAGAGCCATTTAAGTTCGGTGGGAAAAACCTAAAGCACAAATTCCAATTTCTAAAAGACCCGATGGCGGCAATATATGCAAACACAGAAGAGGCTCAAAGCCTACAAACTCCCATAAAAACGAGACACGCGACAACACCAAAAACAGCCGGAGACAAATACCTAGAAGCAACTTCGAGACAACCAGAAGAGTGTCAACAAAAAGAAGGGAGAGCACCAGAAGAAAATGATGAAAGACCGGTTTGCAAGAAATCCACTTTAAAAAAATGGCTTCTAAAGACGACAGCACAAATACATGTCCCGGCACCCAAATATACATCTCCACCAACATCCCAACATACAGCCATTCATGAAGGAAGCAAGGAAGAAACAACCGTACAAAGGTATATGTTAAGGGAAAAAAGTGAAGGCAGATATCAAGTTATACAACAAGGAAACATCCAAAAGACAAACTGGTCAAGATCTTTTTCAATAACAGAGGAAGAAGACCTCATAAAGATGCTGGAATTTAAGACCCAAAAGGAGGGGGAATTAGGGACAACTAACCAGGGAAAATGTAGAGACACAAACCAGCAGGAAAAAAAGGAAATGGGAGCTGAAATGGGAACAGTATCAACCCCCATCAAATTCACCCCTAGCCCCATTCTCTGGAAAGAAGAAAACATGGGGCGAAGTGGTTCGCCACTAGGAGGCAAAAAAACACAGTCACCAATCACCATTTCATCGGTAAGTGGGTTCGACTCCATATCAGGGATCTTAATACAACCAACAAACAAAGAAACAACCACCTGGAGTGATTTCTTACTAAAAAGCCTACAGCAAGCAATCACAGTATTAAATTTCCAATCGGACAAACTGGATGTCCAGGTAGATTTAATGAACCTGATAGCAGCCCACATTGCAGGAATCAATAACAAGCTGGATAAAATCGCAGATCAAATAACTAATGGAACAAACAAAGACAGACAAAATAAAAACAAAGTTTTGGATCAAAGCTGCAGGTGTGGCAAAATAATAGATAAACTGGCATGTCTACCTGAAATTTTGACAGAGATCCTACGTGCAGCACAAGCAAGTAAACAAACAGAAGAAACATCGTGTTTAGAAAATAAAGGTAAAATTATAATGATCGAAAAACAAGGAAGTATGAGGCAAAGCACGGAATCTGCAGAATACTCCATGGAAGGTGAGGTAAATATAACAAATGAGAAGGGCAATAGGCACGGCGAAAACAATACATCTGCCGCTCCAAGTGTACAGGAAAATCAAACCAAAAGACAACGCAAACGAGCACGGAAAGCCAGGAAGAACGCCAACTCTAAAACCAAGCAGGGAAAAAAACTAAATTATGCCATTTTTGCACAAAACGCTAACAACAGTGCACAAGAGCAAGCAGTCGATGGACTAACAACACAGCAAAACATCGAAGAAACAAACACACTAGTCAATTTGAGGGATGGCAAAACATTCATGCAAAGCAACCAGTGTGTACCAGACCCTGCTGACAGCAAAGTAATAAAAGGGTGGAAAGCAATCGAAAAACCAAAAACAAAAACAAAAACTAACACAGAGGTGGAGACGGAAAAAGTGATAAGAAGGGAAAAAAAAAAACAAACAACAAGACTACAAGAAATAGAAGACATGTCTCAGAAAGCAGCACCTGAAGCAAAAAGCGATGATGGCTCAAAAACCAAGTATCAGGAGGCAATGACCAAATGGATAACCAATGAAGATCAAAAAATTGGTCAAAAAGGGAAAAAAGTCCAGGACTGTACATAGAAAGAGCCACAAGTACAGACTGCCATCTATCAATTACCCTGGACAAAAATGGCAGGACGTGTAAAACATTATCGGAGAAAAACCAAATGGAAAAGACTAGGACAGTAAAAACACTCAGCATAAAGGAGGATAAAATAAGTCGAAATGAAGAAGAAGCCGCAACGTCGAAATCAAGCTCAAAGGGACTGCCCACCATCGAATGCACGATCTACGCTAAGGCGGGGGAAAGGACAAGGGAAAAAAGGGAACCTAATGGAAATCAGGGTCCCCAACAAAACCCAGCAGAAACAGGCCGTAAACTAATCTTTAAGCCCGAATATCAAACCAAGGGAAAAAACGACATATTAAATAGGGGTAACATAATGAGATTATTCAGAGAAATCCCAAAATTAAGGGAAATCCCATTGTCCGATCTCCTGGCACTAGAATTTGTCCAAACAAACATGGAGATGGATTCGGAAGTAAGTAGAACAACATGGGCATCGATTGAGACAACAGAACTGATCTTCTCCACCAGGGAGACCTTTGCAACCTGGGGCATAATAATATCATACCCACCGTTAATCAAATACCCATACCCGCTAATAAATGACGAGGCAGCCAGGTTTACGAAAATAAAGGGAAATTCTCCTATGGTACTAAAAGGAGCCAGAAGTACGTCACCAAATCAAGAGACATGCAGGGGAGCCGGAGTGCAAAACATTACGGATAGGAAAACAGCCACCCAGTCGGAAGGAAATCAAGACTGGTCCTGGTTAGCCCTCACCTTGAACTCACATCGATCCTGAAGAATACAGCACAGCAAGGGGGGAACAAAACAATAAGGCTGTAATTCAAAATGAGAAAAAGACCATGATCTGCTCCTGGAACGTTCACGGTTTTAACGAAATGCAACAAGATGAAGAAACCCTCACCTATTTAAGTAACTTTAAAGTAATATTGCTACAAGAAACTTGGAACACCTCTCCAAAGCATTTGGAAGGCTACGAAGAATTCCACATAATGGCGGAAAAAACCTCCAATTATGGGCATCCAAGAGGGGGGTTGTCCACATACATTGCAATAGAAAATGACTGGAAAACGGAGGAAATGGATTCCGGAGAAAACTGGATCCAAATAGTAAAAGTGGAAGAAAATCTCCCCGCACAAGGAGAAGGCGGGGGAGAAAAGCTAATAATTCTCAACATATATATTCATCCGGCAAAGAACAAAAAAGAGGAGAAACTGTCATCCTTAATAGACTTAATAAAAACACTACAAGTCACACATCAATATCACAACATGATTATATCAGGGGATTTCAACTATAACCTGACAGGAGGAAAGATGACTAAGAATAAGAATAAAAACCAAAATATACGAAACGAGCTGAAAAAACTAGGCCTAGTCATCCTAAATGGAAACATGAAGGGAGATCAACCGGCCGGTATTACCTTTTCCTGTGGAAAAAAACAATCAATTATTGATAATACGATAATTAGTAAAGAGCTAACGCCCAAGGTAGAACATTTCTACATCTCAACACGACCTTAGAGCGATCATTTCCCTCAGGAGACAGTATTATACTTCAACATTAAGCAAAAGGAGTATGTAGCATCACTAGCAGCATGGCCTGAAATATATAATTTACGGAAGCTTAAATGGAGAGGAAACATCATGGAAGACATAATGAACATGGTGAACGAACACATAGAGAATGCTGAGGAGTCAGCAGGAAAATTATTAAATAACTGGGTAAACCTATGTGAAGCACTCCTGGACAAATTTCCGGCAAAACCAATAAGCAAAGGTAATCACGGGGCTGTTAAAGAGCCATGGTACACAACACAGCTGAGAAACACAAAAAGAAATATTGCCAAAGTGCTAAGACAAAAAGCTCAAGCAATCAAAATTGGGAAAAAAACAGACAGCGGATCGATTAAAAAAATGAGAAAAGACTATAAGGTGGAATGTAGAGTGGAAAAAAGGAAATACAGAGAAAAGTTATGGGAAGATCTGCTGTGGGCAAGTAAATTACCAAACAGTAAAGAATTCTGGGGCAAAATCAATAAACTAATGAAAGGATTCGGAAAGCAATACAACATCGGAATAAGTGAAAACACTTGGTTAGAATACATTGATAAATTGTACAACCCCGAACTAGGAACAGAAAAGGCGGATGCAGCAAGGTCACTGAATGTAAAGGAAAAAGAAACGTACCCCGAGACAACCGGTACTACTATCGAAAGTGGAAAAATCCAGTTTAGCGGGGAAGCAGATGATCAAACTTTGACAACCGTTAAACACATAAAAACATTGATAAAAAATCTGAAAGCGGAAGGAGCAGCAGGCCCAAACGGGCTACCCAATGCCCTGTTCAAACGAGACCCGGACGTTTGGGCAAAATATCTAACCCCTCTTTTTAACCAGGTTTTCCGAGAAAACAAGATCCCACAGTCCTGGAGCGGTAACCTGTTCCACCCAATTTATAAGAGCGGCACCAGAACAGAACCTGGGAATTACAGGTTGATTGCCCTGATCGACGTAGAGGCCAAACTCTATGCCTCATGTATCCTGGAACATCTACAAGAGTGGACAGAGGAAAACAACATCATCCCAAAATTTCAAACAGGCTTCAGACGGGGTATGGGCACCATTACTAATCTAACAGCCTTGACAATTCTTACGGAAAAAGCTGAAAGGAAAAAGGGAGTATTAGTGGCTTGCTACATTGACCTAAAAGCGGCATTCGACAGAGTGCCGCGGGACCGTTTGTGGAAGAAACTTAAAGTATGGGGATTGCCACAGCCACTGATTAATGCAATACAATCACTATACAGTGAAACATGGGCCACTGTTAAACTTGAGGACGGACAAAGAGTCTCCTCAAAAATAAATATAACAAACGGACTAAAACAGGGCTGCGTCCTTTCACCATGCTTGTTTAATTTATACTTAGCAGACTTGAACAGTCATTTAGAACAAATAAATGGACACCCTCCGATTTTGGCAAAGGAGCCGGTTCAATACTTACAGTATGCAGATGATATTGTCCTGGTAAGTCAAACTCCGATAGGGCTGCAAAGGACAATAAACAAACTTATAGACTACCTGGACACCCAAGGTTTAGAATTGAATAAATCTAAAATGAAGGTGGTAAGATTAGCGGGCCCAAGACAAGTAAACTATAAATGGTATGCAAAGAACTGTCAAATAGAGGAAACAAGTGTTTATAAATACCTAGGCATTAAAATGTCAAGAAATCTGTCAACGGTGGAGCAGAAAAAGGAGATTACATCAAAAGCCCAATCCTTAATATTTGCCTACAAACAATTATCCAAGAAACTGGAAAGCCCTTCACACGGGCATCTCTTAAAAATCATGGCAGCCCAATTGCTACCAACCTTGTCCTACGGTCTGGAAACCTGGCATGGCCAAGAATGTAACATCTTAAACAAATTACAAACCAAGGTTTATAAAACGGTATTCAACCTCTTCAAAGGTTCATCGCCAGCACAAATTCGTTTGGAATTCGGATTACAGAACCAGGAATTCCAAAGGAAGGCAACCATGGTAAATCTATGCTGGAAACTCAGAGCAGCAAAGTTGGGAACTTTAAACAACTTATGCTGGTTCGAAATAAAACAACAAATGGAGCAAAGAACCCCAAATACGTGGGGGGACCAACTACGGATAGCACTGGATGAATTAGAGATCAATGGGCTTTGGAACAGCAAGATGGAAAAGTCCACTTTTAAAAAAGCTTGCAATAACAAAGCAAAAGCATTATCCTTCATGGAGGATAAAAGGGGATTACTAAGACGCCGCCACGCATGGGTCATAATAAATTCTTACACACGGCTAAGACCACAACCCTATCTAGCAGCTCATTTCCGATTGTCCTTAAAAAGGAGATTCATGGCATACAGATTTGGAGACCTTTGTTCATCGGACTTGGCGCCCTCCTGGAAAAACAAGCATCAAACAAAGACATGTCGTTTATGTGGCTATCACACTGAAACTCTGAGCCACTTGCTGTGTGTCTGTGAAACTGTGAAATCAGAAAGAAGGAAGCTGCTGACAACTGTTTTTAATGATTTAAACATCCGCACCTGCAGACTGGCGGCGACAAGTTGGCTGGGTGCCGCATCAAACATTTTAATATGCAGGGGAGTAAAATTTATGATAGCAAAGACTGAAGGCTTGGTGCCACAAAGGAAGTATGTGGAATTTTAAGAACTGAAAAGGTTTTAAATGAAATGTGTTTTATATGCTTTATGGTTTGTGAAAACCAAATAAAGTTATTTTTGACTGACTGACTTAATTGGAAAATTGCCCAGGTTAGGCCCATCTGCAAGATCTCTAAAATCCCATGGATAGATTTTTCCAACCTCCGCCCTATCTCCCTTCTCCCTTTTCTGAGCAAGCTAGTGGAGAAGCGTGTGAGCAGTCATCTTTCAAACTTTGTCGAACAGACTGGATGTTTAGACCATTCCCAGTCAGGCTTTAGGCCTAGATACAGCACCGAATCTGCTTTATTGACAGTTACACATACTATCAGACTGACCCTAGATAAGGGCCAATCTATGATTCTGGTGCTGCTAGACCTATCTGCCACATTCGACACTGTTATTTATGCTGTCTTGCTCAGGAGATTGGAGGAGGTAGGGCTAAGAGAGTCAGCCTCAGCCTGGATGAAGAGTTTTTGTCGAACCGGTCCCAGAGTGTTAACTTAGGCACGTATTATTCGGCCCCTATGGAGTTGACCAAGGGAGTACCCCAGGGCTCTTGTTTGAGCCCTACATTATACAACATATATGTTGCTCCCCTGGATTCTCTCCTACGGACATATGGGTTTATTCCCATATCTTACGCCGATGATACGCAGCTTCTTTTTCCATTTAACAAACTGACGGCTGCAGTTCAGCTAGCCTTTTCTAATGGGATGAGGGCCGTATCCCAGTGGATGATAAACAATTTCCTACAATGTAATGTAGGAAAGACGGAGGTGATGCTTTTTGGGGAAGCTCCGCTACTGTGGACTCAGGACTGGTGGCCTCCTGAACTGGGTTAACATCCGGCCCCTAAGCTTATAGTCAAAAATCTGGGCATCCATTTGGATCAGGCCCTTAGCCTAAAGGAGCATGTTATTCACTGCTGGTACTTGCTTTCACACTATTGGACTACTTCGTCATGTTTTCCCATTGCTTCCTGATACTACCCGCAGAACCCTAGTCCAGGCTCTGGCATTGAGCCGTTTGGATTACTGTAATGGTCTGCTGATTTCGGCTAATGAAAGTTCACTCAGCAGACTACAGGTAGTCCAAAACACAGCAGCACGGCTGGTACTGAATGCTCCCTCCAGGACCCCTTCCCAGCCTCTTCTTGTTAAACTTCATTGGCTTCCCATTCGACTACGGATCAAGTTTAAAACCTGTTGTATTATACACAAGGCACTTCTGAACCTGGGTCCCCTCTATCTTGCGGAGATGTTTCTGCCCTATGTTCCTTCGAGATCTCTTCGTTCCAGTGGCAAACATTTTCTGGAAGTACCTGGTATCCGATAGGCTAGATTAGGAGGGAAAGCTCTCTCCCATCTTGGACCTCGTCTCTGGAACGAGCTCCCTCTTTCTCTCAGACAATGCTCCGAGCATCTGAGATTTAGGAAATTGCTTAAAACCTTTCTGTTCGGTACCTGTTAAACTGCTAGCACCACTATCTTGTTCCCTCTAGTCCATTTAAGCGCTGATTTACCCCTTCGGGGGTCGATACTAGCACTATGTAAACAAATAAATAAATAAAAGGTAATGCCCTGGTTACTTACCGGTAATCTTCATTACTCCGAGTCCTAGTCTTCCTTGCCACAGTATAGTTAAATGGTAATTACTGTGGCAAGGAAGACAGACAAGGAGGTAATGCCCTGCTTACTTACCCGTAATCTTCATTATTCTGAGTCTTAGTCTTCCTCACAATAGTAATCACCAATGAACTATACTGCGGCGAGGAAGACGGACAAGGAGGTAATGGGACATAACGAGGCAAAGGGCAATCAATTGTAGTTAACATGCAACACCAAGTGGGCAAGAAGAGTGTTTGCAGCCGCCCCCTAATCTCAAAAGACAAAGATTGACATACGTGTCACCTATCCTTGTCTGCTTCACTTTCACATGGACTGTAGAAACATGTAAATAACTTTAATTATTGACACCATTCTGATTGGCTATGATTTCCAGCATTCTATTGATGGTTCTATATGAATGAATGAATTTACATTTATAAAGCGCATGGTTACCAAAGGCCTCCCAGCTCTAGAGACATCAGAGTCATCCACTGAAACAAAGTCGAGGATTCAAGGGAACAGCAGAGTCTTCAGGAGCTTTCGGAAAGAAAGATAGTTGGCCTCAAGACGAATGTGGTCAGGCAGCTGATTCCAGCACTTCGCAGCAATGAGGGAAAACAGACGACCACCACGCCGAATACGGTTTACTCTGGGGACGGCTGCCAAATGTTTCTTCTTGGAGTGCAGTGAATTTTTTGGGAGGTAGGTGAGATGATTGATCAAAGAATCGGTGGGGCCCTAGCCGAGAGCGAATTATGGGCAATGCACAAAGCCATTAACTGAATTCTTTCGGCGACTCGCAGCCAATGCAGAGAGATGATATGAGGTTTAACAGATTCTCGAATATGAGCCTGCATCAGGAGTCATGCAGCACAATTTTGGACCGTCCACAATTTTTTAATGGTAGAGCAAGGAGTTCCTAAGTAAAGCACATTGGCATAATCGAGCTGAGAGAGAATCAAGGCTTGCACCAATAGTTTCCTAGCGTTGAAGGGCAGAAGGGGAAGAATTTTCCAAATCATTTTCAGGATACCATAACAGGTACCTGCCACCATACGTGCCTGCTCCTTAAAATTCAGGTTGTGATACAGCCACCCCCCAAGACTTTTTATTTGATCTTCTGAGGGGGGGGCATGGCTCCCAGACAATTTGGCCAGAGTGTACTGCTATTAATGCTGGTGGGCTTACCCAAAAACATCAGCTCGGTTTTAGCTGCATTCAGCTTTAGGAAAGGGCCATCCATCCACGCGGAGACCCTTTCTAAGCAATTGGCGTAATTGCTCTTAGTGTTGTCCAAAAGATTTAGCGACACAATCAGCTGAGTGTCATCAGCAGAGGAAATGATCCGAACACCAAAAGGCTTAACTACGTTGGCCAAAGGGTGCAGATAAACATTGAAGAGTGTGGGGCTCAGTGAGGAGCCCTGAGGCACCCCACATCTCAAAGGCATCCTTTCAGAGATGCAATTGCCCTGAAAAACCTGCAATGACCTATCTGTCAGGAAAGGCTCAAGCCATTTGAGTAGAGTTCCTGTAACTCATATCTCTCTGATTGTATGCCAGGCTTTTCCGTCCATTAAAACTATATACAATAATTCTAACTATGCAGGAAAACTTTGACGGCATTCACTTCCACAATGAGTGAAGTCGGATTTGGATGAGTTAAATGAAGTGAACAAACTTCTGAGAAATATATAATGGTATGAACAATTTATGGTAAGTTTGTTAGGTAAGGTGAGCAATTGAAATTAGCAGATATTTGCCTAGAAGCTTTAAGCTTCTAGTGGATAACCAAACACCTCTTTCCATAATTTAAAATTAGATTAAGCTATAAAGAAAAAAACAACAGCTCAAGTATATATTCTAGAAAAAGGAAGCACAATATTACGATGATTTCACCAACAGGCATTAACAATGAGTTTGGACCCATGGTCAAGAAAGCAAGCCAGTTGAATGCATGAGAGTAAAGCAGAGCATGTGCAATCTCACAAGTATACACAAGGATTGAGGGATTCAGAGGAAGTTGATGCACAAATTACAGGGGCGCAAGAGGATTTTTTTTTAAAGTAAAGTTTGGTGAGTTCTATTTAAGATCAGGATACAAACGTGAAGCCTAAAGATGATATGTATACATATGTAGTGGGGGAACCTATGGAATTAATTTTTTAGTGCTATGAATTGCTGGCTCAAAGGTGATAAAGAGAGAGAGAGAGAGAGAGATTATTATCTGCACTGTTAAATGTGCTATAATCCTTTTTAATGTATGGGGAGACCCTGTTCTTTCATCTAGACAGCAGTCACAGTTATTTATATTTAGTTTTGACAGGTATAGAAAACCAGTGCTGGGCTTCAATGGCCGTAGAGAGATTGTCTTATTTTGCCGCTCTGTGTGCCACGTGGAACCATGTATTTTGAGGTTAGAACTTGGTAAGGTCAATAAACTAATCTAACCCAGAGGTAACTATGGACCAGTCATGATGGCGTTCATCCATTTACAATGACATATGTAACCTGCCACTTATAGGACAGTTGAAACATTCTGACCCAGATTTGCTAATTCTGTGCGCTGCTGCAGTGTGATTCAAAGTAGCACATTGGAATATGCTTTTAATAGCAAAATGTTTTTTGTGAACTCAAGGTGCCATTTTCACAGAGCGATTCTGCTCCAACGCCCACAGTTTTTGATGCAGATCCAGATAGAACCAGAGAGACAGACTAGGCTTTGCATCAGAAATAAATGCCTCCTCTTAGAAATGTGTCTATGCATGGGCGTTTATACTGAGCGGGTATGCTTCCAGTACATATCCTATGCTAGATAGGCAGACTATTGTGTGAGGCTGTGCTTTGCACAAGGCAGCCTCATTAAAGCATCAACACAGGGGATGGCTGCAGCAGCAAGCCTGTCTTAGTAGAGATGGCATTGCTCTCTGGTTTCTCCCTTTTGCAGTGCAGGACTGCAAGCCTAGTTGGTACGCTACACTGCACGCAATATTTGTAAATTTGCCCCCCTATTTCTTTACATGATTTACCTGGACATTCATTCAGAAGGGTGGGTTCAAGAAGAAAACTCAGATTTTGTAAGTTATCCTTAACTGCTGCGTCCTGAGTGATTAGAAGCCGCACTGTCAGCGAAGAAGACAGACTGGCCAGCCTTTCATTGGTTCTAAAAATAAGGGAAACTGTTTCACTGCATCTTTTGTCTCTTTCGAAAATGAGCATCACATGTTCTACTCTGTTGTAGAACTTGAAGGAAATCATTTGTTTTAATGATCTTTTACTTTAGCTCACGTTTGAGTAAATTAAAATAAGATACTAATTAATTAGATTATTTTCCTTTTAGAAAAAGAAAACAATCAGCGATTAGGAGAACAGTGGAAAGTCTTATCATTTGATAATGAGCTTTTGCTATCTGTTGTTTAAGTGTCATCTGTTTGCAATACAATGTAAGGGTGGGCTTTGGGTCAGCCCATTTATTGTCCTTCTTTTTCACAGATATTCCCTTTTCTTTTCATGTTTATTCCTCCCCTGATGCATAGCTTTTTTATCATCATTTTGATTTGAAGACTTGGTATCCTTCGATGGCTGATTCAGGGAGCTACTTTTTTTTAGGCCAAGCCCAGATAATGGATGAATTCTTTGGAAGATCTGTTGTCTGTACTTTGTGGGCTCTGGAGCAAATCCCTAGGACTTGTCTGCTTCCGCCTTTTACTTTCTGCTAAGGGACTTTTTTTCACCATGTTTTGAGTGGCTATGTGCGTGCCTTTTTTTGCTCTCTGCTTCACATTACTTTTCACTGCCTCACTCCTCTTTCCGCTTTCTGATCCACACCCCTCTCTCTCCACCTCACCCTTTTCTTTCTCTGCCTTAACTGCTTCGCTCTCTGCCGCACATTTACAGATCTCGGCTATGCTGTAAAAGTCTTCTGTATGTAATTGAAGTGTGAACTGCTGCTTTACACTTTCAACAGTGGATTGTGCATTACAATAAATGTACACCTAGCGTGTACATTTTTCTTTTATTAAAGTCGGCCACTGAAGGAAAATTGCCCTCAACAGGGATATTTCCGTGTTTTTGCTGCAATTTCTTAAGAGAACTTATAGAATTTAATATTCTTATTTGCCACATCAGATTTGTAATAATATGCTTACAAATTTGATTATACGTGCATCAAAGCACTTCCTTTAGTGAAAATCTGTTTCGCTTCGAACATTCTTTTTTGAGATATTCTACACTTTTAACATGGCCACCACCATGTCAGGACTTTTGACTATGGGTCCTCTTTCTATGTCAATGACTTTGGTATTTAACAAGCGAATGAAACATGAACACGGGGGTAGTTATTATAAATATCTTTTGGGATATTTTGATATGCACAGTTTTGATTCAACGAGATTTGAGGACTACCGGTGCTTTCCTCATGTTTTTTCAACTGTTGGGGGGTAATTTTCGTTTGTTGTGTTTTGTGTATATTTTGTTTAAAGAACTTGTGGTGGTAACGGGAATGTCCTAGGGCGGTCCGACTACCCAACTCATAATGGGGTTGTCAGACCGCCGATGCAGTGGTGGCTGGACAGCCACCGCGAGTCTGCCAATACTTGCACCGCCAGACTTGTAATGGGCCACTTAGAGTGTTGTAATTATGGTTCTTCATAAAGACAGATTCATTATAGTCAGTGCTGATTATACCCTATTGAAATGTGAATTATTATTATTTTTTGTTTGTTTTTTAATATGTATAAAGTTATGTAGCTACATTGGAGGGGTCAGACTTTATTTCTATAATAATTCCTTGCGGCAGCAGCATTTTATCAAGTGTACCTTCACATCAGATGGAGCCAGGCGTAGTGTCTATGACATTTTGAAATATCCAGACCTGGAATTTGCGGACTCAGAAATTCCAAACCAGTCAGAATTGGGAGTGATGGAATTTCACCTAGAGGTATTGCTGTGGGTGGAGTTCTGCCACTCGTAGTGAGGGATCATGTAATCAATGTAAACAGAAAAAGAGGATATAGATCTTTTTTCATATCAAAATAAATGTCTCATGAACTTTGTTTCTTTGAGTTCTTTATTTTTATTTAATTTGAGAATAATTCTTATTGTGAATTAAATAAAAAAATGATTCTAAACATATGGGCATCGCATCTACGTTACCATCTTCTGGTCCTCAGTCCTGAATCTCTGGTGTTCGTATCTTAACTTTTACCATATCAAGTTGTATGTGGAGCACCACACTTATACTGGTTGTATTTTAATGCATATACCTCAAATAAGGGCTTGGATTCCCACAGATTTAAGGCATCTCCAATAGTACCAGTATTTTCTAAAAACAATTGTTTTACCTCCTCCGCTATTGTGTCTCTGTACATCCGTATCTTCCAAAACAGCCGGTTGTAATTGCCAGGTGGGTAAAATATCAGCTGTGACTCTGCATTGTATCTAAAAGAGCAAGGGGATGTGGTGTGAGAGGGTTATTGCTCAATATTCAACCCACTGTACCGTCACCAAAAGGTGTGCAGCTGTGAAAAGCATATTCTTCTAGTGTTCAGGGAATGGATGGACGAATAATGAGAATATTCTCTTCCCTGTGGGTTTAGGGCTCTCCACATCTCAGTGAGGCCCCAGCTCACTAACCAATCCCGCAAATTCTCAGAGTGTTTACTCGCCAGTGCTCTAGACAATGGAGACATATCCTTACTCACATTCAGGATAAAAATATGGTTTCTACTTAATATGAGCGATTTGTAACAGATCCTGAGTAATACCGGGGTCAGGTTGTCAAGAAACATCACATGACCAGAGTTAGGGAGGTACACGCCCAGTATGTGGAGAACCGTTTCATTCATTCTTCCATCCACATATAGTTCCTCCCCTATTGGTTGGCCATTTGGGTCTCAACTGTAAAAGGACCCACCAGATACACTTACAATAGAACCCATCTGGTGTTTGCAGAGGAAGAGGTATTGATTAGCTGACCCTTTCACATCCCGCACACCCTATCCCATTCCAACTTGAGAATGTGTGTCTCATGTAATATTGTGAGACGTGCACCCCTCCTTTTCTGAAATGCAAGAGTCTCTTACGTACCACGTAATTAGTTTGTACATGTCACCATTTCTCTTTTGTCTGTAATTTGGTGAAAAGGGAAACAATAGCGCTGGTTTTGCCCTGCTACAAAATGTAGTGTTCCCATGTCGGGAAGGTATGTTGGGCAGATTGGTAACATTCAAGAGCATGTACATGTATTGTGTTAAGTCTACCAGAAGCCTAGGCATTTGTGTGTCCAAGCCAGTCCAACTAACAAGAATCAGAACCATCCACAACTTTAACTCATTTCACTTGGCTGAGCCTCAAAACCAGCCGCAGCGGCTGCAGGTAGGAGCGGCGGGGAAGTGGAGCCGGCTGGGGGGATTTAGAGAGACGACCACAAGGGAAAAATTAAATAAATAATACATTTTCCCTCATGGTTGTCTCTCAGAATCCACCGCAGTCTGCCCACCGCTCTTACTTGCAGTGGCCTCTAAAAACTGCCTCCTGTCCAAAAACATTGGATCCTTTGAAAATCCTGGGGATTGAACATGGTGCTTATCTAGCAATAAAACCATACAGCTGGCCCCGGACTACATACATTCCTCCATTGAAAAGACTTGTGTACTGTGTATCTACCTTCCTGTTGCTCTAGTACAAGAAGTAACATGTCGGATCACCTTCTAGTTGGAAAGGGGATAGGAAACATGCAAATATCCAGCTGCGTGTCTTTACCCAACTTGGGACCTACATCAGACAAATTATGCTCGGCTTTTTAGCAACTGCTGAAACAGATTGTTGGCAGTTTACAGGATGACTGTCTGTAATTTTGCCAATGTGTTGTCTCCACTTGTTTCTCCTGAATCCAACTTGGTGTCTATTGCCATTGTCTAGCGGGCTGCTTCCTTCATCAGGGCGCCTGCCAAGCCTCTTAGGATTGTTGTTCCATTGGGAATCGGCTTCCTTGTTCCTGCAGCCGCAACTTTGAGTCTTTGTTTCTTCTGACCACTTCTTCTTTTCAGTTGGTCACTATCAATTGAGGGTCCTGCCTGTTGCATGGGGTTCTGCTGCTATGCCCAGTAGCAAGTTGTCACAAGCTCCTTGAAAAACTGGGACTTCTGGCTTTGAATAATTTTAGGTCTGGCTGGGGAGAGCAGTGCATACTTCAACCCTATCTCTTTTAGCCTCTCCTTCCCTTCTATAAAGGAGGCCCTTTGACTTTGGATTGCAAAACTTTAATCGAAAAAGATACAGACCTTCCTGTCTTCCACTTCAAAGTGGCCTGCTTTCCACCCTGATTGCAGGATGATATCTCAGTCCTTGAAATGTAACAGCTTGGCCACAATAGGTCTTAGAGATGAGTGTTCTTGAATTACCCAATATGCTCTTTCCAGTGAAAAGAAGGTTGAAAACCCTTGAGGAGTAACTTCTCTGGATAGCCAATTTTCCAGAAAAGCCTGCTTGTCCTTCCCCTCCAGCTACTCTAATAGTTCAAGCACACAAATGTTGCTTCGCCCGTACTTAAAGGAACTTCACCCTATCTGTGAGGTATGGATTGTCTGCAGAATGAGGCTTGGAGGGTTGATTGCCTGGGGCATGTTCTTCATGTGGGTAATCTGCAATTCTTTGCAGATCATCCATCAGCAGGTCCAAATCCACTGCCACTGCATCAATCCTGGACTCTAAGGGTGGTGATAATTGCTTTCAGAATCGTGTCCAATTTTTTACTGTTTCCTTCTTGCTCATCAGGTCTGGGTCTTGTTTTTGGCCCTTATGACTTCACTTCTGAACCATTCTCTTCATGAGGTCTGGCTGTCAGCAGCTATTACACCCCGCTGTGTTGTCTTTGTTCCATGTATGCCTCTAGTTCAGGGTGGTGGGGAGGGAGTAGGAGCTGGTCACTCTTTTCGACATCCTCACAGAGTATTGCCTCAATGCTGTGTTAGCCTGGTTTGGGTTCCCCACCAGGAGTGTGGGGCCCTTAGGAATTGACAGGAGGAACCAACCAAAGCATGAGCAGCCGCTCACCATGTAAGCCATGGCTCTGTAGGTCACCACAGCATGGAGATTTCAGTCCAAGAGTGTATGGCAGAATAAGTGTGCAAGAGATGAGCAGAGATGTGACATGACAAGAAATGTTAAAACTTCTCAGGCAACGTTCTCCAGTTCGAATGGGAGGATTAGGGTGGGTAAAGGGGCATTTCATGACAAATACAGACCATAGTAGTTAATACAAGGGTCTGTTGAGAAAAACTCACCAAAGACAGTGGTGGACTTATCCGGATCTTGGATAAAGCCCAAAGACAATTAATCAGATTGGGTTCTTAGTCAGTACAGGTGCACATGTTTGTTCTCTGTGTACAATTCTGGGGGAAAAGATTAAATACACCATACTCCTTCACACTTACCCCCGTTTTTCACATAGACTGTCTATATGATCCTCTGTCAGTCTTGAAGAGGACTTTCTGTGATGTTTTCATAATTACACATGCATCCTGGGTCGAAACATCAACGCACAGCCACTTCACATTGTTTTTACATATTGTTGTGAGATGTGACTTGTATTGTAATTATTTGTAAGTCTGTATTTAGTACTGTCATTATTTATGTCGCATTTTCAGTATGTTAAAATATAATTTATTTTTTGTCAATTTGATTGCATAGCAGCCATATGTCATACAGTATATCCGTATAACATATAAATGTTGTAATAAGTATACCGTGTAGTGTATTTTAAGTATGGGCGAAATTAGCGAATTCGCGTTCCGCGAACTCACGCGAAATCGAATTTGCAATCCGCAAAATCCGTGAATACGTGCAAATTTGCGTTTTTTTGTTTTTTTGCGTTTCGCTGGTTTTTTGCGTGTTCGTGGGGCATTTTGCGTGTTCGCGGGCCGCTTGCATGGCCAAGTTACCCATGCGGTTGTGTATGGGCACAGCACCCTCTGGTTCACCACTGCCACCCTCTGGTTCATCACTGCCACCCTCTGGTTCACCACTGCCACCCTCTGGTTCACCCCTGCCACCCTCTGGTTCACCCCTGCCACCCTCTGGTTCACCACTGCCACCCTCTGGTTCAGCACTGCCACTCTCTGGTTCACCCCTGCCACCCTCTGGTTCAGCACTGTCGCCCTCTGGTTCACCACTGCCACCCTCTGGTTCACGACTGCCACCCTCTGGTTCATCACAGCACCTCTGGTTCACCACTGCCACCCTCTGGTTAACCACTGTGACCCTCTGGTTCAGCACTGCCACCCTCTGGTTCACCACTTCCACCCTCTGGTTCACCCCTGCCACCCTCTGGTTCACCACTGCCACCCTCTGGTTCATCACAGCACCCTCTGCTTCACCCCTGCCACCCTCGGTTCAATACTGTCACCCTCTGGTTCACCACTGCCGCCCTCTGGTTCACGACTGCCACCCTCTGGTTCATCACAGCACCTCTGGTTCACCACTGCCACCCTCTGGTTAACCACTGTCACCCTTTGGATCAGCACTGCCACCCTCTGGTTCACCACTGCCATTCTCTGGGTTACCACTGCCACCCTCTGGTTCACCCATGCCACCCTCTGGTTCACCACTGCCACCCTCTGGTTCACCCCTGCCACCATCTGGTTCATCACAGCCACCCTCTGGTTCAACCCTGCCATCCTCTGGTCCACCCCTGCCACCCTCTGGTTCAGCAATGCCACCCTCTGGTTCAGCACTGTCACCCTCTGGTTCACCCCTGCCACCCTCTGGTTCATCACTGCCACCCTCTGGTTCACCACTGCCACCCTCTACTGAGACCTTTTGTGATGCAGCGGCAGCACAAAAGATGCGCCATGGTGCTGGGTATTAACAACGTAATGATTCTGAGAGATGTGTCACGTTGTAAAGCCCTGCGCCATCAGGAGGTGTTCCGGCGCAGGGGAGGGCGTTCCTGCACAGGAACGCTTCCTAAAAGTGGCTGAGTGAAATCTACAAGATTTTACTCAGTCACTTTTAGGCCAATGCTCCGTCAAAACCCTGCGCCTGCTTGAAGCAGGTGCAAGGTTTGATGCAGCATTGGGGAGGTAGGGCCCCCCAGAGCATTGCTGGATCTGCGTCACAAGGGCGGCGCAGCTCCAGCAATGCGCTGCTTTTACGCCACAGATGTGTGACGCATCTGTGCCGTTTTTGCCACATGGTGCGCCACATTGTAAATGCGGCGCCCCATGGGTGGCTGAGCTGTGGCGCACAATAACTGGCGCATCCCTGGGGATGCACAAGTTATTGTAAATCTGCCCCTATACATTTAGCCGAAGAGGGAGCACTTACTGATTAGACAGTAGAAAGTACTAGAGTTGAGTAGAGGTATTGCACAAAAAGGTGGCATCTTTGTGGACAAACACGCACGGCGGGATTCATTCTGCCCCCTGTTAGACTCGTTTTTTGTGCCCTTCTGCCCTCTGTTAGACTCGTTTTTCCCTTGTTTTTCTGCCCTTCTAGACTCGTTTTTGTGCCTTTCTGCCCCGTTAGACAGGTTTTTTGTGCCCTTCTGCCCTCTGTTAGACTCGTTTTTCCCTTGTTTTTCTGCCCTTCTGCCCTTTGTTAGACTGCTTTTAGGGCCTTTCTGCCCTCTGCATCACCACATCATCCCTCAGCGCTACCCCAGCATCACTCAGCACCACCACATTATCACTCATCACCACCACAGCACCACAGCACCACCACAGCATCACTCAGCACCATCACAGCATCACTCAGCACCACCACAGCACCACTGAGCACCACCACAGCACCACTCAGTGCCACCACAGCATCACTCAGCACCACCACAGCATCACTCAGCACTACCACATTATCACTCAGCACCACCACAGCACCACTCAGCACCACCACAGCATCACTCAGCACCACCACAGCATCACTCAGCACCACCACAGCACCACTCAGCACCACCACAGCATCACTCAGCATCACCGCAGCACCACTCAGCACTACCACAGAACCACTCAGCGTCACCACTTGTTTTTCTGCCCTTCTGCCCTTTGTTAGACTGCTTTTTGTGCCTTTCTGCCCTCTGCATCACCACATCATCCCTCAGCGCTACCCCAGCATCACTCAGCACCACCACATTATCACTCAGCACCACCACATTATCACTCATCACCACCACAGCACCACTCAGCACCACCACAGCATCACTCAGCACCACCACAGCCTCACTCAGCACCACCACAGCACTACTCAGCACCACCACAGCACCACTCAGTGCCACCACAGCATCACTCAGCACCATCACAGCATCACTCAGCACTACCACATTATCACTCAGCACCACCACAGCACCACTCAGCACCACCACAGCATCACTCAGCACCACCACAGCATCACTCAGCACCACCACAGCACCACTCAGCACCACCACAGCATCACTCAGCACCACCGCAGCACCACTCAGCACTACCACAGATCCACTCACCGTCACCACAGCATCACTCAGCGCCACCACAGCATCACTCAGTGCCACCACATTATCACTCAGCACTGCCACAGCACCACTCAGCACCACCACAGCATCACTCAGCACCATCACAGCATCACTCAGCACCACCACAGCATCAATCAGCATCAATCAGCACCACCACAGCACCACTCAGCGCCACCACAACATCACTCAGCACCACCACAGCATCACTCAGCACCACCACATTATCACTCAGCACCACCACAGCACCACTCAGCACCACCACAGCATCACTCAGCACCACCACAGCATCACTCAGCACTACCACAGCACCACTCAGCACCACCCCAGCATCACTCAGCACCATCCAAGTATCACTCAGCACCACCACAGCACCACTCAGCATCACCACAGCACCACTCAGCACCACCACAGCACCACTCAGAGCCACCCCAGCATCAATCTGCACAACTATTCAACAACAACTGGTTAAAATATGTTCTCTCAATATTTCAAACTTTATTACAAATGTCACAAAAAGATGTTAATATTTCACTTCTGTTCTTGGATTTCGTCACAATAAAATATATGTTGCATTACAAATGCTATAGGTGTCACATTTGCGAAAGTTCTAACTATTGGCATTGTAAATGACAAAGCTATTAATTTAGCTATTTTCAAAACCAACACATAAATTTAAAAAATTGTCATTTACAAGACCAATAGCTCAAACTTTCCTAATGTGAGACCTATTGCATTGCAAATGCTTGTTTTTATATCTGTCAGTGCTTCCTGTTGAGGTTTAATTTTCGTGACAGGCGCCGCATTGCCTACTTGTAACTATTCTCTGACCCTGCTTCAAGGGTCAGAGCAGGGTCAGAGAATAGTTGCAAGTAGGCAACGAGGCGCCAGGAAGCACTTACAGGCTTACAGCAGCAGGTGCCCAAGTTGAAGTTAATTTCTTTGTAACCCTTTTGTAAAAGGTTACAAAAAATTAGCTTCAACTTTTGCACCTGCTTCTGTAACCCTGTAAGTGCTTGGCTGAAAATTCATCCCCGCTGATTCGTGGATTTTACCGCGTTTTTGCGAGATTCACGGATTCTGAAATCGCGGAAAATCCGCAAATTCCGCGAGCGGAACGAATTTTCAGCCCATGCTTAGTGTATTTATGATTCTTTCTATAGATTTTAAATTACTGATGAGACTGACTGTTGGACTTTGCTCTTTTTGTCATCCCTGAACTTTTTGCCTTCCTCCTCTATTTTTTCTGACTTGTTGTTGGCTGTTGTATGACTCTAGGCTCTTTTCCACTGCTGATCATTGCTAAAGTGCATATGCTGTCCCTAATATAAATTGATGTATTGATTAGTGACTCCATGATTGGCTGGATTGGTTTACTTGTCAGACCCTAGTACAGAGAACTGAGTGTGCGCAGGGCTTGTAAACCAAATGATGCTTGTGGGCTTGCAGCACTGGTTGTGCCACCCACAGAAGCAGCCTGTAAAAGTGTGTCCCAGGTCTGCCATAGCAGAGCCTGTGTCTGGTACTGCCATGCTGACTCGGCAAGTATACCCACTTGCCTTCCCTAAACCTTCTATTTTCTTCATATCAGACACCCCTAGCGTAGGCCCTAGGGCAGTGTGCATTGTAAATATAAGGTAGGACAAGCCCTGATGTGTGTGGCATGTCCTAATAGTGAATTACAGCCATTTTCGTTTTTCACTATTGCAAGGCTTCTTGCTCCCCATTGGCCAGAATGCCGGAGAAGAGGATCGCTGTCGCAGCAGATGCCGCCGGATCACCGGAAAGCGTGTCACAGGGCCTGTCGTGGTCCGCATCGTATCGCACCAAGAAGAAGACGACATCTTTATTTCTTTGCACCAAAACTTCATTGCATCACGCCATCGCTCGCCGCATCGCCACGGAAGCTCAGTACGAAACCGACGCATCACCTCCCCTCGCAGAGAAGAACCGACACATCACCATTCCCTATGCAGCAGTAGGGAACCGATGCATCACCGTTCTTGCGTGTGAGGAACCGATGCATCACCTTCCCTGCAACCCTTTTGTTGTATTGCGTTATGCATTTTCAGGTACAAGTGTCACATTTTATATCCAAGAGAGAACTAAGCTAATTCTACCATTTTAAATACAGTATTGTGGATTTTTGTCATTAGTGGTCTTGTGTTAAGTCTATATAAATAATACTTATTTTTAATATACAACTTGTGTGGTGTCCATCTGTAGTGTTGTCACTGGGTTACTGTATGTGTTTACAAATGCTTTACACACTGCCTCTGAGATAAGGCTGTCTGCTCGTGCCAAGCTACCAAGGGGGTGAGCAGGGGTTATTTTAGCAGTGTACCCCCCTATCCTGACTAGACAGAAGGGCCCCTATTAGTCAAAGGTACCTACGTCTGCCAACTAGAGACCCCCAAATCTAACATTGACTATGAATTATTATTATAACTAAGCAATTGAATGACCCAACAGAACTCATTGTAGCACTTATCTACTATACCCAGGTTCTGGGGAAACATGGTCGCCCCATTATATGTAATGGTTCAAAACAGGTTCTGCGGGAGCTCACAGTAAAGGCATCTTCAAGCCCTGCCTGGTACAGCTTCTAGCCTTGCATCACTGGAGGATTTTGAGAATATAAAATGCAACTAAATTAACATGTAGGATGTCAGGGTCTGACTATGCGCCTGCATGAACTTCTGGGGGAACTGCATTACGTATATTCCGAAAATGGCAAGGAAAACTACATTTCCCAGAAGCCTCGGCTGAGGCTACTTTAGGTGGAATGACACGCATCCTGTTGCGTGTTATTCCGGTGTTTTGGTTCGGCGAGAGAGGAGTCGCCTCTCGTTGCTCCGTGTATCCTTCTGAGGAACTCCTGCTCTGGAACCCGCGGAGAAAGGTAGGAGCGGAAACCCGCCCCTTATATTTACCGGCTTTGAGCGGAGCGCTGTGGTGGCCGCCACGCGTTGCCGTCTTGACCTTGCGTGCAGTGAAGGAACTGCAGCGCATATCCATTGATTCGATTCCTTTTGATGCGGAGCATAGTGGTGTTCTGCCACACATTGCCGTATCTATCTGAACTTGATTTTCTACCTGTTACATGTTCGAGACTTCCTTACTACGGTGGCGTAGGTGGTGCATGGTGGTGGTCGCAGCTACGTGACACCAGAACAAGCTGCTTGTTTACATAAGTGTGGTTATCTGATTCAACATTCTAGCGGAGCGCGGTGGCGGTCGCAGCTACGCGTTTCCGTGAGTGCTACTGATGACTACAGGGGGTGTTGTGTCCTTATAGTATTAGTCGGTGACAATACTATTCAACAACACACCTTTCTTTCTTTTGGATTCCTTCGTTTATTATCTGTGGAAGACAAACTGTTTATTCTATTAGATTCGGCAGAGCGGAATGCTGTGGTTCTTGCATCCCACGCATTGCCGTGTTCTGCGTTTCTACCTTCTGTGCTGCCTCTCTTTGTTCTCCTCAGTCCTCCTCTTCAGTGTTATTAGTGGGAAGCTATCCCAGGAACCCCTGTATGTTGAATAGCAGTTACTTGTAGAAGGTAGGATTGACATAGTATACCAGGTTCAGTTTTGTGCAGTTGTGTATATGATTCTTGGTTTCACTGTATTTATATTTCATATAGGACGAGTGTACATGCAAAAGAGGGATAACAGAGAGACATTATTCGAATTCCTGCTTTTATCCACAGGTATTCAGATTATAAGGAAACTATATGAGTGTTCATTTTGCAGAAAGGAACGGTGTTCTTATCTCTGTGTATTTTGTCGTTTCAGATATTTCCTTTCCCAGCAGCACCCTTCCTTTCCTTCCCTGTTTATTATTTTGTATTTACCCCTCACCTAATGGCTCAAATCCTCTGTTGAAATTTAATCAGAGGGTTTGTGACGTTTGGAGGTGGGCTGTATGATCAACATCCGGATCCTGTGGAGCGTACCTGACAGAATAACACGCCCACGAATTTAGCTACACCCGATCCGGGTGGGGGTCATATGGCTACCTTAGAGGATGTGCTTCAGGCCTTGGTATTGGTGCAACAAGAGCTTGTTGCCTCCAAGGCAGAGGCCACTGCCTTAAAGGAAAAGGTGGACAGATTAAGTAGGAACCCCTTTGATGCCTCTCCCTCACAAATCCAGGTCACTGTTCCGCCTCCTATCCCTCTTGCTAGCCCTGAGAGATATTCTGGGGATCCTTCCAAAACCCAAGTATTCTTGACACAAATCATGATGCACTTCTCGTGCAAGCCGGCCTCCTTCCCGACCAATCATTCTAGAGTGGCTTTTGCTATCTCCTATTTGATTGGAGATGCTGCAAATTGGGCAGTGCCTTTGGTGCGTAACGATGACCCTGTGCTGAATAACTGGACGGCGTTTAGGGCTGTGTTCGAGCAGGTGTTCGATCGCCGAGCCACCTCTTTCAGCGCAGACAGGGAACTGCTATCTCTTAGGCAGGGAAAGAGGGATTTGATATCCTATTTAACAGATTTCAACCGATTGATAGCTGAAACAGCTTGGCCAGAAGAAAAAAGGATTTCCCTTTTTTATCAAGGGTTGAGGGATAGCCTTAAGGATGTTATAGCACAGATTGATCCCCAGCCAGTTACCTGTGCTGACATGATAAACCTGACCCTACGTTTGGATGGTCGGATAAGTGACAGAGGGAGCGACAGAAGGCGATGGGAACGAGGGTACATTGGGTCCGACACTATACCAAAGAGAGCAGTGATGGCTACAGAACAGGGGGCTGAACCTATGGAGATAGGGGCAGTCAAGGCCCCACTGACCAAGGAAGAAAAGGAACATCGCCGAGCTCTGGGTCCGTGCCTTTACTGTGGGAAGAAAGGTCACTATGTTAGGGAGTGCCCTACTAAGCCTAAGACAAGTGGTGTGTGGAATAGGAGTAAGAAACTGGCCATCACATCGATGGGAACTCCGGAGAAAGGAAGTAATATGGAGTCTGAACTAGAAAAGGGTTCCCCGCCTTACCAAATTCCTACCTTAACTGTACTGACACTGTTAGAAACAGAGACACACATACTCCTTCCCATGGGCTTGGAAAGTCAGCTGCAGACCCACCAGGTGAGCGTCATGATTGACTCTGGAGCCACTGGGAACTTTATTGATAGCGGGCTGGTATCCGCATTATCTTTGGAGAGAGTGCCAAGGGAGTTCCCTGAAGAAGTATTAGCTGTGGACGGGAAACCGTTAAAGTCAGGAAAGATTACTGAACAAACAGACACTCTTGTGTTGTCTGTGAAAATACCGGAAGGACTCCATAGAGAGGAACTGAAGTTGAATATCATTGAGGCACCTCAATATGAGGTTATACTGGGAATGCCCTGGTTAAGCCATCACAATCCAACGATTGATTGGAAAACGAAGGAGGTTCGGTTTTCTTCCGAGGAGTGTAGAGAACATGTGATTACATCAAGTGCGGAGAAGACTGCAGTGTCTTATCTGCCATTAGTAGTGGCCACAGCTGCAGAAAAAATGGTGGTGTTGCCCACACAATATAGGGGGTATGAGGATGTCTTCAGTGAAAGTATGGCTGAACAACTGCCTCCTCATAGACCCTATGATTGTCGGATAGATTTGGTGGAAGGGGCAACGCTTCCGTCCTGCAGGGTGTATGCCCTATCAGTCCCTGAAACAGCACATTTGAGGGAATATCTTGACCATTATGTGGCCATTGGGTTCATCCGTCCCTCCAGATCCCCAGCTGCCTCCCCCTTGTTTTTTATCAAAAAGGCAAACGGGGAGTTGAGGGTGTGTGTCGACTACAGAGTGTTAAATAAAAACACAGTAAGAAACAGATACCCTTTACCCTTGATATCTGTCTTACTAGATCAGGTGAAGGATGCTAGAATCTACACACAACTTGATTTAAGGGGAGCCTACCACCTGGTCTGGGTTAGGGAGGGCGACGAATGGAAGACGGCCTTTAAGACTCGTTATGGCCTGTATGAGTATACTGTCATGCCGTTTGGGCTGTGTAACGCCCCTGCGGCGTTCCAGTATTTTCTTAATGACGTCCTGAAGGAGTTTGTGGATGTGTGTGCGGTGGTCTACATAGACGACATCCTTATCTATTCTGACAACACCAAACAACACCATGTTCATGTAACTCAAGTATTGCAGAAGTTGGGGGATAACAGACTGTTTTGCAAGCTCTCCAAATGTGAGTTCAGTGTGCCTGAAGTAGAATTCTTGGGGGTAGTACTGAATCATTCTGGGTTGCAGATGTCTGAACGAAAGGTGAAGGCGGTGCAAGAATGGCCTGTTCCTAAAAGAATTAAGGAAGTGCAAAGTTTTTTAGGGTTCTCCAACTATTACCGTAGGTTTATAGCACAGTTCTCTCAGGTGGCAGCCCCCTTGTCCCGATTGTTGAGAAAAGGGGTACCTTTTCAGTGGACTGAGGTTACTGATGGAGCCTTTCAGTCCCTTAAAACTGCCTTTACATCAGCTCCCATCTTGGCACACCCTAAACCAGAATATCCTTTCATTGTCGAAGCTGATGCGTCGGACGAAGCTATAGGGGCTATCTTGTCTCAAAGAAATCATCTTACGGGACAATTACATCCAGTGGCCTATCTATCGAAGAAGCTTAGTCTGGCAGAGAAGAATTACACAATAGCGGAAAAAGAGCTGCTTGTGATTAAAAAGGCTTTTCAAGAATGGCGCCAACACTTGTGGGGGGCTGCTTTTCCAGTTACTGTATTCTCAGACCACCGAAATTTACAGTACATGAAAACCGCCCGCAACCTCTCTCAGAGACAAATGAGGTGGATGCTGTTTTTCTCGGAATATGACTTTGTTATCACTTTCCGTCCTGGGGCTGACAACAAGAAGGCGGATACTCTTTCCCGACAACAACAGGGGGAGACATCCACAGAACTACCTAGACTTGAGGCCATTGTGGATCCGAAAAAGGTGGTGTGTGTGTTACAGGCTGACTCGTTCTTAAAACGCATCTGTCAGGCCAAGACTCCAGGGAACTGGGTTGAGTGGGCAGCCCAGGGTAGTGGTCGCACGTTAAAGAAAGGACTTCCTTTTCAAAACAACAAGTTGTTTCTTCCGGACACTACCATGAGAAAAACTGCTTTTGAATGGTGTCACGATTCTCAGTTGGCAGGACATCAAGGAGTGTGCAAGACTATGCAATTAGTACAGAGATACTTTAGGTGGGACACTGTCAAGAAAGACGTGGTCGCTTGGGTAAGATCGTGCAGTGAATGTGCTATGGCAAAAAATGAGACTGGGAAAAAGAAAGGGTTGTTAATCCCTTTACCCACTCCCAAAAGACCCTGGCAGGCTATAAGCTTGGACTTTGTTACCGGCCTACCCCCGGATCAGGGGAAAATCGCTATACTAGTAGTGATCGATTGTCTCTCCAAATTGGGCCATTTTATCCCCTGCGTAAATCTGCCCACGGCAGGTCAGACAGCGCAACTACTGTTGACCCATGTCATTAGACTACATGGAGTACCCGAAGTCATTGTCTCTGATAGGGGGCCCCAGTTCATAGCCAGGTTTTGGAAGTTTTGGTGTCAGGCTCTGGGCATTCGATCCTCTCTTTCAACCAGTTTCCATCCACAAACTGATGGACAAATGGAAAGGTTGAATCAAACCCTGAAGAAATATCTTCGTTGTTACGCTGCAGAGGCTCAGGATTCTTGGGTTTCATTACTGTGGCTGGCTGAAGTAGCGTATAACAACGCTTGGCACTGTTCCTTGGGGGTGTCTCCATTTTGTGCTACCTATGGGTACGACGCTAAAATCCTTCCCATTACCATTCCAGAAGTAGTATCCAATCAGCCTACTGTTTTGGGTCAGATGCGTAAGGTTCAGGCCATCCACAAGACAATCAGGACCCACTTGATAAAAGCTAAGAATGAGTATAAGAAATACGAGGATAGACACAGGAGACAAGGGCCATCGTATGCGGTAGGGGATAAGGTGTGGCTTTCAACAAAAAACATCAGGTTCAAACTTCGCAGCATTTTTCACCCCAAAAATATTGGGCCATACACGGTGGTGAAACAGATTAACCCAGTGGCCTACAAACTGAGACTGCCTGGTTCTCTTCGCATACATCCGGTATTTCATTGTAACCTGCTGAAGCCTGCATTCTCGGCCAGGCGTAGGGCTCCTCCCCCTGTGATGTGTGACGGAGGCTTCGAATACGTGGTGTGTAGCATCAAGGATTCGAAGTTTCGTAGGGGTGTGTTGTGGTACCTGGTGTCATGGAAAGGGTATTCGGCTGAGGATGACTCTTGGGAACCTGTGACCAACATCCACGCTCCTGAGGCCATACGGTCTTTCCATCGTAGGTTCCCCTTGCGGCCTGGTCCTAGTAGGCGCTGAGAAGGGGGACATACTGTCAGGGTCTGACTATGCGCCTGCATGAACTTCTGGGGGAACTGCATTACGTATATTCCGAAAATGGCAAGGAAAACTACATTTCCCAGAAGCCTCGGCTGAGGCTACTTTAGGTGGAATGACACGCATCCTGTTGCGTGTTATTCCGGTGTTTTGGTTCGGCGAGAGAGGAGTCGCCTCTCGTTGCTCCGTGTATCCTTCTGAGGAACTCCTGCTCTGGAACCCGCGGAGAAAGGTAGGAGCGGAAACCCGCCCCTTATATTTACTGGCTTTGAGCGGAGCGCTGTGGTGGCCGCCACGCGTTGCCATCTTGACCTTGCGTGCAGTGAAGGAACTGCAGCGCATATCCATTGATTCGATTCCTTTTGATGCGGAGCATAGTGGTATTCTGCCACACGTTGCCGTATCTATCTGAACTTGATTTTCTACCTGTTACATGTTCGAGACTTCCTTACTACGGTGGCGTAGGTGGTGCACGGTGGTGGTCGCAGCTACGTGACACCAGAACAAGCTGCTTGTTTACATAAGTGTGGTTATCTGATTCAACATTCTAGCGGAGCGCGGTGGCGGTCGCAGCTACGCGTTTCCGTGAGTGCTACTGATGACTACAGGGGGTGTTGTGTCCTTATAGTATTAGTCGGTGATAATACTATTCAACAACACACCTTTCTTTCTTTTGGATTCCTTTGTTTATTATCTGTGGAAGACAAACTATTTATTCTATTAGATTCGGCAGAGCGGAATGCTGTGGTTCTTGCATCCCACGCATTGCCGTGTTCTGCGTTTCAACCTTCTGTGCTGCCTCTCTTTGTTCTCCTCAGTCCTCCTCTTCAGTGTTATTAGTGGGAAGCTATCCCAGGAACCCCCGTATGTTGAATAGCAGTTACTTGTAGAAGGTAGGATTGACATAGTATACCAGGTTCAGTTTTGTGCAGTTGTGTATATGATTCTTGGTCTCACTGTATTTATATTTCATATAGGACGAGTGTACATTCAAAAGAGGGATAACAGAGAGACATTATTCGAATTCCTGCTTTTATCCACAGGTATTCAGATTATAAGGAAACTATATGAGTGTTCATTTTGCTGAAAGGAACGGTGTTCTTATCTCTGTGTGTTTTGTCGTTTCAGATATTCCCTTTCCCAGCAGCCCCCTTCCTTTCCTTCCCTGTTTATTATTTTGTATTTACCCCTCACCTAATGGCTCAAATCCTCTGTTGAAATTTAATCAGAGGGTTTGTGACGTTTGGAGGTGGGCTGTATGATCAACATCCGGATCCTGTGGAGCGTACCTGACATAGGAAACGTGTTTTTGGACCCCCCCCTTTTTTCTCGGCCCCCGCTTGGTAAATCACCCAGAAACTTTCAAGACAGGAGATGACCAGAGCACCCCATTAGTTTTGAAAATTTTGCAAAGATTCCTCAAGCAGCGCCAAAAAAATTGGCCAATCAACGCTTTTCCTATGAAATCTAGGCCCTAACTATAACTACATACTGGTTACATAGTGTAGCATAATTAATATTAATGAAATATGTATTTAATATCCTATTCATTTTTATATATATATATATTTTCCTTTGGCGGGAGAAGTGTCTCTCCAAGTGACGTGGCCCAAAATGAGAGGGGGTCCGTATAGGCCAAAGAGAGACTTACACCGGCTTTTGAAATATCCCAAGAACTCCGATCTCCTGAACAAGCGAATTTCCAGGCAAAAAAGCTATATGGACCACACAATCGGTGCAGGTGAATTTTATTCGTTGAAGTCAGTCGCCATGACGCGTTTCCCGCTACCAAGAGGGCTTGATCACATGACACGGTGAATCACTAGGGCATTGGTTTAAGTATACTGTCAACAAATCACGTGATACAGCCTACAAGTTACATAGATATGGAAAAGATACTATCTGTGTTAAAAACCACAAATTATCGTAATATACATTGTATTCGATTTAGCTTGCTATGCAACATTTGCAATAAATAAACACAAGCTAAAAACACAGTTCACTCGAAATTTTGCAATCACAATAAAATGTGATATCTGTATAAAAAACCAATGACTCTAATAAATATGTGCAAAATAGTGCAAAATAGTGCAAGGTTAAAATTGTTTGAATCACGAAGGATAGCAGCAATTGATTGTAATTTATGTGTTCCTTCACCGATTCTTAACTGTTTCAGTGTATTCACACAGTTATTTTGGACCAGAGAGTGAGACCAAAAAGATACCATCGGGCCCGATGTTATCTAGATTTAAAGGAACCAAATTTTTAGTTTCATATGTAAAGTGCAGATGCTTTAAGTAAGTGAGTGAGTGAGGGGAGACTTGTACCGCGCAACTTAGCCCGAGGGCATCAAGGCGCCAAACTAAGAATAAATATCAGAATAACAGGTCTCAAATCACCGGATCCAGGACTACGAGTAGGCCTCTCGAAAAAGCCAGGTTTTCAATTCTTTGCTATAAACGCTCCAAAGAGGGTTGTCCTACCAGTTCGGGGGGAGGGAATTCTAGAGCTTAGGCACTAAGGTGGAAAAAGCCTTACCTCCCCATCTTGCTTTTGCAAATCTAGGGACTAAGAGGAGATTTTTGGTAGAAGAACGGAGGGCTCTACTGGGGAGGTAGGGAAATAAGATAGACCAAATGCACTCTGATCCAGAGTCATAAATAGCCCTGTGGGCAAGGCAAAGAAGCTTAAAGGAGATCCTGGACTGGACGGGCAGCCAGTGAAGGTTTTTCCTGGCCAAGGAAACCGAGGAAAGCCTAGGGAGATTGAGGACGATCCTGGCTGCGACGTTCTGAACCATCTGTAGGCGGTAAACAAGGCTCTTGTTCATGCCCACATACAGTGCGTTGCAATAGTCCAGTCTCAAGGAGACAAGAATCATTGTGGCCTGCTTCCTGGCATCAGGAGAAAGATAAGATGCAATCTTTCTGAGAACCCTGATGATACCACAACAGGTGGACACGGTCCTGCTGACCTGCCGGTCAAAGGAGAGAGAGGTGTCTATCAGGACCCCCAGGTCCCTAGCAGAATGGGATGGAAGAGAGCAGTCACCAAGGGAGTCCGGCCACCAATCTTTTGACCAAATGTCATGACCACCCCCGAAGATCAAAACCTCCATCTTCTCTCCGTTGAGTTTTAAGAAGTTCTGGATCATCCAACGGGATACTGCCTCCATGCAAGTTCTAAAATTGAGGGCAGAGTCATTCACAGACTGTGTTAGAGAGACCCTGATTTGTGTGTCGTCGGCATACGACAACACCTCAAACCCATAGGATCTCATTACCCTGACAAGTGGGGCCACGTAGATATTAAAAAGGGTGGGACTTAGGGAAGATCCCTGGGGGACCCCACACTGCACAGGTTTGGAGGGGGACAAGAAGTCACCCAGCTTCACTCTCTGCTCCCTTTGATGGAGAAAGGAAGCTAGGAGACTGAGGGCTGTGCCTCCAACACCAATCTCCCTGAGCCTGGAGACCAGGACTGAGGGAGACAGGGTGTCGAAGGCTGCCTTAAGATCGAGTAGGACCAGGAGAGTGGTATGGCCCTTGTCGACCTTTGAACTGATGTTATTAATCACCACAGTAAGAGCAGATTCAGTGTTGTGGGCTCCTCGAAAGCCATGTTACGAGATGTCCAGCAGATTCGAGTCATCCAAAAAGGAGGTGAGATGGTGATTGAGATGGACTTCCAGTATTTAGGCTGGAGCCGGTAACAAGGAAATTGGTCTAAAGTTTTTCAAGACCCCGAGGTCCAGGGAGGCTTTCTTCAAGAGTGGTTTGAAGACTGCCAATTTCCAAGAGAGGGGAAAACCCCCCTCCGTAATTGCAGGTTTCATCACCTCTAGAAGGAGGGGCATGACCAACTCCCTACAGGTCTTCAGGATTTTAAGCGGACAAGGGTCCAGAGGGGAACCAGATTTGATGTTATCAAGGAGGCGGTTGGTCTCATCCAGAGTGAGAAGAGGAAATGTGAGAAATCTAGGTCCGGGTTCAGGGACCTGATACCCTGCTATGGCCAAGGGGGGGAAGGGGAGGGATCTAGCTCCCGGTTAAGGAGTTTCAAAGAACTGTAAATATCGGCAATTTTAAAGTGGAAAAAAAGTTGAGATTTTGTTACAGAGCTCCTGAGTTTCCACTATGGAATCCACAGTCTGGGGGGCAGAGAGGGAGTCAATGATCTTAAAGAGATCTCTAGAGGATTTCAAAGAGGCGGTCAGATTAACAAAGTAGGCCTTTTTTTCCTCAATAATTGCTCATTTATATTTTTTAAGAGGAATTTATGTTGTTGTTTCTTTTCGATTGAGTCCAAGCGGGCGCGCCAGAGCCTCTCCTGCTTTCTACAGCCCTGCCTCAGCAATCTGAGTCTATCAGAGAACCAAGGGGCGGAAGGACTCTTTCTAGCAGAGTAGTGCTGCTTGGCGGGGGCTAGGGTGTCTACAGCCTCAGTGATGGTATTAAAGAAATCCACGGCCGCATAGTTGGTGTCCTTCTTTAAGAGGGGGCTCAGTCTGTTCATGAATGGAACAAGTGCTTCATTGTTAATATGCCTGAAGTTTCTTCTGAGTTCCCATTTCTTGGGATCCGAGTGGGAGAGGACAGTGTGATGGGTTTTAAGTTCAATAGGCACCCCCAAATGATCTGACCAGGCCAAAGGGATCGGAATACCGATCTTCAATCTAAGATCAGTAGAGAAAACACCATCAAGTGTATGACCTGCTAGATGAGTGAGACTGTCCACAAGTTGGGTCAGGCCACAAGCCCTCAGGGTTTCTACCAGAGACAGAGTGTCATTGAAGGTCAAGTTTTCTAAGTAAATTAGGACTTTTGATCATTATGCCGGTATAAACACCTTAATTATATAAAAAGGGGAATTACAGTGTTTATTCATGGTGTATTTAGTTTGTAATAGATGACATGAAAGGGTCCCCTGTCTGTCACGAGTATGTCTGAAGAGAACGCCATATGCACAATCCACTGTATATGATGATTACACAAGAGATAATAAATAAGCCATAACAGTAAAACCTTAAAATGGTTAGATTATAGCTAAAATTATTATTGTTGCGATCTTCTCACATAAAAGTGGTACATAAAAGATCTCTTCACATAAAATTCCATAAATATAAATATAAACATAATTTATATTTAAAACACCAATTTATTAAAACAATCCTAAAATTTCTTGTTGTTGTTTTGTACTCAACTTTTGGGGATCCCTGTAGGGTAGCAGAAGACACCTGATTATTGTTTACTTGCTAGTATGTTAAAGACAAGTAAACAAATCTTCTGTAATGTTGAGACCTGACGGATGTTTTGTATTTAATTCAAGAATGTATCTGGTCTCAAGGTGGCGTAATTTATTTTCTCTATTTCCGCCTCTCCTACTTGCAGGGACATAGTCAATGACAAAATATTTCAGCTAGCGGCTTTTTGAGTCATGCTTGGCTTTAAAATGTCTCGCAACCGGATATGTGTTATCTTGGTTATTTATTGCTCTAAGGTGTTGCAGAATTCTTTTATGGACAGGGAGCTTAGTGATCCCTAAATAGAGCAAGTTGCACGGGCAAGACAGAACATGAACCGCATATTCAGTTTTACATGTAAGTAGTCTGCCAATTTTGTGTTCTTTCAAATCAAAGGGTGAAACATAAGTAGTTCTATTTTCACCTTGTTGGCAAGCTTTACATGATTTGCAGTTCAAAAAGCCTGTGCGTGTTTGTTACCAGCTTGATGGCTGTGGGGGGGTATGTATTTTCCTTTTCTCCATTCCCCTCTCTTTTTGCGAACTACGCCTGTTTCGTTTGGCCTTCGCTGCTGTCCCCGTTTCCAGTTTTTGTTTGGCCATAATTTGCTCTTTGTATCTGGGGGCGGAGGGTTTGTCTTCTGTCCTCGCACAAAAAAGCCAACTCATCATCCAGGGTGCATTTAGGTATTGCTTGACGGAACACGCAGAGACAATGACTACCAAGGTTAAAACCTTGTTACCTTTCATAGACAATTTATTTGTAATATGGGATGGGAGCTTGGAGTCAGCAGAAGAATTTGTACAGGCAATCAATGTCAATAACCTCAATTTGCATTTTACTGCCAATATAAGCTCCACAGCAGGAACTTCAAAGAACATCAAAGCCTGTTTCTACAATGCATGGATTATGAAGTCCATGCCATGCAGGAAAGGCTGTGCATGCAAACAGGGAAGCACACCATGTGCTTCCTGCATGCATGCCATGGGCCAGTGTAAAGAGGGAGCCCTGTAGGGCCCCCTATGTGTCCAGAAATAGGAATGCACTTCTGTATTTTAAAAAAAATTGATTTAATTGTCTGTCTTTTCATATTTTGTTATATGTATTGAAATTTTGTATACAGTAAATTATAATAAGACTAAAAATTCCACAAAAAAAGATGATATAAAAGGTAATAAAATATTAGAATATATCAACACAATCATAGTGTGAGTTTAGTCATTAGTTTCAAGTTTTCTTTCTCTAACACAACAGGCACAAAACCCGGTGCAACTTTGCCCCTCTTTTACCCCAAGGGCTCCCTATGTTTCCCCATCACCACCCTTTCCAATGTGGGCTCACTGCTATGGTTAGGGTCACAGTGAGGAAACTCGCATTATGCTTTGTGGTGCAGCAGGTGGCACCACCAAGCATATTGTGGCCTCAAGACTGCCACACCAGCAACAGTGATTGAGGATCCCTTGTGGTTGCTGCGGTCCCATGATGGTCCGACTACCAAAGTTGTAAATCGCAGTCGGACCACCGGTGGGCAATGCCAATGCTGTGCCACCCAAGGTTTGGAGGTCCAATGACCACAAAACTTAGAATCAGGTGCTAAGTCAGAGTATTTAGGAGCAAGAGACCCAAAGAATGTCTTTGTTTAGGCCAGCGTCATCAGTATGCAGTCTACATATCCAATGTTATTTCTTCATAAAAAAGAAGGTTGGACTTTTCTTTGATTCATGACCATCTAGGCAGGGCTTATCTATGATGGCTTATCTTCAGAGTGTCCACTAAAAATTAAGGGATTTGTTGGTTTACAGGTTAAGAGCTTACATTTTCCTGGGCTTTTGCAGTCAATTATTCTGGTGCAACTCTTCCTAGTGGTCATGCCCATTCAGCATAACTTTCATGGATTAAAAAAATAACCCCTCATTGGTTTGTGTCCAATCATGGCTCCCATGATGTTTTGTAGATTTAAATATCTATGGGTCTGTCATACAGTTCCTGCAAATCAAGTAGAACTGTGTATACGGACAACATAACCATCAGAATATGTGGACTGAGTCCACACATATCATCAGAGTAAGTTGGCCAAATTCCTAGCTTGTTCACGGTGTGCCACCTAAGCCACTTGCCTTCCAGAGTACCAGATGGTATCTACAATCTCAGTACATGACCATTCTGATTTCCTAAGTAAATCGTGGAAGCACATCTACTCTTTCGTTGTTATTTAGGAATGCCCAAGGGAGACATAAGAAAGGCACAAATCGGATTTACAAACATTTATTGAAACAATTGTATTCTTGTGTAAATAGGATGAAACAAAGCCTTGTAACCAGCATTACAAGAATGGTGCAAAAGATAAATAATTCAACACACAACCATTATACCATTACAGTGTGATTATGATTATGATTATATTTATACTTCTACCTAATACTATCTACACTATCAAGAGCATAGTGAGATTACCCTCTGCCAGATCTCTTGGGACAACCCAATCCCCCTTACCTTAGTATGATGTATCAAGAGGCCGATCTGGTGTAAAGCAGGCTCCTGTCCTTTCCAGGATGTAGATTAAAGTCAGCAGGGTTACATCTCAATCACACATGCGGCATTCAATGATATTCTGCAGAAATGATCCTCTAAGGAATTTGGGTATATGATTGTTTACATCATAAAAGCAGTGTTCCAATCCCAAAGGTGCAACGCTGATGTGATTGTTTGCCTTAAGACTCAGAGCTGTCTTCAACCAGACAACCTAATGCAAGGTCATCACTTTCAATGTTCCATAGCCTTGGACAGAGGTACAACCTGATAAAATGCTTACAGAGAAATGAGCTGCAAGCAGAATATTCTAAGTATGTTATTGTGTACTTGAAAGACCTGTAAAAAGTTACCATTTACAAAATGTTTTAAAGTTTAAACATGCAACTAAAATAGATACTTGAATGTAGGCCCTGTTGAACCTTACAACAGGTCCTTGATTCAGTTGGAAGGCAGATGGCACAAGATTCACAGGACTCATGTCCCACTATTCTACATGGGTGTTTGAACAGTTGTGTTTCCTTGCACTGGTCTTGTATGCACTAGAATGTTTCTGAGATTCTTGATTCATTTGAAGGCAAGAAGTGGTTGCGATGATGGTATTTTGTCTGAATTCACAGCCTGCCAGTGTCTAGAACTCAAATGGTTAAAAAATCTAGAATAGGTATTGACACATACCAACTTTGTGTCTTTGTTTGTTTAATCAGTTGTGTAGGATAAGAATGTTGTCGCAAATTGTTGGTCAGGATATCTGCATATTTAAAATAGTAGAAAGGTTTAAGGGGTTCCTGAGGAGACATAAGAATTGATGTACTAGTAAATTGCCTTGCAAAGATTTTGTATGGAAGCTTCCATAATTCAACAAGGAATTCTGACCCGTCCATGTGTTATAAACCTGTGTAATAGGGCTGCCTTTTGATAGATCAGAATATCCAGGAATGGAAAGTGGGTTTAATTGATTGTGCCAGGTCAATCATTTGGGAATATTGACCTTACACCCTTGCATTATGATGAGTATGTTGTGGATATAATGTTTTCAGTATACTATGGGCCTGATTGTGAGTTTGGCGGTGCGGGAGCGGGACCTTGTATGCACTGCCTGGCAGATTATTACTTTTTCAGTCACTGGAGGGCGGTTCTTTGGCGTTCCAATGGTGGTGCCTATGAAATAGGCACAGCCATGAAAAAGTCGAAGGCAGAACCTGCATGGACTGGTGCAGACAATGCTATGCAGGTACTGGGATGCATGCACTCAGGAGGGCACAACATGTGCCCCCCTGCATGCACCCCATGGCCTAGGGGCAACAGGGGGGCCTGTAGGGCTCCCTATGTTTCCTATCCGTCACAGTTTTTATGGAGGAGGAACCATCATGAAAACCGTGGTAGAGAGGAAACTCATAAATTGCTTGGTGGGACGGCGGTGGTCCTGGAAAGCATATTGTGGCCTCAAGACTGCTGGTTGCAGAGGTGCAGTGGCAATCCAACCACCTTAGTTGTAATAGGGCGGTCGGAATATACGTTGATGGAAGGGATTCCTTTCCAGTAACTAGGGCAAACCTCAAAATCATGCATGTAAATATAGGTCAGGCTCAGTGGAAACATACTGCACATTGACGTTCCCTTGGCCTGGAGGTATAATTGGTCTTAAAGTTGAAAAAATCGCGGTGAGCCCTAAACTAGCACATTGTTTAGTGAAATCAGTGAGAGTCATTAGTTCTGTTGATGTACAGCATAAGAGAGATTCAATGGTCTGGAAGGCATCCAACTTTGAGATGTAGATGTATAGGGATTCCAAATTAAATCCAATGAGGATTTTTTTCAGAGGATTGAACTCCAAAGTGTCCAACCAGCATAGGATATTTTTAGTATGTTTTAATAGGAAGGTATTTTAGCCACCAAAGTAGTCTGTAAATTGTGATAATGACCTAGGATTGAGTCTATGTCAGAAATAATTTTTCTTCTTGGGGGAGGTGACTGATTTTTATGTATTTTGGGTGGAACTTAGAGCTAGGGGTCTTCATGATTTCAGTGCACAGAAATCTGCTTCCTGTCTGTTAATACACAGATACTCCAGTGCTATATTCACCATGCTGTTGATTGTAATCTTTAATCTGTTTATAGAGTCCAACTAGATATTTTTATAAAATGTCGTGCTGTTCAACTATTTCAGACACTTCTGGCTGTAATCCTTTGATTTCATGAACACAATGGCACTTCCTTTGACAACTGATTTAATGGTAATTGTAGGATTGTTATCAAGATCAAAGATCAAGTCCTGTTCTTCTCTGTAGAGCCATTAAAGTCTTGAATAGTGATGTCATTGGATCACTGCTTAAAAGGCCAGGTTTTGAATTGTTTCCTAAAGACCGGGAGTGAGGATGCTGCTTTTAGTTCAGGTGGCAAGCGGTTCCATTGTAGAGCCATAACTCTGAAAATGCTTCTTCACCCCGAGATGGCAAGTTTGAAAGAAGCACCCTTCATAGGTCCAGCTACACTGGAGCACAGAGTTTCACCAGGTATATACCACTCATGTTTTTAGGTCTCACTGGTGTTAGCAGCGAAAGACCTTATGTGGTGCACCTGCCGAGAATGTTGCACAGGGGAAGGGTATGCACTTTCCCTTGGCAATTTCACCTCGTGGGCACGCCCAGCTCGCCGCTGGCACATCTCCTGTTCAACATTCACCGCAAGTCAGCCTCTCGCCTCTCTCAATCACGCGCGCACACACACAGCCACACACACGCATGCACACACAAACACGCACACACACACACAAACACGCACACACCACCCCCCTTACCTCACCGGGCTCTTGTCGCTGGGCTGGTGTCAGCTCTGCACTCCAGCTCCTCTGCCGATTCAGAAAATGGGGTGGTGATTGTATACCCTGCCACACCTATAGTGGCCAAAAACGATTCAGAAAATGGGGTGCTCTGCCAGCACGACGCAGGGCTCTCCTCTTAGGCATGGGAGCCCTGCCGTGCTATCCACTGGTCTTTACCCGGGCCCCCTCCTGGGACCCGGGACTTCGGTTCCTGCACTTCGCTTTGGCTCCGGGCTCGCTCCTCATAACGAAAGTTATGAATGGCGCGCATGCGCGGGCAGCCCCTGCCCTCCCAGGTCTCCTCGCAGCCCGGATACTGAGCTTGTTGTTTCTCAGCTTGCTCGTACTTTTCTGGCATTCAGAAACAAATGAGGTAATGGAGCAGGCGTCGGGGGAATCACTGCCAAACGATCTGCAAATCTCACCTTTTACATGTCTCTTGGGGAAGCATTTTCCAACGCCCCGCCTCAGTTTCCCTCCCTTTTTTTTGTTATAGTTCCTTTGAAAGCCGTAGCCTCTTTGAAGTGCAGCGATCAATTAGCAGGACCCTTTTTGCCAAACACCTCCTCCCCTGCCCCGTGTGAAGAAGCACCTGCTGGGCGGCTAAAAGCAGAGGACGGAGCTGGCGGGCTGCGGCCTGGTGCGCCCAGCGACTGAAACACACGCAATCCGCGTGAGACAACTCCGACCGCCGGGTGAATACAGCACAGAGGATGAACTTCTGCAGCCTTTGTTTCTGGGCCAGAAGAAAGGGCTGCTGCTTAAGTGGAACACCTACATACTGCACTGTCTAAGGACACAGCACGCGCTCCCTAAATTCAGACAGCCAATAACATTCATTGCACGCCTATTGCATCCATAACCTACTTGTTCCTTAGCCATAACCAGTGCTTGAAATGGAAAACTAGAAGTGTAGGTACTCTGTACCAGAAGACCTGATTGACATTGCATACACATACATCAGAGGGTTGTCACAGAACACCCGACATGTGTACATCTCAGCTTAAATAGGAGCTATCAGGACAAACACCAAATTTAGACTGGCAAATGCCCAATGGGGGAGTTAACAACCTCAGAAATGTGTAAGCAACTGGTGAGAACCTCCTGCCATACGTTTCTCGCATAAAAATCATATACCCACAGTTTAAATTAGACATTGCCGCCTAATAGTTGCATAGCTAGACCTTTGGCCACCAATGGTGGCCCCTGCGTTTGCCGCCCCGCGTCAGGCGCATGTAATAGAGGCGGGGTACGACGACGATGATTCCTGCATTTGCCGCCCCACGATGGACGCAGGTAAGACCAAAAACACCAAAAACTAGTGTTGCCCATAGCGGACCGCTCACCCGCTCCCCCTTGCTATGCCACTGCCGCCTTACGTAGAGACAGGCTAAAACTCAATTCCCGAACATATTCTGACATGACGGCTCATTCTTTGGTTTGTGATGGAAGAGTGCCTGGAATTCCAACATTGCTTCAAGGCGGTACTACCGTGAGCTTTGCAATTTGCATAGAATAGTATAATAAAACATGACAACATATAACAGAAGACTCAAAAAGGACAGGGTGTCACAGAAGTTCTAGTGATTGAAACCTGGAATGCTTCATGCGTTGTTAGTATTACTGAGAGGCTCAACGTGTTCATTTATTGGACTGTGTCCTATTTTTTATATAACATGCCTGGTGTGATGCTAACAATGCAAGTAGGAATCTGACGATTCTGTTGACAGATGCACCACAATGCGCATAGCTGTGTCTCATGGACTTGCACTGCAGGCACCCTTCAGTGCAGCCCTTGCTGTGCTATCTCTGGGAGACTTCCGCACTTTCTGGGATGCCAGCCTGGAGGGCCTTGAACCTTGACCTTTTGAGGTCAGCCCAAGCCCAGAGCAAGAGAGGAATGTTCTGCTCACGCCTATAAGGGATGACAAAGACAGAGGCCCTGTTGTGCAGGTCAGAGATGGCATAGTTGTGGTTTCTTCTTGAGTGCCTTCCACACGGGAACACCACAACTATCCTCACTTGGGATGGACCTGCAGTTCTTTCCCTTAACAGCACAAATTACCCTTTATGGGGTTTATTTCGAACTGGTTCCCATTCATACTGTAAATAGTGAGTTCGAGAACACCTCTGTTTTGTTCCAAAAAAGGATTCGCTCGAGCAAGTTAGAAATCTGTCAGCCGCCAGTGATTATGTTTCTCCCCATATATGTTCTTTCAATTTTGAAACTTAATATGTGCAATGGGCTCATTATTCCCCATTCCTTATGACCTCAGTAATATCACTTTTAATCCTGTCAAGAAATCAGTACCAATTTTGTTTGCATAGGGACTGGTGCTTTAGTGTTGCCATTTCTGGAACGAACAAGATTCTTTGTCTCTCTATTTTGGCGGTGCTCATTTTAATAAACTCAGAAGGTTGAAATACTGCCTATTTCCTGGGTTTCTAACCTGTGACCTGTAAATTACAAGCCTTAGCCATACGCACTCAATCATTGAGGTGACTGTATGGCATAACAAAGTGACTGATTCTGTGCAACACTGACAATAGGAGCTGAGCTGGCTTTGCAGGACACTGGGTAAAACAGTGATTTTCAAAGTATGGCCCAGTGACTCTTGCGGCCCTTCTAACCTCTACATGTGGCCTCCTAGTGACCAGCATCACTGTGCTGCTGTTTTCATGAGAGAGCACTAATGTTCAGGAAGTTGTTTACTAAAACTTTCAATGTAATCAATGCACAATAAAGTCCACAAAGACTAATTTCTAAAAAAAAAATTCATTCTTGGCTAAAGATACAATAGAAACAGTTAACACATGTTGTCCCTTCTGGCTGTGGAACTTTTTCATTCATCACATTGAACTTCTGATGCACTAATTCCTTGTCCTTGTGAGTTTTTACCTACAGTCATATAGCAATCAAGCCGCATGTGCTCCACATATAGCGTGAGGTCGGTCAGGAACATCTGATATAGTTTTTCTTGTGCAATTTGGTTGCTGTTGACCTGGCGCCACCTGCTGCACCACTGGTAGCAACGTCCCTTTACCTGTTACCTGTCTCTCAATTCCCTGTTTTTTAACATGACACACGTACACAACTTTTTCATATTTTCATTAAAAAGCACGGAAGCCCACCCTTGGGTGTGTGGTTGTTAACAAATGCACCTGAAGTAACAGTAGATGGTGTACCACCTAGGCTAATGTGCTGCATGGCTAAATACTTCAGAAGGTCCAAATGGCACCATCACCAATCAGTGCAGGCTTCCATCATGCACACACATACTAGCTGTCGGTGCACGCTTCCATCAGACACACACCACCAGCCGTCAGTGCACGCTTTTACCAGGCAGACACACACCGCCAGCTGCCAGTGCACGTTTTAACAGGCACACTCTTCCAGCTGTCAGTGCACACTTGCACCAGGCATACACAACACCAGCTATATTTGCATGCTTCCACCAGGCACACACACCACCAGCCATCAGTGCACGCTTCTAGCAGGCAAACACAACACCATGTGACCTGCCTAATTGTTAGACAATTATTTTATTATGTATTGTCTTATACACACTTTTGTTAGGCTGATCTATTTTAGTACACATTATACTGCAATCTGGCGTTTATGTTTTTTTTGGCACACCTCTACCCCAAAGCCTCTCAGTGAAAGGTGTGAACTCTAGCACTGCCACGCTCGCGAATGCCTTACAGTGCAACACCAACACACAACACCACACACACAACACCACACACTAAACACCACACACACAACACCACACACAACACCACACACAACACCATACACACAAGACCACACACACAACACCACACACACACACAAAACCACAAAAACACAACCACACAAACAACACACAACCAGAACCACACCCACAACCACATACAACTACACACACAACCACACATACAAACACACACACACAACAAACACACACACAACTACACTGAAAACCAAACCGTCAGTGCACACTTTCACCACGCACAGACACCATCACTCATCAGTACATGCTTTCACCACACACAAACACCAACAGCCATCAGTGCACGCTTTCACCGGACACAGACACCACTAGCTGTTAGTGCACGCTTCCACCTGGCACACACCAACAGACTTAGTACACATATTCACCAGGCACACACACACACCATCAGCCATCAGTGCACACTTTCACCAGGCATGCACACACCACCAGCCGTCACTGCACGCTTTCACCAGGCATACGCACACCACCAGCCGTCAGTGCACAATTTCACCATTCACACACACACACCACCAGATGTCAGTGCACGCTTTCACCAGCCACAAACACACCACCAAACGTCAGTGCACGCTTTCACCAGGCAAACACCACCAGCCGTCAGTGCACGCTTTCAAAAGGTACACACACCACGAGCCGTCAATACACACTTTCACCAGACACACACCACTAGTTGTCAGTGCATGCCCTCACTCTATCTATCGATCTATCGCCCTCACTCTATCTATCTATCGAACTATTTATTGCCCTCACTCTATCTATCTATCGCCCTCACTCTATCTATCGCCCTCACTCTATCTATCTATCACCTTCACTCTATCTATCTATCACCCTCACTCTATCTATCGCCCTCACTCTATCTATCGCCCTAACTCTATCTATCGCACTCACTCCATCTATCACCCTCACTCTATCAATCTATTGCCCTCACTCTATCTGATTATCACACTCATCTATCTATCTATCTATCTATCTATCTATCTATCTATCTATCTATCTATCTATCTATCTATCTATCTATCTATCTATCTATCTATCTATCTATCTATCTATCTATCTATCGATTGATCTATCTATCTATCTATCTATCTATCTATCTATCTATCTATCTATCTATCTATCTATCTATCTATCTATCTATCTATCTATCTATCTATCTATCTATCTATCTAACTTTCTATCTATCTATCGCCCTCCCTCTATCTATCTATCGCCCTCCCTCTATCTATCTATCGCCCTCCCTTTATCTATCTATCGCCCTGACTCTATCTATCACATCACCACAGCATCACTCAGCACCACCACAGCATCACTCAGGGGCAACACAACATCACTATGCTCTACCACAGCATCACTGAACGCCACAGCATCACTTGTCGCCACCACAACATCACTCAGCGCCACCACAGCATCAATCTGTACAACCATTCAACACAACTGGTTCAAATATGTTCTCTCAATGTTTAAGCTTTATTACAAATGTTACAAAAATATGCTAATATTTCACTTCTGTTCTTGTATTTTCTTATAATCTTCACAAAAGTTATTTACAAACGTTTAAGCTATTGCTATTATAAATTACAATAACTTTTAAGTATTAATTATTTTTAAAAAAAAGCCATTGTTATTTGTAATATCAATACATCAAAGTCACATAAATACAACACATATTGCATTACAAATGCTATAGGTGTCACATTTGCCAAAGTCAAAACTATTGGCATTGTAAATGACAAAGCTATTAATTTAGCTATTTTCAAAACCAAAATATGAATACAAAAATTGTCATTTACAATACCAATAGCTCTAACTTTCCTAAGGCAAGATCGATTGCATTGCAAAAGCTTGTTTCTTAAAGTAGGCTGGGGCTTTCCAGTAGAGTGTTTTGTAGGCTAGGCAGAATGCCATAAAGGTGATACAATGGCTAACTGGGAACCAGTGCAGTTGTCTAATGGCTAATCTAGCCGTTTGAAATGTAGAAATCGTTTTAAGGAATAGTGCAGCCGTATTTTGAATAGTCTGTGGTTTCCTAAGTGGGCACCCTGAAAGGCCAACATACAGACCATTGCAGTAATCCAATCATGTTAAGATCAAGGCAATGATTACTGATTTCCGAATACCTACCGGAAGAAATCTTTCAATTTTTTTGATAGTTCTTAGCAGGTAGAAGGAAGAGAAAGTGACCTTGTTGACTTGGTCTTAGTATTTTAGCTCGCTGTCCATCAGAATCCCTAAATTCCCTAATTTTGAGGTCAGCATTGGTGGAGTGTCCAGATCTGAAGGCCACCAGTTCGAAGACCAGATGGGCTGATTATTGCTGAATACGATGACCTCTGTTTTTGTGGAATTAAGCTTGAGGCAATTACTATCCATCCATCTACTGACTGCACTCATGCAGTTCTTGACAGTGGTCCCAGAATAATTTTCCCTTTTTGCAAGTGTGACTGTTATTTGTGTGTCATCGGCGTATGAAGCCAGTGACAGACCAAAGGATTTAATCAGGGAGGCAAGTGGTGTGACATAAAGATTAAACATGCTGGGGGATAAGGAGGAGCCCTGAGGGACCCCACAAGGTAAGAAGTATGGATCAGAGTTAAATTCGCTCAGTGACACCACTTGACGACATCCAGAGAGAAAGGATTTTAATAGGACCAGCGCTGTGTCTCCAATCCCAAGGTCATGCATGCCGTCTACCAGTATCTCATGGTTAGCTGTATCGAAAGCTGCTGAGAGATCCAGAAGGATAAGGAACGTATTGCCCCCTCTGTCAAGGGATCTTCTGATTTCTTCCATAGCTGTAATCAAAGCAGTATCGGTACTATGAATTTCTCTAAAACCCAAACTGTGTATCATAAAAAAGATTATTATTCTCAATAAAGGAGGAAAGTTGAAGATTCATGCATTTTTCTGCTAATTTGGCTGGGTAAGGACGCCAAGCTATGGGTTGATAGCTGTTTTTTTGCTCAATTGCATGGTGACAATGGGGAATTTAGTGAACTTGTGGGTTACCACTCCTTCAAAGTTTCACAGCTCTGCATAACTATCGACCCATTTTTACTTGCTTTGTTTTTTTAAGAAAGCCCTTGCTGATTAAATTTGCAGTGGTTTACTTGGCCACATTTCTGGAGCTATTTTTATAGGAACTCCAAGTACACTTGGTGTGCTACTCCTTCTAACATTGCCCAATGCCTCCATTTTGCTCTCTAACTTTCCATTGTGTCAACAGCAATCCTTTCAAGCATCTGGACCTCTCTCACATCTGCCGCAGTCTCCACTATCTAGACCTCCACCACCTTCACTTTACTCTCCAAAGATTCTAGCACCCATTCACTTGCCAGCATTGTTCTCAATAAAACCTCCAATTTTTCTTCCACCTCTCTCACTAAGAAGCACCTTTAAGAGAGTTTCTCGCCCAGGTTTGGGTGAAGAGCAGTGATGGATCATAGCAGGGCTCGCTCTCCGTCAACCACTTGAACTTTGTCAAGGGGGTATCCTGCAATGTCTTTTTTATTACTTCTAGAGGGGTAAATCCTTTCAATAAGTCCTCTCTACTTTTCTTTTACTCTGCCATGGCTACCAGGGGCAAAACCCAGAGGGTCAACAATGAAACCACCTAACTTAGTATATTTTCTCAGCAAGTGCTTTAACATCTCTCCCTGCACTCTACTGCAGCCAAACAGGCCTCAGGCCATTGCACAGGGACCACAGGTAGGGCCAGGTGCCTGACAGGTCAATTAAAGCACTGTCTGTAGCCTCATGTGGAGTGTTGGGCTGCCTTTGCCATCCTGTGGGAATTATGATGTGCCAATAACTTATCTACAAATGCCCACACTCATCGTCAATGCTTCTTCATTAGGTCATAGTACTAGTTGTAGTGCAATACACTGCGCTGCTAAGTCTCCTATGTGCCCTGGCTGCATCCAGCCCAATATTACTGACGTCCCCCTGTGACTCATACCCAATGTTGTCCATTAAGAAAAAACACTGTCAGCTCTGTGGATCATGGTGTTAGACACATCTGGCTGTTGGCTTGGAAAGGTCAAAGTTGCCACCATACAAACTGTTTCTCAACCAACCACCAAACATTCACAGGGTACATGCACGGCCTTCTGTTGTCCCTTTTAAATACTGCAGCATAGATCCGGTACCCCAGAAAGCATAGTCAAATCTAAAAATGGGAGCCACATTGAGAGCTTCCATAATTGAGGAAAAATGGCCTTGATTGACCGAAACGATGATAGCATGACTGGACACACTGCAACGCACAGTTTCACTGATATGTGAGAAAGAAGTGATTGTCAAGCTTGTAACATTACCAGACTTAGAGGCACCTATTAAAAAACAACGGATCACAAATGGAAGTGCAATGAAATCAATGAATTAGCTTTACGGTGAAAATGCAATGGGATCATACACCAGCACATATACCCACTACCAGCCACAAATGCATTGTAACCCACGAGTGGATTCCACATTCTGTTGATGTAAGCACACAAGAGCCTTTTAAAGGCCCTAAAATCTCTGACTGGCTCCCAAAGACAGACCTACCCACGAATTATGACTCAAACCCTACTCAGACCAGCACACCAAAAGGTAAGTGGGGAACATGACTCATTTGGTACATTGCTACCTAGACAGAGCAAGACTGTTCAAGCTGCTCCATGTTATACTCCTGTCCTCACTCCTCCATGTCATGAGTGATGTAATATGTGATGTCATCAGCAGTGCATTGTACGCGCAAGTTATAGTGAGTCCGACTAACTATAACGTGGGAATTTCAATGGTTTTATATCAGTAAAATTTCCAGCTAACTATAACTGGTGTGAAACCTATGGTTTTTTCAGTGAATTTAATAGGTTTTTTAAATGCTAATTCCTAACTATAACTTGTGTGAAACCTATGGTTTTTTCAGTGAATTTCATAGGTTTTTTAAATGCTAATTCCTAACTATAACTTGTGTGAAACCTATGGTTTTTTCAGTGAATTTCATAGGTTTTTTAAATGCTAATTCCTAACTATAACTGGTGTGAAACCTTTGGTCTTTTCAGTGAATTTCATAGGTTTTTTTAATGCTAATTCCTAACTTTTTATACAGACTCATACCTATGTGTTTTTTAGTGAATTGCTAAAGTATGTTTTTCTAAAAATGAACACTATAATGTATATTGAGATAATATTTTTAATTTAAAATAGTTTTTTTTTATATTTCACTCTGGTGCGCTTCCGGTGCGCGCACCGGTGCGCGTACCGTCAGCGCACTAAGAAAAAAAAAGAAAAAAAAATAATGAAGGAGGGACTGTGTAATAGATAGTAAGACAGATAAAAAGTGTAAGAGGAAGTAACTGAGAAAAGAAAAATGAATAAGGGAGCAAAAGAAAGAAGAAATAGGAAGAAGACTAAAGCAGAGGTTAAGGGAGAATGTAAATGGATGTTGAAAGTAAAAAGAAGGACAGTTAAGTATGGGAATGACAGGTAGTGACGGAATCAGAGGAAAAGAATAGCAGTGATGGAGGGAAAGTAAATAGCAGTGAATATAAGTAAAGAGGGGTGAAAGAGGGTACATGTAAGTGAATAAGGGTAACACATGGGGAGTAATAGAGAGAAAGAAGAGAGAGAGTAAAAGAAGGAGTGTCACAAAGGGACTAAGTGAACCAGTAAAAAAGGTAAGTGAAGGAGTGTGCATAGGCAGAAGTACTGAAAGAAATTGAATGTGGTAGGAAGTAAACATGGAAGAAAAGAATAAGTGAGGGAAGCAAAGTAAGGAAATAGGTGTGCGGTAGGGTGACAGAAAAATAGTGAAAATAAAACAAAAGGTGATAACAAAAAAACATTTTACAAACACACTTACCATATAATCTATGCAAATTTGTATCTGTGAACGATAAAGGAAAAAACATGTTATAATTACATAAAAATGTATAATAAAATAGAAGAAACAGTTCATGAGGTTTAAAAATCTACAAAAGTTTACTAAGAAATGAAGCAATAGTGAAGGATACAAAAACAGAAAGAAAGTAATGTAGAAAGAAAAAAAAAGGAAAAAGAAATAGTTAGAGAACAAATTCCTAAAGGTAAATAAGATACTAAAAGAATGTAAAATATCAAAACAAAATGAGTAAAGATAAGAAAGTAAAAGAAAAATGAGTGAAAAGGAGAGAAGTCTGATTGATAAACTATAAATAAAATAGAGGAATAGAAGATGATTGAGAGTGAGTGAAGTGAAGTCACAGAGTGAAGGGATGAAAGAAATGAAGTTATTATAGAACGATGGATAAAACAGGAGTGAGAGAGTAAGTACACAGAAAGACAAAAGGAAGAACTAACTGAACTACAGTACAATGAGTGTGAAAGAAAAAAAAATGGAGAAAGAGAAAGAGGGTTAGGAAACTAAAGCAGTGGTACTAAGAGAATATGAAAAAGATAAAAAGTGGTGGAAGGAACAGAGGAAATGCAGATAGTTCCTATTAGATTAAGAAGTTGTGAATGAAGTGCAGTAAAGAAACAGCGATGAAAAAAGAGTGTAAATTAGTAAAGAGAGGTAAATAAGGGTGAAAAAGAAAATGAGTGTATAACAATGTGAACACAATATAAATTACACAATGCAAACTACACAATAACTTCTACAATATGTTACATTATTTATTTTTGCTGTTCTCAGAATATATTGAATTCCTTTTAAATTAGTGAGTTCAAAGTCTTCATCATATAACAGCGGGAAAAAAAAAACACAATCTAAAAGATTGTGTTTAAAAAAACCCATTCAAACATACATCTCATATATGTACACTAATCTTTGATTCACTTACTTTTCCATGAGGCCAAATAGAAGATAGTGAAGGTCCTTTTGGTGGAAAAAAAGTCTGCTGTGCCTTATAAGTTCCATTTCATCAACTTCCTATGAAAAAAGATCTAAAAACATCATACCATACACAATCCTCACGGCCAATTTGTGTCTGATATATCAGTATTTTTTACTTTGAGATCCACTTAAAGTATCTACATGAGATAAATAATTTAAAATATTAGATTAACTAACTAACTAACTAACTTTTATTAACTATTCCCGTCTTCAAAGGCCAATTCCCTTTACTAAAACTTTGGTTTTAAAAACACTAGATAAGAATTTGTAGAGTCATAAGGCAAACGTTGTTTATAAGTTAAATGAGAATCATTGCAGTAACTCCATCCATTTTCAGATTTTAAGTAGCATGTATAATGTCCTGAGGTGGTCGAAGATCCATCATGATAAATAATAGCTTCAGTTGTAAAGGTCCTTCCAGAAATTGATAACTGAGAAGCCACAAAATTTTTGATAGAAGTTGTCAATTTAGTTCCATCAGGTCTACATCGTTGGAAAACTAAAATGATATACTGCCCATACCTTTGTATAAATAATGTGGACAGCATTGTACAGTTACATTGGGTACACACCATATTATGATCTGCTGCTTTAACTAGATTTTTAAAAGACACTGATTTACAGTCTGGTAAAGTCAAATATATAAATCTTTCAGTGTCTATTCTAGTAGTACTTGATAAACTACAATTGTGGCAGTCATGCTGCCATTGATAAGAAAGACTGAAAAGATTATCTACATCTACACCTTCATCTTTCAAAACACCAAACATATACATTAAAAATTCCTGACAATCCTGCTGAATGTTCTGTGAAAATTTATCTTGACCAGAACACAAATCTAAAATATTTCGAATTTTTGTTACACTTTCTATTTGTGCTGTAACACTGCTACATTTCTGAAACACAGAATTCAATAAACCACACAATCTTTGATCCCGATTTTCAACAATCTGTTCTTGTAAACTTTTAAGAAAAAAAACAACATTAACCACTACATTAGCATAGCAGTTGACACCAGAACTATTTTCAAACTGAAATCCAACAACATTTTCTCCACAATTCTTTTTCTTCCTGTTTTCAATTACAGTTTTCTCTACTTTTTGTCTTTTTGCAACTACCTCACTACAATTATCCTCATTTCTTCTTTTTCGGCCTACCACACGTTTTTCAAACAGAGGATATTGAGGCAAATGTGGAGCATACTCTCTTCTTAACCTATTGTATTCTTTAACACAATCTAGATCTGCAGAAATCTTTGTCTCATCACACGCAATCAAGTACAATCCTGATAAAGTTCTGACTCGAGATAATGCCACATATGCCATACCCTCTTTAAACACAGATCTTCCAATGTTCACCAAAGCACTATCTACACTTAAACCTTGAGATTTATGAATTGTCACCGCATACGCCAAACAAACAGGAAACTGTTTTTGGCGAACATATAAGTCTTTTACAAGTAAAAATCTAGCAAAACAACGACTTATTTGTTGTACTTGTTCAATGCCATCAAATTTTATTTTTAAAAATTCAATTCCATCTCTATTTCTGTAATTCACAAAATCAACAACATAACCCATTGCTCCATTTACCAGACCACTTTCAACATTTAAATTCCTTCTCAAAATGATACGACAATTTAAACACACATTTAGAGTCTTTTCAAAACCAGCTGTTTTTGAAATACTTTTCTCCAATGAATCCAATTTAGTTTTCAAATTTTCTGACAAAACAATTGTTGCACCCATATGCTCTATTTTATCTATTGCTTCCAGTTTCACAATCTCTTCATTTTCTAAGTCTAACATTTTTTTGTTGAAGATGGAACATTCTTGCAGAGTTGGCATCAAACATATCCCAGATTTCTTCTCAGTCATTTTTTAAAAAATATTCTCTGGAAGAATGTTTTCATTTGGATACAAATTTGAAATTAATCGACTATGCAAAGCTTTTTTCCCAAGCTCAGTCACTTTTCCAATTCTTACATCTTGTAGAATATTTTTATAATCTTTATCTTTGGCTTGTCGCATATTTTGAAGCAGTTCAGCATATTTGAAATTTAGCCATATATTAACATTTCCAATGCTTCCAAGGGACTTCCTGGTATCTTCATGTGTGAGCATTTTAAACACTGGTTGTCCTTTTACTGGAGTCAACTGCAATAGATCTCCAAAAACAATAATGTGTTTTCCTCCAAATAACACATCATAGTCTGTTTTAAGAATTTCTTGCATTCTCAAATGCACAAAAGCAAGCATTAGATTTGAGACCATGCTTACTTCATCAATGATAAGAAGTTTCATTTTCTTCAAGACTCTTGAAACTTCAGAACACGCATCTCCAGATAGCTTGTTGTAATGCAATTTATTATCATGTTCAACTGGCAGCATCAATAAACGATGTAGAGTAATCCCTTTAATGTTATGTGCTGCCAGACCAGTTGGAGCAGTTACAACACAAGACAGTGGTGAATCAGTCCTTTTCTGCAGATAACTTGCAACGGCTTTAATTAGAAAACTTTTTCCTGTCCCCGCTTCTCCACTTACGTACAGTCGGACAGGGTCAAATAATATACATGAGCACTCTTTTTTCTCATGTCTGAATCCATGTTCAATCTGCTCTGTGACTTCATCATATATCTTTTTCTGCTCAATGTTTAGTTGCTTTACCAAATCTTCTAAGTTAACTCCATCCTCTTGAGCTTGTTCCATAGCTCTTTCCACCTCATCCATGGCAGTGGCAGCTTCATTTTGGATAATTGGTCCTCCTAGTGGATCCTGGCTCAATGAAGTAGAACTCTGACTATCTTGAGAACTGTTTCTAGCTATCTCTTCAGCAATTGTAGTTTCTTGCTCCATTTCTTCATTCAACATTTGCAGATAATTTAGAAAAATAGGACATTCTATGGTATCCTTAGTTGCATTAAAAGAGTCTTCATAACAGAGAAAATCTCCAAGTAGTTCCTCTTCTGTACGCCATGGCTTAAAGAGTTGCAAAAGAGCTAAATAGTAAAATTCTCTTTTGTCTGGAACTTCACAACTCAATTTTCGATGATTAATCAAATGGCCTTTTTTCTGCTTCACTAGACATCCTTCATAGCCAATGAGTGCATATTTTCCATTATTGATATCTTCTGTGATGTTCCTCTTATAACTGTAGTTTTGAAGAACTTCATACAAACATGTGTTCTCAAGGTGAGTACTTCTATTTGGATAGTATGTATCCAACATATTTGTCTTCAAAATATCTGTACTGTTTGGTTCTTTTTCCGCCAAATATTCAATTTCTTGTACAGATTTCAAAACTCGGTTTCGTGTTGCAGCAAGACCAAGACTCACCCAAATGATTGTTCTTGATTTGGCATAGAGACTTGCTGATGATAACCGATCAGAACATTCATATGCTCCAATTTCTCGATGCGACAACATCTTCAGACTGAAACTGTATAATTTCTTGCTTAGACTCTTTTCATGTGAAATGTCCTCCCACATTTCCTTCAATTCTGTCTTTTCTTTTTTCGTGATGTAAGATGTCACATATCGAGCCACAGCAATAGAGTTGTCAGCAACGAACTGAATATCCATGTTAGCATTCCACATGGACAAAATCACTGGGTTGTAATCGTTGATGTACTTAGATTCTTCATTTCTTTTCAAATTATATGTATTTTTGGGAGATTTCCTCGTCACAGTATGTCGTAGAGATGACATCAAATTATTTACTCTTCCCTTAGAAATCACTGGTCGAGGAAATGCAAAACGACATTTCGTGTAGTACTTTTCCTTGTTTTTAAATTTTCGACGACAGTACTTTCCACAACGATGAGATTGAAAACGTAAAACTTGTTGCCTTAAATTGTTTTCTTCAGTAGATTTTGGAACAGCACATGTTGAATACTCTTCAATGAAACTCATCACTGTTTCATCTGAATCTGATCCAAATTTGGGTGCATCTTTAATCCACAACAACATATGTATATGAGGAGCACCTCTCGCTTGATATTCCTTCCTCCAAAAGAAATCCAAAACCTCTCCAAGGGGAGGATTTTTTTTGTTGGTAATAAAAGACATCATAGCTTCAAATCTATGATTAAAATATCTGCAAACATTCACTGGATCTAAAGAACACAGTTCTCCTGGTGTTTTCAATTCTATATTTGGTATGTTTTCATTTGCCTCTCGTAGAAATTGAAGTAAATCGTCCCATGCATACTCAGCACAGCTAAGAGTGAGGAACCATGTAGGAGTTCCTAAGTTTCTTAGCATACATTTCAATTCTCCATGACGACGAAACCAATACTCGTTGGTTCCACGTTGACATGCCATGAGATTGATTAGCTGAGATTCCAAAATACTGTCTTGCAGATTAACTTTCTCCATAAAGTCCCTTGCACAAACATTCTGCAAATGAGGTCCACTTTTTAATATATGATTAACTGCATAAGAAAGCCCAGACAAATCACTTTCAAACAGTAGATGAAATAAATATGGAATACATTGACGAAACCTTGGATCTTCTGCATATAATCTTAGAGTCCGGTATTCAGCAGCAGGAATTTGAACTGATCGATCATCATATCATCCACCACAACCTGTTGGAAATAATTGTGGAAAACAACGAGCTTCCAAACTTTCTTCCCATACACTAATGGGACTTCCTTTTGCTGCTTTCATTTGAAACAAGTCAATTGCATTTCCCATTACTTCTTTGGAATGCAAAGGATGAACAGTATAATGTTCATATATTTCTTCAGTTCTAGACACATCAACTTTTTCAATTTGACCAACTGAAGAATCACTATCTTCTTCTATAGCTGTTTCCTCTGCTCCAACACTTACATCTTTGTAGTACTCATTGTTTTTGACCAAATACAACGTTGCCTTCTTGACTTTTTTAACATCCACTAAATCTTGCCAAATTTTCTTACTCTTTGTTGGAACCCCATTAACTAGAATAACTAAAGGATCTTCTTCTACTCTTTCTACACCAATTGTATTAATATTTTTCTTTACATCTAGAGGCAAATAAACAACTCTTCTCTTTAATCCTCTCAGTAAATCTGATGGAGGCAATTTCCCTGTCTTAGGCTCCATGCGTACAATAGCCTGAAAAGGATGGACACATTGAATCAAAATAGATTCATAAGTATTTAGATCCATCAATTCAGAAGGAATATCTATCAACTGAAGATTATTATAAACTGCTCTAGCAGGCATTCTATTTTCATTTAATTTATTTGAACAATAATTACAAATACGCTGATCCAAACTCAAATCAAAAGAATTCTCCACCAACAAATAACTTACAAAATCCTTCCATTCACAATTATTTTCCAATTCACTTTTTGCATATAAATCAACTAACCTAGTCTGAATCTTATAATGAGTCCGTCGACAACACACACAAGTTAAATTAGGCCTCTCACTTGATTTCACCTTAAACTTGATAATTTCCTCATCAAACTTTTCAATACTTGAAATTTGTCCATTATCTTCTGCATTACCATCCATTACTATATCTATTTCTACACTGTCCTCTTTGTTCCCAAAATAACAAAACTCAATTTCTTCACAAATAGTCTTCACATCCACTTCAGATACATGCAAAAGAGCACTATTTAACTGTTTAAGCTTAAGTGCGGGACTTTTTGCATAATACAACTTTCTCACTAATTTCCTTACGTTATTATGATGCACTGCTAACATCCTAAAATGATGAAAAACACTCCGACAAACTTTTCTAGAAAGACAAGCTAGTGAATGCCCATGCAAACCTGTGCTTTCTCTCACTCTGCAAGGATCTAACTCTTGCAGGATCTTCATTTTTTGTTTGAGACTTTTCTTACTATATGTACGTAAGAAATTTCGAAGCAAATCGATTGATTCCTGTCGCACACTACAAATACTACTGCATTTCCATGTGTACACTGGACCCTTAGTACGTCTCCCTAAAACTTCATCAGCTAACACCTCTTCTGAATCTCTAGATACAAGTTTCTCTTTTTCCATCACACAACTATCTTTCACCTCATATGCACGACCACTGGTGTCAACTGCATGCACCAAATCATTTTCCTGAAAGTAACTCTCCTCATTGAAAAAAGGCTCAGAACTTGAACTATGCATCCATTCACCAGAAAATACTTCACAAAAATTACTCCGATTAATAATTCTTTTCCATCTACTGTTCGATTTGAAAACATCAATTGCCTTATTAAGTATCCTAATTCTATTGATTATTAAAATAAATAATTTTTTCTTAACTTCAAAAGCCTGATCAACAATCTTTTCTACACTTTTCTTTTTCTTGTAAAAAGCAGCTCTTAGTTTACTTTTCTTATCATTTTTTAGCAAATTTAAAACTACCCTATTGCGAAACATTCGCCTACGAATGTCCCTAAAAACATTTACCCTTCTATTGCTATCCATTCTCTTCTCTCCTGCTCCAATGGAAACATTTTTTGTGGGCTTCTCTTTCCTTTTTAGATTTGTTGACTTTTTCTGTATATTCACATTAGCAATATCATTTTTTTTTCTACGACATATGTTGCGAAGAAAAGACTTAATTGGCTTACCAGAAGCTTTTCTGGTGTTTTTTGAAGTACTTGTTGAAGAGGATTCCATAAACTCTGTTGTTGATGTTCTCCTTTTCCGTATGTTATTTTTGATATTTCTTTGCTTTGAAGGCATTTTTTCTTGCTTTTCAGAAGTTGATTTGAATCTGTTGTTCTGTTAAAAAAACACATGAAAGACCACTATTAGCAAACAACAAAGTAATGTTAAAAAGCAAACAATATATACAATAAATTGCAACATATTTAAGTTTATACAATAGCAACTCATGGCTTTATTTATAAAGGCCTTGCGCCACCAGTGCGTCACTTATTACCCATGTTTAAAGTAATGCACGAGCTGCACATGGCAATCATAAATAAGGGCCAAATGCAAATACCAATCAATTGCACCCAAAAATCGATTTTTGAATAACATGTAAGAAACACTGCGCAGAACCTATGTACAACCACTCAATATCATCAAACAAACTCAGGGCCTTATTTATAAAGGCCTTGCGCCACCAGTGCGTCACTTATTACCCATGTTTAAAGTGATGCAGTAGCTGCACAAGGCAATCATAAAAAAGGGCCAAATGCAAATACCAATCAATTGCACCCAAAAATCGATTTTTGAATAACATGTAAGAAACACTGCGCAGAACCTATGTACAACCACTCAATATCATCAAACAAAGTCAGGGCCTTATTTATAAATGCTTTGCGCCACCAGTGCGTCACTTCTTACCCATGTTTAAAGTGATGCACTAGCTGCACAAGGCAATCATAAAAAAGGGCCAAATGCAAATACCAATCAATTGCACCCAAAAATCGATTTTTGAATAACATGTAAGAAACACTGCGCAGAACCTAAGTACAACCACTCAATATCATCAAACAAAGTCAGGGCCTGATTTATAAAGGCCTTGCGCCACCAGTGCGTCACTTATTACCCATGTTTAAAGTGATGCACTAGCTGCACAAGGCAATCATAAAAAAGGGCCAAATGCAAATACCAATCAATTGCACCCAAAAATCGATTTTTGAATAACATGTAAGAAACACTGCGCAGAACCTAAGTACAACCACTCAATATCATCAAACAAAGTCAGGGCCTGATTTATAAAGGCCTTGCGCCACCAGTGCATCACTTATTACCCATGTTTAAAGTGATGCACCACCTGCAGAAGGTAATCATAAAAAAGAGCCAAATACAAAAACCAATCAATTGCACCCAAAAATCGATTTTTGAATAACATGTAAGAAACACTGCGCAGAACCTATGTACAACCCCTCAATATCATCAAACAAAGTCAGGGCCTGATTTATAAAGGCCTTGCACCACCAGTGCATCACTTATTACCCATGTTTAAAGTGATGCATCAGCTGCACATGGCAATCATAAATAAGGGCCAAATGCAAATACCAATCAATTGCACCCAAAAATAGATTTTTGAATAACATGTAAGAAACACTGCACAGAACCTATGTACAACCACTCAATATCATCAAACAAAGTCAGGGCCTTATTTATAAAGGCCTTGCGCCACCAGTGCGTCACTTATTACCCATGTTTAAAGTGATGCACTAGCTGCACAAGGCAATCATAAAAAAGGGCCAAATGCAAATACCAATCAATTGCACCCAAAAGTCGATTTTTGAATAACATGTAAGAAACACTGCGCAGAACCTAAGTACAACCACTCAATATCATCAAACAAAGTCAGGGCCTGATTTATAAAGGCCTTGCGCCACCAGTGCGTCACTTATTACCCATGTTTAAAGTGATGCACTAGCTGCACAAGGCAATCATAAAAAAGGGCCAAATGAAAATACCAATCAATTGCACCCAAAAATCGATTTTTGAATAACATGTAATAAACACTGCGCAGAACCTAAGTACAACCACTCAATATCATCAAACAAAGTCAGGGCCTGATTTATAAATGCTTTGCGCCACCAGTGCGTCACTTATTACCCATGTTTAAAGTGATGGACTAGCTGCACAAGGCAATCATAAAAAAGGGCCAAATGCAAATACCAATCAATTGCACCCAAAAATCGATTTTTGAATAACATGTAAGAAACACTGCGCAGAACCTAAGTACAACCACTCAATATCATCAAACAAAGTCAGGGCCTGATTTATAAAGGCCTTGCGCCACCAGTGCGTCACTTATTACCCATGTTTAAAGTGATGCACTAGCTGCACAAGGCAATCATAAAAAAGGGCCAAATGCAAATACCAATCAATTGCACCCAAAAATCGATTTTTGAATAACATGTAAGAAACACTGCGCAGAACCTAAGTACAACCACTCAATATCATCAAACAAAGTCAGGGCCTGATTTATAAAGGCCTTGCGCCACCAGTGCATCACTTATTACCCATGTTTAAAGTGATGCACCACCTGCAGAAGGTAATCATAAAAAAGAGCAAAATACAAAAACCAATCAATTGCACCCAAAAATCGATTTTTGAATAACATGTAAGAAACACTGCGCAGAACCTATGTACAACCCCTCAATATCATCAAACAAAGTCAGGGCCTGATTTATAAAGGCCTTGCACCACCAGTGCATCACTTATTACCCATGTTTAAAGTGATGCATCAGCTGCACATGGCAATCATAAATAAGGGCCAAATGCAAATACCAATCAATTGCACCAAAAAATAGATTTTTGAATAACATGTAAGAAACACTGCACAGAACCTATGTACAACCACTCAATATCATCAAACAAAGTCAGGGCCTTATTTATAAAGGCCTTGCGCCACCAGTGCGTTACTTATTACCCATGTTTAAAGTGATGCACTAGCTGCACAAGGCAATCATAAAAAAGGGCCAAATGCAAATACCAATCAATTGCACCCAAAAATCGATTTTTGAATAACATGTAAGAAACACTGCGCAGAACCTAAGTACAACCACTCAATATCATCAAACAAAGTCAGGGCCTGATTTATAAAGGCCTTGCGCCACCAGTGCGTCACTTATTACCCATGTTTAAAGTGATGCACTAGCTGCACAAGGCAATCATAAAAAAGGGCCAAATGCAAATACCAATCAATTGCACCCAAAAATCGATTTTTGAATAACATGTAATAAACACTGCGCAGAACCTAAGTACAACCACTAAATATCATCAAACAAAGTCAGGGCCTGATTTATAAAGGCCTTGCGCCACCAGTGCATCACTTATTACCCATGTTTAAATTGATGCACCACCTGCACAAGGTAATCATAAAAAAGAGCCAAATACAAATACCAATCAATTGCACCCAAAAATCGATTTTTGAATAACATGTAAGAAACACTGCGCAGAACCTAAGTACAACCACTCAATATCATCAAACAAAGTCAGGGCCTGATTTATAAAGGCCTTGCGCCACCAGTGCATCACTTATTACCCATGTTTAAAGTGATGCATCAGCTGCACATGGCATTCATAAATAAGGGCCAAATGCAAATACCAATCAATTGCACCCAATAATCGATTTTTGAATAACATGTAAGAAACACTGCACAGAACCTATGAACAACCACTCAATATCATCAAACAAACTCAGGGCCTTATTTATAAAGGCCTTGCGCCACCAGTGCGTCACTTATTACCCATGTTTAAAGTGATGCATCAGCTGCACAAGGTAATCATAAAAAAGGGCCAAATGCAAATACCAATCAATTGCACCCAAAAATCGATTTTAAAATAACATGTAAGAAACACTGCGCAGAACCTATGTACAACCACTCAATATCATCAAACAAAGTCAGGGCCTTATTTATGAAAGCCTTGCGCCACCAGTGCGTCACTTATTACCCATGTGTAAAGTGATGCATCAGCTGCATATGGCAATCATAAATAAGGGCCAAATACATATACCAATCAATTGCACCCAAAAATCGATTTTTGAATAACATGTAAGAAACACTGCGCAGAACCTATGTACAACCACTCAATATCATCAAACAAAGTCAGGGCCTGAGTTATAAAGGCCTTGCGCCACCAGTGCGTCACTTATTACCCATGTTTAAAGTGATGCATCAGCTGCACATGGCAATCATAAATAAGAGCCAAATACAAATGCCAATCAATTGCACCCAAAATCGATTTTTGAATAACATGTAAGAAACACTGCGCAGAACCTATGTACAACCACTCAATATCATCAAACAAAGTCAGGGCCTTATTTATGAAAGCTTTGCGCCACCAGTGCGTCACTTATTACCCATGTTTAAAGTGATGCATCAGCTGCACATGGCAATCATAAATAAGGGCCAAATACAAATGCCAATCAATTGCACCCAAAAATCGATTTTTGAATAACATGTAAGAAACACTGCGCAGAACCTATGTACAACCACTCAATATCATCAAACAAAGTCAGGGCCTGATTTATAAAGGCCTTGCGCCACCAGTGCGTCACTTATTACCCATGTTTAAAATGATGCACCAGTTGCATAAGGCAATCATAAAAAAAGGGCCAAATGCAAATACCAATCAATTGCACCCAAAAATCGATTTTTGAATAACATGTAAGAAACACTGCGCAGAACCTATGTACAACCACTCAATATCATCAAACAAAGTCAGGGCCTTATTTATGAAAGCCTTGCGCCACCAGTGCGTCACTTATTACCCATGTTTAAAATGATGCACCAGCTGCACAAGGCAATCATAAAAAAGGGCCAAATGCAAATACCAATCAATTGCACCCAAAAATCGATTTTTGAATAACATGTAAGAAACACTGCGCAGAACCTATGTACAACCACTCAATATCATCAAACAAAGTCAGGGCCTGATTTATAAAGGCCTTGCACCACCAGTGCGTCACTTATTACCCATGTTTAAAGTGATGCATCAGCTGCACATGGCAATCATAAATAAGAGCCAAATACAAATGCCAATCAATTGCACCCAAAATCGATTTTTGAATAACATGTAAGAAACACTGCGCAGAACCTATGTACAACCACTCAATATCATCAAACAAAGTCAGGGCCTTATTTATGAAAGCCTTGCGCCACCAGTGCGTCACTTATTACCCATGTTTAAAGTGATGCATCAGCTGCACATGGCAATCATAAATAAGGGCCAAATACAAATGCCAATCAATTGCACCCAAAAATCGATTTTTGAATAACATGTAAGAAACACTGCGCAGAACCTATGTACAACCACTCAATATCATCAAACAAAGTCAGGGCCTGATTTATAAAGGCCTTGCGCCACCAGTGCGTCACTTATTACCCATGTTTAAAATGATGCACCAGTTGCATAAGGCAATCATAAAAAAAGGGCCAAATGCAAATACCAATCAATTGCACCCAAAAATCGATTTTTGAATAACATGTAAGAAACACTGCGCAGAACCTATGTACAACCACTCAATATCATCAAACAAAGTCAGGGCCTTATTTATGAAAGCCTTGCGCCACCAGTGCGTCACTTATTACCCATGTTTAAAATGATGCACCAGTTGCACAAGGCAATCATAAAAAGGGCCAAATACATATACCAATCAATTGCACCCAAAAATCGATTTTTGAATAACATGTAAGAAACACTGCGCAGAACCTATGTACAACCACTCAATATCATCAAACAAAGTCAGGGCCTGATTTATAAAGGCCTTGCGCCACCACTGCATCACTTATTACCCATGTTTAAAGTGATGCATCAGCTGCACATGGCAATCATAAAAAAAGGCCAAATAAAAATACCATTCATTTGCACCCAAAATCGTTTTTTGTATAACATTTTAGAAACACAACACAGGACTTATATACTAACATACAATTTCACTTCTAAAACATAACTATCTGCTTCCAAATATTCTCCATAGAGCAAATAATTCTCTATCTAAATTAAATAAATCATTACTTACCTTTACAAATGCTTTTGGAGATTGAGAACAGTGTCAGACACACACACCAATTTTTCTTTATCAGAGCAAAAGGTGTGCTCTCAATACACTGAAACCAAGACTGGCATAGAAAATGTCTATCTTTGTACACATATGCCTTAATTCAACCAATCAAAAGTCTTCCCTCACTATTTTCAAACCAACACCCATCCCCCTCTCAGACCTTTCTATCTGTTACCATAGCAACTCCCTCCTAACTGAACTCTAAGGTTCAAAAGTTTATCTTACAATGTTGCAAATTAACTCAGCAAGGATGTTTGACCTCTCAATACAGCAGCCTATCCAGGGTATTTTTGCTTTTGGTGACTTTTTTTAAACCATTCAAATTGCTTCTTTCACACAACACAACCATGCACCCTAACTTTCAGTTTTCAACTATCTGAATCCACCAATCATTGCTTGTGATTCAAGAGCAGAGAAACTCCACAATTATTTTTTTGTAAACTCCTACTGTTCCAACTGCCATTTCATTCCCACACTTCATCTGACTGGACCAGAACCTTCTCACATCATGTATTCTGTCTGGATTATTGGACATAGCTACATCCACTGGGCTCAAAGGTATGCAGCTAGCAGAAATTTTCATAACCTTGATTTATCAAATGTGGAAATCAAGTGGATTGGCCACAGAGGATTAAAATGTCACCAATTGATACCATTGGTGAAAACCTTTTTGCATCTGCCAGAACCTGACCTTATAATTGTGCACTGTGGTGGAAACGATCTAGGCACATTGACTGGGGTAGGTCTGGAAATGCTTTTAAAGGACACCTTTCATCAATTGATGATACTTTTTCCCCAAACTGCCTTGGTATATTCCAATATATGCCAAAGACAGAAATGGAACTGGTCCAACCAATTTTGTCCACAATTTGAGAAAGCACGGAAACATGTGAATAAATCTGTTTCTGCTTACATGAGAGACTATGGAATGGGTTCAATATACAATAATAACTTGCGTTACAACATGCAAGACATCTACAGAGGAGATGGAGTGCACTTCTCAGATGAGGGGAATAGAATATTCCTCCTGAATTTAAGAATGTGTATTGGAACCTACTTGTAGGTACCTAAATCAACAACAGAACCCAAAAGCTCTTTTCAGAGCTACCCTACCTCTGATCATTCAAAACGTTTATTTTTTTCTAACTTTTTTCACTATTTTTCACCAAAGTACGCTTTCCGGTACGCTCCCCGGTGCGCGTACCGGGCGCTTCCCCCGCGAAAAATATTACATTTTTTTTTGTTTTTACCTTTATGAGCCTCCTAAGACCCCCTCAGAAAACCTAGAGGGTCAAGAAGTCTCTACTGTGCTCCCTTCTAGCCATACCGAACATTGATTGCCCTCCATCTTGTGTCTCGATTGTCCCGAAACACAAAATGGAAGACTCCCGTTACGCTGCCGGTGCGCGTACCAGAGCGCGCACCAGTAAGCGCACAATAAAAAAAGGTGGGAAAGTAATTTACGGAAAACCCAATGGAGACACTTTCATCAAATATAGAATACGCCCTACTACATAGCAGTCCCTACCATTTGCCCAAATTTGGTGAAATTCCATTGAGACATTTAGGCTACAGGCCTGTCTAAATATCCTGAGGTAAATTACATGACAAAAACACACTTGTAATGTTAGAATTTACAACCAATTAAAAAGTTTCTTTCATTTTCTACGATTATTTCCTGACGTTTGATTGGTTAAGTACAAGAATATATATAAAAGAAGAGAGGGAAACACAGCCATTTTGACTACTGCTTCCAGAAGTACATTTGAAAACAAATATCACTGACAACTTCAACTGATTTCTCTTAGGTAAGTTGTTATTATGGAAGTATATTGTACACTTTAAGTTAATTTCTGAAAAAATATTCTGTTAGTTATATGCTATCCCTCTTTAATAGTTATAGATAGAGATAGACTTCTCTGTAATAGTTATGGATTGAGTTAGGCTTCTCTGGTATACAGTACCCTAACTCTACTAATATAGTTAATTTGTATGCAATTTTCAGAAAGAAAATGGAAGGAGAAAATCAGGCAAATGATACTTCTATCAAAGTAAAGGTGGAAAAACCAGAAGATCAAAAAGATGAATTTGATTTCATGGATGACTCTTTGGATCAACAGTATATAGAATGTTTGGAACAAATGGAATCATGTACTAATAATTATGAGGAAATTCCGGACAATATTATGATAGAAATTTTATTAAATTATGAAAAAGAATCAGAGGAATAAATTTATATTTAATAATTTCAAATTGTTTGAGACAATATTCATTTTAATATGTAATTCATAAAGTATTACCAAAAATGTTTAAAATATAAAGTGAGACTTATAGTATACTGTTCAACTATTTTTCTGTTACATAGTAAGTTTACTCATAGTTACTACCTTTCTCCCACTATATTATCTCCTATGTATATTTTACACCTCTTTTTCATAAGGGAGCAGGATAGACTACTCATGATCCCCTAGAAATTCTCAGGGAGTGCTTAAAAGATCTGTTTCTGCTTTCCAGACAGACTATGTTATAACTTCCATATACCACAAGAAATACAATAACAACATGCAAGATATCTACAGAGGAGATGGTGTACATTAAATTAAAGTCTCTGCATTGGTACCTACATGTAGGTACTTACATAAAATAAAAAAACAATTAATAAACATACAATTTTCTAAAGTGATTATTTTTCCATAGTACCCTCCTTGGAGCGCTCCCCGGTGCGCTCCCCGGTGCGCGTACCGGGCGCTCCCCCCGCGAAAAACGCAAAAAAAAAAAATTTTTTTGAGGCCCCGCGGGGCCCTTTATTGGCCCCCATATCAAACCTAGGGGGTCAGGGGGGGTCTACCCTGCCCCCTTATGGTCAATTCCCCCCTTTGTTTTTGCCACCTCTTATGACTAGATTTTACCGATAGACAAGATGGCGGCCGCTCCGGACTGTTTAGAATGTTTACAGACAACTGAGAGCCAATCAGCTTTCTGCGCGCAAGTCGCGTGTCGCGCCCGGTGCGCTCCCCGGTGCGCGTACCGGAGCGCGGCTACAGATATATATATTTTTTAGAACCTAAATTACTCAAAATCCACAGGAGCATATATATATATATATATATATATATATATATATATATATTACCTACTGGCGGTCGCCAGTAGGTAGTTATAGTTAGGATTTTTTTCAATGTTAAATCTCAAAATTCTATTTGGAATAACTTTGGCGCCGGTTGACGAATCTGCCTCAAAATTTCCTCAAAATGGCCTCGCGGCGTTCCGGTCCTTCCCTGAAAGTTTGGGGGGGATTCGTCAAGCGGGGGCCGAGATAAAAGGGGGGTCCCAAAACGCGTTTTCCCCATGTTAATTTCCATAGGGCGGTCGATTTCACTTTTAGCCCGAACGGCTGAATGGATTTCCACCAAACTTGGCAAAATTGTAGGGACTGGTAGCCCGATGTGCCTTTGCTATGTCTCAAGATATGTGCTCCAGTGGATTTTGAGTAATTAAGGTTCAAAAAAATATATATATCTATAGCCGCGCTCCGGTACGCGCACCGGTACGCGCACCGGGCGCTTACCGCGACTTGCGCGCAGAAAGCTGATTGGCTCTGGGGTGTCTGTAAACATTCTAAACAGTCCGGAGCGGCCGCCATCTTGTGTCTCGGTAGGATCGAGACACGAGAGGTGGCCAAAACAAAGAGGGAAATGACCATAAGGGGGCAGAGTAGACCCCCCTTGACCCCCTAGGTTTGATGTGGGGGCCATAAAAGGGCCCCGCGGAGCAAAAAAAAAATTTTTTAAAAATTTGATTTTCGCGGGGTGAGCGCCCGGTACGCGCACCGGTAAGCGTACCGGGGAGCTTACCATGGGGAAAAAGAATGACAGTTTTAAAAGTAGCTGTTTAAAAAAAAAATGTTTTGTTGTTTTTTTATACATACACATACATATATATAAATGCATATGCATATATATATATGCATATATGTGTATATGTGTGCGTGTAGAGAGAGGTAGAGAGGTAGAGGTGTAGAGGTAGAGAGGTAGAGAGGTAGCGGTAGAGAGGTAGAGATTAGTAGAGAGAGAAGAAGAGAGAGGTAGAGAGGTAGAGAGTAGTGAGTGAGTAATAGAGAGTAGAGAGTGAGTAGTAGAGAGTAGTAGAGAGCAGTAGAGAGAGTAGCAGAGAGTGAGTAGTAGAGAGTAGTAGAGTGAATAGTAGAGTGAGTAGTAGAGAGTAGTAAAAGTAATTTACAATCGTTCGGAATATCGGTGTTTGGGCAGATATGATCCAGGGACCCCCAGTATGCAAGGGGAATTAGTCCCCCCTTTACAAACGCGCCAGTGGCCTGCATTGCAGAGAGGTGTAACAAGGGTGTGGCCTCATTACACTTCTCTGCAATGCAGCTCCCTCGCGCATACTGGAGGCTCCTGGTGGACAAGTTGACCCCAGGGACCCCCAGTATGCAAGGGGAATTAGTTCCCCCTCTGCAAACGCGGCAGTGGGCTGCGTTGCAGAGAGGTGTAACAAGGGGCATAGTCTCATTACACCTCTGCAATGCAGCCCCTGGCGCATACTGGAGGTTCCAGGTGGGCTAATTGGCCCCCAGGGGCCCCCAGTATGCAAGGGGAATTAGTTCCCCCTCTTTAAACATGCACGGGGGCTGCGTTGCAGAGAGGTGTAAAAAGGGTTGTGGCTTCATTACACCTCTCTGCAATGCAGTCCCCTGGCGCATACTGGAGATTCCTGGTGGGCTTTCAGGTCTTATATAGTTAGGAATTAGCATTAAAAAAACCTTTGAAATTCACTGAAAAAACCATAGGTTTCACACCAGTTATAGTTAGGAATTAGCATTTAAAAAACCTTTGAAATTCACTGAAAAAACCATAGGTTTCACACCAGTTATAGTTAGGAATTAGCATTTAAAAAACCTATTAAATTCACTGACAAAACCATAGATTTCACACCATTTATAGTTAGCTGGAAATTTTACTGACATAAAACCATTGAAATTCCCACGTTATAGTTAGTTGGACTCACTATAACTTGCGCGCCTGTAATGCACTGCTGATGACGTCACATATTACATCACTCATGACATGGTCAGTGACATCACTCATGACATCACTGATGACACCATCCTTGTGACAGAGTGACAGACCTAATTTCAGTGTAATGTAACGCTTGAAAAACATTTTCAAAAAAATGGAGATACCCAAACCAGTAACAACAACCAATTCAGTAATTCCACCATCTATATACACATCCACTCATTCACCAACAGTTCTATATAGTCACTCATATATATACTCACTCATCATATGTAGTGATACACCTATACATCCTGTTACACATCAGCAGTCATCCAAAAGTTACTCACACACATACTCACACATGCAAATAAACTATTGAACATCCATTTATTTGCATATACATTTATACACACACTACCACCTTACTTCTAAGGAAACTTACCCATACTTACTCTCCTAAACAATCACTTATAGAAACACATACTTATTTAAACAGGAACTTCTACAATCTCTCACTATATATACTATACTCACTTATATACATCAATACTCACATATACTAGATTAAAACATATGTCGTTACTAATGAAGACACTAGTGAGACAGTCATTCACTCACTAACACACACATATACACACTCATCCACCCATACAGTCCTGCACATATGCTGTCTTCAAAACACATACAAACAGTGAGTCAGTCACCAACCCCTGCAGCCACTTATACACAAAGAGAAACACTGATACAAACATTTAAATATTTAAACAATACTCGCTAATATATGTATTCACTAAGATACACGTAATAAGCCAGTTACCCAACCAATTTTTTTTTAAAAAAACATCCATTTACACACGTATTTAAACATTTATTCTTCCATCGACCTTTACAAATACATATATAAAACAAATTTATTTTTCAGAAAGACACACATTCACTGGATGGTGTCATCAGAGATGTCATGAGTGATGTCACTGACCATGTCATGAGTGATGTAATATGTGACGTCATCAGCAGTGCATTACAGGCGCGCAAGTTATAGTGAGTCCAACTAACTATAACGTGGGAATTTCAATGGTTTTATGTCAGTAAAATTTCCAGCTAACTATAAATGGTGTGAAATCTATGGTTTTGTCAGTGAATTTAATAGGTTTTTTAAATGCTAATTCCTAACTATAACTGGTGTGAAACCTATGGTTTTTTCAGTGAATATATATATATATATATATATATATATATATATTACCTACTGGCGATAGCCAGTAGGTATATATAGTTAGGATTTTTTTCCTATGGGATTTTTGAAAATTCTATGTCGAATAACTTTGGCTTATGAGGACAGAATTGGCTGAAATTTTCAGGAAAATGGAACATTTTGTTTCTGAGCAGCCCCTGAAAATTTGGGGGGGTTTCGTCAAGGGGGGGCCGAGAAAAAAGGGGGGTCCCAAAACGTGTTTTTCCCATGCAATTTTCCATAGGGCGGTTGGCCTCACTTTTAGCCTGAACGGCTGAATGGATTTACACCAAACTTGGCAAAATTGTAGGGACTGGTAGCCCGATGTGCCTTTGCTATGTCTCAAGATATAGGCTCCAGTGGTTTTTACGAAAATTAACTTTGAAAAATATATATTGGGCTACATTGGGCTATATATATGTTGGAGCCCAAATGTAGCCCAATGTAGCCCAATGTAGCCCAATGTAGCCCAAAGATGGCCACCAGAGACAAAAAAAACAAATGTAGCCCAAATATCAGCCAGATGTAGCCCAACTATAGCCCAATGACAGATTGTCCCAGAGTGTTCTAAAGAACAACTAGAGTGCTAACAGTCCTACTTATTACAAAGGTATGGCACACCTGAAGCCATCTTGATTGGAATAAAGTGGTAACTCTTAAAACATTTAATTTAAAAAGGAACAAAATGAGGGGGTTCATTTTGCCATAGAAAGTATGATTAGCGAATATATGACGAAATCCCGCATACCATCAGTCCGCAAAAAAAATCCCGCATGTACTATTAGGCCGCAAATTAAAATAACGAAAACTTTTAGAACGAATATGCCTTTAGCATACACTAAACAACTAAACTACCCTAAACCCTAAAACACTACCCCCAGCATGACCCTACACTACACAAACAATACAACACTACCCTAAACCCTAAAACACTACCCCCAGCATGACCCTACACTACACAAACACTACAACACTACCCTAAACCCTAAAACACTACCCCCAGCATGACCCTACACTACACAAACACTACAACACTACCCTAAACCCTAAAACACTACCCCCAGCATGACCCTACACTACACAAACACTACAACACTACCCTAAACCCTAAAACACTACCCCCAGCATGACCCTACACTACGCAAACACTACAACACGACCCAAAACCCTAAAACACTACACCCCAGTATGACCCTACACTACGCAAACACTACAACACTACCCTAAACCCTAAAACACTACCCCCAGCATGACCCTACACTACACAAACACTACAACACAACCCTAAACCCTAAAACACTACCCCCAGCATGACCCTACACTACGCAAACACTACAACACAACCCTAAACCCTAAAACACTACCCCCAGCATGACCCTACACTACGCAAACACTACAACACTAACCTAAATCCTAAAACACTACCCCCAGCATGACCCTACACTACGCAAACACTACAACACTACCCAAAACCCTAAAACACTACACCCCAGCATGACCCTACACTACGCAAACACTACAACACTACCCTAAACCCTAAAACACTACCCCCAGCATGACCCTACACTACGCAAACACTACAACACTACCCTAAACCCTAAAACACTACCCCCAGCATGACCCTACACTACGCAAACACTACAACACTACCCTAAACCCTAAAACACTACCCCCAGCATGACCCTACACTACGCAAACACTACAACACTACCCTAAACCCTAAAACACTACCCCCAGCATGACCCTACACTACGCAAACACTACAACACTACCCAAAACCCTAAAACACTACCCCCAGCATGACCCTACACTACGCAAACACTACAACACTACCCTAAACCCTAAAACACTACCCCCAGCATGACCCTACACTACGCAAACACTACAACGCTACCCAAAACCCTTAAACACTACACCCCAGCATGACCCAACACTACGCAAACACTACAACACTACCCTAAACCCTAAAACACTACCCCCAGCATGACCCTACACTACGCAAACACTACAACGCTACCCTAAACCCTAAAACACTACCCCCAGCATGACCCTACACTACGCAAACACTACAACGCTACCCTAAACCCTAAAACACTACCCCCAGCATGACCCTACACTACGCAAACACTACAACACTACCCTAAACCCTAAAACACTACCCCCAGCATGACCCTACACTACACAAACACTACAACACTACCCAAAACCCTAAAACACTACCCCCAGCATGACCCTACACTACGCAAACACTACAACACTACCCAAAACCCTAAAACACTACCCCCCAGCATGACCCTACACTACGCAAACACTACAACACTACCCAAAACCCTAAAACACTACCCCCAGCATGACCCTACACTACGCAAACACTACAACACTACCCAAAACCCTAAAACACTACCCCCAGCATGACCCTACACTACGCAAACACTACAACACTACCCAAAACCCTAAAACACTACACCCCAGCATGACCCTACACTACGCAAACACTACAACACTACCCAAAACCCTAAAACACTACCCCCAGCATGACCCTACACTACGCAAACACTACAACACTATCCTAAACCCTAAAACACTACAGCCCAGCATGACCCTACACTACGCAAACACTACAACACTACCCTAAACCCTAAAACACTAGCCACAGCATGACCCTACACTACGCAAACACTACAACACAACCCTAAACCCTAAAACACTACCCCCAGCATGACCCTACACTACGCAAACACTACAACACTACCCTGAACCCTAAAACACTACCCCCAGCATGACCCTACACTACGCAAACACTACAACACAACCCTAAACCCTAAAACACTACCCCCAGCATGACCCTACACTAAACAACCACCACAACTCTACACTACACTAACACAACACTACACTACACAACACTACACTACACTACACAATCACTAACCCACGAAAAATTAACACAAACCCACTTACCTCTCTCGTCATCGTGGTTTTCACAACGCAAATGCATTTACCATACATGCCTTTAAAACGTAATTCTTTGTAAAGGCATGCGCGATAAATGCACATGCGTTTTGAAAAAATGCGGGATAATGGTATGCGAGCTCAATGACCTTGCGGGTTAATGGTATGCGGACTGAAAGTCTGTGGGATAAAAAATGCGGGAAAATGGCTGCAAACCATGATTAGCAGCAGACTTCCCTGGTGAGCACTAGCTTTACTACAGTGATCTAATGAGCAACTAGAGTGCTAACATTCAGAATTTATGGCAAATATGTGACACATCTGAATGCCTTCTTGATAGAACCAAAGTAAACAAGCATTGAAAATGCAATAGATCTCGCCCTCGTTTAAGTCAAAGCCATTCTGTTTGTAATGAGGTGGCTTTTTAGCTTTGCTTTTATTAGTGTTTTTAAAACTTTCATGTAAATAACATGCATATGTATGCATATATGTATATGTATGCATGCATTTATATTTATATAGATATGCAGATTACATATGTTTATATATGTATATTACCTACTGGCGATAGCCAGTGGGTATATATAGTTAGGATTTTTTCTCTATGGGATTTCTGAAAATTCTATGTCTAATAACTTTGGCGTTTGTGGACGGAATTGGCTGAAATTTTCAGGAAAATGGCACATTTTTTTCCTGAGCAGCCCCTGAAAATTTGGTGGGGTTTCGTCAAGGGGGGGCCGAGAACAAAGGGGGGTCCCAAAACGCGTTTTTCCCATTCATTTTTCCATAGGGCGGTTGGACTCACTTTTAGCTCGAACGGCTGAATAGATTTACATGAAACTTGGCAAAATTGTAGATATGGTTTGCCCGACGTGCCTTTGCTATGTCTCAATATATGTGCTCCAGTGGATTTTGAGAAATTAACGTTTAAAAAAATATATATATCTGTGACAGCGCTCCGGTTAGCGCCCCGGTTCGCGTACCTGACGCGTAACGGAACTTCGCGAAGCGAATCTGATTGGCTCTCCGGTGTCTGTCAACATTCTAAACAAAACCGGAGCGGCCGCCATCTTGTCTCTCGGTACGATCGAGAGACAAGATGTGGTGAAAAACGAAGGGGGAAATGAAGGAAAGGGGGCAAGGTAGACCACTCCTGACCCCCTAAGATTGATGAGGGGGATATTAAAGTGCCCCGCGGGGCAAAAATTTTTGCGATTTTACGCCGTAGAGGCGCGTCCCGGTACGCGAACCGGGCAGCTCACCGGGCAGCTAACTGGGCAGCTAACCGGCAGCGTAGCTGTCAACATTGTAAACAGTCCGGAGCGGCCGCCATCTTGTCTCTTGGTAGGTTCGAGAGACAAGCTGTGGTGAAAAAAGAAGGGGGAAATGAAGGAAAGGGGGCAAGGTAAACCCCTCCTGACCCCCTAGGATTGATGAGGGGGATATTAAAGTCCCCCGCGATTTTTCGCGGTAGAGGCGCTTCCCGGTACGCGAACCGGGCAGCTAACCGGCAGCGTAACGGGAGTCCGCCATCTTGTGTTTTTGGAGCGTCCGGTTCGCGTACCGGGTAGCGTCCCGGTAAGCGTAACAAGGGGAAAACCAAGAGAAACAGTAAAAAAAATTAAGGGAATAGATTTCCAGCAAACTTGGCAAAATTGTAGGGACTGTTTGTTTGATGTGCCTTTGCAAGGCCTCAAGATATGTGCACGTGTGGATTTTGTCTAATTAAGGTTAAAAAAAATATATATATCTGTAAGCGTGCTCCGGCACGCTTACGTTACGGGTTTTGTTTGCGCTGCAGAACCGATACGTCACGGTTATGCGACGCGTCATGAGGCGTCTCACGTGGCTACGTGATACGTCACGTAATAAAGAATATATTTTACAGCTATAGATATTAGCTTTTAAAAAACCAATGAAATTCACTGAAAAAACCATAGGTTATAGACCATATATAGTTAGGAATTTGCATTTACAAAACCTTGAAAATTCACTGAAAAAACCATAGGTTAGAGACCATATATAGTTAGCTGGACATTTTATTGACATAAAACCAATGAAATTCCATATATAGTTAGTTGCACTAACTATATATCGCGCACCCGCAATCCACTGCTGATGATGTCACATATTACATCATTCATGACATGGTCAGTGACATCACTGATGACATCACTGATGACATCTCAAATGACATCACTGATGACATCACTGATGACATCTCAAATGACATCAGTCATGACATCATGACACACCAATACCAGTTACTACATACGCACTCACTGATTCCTACGTCTACACACACATTCACTCATTCACCCATACAATCACTCATACATACAGTCACTCATTATTACAACACTATCATATGCACTCATACACCTATGCAGACACTCACACACTGCCACTCATCCATGGAGTTACTCACACACCTAGTCAGTCCTGTAAAGAATCAATCACACTTCCATTTCCTCATCTATACAGTTAAACACAGAACACCATACTTCAGTGACATCACTGATGACATCACTGATGACATCTCAAATGACATCACTGATGACATCTCAAATTACATCACTGATGACATCATGACACACCAATACCAGTTACTACATACGCACTCACTGATTCCTACGTCTACACACACATCCACTCATTCACCCATACAATCACTCATACATACAGTCACTCATTATTACAACACTATCATATGCACTCATACACCTAGTCAGTCCTGTGAAGAATCAATCACACTTCGATTTCCTCATCTATACAGTTAAACACAGAACACCATACTTTTCACACATATACTAACACATACTTACTCTCTTATACAATCACTGATACAAGTACACATTGATATGCACAGAGTCACACACCTCCCAGCCAGCCACACACACACTCAGTCTTCCATACATCCACTCATTCTTCAATATGTAAAACATATTTAAACTTTACAAAAACACACAGACACTAGATGATGTCATCAGTGATGTCATTTGAGATGTCATCAGTGATGTCATCAGTGATGTCATTTGAGATGTCATCAGTGATGTCATCAGTGATGTCACTGACCATGTCATGAATGATGTAATATGTGACATCATCAGCAGTGGATTGCGGGTGCGCGATATATAGTTAGTGCAACTAACTATATATGGAATTTCATTGGTTTTATGTCAATAAAATGTCCAGCTAACTATATATGGTCTCTAACCTATGGTTTTTTCAGTGAATATATATATATATATTCACTGAAAAAACCATAGGTTATAGACCATATATAGTTAGGGATTAGCATTTACAAAACCTTATTTTACTCGCACAAAACCATTGAAATTTGCATATACAGTTAGTTGCACTAACTATATATCGCGCACCCGCAATCCACTGCTGATCATGTCACATATTACATCATTCATGACATGGTCAGTGACATCACTGATGACATCACTGATGACATCTCAAATGACATCACTGATGACATCACTGATGACATCTCATTTGACATTACTGATCACATCACTGATGACATCATTCATGTGATAATACGATGAACCTCTTCAGACTCTAATGTAACCTTAGATACACTCTGTGTAAACAGACACTCACAGACTGTCACTCATATTGGAGTTACTCACACACCTAGTCAGTCATGCAAAGAATCAATCACACCTCCATTTCCTCAACTATACTGTTATACACACCTTACTTATTCAAACATATACTAACACATATTTACTCTCTTATACAATCCCTGATACAAGTCCACAATGATCCATACAGCCACTCACACATTCACTGGCTCTTATGCACAGTTATTTATATGTCAACTCTCACATGTACTGTGTTTTACATATGAACTTACTTTGACATGTAGCACTGAGATATCCATTCACTCACCAGTCATGCACACAGTCAACCACCCATACAGCTGATTCCACATGCACTTTTGAACCCATACATCTAGTGAATCAACTGCTCACACATCTATGCACAGAGTCATACACCTCCCAGCCACCCAAACACACACTCAGTCTCCCATACAAATACTTGGGCAACCAATCAATAACCCATATAGTTACTCATATAGCTACTGATCAACACATGCAGCAGTTTACAGAACAACAGACATAATGATGCACAAATTAAGACAGTTTAGTCACTAACCCATGCACTCGTTGAGACACATTTAATCACTCACTCATACAGTCAGTCATGCACCTACTAAATCCTTCATCCAGACACTTATACATCCACTCATTCTTCAATATGTAAGACATATTTTAACTTTACAGAAACATACAGTCACTGGATGTTGTCATCAGTGATGTCATCAGTGATGTCATTTGAGATGTCATCAGTGATGTCATCAGTGATGTCACTGACCATGTCATGAATGATGTAATATGTGACATGATCAGCAGTGGATTGCGGGTGCGCGATATATAGTTAGTGCAACTAACTATATATGCGAATTTCAATGGTTTTGTGCGAGTAAAATAAGGTTTAGTAAATGCTAATCCCTAACTATATATGGTCTATAACCTATGGTTTTTTCAGTGAATTTTCAAGGTTTTGTAAATGCTAATCCCTAACTATATATGGTCTATAACCTATGGTTTTTTCAGTGAATTTCAATGGTTTTTTAATAGCAAATATCAAAAGCTGTAAAATGTATTCTTATTCTAAAACAAAAATATATTTTATATATTTTTGTATTATATTTTTTTAATTTAATTTATATTATAATTAAAATAATTTTTTATTGTTTCGCTGCCGGTACGCGAACCGGTAAACGTTCCGTTAGTGAAAGTACCGCGTTAGAAAGCCACATCGTGACGCATCGCGTAATCGCAACGTATCGCGTTACTACGTAATGCGCCTTATGACGCGCCACGTTAGCGCACCCGGAAGCGTTCTGGAACGCGAACCAAGGCGCGAAACGCAGAGCCCCGGAAACGATCCGAGGCGCGGCGCGGAGCGCGTAACGTAAGCATAACAGGTCATGTGACTAGTTCATAAAACTTTTCATTGGTTCATTTTACTTTTAGTTTCCTAATGATGGAACGCTTGATCATATGACGTAAAATAAACACTTTTCATTGGTTTAGAACATTTTTCTTTACCAAATGATGAAAGTCCCACCTTTTTTCCTCACTCCGACTTTCATTTTTATGAGAGAAAGACCTGTTTCTGCTTGTTTAGTCATGGCATCTGTAGTAGCTGCAGCTGGTGGATCCCCACCACCACCACCACCACAACCAAGGAAGAGAGGACCAACTCCACAGGTCATCTTCCAACAAGAGGAGGAAGAAGAGGAAGACGAAGAACAGGAGCAAGTGACAAGGGTGTTTTTGAAAGAAAAGCCAAAAACGTCCCATATTAAACAAAATGTTATTTGGCATTTTTTTTCATTTCCTCCAAATGAAAATAAAGTAAATGCCAGGTATGTTACCTGCCTCATCTGCCACGATGTACTCTCCGGAGGGACCGAAAAAAAATATATTTATTTATATATACCCGATTAATTATAGTGCTGCGCAAATGCGAGATTTGGTGGATAACCCTCGACCTGCCAGTACATCCACTAATGAACTAGCAATGACAGAATCAGAGGCAAGGGAAACGGTCCCAAATCTTCAGAAAAACTTTGGACAGATGAAAATGACATGTTTAGGTTGTGGCAAATTAATTTCATGTGGAGAGAGGAGTATTACTCTAATAAATAGAGCATATGAACATCATCAATGTCCAAAACGTCCCAGAAACTAAATTTTCTTTTTTTTTTGTTGCTCCTGTTGAGCCCTTTGTAATGAATCATTTTTGTTTCCCCTCCCTCCAAAAAAACACAAAAAAAATATAAAACAACAAAAATAATAAAAAAAAGTTCTTTTCAGAACTACCTTCCCTTTTTAGAAAAATTGCTAGAATGTTTAGCACTCTAGCATCCTCTATTTCTTTTGATTCGCTTCCCGGTTCGCGCACCGGTACGCGAACCAGTAGCTAATTTTTTTTTAAAAAAAGACGAGTAAATAATTAGAGAGTAATGTGAAAAGAAAGACAAATAGAGGGAGTAACACACAGTTACTGTTAAAAGAGGGTCTGATAAAAGGAGTGAAAAGAGTAGTATAAATAAGTAATAGAAAAAGAAATGAAGGAAGTAGCAAAGGCAGGAAACTAAGGGTTAAAGAAATGAAGCAGTGGAACTAATAAAAGTAAATGTGATAGACATGTAACGTAAAGAGTACTAAACACTTACCTTATAATTGTTACTAACGTAGTCAATTATCATTTTTATACTTTTAATCTGTGTAAGAAAGAACAAAAAAATTTAAATTAATACAAGGTAGTAAAAAAAGAGTGAGCATGAGACAAAATGAATACATATTATAAATCACAATTCAAAGTACAAAATTAATAATACATATTTAATGGTTTATTTTTGCTGTTATCAGAAAATATCAAATTTCACTGAAAACAGTGATTTGAAGGTATTCATCATATAACAGCGGGGAAAAAAAACACAATCAAAATGATTGTGTTTAAAAAAAAACAAAAATATAACTAATCAGAAATCAGAACTCCTCAAAAGTAACTTACATTCTATGACGTCAAAGGATGTCCTATGAACAGCTTATACTCTGTTGTGCTGTTACTATTTTCTGCCCGCCACTTTCTGAAAGATAAACTCCATCGTTTTAAGGAAAATGAGATATACAAAGCAATTTAAAACAGCACACTAAATTACAGCAACACCTAGAATCATTATAGTCCAATTACCTACCCTAAATTCTCACTTCAGTAAACAAGTCAAAAGGCAACATTGCTTCATTCTCAATTGGTAATATTTGCTGAAAGACTAGCCTTTTGTTATATTTCAAATAAGCTGTGTAATATCCAGATGTTGTCACAAGACCATCATAATATATAATAGCTGCAGTTGCAAATGTTCTTCCTGAAATCGAGGACTGTGTAGCCAAAACATTTTTAATTAGACTTTACAACTTTTTTTCATCCACTTTATGTAGTTGAAATTGTAAAATGACATTTCACCCATAAGTTTCCATAAAAAATATGGACAGCATTGCAGACTTACATTTCCTCTACTCCTTATTTTGATCTGCTGCTTGACTTAGCTTATAAACACAAACAGTTTTCGCTCTGTACTACAATTATCAACAAGGCCATATAGAGTAGGAGCCATTAGAACCTCTGGAAATTCCTCTAAACAAATCCCAAGATTCCTTTCCTAAAATTTTGGTTGTAAGAACACCAGGTAAGAATTTTGAAGGTGGAAAGGCAATCTTTTTTTGAAACTTAAAACGGAATCATTGCAGAATGACCAGCCGTTTCCAGATTTTAAATAAGCTGTATAATGTCCTGAATTAGTTGAAGGACCGTCATGATATATAATTGCAGTAGTTATAAAAGTCCTTCCTGATATTGACAACTGCGAAGCCACAAAATTATTAATTAAAGTTGTCGATTTAGTTCCATCAGGCCTACATCGTTGAAACATTAAAATGACATACTGGCCATAACTTCGTAAAATAAACGTGGACAGCATTGCAGACTTACATTGGCTACACTCCATGTTTTGATCGGCAGCCTTTACTAGCTTATTGAAGGATACTGATTTACTGTCAGGCAAAGTTAAATATATAAATCTTTCTGAGTCTACACTAGTAGTACTTGATAGCCTACAGTTCTCGCAGTCATGCTGCCATAGATAAGAAAGGCCAAACAGATAATCTACATCTACACCCTCATCTTGCAATACATCAAGCATATACATTAAAAACTCCTGACAATCCTGCTGAATATTTTCAGAGAATTCTAATTGACCTGAACATTCGTCTAACAGAAAACGAATTTCAGACACACTTTCTACTCTCGTTCTATCAGCACTACATTTCTCTAACACAGATTTCAACAAACAGCATAAACTTTGTTCCGAATTGATCACAATCTGTTCTTTTAAAGTCTCTAGTGAAAAGAGAACATTAACAATTACATTAGCATAGCAGTTGGCACCAGAACTATTTTCAAATTGAAAACCAACAACATTTTCAACAGAATTCATTTTATTCCTGCTTACAATTTTTGGTTCATCGACTTTTGTTCTTTTTGCTTCAACCTCCCTACTATTACTGATATTTCTTCGTTTCCGGCCTACCACACGTTTCTCAAACAAAGGATATTGAGGCAAATGTGGCGCATACTCTCTTCTTAACCTATTGTATTCCTTAACACAATCTAGATCCGCACAAATGTTTGTGACATCACAGTCAATCAAGTACAATCCCGATAAAGTTCTGACTCGTGACAATGCTACATAAGCCATACCCTCTTTGAACACAGAACTGCCAATATTCACTAAAGCAGTGTCTACACTTAAACCTTGCGATTTATGAATTGTCACCGCATATGCCAAGCAAACAGGAAACTGCTTACGGCGAACATATAAGTCTTTTACAAGCAAAAACCTTGCTGTGCAACGACCAATTAGCTGTACTTCCTCAATACCATCAAATTTAATTTTTAAAAATTCAATTCCATCTCTACTTCTGTATTTCTCAAAATCAACAACATTACCCATTGATCCATTTACCAGACCTCTTTCAACATGTAAATTCCTTCTCAAAATGATACGGCAATTTAAGCACACATTCAGAGTCTTTTCAAAACCCGCAGTTTTAGATATAGTCTTTTCTAATGAATCCGATTTAGATTTCAAATTCTCAGACAAAATAATTGTTGCTCCCATATGCTCTATTTTGTCAATAGCTTCCAGTTTCACAATCTCTTGTTTTTCTAAATTCAACATTTTGTTGTTGAAGATGGAACATTCTACAAGAGTTGGCATCAAACATATTCCAGATTTCTTCACAGTAATTTTCTGAAAAATATCCTCTGGCAAAACATCTTCTTCTGGATATAAATTTGACAGTAATCGTGCATGTAAAGCTTCTTTCCCACGCTCAGTCACTTTCCCGATTCTAACATCTTGTAGAATATTCTTGTAATCTTCGTCCTTCGCCTGACGCATATTTTCACGCAGCTCAGCATAACTGAAGTTTAACCATATGTTAACGTTGCCAATGCTCCCTAGGCACTTCTTGGTATCTTCATGTGTAAGCAGTTTAAACACTGGTTGTCCTTTCACTGGTGTCAGCTGCAGAAGATCACCAAAAACAATGATGTGTTTGCCACCAAATAACACATCATACTCTGTTTTTAGAACTTCCTGCATTCTCAAATGTACAAAGGCAAGCATGACATTGGAAACCATGCTTACTTCGTCAATGATAAGAAGTTTTATCTTCTTCAACACTCTAGATACTTCACAACAAGCATCCCCAGATAACTTGTGGTATTGTAATTTGTTATCATGCTCCACTGGCAGCATCAGTAACCGATGCAAAGTAATCCCTTTAATGTTATGAGCTGCCAGTCCAGTTGGAGCGGTCACAACACAAGACAGCGATGACTCAGTCCTTTTCTGCAGATAACATGAAATTGCTTTAATGAGGAAACATTTTCCAGTTCCTGCTTCTCCACTCACGTGTAGTCGGACAGGCTTCAACGACGTACATGAGCACTCTTCTCATGACTTAATCCATGCTCAATTTGGTTGGTAACTTCGTCATATATTTTCCTCTGCTCAACGTTGAGTTGTCTTTCCAAATCTTCTAAGTTAACCGCATCCTCCTGAGCATGTGCCATGGCTCCTTCCACTTCAATCATGGCAGTGGCAGCTTCATTTTCGATAACTGGTTCTCCTAGTGGATCCTGACTCAATGAAACAGAACTCTGACTGTCCTGAGAACTGTCTCTAGCAATCTCAGCTGCAATTGTTGCTTCCTGCTCGATTTCTGCATTCAACATTTCTAGATATTTTGGAAAAACAGGACATTCTATGGACTCCTTGGCTGCATTGAAAGAGTCTTCGTAACAGAGGAAATCCCCAAGCAGTTCCTCTTCTGCACGCCAAGGCTTGAAAAGTTGCAAAAGAGCTAAATAGAAAAACTCTTTTCTATCTGGAGATTCGCAATCCAATTTTCGATGATTTATCAATTGACATTTTTTTTGCTTGACCAGACATCCCTCACTTCCAATTACAGCATACACTCCTTTATCAATATCTTCTTTGATGTTCCTCTTGAAAATGTAATTTTGAAGAACATCATACAGACAAACATTCTCCAGGTGACTGCTTCTATTTGGATAATATGTATCCAACATGTTGGTCTTCAAAATATCTGTACTGTTTGGCTCCTTCTCCGCCAAATACTCAATTTCCCGTACAGGTTTCAGAACTCGATTACGCGTTGCAGCAAGACCAAGACTTGCCCAAATTATACTCCTTGATTTGGCATAGAGACTTGCTGAAGATAACCGGTCAGAACATTCGTAAGCTCCGATTTCTTGATGCGACAACATCTTCAGACTGAAACTGTACAACTACTTACTGAGGCTCTTTTCATGGGAAATATCCTCCCACATATCCTTCAGTTCTGTCTTTTCTTTTTTGGTGATGTAAGACGTCACATACCGAGCCACAGCCATACAGTTGTCAGCCACAAACTGTATATCCAAGTTAGCATTCCACATGGACAAAATCACTGGGTTGTAGTCGTTAATGTACTTGGAGTCTTTGATTCTTTTCAAATTGTATGTGTTTTTGGGTGATTTCCTCGTCACATTATGTCGCAGCGAAGACATCAAATTGTTCACTCTTCCTTTTGATATCACCGACCGTGGAAATGCAAAACGACATTTGGTGTAGTACTTGTCCTTGTTTCTGAATTTACGACGACAGTACTTTCCACAACGATGGCTTTGAAACCGTAAAACTTGTTCTCTTAGCATTTGTCTTCATTTGTCTTTGGAACAGCACATGTAGCATACTGTTCTATGAAACTCATCACAAAGTCATCCGGATCTGTTCCAAATTTGGGTGCATCTTTGATCCATAGCAGCATATGTATATGAGGAGCTCCTCTTGCTTGATACTCCTTTCTCCAGAAGAAATCCAACACCTCTCCAAGAGGTGGATTTTTCTTGTTCATGATGAAAGACATCATAGCTTCAAATCTATGATTGAAGTACCTGCATACATTCACAGGATCCAAAGAGCACAGTTCTCCGGGGGTTTTGAATTCAATATTTTCAATGTTTCCATTTGCCTCTCGTAGAAATTCAAGTAAGTCTTCCCAGCCATACTCAGCACAGCTGAGAGTGAGGAACCATGTGGGAGTTCCTAAGTTCCTCAGCATACATTTTAAGTCACCATGACGACGGTACCAATACTCATTAGTACCACGCTGACATGCCATCAGATTAATCAGGTGAGAATCCAAAATACTGTCTTGCACATTGACTTTATCCATAAAGTCCCTTGCCGAGATATTTCGCAGTTGTACACCACTTTTCAAGATGTGGTTCACTGCATAAGACAATCCAGAGAGATCACTTTCAAACAGTAGATGAAATAAATAGGGAATGCATTGACAAAACCTAGGATCTTCTGCATACAATCGTAAAGTCCGGTATTCTGAAGCAGGAATTTGAACAGGTCGCTCATCATATCGTCCTCCTCGGCCTGTGGGAAATAACTGTGGGAAACACCGAGCTTCCAAACTTTCCTCCCAAACACTAATGGGACTCCCTTTGGCTTGTTTCATTTGAAACAAATCAATAGCATTCCCCATGACTTCCTTGGAATGCAAAGGATGAACACTATAATGTTCATATATTTCTTCCTTTTTAGAGGCTTCTACTTTCTCAATTTGTCCAGGACACAAATTGCTGTCCTCTTCTTCACTTACTTCCTCTTCTGCAACACATACATTCTTGTAGTACTTGTGGGACACCCCCGCGCCGCACGGCCACCAGCTGCTGCGTGTGTTCCCCTCTGCCTGCCTTCTGCCTCGCCGCCGGCCTCGCTGACGCCGTGGTCGCTCCCCTCTGGTTTCCCAGTTGTTTTGCCCTAAATTTGTGCTTGTCTGTTTCTGCCGTCTGCTCGCGTATTTTGCTGTTTTTCCTTGTTTTGCCCTAAATTTGTGCTTGTCTGTTTCTGCCGTCTGCTCGCGTATTTTGCTGTTTTTCCTCGTTTTGCCCGTAATTTGTGCTTGTCTGTTTCTGCCGTCTGCTCGCGTATTTTGCTGTTTTTATTTGTTTTGCCCTAAATTTGTGCTTGTCTGTTTCTGCCGTCTGCTCGCGTATTTTGCCGTTTTTATTTGTTTTGCCCTAAATTTGTGCCTGTTAATTTCTTTGTATCCCCTGTGCCGTGTCCAGTTTCCTTCCTGATTGGCCGCCTACCTCGCCGCCCTCCGCTCTCGCTTCCCGCCACCGACATTGGCCCCGCCCCTTTTTCTCTTCTGTTCCCTCCCCGCTCCCGCCTCCCAGCTGCTCCGCCCACCCGCGCACTTCGCCTTAAATGGCGACCGTGCGGACGCGCAGCGGTCACGCGCAGCGGGCGCGCCGATTGTGCGCCGAAGGCGCGCCAAAGGTAAGCCCGTCTACGCCCGTCCGCGACCGGATCGCGACCAGCGCCAGGACCCCTGGCCCACGAAGACCCCGACCGACCCGCCTGACGTACTCCGCCGCCACCCTCACCGCTCTCAACACCGGCCGACTCCCAGAATGCCATCAAGCCTCTCCACGACGTACCCACGGACCCTTCAGCTGCCACGCCTGCAAGTTCACCTGCATCCGGACCTGCCTCGCACCAGCACCCACCAAGCCGAACACCAGCAGTACCCACCTCAAGTGCATCCTGCTCAACACCCGCTCCATCCACAGACATGCCATCGAACTCTGGAACCTCCTCGACACCACAGCTCCAGACGTTGCCTTCCTCACGGAGACCTGGATGAACGCCTCTTCAGCTCCCGACATCGCCATCGCCATCCCAGAGGGCTACAAGATCGTCCGGAGGGACCGAAACGCCAACCAGATGGGAGGAGGCATCGCCATCATCCACAGGAGCACCATCCGTCTCACGACCAGCACCGACAACTCCCTGACCACCGCCGAACACCTGCATTTCCAGATCCACACCAACCCGAACACCACCCTCAGAGGCACCCTGATCTACCGACCCCCTGGACCACGCACACAATTCAGCGAGGACATCGCCGACTTCGTCAGCCCACATGCCCTCCCCTCCGCTGACTACATCCTCCTGGGAGACCTCAACTTCCATCTGGAGAACAACAACGACCGCAACACCAGCACCCTGCTCGACAACCTCACCAACCTGGGACTCAAGCAACTGGTGTCCACCCCCACCCACCTCGCCGGACACACACTCGACGCTGTCTTCTCATCCAGCAAGGACATCAACTTCAGCCACACCACAGAGCTTCAATGGACGGACCACAGCTGCGTCCACCTCACCTTCAAGAAAACAACGACCCACCACCACCAGCAACAGACCGCCCGCAGAAGCTGGAACAAGATCACAGCAGACCAGCTCGCCACCTCCCTGAGCCAGCACCCTCCTGCCAGCTCAGCGAACCCCAGCCAGGCCGCCGACAACCTCACGAAGTGGATCAGCAACTGCGCGGACGAACTCGCCCCACTGAGGACCCCGCCCAGCAGACCCGGCAGCAAGAAAGCCCCATGGTTCACCGACGAACTCAAGAGCTCCAAGAAGAACTGCCGAGCCCTCGAGAAAGTCTGGAGAAGGGAACCGACACCGGACAACAGGACCTCCTTCAAACTTGCCACCCGGAAACACCACCAGCTGATCCGCGCCGCCAAGAAAACAGCATTCAAGGACCGGTTGGACAACAACGCACACAACTGCAAGGAACTCTTCAACATCGTCAAAGAGCTTTCCAACCCCAGCGCAGGAAACAACGACATCACCCCATCGCAAGACCTCTGCAACTCCCTGGCTTCATACTTCCACAACAAGATCGCGGACATACACAACAGCTTCAACAACCAACCAACGCACACCATGACCGAACAACCACCCCCCACCACCACCCTCCACGCCTGGACCCCGATCAGCACCGAAGACACCATCCGCACGATGAACTCCATCCACTCCGGATCACCGACCGACCCCTGCCCTCACCACGTCTTCAACAAAGCCGACGCTGTCATCGCACCCCACCTGCGAGACATCATCAACACATCCCTCGACACCACCATCTTCCCCGAGAGCTGGAAACACGCCGAACTCAGCGCCCTACTCAAGAAACCAACAGCGGACCCCACCGACCTCAAGAATTACCGCCCCATCTCGCTCCTCCCGTTTCCAGCCAAAGTCATCGAGAAGACCGTCAACAAGCAGATGGCCGCTTTCCTCGAGACTAACGGATCCCTCGACCCCTCACAGTCCGGCTTCCGAGCCAACCACAGCACCGAGACCGCCCTCATCGCCGCCACCGACGACATCCGAGCCCTGATGGACAATGGAGAAACAGCGGCCCTCATCCTCCTAGACCTCTCCGCGGCATTCGACACGGTCTGCCACCGCACCCTAGTACGGCGCCTCAGCAACGTCGGAATCCAGGACAAGGCGCTGGAGTGGATCACCTCCTTCCTCGACGGGAGAACACAGAGAGTCCGCCTACCACCGTACAAGTCAGAGGCCACCGAAGTCATCTGCGGCGTCCCCCAAGGATCATCTCTGAGCCCCACCCTCTTCAACGTCTACATGAGCCCCCTCGCGGCCATCGTACGCAAACACAACCTCAGCATAATCTCCTACGCCGACGACACCCAGCTGATCCTCTCCCTGACCAACGACCCCGCCGCCGCCAGAGCCAACCTGCACGAAGGGATGAAAGAGGTAGCCGAGTGGATGACGACCAGCCGCCTGAAACTGAACTCGGACAAGACGGAGGTCCTCATCCTGGGCTCCTCTCCCTCCGCCTGGGACGACTCCTGGTGGCCTCCCGCCCTGGGCACCGCACCCAAACCGACAGACCATGCACGCAACCTGGGCTTCATCCTGGACTCCTCCCTCTCCATGACCAGGCAAGTCAACAACGTCTCCTCGGCATGCTTCAACATCCTACGCATGCTACGGAAGATCTTCTGGTGGATCCCCACCGAGACCAGGAAGACCGTCACCCAGGCCCTCGTCACCAGCCGACTGGACTACGGCAACGCCCTCTACGCCGGGACCACCGCCAAGCTCCAGAAGAGACTCCAGCGGATCCAGAACGCCTCAGCCAGACTCATCCTCGACATCCCACGAACCAGCCACATCTCCGGACATCTGCGAGACCTTCACTGGCTCCCCGTCAACAAAAGAATCACCTTCCGCCTCCTCACCCACGCACACAAAGCCCTACACGACCAAGGCCCGAGCTACCTCAACAGCCGAGTCAACTTCTACGCTCCCAAACGCCACCTCCGATCAGCCAACCACGCCCTCGCCGCCGTCCCCCGCATCCGAAGAGCGACTACAGGAGGAAGGTCCTTCTCCCACCTGGCCGCCAAGACCTGGAACTCCCTCCCGACCGACCTGCGCCTGACCCAAGACCACCTCTCCTTCAGGAAGAAGCTGAAGACCTGGCTGTTCGAGCAGTAGCGGCTCCCCCCCCCCCAGCGCCTTGAGACCCCACGGGTATGTAGCGCGCTTTATAAGTGTCACTGATTGATTGATTGATTGATTATTTTTTATCAAATACAATGTTGCCTTTTTGACTTTCCTAACATCCACTAAATCTTGCCAGATTTTCTTACTTACACCATTAACTATGATAACCAGAGGTTCCTCTTCCACTTTCTGTACTCCAATTGTATTAATGTTTTTCTTCAAATCCAAAGGCAAATAAACAACCCTTCCCTTTAATCCTCTCTGTAAATCTGATGGAGGCAACCTCCCTGTCTTTGGCTCCATTCGTACAATAGCCTGAAAGGGATGGACGCTTTGAATCAAAATAGTATTTAAATCCTTCAATTCAGAAGGAATGTCATCTAATTCCAGATTATTATAAACCGCTCTAGCAGGCATCTGGTTTTGATTTAATTTGTCATAGCAATAAGTACAAATACGTTGGTCTGTTCCCAAATCAAAACAATTTTCTGCCATCAAGTATGTGACAAAATCCTTCCATTCACTATTGTTTTCCATATCACTTTTGCATATAAATCCACTAACTTAGTCTGATTCTTATAATGAGTCCGTTGACAACACACACAAGTGAAATTAGGCCTCTCACATGTTTTCACCATAAACGTGGAAATTTCCTTGTGAAACTTATGTGTACTGAAAATCTGTACACTGTCTTCCACATTAGCTTCTTCTAGTGGTTCAATATCAACATTGTTCTCTTTACCAGCAAAGTAACATAACTCAATTTCTTGACAAATATTCTTCACATCTACTTCAGAACCATGCAAAAGAGCTCTGCTTAATTTTTTAAGCATAATTGCTGGACTCTTAGCATAATACAACATTCTAACTAATTTCCTCACTTTATTATGATGCACTGCTAGCATCCTGAAATGATGAAAAACACTCTGGCATACTCTCCTAGAAAGACAAGCCAGTGAATGACCATGAAAACCTGTCACTTCTCTCACCCTGCAAGGATCTAATTCTTGCAACAACTTTATTTTTTGTTTTAAACTTTTCTTATTAAATGTCCGTATAAAATCACAAAGCAAATTGATGGAATCCTGTCGCACACTGCAAATAGAACTACACTTCCAGGTGTACACTGGTCCCTTAGGACGTCTCCCTAAAACCTCATCACTTAACACCTTTTCTGCATCTGCAGACACAAGTATTTCTTTTTCAACCGGATGACCATCTTTTACCTCATATGCTCGACCACTGCTGTCAACTGCATGCACCAAATCATTGTCCTGAAAATAACTCTCCTCATTAAAAAATGCCTCACTATTTGAACTATGCATCCATTCTCCTAAGAAAACTTCACAAAAATTACTTTGATTAACTTCTCTCTTCCACCTACTATTTGATTTGAAAACATAGATTACCTTGTTTAGTTTCCTAATTCTATTAATTACCAAAATAAATAATTTTCGCTTAATTTCGAAAGCCTGATCAATAATTTTCTCTACATTTTTCTTTTTCTTATAAAATGCCACTTTCTGTTGGCCTTTCTTAAATTGTTTTAGCAAATTGACAATTACCCTGTTGCGGAACATTCGCCTATGAATGTCCCTGAATGTATGTTCCCTTCTACTGCCATGCACAGAGTTATCTCCTGATAAAGCAGAAACTTTTTTGACGGGCCTTTCTTTTCCATTTAAATTTGCTTTCTTTTTCTGGACTAAAACGTGTTCTGTAGTTATACTTTTGTTTCTACAAATGTTTCTAAGGAATGATTTTGTTCTCTTACCCAGAGCTTTCTTCGTGCGTTGAGGTGATTTTAATGTAGAGGACTGCTGCAAGCCTTTAGTAATCTGCTGTCTTTGACGTTTCGTAGCCTTTCGGATTCTATCCTTAGACGACATTGTCTATTTTCTAAATAATCTGCAGTTGAATCTGTAGTAAAATATAATAAAAAATGTTATTAACCATTATTACCAAACAGTAAATCAATAACAGTAAGAATTTGATTCAGCAATGCTATAAAGATAATTCAGTAAAATGTTCTTAATTTTACTGTGATAGTGATAGTATTACAGGGCTTTCATGCAAATGACTGCCCACCCTGCAACAAAAAGCCCACATGAAAGTTTACACACATTAAATTGTGTACTTACCTGCAATAATCCATATGCCAGTGTTTAGGTCCCTCCACCCTGCCCCTCCCCCTTCCCGCCTGCCTGTCCCACCGTAACTCCCTCCACGACCCGCGGCTGCTATCTTGCAACATGGTGCATCTTGTAAATCTCTCCTGCATTATAAAAGTGACGCAACAGCAGCACAAAAGAGGCGCACAACCATCATAAATCTGTCCCTAAGACTTTAAGGGCCAGATGTACGTCGGTCGGTAACAGCCGAAAATCGGTATTTTCGTCCGTTACCAACCGGTTTACAAAATGTGGCATGTAGGGGGCAATATTTTACCGAATCGGTAAAATTACCGAATCGGTAATTTTACCGATTCGGTAAAAAAAAACATCGGTAAATATAACTATTTGAAGCCACCCATATGTAGGTGGGACTCTTCAGAGTCCCAGGAGCCTTAACGAATCGGTATTTTACCATCAAAACCAAAATACCGATTCTGGTGTGCATGCAATTGATTTCAAAAAACTTTTTTAAACCTTTTATGTAAAACAATTATATACCTACATTCATGGGGAACTGACTTAAAATGCCCTAATACACATGAAAAGTTTTTTAAGGTACTTGCACCTTTTTTTCAATAACTTTTAACATGGCCATGTAACTCAAAAAATCAAAATCAAAATTTTTCAAGCACACATGGGGGCGTATTTACAAGGGCCTTGCACCACGTGGAAAGTGAATACAAATGACCAGACACACATGGGGACGTATTTACAAGGCCCTTGAACCAGGGGGAAGTGACTTGAAATGGCTAAGCACACATAGGAGAGTATTTACAATGCCCGTGCAACACTTATACATCATTTTTTACATGTACACTGTAGAGCAGCATGGGGCAATAACAACATAGATGCATCATGCATCTGTTCCGCAAAAGCGACGCATTGCAGGAGTCACATCACAAGTAAATAAATTCTCATAATTTTTGAAAGCATGCCTTTTCCTTAAAAACGATTTTCTGATCATAATTTGAAAACCCAGCACAGCTCCTATGTACAACCACACCTTGTCAGTACTAATACTTTACATTATCTGCAATTACAATTGGTAAAAGAATGCAAAATCGTCTTTGAAAGCATAATGCAAACACTTGACTCAAAACATCATTGTAAATACACAGCTGGCTTTCTTATTTACGCAAAAAAGCATACTAGTCTTTATCTAAAATCTAGAAACGATAACTCACCTTTACAAATTATTTTTGAATTTCAAAACAGTCTCAGAAACACACCAATTTTTCTTTAGCAGAATTAAAGGTATGCACTCCGGAGGCTGGAACCAACAAAGGCACTGAAACGCTGATATTCATCACACATATCTCTCATATCAGCCAATCAAAAATCTTCCCTCACTATTTTCAAATCAACACCCTTCCCCCCTCTGCCCTTTCTTCCCTTTTTCCATAGCAACTACCGCCTGCCAGACCTCTCATGTTTACAAGTTCACACAACAATGTTTCAAATGAACTCTGAACTCTCAGTACACCTGCTATTCCACTGCAATGTTTCATAACATCATTTTTAAATAACCATTCAAATTACATCTTTCAAAGAACACATCCATGCACCCTAACTTTCTGTTTTCAGCAATGGAAATACACCAATCACTACTTATGAATCATTTGCACTCAAACTCCACAGTTTTTTTTTCATTACAAACTTCACTATTTCAACTGCCATTTCATTCCCACACTTCATCTGACTGCAGCAAAAACTCTTCTAGCCATGTTTTCAGTCTGGATTCTTGGACATAGCTACATCCACTGGGCGCACAGGTATGCTGATAACAGAAATTTACACAACCTCAATTTACAAAATGTGGAAATCAAATGGATTGGCCGAAGAGGATTGAAATGTCACCAATTGATACCATTGGTGAAAACATTTTTACATTTGCCAAACCCTAATCTCATAATAGTGCACTGTGGAGGAAATGATTTGGGCACTTTGACTGGGGTAGGTCTGGAAATGCTCTTAAAAGACACCTTTGAGCAATTGATGACACTTTTTCCTCAAACTGCCTTTGTTATATTCCAATATATGCCAAAGACAAAAATGGAGGTGGTCCAATCAATTTTATCCACAAATTGAGAAATCGAGGAAGCATGTAAATAATTCTGTTTCAGCTTACATGAGAGACCATGGAATGGGTGCTATCTACAACAATAACTTGCGTTACTATATGCAAGATATCTACAGAGGAGATGGCGTGCATTTCTCAGATGAGGGGAACAGAGTTTTCATACTAAATTTAAGAATGTGTATTGGTTCCTACTTATAAGTACCTAGAACTTACACAGAACCCAAAAGCTCTTTTCAGAGCTACCTTAACTTTATTTACTCTTTTGAAATTTCGAATGTACCTTTTTTCACTAATTTTCACTTATGTTCGCTTCCCAGTTCGCTACCCGGTTCGCGTACCGGCAGCGAACCGCGCGAAAAAAAAATTTTCTCGACATATATGAGCCTCCTCAGCCACCCTCAGAAAACCTAGGGGGTCAGGATACGTCTAAACTACCCCCTTCTACCCATTCTGATCATTATATACCCTCCAACTTGTATCTCAATTCTACCAAAAAACAAAATGGAGGACTCCCGTAACGCTGCAGGTTCGCGTACCGGGACACGCACTGACAAGCACTCGCTCAAAAAAGGTGGGAAAGTAATTTACATAAAAACCACTGGAGACACTTTCACCAATTAAACATTAGCTCATACTACATACCAATCCCTACCATTTTCACAAATTTGGTTGAAATTCCATGTAGCCATTTAGCATGTAGAACTCTCTAAAATTCCTGAGGTAAAATACTTCACAAAACATATTGGAAGTGTTGGAATTGACAACCAATTAAAATATTACTTTCAATTTCTACTATTATATCATAACATTTGATTGGTTATGTACCTGAATATATATAAACAAAGAGAGAGAAACACAGCCATTTTGACTACTACTTCTTGAAGTGCATATCAACTACAATGCAACTGATAACTTCAAGTTCTATTTAAAAGGTGAGATATTATTTTAAAAACTGAAGTATTTTCTGTACTGTAAGCTAATTAGGAAAACATTTTCTGATAGTTATATTCTATCACTCTGTAATACTTATAGAATAAAATAGACTTCTCTGATTTAGTTATGGATGGAGTTAGACTTGTCTTGTATAATTCAGAATTGACTAAAAGTTTATTTCATAATTTTTTTCATATTTCTACTTCCAGTTTGATACCATACACTGCCCAACGAAAAAATCACTTTTTAAAAAATCAAACTACCTGTCTGTACTTAAACCCAACAGTGCCCTATCTGTACTGATATATTTAAAAAAAAAATCATTTTACAGCATACAAAATGGAAGGACAACAGAAAAATAACTTGGAAATTTTTGCAGGAACCAAAACAGATTCAGAAATTGACCATGAATTCAATGATGATTCACGGAACAATGAACTTCTGCAATTTGTGGAAGCAGTAGATTTCCTACTGGAAAATGAAAAAAAAAATGATAATCAATTATTAGAATTTCTTTTAAATTTTGAAAAAGAATCAGAAAAATAAATTTTTATTTCATAATTCAAAAATTGTTTGACACATTATTCATTTTTATATGTATTTTGTAAACTAGTAGCAAATTGATTATAATGTAAAGTCAGACTTTAAATATACTGTGCAACTTTTTTGTGTTACATACTAAGTTTGCTCATAGTTACTTCCTTTCTTCCACTATATTATCTCCAATGTGTATTTAACATCTCTTTATCATCTCCTGCCTCCATGGTGTTTCTGCTTTCCAGACAGACTATGGTATGAATTCCATATACCACAAAAACTTCAGAAACAACTTGCAAGATATCTACAAAGGAGACGGTGTTTATTGATTTTTAGACTCTCCATTGGTACCTACATGTTGCTACATAAATAAAAATAAACAAAAAAACAACAAAACGAACAATCAATAAACATACAATATGTTAAAAGTCAATCATTCTTGTTTCCTTATAGTACGCTCCCCGGACCGCTTTCCGGTGCGCGTACCGGGCGCACCCCACGAAAAAAAACAATTAATTTTTTTTGCCCCGCGGGGCCCTTTTAAAGCCTCCACATCAAACCTAGGGGGTCAGGTAGGATCTACTATGCCCCCTTATGGTCATTTGCCCCTTCGTTTTGGCCTACTCTTGTCTCTCGATCCTACCGAGAGACAAGATGGCGGTCGCTCCGGACTGTTTAGAATGTTGACAGACACCGGAGAGCCAATCAGCTTCGCTTCGCAAAGCTCCGTTACGCGAAAAGTACGCGAACCGGTGCGCTACCCGGGACGCTGTCACAGATATATCTGTTTTTTTAAACATTAATTTCTCAAAATCCACTGGAGCACATATATTGAGACCCAGCAAAGGCACATCGGGCTAACAGTCCCTACAATTTTGCCAAGTTTCGTGCAAATCCATTCAGCCGTTCGAGCTAAAAGTGAGGCCAAACGCCCTATGGAAAACTCAATGTTAAAAACGCGTTTTGGGACCCCCCTTTTTTCTAGCCCCCCCTTGACAAAACCCCCCCAAATTTTCAGGGGCTGCTCAGAAACAAAATGTGCCATTTTCCTGAAAATTTCAGCCGATTCCGTCCAAAAACGCCAAAGTTATTAGACATAGAATTTTCAAAAGTCCCATAGAGAAAAAATCCTAACTATATATACCTACTGGCGACCGCCAGTAGGTAATATATATATGTAGCACAAATCCTCGAACCTCCACGCTGGCAGCGCGGCGAAAGAAGAAGGCAGACCCCACGTTTTACAGGCAGGATGATATTTTTATTAAAGACCCTTCAAGTGACGCGTTTCGAGTACGTTGTACTCTTGTTCACACACCTTTGAAACAGTCCGCCTTCAAATTTATATGCTTTTTTTCCCTGACCCTTCCTAAGGGCCACACCTCCTGTTGTGTATCACATGACTGAGTGCATAGAAATAGAAATAGGTACAACCATAGAAATAGGTAATACAGACGACTGAAAATGTAGTGTAATCACCAATCACAATAGTGTCATACAAAAGATAATATATATGAGCATATAGTGTATAATACATTATATACAAAAATACATATTATAAACACATGTGAAATCAGTCGTAATGTTAAAAACCAAAAATGTATATATATAATTTTTGAACATTGTCTTTTTCCCAATTGACGTTATTGCACAAATCTCTATACAGGCCTTCAAGAATATCATAACTGCTTGAATGCAGAAACGCCCGACCTACGGGCTATAAAAGTAACTGGTTCTGGAAAAATCTCTGCCTGAATGCAGTAGTCCGAAAGACAGATATAAAGTGCCCAGTGCAAATTGTACAAATTCGCAATGCAGTATCAAAATTTGAATGTTAAAGCCTTAAATCATGAGATGGTACATATAGGTAACAGCTAAATTGTGTAATGCCCACGAGCTAATGTCTACAATATTTATTAAAAATTCATAATTCATGAATTTACACATTTCATAAATATTAAGACCTATGTACAAGTATTTACAAAAACTATAAGTGACTAAATATGTACACTTAATGTGACTTAATCACCTCTAACTAAGTGCTCCTATGAGTTTGTGCCCGTGTAGGTGACAAAAATGATAAAATAGCAAATAGGATAATAAGATATTATGTACAGTCCCAGCAAAAAGACTAGGAAAAAGAAGTATTAGCGGTGTAGATAAAACACACATATTATCAGTGTATATAAAATATATACGAATTATCGTTGTTTGGCGTGTGTGTTTGATACAAAAGCTCAGTGGGCTATCAAAAGTCAGAATTTTCGATACATTCTGAAATTAATATATATAGCCAAAGTTAATTGGTGATTCAATAGGCAGGAAGGCCTCGTCCTTCTAGATGTAGCTGGAGGAGACATATATACAGGTGGAAATGTATACTTTCCTAGAAAAACCCTTACTTATAGGAAGTTATGTAAGTCCTCAGTCGCGTTAAGTCCATTTGGTTGCTTGCTATCTAACGCCACAATGTACTGAGTCTCTAATCTTCTAAGGATTTTGTCCCTATCTCCCCCCGTCTCAGGATAGGTACTGCATCTATGACATAGTATTTTAAACACGCCAGGTCCCTGGCGTGGACCATGTCAAAATGACGTGCCACGGGGTAGGTGGAGTCATGATTGACTATTGCTCGGAGATGCTGCAATATCCTCACATGCACCTGCGACCTGGTACTACCTACATAGTTCAGGCCACAGGTGCATGCTAAGACATATACAGCAAACTCCGTACGGCAATTGAAATTACCCCTAATGGCTACCTTGGTGCAGGAAAAAGGATTATCATAATGGGTGGTGTTTTGCCCAAATTTGCAAGCACGGCAGGAGCTGCACTTGAAAAAGCCCTTTTTAGTGAGCCAGTCACTGCCACTGACTAGCTCCGGGCTAGATCTAACTAGTTTGCTGTGCATGCTATAGGCTCTTTTGAAGGTAACAACAGGTTTGTCAGAGACTCTAGAATTTAAAACACCATCAGTTTTTAAAATAGGCCAATGCCTATTGATGATCGCTTTAATTTGTCTTTGTTGACGGCTATATGAAATGATGAGCCTGGGCGCTAGATCACTGTTGTCAACCTCAGCGGGTTTGGGTGACAGAAGGGACACTCTAGACCTTTCTTGCGCTTTTGTTAAAGCTCTTGAAAGGGTGGATTCCTTATAGCCTCTGGCCCTCAAACGTTCCAACATAGCTGTCGCTCCTTCATTGAACTTTTCTTCACTGTTGCAGATTCGCTTAAGTCTTAGAAGTTCCCCTAGGGGGATACTCTTGATTAAATGCCTAGGATGACCACTGCTGGCATGTAAGATACTGTTGCCAGCAGTGGGTTTTCGGTGTAAAGAGGTTACAATGTTGTTCCCCATAATGTCAACCTGTACATCCAAAAATTGGGCTGAATGTCTGCTTATGTTGGAAGTGAAAAAAAGATTACTGGAGTTGGTGTTAAGTGCATTGACAAACTGCTGTGCATTAGTAGTGTCACCATTATACACACAGAAGACATCATCAATAAATCTCATCCAGTACAGGACATTGTTAAAACCCGGTGTGGCCACAAGATCCCGCTCCTCCCACCAGCCCACGTGTAAACACGCGTAGCTGGGGGAGAAGCAGGAACCCATGGCGACACCCCTGGTCTGCCTCCAAATATCTTTACCATAACAGGAAAAATTTGTTGTTTAGACACCAGCTTACTAGATCACTAAGCATTTTGTTGTGACCATAGTATATATATATTACTCTCCGACTTGAAAAAATGGCAGCGCCTCTGCCTCTTTTCCCAGCGCACAAACAACAATGATCGTCCGGAGTCAGGCTTGACAAATGGTTTCTTTTATTTTGCCATTAAGGTGCAGGGTGCAGGAATCTTCAAACAGACGCGTTTCGGGCGCGGACGCCCTTGCTCACTGTCAGCGAGAAGGTGGACATTGTAACCATTAAATAATGAACACAAATGTTCAAAAAGCGCGCCAGTACACACACAATGTTTGACATGAACAAAGGACTAATGATTTAAAACCTGATAATAGGTAACGTCCATAGCGGCCATTTATAAGTGGTGAAACATATATTGTTCACTCATGTATGTACAAAAAACAATACCAATGGTGATCACATTAGTGCAAATAGCATTATAATCAATCAATATTGATGTAAACATAAGACACATGTGCAAATATGCAAATTAATGTGCAAATAAGCAAGTTTGTAAAGTGCCACGTGCAAATACGTAATGCCTAAATAGACATTATTTATATGTTTAAATACGTATTTATATAAAGGTGCAAAATGCCATGTAAACTTTATAACTGTGCAAATACGCAATTTGAAATGCTATCACAATAATGGTAGATATTACTTCAACCATATATAATCACACAAATCTTTTTTTGGCGTTTTAATGTTCTACTAGGCCGACTATGAATTCTATAAAAGTGTTACAAAGCTATCTTATACCCATAGCTAGTCTCATGTAGTCTATGATATTTGATACATGCCTCTGTAAATTCTATAGAATAAAGATGCAATATTGTGCTTGGGGGACTAGCGCACAACTTGTCATGGTTAATTAAATGTCCATCAGATAACAAATTGTAAACATAAAATAACGGTGGGGATGGAGTGTGTATGGGTATAAACCATGATGGTGCCAAATGAAACTTAACTTAGATAATTGAACGTGTACCAGTGCTAATGTCACATATGAAATTAATTTAAAGGAATTCTTGCCTTGCTCTAAACAATAGGCAACAAAATGGTACTAGACTACTGCTTCATATAAGATCTACTGTTGAGGCGGAAGGTGAAGAGGTTGTGTATAACTGATATGGGGATTACAGGAAGTTACTGAGTTCTTCACCCATGTTGAGCCCCCCGGGGTCTTACTGTTCAGCCGAACAATATATTTAGATTCCAAACGTCTGAGTTGTTTTTCATAGTCTCCCCCTCTCTTAGAGGTTCTCACTGCATCAATCACATAGTACTTTAAATGTGATAAATTTCTATTGTGGTGTAAATGGAAATGACGGGCAACAGGGTAACTTTGGTCATTATTTGTTATTGCTCTTAGGTGTTGTAAGATGCGTTGGTGCACAGGTAATTTTGTGCTCCCAACGTACCGTAAACCGCACGTGCAAGTGAGGACATAAACTGCCAGCTCAGTTCTGCAAGTAAAATGTGCCCTGATGTTAATGGGTTTCGGATCAAAGGGGGTGACATATGATCTTGTATTGATGCCAAAATTACAAGCGCGGCAGGATATGCACTTGTAAAAGCCCTTACGTGGCGAAAGCCAATCATCATTTTTTGGCATCTCAGGACTGCTTGAAACCAACTCATTCCGCATGCTAAAAGCACGCCTATAAGTGACAGTTGGTTTGGGGGGTAAAATTTCTTTTAACACTGGGTCTGTGAGGACAACAGGCCATTGTTTCCTGACAAGGCCGGAAATTTGGCGGGCCTGGCGGCTGTATCCTGTTATTAACCTGATACCAGTATTGGTTTCTTCCATCTTTTGTGTGTCTATTTGTGGTTTGACTTGGGGAGAAGTATTGAGCAGATCTAGTCTGTTATGGTTGTTGGCTCTAGTCATGGCTGAATCCAACATGTTCTTGCTGTAGCCTCTTGCTTCTAATCTTAGTTTAGCCTCAGATTGATATTTATCCCTGAGCTCTGCCGTACTGCAGGCTCGATGTATCCTGAGGAACTCCCCATAGGGAATGGCCCTAATGGTATGTTTCGGGTGGAAACTTTCAGCATGTAGAATGGAATTACCTGCAGTTTCTTTTCTAAATAAGCTAGTTGTTAGCTTATTATCTATAATTTCCACCATCACATCGAGGAAACTGATCCTCGTGGCATTTATATCTGATGTAAACAAAAGGTTACAGTCATTGACATTGATCGCATGTACAAAATTCTGAGCTTCTTCTCTGTTTCCCCTCCAGACCACGAATACATCATCTATATACCTCTTATACATAACTATGTTTCTCGACCATGCATCAGAGTGTTGCACCCTGAGGACATGCTCCTTCCACCAGCCAACGTGGAGCCCCGCGTAGAGGGAGAGAAGCATGCCCCCATAGCCACCCCCCTGAGTTGCTTGTATACCTGATTGTCAAAGAGGAATACATTATTGTACAGGCAACGTTCAATCATGGTCAAAAGCATGGCATTATGTCTGTATAATTCTATTGGTCTTTTGTCCAAATAAAATTTCACTGCTCTTAATCCGTCAGTGTGGGAGATGCTTGTATATAGTGTAGATATGTCCATGGTCATTAAACATAATAATTTTCTAAATTGCCCTGAAATAAATTGAAAACATTCTTAGAAATTAAACATAATAATTTTCTAAGTTGCCCTGAAATAAATTGAAAACCTTCAGTGACCATGACAATTCAATACCATATTGCCCAAGTGGGCTGGTTTTGTTACTTCTATTGATAACCAATTAAAGTCATATTAAAAAATAATAATAACACCTTGGTGACACAATTCAAAATTATATCCATTCCAATGGATATAATTTTGAATTGTGTCACCAAGGTGTTATTATTATTTTTTAATATTACTTTAATTGGTTATCAATAGAAGTAACAAAACCAGCCCACTTGGGCAATATGGTATTGAATTGTCATGGTCACTGAAGGTTTTCAATTTATTTCAGGGCAACTTAGAAAATTATTATGTTTAATTTCAAAGAATGTTTGGACTTTGTAAAGTTTGTCAAATTGCATGGAAAACAAAAAACGGAAGTATTTTTACCATGTTTATGAAATTTTAACCATGCACCTTTAAATGTGTGAACTGCACTTTAATCAATCACCCTTGACAAAGCAGTGAGGTAACTGCGAAACGCGTCGGGTTTGCCCAAAAGCCTAAATAAATACCGTTTATGAAAGCGTGGCCACGGCACCAGTGGATTTATTTCTCTTAACAACTGGGTTAAGTTGGAATATTTGGGAGTGGCGTTCCCTGCCGTGTTGCCCGCCGTGATTGTGGCTTGGTTTTTTGCCAAAACTACGTCGTGATTTGAAATACTAAATCCGAGCCCGCCCTGTGTGCTGCAATGGAGAAGTAACGCAAGGTAAAACGCCACGGACATCGGACTCTATGAGTGAGAGAAGGCAAGCCGGAGGGTTCGTCAGTATCGCATTTGTGTAGTGCTGTTTGTTCTGGTAGTGATTTGACCTTCCTGGCAGACATTTCAAATAAACAATACAGGGAAACGGAATACTGGCGGTGGAAAGAGAAATTTTAACACGCCGCCAAGGAAACGGTAAATAAAACGTATGCGTATAAAGTAACAACACTGTCAAAATGGCTTCGGAGAGAAACAGTAAGCGGAGGGAGGCAGCAACTAAGCTGTTTACGAGATCTGTGGATACAGACACTACCGGTGTAACAGTAAGCAATGCTACTGGTGTAACTGACGATAAACGCGAATTATGGGATGCGTTGTGGAAAGCATTAAAGAGAGAGCAATCTAAGGGTTGGGAAGCAATGCCCTCCAACAATATGTGGATGTCGGACGAGTACCACGAGGACTACGTATATTCACGATCCCCACCTTTCAGAATCCAGACCCAGATTTAATTGAGGAATGGATGCAGAACAATGAGGAATGCTCCAAGAACATGCTAAAACTGCTTATAAAATATGCGGAGAAAGAATGCACAAAATTAAATGAAGAAATCGAGGGATTAATTGAAAAATTAAAAGGTTTATATACCTCGGATGAATTTGATGTGGAAATGAGCAAAATCACTAAAAAACTGTTGAAAATAGAGGAAGAAATTAAACTAAAGAATTTATCAAAATTTGAAAGAGATGAGGCCGATTATAAAAATGGACAGATCCTAACATTCAGTAAAAAGTTCGATCTTTTGAGAAAGAATACTCATGAGCAAAGCAAACAAGTGAGACCATCTCCTCCAAGCACAGAAGAAGTACCTGCATTGGAAGGAAGTGGTAATTTGACGGCAGGGAGCACTGCAATAGATTCAGCCACCAATGAGGCGTCCACGTCAGAGGGGGTAAAAGAACGTTTTTTAAAAGAAGTTACGCTAATGACAAAGGGAAGAGCCCAAAATCTTCAAGTCAACAGCGAAAGCCCAATAAGAGGACGTGGTCGAGGAGGCAGAGGAGGAAGAGGGAGGAACTACGCCACAAACAGCACAGGAGGAACCCCAGTGGGAATGGTGACCAGGGGAAGAGAAGCGGCAAAGAAATGAATAATCAAACTGTGGTAAACCTCTCTAATTATTTATTGACTGATGATGAACTTGATGTGCTAGCGAAAGGACTGTCATTCTGCCCATCCTCCAAATTTAATTACACAGAAACTAGAATTGACCTTTTTATTTTACTAGAAAGTTGAAGTTAAAAAAATGGTTTGCTAATCATAAAAATAGGCAAGCAAATAACTCCAATGAAACTCCAACTAATCTTAATGTATTGGACATAGAAACATTACATGTGATACATGAATTAGGTAATGCAGAAGAATTCATTGATGATCCCTTTTTGAATCTTTTGAACACAGACATTGACATTGGAATGAGTGGTGGAACTAATTTCAATCCTAAATCCATTTTTATCCCCCAAATTAACAATGACGCGATCAATTGTTTTGAGAGAGGTATGATTGAGGACCTTAGGAACATTGAGAAGAAGGGTTGTAAGAGCAAACAAAATTTGTCTAAAAATCAGAGAGAAGCAATTAAATCATTGGAAGATCGCAGAGACATAGTAATTAAAAAGGCGGACAAAGGGGGTAACGTAGTTGTCTGGCCTTTACAAATGTATTTGGATGAAGGTTTAAAACAACTATCAGATTGCACTAAATATAGTGTGGTGACTAGAAGAGAATATGACAACACTATTGATGAAGTGTCTAAAAGATTGATGGGGTGGAGAGATGATGGTATTTTAGAATAAAATGAATATTTGTTTTTGCAATGTAAAGATCCAAAAATCCCGATTCTGTATCTCTTGCCTAAAATCCATAAACATGCCACTATACTGCCAGGGAGACCTATAGTATCTTCAAGGGGTAGTGCACTGGAGAATGTATCGAAGTACGTGGATCCGTTTCTTCAACCTTATGTACAGGGTCTACCTGCATATGTAAAAGATACGGGAGATTTTCTGAGAAAAATTAATGGAATTGAATGGAAAGACAGCTATCTCCTTATGAGTATGTATGTGTGTAGTCTCTACACCAGCATCCCTCAGGCAGCTGGTGTAGATGCATGCAGATATTTTCTAAGATAAAGGTCATTATCATTTCTGTTACATACAGACATGGTACTGGAAATGATTGCACTATGTCTGAAGAATAACTTCTTCATTTTCAATAAAGTTTTGTACAAACAGACCCAGGGGACGGCAATGGGAACCTGCTTCGCCCCCAGCTTTGCAGGTCTTTACCTCGGCTGGTGGGAGGAGCAGGTTGCCCGGAAGATCGATCAGTATCAAGATCATGTCGTCCTCTGGGCAAGGTACATTGACGATATATTCTGTATCTGGGATGGTGACCAACAACAGGCAGAAGAATTTGTAAAAAAGTTGAATCAGAATGAATGTAATTTACAATTTACCTGTGAAATGAGCAAGAAGAAAATTGAATTCCTTGATTTAGAACTCAGTATTGCCAACAACACAATTTGTAGTAAATTATACAGAAAAAAGACGGCTGGCAATAGTTTATTGCTAGCCCAGAGTTGTCATCCAAAAAATCTCACCAACAGTATTCCCTACGGGGAATTGCTGCGTGCTAAACGCAACTGCATCTCTTCAGGGGATTTTGAAAAAGAACAGCAATTAATGATAACTAGATTCAAGGATCGGGGATACAGCTTTTCAACTATTCAAACAGCAGTTGATAAAGTTGCCCTAGTGAAAAGAGAGGACCTGCTCATTTACAAAGAGAAAGAACAGTCTAGTGACAACAAAATGAGATTCATCACTACATACCATAACCAGGCATGGGAGGTACGTAGGAGTTTGAGAAAGTTCTGGGAGGTTCTTAGAACTGATGAAGATTTGAAAGAGAATTTGTCTGATCAGCCGTCTATAACATTCAGACGTAATAAATCACTCAAAGATATATTAATGACAAGTGAGATTAGAGAAACTAAGAAAACAAATCCAGTACAAGGATTCTTTACATGCTCTAAATGCAAAGCCTGTCGTTATAGTCAAAATTATAAAACAGTGAAATTGAACAAAGATCTTCCTGCATTTAAAATATTGAAACACCTATCCTGTGATACAGAATTTGCTGTTTATGCCTTGAGGTGCCCATGTGACCTATTTTATATAGGTAGCACCATCGAAAAAGCTAAACTACGCATCTTAGAACATCTGCGGGCTATTACCAAAAATGATAAGCAATACCCGGTTGCTCGACACTTTTTTGAAAAACACAACCAGAACCAAAACCTACTTAAATTCTGTGTACTTGATACAATACCCTTGAGAGAGAGAGGAGGGAATCGCACACTAGAATTAAGGAAACTTGAGTCAAAGATAATTATAAAATACAACACCGTGATTCCTTATGGCTTGAATTTTGATAATGAGATTTCTATACACCTGAGATGAATTAATTTCTGTATCCTTACCTCCTTCTTACTGTACATCTTTTTTGATTTTAAAGTCCTAGTTTTGTATTCTTTTGGACACTTGAGGGTTCGAACAAGCTTTTAAAGTTAGTTTTCCGTTTGTTCCATTGCAGACAAAAGACGTAACTTCCAAAGATGATGGCCAAGAGACTGGGAGTACATGCTCACTAGAGCTACATCACAGAAAGACTGTATTTGAGAGCCCAATGGATATAATTTTGAATTGTGTCACCAAGGTGTTATTATTATTTTTTAATATGACTTTAATTGGTTATCAATAGAAGTAACAAAACCAGCCCACTTGGGCAATGTGGTATTGAATTATCATGGTCACTGAAGGTTTTCAATTTATTTCAGGGCAACTTAGAAAATTATTATGTTTAGTTTCTAAGAATGTTTCGACTTTGTAAAGTTTGTCATATAGCATGGAAAACAAAAACTGAAGTGTTTTTACCATGTTTATGAAATTTGAACCCTGCACCTTTAAATGTGTGAACTGCACTTTAATCAATCACCCTTGACAAAGCAGTGAGGTAACTGCGAAATGCGTCGGGTTTGCCCGAAAGCCTAAATAGATACCGTTTATGAAAGCATGGCCACGGCACCAGTAGATTTATTTCTCCTAACAACTGGGTTAAGTTGGAATATTTGGGAGTGGCGTTCCCTGCCGTGTTGCCCGCCGTGATTGTGGCTTGGTTTTTTGCCAAAACTACGTCGTGATATATATATATATATATATATATATATCAATCCACATTGCCACGCAAACAGACCTGGACCTTAGCAGGGCGGCCAGTGATGCTGGTGCGAGGCTTCCAGGAAAACATAAAGTCAAATCCCCCTTTCCTTTCAAAGAGGCACACCGGAACCGGCTGGGTTGCAGTAAATTAATTTATTAAGTGAAATAACACGAAGGCAAGAGGCTTCCTTATCCCATCGTTTCTGCTTGTGAAAGCCTTGGTCACGGGAGGCAGTCTCTGTATTTTGAATTGCACCCATGTGGTCTGCTTTTAAACAGAGTGGGCCGTATTCTCTTCCAGAGTGCGCAATGGAAAACTTGAAGGCTTTAAATGACAAGAGCATTTTGTGCTCCAACTTTCTTATATTGATGCCCTTTCCAATGCGCAAAAAATATGGCTGAGATACCCGCCACCCCCTCTCAACACAATCCCCAAGGATGGGAAACCGGAAACAGTTCTGAAGTTTTTGGAAGACGGGAGGGAGTGACCCTCCCGGCCGTATTTATTAAAATATGAAACAAAATTAAAACATTAAATCAACAGTTTCATATTATGTACAATTTCATTACCACATTGCGATGTTTGGCTAACCTTAACATATCCTCTAATACAAAGGTTCTCCTAGCCGAACTAACATCCTACCAACATTTACTTAACTTTTGAAATTGTACATCCTAACGTTTAAGGGCCAACGGCAAGGTCGTAACCGGTGTCAAGATCCCTAACCCAGACATATCCCCCTCACTTGTGAGGGGCGGCACGGAGGCATACCTCAAGTGCAACTACCAATTTCCCTTGACTTGACGGGGGCCCCAATAAAACTCGACGCCACTTAAAGGTCGTACGAGGACTCGTGTGAGGTATCTAGAAGGTAGCGTAGACCCCCCCCCAAACCCCACACAACTTACCACATCTGCCGTCGCAGACGTCCTGGCCCCGGGAAATTCCCCAGGAGGGGGCTGTAACCCCTCCTACCCATGAAGGGGCCTTGACCGCCTTCCCTTTCCTTTCGGCGACCCATCCTTAGAAGGGACCGCCTCCCCGTTGAGGGGCCAATGGCCACCTCCCCCGAGCGCCCCCATCCGTAATGGGTGACGCCCACTCATAGGGATCTTCCAATTAGTGCTCACCGATCATGACCTTACCGCCACAGGTCCGGATAGTTGACCGGCTATCCGGACCCCCCACCACACTCCTACCTAAAGGTCATGTTTTAACGTCTTCAGCCAAGCTATGAAGTCTCCTATGAGTAACTCATTCCCCACCCGAGACAAATGAACACCGTCCCCCAAGTATATACTGTCATCATTAATACACCCATGCGAAATAGAATGCAGTGCATTGGAACGGAACAACCTACTCACTTTGTTATTAATTTTTCTCACAGAATGATTTACAGCAGAAACAGAAAAAGCCCCCCGTCACACTTTTCGTGGGATCATATGGGACCACGCAATTGTGCACCCTGGAACTCTCCTCGCTAACCAACTTACAGTGGAAAGCATCGCCTCCAGGAGAAGTCGTCTACCAATGGTGACCAAATCATTGCCCCCAAGATGTACTATGACTACAGACGGCGGTGACCTCGTCCGCCCTAGCAAACCCTCAAAAAATGATTGAAACTGGTCAATACAGAGACCGCCCTTTCCGTAGAAGGACACACTGTACCCGTATTCCCCAGGCACGTGCACCATGTCACCTGCCTTGAATACGTCCGCGGCACGCCTCACGTATGAGTGGCCCACGACCCACACCTCCTTTTTCACAGCCGGTGATGTCTGACCGCTGGCCCGGTGTTGGGTCGACCGCATAGTCCGCCCCGCCTCGTAGGCTTGCGTAACTGAAAACCAAACAAAACAAGAAGCGTGAGTACATCATTACAGCTTCACAACATGTGCAAACGCACATACCTTTTATAACAATTGGAGGACCAACGCCCCACACGTTTAACTTGTTCCACATTCAGACCCCTGGCTGTAGCCTCTGTAGCAGCCCCTATCTGAAAGGAATGGGTCCCAAACTCGCCCGGGTTCAAGCCCGCAGCTGTAATCGACATCGCAAGCACCCGCTGAAACTGAAACCTTGTCAGTGGGGTGGCGTCCGCGTGTCTCAACAAGGTCCCCCCCCATGATGCCACCCTTCGTGTTAAATAATCCTCTAAACACTTCACTGGGCACATGGACGACCCGGGAATCCTGCGTATAATTATGCAGTCACCCATCCCACTCTGATCGGTCTTGGACCTCACAAACGAGACAGTCATTGTCTCCCCTCTGATCTGAACGTGCTCTGCGCACAGTCCTCCCGTCACATCCTGCTTGTTCCTCGCCACTAATTCGCTTACCCGCATAGCCCCATGAAATGCCAGCGTAAAAGCGGCTCGGAATAACACTGTCTCAAACTGAGATGAACATGTTGTAGGGAGTCTGGATAATAACTGGGCCAACCTATCCAAACCTATCGGGCGCCTCTCATCTACTCTGCGACCCTCAAGGCGTTGCCACCCACGTAGCGCTTTTTGCACAACGAAAGACGCTGTCGGGTCCTGGATCCCATGAGCCCTAGCAACAAAGGAAATGGCAGCCCGATGCCTCTGGGCCGTGGCCACCGATTTCCCTGCCAGATGTAACGACATCAGAAAGTTCACTACCCATTCCTCCTGGCCCCAAAGCTCCTCTCTAGCAGTCCCCAAAAAGGCTAAATAGGACCGGAACGCCCCTTCATATGCCTTCCTCGTCCTGGGTGCTAAACTCTCTCCCACGAGGTTACGAAGTTCGGGGCACCGAGAGACCAGAGAGCTTCGGGAAAGGGTGCTGGCTCCGGGTCCGCTGTGGGAAGAAAACCCCAGAAGGCCTGCATACGAAAACGAGAAAGGGCATCAGCCGCCTGGTTCATTACCCCCGGGACATGTCTTGCTTTGAATAGCACATTCAATTGCATACACAGTAATACGATTTCCTTGAGCAGTCTCAAAATCCATTTGCATCGTGCTGCCTGGCTATTGATACACTCAACCACGGTCATATTGTCAGACCAAAATACCACAGAGTGATCTCTGAACCCTTCGGGCCACGTTCTCAGGGCCACCAAAATGGGGAAAAGTTCCAGGAAAGCAATGTTACTTGTCAGTCCACTGTTATGCCACCATGCCGGCCATTTTTGTGCAGACCATCGAGTGCCGAAAATGGCACCAAAACCCATGCTCCCTGCCGAATCTGTCCACAGCCCCAGCTCCTCAGAGGACACGGCCGGTTTGTTCCAGACGACTCGACCATTGAAATCCGCCAGAAATGCCAACCAAATGCGCATGTCCTGGCGGACCTCTGCCGAGAGCCTTGTGCGATGATGGCCCTCCTTCAGTCCGACCATGGCTTGAGCGATCGAACGGGAAAAAGGGCGGGCCATTGGTATAACTCTTAGGGCGAAATTCAACTGTCCCACTAACTGCTGTAATTGATGCAGCTTAACCTTAGATTCACTCATACACATTTGCAGGGATGCCCTGAACTTTAACACTTTATCACCTGGCAAACGGAAACAACCTTCTCCGGAGTCTAACTCGATCCCCAGAAACTCGAGGCAAGTCGAAGGACCCGCCGTCTTACCTGGTGCCAATGGCACGCCAAACTGATTCATTAAAACACAAAATGCAGCCAAAGCTTGCCCACATTCCGGATCCCCGGCTGCCCCCAGGAACAAAAAATCATCGAGATAATGCATCACATGTTGGAAACCCGTCTTCTTAGTGAAGACCCATTGTAGGAAACTACTGAATTTCTCGAAATAGGCACAAGATATAGAGCATCCCATCGGCATACACCTATCCATGTAATACTGACCCTGAAACATGAATCCCAGGAGACGCTGATCGTCTGGATGTACCGGGAGCAACCGGAACGCTGACTCGATATCAGATTTTGCCATCAGCGCACCGGGCCCCAGGCGATTCAAAATGGCTACGGCCTCATCGAAGGATGCGTACCGCATCGAACATATTTCCGGGTCTATCGCTTCGTTTACAGACAGACCACGTGGGGCTGACAAATTATGTATCAGCCGAAACTCACCCGGGTCCTTCTTGGGGACCACTCCTAAAGGCGAACAAACAAAGTTAGCAACCGGGGGTACACTAAACGGACCGGCGACTCGACCTCGAGTAACCTCCTTCCGGATCTTTGCCTGTACCACGGTCGTATGCTGCAAGACCGATATCTGATTTTTGCATTTTTCCACACCCTGAAAGTCCCCCACTGGGATGCGGAAACCATATGAAAACCCGTTCCGCACCACCCCAGCGGAAGCTCGATCCGGGTATTCACTGAGCCAGGGAATCATTGCCAAGGTATCAATCGGGGTAGGTAAAGGCGCCCCTCGGACTATGTTAGACCTGTTTGGCACCTCCTCTACCCCCGTTATCACCCGTTTTGGCTCTGCACGTGGACTCAGGATGGGATGATTGCCCACACCCACTACATTCGTGTCTAAATTTGCACGACCCCTGGGGCCTAGTACATTTACCCCTGTTAAAGTTCCAACAAACCCCCTTTTTACCTGCATTACCGGTAGGCCTCGAGTGATTGTCGGTACCCGTACCTGATCGAAAGGGCGTCCCCGCATACTGACGGGAGGATTCGCCCACGTTACTCCCTACCAATGGCAATTTCAACATACCAGTATCCTTCATTTTGGACCAGGACACAGAATCATAACAATCCCAAGTTAAGTTTTTATCATGTTCTTTTGCTTTTCTGAAAATATTATCATAGCAGAACCAATGATTACCCTCGTGTGATACAGAGTACCCCATGATCCGTGACTGATAAATCGGCAATTCGGGTAGCAATTCGGGCCTTCGTTCTCCCAAGATCGATGTGAAAACCCCCCACGCCTTGCCCCAATTGCCAATGTTTTCATTTACCTTAAAGGCGGCCATCTTTGCGCGCCAAACACTCGGATGCATGAGGTCCTTCTGACCTTTAACATGCTCCATCTCATAATGATCAGTAAGCAACGAGAAGATGTTTACATACTCCCCTGCCCATATCTTTTCTTTAATAGCTAAAGGGACATGCTGACCCAACTTCTCCCTTCGAGAGGGTGCCGACTCCTCCCTCGCAATCGGCAATGGCCGCTTACCTGAACCGGACGCTGTGTCTGTGACTGAAACCGTCCCCTGTGGCTTCTCCACGGCCGCAGCCGGCGTGGATACCCTCGCTGCTTTCCGAGTTTCACGCAGTTGCTTCATCAACACCTGCGCGTCGACAGCCGTGGCGCCCTCGCTACCTTTACCCAACCACGCTGCTAATTGTGCTGCCAGCTCGGGCGGCATATCTTCCCCGGACACGGGGGTGACCACAACGGGAATCGGATTCCCTTCCTCCGGCACGGGAGTGGGTGCCTCGAGCGGGACACTGGGACCCGGGATATCTCCCCCAGCTGCTCCCCTCCTGGGCCTCTTGCCTTTTCCTCCCGGGGCTGCTCCCACCAAAGGACGTTTCGGCCCCCCTTCCTCGTCTTTATCCATTCGCCTCTTTAGGTCGGTCACCTCTTTCATGAGAACACGCAGCATCTGGTCGGTAGTCATTCGCTTTCCCGCCTTCTTCGGCATTCTCCAACAGAGTATCTGGAAAACAAACAAGAACGATTACAACGCTCAAAATTGGCTCTTCGTTCCGTCTCGAGCTCACGTGCAGCGAGGAGGTGCAGCTTCAGAGCACAGGAACAAGAGGATGCTTTCTGGTCTTGTTCCTCCTTTTATCCGTCTTCAGGGCGGGCGTAAACCCGCCCCTGCCTGCCCCAAGGGCGTGGCCAGCCGCGTCAGTGTCTAGGCCAACCCACTCTAGGGTGGGAAAAGGCGCGCCCCGGCTACGCCGCTTCGGGCATACCAGCCGAGACTCGCCTCCCGCCCAAGATGGCTTCCCGGGGGGATCGTGGTACTCTGCCATACGTTCGGGGGGACCGATTGGTCGCCCCTTTCCATAATGTCAGCTTCTTTGCACAGTTCGAAATGTTAATATTCCACTCACTTGATTCAAAGCAGCCCCAGCCTGCATTTTCAGATATGCATCCTTCTGCTCCCAAACTGGCCACACGCAGGAAACAGGGGGCAAGCAGGTCAGGTTCAAACAGTAAATCAATCCACATTGCCACGCAAACAGACCTGGACCTTAGCAGGGCGGCCGGTGATGCTGGTGCGAGGCTTCCAGGAAAAGATAAATTCAAATCCCCCTTTCCTTTATATATATATCCACCCCTCCTTTACAAGAAGAAATGGAAACGCACTCACAGTTACTTTCGCAGTATTTTTCCTTTATTGCAATAGTTACGGGTCATCGCTTCAACCAACACGTTTCGATGTCAGCTGACACCTTGATCACGGTTAATGTTACACGCTATGGGGGTCATTAGGATTGCGGTGAATCCACATCCTCCAGGCCGGCGGAAGCCACCGCCGGACTGGAGGATGCGGATTCACCGCCGCGGGCATTGGAAACACCCACCGCCGCATTAGGATGGCGGTGGGATCAGCGGCGGACGGCAAGTCCATCCGCCGCTGATCCGCGGGGTGTTGACCGTAATTTGGTGGCGGTGTCTGCAAGACACCACCAGCCAAATTACGATGTGTGTTAAAACATGCTTTTCCGCAGCGATTTTTCAGCCGTGGAAAAGCATGTGGAGATTGGCTTCAGGGGGGCCCTTGCGGGCCCCCAGGGTGTCGCGGGTGGGGGGTGCACCTGGGGGTACCTATGGTACGCCCCTGCTTTGGCATACACAGGGTGGCAGGCACCACGCGGTGCCTGCCAAGTTGTGCATGCCAAGGCTACACATGCATATTTTACATTGCGGCGGGGGCTGCTTAAAGCAGCACCCGCCGCAATGTAAAATATAAGGGATCAGACCGCCTGGGTGGCGGTCACATCCTAATTTGCACGGAGGGACTGCCGCTGCCCCTGCGGACGGTCCCTCCACCTCGGGGGTGGCGGACGGACGCTGGTCTGTCCGCCATCCTAATAGGCCCCTTAGTTTGTAACATTTATACTTTTTTCTTTTTTTTACAAACAGCATGTGACTTCCTGTTTCCTCACAGGAGGAATTGTGGGACATTTAGTTTAATCATTATATTTGGTCACAATTTATTAACCATCTGTTCCTACCATAACTAAACGCTAGCGTTCTTGACCCCTCTTTTCTATTTTAATTTACATTGGGATTGGATTCAACCATAGCCCTCCAGCCATTATTATTATGCCTTTGTTTTCTGCCCTCCAGTGGGCATAAATTTCGTTATATCATTTTTATTTGCACATACTTTCAATGTATATGTGACAAAACATCCTTAAAGATAGGATGCCAACCCACCTTTTTCATCAATACTTTGGGGGTCATTAGGATGACGGGCGGACTTAGTCAACTCGCCATCCCATCGGGGAAATGGGACCACCCGCCATAAGGGCGGGGGTCCCGTGGGGGGTATTAGGATGCACCCGCCACAGTGGCGGGCGCATCCTGCATTTTTTACATTGTGGCAGGCGCACTCAGCACTGCCCGCCACAATGCTAAAAATGCATGTATGCATTTGCATACACAAAGCGGCAGGCACCGCGCGGTGCCTGCCGCATTGCATATGCAAATGCAGGGGGGTACCACAGGTAACCCCCATGGCGGCAATGTGTCTGATAGACACCGCCACCATATTAAACCTTTTCCGCCCCGGTCCCCCGCCATAGTAATATGGTGGGGGGGAAATGGGTGGCGGGTGGGTAAGGATGTGTGGCAGATCGCCACCGCCTGCATGGCGGTGGTGATCCGCCAGACATCCTAAAAGGCCCGTTTGTGTTTTTTATATAAAACCTTTCGTTCATGAACATTCCAATTACTCCATAAAATACCAAAGGGGAAAATAAAAAAGGGAGGGGGGAAGGGGGATGGAGAAAAAAGAGAGAAAAATGGATGGAGGAAAGGATAAAGACATTTTTAGTTATTAGTATAATTAATCAAGAAGAAGGGAAGGGGGATAAAAAGAAAGTATAATAATTAATAAACTCTTATCAATTTGGTATCCCTAAATCATGTGCGAATTTCATGTTTTTGTCATTCTTTCTATCCGCTTCATTTTACATCATTATTAGGAAGTCACTTCTGATATTGCGTTATTCTTGACTGATTCTATTGAGGCTAAATTCATGATCATGTTTTAGTCCAAATGTACACACATCTCCTCATATTGGTTCAGACCATGAGGGACACATGTTCTTAGGGACAAAATCCATCGCGACTCACACTGTCGCAACATTTTTCTCGATTGCTGCCCGTGCATGTTTTTCCACGCTCTCCACACCTAAAAACTTCAAAGATTTCCAATTGCTTTCATGTTTTTCCTTCATTTGTTTTGCGACCGCATTGCTTCTGTCTTTGTTCACGGTCGCTCGAACATGTTCCAGATTTCATTTTTTTACTTCGCGGATTGTACTGCCCACATATCTCAATGAACATGGGCATTCAATGATATAAACGACATATTGAGTTCTGCAATTTATCAATAATCCACATTTGTAAAGTGCGAACAATCTCCCGTGAGGCTCTCTAGGCGCTGGGGGCCGCCGGAAAATTAAGAAAGCTATTGCCCAGAGTTACATGGTGTTGGGCTAACCTGCCGCCGGAGCCAGGGATCGAACCGTGATCCCCAGATTCCACCGTCAGTCGCCTTGTCGAATGTGCCACACTTTCTGATTGATGCCAGTGATTTCATTTGTATTTTTAGCGATTTGGTATACTTTACAATTTGAACATTTGGCAAACACTGTTACTTTTAACCATTGTTTCTTTTTATTCAGATGTTTCCAATAATGGCTCTGTACAAGTTTGTCTTTCAAATTTCTTGCTCTCTTATATGTTACATTCGGATGTTCCCCCACAATCTCTGCCACAGTCTGGTACATTTGTGAGATTTTCCAGTTTTTCCTCGGTATTTTTGTCACTTGACTTGATTCCTGTGAATACGTTATAATGAAACTTATTTTTGGGGTTTCAACTGTCGGGGTTTTGATTTGTAATATTTCTTCCCTTTGCTTTTCTTCTGATTTTTGCAAACCCTTTTCAATTACTTTTGCAGGATATCCTCTTCGTTTAAAGTTCTTTGCAGTTCTTTTGTTGTGTTTTGCCCATTCTCCTTCTTCTGAACAAATTCTGCGAATTCTTAAGAATTCCCCATAAGGGATACTTCGAATCAAACTATTCTGATGAAAACTATTGGCATGAAGAACAGAGTTAGTAGACGTTTTTTTTCGGTGCAGGGTAGTCTCGATTTTGCCTTCCTTAATATATATTTCTGTAGCCAGAAAAGTTACAAGCTCTTTACTCATTGTATATGTGAATCTGAATCCTGCCTCTGTTGTATTTAGGATTGCAAAGTAATCCATGAATTCTTTTTCATTACCATGCCAGCGCGTCCGCCATTATATATATATAATGACCAAGCCCCGTCCGCGGGGCGAAACGCGGCATGGAGGGCACTTGCTCTGCACTATTCACTGCCTAATAAATGCACTGCTACAACTGAATATCGTTGTTTGCTGGCTCTTCTTTTTTGATCTGAGGGATTGCTGGAGGTCTGCGCCCGCTTTAACTGCGTCCAGAGCAGTTGGGAGTTTGTTGTTCATATATATATATATATATATATATATATATATATATATATATATATATATATATATATACTAGGAGCCCGCCCCGGCTTTGCCCGGGGCAGATGGGGGCTGGGGGCAGCATTTTAAGCCTCTGTGCACCCCCCCCCACATTGCCCAGTCTGCATCCCTCCCGCCTCCCTCCCCGACATTGGCCATACCGCCTCCCGCCTCCCGCCTTGAGCCTCCCGCCCGCCACCCCCGCCCCGACATTGGGCATAGTGCCTACCGCCTCCCGCCTCGCACCTTGCGCCTTGAGCCTCCCACCCGCCTCCCGCCTCCCGCCCCGGCTTTGTAACCCCCCCCCCCGGTCCCGACTTACCTCATCCGCCGCTCCTCCCTACGCTGGAGTGTTTACCTCTCCACTGCTTGACCGCTTGTCAGATACCTCATCCGCTGCTCCTCCCCGCGCTGCCACTGCTCCTCCGCTTCTCGCCGCTTCGCAGCTCCTCCCGGCGCTCATGTTCTCCCCTCTTCCTGTTGCTGGTGAACTCCGCTCCTCCTCTCACGCAGATGCTCCTCCCGGCGCTCATGTCCTCTCTCTTCCTGTTGCTCGTGAACGACGCTACTCCCCTCACGCATACGTCGCGGCCGCCGCTACTTGCAAGGGACTACTTTATTTTTATTTCTAAATATTTTAAACAATTTTTATTTTTATTTTTATGTAGCCTATGTCCTTCTGCTTGCCCTGAGGTTTTCGAAGATGTCTTGGGTGTTCAGATTGGTGGTGTAGTTTTCGAGTTTACCTGGCTCAAAGGTGCAAGATCTCTCTTTATAATAGTAGTATAGATTTATATATATATATATATATTACCTACTGGCGGTCGCCAGTAGGTATATATAGTTAGGATTTTTTCTCTATGGGACTTTTGAAAATTCTATGTCTAATAACTTTGACGTTTGTGGACGGAATTGGCTGAAATCTTCAGAAAAATGGTACATTTTGTTTCTGAGCAGCCCCTGAAAATTTGGTGGGGTTTCGTCAAGGGGGGCTGAGAAAAAAGGGGGGTCCCAAAACGCGTTTTTTGCATTGAGTTTTCCATAGGGCGGTTGGACTCACTTTTAGCCCGAACGGCTGAATGGATTTTCACGAAACTTGGCAAAATTGTAGGGACTGTTAGCCCGATGTGCCTTTGCTAGGTCTCAATATATGTGCTTCAGTGGATTTTGAGAAATTAACGTTTAAATCAAGATATATATCTGTAACAGCGCTCCGGGCAGCGATCCGGTTAGCGAACCTTTCGCGTATCGGAACTTTGCGATGCGAAGCTGATTGGCCCTCCGGTGTCTGTCAACATTCTAAACAGTCCGGAGCGGCCGCCATCTTGTCTCTCGGTAGGATCGAGAGACAAGAGGAGGCCAAAACAAAGGGGGAAATTACCATAAGGGGGCATAGTAGATCCTCGTTGACCCCCTAGGTTTTATGTGGAGGTTTTAAAAGGGCCTAGGAGGGTCCAAAAAAAAAAAAAAAAAAATTTTTTTTTTGCGTGGTAAGCGCCTAGTTCGCGAACCGGAAAGCGTTCTGGGCAGCGAACTTTATGGATAAAAGAATGAAAGACTTTTCTAATACTGTATGTTAATTATTTGTTGGTTTTGTTGATTATTTTTTAATATTTTTATTTTTTCAGCAATTTTTTATTGTTGTGATTGTGTTTCAAAATTTAATAACATTTCTAACATTTAACTACTTTATGAATTACATATAAAAATGATTAAAGACTCAAACAATTTTTTAATATTACATATAATTTTATTTTTCGGATTGTTTTTCGAAATTTAATACAACGTCTAGCATTTCACTGTCTGATATGTGTTCTTGTTCAGTGAACATAAGTTCAAACATTTGACCGTCATCATAATGAAGTAAATGATCCACTGATTCCACACATTGAACTAATTCATGGTCCCGTGATTCATCCATGAAATCAGAGTCATCATTGTCCTCAATTTCTTTTTCTGTGTTGGTCTCCAGAACAATTTCGAAGGAAACATTCTGCTCACCTTCCATTTTATTGCTGTAATTTGCATAAAAAATAAATATATCAGTAGAGATAGGGCACTGTTGGGTTTAAGTTCAGACAGGCACTTGTGAGTTTATAACAGAGAAGTAATCTATGGGCACTGTATGGTTTCAGGCGTGAAGTAGTACTATTAAAAAGTGCCTGTGAAGAAGCCTAAGTAAATTCATAATTATACCACAGAAACCTAAATCAGTCCATAATTATAATAAAGAAGCCTTTCTCAATGTCTAACTCTTACAGAGGGATAGTATATAACTATCTGAAAAAGTTTACCATATTTACTTATAGTGCACAATATACTTCAGTTTTAAAAATAACAACTTACCTTTAGAAACAAGTTGATGTTATTAGTGATATTCTAAATGATATATACAACAACACGTAGTAGTCAAAATGGCTGTGTTTCCTTCTCTCCCTTTATATATATACAGGTATATAACCAATCAAATGTCAGGTAATAAAAGTAGAAAATGAAAGTAACATTTTCATTGGTTGTCAATTCCAACAATTCAGATGTGTTTTGTGAAGTAATTTACCTCACGGTACTTGGAGAGGTCTACAGGCTAAATGGCTAAATGGAATTTCAATGAAATTTGTGAGAATGGAAGGGATTGTTATGTAGTATGAGCTAATCTATATTTGGTGAGAGTGTCTCTAGTCGTTTTTCTGTAAATTACTTTCCCGCCTTTTTTTAGGACCGCTTTCCGGGAAGCGGCCCGGTTAGCGAACCTTAAGCGTCACGGGAGTCCACCATTTTGTGTTTCGGTCGCATTAAGATACAAGATGGAGGGCAAATAATGTTTAGAATGGGTAGAAGGGGTCATGGTAGACTTATCTTGACCCCCTAGGTTTTCTGAGCGTGGCTGAGGAGGCTTATATGTGCGGAAAAAAAAACTTTTTTAAAAAAAATTCCGCGAGGTTAGCTTTCGGTTAGCGAACCGGGTAGCGCTCCGGGGAGCGAATTTTGTGGAAAATTAGTGAAAAAAATTAGAGAAAAATAATAATTGTGAGTGATCAGATGTAGGGTAGCTCTGAGAAGAGCTTTTGAGTTTATGGTACATTTAGGTACTTATAAGTAGGTACCAATGCACAGTCTTAAATTCAGAATGAAAATTCTGTTGCCCTCATCTGAGAAGTGAACTCCATCTCCTCTGTAGATATCTTGCATGTAGTAACGCAAGTTATTGTTGTACAGAGAGCCCATTCCATGGTCTCTCATGTAAGCTGAAACAGATTTGTTTACATGCTTCCTCGCTTTCTCAATTTGTGGACAAAATTGGTTGGACCACCTCCATTTCTGTCTTTGGCATATATTGGAATATACCAAGGCAGTTTGAGGAAAAAGTGCCATTAATTGCTCAAAGGTGTCCTTTAAAAGCATTTCCAGACCTACCCCTGTCAAAGTGCCCAAATCATTACCTCCACAGTGCACTATTAACAGGTCAGGTTTTGGCAAATGCATAAAGGTTTTCACCAATGGTATCAATTGGTGACATTTTAATCCTCTTTGGCCCAACCACTTAATTTCCACATCTTGTAAATTGAGGTTAGGTAAATTTCTGCTCTCAGCATACCTTTGAGCCCAGTGGATGTAACTATGTCCAACAATCCAGACCTTAAACATGGTGGGAGAAGGTTGTTCTGCAGTCAGATGAAGTGTGGTAATGAAAGGGCAGTTGAAACAGTAGGAGTTTCAAAAGAAAAAAAACTGGATTTACAATGCTAATGATTCATTAGCAGTGATTGGTGCATTTCCATTTCTGAAAACAGAAAGTTAGGGTGCATGGATGTGTTCTTTGAAAGATGTAATTTGAATGGTCAAGGAAGAAACATTTAATGAAAGATTGCACTGGATACGCAGGTGCACTGAGAGTTCAGAGTTCAATTGAAACATTGTTGTGTGAATTTGCAAACATGAGAGGTCTTCCAGGAGGTGGTTGCTATGGAAACAAGGCAGACAGGGCAGAGGGGGGAAGGGTTTTGATTTGAAAAAAGTGAGGGAAGAGGTATGATTGGCTAATATGAGAGATATGTGAAAAGAATATCTGTATTTCTGTGCTTTCAATAGCTGCAGCCTTTGGAGTGCATCCTTTTTCTTCTGCTGAAGACAATTTGGTGTATTTCTTAGACTGTTTTCAAAACTCAAAAAATATTTGCTAAGGTGAGAAAAGATTTATTTAATTTAGATAGAGAATAGTATGATTTAAGGAGAAAATGATGAAGAAAGCTGTGTTTTTAAAATGTGGTTTTGTCTCTAGTGATATACTAATAGAATTAGTTTCATAGAGAAATTGTAATTGCATATTTGGTGTAACATTCTGGCATGCAGTAACACAAGTTATTGTGGTACATGGAGCCCATTTTATGGTCTGTTATGTAAGCTGAAACAGAGATGTTGCTTTTAAAAACGATTTAAGAAATCAATTTCATTTCTGGATATGTACTGCTAGAGCTTCATAGGTTGTTTTGAGCCATATTTATAAGGTATTTGAGTGTCTAAGATGTTATGTTTTCCTTTTAAAATGTAAAGTGTTCCTCATGGGGCAAGTGTCTTGTAAATACGCTCTCACTTGCGCTTGGCAAATTTAGATTTTGATTATGGGAGTTACGTAGCCATGTTAATAGTGTCCCAAAAATGGTGCTAGGGCATTCCAGAAAACACTTTCATGTGTCTCAAGGACATTTTTAGTCATTTCTCCATGAATGCAGGTATACAATTGATTTATATGCTGTGTTTAAAAACGAATTTTGAAATCAATTACATTTCAGGATATGTACTGTTAGAGCTTCATAGGTTGTTTGGGGTCATATTTAGAAGGCATTTTAGTGTCTTTGATGTTATTTTTCCCTTTTTAAATGGAAAGCGTTCCTCATGGGGCCCTGAGCAGTTCTTAGCCATGTTATTTAATAGGAAGTGGATAACATGGCTAAGAGCATGTGCTGGAAAATGCATGAATATCGCTGACTTTTCTGCGATATTCATGCATTGCGGCCGTTTTTTTTCACATTTGCGAGCAGTTCTTAGCTATGTTATCCAATGGGAGGTGGATAACATGGCTAAGAGCATTTGCTGGATAATGCATGAATATCGTTGACTTTTCAGCGATATTCATGCATTGCGGCTGTTTTTAATCGCATTTGTGATAAACAATTACATTTCTTGATATGTACTTTTAGAGCTTCATAGGTTGTTTGGGGCTATATTTAGAAGGCATTTTAGTGTCTTTGATGTTATGTTTACCTTTCTAAATGGAAAGCGTTCCTCTTGGGGCAAGTGTCTTGTAAATACGCTCCCACTTGTGTTGGCAAATTTAAATTTTGATTATGGGAGTTACCTAGCCATGTTAATAGTGTCTCAAAAATGGTGCTAGGGCATTCCAGAAAACACAATCATGTGTCTCAAGGACATTTTTAGTCATTTCTTCATGAATGCAGGTATACAATTGATTTATATGCTGTGTTTAAAAATCGAATTTTGAAATCAATTAAATTTCAGGATATGTACTGTTAGAGCTTCATAGGTTGTTTGGGGTCATATTTAGAAGGCATTTTAGTGTTTTTGATGTTATTTTTCCCTTTTTAAATGGAAAGCGTTCCTCATGAGGCCCAGAGCAGTTCTTAGCCATGTTATTTAATAGGAAGTGGATAACATGGCTAAGAGCATTTGCTGGAAAATGTATGAATATCGCTGATTTTTCTGCGATATTCATGCATTGCGGCCGTTTTTTTAACATTTGCAAGCACTTCTTAGCCATGTTATCCAATGGGAGGTGGATAACATGGCTAAGAGCATTTGCTTCAAAGGTTGTTTGGGGTTATACACCATTTTTGGGAAATTAGTAACATGCCTATCTAACTCCCATAATCAAAATCTAAATTTGCCAACCGCAGGTGGGAGCATATTTACAATAAATTTGCACCAGGAAGAACGTAAAATAGCATACTAGATACTCAAATGCATTATAAATATGACCCAAAACATCTTATGAAGCATTAGTAGTGCATATTTCCAGAAATGTATTGGTTTTCATTTAATGATTTACTTCATTGGTAGGCCTTCACATGTTTTTTTATTTTGATATTTTTCAGTGAAAATCTTATCTGCAACCATGTGTTGGCCTCACCTCAAATAAACAAAACAGGTGATGGACTGAATGTGGATCAATGACACACATTTACCCCAGTCTAAAGATCAGGGCCTAAACAAATCTTTAGATAGGCTACATCTTATCGTCATCCTGAATTAATGATTTTAAATATTAGGGAGTGATTTATGAGTGTTGTATGCCTTTTTTGTACCATTGAGTGTCATTTTTGTGATGCAGTGCTGGTGGAAAACATTTGCTATGTTAAATAATTAGTACGGCATTAAGTTTTAGATGACTGTTATTTATTTACTGTTTGGTAATAGTGGTTAATAACATTTTATATTATATTTTTCCACAGATTCAACTGCAGATTCTTTCATAGTTTGGAAAATGCCTTCCAAAAGTCGAATACGAAAGGCTAGAAAACGTCAAAGACAGCAGGATGATGTTTTATTGCAGCAGTCCTCTTCCCCAAATACTTGTCAAAACACCAAGAAAGGTCCGGGTAAGAGCACGAAATCATTCTTAAGAAATATTTGTAGTAAAAAAAGTTTTGCTCAAAAAAATGTTTCAGTTCACAAAAAGAAAAGTAATTTAAATGGAAAGGAGAGACCCATCACAAATGTTACTGGTAGAGGAAGAGATAACTTTGTGCATGATAGTAGAAGGAAACAACAGTTTAGGGACATTCGAAATCGAATGTTCCGTAATAGGATATTAGTTAATTTATTGAAAACTATTAAAAAGAAAGGCCAACAGAAAGCGGCATTTTATAAGAAGAAGAAAAATGTAGAGAAAATTATTGATCATGCTTTTGAAATTAAGCGAAAGTTGTTTATTTTGGTAATCAGTAGAATTAGGAAACTAAGCAAGGTAATTTCTGATTTCAAAACAAAAAGTAGATGGAAGAGAGTAGTAAATCGTACTAACTTTTGTGAAGTTTTTTCCGGAGAATGGATGCATAGTTCAAGTTCTGAGGCATTTTTTAATGAGGAGACTTATTTTCAGGATAATGATTTGGTGCATGCAGTTGACATCAGTGGTCGAGCTTATGAAGTGAAGGATGGTTGTCCAGTTGAAAAAGAACAACTTGTGACAACAGAGACAGAAGAGGCGCTAAGTGATGAGGTTTTAGGAAGACGTCCTAAGGGTCCTGTGTACATTTGGAAGTGTAGTTCTATTTGCAGTGTGCGACAGGTTTCCATCAATTTGCTTTGTGATTTTATACGGACATTTAATAAGAAAAGTTTGAAGCAGAAAATGAAGTTGTTGCAAGATTTAGATCCTTGCAGAGTGAGACAAATGACAGGTTTGCGTGGTCATTCACTGGCTTGTCTTTCCAGGAGAGTATGCCAGAGTGTTTTTCATCATTTCAGGATGCTAGCAGTGCATCATAATAAAGTGAGAAAATTAGTGAGAATGTTGTATTATGCTAAGAGTCCAGCAATTATGCTTAAACAATTATGTGCTGCTCTTTTGCATGGTTCTGAAATAGATGTGAAAAATATTTGTGAAGAAATTGAGTTTTGTTACTTTGGTAGTAAAGATGAGAATGTTCAAATTGACCCTGAAGTAGAGGGTAATGTGGAAGATAATGTACAGGTTTCCAGTACAGATAATTTTCAGAAGGAAATTGCCACGTTTCAGATGAAATCAAGTGAGAGGCCTAATTTCACTTGTGTATGTTGTCGACGCACTTATTATAAGAATCAGACTAAGGTAGTGGATTTATATGCAAAAAGTGAAAGGGAAAATAATAGTGAATGGAAGGATTTTGCCACATACTTGATGGTAGAAAATTATTTTGATTTGGGATCGGATCAACGTGTGTGTACTTATTGTTGTAATAAATTAAACCAAAACCAGATGCCTGCTAGGGCAGTTCAAAATAATCTGGAATTGGTTGAGATTCCTTCTGAATTGAAGGATTTAAATACTTATGAATCTATTTTGATTCAAAGTATCCATCCCTTTCAGGCTATTGTAAGAATGGAGCCAAAGACAGGGAAGTTGCCTCCAGCAGATTTACAGAGAGGATTAAAGGGAAGAGTTGTTTATTTGCCTCTAGATTTGAAGAAAAACATTAACACAATTGGAATAGAAAAAGTGGAAGAGGAACCTCTGGTTATCTTGGTTAATGGGGTTCCGACAAAGAATAAGAAAATATGGCAAGATTTAGTGGATGTTAGGAAAGTCAAAAAGGCAACAGTGTATTTGAAGAAAAATAATAAGTACTATAAGAATGTATATGTTGCAGAAGAGGAAGTAAGTGATGAAGAGGATAGCGATTTGTGTGCTGGCCAAATTGAGAAAGTAGAGGCCTCTAAAAGTGAAGAAATATATGAACATTATAGTGTTCATCCTTTGCATTCCAAGGAAGTCATGGGGAATGCTATTGAGTTGTTTCAAATGAAACAAGCCAAAGGGAGTCCCATTAGTGTTTGGGAGGAAAGTTTGGAAGCTCGGTGTTTCCCACAGCTATTTCCCACAGGTCAAGGAGGAAGATATGATGAGCGACCTCATCAAATTCCTGCGTCTGAATACCGGACTTTACGATTGTATGCAGAAGATCCTAGGTTTCGGCAATGCATTCCCTATTTGTTTCATCTCCTGTTTGAAAGCGATCTGTCTGGACTGTCATATGCAGTGAACCACATCTTAAAAAGTGGTATACAGATGCGAAACATCTCGGCAAGTGACTTTATGCATAAAGTCAATGTCCAAGACAGTATTTTGGATTCTCACTTAATTAATCTCATGGCGTGTCAGCGTGGTACTAATGAGTACTGGTACCGTCGTCATGGTGATTTAAAATGTATGCTGAGGAACTTAGGAACTCCAACATGGTTCCTCACTCTGAGCTGTGCCGAGTATGGCTGGGAAGACTTACTTGAATTTCTACGAGAGGCAAATGGAAATATTGAAAACATTGAATTCAAGACACCTGGAGAACTGTGTTCTTTGGATCCAGTGAATGTATGCAGGTACTTCAATCATAGATTTGAAGCTATGATGTCTTTCATCACAAATAAAAAGAATCCACCTCTTGGAGAGGTGTTGGATTTCTTCTGGAGAAAGGAGTACCAAGCAAGAGGTGCCCCTCATATACATATGTTGTTGTGGATCAAGGATGCACCTAAATTTGGAACAGATCCGGATGACTTAGTGATGAATTTCATAGAACAGTATTCTACGTGTGCTGTTCCAAACGCAACGGAGAAGAAAAGTCTAAGAGAACAAGTTCTACGTTTCCAAAGCCATCGTTGTGGAAAGTACTGTCGTCGTAAATTTAGAAACAAGGACAAGTTCTACACCAAATGTCGTTTCAACTTTCCACGACCGGTGATTTCTAAAGGAAGAGTGAACAGTTTGATGTCTTCGCTGCGACATAATGTGACGAGGAAATCACCCAAGAATACATACAATTTGAAAAGGAATGAAGAGTCCAAGTACATCAATGACTACAACCCAGTGATTTTGTCCATGTGGAATGCCAACATGGATATACAGTTTGTGGCTGACAACTGTATGGCTGTGGGTCGGTATGTGACATCTTACATCACCAAAAAAGAAAAGACCGAACTGAAGGATATGTGGGAGGACATTTCCCATGAAAAGAGCCTCAGCAAGAAGTTGTACAGTTTCAGTCTGAAGATGTTGTCGCATCGAGAAATCGGAGCTTACGAATGTTCTGATCGATTGTCTTCAGCAAGTCTCTATGCCAAATCCAGGAGTCTCGTTTGGGCGAGTCTTGGTCTTGCTGCAACGCGAAATCGAGTTCTAAAACCTGTCCGGGAAATTGAGTATTTGGCAGAAAAGGAACCAAACAGTACCGACATTTTGAAGACCAACATGTTGGATACATATTATCCAAATCGAAGCAGTCACCTTGAGAATGTTTGTTTATATGAGGTTCTCCAAAATTATATATTCAAGAGGAACATCAAAGAAGATATTGAGAAAGGAGTGTATGCTGTAATTGGAAGTGAAGGATGCCTGGTCAAGCAAAGAAAATGCCAATTAGTAAACCATCGAAAATTGAGTGGTGAATCTCCAGAAAAAAAGGAGTTTTTCTATTTAGCACTTTTGCAACTTTTCAAGCCTTGGCGTGCAGAAGAGGAACTGCTTGGAGATTTCCTCTGTTACGAAGACTCTTTCAATGCAGCCAAGGAGTCCATAGAATGTCCTGCTTTTTCTAAATATCAAGAAATGCTAACTTTGGAAATTGAGCAGGAAGCAACGATTGCAGCCGAGATTGCCAGAGACAGTTCTCAGGACAGTCAGAGTTCTGTTTCATTGAGTCAAGATCCACTTGGAGGACCTATTATCGAAAATGAAGCTGCCACTGCTATGAATGAAGTAGAAAGAGCCATGGCACATGCTCAGGAGGATTCAGTTAACTTAGAAGACTTGGAAAAACAACTCAACGTTGAGCAGAGGAAAATATATGATGAAGTTACCAAGGAAATTGAGCACGGATTAAGTCATGAGAAGAACAAGTGCTCATGTACATCGTTGAAGCCTGTCCGACTGTACGTGAGTGGAGAAGCGGGAACTGGAAAAAGTTTCCTCATTAAAGCAATCTCTTGTTATTTGCAGGAAAGGACTCAGTCATCGCTGTCTTGTGTTGTCACCGCTCCTACTGGACTGGCAGCACATAACATTAAAGGTATTACTTTGCATCGTCTATTGATGCTGCCGGTGGAGCATGACAACAAATTACAATACAACAAGTTATCTGGAGATGCATGCTGTGAAGTTTCAAGAGTCTTGAGGAAAATGAAACTACTTATCATTGACGAAGTAAGCATGGTTTCAAATGTCATGCTTGCCTTTGTGCATTTGAGAATGCAAGAAGTACTTAAAACTGAATATGATGTGTTATTTGGTGGGAAACACATCATTGTTTTCGGAGATCTTCTGCAGCTGACACCAGTAAAAGGTCAACCTGTGTTCAAAATACTCACGCATGAAGATACCAGGAAGTGCCTAGGGAGCATTGGCAACGTCAATATATGGTTAAACTTCAATTATGCTGAACTGCATCAAAATATGCGTCAGGCAAAGGATGAAGATTACAAGAATATTCTACAAGATATTAGAATTGGAAAAGTGAGCGAGTATGGGAAAGAAGCTTTAAATGCACGATTACTGTCAAATTTATATCCCAAACAAGAGATTGAGCCTGAGAATATTTTTAAGAAAATTACTGAGAAGAAATCTGGGATATGTCTCATGCCAACTCTTGCAGAATGTGCCATCTTCAACAACAAAATGTTGAATTTAGAAAAGCAAGAGATTGTGAAACTTGAAGCTATCGACAAATTAGAGCATATGGGATCAACAATTATTTTGTCAGACAATTTGAAAACAAAATTGGATTCATTAGAGAAGACTATATCTAAGACAGCGGGTTTTGAAAAGACTTTGAATGTGTGTTTAAATTGCCGAATCATTTTGAGAAGGAATTTACATGTAGAAAGAGGTCTGGTAAATGGATCAATGGGTAATGTTGTTGATTTTGAGAAATACAAAAATAGAGATGGAATAGAATTTTTAAGAATTAAATTTGATGGCATTGAGGAAGTACAGCAAATTGGTCGTTGTTCTGCTAGATTTTTGCTTGTTAAAGACTTATATGTTCGCCGTAAACAGTTTCCTGTTTGCTTGGCATATGCGGTGACAATCCATAAATCGCAAGGTTTAAGTGTAGACTGTGCATTGGTGAATATTGGCAGTTCTGTGTTCAAGGAGGGTATGGCATATGTGGCATTGTCACGAGTTAGAACTTTATCGGGATTGTACTTGATTGACTGTGATGTCACAAACATTTGTGCGGATCTAGATTGTGTTAAGGAATACAATAGGTTAAGAAGAGAGTATGCGCCACATTTGCCTCAATATCCTTTGTTTGAGAAACGTGTGGTAGGCCAGAAACGTAGAAATATCAGTAACAGTAGGGAGGTTGTTGGAAAAAGACTAAAAGTCAATGAACCGAAAGTTGTTAGCAGAAAGAAAGTGGATTCTGTTGAAGATATTGTTGGTTTTCAATTTGAAAACAGTTCTGGTGTCAACTGCTATGCAAATGTAGTTGTTAATGTTCTCTTTTCACTAGAGAGTTTAAAAGAACAGATTGTGTTCAATTCAGAACAAAGTTTATGCTGCTTGTTGAATTCTGTGTTAGAGAAATGTAGCACTGATCGAACAAAAGTAGAAAGTGTGTCTGAACTTCGTTATCTGTTAGATGAATGTTCAGGTCAAACAGACTTCTCTGAAAATAATCAGCAAGATTGTCAGGAGTTTTTAATGTATATGCTTGATGTATTGCAAGATGAGGGTGTAGATGTAGATCACCTGTTTGGGCTTTCTTATCAATGGCAGCATGACTGCGAGAACTGTATGGTATCAAGTACTACTAGTGTAGACTCAGAAAGATTTATATATTTAACTTTGCCAGACAGTAAATCAGTGTCCTTTAATAAGCTAGTAAATGCAGCGGATCACAACATGGAGTGTAGCCAATGTAAATGTGATATGATGTCAACATTATTTATACGTAGATATGGCCAGTATGTCATTTTAATGATCCAACGTTGTAGGCCTGATGGATCAAAATTGTCAACTTTAATAAAAAATTTTGTGGCTTCTCAGCTGTCAATATCAGGGAGGACTTTTGTTACTGTAGCAATTATCTATCACGATGGTCCATCAACAACATCAGGACATTATACAGCTTACTTAAAGTCTGGAAACGGCTGGTCATTCTGTAATGATTCCGTTGTAACGTTCAAAAAAAAATTGCCGTTTGACCTTAAAAATTCTTACCTGGTGTTTTTAAAACCAAAATTTTAAGTAGAGGGAATGTAAGTCTGCAATGCTGTCTAGATTAAAAATCCAACTATATAAACCTGATGCAAGTAAGTCTGCTTCATAGTAAGCAGTATCAGTGTCATAGGAAAAGGAGAACATGAGTGACAAAGAAGAGTAAGTTATTAGTAGTCCAGGATTGTGAAAATAATCTCAAATATTTTATTTTTGAAAGTTGCGAAAATAGAAAATGTCGGGATTTGATTGGAAGAATAACAAGACTTGCGAATCGCGGCAACATGATTTGGCCTAGTGGAAACATGTGATATAATGAGAGAAGTCTTTTTTTCTATGTAACATATTTTACGTATCGATGGAGGTTTTCTTTCAGAAAGTGGCGGGCTGAAAATATTTGTAGCACAACAGAGTGGATGCTGTTCATAGGAGATCGTTCGACGTCATTGAAAGTAAGTTAATTTTAAGGAGTTTTGAAATCAGATTTCTTAGGTTGTATGGGTTTTTTAAACACAGTCATTTTGATTGTGTTTTTTTTCCCCGCTGTTACATGATGAATACCTTCAAGTCACTGATTTAAGTGAAATTTGATACATTCTGAGAACAGCAAAAAGAAACCATTTAACATGTATAATTAATGTTATGCTTTTTGTCCTTATGATATACATTTAGAAATGTGAGGTACATATGGGTAAGCTGAGTTCTGTAAATATCAATTTTAATGCTTTCAGTGCTGTACTTCTGGGTAGTGTTTTTTTTAAAAAAAGAAAAGAGGCCTCACCTCAAAGAAAGCTCTTGAAAGCACACATCTTATTTGCATCCTAAATCAAGCATTTACAATGTTAGACACAATTTTATGATGGCTTTACATCTTTTTTGCGCTGCTATTGCATCACTATTGTGAGACATTAGCAGTGCAAGAAAAACATCATGTTCCAAAATAGGCCTCAGTTCATCAACATCAAGATACAGTTTCTTTCGAATATATATCTTTAGGATTGTGTAGGGGACGTAGAGAAGCAGAGACTTCTGTAAATGTCAAAGTTGTTGAAAAACTGTTTGTTTTTGAACCTTTTCCCTTGTCTTTTCTAATTTTTAAATACATGTTTTAATATTTTTGGAAATGTTTGTTCTTTGTTTTACAGATTGAAAGTATGAAAAAATATTTAAAAAAGGTAACAAGAATTATAAGGTAAATGTTTTCTACTCTTTTTACCCGCAATGCACTGCTGATGATGTCACTGACACTATCTCTCATTTACTCTCTATAGCTGTCTTTCTTTTTACATTATTCTCTGTTTACTTCCCTTATACTAACTCTTCTTTTTTTAAAAAAAATATTTTTTTAGTTCGCTTAAAGTTCGCGAACCGGTCAGCGAACTTGAAGCGAACCAAAAGAAATAGAGCTTGCCAGAGTGATAAACATTCTAGCAATTTTGTTTGAAAGGGGAGGTAGTTCTGAAAAGAACTGGTTTTTTTTTGTTTTTGTTGTTTTATTTTATTTTTATTTTTTTTTAACATTTTTTGATTTTTTTGTATTTTTAGAACTGTTTTATGTTTTTTTTGTGTTTTTTATGGAGGGGAGACAACAAAAAACAGGCATTGAAAACGGCTCAACTGGAGCAAAAAAAAAAATTACTTCTTGGGTGCATTAGGGCATTTATGATTTTCGAACGCCATGTTCATCAGGTTGACGCTCATGTTGCCATATGACAGCATACCACCACAGTATATACAAGATAACTTCATATGCTGGAAGTTGGGTTGAATGTTTGGCACAGTTTCTTGTGCCTCTCTTCCCGTCAAAGACATTGTGGAGGTAGATCTGGCCACAGGAGTTGTCGTGGGATTGTCTTGAAGATCCCTTAACTCAGCCCGGCTGTAGTTTAAGGGATGCCACCTGCTCATGTGTCGATGCATCGTATAGTTGCCCATACTGTATTTCTTTTCTGTGCCTCTCGACAATCTGTAATCACAGATGAGGCAGGTGGCATATTTAGCATTCACCTTCTTTGATCCAGGAGGGATGGAGAAAAACTGCCAGATGAAGCTTGTTTTTCGCTTAGAAACCCGGGGCAACTCTTCGACAAATTGTTGTTCCTCTCTGTCCTCTTCTTCTTCTTCCTCCTCTTCCTCCTCTCTGTTAGTGATAAATTGACTAGGTGGTCCTCTCTTCTTATGAGGAGGTGGAGGTGGTGGTGGGGTTCCACCAGCTGCAGCAAGTACAGAAGCCATTGTTCAATTCTAGCTAAATGGTCTTTCTCTCACCAAGATGAAAGTCAGAGTGAGGAAATAAGGAGGGGTTTACATGATTAGGGGAAAGCAAAAGTTCTGAACCAATGAAAAGTGTTATTTTTAGGTCACATGACCTAGTCATACATCATTTGGAAACCAAAAGTGAAATGAACCAATGAAAAGTTTGATAAACAAGTCACATGACCTGTTCCGCTTACGTTACGCGGCGCGCGCCGCGTCCCAGATCGCTTCCGGTTCGCGGTCCGGAGCACTTCCGGGAGCGCTAACGCGACGCGTCATTAGACGCATTACGCGATAACGTGATACGTCGCGCTTCCGCGACGCGTCACTGTTCCGCTAACGTAACGTTGACCGGTTCGCGGACTAGATCGCGGCATCAAGATGAGCTAACGGAAAGCTTCCCGGTTCGCGAACTAGAAGCGAAGAAAAAAAATATTTAAAAAAAAATTATCAATAAACATCTAAATATATTTTGGGATTTAAAGAATAATACATTTTACAGCTACAGATGTTAGCTTTTAAAAAACCAATGAAATTCACAGAAAAAACCATAGGTTATAGACCATATATAGTTAGAAATTTGCATTTAAAAAACCATTGAAATTCAATGAAAAAACCATAGGTTATAGACCATATATAGTTAGGGATTTGCATTTACAAAACCTTATTTTACTCGCATAAAACCATTGAAATTCCATATATAGTTAGTTGCGCTAACTATATATCGCGCACCCGCAATCCACTGCTGATGATGTCACATATTACATCATTCATGACATGGTCAGTGACATCACTGATAACATCACTGATGACATCTCAAATGACATCACTGATGACATCTCAAATGACATCACTGATGACATCACTGATGACATCTCATTTGACATTACTGATCACATCACTGATGATATCATTCATGTGATAATACGATGAACCTCTTCAGACTCTAATATAACCTTAGATACAATCAGTGTAAACAGACTCTCACAGACTGTCACTCATCCATGGATTACTCACACACCTAGTCAGTCATGCAAAGAATCAATCACACCTCCATTTCCTCAACTATACAGTTATACAAACTTTACTTATTCAAACATATACTAACACATATTTACTCTCTTATACAATCCCTGATACAAGTTCACAATGATCCATACAGCCACTCACACATTCACTGGCTCTTATGCACAGTTATTTATATATGTCAACTCTCACATGTACTGTGTTTTACATATGTACTTACTTTGACATGTAGCACTGAGATATCCATTCACTCACCAATACACTCATGCACACAGTCAACCGCCCATACAGCTGTTTCCACATGCACTTTTGAACCCATACATCTAGTGTATCAACTGCTCACACATCTATGCACAGAGTCATACACCTCCCAGCCACCCACACACACACTCAGTCTCCCATACAAATACTTGGGCAACCAATCAATAATCCATATAGTTACTCATATAGCTACTGATCAACACATGCAGCAGTTTACAGAACAACAGACATAATGATGCACAAATTAAGACAGTTTGGTCACTAACCCATGCACTCAGTGAGACACATTTAATCACTCACTCATACAGTCAGTCATGCACCTACTAAATCCTTCATCCAGACACTTATACATCCACTCATTCTTCAATATGTAAGACATATTTTAACTTCACAGAAACATACAGTCACTGGATGTTGTCATCAGTGATGTCATCAGTGATGTCATTTGAGATGTCATCAGTGATGTTATCAGTGATGTCACTGACCATGTCATGAATGATGTAATATGTGACATCATCAGCAGTGGATTGCGGGTGCGCGATATATAGTTAGCGCAACTAACTATATATGGAATTTCAATGGTTTTATGCGAGTAAAATAAGGTTTTGTAAATGCAAATCCCTAACTATATATGGTCTATAACCTATGGTTTTTTCATTGAATATATATATATATATATATATATCTCCTTCTTTTGCCAGGTTCCCGACACCGCCTGCAGACCAGAGGGCGCGTCAGCATAATGGACCCAACAGGCATGGTCCAAAAATATAGCACAGCTCCTCCGTCTGATACTCGTTATTTATATTCACATTGTGCCCCAGTGGGCAATTTAAATAATTCAACAATGTTGATGATATATCCATATTAATTGTAATATCATTGCATTATCTCTTTGTTGTTTCTATCAAAATTCAAATTATAGTTACCTGGGTTATGATCAAATGTGCATGCTAAGGATCATCTGTTGTGGTTTTACAAGAATTATTAATTTGATCTAGTCTGTTTTAAAGTGCCAGTGCTTATAAACCCTTAAAAACATTAAAAACAGTTAAAAATCAGGGAGAGAGGGATGGGGCGTCAGTAGTTTTATTACAAGTGGTATGAAAGTCTTCTTCCACATTGAGACCTGCAGGGATCTTGGTGGTAAGTAAGATTATGTAGTTGGACTCTAATCTTCTCAATTTTCTTATTCTGTTCCCTCCCCGTTCGCTTTCTGTGACTGCATCTATCACATAGTACAGCAATCCTTTCTCATATTTCCCATGGTGTAGACCGAAGTGTCTGGCTACCGGGTACGTTTTATCCCCATTTTTGATTGCCCTCAGATGTTGGAGGATTCGGTTGTGAACAGGTAAGATCGTGCTGCCTAGGTACCTCAGGCCACAAGGGCACTGGAGAACGTAGACTGCAAACTCAGTTTTGCACGTATATTGACCCTTGATTTTCTTTTCATGAGGAGAAAATCCTATTCTATAGGAGGTCGTGTTCTTGCCATAGGTGCATGCTTTACACTTCGCACACTTAATGAACCCATCCTTCCTAACCAGGTCTTTTTCATTTTGTTTTGGATTGGTGGCAACATGTTACTCACTAAACTTTGCCTTAATGATTTTGCTTTTCTAAACGTAATTAACGGCCTCTGTTTAGTGATTTTTTTCAGGATGGGGTCTTTGTAGATGATATGCCAATGCTTTTGCAATATTTTTCTAAGATTGTCTTGTTGGTTATTGAAGCTGGTAATCATTCGGCACTGGTTCTTACCACCCTTATCAACTTTTCTTGTTTTTTCTGGATTGAAAATGATCTCTCTTCTAGATTTTTTTCTTAGCTTTCCAGATTGCTGTATTCACCCAGGTTTGGGGATAGCCTCTATCTGTAAAGTGGTTTTTCAAACATGTCAATTTTGCCTCCAGGTCCTGATCATTGCTACAGTTTCTCATAGCTCTAAGACATTGCCCATAGGGGATGCTCCTGACTAGGTTATTGGGATGGAAACTTGCAGCGTGCAGTAAGGTATTACCGCCAGTTATTTTACGGTATAGCTTCGTTTCCAACTTTCCCTCATAAACATAGACTCTCACGTCTAGGAAATTCACATTTGTTCTGCCTATGTCACAAGTAAGTTTCAAAATAAGTTGATTATCCTGCAGATTATCAACAAATTCTTGTGCGCTCTCATTTGAACCCTTCCATACAACAAAGAGGTCATCGATGTATCGACTCCAAAACTTCACATTGCTGTGCCATTCATTGTGCCACCGCTTCTGGACCACCTCCTCAACCCACCAAGCCCATATGAAAAATTTGCATAGCTGGAGACAAAGCAGGTGCCCATTGCAGGGCCACACAATTGGTCAAAAAATTACCCATTGAATAAAAAGAAATTGTTGGCAAGGTAGGTTGATATCATCTTGTGCAGCATTTGTGTATGTTGCCAAAATTTCACTTGTCTGCCACCCAAGTAGTGCTTATTAGCATTAAGGCCATCTGTATGCCTAATGCTAGTATTCAATGTGGTTGCATCGATGGTCATTATCAAAAAGTCTGGTTCCCACTGAATGTCATAGATTTTGCGCAAGAAATCACCTGTATCCAGGATAAAGGATGGGAGTTTTTTGACGAATGGTCATAAAAATGAATCCACATATTTGGAGGTGTTTTCAAATGCGCTTGCTATAGCTGAAATTATAGGGCGGCCTGGTGGGTTCTTTATGTCTTTATGTACCTTGGGAATCAGGTATAACACCAGTGTGGTTGGGTTACTTATTTTCAAAAACAGCATCTCATCATTAGTAAGTTAACCCCGCATATACCAATCTTGAAGTGCATCATTATATTTGTTATAACTCAAAACCAGGCAATCTTTGTTTACCCTTGCATAATTTGCTTCAATATTCAATTGGTTATAGGCTTCTTTAAGGTACAAATCTTTGCCCCATAGGACAACATTGCCCCCTTTATCAGCATGTCTGACAACACATTTATCATTTCTTGACAGTTTGTTAACTAAGGCAAAATAATCTTTGTCTTGCTGGGAATAGCTTTTTTTCTTCATATTTATTGATTGACATAAGTTCTTTACTTCATGAACAACCAAATCATTGTGCTGGCGAGGTTTTGTGATTCAGGTTCTTGCAGATCACAAACATTGTCCATGTCAGCCAATTCTAACATTAAATTCATGTCATCGACTGCTAAGTTACTTGGGTTGTTTCCGATGCATGATCCATCTGTCCATCCGGACCTTTGTGGGCCACTGCAAAAAATGTCTTCAACTTTAGTGCTCTGGTAAATTTGAAGATATCAACCCTTGTCTTTACATAGTCAATGTCAGTCTTAGGGCAGTAAGATAAACCTAATTCCAATATACATCTTTCTTTTTTGGACAGCACATTATCCGTGAGATTAATAACTGTTGTCTCTTTTCTCGCGCCTACTTGTTGGATTTTTTCTTGCTCTTCTCGTTGTCTTCTACATTGATTGGCCCCTTTTTGCTTCTTTCGCCTCTGCCTCTTCCTCTTGGAGGCCTTATGTTTGCTGGAGGGCACAGGCGCAAGTTGAAGCGTCTCTCCTCCCATAAAAAAACTTATCAATGATTGATGGAATCAATGCCCCACATCCTGCACTCGTACCTTCTTCCAGATCTGTGTCTAGTGCTGAGCTCTGGATGCTGCTGTGCTCAGATTGTTGTTCTCGTGCTCTTGTGACTGTGGTGTTAAATCTTTGCTTTCTCAGGCTGTCAAACTTTTTTGCGAAGGTAAATGTTTGCTCCCGATTATAATCAATCTTGTCGCGCAAGAATTCCTGAGCTTTCCTCTCATTCATTGTATTTTCTAATTTTAACAAGCATTCTTTCATTTCACCTTTGAACTTGGTAATTGCATTTTGATCCTGTTCTTTATCCAACATTGACACAATTTGCTCAATTTCCTCAAGAATTTTAGCTCGGTCAATTTCTGCATATTTACGAGGATAATTAGAATGTTTTTTGATGAGTCCTGGTTGTTGTCTACCCATTCTTTGCGCATATTTGGATTGGGATCTTCGTAGGTGGGGGCCAACAGAATTCTTAGACCTCTAGGAACTCTTAAAAGATCAAAGAAAAAAAAGGAACTCTTTTCACCTCCAAATAGCGCTGGAGGGACTTCGCTTCTCACCACTTAGAGAGTTCTAGTAATTTTAGTCTTTCCAGCCTCCTTAATCTTGCTGTTACATCTGACACCTTAAGGCTACTTGCAGTCACAGTCCCCTTTTGAGTGACACTCCTATTGTCGTCAAATATCAACAAAGCCGCTTCCTCTCTATCTTTGACCTCAGCTGCTGACATCATGGAATTATTTTACTTGGATTATGTTCACACTGCAAAGAACCGCCAGTATCCACACTTTTCAATAAACAGGATTTTAGTCTCTTACTGGCTTTCCCTCTTCCTCATTGATGCAAGCAGGTGCTTACCTCCGCAGATTTGCAGGTTCCCCGGGTCCTCTGACTCGCTGAAATCCGCTTCTGCCTCCGAGGTTGCCACGCACAGCTACCCGGCTCCAGGTCACGATCCTGTACTCCTGAGCTGACAACGAGGGGGCGGTGGTTAATAAACAGCTCCTTCGTTTGCCAGGTTCTCCACACCACCTCCAGACCAGAGGGCGCGTCAGCGTAACAGACCCACCAGGCACGGTCTGAAAATATAGCACAGCTCCTCCAATTCACAAAGGATTGCCGACGTCTTGTCTTGTTCACCAGCAATACACGTAAAGTTTTCGCCATTTTTAACTGGTTACTCTCATGTCACGTGCAGGCTTCTTTCCACAAACAGTAAAAACAGACTGGTGTTTTTGCAAATGTTGTAAACATCGATCACACATTTGTATATTTTACACATAGTTTATGCGCTCATTTCTAAAGGGGTCAATAAAACCAATTAGAGAAAATATATGTATATGTTGTACAAAATATATATACCAAACAGATTAATACATCCAAGGGCTTAAATACTCATATACTTAATACAAGTTAAACAAATTGGTGTGTGCGTGGGACTCGAAACGTGGTATACTGCATTTGCTATAGTAAAGCGTCCTAACCAGCTCGGCCACCAAATATATATGTCTTTGTGTAGGAAATGTTTTTAAATTTGTAAAGCTACTGTTTCCTGTAACTTGCAAAAGTGCAAGTATTTTCATAACTTATCACATTTGATCCTCTATATGTACAATGCATAGAAACAGCAATTTTGTGATTGGTCCGATACCCGTTACTTATAATCACATTGTGCCCAATGTGGGCAATTTCAATAATTCAAAGTCAATGGGAATTTCACTGGACTAACTTATGGAAAATAATTTTGTAGCCTAAACGACATTTAACTATGACACAAGCATATTATTCAAAAATAATTTTTTGCCACCAACTAAAATGTAACGTTTACACGCTTTCTTTATTTAAAAAAATCTTTTTCCTCACCTGACAGGGTATTTTCCTTAACATAAGGAACCCAAAGACAATTAAAATTTCAAAGAAACCAGTTTTTCTGAAAGACAGGTAATATAAACCTTTCTTAATATACAATAAAAATTAGTAAAACATTCATCAATACAGAAAAGCTATTACAGTATGCATGAAGAACATATATCACAAAGTGAATACATATAACTAGATAAAAAACAGACAAGTAAACCCCTTCTTTTCAATGGAACAACAGATGTTGGTCCCAGATAATCAGATCTAATAGCCTTATTGTCATTTGTGTGAGCCTTCCAATGTCCAAGATTGGCGTATTTATGGAAACCACTCTGCTTTACTTGGATTCTATGAGCATTGTGCGTCGACGCGTTTCGGTGTTTTAGCCTTGGATATGGTTACACCTTGCTCAGGACAGAATTAATTGGGGTCATCAACATCAAGTTGGTGGAATCCTTCTAAATATTAGAAAAATATCAGTCATTACATTGTTTTGTGTCTCCTCTCCAATTGCATAGCATGTTTTTCAAAGAACAGAACACCTTTTTACTCTATCTTTCGTACAAAGGCTTTTCTTGAGGTTTACTGTACTCTATGTACTCTCTCTACGTATATCTTAAATATAGTCAATATATACATTCCAATGATCTTTGTTACACACATTGCATTGCCAATTACTCTGCGATTAATTATATATATTCTCTCACCATTCATGGTGACATTCTAATACCGTTACATTTTAGATGTTAGCTTCCTTTCATTTGAGAGACTGACATATAGGCAACCTCTACTGACCTTTATATTAGATCTCGTATTATCAGGGTCCTTAATAGGGGAATATATCCTATTATGTCCGGTTGAATGCTCATCATTCCCTTATCTCACTGGGTATGATTAAAATGGTATCCTTATAGGAGCTGGGGAAAGCAAGAAGTGCACTTTAGATTCCATAATTATAGTTTGCACTCTAGTTGTACTTGGATGGGATATTCTCCTTACCTTTTGTACTCTCTATATAATCTTTTTTTTGCAGTTCTCATATACTGTACTGCTTCCCTCAAAACTTCGTACTATTAATGCGGATTTTGGTACAGGATTCTAAATTGGAGACAAAGTCATGGGTTTTAGAGTTGTGTCTCACTGTTCTTTTCAGTTTTTATTTCTAATGCTAGTTACACGCTTTCTTACCCGTAATCCTTGTGTCTGTTGTGTTCACCGCGGTATCACCTTGGGGCTCAACTTTCAGGTTAGTTATTCAACAAGGCTCTTTGAACTGGATATGTTCTAGATAGAAGGAACAACATACGCTAGTTTACGCTAGTTTCATGAAGCGAATAATTTACGTATAGTATTATGATCTTGGTTATGTTCCCCTAGCACGGGTAAAGAATTTTAAATTAATTATCCTCATAGGAGAGCACTTCCTTCTGAGAAACATGAATTTTATTTTTGTAGATGATCAGACCTGTATTTCTATTATTGACATCTCTAGATGTAAAATATGTTTAACACCCCAAGTCCATCAGCTTTCCCCATCTATTATCATTACAGACTGAGGATCGCTTCTCAGTCTGTAATAATAGATGGGGAAAGCTGATAGACTTGGGGTATTAAAAATAGGCCATAATAGGCCATAATGGAGATGAGGAGATGTGAGTACATTTGGATTAGATTTTTCTTATCCATCTTTCTCTCTGATTTTCAGATATTATGGTGGCTATGCTGCTTCTGCTCTTCGTAATTATTGTATCTTACCAACTACACTACTAAACATATCACGTGCACACCATCACATTATCCTTTCATATTTATATATAACAATAAGATATAACGTAGTTTTCTATATAAATCTAAGTATTAATATATTCTGTAGAAATTCTTACCTGTGAAGTAAAGATGTTTTGTGTAGGGATTATTGATTATGTATATGATTTCAGCCACACCATATGACTATAAGTTGATGAAAGCCCATTCAGGGCACAATTATGATGGGGGAACCGGGGGAAATGTTTCCGATCACATGGTCTTTTGTGTATGATACACTAAATATGAATAATTCCCCTGTTTGAATAAGACCAATGTGTATCAATCATGTATTTGAGTGCCCATTCCCCACGATGTTGTGTATATACCTTGGTTTATTATTCACTGTTCATTTTTGCACTTTCAAAGATGGCCGCCAACTATTCTGGACAAAATTACCCTTTTTTAATATTTACTACTCACATGAAGTGTTTTATCACATGCACCCATCAGTGATGTCACTGACCATGTTATGAATGATGTAATATGTGACATCATCAGCAGTGGATTGCGGGTGCGCGATATATAGTTATTGCAACTAACTATATATGCGAATTTCAATGGTTTTGTGCGAGTAAAATAAGGTTTTGTAAATGCTAATCCCTAACTATATATGGTCTATAACCTATGGTTTTTTCAGTGAATTTCAATGTTTTTTTAATAGCAAATATGAAAAGCTTTAAAATGTCAAGTACGTGGTAGATAAAAACATTTTCGTGTCTATGCACGCTGATGTGCTTTGAACGCTGCCCCCCCCCCCCTTTTTTTCTTTTAGGAGTATTCTCTCTTTGCAGATAGTGAAGGGTAGGTAACGCAGGCCTTTGCCCCCGTTGTAATCCGTCGTGCCTGCTTCTCTCTCCATTTGATTGATTGTTATCCAAGCATTTACTGTTTTAGAATTGGATCTCTTTGCTTCATTCTCTAATAACAAACAAGCACAGAGTCGCAATATTCTGTTTAGTCTTTGCAGATAGTGAAAAATCGTTTTAAAAAACAAAAGGAATCGAGCAAAATCAGTAGGCCACTAATGGGATCTCTTTTTGACCTCGCTAAAATAGAAACATTAGGAACAACCCCTCATGAGAAATACGAAACTAGTGAGATGAACTGAGCTCGACGCCATGATGACTGCAAGACAGCTCGGCTCCGCCACCCACCCCGCCCAAATTCTATAAGTTCCGGTGGAGCTCCAACGTGAACAGGTAGAGAAGAACTTGCCCTCCCCTCTTTGACTGAAGGTTCTTGTAGCCTGTCCCTTCTGTTGTCATTTAACAGAACTTTTTTTGGACTACTGAAAGGGGTTGTGTTCCGACCGCTGGTTGGTGGAAACATTTTGACTATATTCTGGACCTGCGTTGTCGCATAATGCGTCATATGACGTGCCGCGTTAGCGCACCCGGAAGTACTCCGGTGCGCAAGGCGCAGCTTCCCGGAAGCGATCCAGAGCGCGGCGCGCAGCGCGTAACATAAGCATAACAGGTCATGTGACTTGTTAATAAAACTTTTCATTGGTTCATTTTACTTTTGTTATTCTAATGAAGAAAGGCTTGGTCATAATAACGCTTTTCATTGCTTTCGAACATTTTTTTTTCTTAAACATATATGTTATAATGTTTCAGGCTAATGTATTTTCCCGGGAAATTTACAACTGTCCTGCAAGTAAAATATTCCTATTTCGAGAAAAAGGGCGTTTCTTCGTCCCATGAGGGAGCCGTTGAGCAAAAGAGGCTTGGACTGCTGTTTTAGTCGCCGATAGGCCTGAATATCAGATTCTTATTGTAGTGTAGTTCCTAGTTTCCCACTAGGCCCTGCGCATTGGAATAACATAAACAGTAGTATCGATGTGGAACTGCGGGTATTCCAGGCCTCCACTGACTATGCTAAACTTAATTGGGTGTGTTACCAACTAGCTCAGAGGTGACTGGAAACTTTCTTCTCTGCATGGGAAGTGATCAGCTTCCCTGGCACAGACAAGAAGGGATTCAGCTTTCCAACAACCGTGCAACATGACAACTTTGCTCCTCAGATCAAGAGTCAATCTCTAGGGTTGTGTGAAACAATAGACAGGTATTTCACTCAGTCAGTTTAGTGCAGTTTACTTTCACGAGATGTAGAGAATAGAGAGACGGGCGTTTGTCAATAAAGGGTTAACATTTATTGAACAGTCTTTCTTCTCGTACAAGAGAAATGTATTGCCACAATTGGAAGACTTGTTATTATAAAAAGTACGTACAGTAAGATAAGTATTGCGAAATAGAACTGTAAAAGCATTGATATGGTTTCTTAGCCATACAATGGTTTAAAAGTAATAAAACATATATACAGTCATATATACATTAGGCTAAAATACTCAACTGGTGCTTCTAACTAAGCCTACCCCAGTGTTCCTGACCTAAGCCTAACACGTGGAAGGGGAGTAAGTAAGTAGCTTTAAGTTAAGTTGGTTTTGCCAAGGTTTGCTTCAAGAATTCTCGTCTAAGGGTTTAGTGAACACCATACCTCTGAATAGAATGATGGAAGTCTGGTATTTCCTTCAGGGGGCACTCGATATCCCAGTCACCCGCGAGGGCAGACCGGAAACGCTGGAGCTGGATTTCTCTGCAGGAGAAAGGCAGCGGCTCTTCTTCAGCGCGTCGGGAGGAGGAGGGGGGACAGCGTCCGCGGCAGCTGGAATCTGCTGGGCTCTTCGCAGAGGGACGGCTGTTCAGCTATTAAGCGTACTGCACCATCGTTCGTGCTTTAGCAGCGATAATGGTATCAGTAGCTTCACCACCAAAGGACAGCAGCAGCAGCGTACTGCCTGCAGCAGCAATGGGATGCACAACAGGGTGCACGACAGCATGCAACAGCACGACAGCTTATTCCTTAAGGCAACGTTGGTAATATTTATACCTGACAGGTGCCGGGTTTGACGCAAGTTTGCTGGACATAAGACGTCAATTAAAGATGTCACTAGGGAGTGATAGTTATCAGTTGCTCATTAGAGTTCCATTACTAATCAAAACACAGCAAGCGGGGATTTCCAGGTTTGCTGAGTTTTTATCTTGTTGAAGAATTCGGAGTGTTAATCTAGGAATATCAGATAGTGACTTCTGCTCTGTCATTGCACTAATTGGTTGCCAAGGAAGTGGCAGAGAACTATGCTGGAATGTGGCTCTGTTCGTGTGAGGCCAGAGATGACTTTCTGAAAATCGCACTTGAACGGTTATGCCAATATAGGGAATAAATGGATTTATAGCCGAATAGGGGCATAAGGTCACAGTATCGATCAGGAACCTAGATAAACACGCAACACCCACTCCACGTATTCATGTCCATCAAATTACTAAAACTAGAGCAATTAGATGCATGTGTAACATTGCCCACCCCAAAATACATAAATGCATTCGAAATAGGCGTATTTGTAATACATGAAATTTAGGTACTGTACGTTTTTTGAAGCATAGAAATCATTCAAAAAATGATTGCATATGAAATCATTGAACGATTATGCAGAAAGAATTACACATGAAGTATCTCTGACAGAAGAAGGTCGAGATAAATCATCACATATAAATGCATTGTAATAACATGTGCTAGAGGCTGATGTAATGTTGTTATGTCTCTAGATGTGTTTTTAGAAATAGAAGTTTGAAGCTTCTGTTCTCTAAGAATAGTTTTTACGTTAAGCAAAGAATTGTTCGTGCCAAAAAAAAAGGTGAATATTAAAAATGTCCAATTCAAAAGAATTAATGCTTGAACGGTGAAATAGAGTTCCAAAGCTTTTAGCAGTTTTTGTTGATCAAAACTGAAGGCCGAATTCAGAGTTCATGGGAACGCTGTGTGTCGGAAAGCTTCTCAAAAGTTATTGTTTCTGTACTGGTGAGAACATCGTATCAGACAGGCTCTCAAAGAATTGGTCTACAAAATCAGGTGACGGTTCAACCAAATTCGATAGCGCTGTAACTTGGCAGGTGTGAGAATGATTGCTGTCATCATAGGCAGGATCAGCAATGCTCACAGAAGGTCGTACCTGGGTGATGCTGCTTTTGTCGCTTGCTCCACTGTTACCACCTAGTCGTAGCACAGGAGTCTCAACGAATGCCGTCATCAGGATTGGTAGCCGCTGGGGACAACACAATGCGTGAGCCGTTATTGGACTGAGCAAAGTATCGACGTCCATTGGTACTGCTGATGAAAGTGAAAGACAGATGTCCAACACGCATTCATCTCCGCATAGCATACATCGAAGTACCGGTAAGATACAGTTCTGCCATATAGGTCTGAATGAAAGGAACCAGGTCATGTTTAAATCTCTCAGCCTGGCCAATCCAAGGACGTTAGTTATCCTGTCCCGGTAGCGCATTGCTAGGATTGTCTCTTCCATTCCCATGGGAGCTATGTCTGAGTTTCGGCTTGCCATAACGAAGCAGGAGGGTCAAAAATAAAATCCCTGCTACAAGTCCCTATAATAATGGTATGCCGCCAAAAACAGAGTGTACAAAATTAGGAACGATTCCCAAAATTGCCTGGAAGGGTGTTAGCAGTCCCGTAAAGACTGTCCTAAATATGCCTGGGATGCTTGTGGCACTAGACATGTTAAGGAGTTGGCTTAGCATTTGTACGAAATGCACGGGGCAATTTGTTGATAAAAGGTCATGAACTTCAGTAGCTGTCCTTGCAACTAGAAGATCATACGTCTCTTTTGATGACGTTATAGGCACTGTTGTCTGTAAAAGTACAGATTTCATTTTGCTTAATGTATCAATTCGTATAGAATAGAGATTCAGACGAGGCCAGATGGGAGTCACTGTGTCTGCAGGCCCACTCGGAAACAATGCTTGCATACAGCATTTGACCATGGATGTTACTCTTACTAGATAACTTTTCCCTGGCACAAGGCCACAACATCTGTGATCCGTTCTAAGAATGTAACTCCCGTTTGAAAGTTGCATAAAGAAGGGCTCTATCTGAGTTGCAGGTGTGACTAGCTGGTGGCATGAAAGGTTGTTAGAATTTCCATCACATGCTCCGTGTAAATTAATACCCTGACACAAAAGTATACCGCTTAGTGAATGTTTACTATTTTCACCACTAAGAAATACATTTTTGTCGCTGTCACTATAGCAAGAATGTGTGTATGGTAATTTCCATTCAGATTTTACATATCCTTTACCCAATTGTTCATACTGGCCAGCAGGTATGTACTCAAGGCACTTTTTAAATCGGAAAGTTGTTATCGGAATTGTGATAATTCCGAGTATTATCCATTCAATGACAGGACTCTCTGACATTGTCAATGGTAATCTCTCAAGTTTTTCGATGCTCAGGATTGTATAGTCTGCTCCTTTCTGTGCCAAACTGATCTGTTTATCAGTAAGGTTAAAAATGGAAAATAATGACGTTGTGTTGATTAAACGCCAAGGCACATAGCCTGAACGAAGATTTTGCAGCGTCCAGCCTAATTCTATAATAGAACGTAATTGAGATTGGCCATGTTGTAACATTAGCAAATCTCTGTCTATCACATCAAAGGCAGAGGATACAATATTGTCCAACGAATATAATCTGGAAGACAGAGTCATTAACCCATTGTCTACTACAGAAAGTGATTTCTCCAAATTAATACGATCAATTTTTCAGCAGTTTCAATTTGTTTGACTTTCCAAGCCTCGTTGTAAGCAGCATAGATACTGGTCGCTATGAAACGCTTTTGACGCTGTTTGCGTGGTCCAAGAGTGAAATCGCGCAAATCAGCACCATCTTTTAGTAAAGTCAAGTGTTGCTTAATTTCAGCCAGTGTGGATGTTGTTAGCCATTCAAGGCAGAGTTTCCCTACACTGTATGTTGTTATAATCACTGGATGTTGTCTCTGGGAATATCTTGAGTCTAATCTGTTCATTTTTAACCCCTGTGTTTTATTCAGGAATCTATCTTGACAGCTGTTTGTGTCAGTAGGCCAGATTAACCACTTTTTCCAATCAGGATTTGTTCTGTTAAAATGTAAAATTTGTGACACGTCTAACTCAATATCTGTAGTTGTATTTTCAGGTATTGGCTTTGGTATAGACGGTTTTTTAAGGTCTTTGGTCTTAGCTAGGCCAAGACAGGATGTTTGGTGTATTGTGTCATATAAAAACAACATTTGTTCTGGTATCATGCAGGTTCTAAATAGTGCTTCAATGCCTTGTACCTGCCGATCATTTCGGATCCAGTGACACTGTAGGCAGGTTTACTGGGCTGAATAGCGCTTCGAAGGCGGATTCCGCTGTAAGGATATTAATCCATTTGCCGTGTGCTAGTTCTCGTTCATTTGCTAATGCGATTTGCACTGCTTTCACAGTTCTTTCTGTGTGACTGAATGTTTTTTCTGCTTGTGTGTACAAGTGAGATTTAATTGAAATAGGTACCTTTTCTCCCTCATTAGAGGTCAGGTACGTGAATCCGCATCCTCCTGGGATGACTCGGATTACAAGATCGCGTGTGTTGTCACGTGTATCTAATTTTGTTTTTGCTAACATGTCTGTTTGCAGTGATCTCAAAATTTTTGTGTGTTTTTGAGTCCAATTGATTTGTTTAAAATCAGGTTTAATTAGTTCGTAGAGAGGTTTAACCCTCTCTTCGTAATTTAGAATGTAAGTTCTTCCGAAATTCAGAAAACCTAGAATGGATTGTAAATTCTTTAGCGTTTTTGGAGCTTGGAGTACAGTGCACTTCTCTAAGAAGTTGTCCGCTAGGCTTTTCCCTTCACTTGATAATTCGTACCCTAAAAATAGTACTGTCAGATGGGCAATTCGGGACTTTTTAAAGTTGAATTTGTAACCCTCTGCTGCGAACCCAAGTATAATGGTGTTCACTCTTTTCAAGTGAGTATCCAAGTCGTCGTCTGTGAGATAGATATCATCTACGTAAGACAATGCCTCATCATCATAGATTTGTAGTAACTCTGTTACCCTAGCTGAGAATAGTCCTGAGCTGTTCTTGAACCCCTGTGGGAGTCGACAGAATTTTTTCTGCGACCCAAATGCTGAGAAAGCGGTCAAATATCTGCTTTCCGGTGCAATGTTTTGACAAAAGAAACCATTAGATATGTCTAATGTCGTTTTATATTTTTTCCTAACTATGTTATTCATTAGGGCTGCACTATGCGAGTTTTGTACTGCAAAAGTTTTGCAACAGGTATTAAGATGTCTGTAGTCCAAAACTAGACGATATGAATTGTCTGGCTTGGAGACAGGAAACAAAGGATTGTTCATTTGAGAGGTGCATGTTTCAATCACCCCCTGGTATTCAAGTTGATCTAAGATCTCCCTGACTTGTTTTTTAGCTTCTTGCTTTATGGGATACTGCCGTTGGGCAGTTGGTTCACTTTTTAGTTGGATTTTGTGAGGAGGAGAATCCTCATCCCATCCTACATGATTTTTATATAATGCAGGTGCCTGGGCCACTGCCCATTTCCTTGCATAAGTATATTTTTTGTGAATCGGAATGTGATTCGAGAAGGCAGGCATAATCACTTCTTCGCCACGAGGGCACTCCCCGACAAACTCTGGGGGGCAATCTTTTTCAGCTAACAGAATATCATAGCCTTTTGAGAGCTTATCCCAAAATAGACCCTTAATTTTCCTAGTCTTATCACCCTCTATACGCAATGTTATTTTGTATATCTTATGGGGCTCGCTAAGTCTGGTGTCGGCAGTTTCAACCTGAATGTATTCCTTCGTGTCCACTGTCTCCAGATGACTCATCAAGATCTTGCGCGCTATACTGATTTCTGCTGCACTGTCCAACATTGTCAATGCCCACTCCCCGTTTTTCAACTGTGTTCTCAGTATTCTCGGCATAGTTGATTACTCTAATACTGGCTACCTTCTTTTTCTGAAATTGAGATTTTTTACTCTGAGCAGGTTCCTTGTCTTTGGACTTGGTGTTCTCTCCTGGGTCTGACCGTCCTCTTCTTTCCGAATTCTGTGGAAAAGATCGAGAGGGACATGTATCAATGCTTTGATATCTATCAGGTTTTTTCAGATTATCCCTATTTCTAAGGTTATATCTTTTCTCAAAGGGCTCCCGCTGGGGAGACTGGCGTTCTCGAGTCGGAGTTCTTTCCCTCCGTCGAGGAGACCTTCCTCTGGACTGGAAAACTTTTTCCTTGGGAGTGGATTGTTTATTTCCATCCCAGCTCTTTTTAGGAGTGTTTAAATTATTTTTAATAAATTATTTTTCTGGATTTTCGAGCAGTTGGGGCTTTACTGGTTTCCCCCCCAAGCTGTCTCTACCTAATTCTTCATAGCATTTTTCTATGATTTTTGCAAGCTCAACAGAATCTTCTATAACTGTTTCCTTCAACTTCTGGCGAATCGCCACAGATGCTGCTTCTCCTTTTATATTGGCTAATAATATAGCCGAGACCTGCTTGAAGTCTTTCAGTAATTTCATACCTAGATTTAAAGCGGGCTCTGGACCGTATTCATTTTGAATCTGTTTTAGCACTTCTGGTATTACCGCCATAGACGGAACACCGTGTATTTTTGTGTAAATGGAAGCAAAGACTGTACCCCAAGTGTCGCAGTCCTCCACATGTGGTGCGATTCCCATAGGAAGGCAGATTGTCAAGATTCTGTGTTTCTCTATAGGGGTAGTATCAGGAAATACTGCCTCTATTTGAGTGATTTTCTGTGCTAACCAGAAAGGAATTTGTTCCCGTTTTACTGGTGTTTTACCAAGACATGACTGCATGTTCTGTGGTGTGATTTTATTAGTGTTCCCCTAATGAGGGGTCAGCTGTGGTACATTAACAGCTGGCTGGACTGTTGCAGTCCGCATTACATATTGGACTAATTGCCTATGTATTTTTATAAGTGTTTTTAGCTGTACTAACAGCTCTTCCTTTGACATTTTTACAATGTCCGGATGTGGTGTGTAGCTGGCTAGAACCGGCCACGTTGCTCCTCGTCTACCTAGTGGACCGAGCCTGGTAATGTGATCATTGTGTTTTAGGGCGCCATTAAACCAGAGCAGGTGCTCTTGAAATTTAAGTGGAATTTCAATCTCCTCGAAAGGAGCGTACTCTTCCGGAGGTTTCTCTATTTTGTAATAGTGAAACTCTTTTGTTATAGCGTTTACCGCTGGAAAGTTTATCCATGAATAGAATACCTCTGTCTGCCGATATTCGTGAGCCTCTATCATGAAAATTACTGTACCACCTTGAGGTGTCAGTCCGTTCTCTATAAGTTTTAATGTTATAGATCTTCTTAAGTGGACCGGGATGATTATTGCATCCGGGTCAGTCTGTAGGAGACTCGAGTCCTCCTCAATTAGTAGGGATGCCAGCCTAGCTGCTTCCCTTTCTTCTTCACTGTCTGACATTTTATAAATGCAGGCTTTGCAGAGTAGGTCTCCAAGGAGACAAAGATTAGGTGCACAATATTTTGGAACACTGTATCCTTCAACATTGAATAATCCAGAGCTTTACATAGGAATCTCTTCCTACTAAGGTCGGGCGGATTTTAACCTTTCACCCACTCCAGACGTCTATTGGAGTATTTACGGGAGAAAGGGGTCTGTGTGAAATATGCACGACTGAGTTACTCTAACGTCTTGCGTTAGTTTATCGCCTTACCAAACGTTTGGGCGCCATGTAGTGTAGTTCCTAGTTTCCCACTAGGCCCTGCGCATTGGAATAACATAAACAGTAGTATCGACGTGGAACTGCGGGTATTCCAGGCCTCCACTGACTATGCTAAACTTAATTGGGTGTGTTACCAACTAGCTCAGAGGTCACTGGAAAGTTTCTTCTCTACATGGGAAGTGATCAGCTTCCCTGGCACAGACAAGAAGGGATTCAGCTTTCCAACAACCGTGCAACATGACAACTTTGCTCCTCAGATCAAGAGTCATTCTCTAGGGTCGTGTGAAACAATAGACAGGTATTTCACTCAGTCAGTTTAGTGCAGTTTACTTTCACGAGATGTAGAGAATAGAGAGACGGGCGTTTGTCAATAAAGGGTTAACATTTATTGAACAGTCTTTCTTCTCGTACAAGAGAAATGTATTGCCACAATTGCAAGACTTGTTATTATAAAAAGTGCGTACAGTAAGATAAGTATTGCGAAATAGAACTGTAAAAGCATTGATATGGTTTCTTAGCCATACAATAGTTTAAAAGTAATAAAACAAATATACAGTCATATATACATTAGGCTAAAATACTCAACTGGTGCTTCTAACTAAGCCTACCCCAGTGTGCCTGACCTAAGCCTAACACGTGGAAGGGGAGTAAGTAAGTAGCTTTAAGTTAAGTTGGTTTTGCCAAGGTTTGCTTCAAGAATTCTCGTCTAAGGGTTTAGTCAACACCATACCTCTGAATAGAATGATGGAAGTCTGGTATTTCCTTCAGGGGGCACTCGATATCCCAGTCACCCGCGAGGGCAGACCGGAAACGCTGGAGCTGGATTTCTCTGCAGGAGAAAGGCAGCGGCTCTTCTTCAGCGCGTCGGGAGGAGGAGGGGGGACAGCGTCCGCGGCAGCTGGAATCTGCTGGGCTCTTCACAGAGGGACGGCTGTTCAGCTCCTAAGCGTACTGCACCATCGTTCGCGCTTTAGCAGCGATAATGGTATCAGTAGCTTCACCACCAAGGGACAGCAGCAGCAGCGTACTGCCTGCAGCAGCAATGGGATGCACAACAGGGTGCACGACAGCATACATCAGCACGACAGCTTATTGCTTAATGCAACGTTGGTAATATTTATACCTGACAGGTGCCGGGTTTATCGCAAGTTTGCTGGACATAAGACGTCAATTAAAGATGTCACTAGGAAGTGATAGTTATCAGTTGCTCATTAGAGTTCCATTACTAATCAAAACACAGCAAGCGGGGATTTCCAGGTTTGCTGAGTTTTTATCTTGTTGAAGAACTCGGAGTGTTAATCTAGGAATATCAGATAGTGACTTCTGCTCTGTCATTGCACTAATTGGTTGCAAAGGAAGTGGCAGAGAACTATGCTGGAATGTGGCTCTGTTCGTGTGAGGCCAGAGATGACTTTCTGAAAATCGCACTTGAACGGTTATGCCAATATAGGGAATAAATGGATTTATAGCCGAATAGGGGCAAAAGGTCACAGTATCGATCAGGAACCTATATAAACACGCAACATTATCGATCACTTTATGTTGCAGGAGTAGAAAAGACAACAGCCCTTGACCATTTATCTTTACTGCGTTCCTGCGTATTATACCTTTTAACCGTCATGTAATTGGACTGCTTTATTTCACTTGCCTTTTACTGATTCGAAAACAGTGGCTATTATTCAAAGCTTTTCCAATGTAAGTACTACTACCATGTTTTGTTTTAAAAACCTTTATTGTGAAAATGTCAGTATACAAATACGGGCCTATAACCACGTGGGCTGGCCACGGAGCAAACTGGAATCGTATATGATGAGGGGACATTTACACTGTAGAACAACGTAACGGGCAACCCATTAGGTTGCAAGAACTAAGGTGTCTAACATTTGCGGAATCGGTGGACGTACATTTTATAATTAAAGTACGACAGGGCCAGTTACAATAAAATTATCTAGATATACATTTGCGGGCAAGTACCATGGGTGACGTTAAATCGAACTTTCAATAGTACAGTAATCAATTACACATCAGAACTTAATATCAATAGGGATGTCCAAATGTTCAATCAGTACTCGTCCCCGCCCGCCATGTGCTTCAAAACTGCATACGTATCTCGTGATATCAAGGTTGGGCAACCAGTACACAACAAGGAGTTATGAGTCCCATTTATACCGGCGCCATTTTGGGCAAGGCCGGACAGGTCCAGGATATAGTCAAAATGTCTCCACCAACCAGCAACTATGATGATATTCATAAGCTCTATTGATTAGAATAACACTCCTCTCTCCACATGAAATTAATTTGCTGCAAGTTAAACATGTCATTTTCATTTGTCCAAAGTTCTTCTGAAGATTTAGAACTGTTTCCCTTGCCTCTGATTGTGTCACTACCACTTCAATGGTGGATGTACTGGCAGGTCGGGGATTATCCACCAAATCAAACTGCAGATGAGATGCCTTTACCTGGTCCGTTTATGCCGCCTCTCCCCCCCCCCCCCCCAGGCACCCCACGCCGTCTTTCGGCGCAGCATTGTAGGATGGCCACACCAGTGCGGCAACTTGCTGGACACCACCTCGGTGCCATCCGGATCTCAGCGCGTTGTGCTGCCTTCGGCGTACTGTAGCAGCAAGAGTGACCGCAACTCAGCTGGACACGCCGTCTTTCGGCGCAGCATTGTAGGATGGCCACACCAGTGAAACTTGCTACACACCACCTCGGTGCCATCCGGATCTCAGCACCTTCGAGTCACTGTACCGCAAGAGTGGGAGAATCTCAGCTGGACTCGCCGTCTTTCGGCGCAACATTGTAGGATGGCCACACCAGTGCGGCAACTTGCTGGACACCACCTCGGTGCCATCCGGGTCTCGGCGCGTTGTGCTGCCTTCGGCGTACTGTAGCAGCAAGAGTGACCGCAACTCAGCTGGACACGCCGTCTTTCGGCGCAGCATTGTAGGATGGCCACACCAGTGCGGCAACTTGCTGGACACCACCTCGGTGCCATCCGGATCTCGGCGCGTTCGAGTCACTGTACCGCAAGAGCGGGAGAAACTCAGCTGGGCACGCCGTCTTTCGGCGCAGCATTGTAGGATGGCCACACCAGTGCGGCAACTTGCTGGTCACCACCTCGGTGCCATCCGGATCTCGGCGCGTTGTGCTGCCTTCGGCCTACTGTAGCAGCAAGTGCGGGCGCAACTCGGCTGGATGGCGTGTGAAACGCTAAGGGGCGCTGCACTGCAGATGAGGTGCCTCCACCTGGGGAAGCGGAAGAGGGCTGTTCGCGCCGCCTCCCCCCGGGCACCCCACGCCGTCTTTCGGCGCAGCATTGTAGGATGGCCACACCAGTGCAACTTGCTGGACACCAACTCGGTGCCATCCGGATCTCGGCGCGTTGTGCTGCCTTTGGCCTATTCGCACATCGGTCCGCTACTGACGCCGCCTCTTGGGCCAACGGATTTTGTACGCTTTTTATAGCCCAAAGCCGCATAACAAGTCATGTGACTTGTTTATAAAACTTTTCATTGGTTCAATTACTTTTGGTTTCCTCATGATGGAAGGCTTGATCATATGACCTAAAAATAACACTTTTCATTGGATTAAAAGATTTTTTTTTCCCAAACGATGAAAGACCCACCTTTTTTTTCTCACTCGGCAATCAAAAAAGGTTCCGTTAGATGACAACAGAGGGGACAGGCAACAAGAACCATCACTCAAAAAAGGGGAGGGCAAGTTCTTCCCTACCGGGTCACGTTGGTGCTCCACCGGAACTCATCGAATTGATAGTCTACAGTGTTTCTGGATGTTTCAGACTGAAGCTGGCGTCAGCATGAGAGCACCACCATCTCGTAGCTTTGTCGTGGCCATTCCGCAAGCAATCATGGCAGCCGCTCCCCACCGGAAGCCTGCGGGAGTCGGGGGCCCCCAAGACTTTTGTAGAATCTTCAAGGCTGAGGGGACGCTTTCGAGAATGGAGCCCAAGCCCTAGCAGACAAGCCTCCGAGTTCCAAGGTGTCCCAGGGCCATTTTAGTGGACCAGGCCCAAATCCGAAGAGCCGGCAGCCATTTTAAGAGTCCTGTGCAGCCGCCTATCGCTGCACCGCAAGAGTGGGAGCAACTCAACTACATGGTGAGCGAGACGCTGTAGCCGCAAGAGCGGGCGGTAAACAGCTGAATGGCGGAAGAGGCACAGTGTAGCAAAAGCGGGCGGAATGGCAACTGAAACGGTAAAGGGGAGCCCCACTACAGCAGACGAGCCTCCACCTGGGGAGGCCCGTTCACGCCGCCTCCCCCCCCAACCCCCCCGGGGCGCCCCACGCCGTTTTTCGGAGCAGCATTGTAGGATACCAAAACCAGTGCGACAACTTACTGGACATCACCTGGGTGCCATCCACATCTCAGCGCGTTCTGCTGCCTTGGGACTATTCGCACAACAGACCGCTACTGACGAGGCCTCCCCCCCCCGGGGCGCCCCACGCCGTTTTTCGGAGCAGCATTGTAGGATACCAAAACCAGTGCGGCACCCAGGTGACATCACCTGGGTGCCGTCCAGAACTCAGCACGTTGTGCTGCCTTGGGACTATTCGCACAAAAGACAGCTACTGACCATTGTTGCTTCTGTTTTAAAAAATTTTTTTTAATGTGTTTACTGTTTTTGTTGCGTTCTATATATTTATAAGTTATTAAAGTTGTATAATCCTACTACTTTGTTGGAGTGCTATATATTTTTAATGTGACACATAATTGTAAAAACTTTGATGTACAAAGAGGCATCCCTGGAATCTTCCGCTTCAGGCTCGGTCCCACACACCCTCACAGTGAGAATCCCCTCCCCAATCACAATACAGGATGGTTATCAGATAGTAGGAACGCGTGTGGTGTGACAGATCTCATCTTGTGGGGGCCTTGATCTACTGTAACTCCTTTGAAGAGGGGTGATTCTTTACAGTTGAGGCCATAAACTACATCCGCAAGGCTACGTGATAGCCTGGGACCGGCCTGAACAATCAGACACAAAGGAAGAGGAATGTCAGAGGGTGCGGTAGTGAATAGGGTGAAAGGGAGGTGTCGGGCGGGCACGGGGTGTGATTCTCAGGGAAAAGCAGCACAGATGGGGGAGGTTTATGGCCCATGCATGAGAGAGAGAGCGGGGGTGACCAGTGCGTGGGGGAGATGCTTGCGAGGGTGGGGAGCCATGCTGAGGATCGGCGGCGTGCAGAGAGTGAGTCTGGTCAAGGCATCTAAAATGGCTGCCGTGCACGACAAAAGTGTGGCATTGGAAAAAAAGCAAGATGGTGCAGACAATGTTTATCAATACGAATTAATTTATAACAATTATTTTTAACAATATATTTACTCGCAGTGTCAAAATGGCGGTCAACACTTCCTGATTTCCTTCGAATCGAACGTTAACAGACGTCACGCAGCAAAAAGAAAAAAAAAACGCTCACGCGCAGCCGCTGGAAGACAAGTATCAACATATATGAGCCTCCTCAGCCACCCTCAGAAAACATAGGGGGTCAGGATACGTCTTCCGTACCCCCTTATACCCATTTCTCACATTGTTTTTCCTCCATCTTGTAATTTAATTAAATCGAAACACAAAATGGCGAATTCCCGTTTCGCGTCCCGGTTCGCGAACCGGAAAGCGCTTCTACCGCAAAAAAATCAATATTTTTTTATTTGCCCCACAGGACCCTTTAATAACCCCAACATCATTCCTAGGGGGTCAAGAAGGGTCTACCTTGCCCCCTTTCATTAAATTCCCCCTTCGTTTTTCTCCTCCTCTTGTCTCTCGATCCTACCGAGAGACAAGATGGACTGTTTAGAATGTTGACAGACACCGGAGAGCCAATCAGCTTCGCTTCGCAAAGCTCCGTTACGCGAAAAGTTCGCGAACTGGTGAGCTACCCGGGACGCTGTCACAGATATAACAGTCCCTACAATTTTGCCAAGTTTCGTGCAAATCCATTCAGCCGTTCGAGCTAAAAGTGAGGCCAAACGCCCTATGGAAAACTCAATGTTAAAAACGCGTTTTGGGACCCCCCTTTTTTCTCGCCCCCCCTTGACAAAACCCCCCCAAATTTTCAGGGGCTGCTCAGAAACAAAATGTGCCATTTTCCTGAAAATTTCAGCCGATTCCGTCCACAAATGCCAAAGTTATTAGACATAGAACTTTCAAAAGTTACATAGAGAAAAAATCCTAACTATATATACCTACTGGCGACCGCCAGTAGGTAATATATATATATATATATATATATCCCTTCACCTCGTTTCACCTCCAATCTCCATGGAAAAAATGAGCGCAGACCTTAGGTACATGCAGCATTTATTTTATTTTTCTTTGCCTGCCATAACGCGTTTCAGTCGAACAAGCGGCCTTGATCACATGACAACGCTCAACATTTTCTCCCGCTATTTAAAGGGCTAGTGCTCACAGAAAATCATGGAAATGGAAAGTAGATGAGTCCTGCCCACCAAATACATGCATAAATGCTTTTTGTACATCAAGGGACAACCATAATCAATGTTGCCTATAATATATATAGAATACTATAATATTTGCAGCCAATACGACGATCTGTATACGAAATAATTCAATGTTGTCAAACCTTTAAAAATACAGGTGTAAATGCCAAATTAGGTAGAACTCCAAATCCTTTCCATTAGTCTAACAATATTCTAAAAACTGAAAAGTGCCCCCTCCTAAACGTGCAATGAAAAGATTTTAAAAAAATTAAAACATAGAAGAACGTGTTATTATTAAACATCCTAATTTCATGCACAATACATCACAATATGTTGAAAATGTGCCAGGGTCAAGTTTATATATCTCCTCATGAAAAAAGAACACCCAGGGTAGATGTTGGTGAAATATTGTTCGGGTGCACAGTTCCAACGGATTCTGTCTCGTCCTCGCAAGCGCTTTTCATGGATGGGCAAACAGCCAAATCAGCACATTTTGTTTCCACAGTAAAAAGAGCAGGAAATGGGGATCCCACCAGATTCTGTTCTGGCTGCTACTTCTGATCTGGATCTGGGACCTGAATGACCCAGTAAAATATGCAGAATGTGTCGTAGTATAATTTCCCTAGATCAGGACACACTTCAGAGGCTCCTGTAAGTGTCTGCTTTCTGTTCAGAACAGCAAGTTGCAGGTTGGGGGGGGACTTTTTTATTTTCTCTTCCAACTGGAGCCAAAACAAATGCCTTATTTAAAGGGTCATCGGTCCTCCCTTTTCAAGTATCATCCTGGCTGGGAGCCATCTGGAGCCTAACACCTAGAAGCTCAGGACACAAAGGCACAAGGCACAAAGGCACACAGTTGTTACCACTTCACAAGTACTTATGAGAAACTATGATTTGGAGGCAGGTTTTTTACTTTATTCAATCCCCCAATGTAAGAGGTGAATCGCATTAAAAGAATTCCAGGTGTGTCTATGTGATTGAGTAATTACACAAATAACAATTTAAATAGCACTTATCCAAATTTTTAAATATTCTTTTATAGTGCTACTCATCCCAGTGTAGGGTGTCAGAGCACTCCACATCACACACCACACACACTGACAATTAGTCATATAAGTGTTCAAATCAATGTTCTGGAAATGTTGCATAAGACAATGAGGGTTATAAGGAATAGGAGACACACATCGTCCATACTTGTAGAAACAGTGTTAGCATTAGAAAAAGTATTTGCGAATTGTGATGCTGGAAGCAAGGAACATGGTGAGTGAGTTTGTGGGTGTGGCTAAAAAACAAAACATTCTGTTACTTTTTTGACTTTCACCTTCCGGTAGCTACATATAAAATAATGCACATCTGCTCAAATAAAAATTAAATATGGGTTATGTTAATCAGTGGGAAAATGCACTACCGCACATTATGAAACTTCTGTTAGTTAAAGCACTGCACCAGAGAACCACAGAATTGAATCCTGGTTGGTGTAGTGGAGAATAGTGGAGAATAGTGACTTGTATGTTTAGTGCTACAAGGTCTCAGTCTGTGACAAGAAAGCTCTGTGAACAAGTAAGTCATTATGTTAAACTTGAATTTCAGATAGTATGCAATAGACTGCTACCCAATGTGCCAAAATGTTTTAAGATAAAAAGTGTTTCCAAAATATAGATTTTTTCCAGACTCTGCATGGTGCAGTTATTTTCAATAACTGTCTTTTAAAAGCACACACTTCACAGCTTAGCTGGTAGCTCCCTTACAATACTTCTCAAAAAGAATAAATGTATGTCATCAGGAAGCAATTTTTTTAGTAACTCTCTTTTAAGAGTACACACTTCACATTTTAGCTGGTAGCTCCCTTACAATACCTCTTACAAAGAATAAATGTGTGTCGTTAGGAAGCTTCAAGTGATTCCATCAATTGATTTATTTATTTAGTGTTTTATAGATCACAAACGTGATCCGTTAGGGTATCAGAGTGCTTCACGGAGAATTAGAAACTTTCCAAGGAAAAGAGCAAGCAAACCTAACTAACATCTGAGAGAGAAACAGAGACAAAAACAGAGCAGGAGCAGAGCAAAAGTACCTACCTCAACATCGTCCCTCTAAGGTTACATTGAAGTACACATTTTACAACATCCTAGACAACACACAAGAGAGTATAAGTTACAAATCACATTTTGGTACAGCCAGGGCGATCTGTGGTCGGCCTCTCCAGGAGGGGGGTACATAGACCATTAAGTTATCAATACAAAGATTTGCGAGGTTATGCCACTACAAGAGCTATTAAGTAAGCTATGCAGCAGATCATTGATTGCTCTGGGAGAGTGTTATGGGAGGAATTTGCCCATTAGAAAACTCTTGGCTTCCTTCTTGAATCTTGACGAGTTTGGGATTCTTCTAATGTTTGGCAGCAGCGAATTCCAGATTCTAGGTGCCGACCCGGAGAACGCTCTGTTGTAGGTTTTCTTCTTTCGGAAGAAAGGTGGTTTCAGCACCAGATCCCTAGTGCTACGGGAGTGCCTAACTCCCCTGGATAACACTATTTTCTTAGCTAGGTACGTAGGAGACTTAGCATGTAGTGATTTGTGTGTCATATAGGCCAGTTTGAGTTGGATTCTGGATTTGTAGGGAAGCCAATTCAGTGCCTTCAGGTGTGGTGTTGTGGTCGAAGTTTTTTGAACCTGTTAAGAGTCTTGCAGCTGCATTGAGACAAGATTTAAGGGGAGCAGTTGAGATTTCGGGCAGACCTGAGAGAGTTGTACATCCATATTCTATCATAGGGATGACTAATGCCTGCACTGTCATTTTAAGGTCTGACATATCTAGGAATGGTTTGAGTTTTTGGAGGTAGCTGAGGTGAAACCTGGAGTTTTTGGCTAGAGTGTTGATGTGGGACCACATGTTCAGGTTCTTGTCCAGTTTGACTTCTAGTGATTTGGCTGAGTCCACTATGATCGGGGTGCAGATCAGTGCGGTGATTGGCTTGGTCCATTCTGAAATGTCAGTGGAAATTTTAAGAGGGAATATTAGTAAGAATTTGTTTTTTTGCGCAATAGGTTTGAGCTGATTACTGACTAAACATGGCATAGTCAGCTTTAGCGCCTCATTCATTATCTGGGTCTCCTCAAGGGATAAGATTTTGAAGTAGATCTATGCGTCATCTGCATACATATGGAAGGAGATGTTGGCACCATGCAGATTCACCAATAGTGGTTCCAGTGATAGGTTTGAAAGGGTGGGGAGAGAGTTGAGCCTTGTGGAACTCCGATCGTAATCGGGGAGCGAGGAGATAGATTTCTATTAACTAAGACTTGTTGAGAGCAGTTCTGCAAAAAGGATTTAAACCATTCGAGAACGGTTCTTCCTAAACCTATCCTGTTTTCAAGTCGGTCTAGTAATTTCTCATGGTTAACTGTGTCGAACACCGACGATAGGTCCAGAAGAATTAAGAGACACGTTTTGTCTTGGTCTAGTGCTTGTAGGGCATCAATCACAATATGGAGGATTGTGGTTTCAGTACTGTGATTTGGCCTGAAGCCCGATTGACATTCATCAGGCAGATAACATTTTGCGATGTGTTGGCTGAGTTGTTGTTTTAAACACAATATCAGCTTCCAGGAACAGTTTATATTTGCTGACTGACCATCTTCTTTCAGGCAATCAGGCAGCCTGTCAAGAAGGCATATTTAGCCATCTGTCCCTCCCTCAATGTCACAGCACAGAAGACTCCCTGCCATAATCTTCAGCTGAAGCGTTTCAGCTCTGAAATTAACCTTCCCGGGATGGTTGTCTTACTCTTTTCTCAAAATGTAAGGGAACTGTTTTTCTAAAAAAGTATGGGCACGTTGTGCCCCTCAGATCCCCCCCCCCCCACACACTTTGACCACTGTGAGTGGTTGGTGTTATCTGCACTCACAAGACTACTCCAAGGAACTGTTCATTGAAAAATCTGAATAATAACAGATTGACAAAAAACATTAAGGATCTAACCTCATGACTTGCAGTTTGCATGCAACTACTTGATGCCAGTTTATAGCACACTGTGTGATAATAGAACGTTTGCACCTTATGAGCTGGAAGTAATAAAAGAATCTCTTGATCCAAAGCGCTAACCCACTTACCTATCTACATACATTACAAATCTGTGATCTATACAGGATGTGCTTTGCAGCACACATATTAATCTTATATGCTTCTTTATTAGTCAAAACTATGACTAGTTAAAACACAAATCTCTCCACGAAGTGCTTTAATAACCAAACTCGTTTTGCCATTATTATTAGTATCCTCTGAAATTTGCTAGGCACATAAATATATCTAAAGCAGATGCCTTAACCCATGAGATATTGTGGAATGCAGCATGTTTTTGACCCATGAATTTAGCAGAACAGGTTTACTGTGACATTTGTCCTGGTTGCCAATCTCTTTAAGGAAATTTTAAAAATAATTGTTATGTTGACTGTCAGTCTCTTCTTTTCATGACTCCGACCTTCTTGACTGCACCCTCTTTCCTCCACTACACTTTCAACCCCTAACACATGGGGTCCCAGAGTATTTTTCCAAATCTTGCACCAACAGTAAAGGTACTACTGATAAAATGCGTGGACGGCCTGTACTTAGTGTCGATACTACTTCCTGCTGCTTACAAATTGCATGCTAATCGTAAACCGCTGCCCAATCTAAATTTGGTGGCAAGATATGGCAGGTGTCCGTGTGACCAATCCCAGCAGTCTGTGCTTTGACGTCGTTGGCGTGGGGATGCTGCGGCCTGCAGCCCAAAAGCACCAGCACAGATAAACAAAGACAACAATTACGCAGCCCCACGGGAATCACTGCTGGATAATGCAATAACGATCCACTGACAGCAGCACGTGGAAGTCTCTTTGAGACGGGGCCTCTGCTTTTAGAAGTGACGGAGATGCTGCCATTACAGGCCCCTGCGGGATGCCCAAGCCACCGACGCTGCTGCAGGAGGATCGATATTTACATCAGATGATTCGCAGTTTTACTCCTTCCTCTGGCTTAAAGGTGAGTTGTGTTGCCTTCTTCCCTTCTAAAACTCCCTGTCTTTATAATTACCAAGTGCTATTATCGCCATGCGCCTTTTTAACTCTGTCTGCTGCTCACAAAAGATGGCAGCTTGAGATGACCGGAAGATGCATTCTGCATTTGTAATAAGCGGACACAAAGATTACCTCCAGGTTGAGTCCCTGGAAGCGCTAGGGGGCGTGCAGTCTCCGAGTCCCAGCCCATCCAGCTGAAAACACCAGAGCATTGTAGGTGAGAATGAAGAGCCGAAAGAGAAATCTGTCAGCCAGCCCCGGGGGTGTGACCCCTCAGGAAAGCGCCGCAAGGTTATGAAGAGGTCAACGCCTCCTTTCCCACCCAGCGCTTCTATGTGGAATGATTGAAAAACATTCTCATGCAGAGTGATTACTTCCGCCAGAATGTCCAGCTGAGCTCAAATATATGCAGCGAGCATCCTCCCATGGCCGAAGGTGAGAGGCGCAGCCACTCGCCCACCGTTAAGCTTTGAAAGACAGAGACATTCCTGTTTCTCTCAGAAGCATTAAGCATCCAGATGAGAGAGCACAGAAGGCGACCTCCACTGATACACAATGCGCAGTTACACATTTAAGCAATGGAAATGGCAGAGTCTCTCATGTGCATGGGGGCAAACCCCCATACAAATGAAGCAATGCCTCGGTGCGTGCCACTGTGGAATATTACTAATGCGGGTGGGGGACAAAGAGACCCTTCAGAGGCGTCTTCAGTGCACTACGAAGGAGGTGAAACCATGGTAGCAAATTCTCCTTTAAATTCCCTTTCAATCAATCAATCAGTGAATTTGTAAAGCGCGCTACTTACCCGTGAGGGTCTCAAGGCGCTAAAGGGGGGACGGGGTTGTGAAGAGCCTGGTCTTGAGGAGCCTTCTGAAGGTGAGCAGGTCCTGGGTCTGCTGTAGATGGGTGGGGAGGGTGTTCCTGGTCTTGGCGGCGAGGAAGGAGAAGGATCTGCCACCGGCAGTCGTTCGTTGGATGCGCGGGACGGCGGAAAGGGCGAAGCTGGCGGAACGGAGCTGGCGGGCGGGGGTGTAGAAGTTGAGTCTGTCATTGAGGTAGGCTGGTCCGGTGTTGTGGAGTGCTTTGTGTGTATGGGTGAGCAGTTTGAAGGTGATCCTCTTGTTGACGGGGAGCCAGTGCAGGTCTCTAAGGTGGGGGGGAGATGTGGCTGTGGCGGGGGACGTTGAGGATCAATCGGGCTGAGGCGTTTTGGATGCTTTGTAGTCGTTGTAGGTGTTTGGCGGGGATTCCTGCATAGAGTGCGTTGCCGTAGTTTATCCTGCTGCTGACGAGGGCTTAGGTCACTGTTCTTCTTGTTTAGTCAGGATCCACTTGTAGATCCTGCGAAGCATGCGGAGGGTGTTGTAGCAGGAGGAGGAGATGGCGTTGACCTGCTTCGAAATGGAGAGGGAAGAGTCGAGGATGAATCCTAGGTTATGTGCGTGGTTCGTGGGTGTAGGGGCTGCTCCCAGTGAGGTCGGCTACCAGGAGTCGTTCCAAGCAGAGGGGGTGGGGCCTAGGATGAGGGCCTCCGTCTTATCCGAGTACAGTTTCAGACGGCTGCTCCTCATCCACTTGGTGACGGCCTTCATTCCTTCATGGAAGTTGGTTTAGCGGTGGCGGGTCCTTGGTGAGGGAGAGGACGAGCTGGGTGTCGTTGGTGTAAGAGATGATGTTCAGGTCGTGTGCCCGCCAACACAACCTCAACATCATCTCCTACGCGGATGACACTCAACTGATCCTATCACTCACCAATGACCCTAGCACCGCCAAAACTAACCTACACGAAGGAATGAAAGAAGTAGCCGAATGGATGAAACACAGCCGCCTGAAACTGAACTCAGATAAAACAGAAGTCCTCATCTTAGGTACCTCCCCCTCTGCATGGGACGACTCTTGGTGGCCAGAGGCCCTTGGAAAAGCACCCATCCCGACAGACCACGCACGGAACCTGGGCGTCATCCTGGACTCCTCACTTTCAATGAACAGACAAGTCAACGCCGTTTCCTCATCCTGCTTCAACATCCTTCGCATGCTCAGAAAAACATTTCGTTGGATCCCCACCGAAACTAGGAAAACGGTCACCCACGCTCTGGTCACGAGCCGACTGGACTATGGAAACACCCTCTACGCCGGGACTACCGCTAAACTCCAGAAAAAACTCCAACGTATCCAAAACGCCTCAGCCAGGCTCATATTAGACATCCCGCGTAAAGAACATATTTCTGGTCACCTGAAAAACCTCCACTGGCTCCCCGTCAATAAGAGGATCACTTTCCGGCTCCTAACCCACGCACACAAAGCACTTTACGAAATCGGACCAGAATGCCTCAACGCACGACTGTCCTTCTACACCCCCTCCCGCCAGCTTCGATCCTCCAACCAAGCCCTTGCCACTGTACCTCGCATCAACAAGACCACCATGGGAGGTAGATCCTTCTCCTACCTGGCAGCTAAAACCTGGAACTCACTTCCCAATTACCTTCGCCTTACCCAGAACCACCTAGCATTCAGAAAGCAACTTAAAACGTGGTTATTTGACAAGTAACTCCCCACCCCTCCTTAAGCGCCTTGAGACCCTCTGGGTATGTAGCGCGCTATATAAATCCTCTGACTTGACTTGACTTGACTTGAGGGGGGCCATGTAGACTTTTGGGCCTCTTCCTACCCCTCCAAAGTCAGACTGGCAGTACATCTACAAAGACGCTGTCACGGATCATGTATGTGCTCCCTAAACCCATGGCACAGCTGAACCCGGCAACCCTCGTCATGGCTCTATATCTGCCCCGGTGAGAGGCCTTAAAGAGCCAGTAGTAACCAGGGCAAAGGGCCAGGGAGTTGAAGAGCAAGCTGGGAGGGCAAAGCCAGACCCTAGAGGGACCGCGGCTAACGCGCCCCAAGGGCTCCGGATTGCGTGGGCAGCAGCAGGATGAATGAAGGGAAGGGAGGAAGTAAAACTAGAGGAGACCTGGCCAACCAAGCCAGGTAGGGGCTGGCATGCGCACCCCACCCCCACCTTCAGCATGTAGTAGTACCTTGTGCGGGCAAAATAGGGCTAATGATTGGCACGAGTCGGGGGTCCACGCGGGTGGACCGCGTCCCCCCACTTCTTTCACATGGTGGATGCCGTCCACCCTGACAAGAAGTAGGGCGCCACTAAAAAAGATGCTGAATTCGTCCCGGTGTAATCTCCAAACACAGGAAACATTCAGCAGCGCCTGCACCTCACGTTGTCTGCGTTCGATCACAACAACGTGCAGGCGGGGCGAGGCTCTCTTATTTCTGACTACTGCTAGGATACTCGGCCATAACAAAGGACATCTCAAGGGTCATCAAGCCTCCTTTTGTTGGAGTTTCCTGGTTGGCAGCAGTCAAGAGCCTCACACCTGATGCAAATGCAGCAGAGGGGAAACAAAGGCTCGCACCTTGTTAGCACTTCACACATACTTAGGAGAGGCAGCTTTTCACTTTGTTCAGGCTCTGTTTAGTGTTTAGGAGATTTGCATGCACTGTTAGAAGGTCAGATGTGTTGATCTTTCCCAGTATTTGCACAAAACAAATTGCATTTATATACACTTATTACCCTTGAGGAGGCTTTGTAATAATTTAAATATCACTATTTCTTTTAAAGCACTATGGCTATAGAAAGCTTAACGCTGACAAAAGGTAACATTGTTTTATATGTGCCGTACAAAAGTGTGAATCTTCTGCCTAAATCAGGAGGTTTGCAAGTATACTCGAAATGTGATCAAATATACTCACCTGCTAAACAAATATGTGATGGCTTAAGATCTGATATCACTTTTTGTGATGCCAGTTCCTGTGATGTCACGTGCTGTGATGTCATGCACCATGATCTCACACGTTGCGATGCCACGCCCTGCGATGCCACTTGCATACTGATTAACTAGGTTAGTCCCCCCACTTCCTATTTTTAGGACTTGTGTCCTTAGTTAGATGTTCTTTGAAAGGAGCCAATAACCAGAGAAAGGCGAGACCCCCTCTCCTCCCCCCGCAGCATAAAAGGCAGATGCGGGGGCCAATGGTCAATTGCTTACCGCAAGTGTTGTCCCAACCACCAACACCTACTAGAACAGCGAGCATCGCAGCTGCAACACGCAGAGAGGTGGACTGGATCCACTACAGTTAGAAGTACCTGAACAGTATCCTTGGGATGCCTCTTGACAGTGACTCTGTGGTACAAAGGAGGGGCCAAAGCAGGGGTAGCCTCGGGACAAACATGACGCTTGCAGCTCGGCATGGGCAGAAAGGACCGGGAGCACCACGATCGGTAGAAAGCGAAGCCTAGAAGCCATAGTATCTAACCTCCTTGGCGGAGACAGCACTTTTTAAAGTTATCATTAACACATAAGGGCAGCCTGTAGGGCGTCGGAGAGGAAAGGGTTGCCATAAAAGTGGTCCTTGGGAAGCCTTTTGGCTGAGACACCATGGGGCAATGTAGAGAGCCAGATGGGATAGTTACAAGCAGACACTCACTTGCAGCCTGGGCACGGCCAGGAGGGGCCTTGGATGTCACACATCGGTAGCAAGGAAAGCCCGGAAGCTGCTGCGCCCGACCCTCAGTGGCCGTCACATCCAGGATGGTCCTTTCAAGATGACTTGCCGATTGGTTTAACACTGACTAAAATCACTGATTTATGACTGTATGATTGATTTATGACTGTGTTTCGTGCATGACTTTTGGTGCCTACCAAGTACAGATTAATCTTTTGATGGTTTATAACCATCTTTTGATTTATGACAACCTTAATAAATCTTCGTCCTTTTTTACCTCCACCCAAGGGTTCAGACACTTATCGTAGGAAAGGCGGGTGGAGGAGAGGGTCGGTCAAAGGCCAGGCAAAATCTAGTAGCCCATCTTGGGCGGGTTAGGGTATGCACTTAAATTATTCTAAATGAGCGCGCAGCCCTGAGTTGCAACAGGCGCACCTTAAGGTTGAGTATCAGAACCAAATGCCACAGACGCCTGTTTCTGTAACCCTAGACCAGGTGGTTCACCACCAGCGTTCTGGTGGGCACTATGCCAAGGCTGATTATACTGACCTACTCTTGAAAGGTACTCTGAAACACTGGTGACGTGTCCATTAGGCGTCTCGGCTTTACTTTGTTTTGCTGATGAGGAATATTGTCTCGCTGGCTAATGAGCAGGTTCTCCCATTGTGGTGATCAGTAAGGACATTCCCAATTGATTCTGCACAAATGAAATAATGACAACTGATAAAATATATCTCAGTGTTGAGCACCTGCTGTGTGTAAACGGCCAGGCACATATTCCAATCTCAGTAAGATGGCTTCAATTTGTGTGGAACTCGCATGTTATGTGAATGTCAGTATGGATAACTCCATCCTTCTCATGGCAGTCCAGTGACTAATTTTCAGTTCTTTATATGAATGGAATTTTTTTGTTGTTCTCTTTATATAAAACAACAGATTCATATAATTGTAGTATTATTTCTATTGATAATTTTCAGGCTGTTAATAAGACAATTTTATGTTGAACCAAGACCATCTCTATTTTTGAGAGTTTTGTGGCTGTTGCAGGCACCCACCCAGCAGAGGAGCTTTAAAACGCGCTCTTTTGGCATTATTTAACATGCGTTTTAATCTCTAAACTGTTTTGTCAAAAGAATAGGTTTAAATCAAGTTATTAAGAAACCATACAGGAAACGAATAACATAGAAAATTGGCTGGAAATAATAAAAGTTCAAATAGGTTAAATAAACGGGCACATGGGATATGGAGTACAAAAAAGTTAGGTGATCAAGGGCTAAGAGTGGTTGTTAAGAGTTTGCAGAAAAGACGACACTCTCATTCATATGAAAAAAGGCTTGGCATTTTTAACCAACTGTATTTACCAGCCAGTTAATTGTAAAACAAGGCAACTGGAATGTAAATATCGCTTTCAAAATCAACTGTATTCAAGATAGTTGAGTAAAACTGTTAATTTACTAACCAGAAAATAAAAAAAAATAGAACAGATTCTGTGTTAAATGGTAGTTGATGAGTGTGCGCAATTTAAAATGGCCTTTTTTGCCATTTAAAAGGTCTACGTGGAGCTGCACTCACTCCCACTCCCGCAGTCTGCGGACACTAGGACACTCATGGCCTTTGCAGATACGGATTGGTCGGGGGCAGCTCTGGGATGCTTGTTTGGATCAGATGAATTATCCACACACAAGAAATCTGAAAACTTGACAGGTTAGCAACTCAATATGTCTGGTCATTTCCTTCACAAAAGTATACTTTCTTACCTTTTTGGAGAAAAAAAATCCTCCATTAGCGTGACAGGGTGGCTCAGCGAATTAAATGGGAATTGCTAGCTAGTGCAAAGAGCTTATACTTGCCAGCAAAGTCCCAAGACCACTAGAAGGTCAATGGACTGCAGCTCCAACCACAAAGTCCCCAGCCAGGTTCCAAATCACGAACTTGCCAAGGAGGACTGCAGAGCTAGTACGAAAGGCCTACAGCTTCAATGGTCCATAGAGTTGTGAGAACCCTGGAATCCCTAAGTTACCCCATACTCCTTTAACTATGATCAGAGAGGCCCAGCTTTCAGTCCTTTGTCAAGGCACCACGTTTCTTGTGTCATCAGCCTGCCTCTCATAGGAAAACAACAAGGAACACGGAAGAACTAATTTTTTATTCACATTTTTCAGGGTGTTTCTTCAAACCAAACATTTGCCTTGGTTTGCCATTCCAGCCCAAGGTCTAGTTTGGGGTGTAGCTCACTATCCAGACACGGTTCTCGCTTCTGCATGCACAAGAAATGTGGTTCAGTAGTTTTGTATTTTGTTTGATTCCTATTTTTAATTTTTTTGTGTTTTATTATATGTTCATGTGGACATTTGATTGAGTAATTTCCGGCGCCATACTAGGCCTATGTAAGCCTATATTAGAACAAGGGTGCCAAATGTAGGTTCTTGGGACCCAGATCCATGCCACATTTTGAGGATGTTTGCATAAGATACAGCAAATCTTGGTGGAACTCAAATGCATAGTCAGCAGTTATGTTGAAAATCTGATGTAAATACAGTTGTCTTGGTGTTATGGTAATCACTAATACAAGAGAGAGGAACCCTTTACCAAAGGCATGGTGTACCAACTATTGACAATGTCTGCTGCTAAAGGTATATGTATAGCGATTTTCAAGGTTCAGTAGTGATACTATAATTTAATTAAAATCAGGCGCGCTAAGACTCTTGAAGGATTCCTTCAGTCTTCTCAATCTTTTGATAACGCTGCCTCTTAAAGAAGAGAATGCCGAGCTTTCCGCGTGCAGCTCCCGAGGTGTTCAATAAAATTATAGTATCACTGCTGAACCTTGAAAATCGCTACGTTGTACCGCGTGCAAGCAAGATAATAAGGATTTTAAGATCTAAATATATATACATCTTTACTCTGCGAAGAAGTAATACTCAGCTTTCGTGCATATAACACCAAGAGAGAAAAAATAGGATTACCTGCGATAAGGTCTATACATATACCTTTAGCAGTTGAAAACACGACCTGATCTAAGAGGAGGGAGGTGTTCATCCCCTACCTATAAAGCAGGCCTCCCTTTAAAGTTATCTGGGGAAGACAGCTAATATTTTCATGAGGAAGACGGCTGTATGATTAATGTCCGTTGAAACGCGTTGAAAATTGGGGGAGAAGTTCAACATATATTGATTAAGGAGTATTCTGACTGTTGCTGAATATACCTTCTTTGTACCTCCCTTTCAAGCTTTAGGAACTAACTGGATGAACTTGTGTATATGATTTGTTCCCATATATATTGTCTGTTTTCCCTTGTTTTATACATTTTCTTAATGTGTTTTTAATCAAGAATTTTTTTATAATATTAAACTGTGCATATTGAATTTATTTGTCTTTTTCAGAATCTGGTTAATTAGTGCATTGCTCTGATTGTTGTATTTATGTTTGAGGAATTGATTTGTAGTTTGTATATATAAGTCTATTTGTCTGTGCTAAATGTGCCCAAAGGGAATTTCTCTTTTTTGACATTGTTATGGTAATCACCCCAGTTTACGATCAAATTAGTAGGTAAAACACATACAGATTCAGACACATCAAGCTATTTTGCTCCTTGATTATTACATAATAGGTTTCTTTTTTACCCAACTCAGTTCTTTTTTTTTATCACCTTTAAGAGGGTCAAAGGCTGGCTGAGAATTGTCAGATTTTGAACCCCTGACTTGAAGATTACTCGCAGATTTCTGTAGCTGGCACACTAACCGCCTGAATAAGTCTGCTGAAATTAGAAATTGCAATTTACAAGTTACACACTTCTATGAAGCTGAATTACGTAAAAGGTGTAAAAGGTGTTTGGGCATGTGAAGAGCAGGCTACACCCAGTGGCGCCAGGTGGATTTTGAAAGTGGTGCGGCAAAAAATTGTATCATAGTATAACGAGTGAGCGAGTGAAGCGAGCGAGCCCGAACTGCAAAAGGAGGGTGCCGGGTGTCTCCCCCCGCAAGAAAATTTTTGAAAAAATTGATTCAAATGGTGGCTTTTTACACCACATATTTACTGCACATTGTTGCAAAAGGGGGATCTAAATATAGCATTTTAAAGCACAAGGGTGAATAAAACATTAGAAGCAAATCAAAAATTTGCCCCATCCTCGAACTGGTCTGCTTGCAAAGTGACACCCAAGCTAAGCACACATAACCAATGGAAACAGGGCCTCTAAGTGTTTTCTACCTGTAACACATATCTGCCTCTTTACTGTACTGGTTGATGAAGTCATCAAGGCTCACACCATTGGTAACACTGTATATTGCAAATACTTTAAAAATTAGATGGTGAAAGAGACCCATCCCAGGTTTGAAGTTCATCCTTGATTTTTTAGTATTAGCCAGGAAATTATATTTCAGCAAACTGTGGGATTTTTAGATTATAACTCTCTCCACATGTACCTCAGCACATTATCACAGGCACACCGAGCACATGTTTCCACAAGGGTCAGAGAAAAGAAATGACGATCCCCCCAAGGAGGCAGTCCAGATCGGCTCTGGTTACGTCTGCGTCACTGTCTGTACAAGTCCCCAGCACAGTCAGAAACTAGTATTCCTGTCTGTGTGGTTACACAGATCAAATTCTATGCACTTATTGATTAGCATTCCTTTTTTAAAAAGTTCTATTTACCTCTTAGTACTGCTTCAAAGCAATCTTCTAGGAGCAGATACAGGACATGTGAATGTGGGACCAGAACTGCACTATTATCATTTCCAACATCCCTGCTTCTCAGACACTCAAACATATACCAATATAAGCTTTGCTAATCAAAACTGTTTCAGTGTGTGCCTTAGAGTTGACAGCCCAAGAGTGAACTCTAGTGCCTCTCTGATATTCGAAAACACTGTGAAAGTGTAGATATGACTTCGTTTAAGAGATTTCATATGATAATGACATAGGTAGCTGCTTATTCAATATAACCAGAGAACTTCACAACCCCCAAACACACAACGCACTGATTCACATGTAAGCATTGTATTTTCATTTACTTTTGCCTTCTCAATATTTTTGAAACTGTGTCCTCCTTCACACACAATTGCACAGAATAACAATTACATCAGGAATAAGTGACCATTGCTCAGTATTTTCAGCAGAGAGGCCAAGGATTGAATGACCAAGTATTCTGAGCACATTTTTGACCCACTGACAGGCACTGAGAGATATGTCAGCCCCTAAAGCTCTCAATGGTCTCCCATTAAAAATGCATGAAGGTGACTCAGTTCAAAGTATGAACTGTACAAGAGAAATATGCTACAAAAACAAATGCACAACTACAACATCCTGGAATTGGATGCTCATTTTATAACAATTCAGCAGTCAGTTGCTGTTTTATGTAGACTCTTTCAGATCAGGCTGGGTTTCCTTTGAAAGAGCCTTCGATCCTGTAAAGTGGATTGCTCTGGAGGATACGGCATTTTAAACACAGCTTTATGGTGCGTACATCATGACACACTGAGCCCTACTTATTGCAGCTCACAGTAGCATAAAATGGTTGGTGCCTTTGGGCAGTTAAAGAGAAAGCTTTTGACTCTAAGCCCCTCTTCTCTATCCTCTGCCCCTGTGCTTAACTTGTAAAAAAATAAGTGCCAGGGCCCTCCTTAGGAGGTCACTGCAGCCTACACCACCCATTGCCTCTGCTAACGCTACCAGTGACACAGTACCAAACCAGCTGCTAACCATCACACTCCTGCCAGTGCAACAGTTCAGACTATTCCAGGTCCCCAAAGCTTTGAGATTAGCAAGGGTGGCAGGTATTAGTCATTTTTAACTGTATAATGAATTAGTAAACAACTGTTGTTTTGCTCACTCTAAATCAGGCAAACAGGCCACTATGTGGCAGACTGTCATAAGTGCCTGTGCTGCCAATTAAGTGCTGGTGCTAAGCACCAGAAACCACCGGCTCAAATTAAGCACTGTCTGCTCTTAAGCAGCAGACGCATTTAACCAGTGCAAAGATCACATGTCACTTGTTTCTGGAAACAGTCATTACTGTATCCAGCTGTGCAGTGCAGTCCTCATTTGTCAGTACTGCAGCAGCTTCTGTGATCTTGTCCCTTTCTGCATGAGGTCCTTTTCTACCAGTGTCTGTTTCCTCCTGTCGTAAAAATGAATCCACACCTGGGTGCTCAGGCCGTCATCAAGCATCGCCAGTGACTGAGAGGCAAGGATCACTGCTCTGTGTAACTTTACATAAACAAATGTATAGATGTGCACAGCACCTTGTCTAGACCTAAGAGCAGCCTTCAAACTGCTGCTAACATGCTGCACTTAACAACATAGGTGAATGAATGTGCGTCCAACAGCACAGTGCTGTAACCTGAAGCCCCTAGCGAGTGAGCATAGTGCCTTTCCACTGTATGGTTCACTGAGAAACCTATGAGTGATCGAGTGTGGTAAAACTGCTACAGTGCACTAAACAGCTGCCTTGGGATAATGCACTTCTAAACCTGCTACCTAGCATGCCTAAGTTTTAAGTTTGTGAAAGATGGTGACGTGAGGCTTTCTGTAATTAAAAGTTCATGGTGTGGGGGTGCTGCATTGGAAAAGAGACACGTCTCCTCTAAAACTAGCTTTAACTTGCGATTTTCAAAATGATTTTGTTCCGAGGAGCATGGCTTCTACCAATTGTGCATCAGTGTACTTTCGCTAGAAGATAAATTGTGCCTGACTTTTATGATGCATAAAGTAATGCACGCTATGTACTATCAAGCAGGGAGACCTGACACGCCATCTGCTTTGAAGCATGCTCATTCTAAACATGTGCTGGGCATCATGTACTGGCAAGCTTATATAAATGTTGCAACTGCTCTGCTGTATGTCCCAGTGAATAACGGGCAGTGAATAGAGGCGCAATGAAAAGTATGTGTGGTTTAAGAATGCTGCTGTAAGTAAAATAATGAATGGAGCTGTGCATGTATGGTGCACAGCTGTACTGAGTTATTACCCGCATGGTTTCACATATGTGCAAATCAGTGCCTTGAGTAGTGTGTGAATACTTTATATAAGAATGTATGTAGCAATGCACACATGGTACACAAAACTGTACTTACCACAAATAGAGAAGAGCACATATGGGACTTTGGTGTGGTGCTGTACATTGTAGTGCATGTGGAGCGCAAAACAATTGTGCATGTTTAAATGTATGGCGTATCAGGCGTAGGTGTGCCGTACATGTCAATCCATAGTCCACACATGCTGTACATAACTAATAGCATATCTGCTGTATATAATGTAGAGCACAGTAGTGTGTAGGTGCACATAACAGCATGACGCGTTGCATGCTTTGAACACAAATATGTGCAGAATACACAACATGGAGCGGTGCAGACTTAGTACACATTGTTGTATTGCACCACAACATGGAGCAGTGCCTATGCCGTGCCCTGATCCTGTACGTAATATCAACATATAGTATCCCAACTGGTATTATTAGAAGACAGTTAAAGCGGATATGTTATAAACATTATCAGAAAGGAAATAAGGAGACTCTTTCTTAGTTATAAATGTGCTCATGGCATCATATTTATCCAAAACAAGGAATGAACAAGTTACAGTTGTAGCAGCACTGTAGTTAAATAAATAATTCAACCCTATTTGTACTTGGTGCTCTGTTTGTGCAAGTGATATACACGGTGGCGATGCAAGTGACAATGTGATCAGCAAAAACGGCGCAATGGGACTGGTGCATAAATATATACAGTGTGTCGATGAAACAATGCGGTTCCAGCTGAATTGTGGTTCTACTTTGGGCTGGTTGTAGTTTGGTTGAACCTCCTTGTGTATTGCGCCTATGATTGCGCAGAGTGGTCGACGGCGTTTCGATCCTCATAATTTGGGATCTTCATCAGGACTGGGTTGGTGTGTCATAAGTGCTGTCCATGGGGGGTAGAGAAAAAGAGAGAGGGGGTTGCAATGACTGGGAGATGGCCAGCGCTAGTTGTGTTAGCGATGTAGGCCCCGTATTAGAAGTACACAAATAAAGGGAACCAGTGTTCAGGGGCAAGCCCGGATAAAAGGAGGCTGGGTAAGGGCGGTCAAGTGCTAGGAACATGCTGGGTTCTTGTACATGACTAAGGTGAATGTGGCTTGGGGAGAAACTTGTTAATTGGGTAGTGCTGTCAGTCTCATGGGTTAAATTAGGTTGCTGGCACACACAAGGAGGTCCCAATGTGTACGAGGGACAATGTGGGTTGAGGTGGCATAGTATCCGGGTGCATGAGAGTCTGGTGTGTGAGTCACATCAAGGGCGGGGTAGCGTGTGGCCGCTGGAATCGCGTGGCCAAAAGAGAGGCAGGGGGATTGTTAATACGATATGGGGAAGTATATGGACGGTGTCCTACTGCTAGGCAATGCCATGCTGGGAGCGTGGGCTGGGTAAAGGACGGTGTGCTAATGTTACGCAGGGAAGTGCCGGGAGCGCGGGGTGGTGAGCACGTACTGAGACAGTACCTGGTAGAAACTCCTGGCGGTGTTCGCTCTGAAGTAAGATAAATCAGGTGATCTGTAGAATGCCTGGAAGGGCGAAAGGAGACATAAATAATGTGTCCAGAGGGGGCAGGGATGCGGCGTGGATCAACTAGAAGCTCACCTGAAGGAAGGGCGAATCAGGTATAGTAAGGGATGTCCCATCAGGCGCGATCAGGAACCCGATCCAGTGGTGATCATGGGTGCAAGGATAAATCTACGAAGAATGTGGAAAGTCATTAACGATGGGCCGCGGGAAGGGTGAAGATCCACAAGGGGTAGGTTAGAGGATCACCTGAAGGCTAGGCAAAGCGGGGATGGTAGTGGAAATACCACTGGGCTGGTTCGCGGCTCCGATCCAAGTGTGATCGGTGGCGGGAGAATCAATCTGCAAGGAAAGGTTGAACCCATTAGCGGGAAGACACGGATGAAGTGAAAGTCCGTTGGGGCGAGCGGGGAGAGCGAAGCACGTACCTCTTACAATGGAGCTGGCGGGGCTGTTTCCGAGTGAATCAGAGTTGCCAAGGAGATGCCGGGGACTCCGGAAGATTAAGGAGAGTATGGAGGCGGAGTAACGAGGGCACGTGATGGGCGTGGGAGGAGTGACGAGGTTCGAAGGGGTGTGGTTAGGCGGCCTGATGTGACGTGAATGGCCACAGGATAAGATGGGAGGTTTCTCTGGGAGTAATCCTGCCTACGTGTAGATGTATGTTAAAATACAGTACAATGTAATTTCTTCGTGCAGTCCATGGAATGCATAGAGGCGAGTGCACTGCAATGGTAGAAATTAAATACAGCAATCAAGCGATTCGGACCACGGTCTCAATATGAAGTTGCATATTGATGAGAGCAATATGGTGGGTATGTACATGATCAGAAAGCAGTGGAGTATCACAATTGGCACACAACATGTTGTCAAGGTGGAATACAGCGTGGTATTAACATCCTCTCAACAAAACAAAACAATAAGTGATGGTACGTAGGTGAACTCAAATAGTTCGAAATTACATGATCAATTTGTGGATCATAAAAAGGTTATCCGTCAAGACAGAATAAAACGTATTGTTATCATCAATCTAACAATAAACATGGAATAACATGTAAATGACGGACAGTGTGCATTCTGATTTGTATGTTAATACAGGAAGGGAGAGCAGAGTATATAGTACAGAGAGGAGAGTGAGAAATCAAGTCATAGAGTGAATAAGAAAAGTTGGGATCAGATGGCGATGGTACTATTCCATTCGTCTATGGTATTCGGTCCATTGTTGACAGAATCACATAATGTCATCCATTTGCACTCACATCTGTTGAGGAGGGGTTTGATGTCTCCGTCTCTTGGGGGTAGCGTGACTTGTTCTATCTCCTGCCAAGTGATGTCAGTATCCTGATGTTTCTTGTCCAAGTTGTGGGAGACCAAGGGTACAGTGGTAACTTTGCAGTTGATTCGGCTCTTGTGTTGAATGATTCTGTTTTTAATTGTCTGGGTCATCTGGCCCACATAAAGGAGATCTCAGGGGCAATGGATAGTGTAAACAACATTTTGAGATCTGCAGTTTGTGTGATGTTTTAGTTTGTGAGTCCTGTTTTTTAAATGGAAGACCTTGGTGTTGGTTGTTAGATCGCATACGGAAACATTTTGGCATTTAAAATGTCCAGTTACTGGTGGGAGCCCCCATGCAGCAGTGATGGTATGTTTGTCCGTAGTTTTTTCAGGCCACGTGAAGGCATGTATGAGGTGTGATGCTAGGTTATCCCCTCGTTGGTAGGAAAAAAAGTGGCTCCTCCTTGAAAGGTTCAAAGGGGTGTAGTATTGACCAATTTTTCTTTATGATTTTAGCCACTTGGTTGCTGCTTGGGCTGAATCTGGGTACAAAGGGAATTCTGTTCATGGGTTTCTTGGGTTGGGTAGTCAGGAGGTGTTCTCTGTGGCAATACCATGCTCTTTTGCGTGCTCTTGATATGAGACATTTAGGATATCCTCTCGTTGTCAGATTTTTGGCCAGGACATCTGATTCTCGAAAATAGTCCTTGTGCCACTTGCAATTCCGTCTAATGCAGAGGAATTGGCCATAAGGTAGTCCATCCCTTAATCCATGTGGATGATAGCTCGAGTATTGTAAGAGCGTATTCCTCTTGGTCGGCTTCCGGAAGAGGCAGGTTCCTAATTTACCTTCCTCAGCGTGTATGGTAACGTCTAGGAAGGGTAAATCATTGTGTCTGCAGTCACATGTAATGCGTAGATGCTGTTGGGAATGGTTGAGCCAATCGACGAAGGTAACCAAAGTCTCTCTTGTTCCATTCCAAAGAACAAGGATATCGTCTATGTAGCGACGCCATAGATGGATGTTATTCAAGAAGGGGTTATTAATACGTAGAATGTGTGTTTTCTCCATGTGATGTACGAAAAGGATCGCAAAATTTGGGGCAAAACAAGCGCCCATGGAGACTCCTTTAACCTGTAAATAAAAGGTATCTCGGTATGGAAAATAATTATTTTGCAGGGCTATTCGTAACAAATCCATAATGAAATCGGAAGGAATCTTTGAGGGCATTGGTCTGGAAAGGAGAAGGGATTTGATCACCTGTAATCCTTCAGAGTGTGGAATGTTCGTATACAGTGATTCGATGTCCAAACCTGCCATTAGGTAGGTCTCAGTGTTGAATGGTCGGTCTTCCACGGTGTTGATTAAGTCTGTGGTGTCCCGGATGAAGGTGTCAGTTAAGGGTAAAAATTCCTTAAGGATGGCATCAATGTACTTGCCAATTGGTTCCAGGATGGAGCCACACCCTGAGATGATGGGCTGGCCCGGGGGATTGATGTCCTCTTTGTGGATCTTGGGTAGGACATAAAGAACAGGTGTCCGGGGATGGGGATTATTTAAGAAAAGAAATTCCTTGTGTGATATAATACCACTGGCCTCGGCTTGTTCGGTGACATATTGTATTTTGGACCTGATGTCTGTGAGGGGGTCTTTGGTGTGTGGGCGGCAGTGGTTGGTGTTGTTAAGTTGGCATTTGATTTCTTGGTCATATTTGTCTGTACCCATCACCACTATTCCGCCTCCCTTGTCCGCTGGCTTTATTATGATGTCCGGGTTGTTTTTTAGACTTACCAGGGCTTGTTTTTCCATGCGGGAGATATTATAAGGGATGTATTGGAATTGGCTTTATAGGTTGGAAATGTCTCGTAGTACAAGGCGTTCGAAGGGCAAGATTTCGGGGGGCATGGTGAAGGACGGGGGGGTTGAACGTGGAGGCCGGGTGGAATCTTTGTATGACAGGTTCGATTACCTTGGGATCATTGGCAAAGTATTGCTTAAGCCGTATTCTACGAAAAAACCTCAGTTTCCTTGATTGTAGATCCAAGAAGTTGGTACGTTCTGTGGAGACAAAACTGAGACCACGGGAGAGAATGCGAGTTTTGTCCTGGGTCAAGTTATGATCTGAAAGGTTGAAGATAGGTATGGTATTGTTGGTGTTAGAAGTGGCAGGAATCATGGTGTTAGGGGATGTAAGGTCAGTCTCATCCAGGTTCATTGTTGGGGTCCCCATTGGTAAAATGTATTCTGTGTCTGTCTCTCGCCTGCAAATTGTGGTTGGTATTGGCGATTCCTGATTGCGCGTGTTTGTGGTTGGCCGTGTCCGCGGCCTTGTCCTAAAAAAACCTTGCGGAAGTAGCGGTTGTGGTCTGTTGGTCAATCATGGATTTCTGGGGCCCTCTCCAGGATCAGAGTCTTCAACCGAGGTGTTTGAGGAGTCTGAGAAGGTAATTCTTTGGTTGTTGCGGTATCTTCCCCAATTTCTTGCTCTAGGAGGAATGTATGGGGTGTTGTAGAACTCTTCGTTGAGGTATGGATAAGTCTGCTCAACTTTATGGAATCTAATGTCCTTTTGAATTTTAGCGACTTTTTTGTTCAGTTCAAATGTGTTAAATGAGGAGATGGTGGCGTTGACTTTTTCTAAAAGGTTTTTGGCATCTGTGATGGTAGAGTCTGCCAAAATGAGTTTCTCTAGTTCGGCGATTTCCTTTAGTTCTTGGGGACTGTGTTCTATGGCCGTATCGATTCCAAGCACCATCCAATGGTGGGAACAGGTAGTAGCTAGCTGGTTCTGAATTTGGGATCCTGGGTAAAAATAGCTGATCCTGTACATAACATGCACCGCCAGACGTCTACAGCACACACTCGACCCTCACACTTTACTTTCATTTTACTTTTATTACATTTGTATAGCGTATAAATCACCCGAAGGTCTCAGAGCGCTAGCAGCAGTTACATTAAACACATTCATATTTTTGTTTGGCAAAATAAATGATTTGCCCAGAATCACAGCATTTTGAGCCAACTCCGTGAGTCGAACTTGTTTCCCCAGGTCCAAGTCCAAAGTCTTCGCCTCTGTCCATTACTGTTACCTGTGCTTCAGTGGCTCAGACAAACGCAGCCTTGTGCCCGATGCTCTTTAGTGAGCTCAGACCCTCCCTCCTTCCCGAAGCTCTTTCAGTGGGCTCAGAGCCCACCTCTCCTCTTGTGCCCGATGCTCTTCAGTGCGCATATCCCCCTCCCTGTGAGCCCTCCGCCCCTACACAATCCGTCCGAAGCTCGTCTTCAGTGAGCTGAGCCCTGTACCAGTACTTAGCCTCAGTTAGGTCTGTTGTACTTGCAAAGCTTAGTACCTGCACTTCCGCGCAGAGCTGGTGTTCTTGTAAAGAGCGGTAACAACAATTAACAGGGCGACAGCACTTGTGATAGTGAGACTTATTGAGTGTGTAGATTACCCAATGCCTGCTCACTGGTACTCACAGAGTGTCTGGGGTCCACAAAACCGAGCGTCCTACTAGTGGTATTACTACTGAAAGTTAAAAATGCACGCCTGGGCCTTACCTGGGCTTCTGAACTGACCCGAGTTAGTTCAGACGAGGTCACTTTAGCAGGCAGTCCAGCCTACTACTCTCTGGCAGGCGGCAGCAACAAGTTCCAAAACTAGTACTGTTTGAAGTGGAAAGCAAGGCAGCAACACTGTGCAGTAATCAGTGGTGGCCTGGCACTGCAGTAAATAATGATGATGATGACGCAAATGCAGTCAAAAATGCACTCCGAACAGCAACTGCCACAGTCACTGCAGAGTGCAGGCTCATGCCTGGGACGACTGTGGTGGTCGCGTCTGCGCAGACTCGATTCCTGCTTCCCACCTGCCACACCCTTTCCCAACTCGTCACAGGTTGGTGTCCCACCCACGCCCTGTAACGAGTTGGGAAAGGGTGTGGTGACAAGGGCCACTCTCCGATTGATGTAGAGGGTTAGCGATCCCGGGCTTGTATTCAAAACGCCCGGGCTAACTTTACCTCCACGCCATCAGAGGGTGGGGACTGCGCCTTCCAGCTAGGTCTTTGCCGAGCTGATGACATCACATCCTTTAGGGTTGCGAGGTTCTCAGCCAGCAAATACGTAGCCTTAGGTTAGGCTGCTGGTCTTGAGCAAACTGGGCAGGGTGTGTCAATTGACATGAGGTCAATTATAACAATTATCACTACAGTGGTGATATCGGTGAGTGAGTGTGGGGCATACAGTGCCCCGCGTTCAAGACATTTTGGCACCTCGAAAATGGGTATTTTATTTTCATCAATGACTGCTGAGCATATCTAGCAATGTAACAGGGTGGAGCCCCGACGCCCTCATAGGGAAACCGCCACTGATACAGATAGCTAATATGCATTTGGGATGGCCCATAATTTCGGTCGATAGTGGGCAGAGAGAGGGTTCCTTACTTCTCATGATGGTACCATAATACAGCATGGACAACTTATATTGTGATTGTGTGTCAGTACTAACACTTCTTAAGCAATTGGCAATAATCAAGTGTAGTGCCCACAAAAAGATCACTGATGATGTGGGTATAAGGAATGCATTTGCAGATCAGGTAGCTAAGAACACAGCTCTGAGTAAACAGAAAGCAATGTTTGTTGCAGGTCCAGCTAGATGGGTTCCAGAGATTGCTATGTTTGATGATACAGTTGAGAGTGTAATGGAGATACAAAGTGAAGCCACAATAGAAAAATTGGCATAGTGTCAGGAAAGTACAGCACATTTACATGAGGAAGGATGCTGGATTGATAAATCTGGGGAACAGAAATGGATGTTACCTGATGCATATGTACTTCCTGTGGTTACTATGGCGTATGGTCCAGCTCATATTAGTGCAAAAGGCATTGGTAAATTGTTAGCTTTATTCTGGCACAATGATATAATTTCTTAACCACATCCGCGCTAGTTGAATTCTCCTCCTATGCTGGGATTTAAAAAAAACCATGCTCCATGACGAGCTGGGCTCGTCATCAGTGTGCGAGGAGGCTACACCATGACGAGCCCAGCTCGTCATGAGCCTGGAAGGGTTACAGCTGTACTTTTGGTGAAACATTGCATCATTTGCATGAAGCATAATCCAGGTTAGGGTACCCTTACACCACCTGGTTATTTTGCACCACCTACTTTTGAGGTTCTCCAAATGGATTTAATTGAATTGGCTAGATGTAATAATCTCAAGTAGATTTTAGTGGTTATATCTATGTTCAGTAAATGGGTGGAAGCTTACCCCACTTAAGACAACACGGGCATTACAACAGTAAAAGTACTCCTTAAAGAGTATTTTCCTCGATTTGGAATGCCCCGAATTATCTGGAGTGACAACAGGTCTCATTTTAATGGGCAAGTGATTAAATTAATTTGTGAAGGTTTGCACATTAAACAGAAATGTCATGCTGCCAATCACCCGCAGTCAGAGGACCTTGTTGAGAAGTACAAGGTTACTCCTAGAAGGTATGTGCTACCCAGCATTCAGGGAGCTTCTCTTGCTGTTTTAAAATTGTAAAATCTGTGTGCTTTTTAGGAAGTCTGTGCTTGTGTTTTTTAAGGTTTGCACTTCGCTGTGATCAGCATTATCGGTGCCACAAACTCTGTTGTAGCTTCCTCAATACACTCCCCCGGGTTAGCCAATCAGAGCGGGTGAGGGGTGGAGTTGTTTTCCACACCGGATACTTATGCCGGTAAAATCGCGGGAGCACTCACCTAGAATGTATGTGCTACCCAGCATTCAGGGAGCTTCTCTTGCTGTTTTAAAATTGTAAAATCTGTATGCTTTTTAGGAAGGCTGTGCTTGTGTTTTTTAAAATTTGCACTTCGCTGTGATCAGCGTTATCGGCGCCACAAACTCTGTTGTAGCTTCCTCAATACACGCCCCCGGGTTAGCCAATCAGAGCGGGTGAGGGGTGGAGCTGTTTTCCACACCGGATACTTATGCCGGTAAAATCGCGGGAGCACTCACCTAAAACGTATGCGCTACCAAGCATTCAGGGAGCTTCTCTTGCTGTTTTAAAATTGTAAAATCTGTGTGCTTTTTAGGAAGGCTGTGCTTGTGTTTTTTGGAATTTGCACTTTGCTGTGATCAGCGTTATCGGCGCCACAAACTCTGTTGTAGCTTCCTCAATACACGCCCCCGGGTTAGCCAATCAGAGCGGGTGAGGGGTGGAGCTGTTTCCCACACCGGATACTTTTGCCGGTAAAATCGCGGGAGCGCAGCGGACGCGCGCAGCGGGTGCGCCGAAGGCTCGCCAAAGGCGAGCCCGTCTGCGCCCGTCAGCACACGTACCGCGCACAGCGCCAGCAATGCTGCCGGTCCTTCTAAGGTACTGTGCTATTCCAGTCAGGCACTTCGGGCGCTTGGTGAGAACGGTGGAGCTGGGGTGGGTATGCCCCTTTTTGAGACCTCGGCCAGTCCGAAGTCCGATTTCATCAGGATGGAATCACTGGTCTGTGGCCTACTTAATGTCAGGTCCCTCCCCAAACACGCGGTAGAGATCCAATTACTTACCGAATCACACCATCTTGACCTATTACTCATGACTGAGACCTGGTTCAGTATGAACTCTGCGTGCGATTTAGGACTGGCTTGCCCGTCAGGGTATAAAATCTTCCATAAGCCTAGAGCTACAGGTAGGGGCGGTGGAGTTGGTCTGATGTTTAAAGAAGGGTGGGACTCTGCCCCTTTTGAGATTGATGCAATGGAGGGATTCAAGCTTATGGGCTTTTCCTTAAGATGTACTAGGGGCCATTTGCTGGATGGTATAGTGTGCTACAGACCTCCAGGTGCAGTTAATTTATCCCAGCTCCAGGCGCTGGTAGATGTATTTAACAATATGGCTGTCACTCACTCAAGAATGCTTATTGCAGGAGACTTTAACCTCTGGCAAAATGGAATCCTTGACATAGGTCATCATTTGCTCCTCCAATCATGCGAAAACCTGGGACTCTATCAGGGAGTGACCAGTTCTACGCATTTAGGGGGACACATGCTTGACCTAGTATTTACTGAGGAAAGGATTATTGACCATATGCAGATTCTCCCTGTAGACTGGACTGATCACCACCTGGTTAAATTTCCAATTGCAATCCCTAACCGTGGTGCTTCTGCCTGGAGGAGGGCTGGAAGCTTCCTCGGTAGGGACTGGAAGAGTCTTTTGGAAAAAACGACTCGGTCCTTAATAACTCCCTCTGAAGAGGATTTTGGTGTACATAGCTCAGTGGAGGAGAACTATCTGTCCTTCTGTAATCATATAAGTGCTATTGCCAATCAAATTGCCCCCCAAAAAGTATGTAAAAACAAAGGTAGACCCTCCGCTAGATGGTTCAATGAAAAAACTTAAGGATCTGAAACTGAAATGCAAACGGGCAGAGAGAAAGTGGAGAAAACATTATGCAGACGAGGATAAACTAGCCTGGAAAGTGGCTATCTCCCTTTATAAAAAAGAAATTGCTGCTGTCAAACAGGAGTACTTCGCTGAAGTTATTCTGAATTCGTCCAACAAGGCCAAATGCATCTTCAAACTAGTCGAGGATCTTGCCAATCCTCAATGTCTACACAATCAGACTCTGCCTTCCCAAGATCTCTGTGATAATTTAGCAGTTTTTCTCCAGGATAAAATCACCACCATTATAGCTGGGTTAAAGGATGACAGGTCTGGGAGGGGAGAAGGTACGAACCCTAAGGCAGCAATTCCAACGGCCAGTATGGGTACAGTGCCTTATAAAGACTCTTCGAGTGATGATGGGCCCGCTATAATGAGCCCTCTTGATCACTTTGAGCCCCTTTCGGAAAAGGAATTTGACAGGCTGGCCATGGGTGTGTCCTCTGGCTCCCCATTGGACCCTCTTCCACAAAGAATCTGGAAGGAATTGGCATCAGAGCTCTTCCCCAGGCTTCGAAAGAACTGTAACCAATCACTCTCTAGTGGATTAGTACCATCTGGCTGGAAACAGGCGATAGTCACGCCACTCCTGAAGAAGTCCACCCTTGACCCCAACTGCCCGGGGAATTATAGGCCCATCTCGCTCCTCCCCTATCCAGTGAAGGTACTGGAACGTAGGGTTAGCAAATCTTTGTCAGCTTTTTTAGAGCGCTCTGGCTGCCTGGCAGATGTACAGTTCGGATTCCGTCCAGAGCATGGAATCGAATCAGCTTTGGTGACCGTAATGGATGATTTGCGTCAGATGGCAGACAGGGGACAATCAGCAATACTTGTATTACTTGACCTGTCTGCCGCGTTTGATACGGTCAGCCACGACATTCTGCTGGCGCGACTAGAGGAAGTGGGAGTAGTGGGCACAGCCCTTGCCTGGCTTCAATCTTATTTATCTGACAGGTGTCAGGGAGTGGCCCTTCCTTCATTCCAATCAGCCTTCACAAATATTTGTCACGGGGTTCCGCAAGGGTCGGCTATTAGCCCAATTTTATTTAACATTTATCTGAGCCCTCTAATTAAAACCATCTGCTCCCACAATGTGAAGGTAGTAAATTATGCTGATGATACTCAGATCCTCCTATCCTTGGATGGAATCCACTCAAACGCTCTGGAAGATTTTCATGCATGTATGCAGAACACTGCGCAGTGGTTACGTGACAATTCCTTACAATTCAATTCGGGTAACACCGAAATTCTACACTGCGCAGTTGGGAAGGCTGCCCGGCCTCTTCCCTGTAACTTCTGGCCTTTGGATACTTCCACCCCCCTGACGCCATCTATGACGGTGCGCAACTTGGGTGGCATGTTTAACACCAACTTGTCACTGGAGACTCAAGTGAACAAGACAGTGGGATGCTGTTTTGGCCTCATGAAGGCCCTAAGGAAGATTCTTCCATTGCTCCCAGCGATGGCTAGAGCCTTGATCATTCAAGGCGTTATTTTGAGTAGGCTTGACTACTGTAACGCCTTACTATTAGAATCTCCTAAATATTTAATTATTACAGATTACAGCGTGTCCAGAACACAGCAGCAAAACTGGCCTTATCCAGACCAAGGGGTTCGTCCACCTCATTGTGCCTATCTGACCTACATTGGCTTCCGGTGCACCAAAGAATACTCTTCAAATCATTGTGTATCGGATTTAGGCCACTGCATGGATTTGGCCCCAGGCCACTGCAGAAGAAAATGGTCTGGTACACACCCACCCGGAGTCTTCGCTCCTCTTCTGCCTACTTGGCAAGTGTACCCAGGTTTTACAAGGCCAGACTGGGTGGAAGATCCTTCAGTTTTGCGGCAGCAAAATGTTGGAATGAGCTTCCGCTGGAAATTCGACAATGCAGCACTCTGTCCCTGTTTAGGAAAAAAATTTAAACATGACTGTTCCCGAGAAATTAATTCCGTTGGGCCGTAACATTGCTCACGTTGGCTGTATTCCTTCTTTAGCCATCTCTCCTGTTTCTGCTGATCTGCATCTCACGTTTCTTCTAGCGCCAGGGTACCCGTAGGGTGTTTGTTGCGCTCTATAAATACCTTATACATACATACATACATACATACATACATACATACATACATACTCTAAAATTGAAATTGGCAAAAAATTCAAGAGAGGACGGGGTTGCAATGCAGGATGCTCTTCCATTAGCTCTTTAGTCAACAAGAACAACAGCACACTCAAGGACTGGGTTGTTCCCTTTCAAGGTAGTTTTTGGGCGAACAGCCAATGTCTGGGGTGTCCCCGCCCAAAACGTTTATCAGAAATTGAATGTCCTGTGTTCCTTGATTATCTTGGCCAGTTAACAGAAGTCTGCATTCTATTTATCAACAGGTTCACGACTCCCTACCGCCAACACCTGAGGGACCTGGTCCCAACATTCAGCCTGGGGATTTTGTGTTAATCAAAAACTTTCAGAGGAATACAAGTCTGTAACCCAGATGGAAATGTCCTGAGCAGGTTTTACTGGTCACTCAAATGGCTGTGAAAGTTGCAGGTTGAAAGAATTAACTGCAAGAAGTTACCTTTGCCACTACCTTATGAACAGTGGGTCAACGAAGGAGTCAGAGAATGTTGAATGTGAGCAAGTGCCTACGTTTGTGCCTTTTAGCGACGCCCAACTGATATGGAACTGAACAGATGAGGAAAATGATGATGTTTTGAACACGGCTGTTCCATCTGAAATACGAGCTATCCAAGAGCCTCTGTTGTCAGATCATATGGTGCCTAGGGCTGTCAGGTATAATCTACTTCCTCGGACGAGGATCACCGAGCCAAAAGAGAAAAGAGATTAGGAATGGACTGAACAAGGTAGGCCAGTACTGCATAACAGTACCAATGAGAGGTTTTAATGTTCTGCAATAGCTCTGCTTTTTTTAGTAATGTAATGTAATGTAAACAAATATTTGTACCGTGCGGCTATCGCTCCAAGGAGCATCTAGGCGCCACTGCCAGGATGGTGTAAACACTGGTCATACTGCTATTAGTAATTGCACCACTCCTTCATACTAGTGCTCTAGCACAGGTGTCAGGAGGCTTAAAGATCCAGGTTTGTAGAGCCTTTCGGAAATCTAGTTCCCGCTCGATTCCTCGGAGGTGGGGGGGGGAGTTTATTCCACGCCTTTGCCCCTAATTTAGCAAAGATTTGCCCCCCCCTTGAACTTAGTCTGAACATAGGAACAGATAACAGGTTGGCATTGGAGGAACGCAAGTTACACCCAGGGTGGTAGTGGTACTTAGGTCCCTGAAAATGGAAGGCTCTGAAAGTAATAACTAGGATCTTAAAAAGGATCCTTTTGATAATTGGTAACCAGTGCAAGATGTTTAAAGCAGCAGATGCAGAGGATTTCTTTGGCAGTTTCAACACCAGCCTAGCTGCTGCGTGTTGCACCATCTGGAGTTTGTGCATGACTACTTTAGTGGTCCCTGCATATAGGCTGTTGCAATAATCTAGTCTAGATGTCTCGAGAGCGACCGTTACCATTTTCTTAGCAGCCAGGGGGATCAGGTCAAAAAATGTCCTTAGTCCCTTGATGACATTGAAACACGTCCCTGCTACTGCCAGTGCCTGTTGTTTGAAAGACAGAGCTGAGTCGAATTTGATGCCTAAATTACGTGCCACATTGGTGGTATGAGGGGGTATCTCTGCGTTAGCCGGCCACAGATGTTTAGGGACAAAGTCATTATGAGCACCCATCGGTATGATTTCTGTTTTGCCCGTATTGCATTTCAAATGGTTCTTCCCCATCCAGTCGAATGTAGCCTTTAGGCAGCTTTTCAAATTATCTTCCCAGTCCTGAGTGTTTTTATCAAGGACTAGGATCAGTTGAGTATCGTCCGCGTATGCTACCACATCAATACCAAAGGACGATATCAGCCTAATCAGAGGGGTGGTATACACATTGAAGAGTGTCGGGCTTAGACTAGACCCTTGCGGTACACCAGTCGTGAGTGGTTTTTCCTTCGAGCAGAAATCACCCAGTGTGACCACCTGTCTCCTGCCACTTAGAAAGTTCTTAATCCAGTCCAGGACCTTTCCAGTTATGCCAGATGTTGCTAGCCGGTCAATCAGGATGGTGTGTGAGACCGTGTCGAAGCATGCCGACATGTCTAAAAGGATCAGGACAGCCTTCTTACCCTGGTCCAGAGCCATAAGAATGGTATCGGTAGTGAACAGGAGGGCCGACTCAGTAGAGTGCTGTGCTCTAAAACCTGATTGGTTGGGGTGCCAGGCCTGGTTGTCTTCAAGGAACTTTGTGATTTGTTTATTTACAAATGACTCTGTGATTTTACATAATACAGGGAGCAGTGAAATTGGTCGAAGGTTAGATAGTGTAGTGGGGTCAGGAAGATGTTTTTTCTGCAGCGGTTTGACCGCCGCAAGTTTCCACTCTGAGGGAATGTTGGCCGTGTCCAGTGATGCATTTATGATGTTATTAATCATGGGATTGACAGTATCCACGAGCGTGTGAAGAAGCATAGGGGGGCAAGGATCAAATGGCGACCCTGTTTTGGTTGCCAGAATAGCCCCGTGCGTCTCTTCCAGGCTGATAGGTCGAAACATCGGCAGAGAGTACGGAGGACTGTTTCCCCTGCTACTAACATCCCCCATTTCTTCGACAGAAGCTGCAAAATCCTTGGTTAGGCCCTGTATTTTTTGTTCAAAAAAGTCCGCAATAATATTACAGAGATTTGCAGAAGGTGGAATCTCAGGCGCTAGTAGTGTGGGGTTGTTGAAGCCATTTACTATCTTAAAGATAGCTTTTTGTCTGTTGTTGGCCAGTTCTATTGCTGTTGTGTAAAATTAAATTTTAGCTTTTTTAATCAGCGCATGGTAAATGCTTCTAGCTGTTTTGTATTTACAATGGTCGTCCTCATAATAATTTTTCCGCCATCAACGTTCAGCCCTACGTACCTCTCCATGTTTTTCTTTAAGTGACCGGTCAAACCATGGGGCCGATATTCTCTTGTGGCTGGACCTATTATTGACCTTAACAGGACCCGCTTTGTCTTTAAGCTGAGACATCCAGTCCCTAAAGTTATTATTGTCAATTTCCGGGTTGCCTGTCGTAGGGGGCCTACAGTCACTTGCTATTGCTATCAGTTCTGGGTGGCCAAGAATTGCTTTCCATCCCTCATTTCTGGCCTGATAGTTCCTAGCAGGCTGCTTACCTTTCCCATCACCTTACAATAAGAGGTTGAAAGGAACCAGCGCATGGTCTGACCATGTCTGGCTTATGGGGGGACTAACTTTTTTAAGTGTGGTGAGATTAGAACAGATGCAATCTAGGATGTGTCCTGCCCTGTGCGTGGTGTGGAGAGTGAGTGTTGTTAGCCCAAGAACATCCATAGTTTCTTTAAATGAAGCCGTTGCCGGGTCAGTGGGGGAATCCAAGTAGATGTTTATATCCCCAAGTACCGTAAAGTTAGAGAATCTGAGTGCCAGGTTGCTGAAAGCATCCCCAATAGTCTCAAGGAATTCCTTGTATGAACCTGGGGGGCGATAGACCAGGGCGCCAGCGAAGGTAAAGGTGTCATTAACCTTAATGTGGAAACCCATACCTTCGGCCCCTTTTAGGTCTTGCAGTTCTGTCATAGAGCAAATCCAACATTCCTTACGGACAATAACGGCGCCTCCGCCCCTTTGTTCCCCTCTATCGAGCCTTCGAATACGATAGCCTGGCGGTATGGCGTGTACTATGTCGGGGTTACACCATGCTTTGAGCCACGTTTCCGTGATAAACAGACAGTCAAGGTCGTTTTCAGTTATTAGGTCATAAATATGTAATGCGTGCTTGGACATAGACCTTGCATTGATTAATCCCCCCCCTAAGTTCATTCCTACCCGCTGTTAGTGCCGAGATTTGTGAAAAAAGGAAGGTATTTTTACAAACCCGACAGCTGACAGGGCCCTTCCATATACATGAGTCTAATAAGTGCTGACAGGCATGGGAGCTGGTATGTAGTGTTAGAAGCTCCTCTCTGCTATATTTTCCCCTAATATCCGAACAGACAGCGTTTCTGGCACTGCGCCCGGCCAGAGCGCGGACGGGCGCAGGCGGGCTTACCTTTGGCGCACCTTCGGTGCACCCTTGGTGCGCCCGCTGCGTGCGTCCGCTGCGCGTTGTCGCCATAGGCGCTTTAAGTAGGAAGCTGGGCTCGGTCCTGTCCAACAACTAGACCGTCAGCCTCAGCCAAGATGGCCGCGTGTGGTGTGCCCCAGGAAGTGAGGACGCTCGCTCCCTCTATGCCGTGCTGTCTCCCTCCACACAATCAGCACTTGCTGCGGTGGAACGGGGAGCAATGCGGCGGTAAACGGTGCAAATAAAGCAGGTATACACATTATATAATAAAAACTTCAGTTTACAGTTTTAAAAGCAGTGTGCCAGCTGCCACGAATCCAACTCATTTGTGCAGCGCAATTCATCAGTTCATTCAGCGCGGTTCACACAGTGTGTACCATATCCATGGTTCTGACCTGGTAATATCGGTCAAACTCCTGGGAAGAGACTCGTAGTCAGTCAGGCTATTACCAAGCAGTATCAGTTCTGCTCGCGTCTTCCCCGCACGCCCTCTAAGTAGGAGGCTGGGCTCGGTCCTGTCCAACAACCAGATCGTCAGCCTCAGCCAAGATGGCCACGTGTGGTGTGCCCCAGGAAGTGAGGATGCTCGCTCCCTCTATGCCGTGCTGTCTCCCTCCACAAAATCAGCACTTGCTGCGGTGGAACGGGGAGCAATGCGGCGGTAAATGGTGCAAATAAAGCAGGTATACACAGTCTAATTATTAAAAACTTCAGTTTACAGTTTTAAAAACAGTGTGCCAGCTGCCACGAATCCAACTCATTCGTGCAGCACAATTCATCAGTTCAGTCAGCGTGGTTCACACAGTGTGTACCATATCCGTGGTTCCGACCTGGTAATATCGGTCAAACTCCTGGGAAGAGACTTGTAGTCAGTCAGGCTATTACCAAGCAGTATCAGTTCTGCTCGCGTCTTCCCCACACGCCCTCTAAGTAGGAGGCTGGGCTCGGTCCTGTCCAACAACTAGACCGTCTGCCTCAGCCAAGATGGCTGTGTGTGGTGTGCCCCAGGAAGTGAGGACGCTCGCTCCCTCTATGCCGTGCTGTCTCCCTCCACACAATCAGCACTTGCTGCGGTGGAACGGGGAGCAATGCGGCGGTAAACGGTGCAAATAAAGCAGGTATACACAGTCTAATTATTAACAACTTCAGTTTACAGTTTTAAAAACAGTGTGCCAGCTGCCATGAATCCAACTCATTCGTGCAGCGCAATTCATCAGCGCGGTTCACAAAGTGTGTACCGAACATTAGTAAGGTAAGAAGGTATACATTGAGAGTCCAATGTTTCTGTTGATGTGGGATAGAGCAGGACGACCTTAGAACAAAGCAAGCTCCACTGCCGGTGCTCAAAAGTGCCAACTGATTGATGGACGATAGGAGTCTGTACCAGTGAGGCTCTGAAGGACACTTGGAACATTTATGTTCTTTATCACTTTGTGTTTCTCTATTTTATCTCATTATGCATCCTTTTGGTAGACAAGTCAATGAGGAGGAGCAGCTAATAATTTCAAGTCACAGTCATGTAATTTGGTCCACTCGAAGTAAAATCGTATGTGTTGTTGCTCTAGTAATTATGATAATGACAGTTTGGGGGGTGTTGTGGTTTTTAGAGGATGTATGTGATGCACCCACACTTGACCTGGGTGGACCCCTTTCCCTGGGGAGGACAAGAGGTCTACAACAAATAATGCGTTTGTGGCAGTGCATAAGAGATTTTTTGGGAATAGGACTGCTTGTTATCCTATTGGTTCGGCTGCCAGCCTCTGGACAGTACATCCATTGTCACTTGTTAATTACATGTACACTCGGCCGCCAGATTTCGTAGAAGTCAAGGGTATGTTTGGACTTTGTTATCACGAGCCATGTTTATATGATAGAAAACCACAGGGCGAGGGTTACCTCGGGGGTGATAAGAGCACGTATTGTGATAATTTTGAAATGGAGGAACAGAATATTACACCTGTGGGTTGGCATTATAAAGAGATAACAGTTCCCAGAAAAACTGGTCATTATGCTGCTTGTTGCCCCATAGTGAATTCTACGGAAACTTCTTTGTATATACATTGTTCAGGAACAATATTGTACAAGCAAACATTTTCCCTAGAACATAAATCAGATCCAGATTCGCTTGGAATAAATTACAGGTATTGAGCAGTGAATTATGAGTGGCCGATATATGCACATCCTGGGTTTTATTTTTTGTCAATTTAGACTTATTCCAATGTTTATAATGGGACTGATGACGTGGCTCTGGGAATGGTGTTGCCCTTAGGTGTCCCATGTAAAAATGTCGAACCAAAAAAAAGGTAGGTGTAAAGAACATTGACAAAAGAGTTTTGCGGAGGAGTCACTGATTTAGAGGTGAATAGTTATAGCAATGGTTTCACATTTTGGTATACTTTCTCTTCTATATTTACCTTGAGTGGTACGGCTATGGCCAGGGAAGAAAAATCCAGTGAATACTTTGGATGTAAATTGCAAATTCTGTCCAATACCACAGTGGCGGCTACAAGAGATATTACTACTCAATTGGAAAGTATGCGGGTGTATTCGGAGCAGACTAGATATGCAGTAGATTTTCTATTGGCCAAGTCTGGTGGTGTTAGTGCTTTAATTGGCGATCGGTGTGTTATGGGGATAGAAAATTTGGAGAAAAACATAACACAACACATTCTGGATATCACTGAGAATGTCAAAGGCATGGAAAGTGGTAATTAGAATCAGTCCCTGTGTGGTAGTTGCGGTTGGATTTTTAAGGAACTGGTTTATCTCATAGTGGTGTTGGTGTTTTGCTGCATCCTTATTCAGTGAAACAAAAGGGAATGATGGACAGAGCGTTTGAGCAAATCAAACACTCACCCCCAGTCAACTGATCTGGGTTTAATCCATCACCATTCTTTAGCTCACTCAGCCACCCCAGTTCAGACATAGCCATATGCAAATCAGTCTGACCCTGTGCCTCATGGGAACAGTCCAGCCCGAACTGCCAAGCCATGTCTTCCCTGGACCGGAAACAAGCATCCTGGGACTGGTTTCGGATTCATAATCCTCATCAGCCAGGCTATCTTGAATCCAGTGGCCAAGTGAGCAAGGGACTCACGTCTGTGCATACCCTGCCAACTTAGGGCGAAAAAAGCGAAACAAAAGGGGATGATGGACGGAACGTTTGAGCACATCAAACACTCACCCCAGTCAACTGATCTGGGTTTAATCCATCACCATTCTTTAGCTCACTCAGCCACCCCAGTTCAGACATGGCCATATGCAAATAAGTCTGACCCTGTGCCTCATGGGAACAGTCCAGCCCGAACTGCCAAGCCATGTCTTCCCTGGACTGGAAACAATTATGGAAAGAGAGAGTGAAACACTCTCAATAGCAAACAATTATTAAAAAACTGCCCTTTAAATAATCAATATTTATGATTTATCATGCAACATTTGTTTATTAGTGAACAAACAAACATATTTATTCTTTTTTATTTTAGTTTATTTGTATATTCATTGATGTATAAAAATAGTTTTTATCTTTTTTTCTTTCTTTTTTCTTACAAATATTATTTATACAAAGAAGATATTAGTTATACAAACAAAAATCCAAATAATTATATAACACATACATAGATCAAAAAAATCAAGACAGACATGAAATTTGGTCGATGGAAAACTGAGGTAGGCAACAAGATGGAATAAAGCACAAACTTGAGGTAGGTAATGCGGTGGAATAAAACACTACGCGCGTTTCGGCCTGTGGCCTTCATCAGGTGACCGTCATTCGTGAAGTACAGACATAACAGTGTGTAATGTGCAACAAAAATTTTGGGTGAATGAGTATACGAAATGTTGTAAGGAATCCTATTTTTGCCAAGCTTTATATCTTCCAATGAAGGCAATATGCTAGGACTTTAAGTAGATTGGTGGTTTGTGGGACGATTCTTACTTAGTTATTCGTGTCCAACTTAATTTGATGGATTTCAAGTAGATAAATTCTGGCTCATTTTCTGATACGGAAACAGGTCAGCTACTTAGCTTGAAAATAGTATGTTCAGCCGAACATATGTAGGATAGACTGTATGGCTATATCATATAGGTTCGAATTAATAACTTCAGGGCGCCATCTGAATTACTGTATCGGGTGTGATCTTTTAATTCATTTACTGCAAGTATTAGTGGGGACCATCCGATTTCTTTATTCTTTATTTCACCATTTCAATGTGGTCCCGCTTATCGACGATACTTCTTTTCGTGCCCTGATAAACTCGGTAAAAAGGTGACTTCAGAAATCCCTTGGATTCACATGACAGTATGGTAGATTCCTTCCTTGCTCAAGCAGTAAGGGCGACTATCAAGGAAATAGACATGGCCAAGAGGCGACTGTCGCTGGATTTAGTTGAATCACCTTCAGTCCCCCCCCCCTTGACTAGCACATGGGATGTCCCCAGTCACACAGCTCACTTACCATTGGTAGGGTCTCTTTCTCCCATGATGAACTCCTTTCTGAAACTGTGTCATTAGTCCCATGTAACTTGTCTATTCAGCATGTCAATATTCCAACTAAAGACATCAGGAAGAGAAAAGTAAGGCATGAGGAAATCCAGACGCAGCCTATCAACTCACAACTCATAAACGTCACTAAGCCATCACTGAGTAGCAATTCTAGCACTATTAGCGAATCTAGTCGTGACTTGGACTAGGGCAGGTTATTTGTTAACTTAGATCAATGTTTGAATCATGTATTAGTCTATTAATTGAGTGCATAGGTGAGCTAGAGAAGGACGTGGCAAAATTATCGATTTCAATGGGCAGTGGGGCTTTACGAGTGCAGAGATAGTCCTCTCCTTATCTAGCACCATCCTTTGTAGCGAGAGCTACCAAGCACTTTGATAATGCAGCCACCCTGCCTCAGCTAAATGATGTGCACACAGAAATTTTGCCTCAGATAGGGGTGGAGGATGGTGGCAACATCAGCAGCAAGACAGAGAACACTGCCAAAATTGGTGACACTGAATTTAAGGCTAGGCCATTGAGGAAGGAACTAGGTGTTACTATTTATTTGCCACCTGATGTTTGCTTCTATGTTGTTATACATTGTAATGTTACAATATTTAAGCCCAATGTATCGAAGTCAACTGCCCTTCTAAAAAAAAAGTGTGTCACTGGCTTGCTAGGCATGTCAAGTTCAACATACAGGATTGGAAGGATATTATTTTTGTGAGGAGAGTGGAGTGCATTGGTTCTTTTAAGAAGAATTTCCAGGGCAGTGGCAGATTGCAAGACTCGAAGGTGGCGGAACGGGCACCAGGGAGGTGAGGGTAATTGCGGGGGGCGCGAGGTTGAACCATGTAAAACACACATCAAAACAAATTACACACTTACCTTGCCGCCGGGTCCCTCGTCTCTACTCCTTGCCCCTGCCCCTCATGGGACAGGAAGCCAGGAAGAATAGACAGCCTCCCCTGACCAATCACAACTTTTTATTGCAGCGTTGTGATTGGTCTTAAGCGTCCTTGGGGCCTGGGCTTGTTCTTCACACAGGCTGTAATGCAGCTTGCATGGAGAATGGGGAAAGTGCGCATAACTGGTTTGAGTGACCCGAGAGGGCCGACCAAATGGTCATTGTGCACATAGGAGTGGGCAAACCACTACTTCCCTGCTCCGAGAGAAGAGCAGACCCGAGAAGGAAACTTAAAATGATAATAACTCAAAGTTATCATCATTTTATATTTCCTTTCCTTCACACTACTCATAATCAGTAGGTCAACGCTTCTCGGCCATAGCAGAGGAGCCACAACTATTCCAAGGGGATTGTGTGATTATTGACTGCAGTTATCCTTCCATGGCATGCAACATTATACAACAGGGTGGGTTTAGCTCGCGCCAAGGGTCGAATATAGGTATTTTACTGCTTTATTTCTTCCATAAACCGCCCACCCCTAGTTCCTTGCCCTCGACTGGTGACCTCCTCCTTGGACAGAGGGACGCAGCACTCTGACTCTATACAATTATGCAGTCATTGTGCGTCATTATCAGGCTTAACTGAGATAGATTGACAATACACCAATGCAGCCCCACCAATAGTCGTAAATAATGAGGGACCTAGAATAGACCTAGCAGAGTGGCATCTAACAGGGGGAAAGGTTATCGAATCCCCTGACAATTACTTAGTATGCTGGAATATTGCTTCCTATGCTGATAACAATTCTAACAGGGATTGGATAGGCCATATTGAAAAGTTTCATATAATTAGGTTCCAAGAAACATGGGCCTTGAAAGATATGATGTGAGAAGGTTTTCTTAGCTTTAGCCAGCTTTTCCCTCTCTTTCCCTCTGTTCCCTCCCAGACCATAGGGAAAATTGACCATACTCTTGCGCTCAAACTTATTTCTTAAACTATTTCTGATTACGTTTATTTGTACCGGTTTCCAGGTTATTTGAGTTGTGCCCAAACGCTTAATAGAAAATTACATTTTAATAAATTTTAATAATGCAGTCACTCAGATGGAGAAAGCCGGCACTGTTGTCACCCTGTTACAAGTCATTTCTATCCTCAGTTGGAGATTCTCCCTAGGGCACATTTTCTTTACAATTATTTTAGAAGGAGATATTAATTCTAATATTTGTCTGAGTTCTTCTTGGCACAACCCTTTCTTAAGTAAGGATGAGATTTATTATCATCTGGGTATGGATAGTAAGGGGAAACTCTACTTTGGAAGCTGCTCGATCACAAGTTAGTCAATTACATCGAAGTCATGTGGGCTAGGGTAGCCAAATTAAACTTTTATTTTAGTCTGGTGCAGTAAAATTGAATATATTTGTTTCTCTTTCTTGCTCCCGTTTATTGTGTTAGGGGTACAGTGGAGTACTGTGTTAGTGACCTTAACACCAGCACTATGACATTTAGGATTCCTAAACGAGAATCATACCTCTCAGCACAGGCCCTGCAGGTATTAGGGCAGTGGTTAAAGGGCTCAGCCTCAAATGGTGGGCAATTAATACTAACTAACTATTTATACCTCTGGTCAGTTCTAACTTTACTCTGTTTATGGGTAAATTACACTATGATATATAGGGATTTGGTGGAGGCATTCATGAACCTGGGTAAATTATTAAAGTACTTCTTTTGATCGCTCCCTTTCTACATGTAATTTGAAACCAGTATGGTTTAATAGAAGTTGCAGGGCTTTTAATGTACGGTTAAGGATTGCTCTTAACAAAGTACCCAGGGATAGGGCAGTTATTTCCTTATTATGGGCTGAATATAAGCAGGCACTCAAAGCAAAGATGTAGGAAATTAAAATGGACAATTGGAATAAATTAATTAACGCCTGCTTAGTGCGAGATATTGGAGACTTTTGGAAGATAGCTAATTCTGGTGATCATCTTGTCAAACAGAATGACGATTTAGGTACTAATATTCCTGCCAAGTAGGTGTAGTTCTTTAAATCCATTTATGCGTTTAATTCCAAAGATCTTAAACCTGAGGTTCGCCATCGCAATTGTATGAAGTTATGATTTTATGATCACCGTTTGCTTTTAACAGTTTTACCTTGTTGCCCCTCTTAATTAAACGATTGAGGGAAATTGGCTTTTATGAGCCCATATTCAATTCGTAATGCTGAATTTTGTTTTTAATTTGTGATGAAGTCTGTCGTACCAGCTCTCCGAGGGATGAGAAGACGCGCCTCGAGTCAAGAAGGGCGGAACCTATTTTAGGATACGCCTTTGAGAAGATAAACTTCCGGCTGAAGTTCTTTTCTGACAATGAGTGGAGAGCTGGTACGACGGACTTGGGCTCCCACATGTCATTTTAGAAATTGCACCAGTGTCCAACATTAGCAAAGAATGACCCTGCTCTGATGAAATTGCCTGAAAGATTGATTGGCAATGAATCATGTCGGCTGAGAAAGGAAGTGGTCTGCATAAATGCAGCAGGTTTTACATTTCTGAATGAGCGCACAAGAAAAGAATAAAATTGGTAAACTGTGCGTCTTATTTCAGTTTTATATTTCACTGGGTCTTGTCTGTGCGATAGTCGCAAAGTACATACAGTGTTTTTGGATTGTTTTGAGCACTTTTTTTGGGACACTATATACTTTTTAAAGTAAAATGGTTACCGATGATGATAAAAGTGAGCAGAGCTGGTGAGTACCAATCAGCAAGCTCGACTGGTGGTGCGCACGTGAGGTGCCATTTTACTTTTTCACAATTTTTGTAATATAAACACATGGTGTGGTTTTTGGTAGATACACCATTTTTCCCATTTATAATATTAGATGGGATATATAACTGTCACTTGGTAAAATACACTGTTTTACAAAATAAGGCAAATAAAGTGAAAGGACACTACCTCGTAAGAAAGTGAGGAGTGAGAGGTGAAGAAAAATGGGAAAAAGTTCCACCTCCACATTTATGAATTCAAGAGCCCTGGGTGACAGGTCTTGTGTGTGTTTGACATAAACTGAGAGGAGGGTGACCTGCTAATTTTGTTCCCTCTACAGCTCCTTATTGTTATTCTACTAATTGCTACCCATAACTGCCCTAAACTGATGTCTAGGGATCCCAACTCCTCATTCACAAAACTGTAGTATCTTCTTGAGTTGTAGCCAAAAGCCTAAGATTTTCGAAAAGACTGTACTTTTGGGTCTATAAAACAAATCAACACAAATCTTAGATGTGTGTGTATATGCCTAACCCTAAACCATACGATTTTACCGCGATGGATCATCCGCTGTTTATACTTAGGATTTATGTGTAAACGTGATTTTTTTGCTGCCACAAGCAAATATTTTTCCATGTTTAGAGAACCATTGCCACCTGAAAACATGGGTATTTTGCAGCGGAAGCTCTTTTCAGGCTTCTATCACTGGGCCCATACAGTTGTTATACTAACCAAGTCACTTCATGCAGAATCTATACTTAACCCATACAGGCATTGGTCCTCTGATAAACCTTTCTTTGTAAGAAATCAGGGTATGTAACTGTTTGTCACCCAATGAGGACTAATAATTGGTAGCCAACTCACAAATTAGAGATCAGGTTCAAGTACACCACTCTCAGAACCATATTATGGAAATAGAATATTGCAATTGGAAGGCCAAACCAAATAATGAAGCTCAATCTAAAAAGAATCATACAAACTAGGAGCTCTGCAGTGGCTACATAGAACAAGAGCAAAGAACTTGATGTTATGGAAATAATCTATGACTCTCTCTACCATTCATTTAGAAATCAGATAGCTGTAAGCACAGATTCTCTGAAAAGAACATTAAGACACAATAAATTACTCAGGCAATTTGTTGTAATTTGGTTATTTTATTAAAGAGCCAAAATCATTGCATATAAGTAACATTTAAGCACCTCCGTCATGAGTCTTACAGCTTGTAGTAAAAGAAACCCACGTTTAGTCAAAGTAAATCTATTGCTAAATAGAAGAATCCATAAAAAGGATGGTTAAGCTTAGAGTTTCCAATCACCAACAAAGGAAGGAAGAGGGTTCAAAAGAGTTCTCTTAGCTTGGGCAAAGGGGTCAAGCTAGAATCCACTACGGAAAGTCCATTGTCATGGGCAAGGGGAGTGGACCAATAATCAGAAAGTTAAGGTCTGGTCTCTCACCAGCAGACAGTTCCAAAATTGTCCAAGGGAAAGAGAAGTGGAGTGCAGGTGCCTTGAGGGTAGATGGAAGTTCAGCCGGTGGTTGATGTAGGATCGTCCTTGGTCATGGAGGGCTTTGTAGTCATCAACATAAGAAAAATGAAGGCAAGGGGCAGTGAAGATAGTCTGGCAGGCAGTAGGCAATGGAGGAAAGTTGAAATGAAGGGACTCCTCCTCCTATGAGAGTCACTTGTTATACTCCAAATCATCAATTTGTGACATCAGTTGTCACTATACGATGGTCTGACCATCATGTGACCATGTTTCCATTCACCAGGCACATAAATGATACTCCCAACATATTTTCCCATGTTGCTCATGAGAAACTACTGTCAATTCTGTCCTCACAGGTTAGGTGACAAAGATCTTATTTACTTTGTTTCTGTTCATGGATTAATTCCAGAGGGCAGGTTCCCACCAATTCACACACAATGAAGTATTTGGAAAAGTGTCTTATTGATAATAGAATGTTGCATAAACTGAACAGATAAAGCAACATTTGAAGAAACGTAACAAAGACCCATTACACCAGGCTATAAAATAATGCAGCCTAAGGAAAAAGGCAATTTAATGCAATTTAAAGTTAGCATTACGGGTGGGCGTATTGGGCGTAGTGGGGGTACGGGAAGCATCACGAAGTGGGGGGAATCTACGCACACCCACACACTTCGCGTAGCCCCACTACGAGCCGCCCGCCTCCCTCCCGCCCGCTTCTAAATGCCCTTAAAATCATTTAAAACATTATAAAGCTAATGAAAACGACTTACCTGAGATGCGGCATCCCGTGGCTCCCTCTTCCTGGTTTCTCGGCGACTTCTTCCTCACAAATGCGCATGCGCGGGCGCCCGCGCATGCGCATTTCTCACAAGAAATGTGCGGGTTCCCGCGCATGCACATTTGTGAGGAAGAAGTCGGCGAGAAACCAGGAAGAGGGAGCCCCGGGACGCCGCATCTCAGGTAAGTCGTTTTCATTAGTTTTAGAATGTTTTAAATGATTTTAGGTGCATTTAGAAGAGGGAGGCGGGTGGCAGGCAACTTCCCTCCTCCATGGCGTGTGCGTAGTGTTGCCTACTACGCCTACTTTGCGAATCACGAAGTAGGCAACACTACGCACACTCCGTGGACGGAGCGGAGCACTACGCCCACCCCTAGTTAGCATTTCTTATTTAGTAAAATAAACTCATAATTAAGTTCAAGCCTAATGAAATAAAGAAAGCATATCATATATGGACATATTTGTACCATTGTCAGTGATTATTACACAAAAATGTTTAACTCTAATGATCGTAATCTTTAAAAATACCTATGTGCAAAACTATTCCTAAAATGATTAAAATAAAACTGTTTTAAGAAATATAAGACCCTAATAATGTCAAGCAGTTATACTGAAAGTTTCAGTCATATAACATGCCATAAATCTTTTGCACCGCTTTTCACTTTCTTATGGTGCATTACAATGAAGGCAAAGAAAATGCTAAGTTTCATCATTAATTTTTCATAATGACTTTGTTGAAAATATAAGGTAATCAGTTAATAAACAGGTAAATTTCATAATTTTATTAATCCAGCTCTTTCTACTTATTCGAGCACACTTTTATGGTGCTGGTACTTTTTCTAAACGTGTGTAAATTTCACATTCGAGTTTTGTTGTCATAAACAGTTTTTGTGGTGTGTAAAGAATAATCAGCTTTTACTCTGTAACAATGTGCAAACAAGCTTTTTTTGCCTTCGCAAGAAAATATGTTTCCATGTGTAGAGTACCACATGCCACCTGAAAACATGGGGATGTAAGAGAATTTTGCACACTTTCACTAGCATAGCTTTGGAACTAAGGGCCTGATGTAGCACAGGTATTTTTTTCTACCTATTCTGTGTCTATGGGGAATTGGGTCAAAACAAGAAGGTCTAAGTTCAAAAGCACGAATTTAGTGTGAAAAATCATTAGGAATTCTAATATTACTAAAGTGATGAGTTTGTAAGCTGCTAATCACATTTCCAGTGGAGACGACCATACCCTCTGGCAAAACAACCCAAGCACCTACCCCAACCTTGAGGCACAAACTTTGAGAATTCACCCATTTTGCGGATGTCCTGTAGTGTAAATTGTATCTACAAAGATCCATGTCTGCTGATCCTGATTGTCTAACTTGTACTAGTCAAGAATAAACTTCTCTCCTTAATGACGAGTTATGCTCAACGGAACTGCTTAAATGGATTTGTAAATCGTGTTTCCTCTCCTCTCGAAGGCTGCCGTGAGCTATTTATTAGGTACCAAATTCATAGTATTCCTTTTCAACAGATATAAAGATATCTGACAACAGAGTAACTATGACAACCATTAACCCCAAAGAGGTGTCAGAAACCGTGTGCGAGGGGTCAAAAGCAAGTATGCCCTGACAGTGTTTCATCATCCGGGCCTTATCTCTGACAAGCACAGGGCTGGGTTGTGCTCTCCAAGGAGATGGCTCTATTAAGCAGGCCGCGTCAGCCTGTCGTTCCTCCTGTCCTTGAGGCACCAAGATCTTTGCGGCGGTGCGAATTAGCATTTAATATGGACAGAGTGTGAAATACATTTGTCATTAACGGGAAGACCGGGTGTGGAAGTATAAGCATCATCTTTTGAAAAAGCGTTCACAGGTTCGCAACATTAAATACGAAACTCCGCAGGGAACATTTCATACTAACAGTTGCTTATAATAATTATGCTTTGTGGTTAGGGTGGCACGAGCACGGATGAGATTCTTGTGTTAGAAATGAGCCTTACAAGTATAAGTACAGTATCAACTAAATTAGGTGTGGCAAACAGAGAGGCAGCTGTAGAAAGTCAATGTTTTTGTGTGTTCATTGTTGTGAGCTACAGGACTAAGGGTCAAGTGTCCACATCACGTTTACATTATGAAGCTTGCCGAGCTTCAGGGGGCACTGAGATTCCCAAGGTCTGATCTTATCTTAGCTTTTGAACCCTAATACAGTAGATGTTTTCCCGGGACTAGAAAATAAGTATGCTGTCCATTTAAAAAAATATATATTTTTGACCTGAGCACTTTATTAAGAGAATATTAGTAGTTTGAAAAGGCTCGACATTCTGGGCAACAGTTTTGATACATACAACAAAGACAGTGGTAACTCAATATCTACCTACCACATTACAGTCTAGACGTGTCAAACCGTTTGATTTTTTTTATAAACAGATCTATTTGAATGAGGAAGTTGAAGTTTCCTATGCCCCAATCCACAAAGATTCCAAATTATAAAAACTGCTGTAAATAACGAGTTGCAATTTCTTATCAGTGATCTACTAAAATGGATTCGGAAGAAGTGCATTCAGTTTGCATACCAACTGCTACCAAATGCATTAGCATTTTGTGAGCCAAACCTCTGTATTAAAAGGTTGAGTCACAAAATACTGTTTCGGAGTGGGTCCCAATTCGACTAACCTCATTAATACGGACAGGCATAGTGGCCTCCTGAAGGTAGCAGACCACCATGCCTATGATTGCTTTTAAATTAAACCATCTTGTATTTTTTGTAAATGTAGCCCGCTTTCCTAAAAAGAAAATGGGATGTTTTTAAAAAAGAAACTGAATAACTTTAGTAAAATTTTTTGAAGCAGTTAGCCTTCTAAAAATGTTTTTGTCTACATTCACAAATGGTAAGGGGGCCCTTGGGGACCCCTTGCCTGTTTGTGAATTGTCACTACCAATTTGAATTTGGTGGTAAAATATTACTGTTCTGCAACTTGATTTAATTTGCAAAACATTAATGCATAAATTAAGGAATCTGTATTTAGAAAGGAGGCCCTTTACACGCCCTTTAGACACAGATTCTTTATTTAGTCTGAAATCCAAATTTCTATTGGGTAATACGATACAGAATCTCAATTGAATTTTTTGACATTTAATAAAAGCCATTTTGAGGTTGCAAACGGTCAAAGTTGACCTTTGCGATATTAAAATCGCTTTTCACCTCAGGGCTCTAACCCTTTAGTAAAAGTAAATAATTCAGCATTAACACTGAAACAAACAATAATCCCAAACATATAACCAATGGTGTGCCCTGCAAATAGCCTCCATACTGTGGCTCCAGACATAAACCCATTAAAATATCACATAGAATAAGCACAGGTTGCCTGACTGAAGGATGAAACCTCCCTATAATCATTCACTTAAATTCAATTCAATCATTCAATAAGCACAGTAACAAACATGCCTCAGCAAGATGAACACACTTGTAATTTGACAGTGATCGGGGTTAGCATCTAACTGAAGCCATCTTGTTTTTGGCAGCCATCTTGTCTGCCATGTGCTACCATGTGCTCACCATGTGCTCTGTCCTTCCTTACTGTTGTTTGCTCTTATATTCTGCCTGTGAACAAACTATATTTAGCCTCTTCTACTCTACACATGAGCTTGCAGCTGTCCATGCAGCTGTTCTTAGTCTGTAACTGTCAGGATGTGTTTGCTAGAATTAGCAATTGCTAGTTCCTCCCTCTTGTTGACTGTGCATTTTCTGTATGACCTTATATGTACATGAAACCTTCTTTCTGTACTTGTACCTCCTTCTCCTGAGCCCCTGTGTGGGTATAAAAGGACCATGTTCCTTCTGCTCAGTGTGCTACTTCATACACTACCGAAGGGTGTTGTGTGAATGTAGTTCCACCTCATGAGGTTTAATAAACTCTTTGTTTTATATTCCAGTTTCTGTGCCAACTTCTATTCTATTGGTCTGAGGACGTTGTGCAGAGAAGGGCAAACTCCTAGCACTGGAGGCCTTGCTGAGGCCCACCACGACACACTCTGTGAGGATGGATTGTTAAAGCAGAGCCGTTGCCCTGAGCGAGGTTCAGGGAATGCAGAACTACACACCCACCTAATTCTTAGCTTACACTGGAGACCACATTACCCCTTCATTGAAGTAGGTTTGTTTTTGTTGTGGGGCAAGCAGAGGTTGAATTCAGTACATAAAATGAATCTTTGCTTTTAATAGTATCGTGGAGATCCTCCACTCGCAAGTCTCATCCCGATGAAACTGACTTCGGAAAGTGCCAGAAATGCCTGAAAGTGCATTCATTCTGCACAGGGCTCTAGTGCTTTAATTGACTAGTGGTCTTCAAACCACTATTTTCCAGTCACCCCAAGCCCAATGCCTACTCTATTGTAGTGTGACTGCTCTGAAACTGCTGACCAGTATTGTGAGATCGTATATTAAATGGATGTGTCCTTTTATAATGAGTGAGATCCGAGTAGGAAGGTTAAGAATGAGTGAGATCCAAGTAGGAAGGTTGATGGTCTATACATGAATATTAGATGTGTCCTACATTGCTTGTTGGATATCCCTGGAGAGACATACAAGCAACTCTCAATCTGCACTGAGTACAGGCTGCTCGGGTCCTAAGGCGACAGCCAGGAGAAATGTAAGTCTAGTCCAAGGCATGCACCAATTACATTCAGCCATTGTTGTGCAGCATTTCTGTTGTTCCTGTAACTTTTCTAGGAAATGCACTGCTTTCTGTGTCTATCTTGGAACACTCTTGAGTAGGGTATTCTTTTCTGACCTCATTGTTTATTCAATTATTTGGTATCAGGATACTAATTTTGTTCTGCATCTCTAGTTCAGGAAAAGAAAGGGTTACTCTTTCTTCTTGATCTTCAGATGATCATGTAGTTTCTTATCCTGGTTGGTAGGTCCATTTCAACATTTTTCCTCGTATACTAAGAATGATTTTACACCAATGACTTCTCTGAGGAGGGTACGTTTGGACAGAATGCTAGTAGTGCATGGAACATTCTGATCTGTCAGCATCATTGGAATGTTCCTTGAAGCAAGAATTGACCTTTCCCTGGAAAAGACCTATGGATAATGTAAAGTATCTTAATGCAGAGTATCTAGGTGGTCTTAGACATTGAAGAGCATGAAGGACAGGTATGATGTGTGAAACGTCTTCCCTGCCAGGCTAACCACCAATAACCAAACAGCACATGGAACTTAGTATTACTCGTCTTTATTCGGATGCGTATAACTGTGAACTCAGCATTCTAAAATAAGCTTTCACTGCATTGCGCTCTGACACCAATGTGGCAGGTCTATGGAGTACGTTAGGAGCCAAAATAGGTTCCATTCTAAAGTATTGCAAGACAATGCATCTCCCCCTCTGTTAAATTAAAAATAAAAATATTTATATAAGTCACCAAATATATATATTTATATACAATTACATTTCTTCAATCAACCTTCCTGGTGCTTCAATTACTCAGATTGATCTGGTTACTGGAACCTGGGAGCTGCCATCTTCACTGTCAGAGATCTCCAAATAAGGTGCAGAAAATACAGCAGTCGCTGGGTTTTTAGGTTGTCTATCTTTCACCATCTGGATCAGAAGATTGGTGGGTCAAATGCCAAAAGTGAGAAGAGTCAAAGATAACAGACTTCCCTAGATGCTGGGCAGTTAACATGGAAAGGTACACCATCAAATGGAGCATCAGATTTCTTCCTTTGCAGTTGGTGGATGATGACTAGATTTCATGTCTTTACTGCAATGTCTTTTGCATGTTGCCTCTTGTCAGCATAGGCTTTCATCTTTTCTTTATCAACCAAGTCCTTCATTCGAGTTGCATTATTACCTCCTTCTCTTTTGTTGGTCCATTAAAATAATTTGGTTGTCATTGCTCTCCCGAGCATCAAAGTTGCAGGACTTTAGCCCGTAGTCGAGTGAGGTGTTGAATGATAGGCTTGTAGGGTGGAATTCAACAAAGTTTGCAAATTGACCCTCTCAAGATTTGCACTTTTTTTCTTTAGCATACTCATAAAATGCTCAACGAGACTGTTGGCCTGCAGCCACAAAGGTGTACTCTTCTAGGGCGTTATGTTCAGATGCTCTAGAAAATCCTTGAATTCTCTACTGTTGAATGGCGGGCCATTATCAGACTTCCAAATGGTTGGAAAGCGTCATGTTTCAAAAATGCAGTCAGATCTCTCAATGACTCACTCATGAGTTGTGGATGCCAGATCCTGTATAATTGCACATCGAGAGTTCTCATCCACAATTACCAGCTAATGATGTCCATTGTCGAGTGGACCAAACAAATCGATGGCTATTCTCTCCCATGCATGCTTCGGAAATTCTAACATGGTAAGAGTATGTTGAGTAAGGTTCATAGAGAGGCAGTTATGTAGATGATAGGACTTGAGCTCCTTTTCAACCCTATCATCAGAATAAGGAAACCAGGCTTGATCTCGGAGAGCTCTCTTGGTGGCAACAATATCACTTTGTCCTTCATGAGCCGCTTCGATTATCTTCCGTCTCAGACTCTCAAGAACTAGGATTCTCAACCCTCACAGTATAACTCCTTCCTGAGTTATAGACAGTTCATCTTTAACATTTTTGTACTTTTGGTATTCACTATCACTGGTGAGAGGTCAATCATGTTGGTTCCACTACTGATGTGTACTTATGTCTTTCAACTTCAGAATGCTACTATCATGGCTTGTGACAATGACAATCTGGGGTAACAATATGGTAGCTGTTGTATCTGACTTTACAATGAAATTAATGTACGCTTCAACCATCTCGGATGGAGTACCTTGACCTTGTATAGCCACTCTTGTAAAGTAGTCAGCATGGTTTTAAGCCTTCGCTGGAAGATGTACAATTGTGTAATCATGCTCTTGTAATTGGAGTCCTCACTATTCCGAGCGAGGAGCCATCTTCGCTTTTCGATTTGCCCCAAATAGTCAACAAAGCTTGATAATCAGTTACCAGAATGAAAGGCTTTTGAGTCTACATGCATATCCCACAATATGCCTTCAAGATTGTGGGAGTCCGCTGTGCTGTGCCGGTTGTATGTCGTTACAACGCATACTTTTACAACGCATACCTTTACAACACATTTTTTACACCTCAACATCCATTACAACGCATTCCATTACAACGCATGCCATTACAAAGAATTCTTTGCAACTAACTTTACAACACATTCCACTACAACGCATACTACATTTACAACGCATACCATTACAACGCATACCATTACATTGCATGTATGGTAAGTATTGGATAGTGTAGGGGTAAAAATGACTATTCTAACTCCAGGGGGTGCAACAGTAGGGTAAGTGTGGATAGTGTAGGAGTAAAAAGTATTATTCTAACTCCAGGGGGTGCAACAGTAGGGTAAGTATTGAATAGTGTAGGGGTAAAAATTACTATTCTAACTCCAGGGGGTGCAACAGTAGGGTAATTGGTGGATAGTGTAGGGGTAAAAATTACTAGTCTAACTCCAGGGGGTGCAACAGTAGGGTAGTGTTGTGTAGTGTATGGGCAAAAATTACTATTCTAACTCCAGGGGGTGCAACAGTAGGGTAAGTGTTGGATAGAGTAGGGGTAAAAATTACTATTCTAACTCCAAGGGGTGCAACAGTAGGGTAATTGTTGGATAGTGTAGGGGTAACAATTACAATTCTAACTCCAGGGGGTGCAACAGCAGGGTAAGTGTTGGATAGTGTAAGGGTAAAAATTACTATTCTAAATCCAGGGGGTGCAACAGCAGGGTAAGTGTTGGATAGTGTAGTGGTAAAAATTACTATTCTAACTCCAGGGGGTGCAACAGTAGGGTAAGTGTTGGATAGTGTAGGGGTACAAATTACTATTCTAACTCCAGGGGGTGCAAAAGTAGGGTAATTGTTGGATAGTGTAGGGGTAAAAATTACTATTCTAACTCCAGGGGGTGCAACAGTAGGGTAAGTGTTGGATAGTGTAGGGGTAAACATTATTCTAACTCCAGGGGGTGCAACAGTAGGGTAAGTGTTGGATAGTGTAGGGGTATAAATTACTATTCTAACTCCAGGGGGTGCAACAGTAGGATAAGTGTTGGATAGTGAAGGTATGCGTTGTAATGGTATGCGTTGTAATGACTGCGTTGTAATGACATGCGTTGTAGTGGTATGCGTTGTAGTGGTATGCGTTGTAGTGGTATGCGTTGTAGTGGCATGCGTTGTAACGGTTGCATTGTAATGGCATGCGTTGTAATGGATGTTGCGTTGTAAAAGTTTTGTTGTAAAGGTAGTGCGTTGTAAAAGTTGCGTTGTAAGTGTTGTTTGCCGTTGTGCCAGGATAGCGCCAACCCAACAAGGCCACCATCAACAATAACCTCTCTGTGAAGCTTTGGATTGTAATAGGTTATTTTAGTAGCAGTACAGTAGCTTGTATGATTTGCTTGAAACTTCTCTAACATTCCTGTGACAACTTGGATGAAACATTTTCTTTGTCAACTTTTGTAAGGGAGTGCATTGGGCTGCAATGTCTCCTGTGTATCTTAAATAGTCACTGGCCATGACAAGAAATGAACATTTAATAGAAACAGCTTGTAAGGGATCATTATTAGACAGCACTTGTACTTTAGCAGGAACAGGTGTCATACCCCATTCAGAAAAGATATGGGCAAAGAATTTTAATTTAGTCTTGTGGAACTCACACTGTCTGCATTCAAAGTCAGGCCTGCATCAGTTAGTGAACAACATACTTGAGTGAAAGCTTTATCATACTCCTTTTGTGTAGCTACAAGAATCAATATTTAATCGCTATAGTTGAATGCATTCAAACCCGGCATTATGACATGTCGAATTACGTCTTGGAAAGGTTTGGCAGCAGATGACACACCAAAACAAATCCTTTTATATCAAAACAGACCTATGAGTGTTCGAATATACCTGCAACCTTCTTGGAGTTCCAATTGCTGATAACCTTTATTTAAATTAAGGTGAGAAAAAACCTTTGCCCCATTTAGTTGCTCTATCTTGGCAGCAATACGTGGAGCTGGATGTTGTTCTCATTCAATTGCCTTATTTGCTTGACGCTCATCAACACATAAGCTACAGGTCCTTCAGTGTTCTTTTCGGACACTTCCACTATGGGAGAAACCCATGGCATTGGACCAGTTGAAAGCTCAATAATGTCATGTTTAAATAATAATTCAACTTCTTTTTCAACCGCTTCTTGTGCATGAGCAACTCCTCTATGTCTCTGAGCAACAGGACGGACATTGTCATTAATGGGTAACTTTACTTTCCTAGTCTTCAGCTTTCCCAAACCATTAAACAATGAAGGAAATTGACTTACTATTTTGAGGTGAGCAGTCTCATATCAGCAGCAGTACTGAAACTGAGCAGATAGGTACTTGCTGCTGTACCTTGGAGCACCTGGATGAGTCCTTGCACCTTCATTTTCTTGGGTTTCAATGTTCCTACAAGTGAATATTGACTTTTTATTGGTGTTGATGCAGCACAAGTATACACTTTGATTTTCAATGGCTTAAGTTGAGGTAATGGAGACAATTTATGATATTACTTTCAGGCATTATATTTATTGATGCACCTCTGTCGATGATGAAAGGTATTGAGCTGTCCTTTATTTGTAATTTTTGCACAATGTCTTTATGACTTTGGTCCTTCAGCGTGTCAGCTTTTCTTTGACTATCTGTTTAATGGATGGGCATTTACCTTCATGTGGAGAAAAAAATCCACATCAAAGACATAACTTATTTTTACTTTTAGACAGCACTTTGTGTTGCTCTGTCTTTTTCTTTGGCTTACTTTTTATGCTCATGACTGATTCACTTTGGAACCTCCGGCCTTTATGTCAGTGGCTTGTCTTTCAGCATACTCCTCAGCTAAGAGTTTCTCTCAGTGTTCGTTGACTGAATGAATCTGCCAAGCATCCTTCAATAACTCATAGTCGCATAGCTTCCTAATCATTAAATTCAATGAACTGATGAGCATATCAAATCTCTCCACAAATACATCAATGATTTTACAAAACTTTTCATGTTCTTAACTGAGAAGGTATCTTTCATAATCAACATTTGGTACTAGATTGAACTTTAGAGTCAGTGTTTCTTTAATCTGACGATATATAGCTTCTTCGTTGGTTCACTGTATTTGCTTCATGACTTCTTTCACACAATGAGCTGCAAGATTTTTGAGATACTTAACAATCTTTTTGTTATCATTCTCTTAAGTGCGTCAATGAAATCATCAAATATCTCTATCCACGCAGACCATCCATCGTCAATATTTTGCTACTTGGCTGTTTGGAAAGTTAGTGATGGTTATTTAAAAAAGGCAGCAGCATGGTAACTAATTATGGGAGTACCTGACCTTGAGGGTGGAGCTCTTTCTGATCATGTTGGCTGTTCATTTGAGCCTCCGTCATTCGTTCACCTACTCAGGTCTTGTGATGGACCAGTCTTAGTCGGAGTTGTCATGGACAATCAGGGAAACAACAACTTTCTCCCTGGTCTCCATTGGAGCCCTTCACTTGCTGGAGACCTCTGGAGTTGCTCTGAGCCATCATCTGGCAGCTTTGGTGGAGGGCACTTTAGGCATTGTACAGCTAAATAAAAACAACCCTTGTGCTTCTTCTTGGGTCTCCTCGCACGGTACCAAGGTCACAAAGCTCCACTTGTCATGGCTCTGATAAGTGTAATGACAAAATACATCTTTCAGGCTTAGTCTGTCAACCGGCACATCTTTCTCTATCAGTATGTAATCATCTTTTGCAGTATCTCTCCTTATAATGTGCAACTTTATCTTGCGGGCCAGCACCGTACCTTTATGTATGGATTGATCATCAGAGTCTCGACCATCAATGTGTCAATTCTGTGCAATGCTTCTGTTGTCTTCATGTGCTTTACAGCAGCTGGAATTGCACTTTGACTGCATGTGCATGAAGAGTCAACTCAGATCTTCTACAGCGTCACATGTGGCACACATGAGCAGTGTGCTTGGACCATAGCAAACTATCTGGGAGAGGACAGTCATTCTTTGGGTTACTTATTCCGTAGTTCTTCGCCATATGTAGCATCTTCCCAGCCAGGGTACCCACCAATAACCACGCCGCACACTGAGGTTAGTGTTACTCTATTATCTGTATTCTGCTGCGAATAACAGCAGACTCAATATTTCAAAACAGGCTTTCATGGCATTGTGTTCTGACACCTATGTCACAGCTCCACAGACTCTGTTAGGAGTCAAAAGGGGTCCGTTCTAAAATTTCTCAAGTCACTACAATGTGCTCCTTTGGATGAAGATCTCAATGCACATTGAGCCATGCTGAGAAAAATACTTAGCACTGTATTTATAAATGTTGTGCTTCATGGTCGGCTTATACTGAGCACATTGCTAGAAGTGGAGCCTCCACACATTTGCCATGTTTTCAGTTTTGGGAGGGCACAACTGAATAAACATATAAGAGAATCTGGTTGGTAAACCTTCACTAAAAATGTTTGCAGTTTAGGGGCCCAGATTGTGCTGTGGTCAACGAAACGAGCCGCCGGAATCCACAACTTTGCTTCACTTCTTAGGTAGGCAGCACCAGCAAACTGTAAGTAATCACATATCTCTGCATGCATGTCACATGCCTGGGCGAGTAGTAGTCAATGAATTTTGCATGACACAATCAAGCATTTGTAAACCATTCATATAGCAATTAGATTACCTTTCATGGAAAACTACTGCCCATTCAGAAAGTGTTCATGAACTACTGCAATTCATATTTTAATAACTGCTCTGGGTATAGCTGTATATATTTCAAAAAGCATGTGTGTACCAGAGAAAATAGGGTTCTTTGTTATTCTGGAACAAGATCACCTGCGGAAACCTGGTTGTTTGAGAGAATATTTCACTGCAAACCTCTTTTCTCAACCTTTTCCAAGTCAATGTTATTCACAAAATGTGATATATTTCCTGGTTAAGGCCCTTTGCCAACAATATTTCCTGCAGGCAGGCTGTCACAGATCCCTTGCTACTTTTTATATTGAATAGATCAAAAAACAACCCACATCCTCTTTCACATTTATCCTCTATTTGTCATGTTTGTGGGTTGAGATGCCCACACCCTTACAGTCTTTGTGGTTCTCTCCTATTCATTACGCTTTTTATATTCATGCCACCTCCTGTTTCCCTAAACAATATTTTTAATGTACCTTGTTCCAATCCTGCTGATTCCGTAGTACCTATTCACCTTTCCATCTCCATTGAGCCTGCCCTTTTTAGCTAACCTGGTTTCTAACATTATTTTGTTGTCCAAAGTTTTATGTTTCTTTTTTTTTTACCCAAAAGTTCTCAAGTTTTTTTAGGGTAAAGGCTTCATTAATTTCTTTGTAAAGTCATTGAGATAGAATTTCACTAGCCTGGGGATTTGCACCTATTGTTTCTCATTCTGGTTTTTCTCTGAAATGAGGTAAAGCTGAAAATTGTGCATGATACTTTCTGACCAAATACCAAGGAAAAGTCAAAGATCTGCAAAATGCAGGCACAAAGCATCCAGTTGGATTTAAAAAAATAAAATAAAAAACAGTACCAATAAGTTCTCATCCCATGCTGCCAAGCTGGCTGAGTGGATAAGCTGCTTTTTCCCACAAGATCAGAAGAGCAATCTTCCCTGATAGTGCAAGAGTGGATCAACTTCAGATCTCTGAGTCTATTCTTTTTATGTGTTTTTTTTCACCATATTAAAAGTAGCTCAAGTCGCTTGGAATAAGGGTCTCCATGCAGAAGTGTATTGCTCAATCCAAGAAACCACAAACAGCAACCCATTGGGTATCAGGGAGTGTCACCATATTGCCATTGTTCCGGGGATTGAGTTATAGCAGTGTAGTATTGACCCAGTCATTGGTGCTTAGAAATGTAGCTAATGACTTACATTTTTTAATTCAGATGGGACTATTCAGCATTGTGCCTTAAATGTAAGGTCCCCTCTCCTCCTCGTGCAAACTTTCACTTCCTCATCCTCAGGCATGCCACATCTAGGGTCTTCACATCCAGCCAGACTCTAAACCCAGTAAACTAGGTAAGATTGTACCTAGTTGCAAACATCTATACAGCATCAGATAGTGCATTTATCTGGGTCTGAGTCTCATGGGGGGTCACCAATTATCAAGGTCAGTCAACTTCCAAGATTATCAGATAGTTACCTCTCTGTTACTCACCACAAATAAGGTAGCTCTCTGGCCCCACAGAGGTGCAAGTGAGATGTGGCACGGAAAATCCCTTGCAGTACTGCTGCACTGTGCTTGCTTACTGTGCTGTCTGTATAGCACACTGCTTGATCACCACTCATGGAGGTTGATCACCCAAATGTTGAGTTAGTAAATGTAACATCCCATGCCCTTTGTCCATCAATGCAATTACAGGGTTGTCCTCTTGTACTGTGCCTAATCTACCAACAGCTTCTTGTTTTCACTGTAGAGCTGGGGAGTGGCCAAGGAGAGCAAGTTTCAGAAAGCAAAAATGGAAATTGGAGTCGTATTTACTTAACATTCCTTATGCTGCATATCTGACACCAGAGACCACTGGTAACAAAGGCAGTGCCAGGAGTAACAAAGGGCTAGCCAGTAGCAGCAATTGCTACAAATTGCCAACCCTAACTGTCCTCTGTGAGGTAGTGGATTCTGACCTGATTTTGGGCCTGAGTGGCTGTATGATATATTTTTATAACTTTTCCTCTTTGCACCATGGCGCACCTTTCAACACAGACAATATGCCCCTCATTATGCAGAATGGACTGACCCCAGGGCAGCCGCCTACATGCACTGTCCTCAGGGCAGAGCATTCAAGTGAAATATGAAGCGGCTTCTTCAAAGCTTCTCCATGTTTCTAAGTGCAGGTGGTATGCTGCCTGCACTTTCAAGAGGAGAAGAAAGAGATCCTCTTACAGTCAAGTGCAGTAAGAGACTGAAACAGCCTGCAGAGTGATGTCTGGGGGTCCATGGCACCCACTTTCTCCTTCTCAGAGGTTTGCCTTTAGGAGGCGCAGAGGCAAAGTGATTCCCTCATTTGCATGGGGCCATGCCACCAGGCAAATGAGGGAACGCCCGCTCATAATAGTTCTGGGGCTACATGTATGCCAGCATTATCACTGTAAAAGAAGGGGACACACAAGCGTCTGCGGCCCCTTCAGTAACACCAATGTGCTCTGGGGTCAGAATGAATAATACGGCTCCTTGATTTGGAAACTCTGATCTGAGTAAGATACTTTAATGGAGTCTCCCCCACTGTAGGCTACTGTCAAAATGTTTTTTAGCTGTTGTCGCAATTGCCCACCTTTTAAACTAATGTTCACTGCTGTTCAGCTCATATAAGAGGCCTTGCGCTTGTTGCATGCGAACATGCATGTGCACATATGTGAAGACTGGGCGAGGAAACTGTTGTCTTACTCAACCTAGTGTCTGCGCACAGGTAGCCTCTTGCAGGTGGGGCCCAGAATAAATGGTTCTGGCTTGTTATGAAACTGTCATTTTATTGGGCATTGAAATAGAAAGGTCTCCTTTCTTTCTGACTAAACTGTAATCAGGGCCATGGCCACGCCACGGAGGCTAGTGGGGTCAGGCCAGCTTATATTTCAGTCTGCCTCCCCTAAATATGAAGCCCCTATGTAACTGTGACTTTAAAACTTTGCTTAACATTCTTTTTTTAGCTATCTTTTTTATGAAGTGAATGTTGTGGCCTGGGAAGCAAAAAATGTGCAACTAAGTTTTTGATTTGGCTCGACCTGTATAAATATATTGTGAAAGTTACTGTTGCAGGTTACTGAGTAGAAAACAGCATCTATGGAGTGGTATTAGTTATAATCGATATGTTTTGTATCAATGTTAAATGTGTGCTATAACTATAACTGAGAAATGTTAAATGCTTGTCTAGTTCGAAGTTTTTTCTTATGAAATTTAAAATTTGAGTTTTTCTAACTATAACTAAGATCTAACTTATGTTTTTTATTTCATGAATTTGTTTATGTATAAAACATACAATAATATATTGCTATTAGAATTGGTGACAATGGATCACAATTTAAAGGTGCATGATAATATATAAATAGAGAAACATGTTTGTATGTTAAGGTATCTGTTGTTACTAATTTATTTTCTTGTAAGTTACACAGTAATTTATAAGATTTTCCTGTTCTCCACACACTCTGTATGCTTCGTGCTGTTATCTAGTAGAAATGGGCTCCGTTGAAAACCCATTTCTTGTAACATTTGATTACAACGTTGTCTCTATGACTGTAGCGAAGTGTGTTATTTTTGGCCTACAATTTCATATATAGCCAAAATAAAAATTCACATTCAGTTTAGTTTTTCAAATAAACTAAGAATGAACTTTTAAACATAAACAGGTGTTATACTTGTGTCTTTATAATATGTGTTTCTCAGAATTTGAAGGCAAAACCATTTTTTTGTATATTGCCGATACCCCAGTTCTTCCCCGATACTATGGCAGTAGTACCCCAGTTCTTTCCAAATGTAAAAAAGAGCTTGATTGTCTGTAAACACTGCCAATAAAAGAAAACAGAAAGTTAACAACCTGTACCCAACATTACTACTGAGAACCTTGTAGGGGAAGTTACTGCTGTGTTTCCGGGAGCCATAGACTGACAACCTGGTGTATTTGGTTTTACAATGACTGACTAACGTCATTCTGGCCGCCATGAAGAACAGGAGGAACAGCAAGAGGTGGAACTTCTTTTACAGGAGTAGCAAGAGGACGACAGGAGAAGGAGACTTAGAAAATCAGTGGCATGGCTTTCTTCACCCTGGCACCAGGAAGAAGAAAGTTATTCCTCCTCTGGTAAAATGAGCCTTGTGCCGAAAATTCATCTCCTGTGGCACAATGCAGCAATTTTCTTTTAGAACCTCCTGGATGAGTAAACATTTACTGTCCATAATGTCATACATTCCTAAAGACTAGTATGGGAGTGCTTACTTTTTTGTTTAAATCTAATGGAAGGAAAACAGCTTTTCCTTTCAGTGCCCGTATTAATTAATTTGGCTGAAATTTTCCAGATCTTGGTTGCATTCTAAACAAGCATTGGAAATGCAATAGGTCTCGCAGTAGTAAAGTTTGAGCTATAGGTGTTATTTATTTTTTTGTTTTTTATTTATGTGTTGTTTTTCTAAATGGCTAAATTAATAGCTTTCTTCTTTACAAAGCCAATAGTTATAATTTTTGTAAATGTGACACCTCTAGCATTTGTAAAGCAACATGTTTTGTATTAACGGGACTTATATGTATTGATATTAAAAAACTCAATGGCTTTAAAAAACAATTAATAATTAATACGTAAATAAAATGGATTTTATTTTATATTGCCAATAGCTTAAAGTTTATTAAATATATTTAGTGAAGATGCTGTGGTTGTGCTGAGTGAGGGTGAGGGTGAGTGAGGGTGAGTGAGGGGATGAGGGTGAGTGAGGGTGAGTGAGGGTGAGGGGTTGAGGGTGAGTGAGGGTGGGTAAGGGGTTGAGGGTGAGTAAGGGTGAGTGAGGGTGAGTGAGGGTGAGTGAGGGTGAGTGAGGGTGAGGGGGTGAGGGTGAGGGGTTGAGGGTGAGTGAGCTGGTTCAGAAATTGTGTGCCCCGAAACCTAGAACACCATTTCGAAAACAGTTGTTGTAAAAAGCCAATTCCATGAAAATTATACTGCATAATTCTACAACGTTAATTAAAAACATAGTATAATAGAGTATAAATGGATTCCCATATTCAACATGGTCCGAACGACAGCCATTACAATGCAATATCACGCTCTTATTTACTTTGACGAAACGGTTCAGGGCATCTTGTAACGTAGTTAAAGATAGTCAAACGAATCCACACCATGCAGCTCTACGCAGTGTGAGAGTAAATGTCCAAGTCTAAAAAAATAAAGGCGGCCATTTCAAAATGTCAGAATATCATGATTGAGTACAGAGAAAAGTTAAGAAAACCGCTCAGCTTGACCACGCAAGTGACTTACCAAAAAACACATTCCTCAAGCACTGATGTTGTCCAACGCATAATTTTAATGGTTAATCGTGACGATTAGTTGCTTGAGACAGGTATGCCGTGTCCCTGGTAATTCATTTACATGCTGTAATGTGCCAAAATAAATTAGAGACCAAACTGGAGTGTAATAACAAAAATAAAACACACTTCGAAATGTGCGTTAGTTGTATCTTAGAAACATCATTCCGTCGGAATGATGTGCCTGCTTTACTCTGAAAAATACGAATCCTATTGAATCTAGCATCAGAGTTGTGGCACATGCTCCAACTCCTTGAAAAATGAAGAGCAAAATATGAACCATGAAGCGGGCATGCTGCTGAACAAACAAAAGCAGCGTGTGCTGATCTAACATAGGTCGCCTGGGCTCAAAAAGCATATCATTATAAAAGTGTTTTTGCACACGCTACCTTCTTGTTTTGAAAAAGCAAATTGTGTCAGCTGAGCGAGTTTCGCTTGAAAAGCATAGAAACACCAAATTCCGAAAACACAAACCGAGTTGGAAAAACAATAGTACATTGAAACTAGCGTAAAAAGAGGGAACAAGTACAAGCAATAGGGCCAGTCACCATGGGATGGAAACCAAGCACCAAAAAGATGGTGAAATGCAACCAGCACACCACTGAAAAGCCAGCATTTCAGAACGGCACACAAAACAAGAGCTAAGCCGAGGGGGGAGGAGGGAGGAGAAATGCGTCTCGGCCGGAGCAGGGGGCGGAGCAGGGAGAGCGGGCTTTGAAATGCACTTCACACGGCCGGCCGGTCGTGAAACTGAAAGCATGGCCGGCCGGCCGTGAAAGCCTTTGATGCCGCAGGGGGTGGAGCGGCACCAGCTGGGAGAGTAGGCAAGGCAGGCGGCTGGGGGCATGTGCACGCGCTTTTAAGCTCAATGCGCATGCGCATTGAGCTTAAAAGTCACGGGCACTGCAAGGAATCGCCACGATTCCTTGCAAGTTGGACAAAGAGTGGATAAGTCCCCATAGTCTCGCTTGCTCGATGCACATGCGCATCGACAGGCGAGACCTAAAAAGGTTTAAAAAGGATGTCTTATTTGAGTTAAAATACTTTCATATAAATTCAGTTGGAGTAGTTCATTCAGTACTATATACATTTCCGAATTGTTATGAATCCCAAGTGAAGGCATGAAGTTACAAAGTTCGGCTATAAATGACAATTAAAAACAGTGCATATTTTCAATACTCTTTTTTTAAACAAATTCTTGACTGAAATGAATTATGACTCTAGGGTTTTAGTACTCCTGTGGTACTGAATGATAGCCCTCTGACAATGCCAGTAGGGCTGACAGTTTATGTATGGAGTCATGTTGTGTTAGGCACTTAGGGGCACTGTGTTTTTATAGGATAGGGCCTGCTAGTCCGCAAACTGTTAGAGGTGTTTCTGAAATAGGGAGTCCACTGTACATTTAAGAGGACAATTTGTTGTGCCGGCCCTCCCACACCTTTAGGTTCTTAGATCTTTTAAAGCATGTTCCCATAAAAGTTTCCCTATGTCGGGCTGAAAAATTTGTATGTGTTTATATTTTGTGAATCATTAATAATGACGAGACTATATTTTCACACTTGACTATACATGTAACAATGGATATAGTAATGTTGCTTTTGAAACATCTCTATGATGTGTAGAAGTGTATTTTCTAGCATTTGTTAACAAGGCCTAAATTTAGTGCAAACACCATCTTTTCCAAGATGGTAGTCGCCCTTGTCACTCATGTCTTCCCCACTTCCATTTCTCTCCTCACAATTTCTGCAGCACACAGTTGGTCTGAAGAGTACTTGTTTATTTTCTGTGTCATTGTTTATTCTGCTTTCTTCCATATACATTCATATAATACGTTATTGTTAATGTATCTTGTTTGTTCCAGCAGCCCTGGACGAAATTTGCATAGATAGTGCTGAATAATTATTCATGTAGTGGGATAGTGCTTAGGTGTTTAGGTAATATGGCGTTTACTTTTTTTCTGTTCTGATTTGTTGATTAATTTATTATTTTGCTCTCACCACAATGATTCTTCACTTTTCTATATTTTCTTCAGCAAAAATAATGTATCAACCCTCAATTTTGGGTGCGAGTCAGAAGACTTTTCTGTTCTAATAGAGATGCTGGCCCTTACTCTCGCAATTTTGCTGGCCATTTGAGTCTTAGAACAATTTTTCATTTATCATTTCGCTGTACTACTTCCCATTGAGAACCTTTATTGCATTATCTCTGTATTGTTTCATTTTTTAATTTCATAGTAACACCCTTTATGTTTTTATTTATCTAGAACCCAGTTGTTTAGCAGGCCCATTTACTTAATAGATTGTTTTCTTCTTATTTTTATGTTTTGGGAGGTGTCTTAATGCAGGGACCCATTTCCTCACAAAATTGAGGTTCAACTCAATCTCCCATCCAGTGAATGTGAGCATTTTGATTGAGAAAAACATTTGGGGTGTCTAGAATTTTCGGGGCCCCCGAACCCTCCTTGGTCTGTATATATTTGTTAACTTGTGTGTAGCATTTAGTTTTTTGTTCAATTAGGTACGTTTTCTTTTTAAAAGTAAATCCACTGATAGGACAGTGATTTATTATGTGTTGTGTATTACTTAGCTGAGTTATGAGGCTGTATTTCACAGCACCTCCCTCTCTCGCTACCCTGACAACATATACAGAAAGGGGTACTTGATACACAGTTTTGGGGTCTGCAGCACGGAGGCCCACGACCCCAGTTGTTAAATTGGGCTCACTTCTTTCTGAATGCCTTCGGACCCAGGGGCCTCATTTATGAGGCCGTGCGTCACTTTAACGCCGCCAGTGCGTCACTTTTTGTGACGCACTGGCGTAAAAAATGTACCTTCTTGCTCCATATTTACAAAGTGACGCATCTAGGTAGATGCGTCACTTTGTAAACCCCTGCGCCACATTATACCTGCTCCAGGTATAATGTATGTAAGGGGGGCGTATTGACGCAAGGAAGGGTCGTAGAAGTGACGCAGTGCAATCTATGAGATTTCAATGCGTCACTTTTAGGACACCGTTGCGTCAAAATGTTGCGCCTGCCTCACAGCAGGCGTAAGACTGACGCAGGGCCTTTCACCAGGTTTCTCACAAATTCAGTGTCAACACTCCATGGTTTCAGAGAGAGCGCCCTGATCACAGAAGGACAGCATTCTACGATACTGTGGTACCCCCACACTCTGGTGCATGTAGAGGCAGTGGAGCGCAGAGGGTTGTGCACACCATGGAAGTGACACTGAAACATTTTTTTCCAGGTCCCATCCAATCCTAGGACTCATTAGAACAAAGCGCGGCAGGCGAAGAGGAAATCTACTCAAGTCAATTACCTCTACTTGGAATGAGGAACTGTATGGCATGAGATGAGAGCACGCCTAGTTATTCTTTAGCCAGACCCATATATACTGATAGAAAAGAGCTCCTGCAATCCAAACAGAATATCACATGCACCGTGAGATCGAGCGCAGGCACATGAAAGAAAAGATGTCTGAAGATTCTTTGAGTGGTTATATTTTTTATCTTTAGGAGAACACAACTCAAGAGACTCTGCACACATCTATATTTTAGCTCGTTACATTATGAATAGGAGACTGATCGCAGCAATCGCTCGGGGATGCAGGGAAAGCAAACTCATCGATCCAGACACATCTGCTCAAAATGCTAAATGTTGGGGCGTATGCTTTCGTTTGTTTCCTCCGAGTCTGGTGGCCCATTGCACTTATGTGTCCACTGCAAGGGACTGGGCTCAACCTCATGGTCACAGGCTCAAATCCTGGCGGGTCCACTCACCCAACCAGCCTTTCACCCATCTGAGGTTGATAAAAAGAGTACTATTGAGTTGGGTAATAATAAACATCTGTTATTCAGCGCCTTGATACGCTTGGGTGATACTGTGCTTTACAAATACACGTGTTATGTTATCTGTCTGGGTGTTCCTACTTTCATCTTATTATAATCAGCAAGAACTGCAGTTGTATTATTAAATGATGTTAACACTGCACCTCGTAGCCAACTCTGTGCGCATGCATATGGCGAATAATGAATGTGTAATTTGACTAAAACGATGACTAATATGCTAATAGAGGGACAGTGTCAAGCTGTAAAGAAAAGGAATTCTTTGTAAGGTTAATAGCCTGAATAGGTATAAGTATTAATTATGGATAGATTAAAGCAGCAGCTTTCTCAGCATTTATTTGTGAAAATGATTAACAGGGCGTTTTATTTTTTTCTTAGCATTAATCATAATTCATGCATAACACTTGATGCCTGAAATTGCTGAGGTCATATATTGGTGGGAGTGACTCAGTAATTAGACAGTTGCTGGTGTGCTGAAAAGAAATGGAAATTAAAAGATTATTTGTCAGTGTTTCAGGTAGGAGTGTGTGAAACTTTTATCCGTAGGCGGAACAAACAGGACCCCTGGAGATTAAGCTTCGCCCATGATATATCTTCAACTCGTGCCAGCGTGGGGCTGCCATGGGATGTTTGGCAGTCTGGCTGAGCAATACGTTGTAACTGCAAAACAGCCAGAGAAGAGATTTCTGCATGAATGTTTTTTGATTTTTGCTCCCAGAGTCTGGCATTGCTCCCACTGTCACTGTAAGGATTTGGGGGGCCCTGGGCAAGCCATATGTTGGAGGACCCTGTTCGAAACAGCATTGAAATTAATTACACATTTTCTTCTCATTTAAACCAGGATGATCACAAAGTATACCGAATTACATGTTAAACTTTCAGTAACTGGGTCGCACAAAAATAATTGAAATATGTGTTACCCAGGACCACAACAATCCTTCGATGATATTGGATAGAAAGAAAGAGACAGGATCAAAGGTGCAGGCAGGCAGCGAGACGGGGAGTGGCTTACAAAGTGAAAATACTTTTCCATCAAATTACAGGTTGTTCATACATGTAAATTAGTGTTCCAGTGTTTCCAGGCCCAGCATTACTGGGACTGAAAGCATCCTACCACGTTTTACGTGGCGCAGATCCACGTTGATTAAACTGCAACTAGTTTGGGTCTGGCATTGTGGGCCCATGTGATGGCCAGTTTCTGCAAACCCAATGGCTGCATATAGATACAGGGATAAGGATAGGACCCGATTAACCCGTTACTTCCCTGAGAGCTGGAGTCATTAGACACCTCTTTTTGGAGGTCGAGGGTGCTGCTTGTGCCTCTGTCACTTTATCCAGTTCCCCGAGTTCTATGCATCTGGCATAGTGGGTGATTCAGGAAAGAGCTAGAGAGCGAGAGAGAGAAAGAAAGAGGCAGAAAACAAGATGGTGAAAAGAGAGAGCGAGAGACAGAAGACAAGAGGGATAAAGGAGGGTAGGAAAGGAGAGGGATAGAAAGACGGAAAGATCCCGGGAGAACTGACCGTTGAGATTCTGAACCACCCAAAGTATCCCCCCACTTAAATCCAGCCAGTTCCTATTGTGGGTTTTACTGCTAAAGAATAACTTTCATGAAGCATGGTTAAAAGGAGAGCCGCTGGCCTAGCTGTCAAGTCAACATTTGTGCTTATAGTTCTCAGTTTTAATATTTTAAAGTTGGTTAAAGGCAATATTCCCTGTGCCACTTTCTTGAAATCTGCAAGACAGGTCACCAGTCATAATAGTTGTAGATTATCCAACCATCAGATGTATTAAGATACTGGCTTCAAAAATTGTTCATTTTGCGACAAGCATCATTTTGTGCAAAAAGGCTTGTGTTGCATTCTAAAAAATGTCTTTGTATAGTTAAATTTGTACTTTTGTTTTCTTGTTCTTTTATTTGATGAGGGGGATGTGTTGCATTCTCATTAGTGCACACACATTCTTCTTTTACATCTTTCCCTTTAACCACCTCGCTGCGGCGGCTATTCCGCCGCAGCGCTAAGTGGGCGGGGCGGCCGCGCGGCGGCCGCATGCTGGTGACAGAACCGCTCCGTCACCAGCCGCGGTTGCGCTGTGCTGATGACGGAGCGGTTCTGTCATGGCCCCGCCCGCTCAATAGAACGCTCAGCGCAGGCGCGAAATTCGCGCCGCGCATGAGCGGCGGGCGGGCCATGACGGAACCGCTCCGTCATCAGCACAGCGCACCCGCAGCTGATGACGGAGCGGTTCCGTCATCAGCATGGAAAGGGTTAAATATGTTTTCTGCTTGCCTCCCTTGGCATGTGCTCTGTTTACTTTCACAATGTATTCTACATTCTGCTTGGCCTCTTCACTATAAGTTTCTATACTGTTGGCCCAGTTGCACCTGGAGCCTTACCTTTTTGGACCTTCTTTGCCGTGCTGACAATACACCTACATTTATTTCATTATTGGACTCTAGAATCATTTTAATAGCTTGTTTACTAATACATAGGCTCACAACATACACAATCATAGTGGGTTGCAGACAGCTCATTCTAATAAACATTTATTAGACAGGTTGAGAATTTATTTTAAGCAGCAAGATTTCCTTTAAGGTACAGGTCTAATTTAATATATATACATATATTTACGTATATATATATATTTTTTTTCACTGAAAAAACCATAGGTTTCACAAATGTTATAGTTAGCTGGACATTTCACTGATACAAAACCATTGAAATTCCCCCGTTATAGTTAGTTCAGCTAACTATAACTTGCGTGCTCGCAATGCACTGCTAATGACGTCACATATTACATCACTCATGACATGGTCAGTGACAACACTCATGACATCACTGATAACATCTCAAATGACATCACTGATGGCATCACTGACGACATCATCCAGTGAATGTATGTCTTTCTGAAAAATTAATATTTTTTTATATGTATATCTAAAGGTCGATGGAAGAATAAATGGGTAAATAAGTGTCTAAATAGATGTTTTTTTGTTGTAAAATTGATTGTATAACTGGCTTACTAAGTGTATCACAGTGAATACATGTATTAACGAGTAATGTTTAAATATTTAAATATCTGTATCAGTGTCCCACTTTGTGTATAAGTGGCTGCATGGGTTGTTGAATAGCTACATGAGTGTGTATATGGGGTATTACTTTTTTTTAGTATCAGAATGAGTGTCTGTATAGTTCGGTGGGGGATATTACTTAGCGTATAGATGCATGAATGAGTGACTCACTGTTTGTATATGTTTTGAACACAGCATGTGTGCAGTACTGTATGGGTGGATGAGTGTGTGTACGGGTGTGTTAGTGAGTGAATGGCTGTCTCAATAGTGTCTTTATGAGTAAGTACATATGTTTTAAACTAGTATATGTGAGTATTGATATATATTAGTGAGTATATGTGAGAGTGAGAGATTGGAAGAGCTCCTGTATAAATAAGTATGTGTTTCTATAAGTGATTGTTTAAGAGAGTCAGTATGTGTACGTTTCTGTAGAAGTAAGTGTAGTAGTGTGTGTATAGCTGTATATGCAAGTTAATCGATTTTTGATAGTTTATTTGCATGTGTGAGTATGTGTGTAAGTAACTCTATGGATGAGTATCAGTGTGTAACAGGATGTATAGGTGTATGAGTACATATGATGAGTGAGTACATGTATGAGTGACTATATAGAACTGTTGGTGAATGAGTGGATGTGTAAGTAGATGTTGGAATTACTGAATAGGTTGTTGTACCAAGGTATCAGTATCTCCATTTTTAGAAAAGTTTTGTTTCTATTTTTGAATGTGTGTATCAAAGGTTATATTAGGGTGATAGGAAGTCTGCCACTCTTTCACAAGGATGATGTCATCAGTGATGTCATCAGTGATATCATTTGAGATGTCATCAGTGATGTCATGAGTGATGTCACTGACCATGTCATGAGTGATGTAATATGTGACCTCATCAGCAGTGCATTGCGGGCGCGCGAGGTATAGTTATCTGAACTAAATATAACAGGGGAATTTCAATGGTTTTGTATGAGTGAAATGTACAGCTAACTATAACATGTGTGAAACCTATGTTTTTTTCAGTGAATTTCTAAGGTTTTTTAAATGCTAATTCCTAACTATAACGTGGCTGAAACCTATGGTTGTTTCAGTGAATTTCTAAGGTTTTTTAAATGCTAATTCCTAACTATAACGTGGCTGAAACCTATGGTTTTTCCAGTAAATTTCAAAGGTTTTGTAAATGATAATTTATAAATGTATTAATTGTTATATTTTTTTATACTGATTTACTACATTGTTTTAAAGTATTTATTTTTAGATATTTTATTTTTTAAATTACATTACATATTTTTAATATAAATTGAAAAAAAATGTAAGTTAAAAATTTTAAACATGTAATATATATATATTTTTTAAATATTTTTTCAAATTTATATATATTTTATATAGCAGGCAATGATATCCTATGGAAGGAAATTCTGTTACTGTAATTACCATCAGAATTACTTTTCAGGATCAGTAGTGGGCTGAAAGATACAGCATTGAGGTCCCTCCTGATAACAGGTGAGTAAATCGGAATTCGTAGTTCGGCTGATTTTAGAAGAATTTTTTAAAGTTCCAAAACTCCACACTTAGAAGAATTTCCAAGGGAAATCAGTCAATGTTAGCCTATGGAAGGAAATTCAAGTTACTGTAGCTACGATTAGAATTACTATTCAGGATCAGTAGTGGGCTGAAAGATTCAGCATTGAGGTCTCTCCTGATAACAGGTGAGTAAATTGGAATTCGTATTTCAGATGATTTTAGAGGAATTTTTTAAAGTTCCAAAACTCCACACTTAGAAGAATTTCCAAGTGAAACCAGTCAATGTTAGCCTATGGAAGGATATTCAAGTTACTGTAAGTATAGTTAGAATTACTTTTCAGGATCAGTAGTTGGCTGAAAGATGCACCACTGAGGTCTCTCCTGATAATAGGTGAGTAAATCGGAATTCATAGTTCGGCTGATTTTAGAAGAATTTTTTAAAGTTCCAAAACTCCACACTTCCAAGGAAAATCAGTCAATGTTAGCCCTTGGAAGGAAATTCAAGTTACTGTAGCTACGATTAGAATTACTATTCAGGATCAGTAGTGGGCTGAAAGATTCAGCATTGAGGTCTCTCCTGATAACAGGTGAGTAAATTGGAATTCGTATTTCGGATGATTTTAGAGGAATTTTTTTAAGTTACAAAACACCCCACTAAGAAAATTTCAAGTGAAACCAGTCAATGTTAGCCTATGGAAGGAAATTGAAGTTACTCTAAGTATGGTTAGAATTACTTTTCAGGATCAGTAGTGTGCACAAAGATGCAGCACTGAGGTCTCTCCTGATAACAGGTGAGTAAATCAGAATTTGTAGTTCGGGTGATTTTAGAGGAATATTTTGCTCAATAGTGAAGGAAGGGGGAGGGGCCTGAGGTAATATGTGTGCAAACACCCTGTGGCACAATTTAGATTGGGAAATTAATTCCTCTTCAATCCTGAGGTCCTCTGTGAGCCAACTAGCCCACCACTTACCTCCAGTATGCGCCAGGGACCTGTGTTGCAGGGAGCGGTTCAGAGGGCACGTCCCCTTTTTACAACACAGCTCCGTGGCGCTTACTGGAGGTACCTGTTGGACTAGTTGAACACTAGGGGACCTCTGGATTGAAGAGGACTTAATTCCCCAACTTAAAACGCGCCACACATGTTTGCACTCATATCACCTCAAGCCCAGCCCCCTACCTTCACCACTGTGCAAACGCGCCTGTAGTGTGTTCTAAGTTGAGGAATTAATTCCCCTTGCATACTGGGGGTCCCTGGGGGTCAACTAGCCCATCAGGAACCTCCAGTATGCACCAGGGGGCTGCGTTGCACAGAGGTGTAAAAAGGGGTGTGGCCTCATTACACCTCTCTGCAAAGCAGTACCCTGGTGCGTTTGCAGAGGTGTAACTAATTCCCCTTGCATACTGGGGGTCCCTGGGGGCACACTAGCCCACCAGGAACCTCAAGTATGCACCAGGGGGCTGCGTTGCAGAGAGGTGTAATAAGGCCACGCCTCTTTTTACACCTCTCTGCAACGCAGCCCCCTGGTGCATACTGGAGGTTCCTGGTGAGCCTAGTTGGCCCCCAGGGAACCCCAGTATGCAAGGGGAATTAGTTACACCTCTGCAATCGCACCAGGGGGCGCGTTTGCAGAGAGGTGCAGGGAGAGGTGCGTGGCCTCTTCCCGATCCCATTTTTTAAAATTTGCTTTTAAGAAGGGCGGCTGTGTAGACCCCCTTCTTTTTCTTTTTTTTTTGCCCCTGGTGACCACATCCCCAGGGCCTCGCCCAATTTTTTTTTAAAGATAAAATCGGGAAGGGGGCCGCGTGGCCCCCCTCCCAAGGGCATACTCTGCCCCGGGGACCCCATCCCCCGGGGCATGGGGCTTTTTTTGTTATATTTATTATTAGGAGGGGGGCTAATTTGCCCCCCCTCCTATGGCCACTTTTGACCAGCCATTTTTAAAATGTATTTATTTTTATTTTTTGGGAGGGGGGCCGCGTGGCCCCCTCCTGAGGCACTTCTGACCCCGGGGTCTCCTATCCCCGGGGCCTGGCCCTCCTCGTTGGGGGCTGTGGGGGGGTACCCAAGCCCCCCACGGTCCCTGCCGGCTCCCCGCATCCTGCAGGAGCCGGCACTGCTTTTCTTCATGGGGAGCAGCTTACATGCTGCTCCCAATGCAGAAAAGCAATCCGCTTTGGTTTTTTGAAACCAAAGCAGTTTGCTATGGTAGTGTGGGAGCCGCGAGGCTCCCGCCCTACCATAGCAAACAGCAGTGTCCCGGGGTAGGCACCCCGGGACACTGCAGGAGCCGGCCATGGGGGGTGGCCTGTCCCCAGGGCCATCAAGGGCTCCAGGATGGGGCTGTGCGGCCCCCTCCCACCTGTTAAAAGCCCGGGGGGTGGTGGTCCCCTGGGCTGGGGGGTCAGTCACAGACCCCCTATTTTAAATATCAGTGCCCCGGGGAGGTGGTGGTCCCTGGGGCATGTGGGGGGGACTTGAGCCCCCCACACAAGTCTTCTTTTTTTTAAACTAAGCCCCGGCAGGTGGCGGTCCCCGGGGCTGCGGGGGGGCCATGAGCCCCCTGCATACATTACAATAAAGCCCCGGGGGTGGCCGTCCCGAGGTCTCAGGGGGCCTCAGAGGCCCCCCATCATTCATGTGCAAGCTGGCAGTCCCCGGGGCTGCGGGGGGGCCGTGTGCCCCCGCTATTATAATTACTTTGCGGGGCAGTGTGGGAAGGATTGCCCCCCCCCCCATTTTTTTTTATTATGCCCCCGGGATTTAGTCCCCCCGGGCGCTAATTACAATAAAAATCAGACCGGGTTTTTTTTTTCTCCACGGGCTACGCGTATCCCACAAGTTTTTGAATGAAAAGAATAAATTATTTGGCCTTGGGGGTCCTTGTGGGACCCCCTGCATAGGCCTAGGGGGTCAGGGTGTTGCTACCCGGCCCCCTTTGCGTGTTTTGCACGTTTGTTTCACTGCTATCTTGTGCCTTGGTTCTACCGAGGCACAAGATTGCTGCCAACACTTCCTGGTTTGGAGTGTTGATAGCCAATTAGCATAAAGCTCATGCTCGGGAAGGTACAGAGTACAGTACATAGTACAGTACAGAGTAGGGTAATTCATCTATAGATATATTTATGATTTTACTTTTCTTTTTCTCAGCAACTACTGAACGGATTTAGACCATTTAACAAAAAGCGTAATCTGCTAACCAAACTCTACTTTTTTGCCAAATTTGGTGTAATTCGGTTCAGCAGTTCGGCTGTAGCCCGTCTTAAAGGTCCTATGGGAAATAGCATGGGGAAAACATGTTTTGGGACCCCCTTTTTTCTCGGCCCCCGCTTGACGAATCACCCCCAAACTTTCATGGAAGGAGCGGAGCAGTCCATTTTCTTGGAGAATTTCACGAAGATTTGTCGACCGACACTAAAGTTATTTCAAATAGAATGTTGCGGGTTTACTATGGAAACGAGGTCCTAACTATAACTACGTACTGGCGACCAAATGTCTCCTATATAGTTACATTGAGACAGTCATTCACTCACTAACATACCTCTACACAACCTCATCCACCCATACAGTCCTGCACACATGCTGTCTTCAAACCACATATAAACAGTGAGTCACTCATTAATGCATCTATGTGCTAAATAATATCCCCACCAAACCATATAAACACTCAGACACTCATGCTGATACTCAAAAAACCAACTAATAACCTATATAGACACTCATGTAGTTACTCACCAACCCATGCAGGCACTTATTCAAAAAGTGTGTGAGACTGATACAGATATTTACATATTTAAACATTACTCACTAAACCATGTATTCACTAAGATACAATTAATCAGTCAGTTATACAATCAATTTTACAAAAAAGTCATCCATTTAGACACTTACTTACCCATTTATTCTTCAATCGACCTTTAGATATACATATATAAAAAATATTTATTTTTCAGAAAGACACACATTCACTGGATGATGTCATGAGTGATGTCACTGACCATGTCATGAGGTATGTAATATGTGATGTCAGCAGCAGTGCATTGCGGGCGCGCGAGTTATAGTTAGCTGAACTAACTATAACGGGGGAATTTCAAAGGTTTTGTATGAGTAAAATGACCAGCTAACTATAAGTGGTGTGAAACCTTCGGTTTTTTCAGTGAATATATATATATATATATTCACCGAAAAAACCATAGGTTTCAGGACTAATATAGTTAGGTATTAGCATATAAAAAACCTTTGAAATTCACTGAAAAAACCACAGGTTTCAGGCCTTCTATAGTTAGGAATTAGCATTTAAAAAAACCCAATGAAATTGCTCCTATATAGTTAGTTGTACTAACTATATTTCGCGCACCCGCAATCCACTGCTGATGTTGTCACATATTAGATAATTCATGACATGGTCAGTGACATCACTGATGACATCTCATATTGCAAGGTTTTTTTAATGCTAATTCCTAACTATATAAGGCCTGAAACCTATGGTTTTTTTCAGTGAATTCGCAAGGTTTTTTAAATGCTAATTCTATTAGCCGATAACGTTTAAATATGTTAATATCCTTGTGCCCTTCTGAGCACCCTAGGGGGTCAGGTTGATTCGACCCTGCCCCCTTTTTGCATTCTAGACGTTTGTTTTTCTGCTTCTTTTGTGCCTCGGTCTACCTAGCACAAGATGAATGCCAACATTTCCTGGTTAGAAGTGTTGACAGCCAATGAGCATGCTGCTTTCCTGTGAAAGGCATGCTGATTGGCTGCCACTGTCTGTCAACACTCCAAACCAGGAAGTGTTGGCAGCCATCTTGTGCCTCGGTAGAACCAAGGCACAAGAAAGCAGTGAAACAAAGGTGCAAAACACGCAAAGGGCGCAGGGTAGAAGCACCCTGACCCCATAGGCCTGCTCAGGGGGTCCCACAAGGACCCCTCCCAGGCCCAAAAATTATAATTTTTTTTGGTTTTCCCCGTGGTACGCTCAGGGTACGTGTACATGGCATCGCACCCAGTACTCCACGAAATTATGAAAAAAAAAAATATATTTTTTTTTTTTACCTTCGGGGTCCTCCTAGGCCCCCCTGATAAAACTTAGGAGGTCAGGGGGTCTTTACCCCGCCCCCTTTTATAGTTTTCCCCTTTTGTTTTTCACCTCTTGTGTCTCGGTTCTACTGAGACACAAGATGGCGGACTCTCCGGACCGTTTGGAATGTTCACAGACACCCGAGAGCCAATCAGCTTTCCACTCGCGCACTTCCGTGTCGTGCCAGGTGCACTCCCCGGTACGCGTACCTGTAAGCGCTCGAAGCGCGCATATAGATATATATGTGTTTTTGAAGTTAATTTTCATAAAAACCACTGGAGCAATTTTCACCAAATATAGAAAAGGCACTTCTGCTTACCAGTTCCTACAATTTTGCCAAGTTTGGTGTAATTCCGTTCAGCCGTTCGGGCTGTAGCCGTGTCTAATCGTCATATGGAAATTACCATGGGGAAAACACGTTTTAGGACCGCCCTTTTTTCTCAGCCCCCGCATGACGAATTCCCCCAAAACTTCCAGGGAAGGAGCGGAGTGGAGCTGGCCTAAATGTTGGAAAATTAAACGCAAATACCTCAACCGGCGCCAAATTTACTCCCAGTAGAATGTTGGGGATTTCCTATGGTAGCTAGGTCCTAACTATATATACCTACTGGCTATCGCCAGTAGGTAATATATATATATATATATATATATTACCTACTGGCGGTCGCCAGTAGGTATATATAGTTAGGATTTTTTTCCTATGGGACTTTTGAAAATTCTATGTCTAATAACTTTGTCGTTTGTGGACGGAATCGGCTGAAATTTTCAGGTAAATGGCACATTTTGTTTCTGAACAGCCCTTGAAAATTTGGGGGGGTTTCGTCCAGGGGGCCGAGAAAAAAGGGGGGTCCCAAAACGTGTTTTTCCCATGTTAATTTCCATAGGGCGTTTGGCCTCACTTTTAGCTCGAACGGCTGAATGGATTTGCACGAAACTTGGCAAAATTGTAGGGACTGTTAGCCCGATGTGCCTTTGCTGGGTCTCAATATATGTGTTCCAGTGGATTTTGTGAAATTAATGTTTTAAAAAATGTATATATCTGTGACAGCGTCCTGGATAGCGCACCAGTTTGCGTACTTTTCGCGTAACGGAGCTTTGCGAAGCGAAGCTGATTGGCTCTCCGGTGTCTGTCAACATTCTAAACAGTCCGTAGCGGCCGCCATTTTGTCTCTCGGTAGGATCGAGAGACAAGAGGAGGCCAAAACGAAGGGGGAAATAAAGGAAAGGGGGCAAGGTAGACCCCTTCTGACCCCCTAGGATTGATGAGGGGGATATTAAAGTGCCCCGCGGGTGCGCCCGGTTCGCGTACCGGAAAGCGGTCTGGGGAGCGTACTATAAGGAAACAAGAATGATCGACTTTTAACTTATTGTATGTTTATTGATTGTTCGTTTTTTTTATTTTTATTTACGTAGCTACATGTAGGTACCAATGCAGAGTCTATAATTTAATAAACGCCGTCTCCTTTGTAAATATCTTGCCTGCTGTTATAGAAGTTATTGTGGTATATGGAATTCATACCATAGTCTGTCTGGAAAGCCGAAAGAACATGGTGGCAGGAGATGATAAAGAGATGTTAAATACACTTTGGGGATTATATAGTGGGAGAAAGGAAGTAACTATGAACAAAGCTAGTATGTAACACCAAAAAGTTGCACAGTATATTTTAAGTCTGACTTCACGTTATAATACATTTGCTACTAGTTTTCAAAATGCATATAAAAATAAATAATGTGTCAAACAATTTTTGAATTAAGAAATTAAAATTTATTTTTCATTTTGTTTTTCAAAATTTAAAAGAAAATCTAAAAAATCGTGATAATTTTTTTCTTCATTTTATAGTAGAAAATCTACTGCATCTACACATTGCACAAGTTCATTATTTATTGTGTCGTCGTAGAAATCCATGTCAACTTGTGTCTCAATTTTTTTTTCTGTTTCAGTTTTCATGTTGTTTTGTTGTTCTTCCATTTTCAATTCTGAAAAATGAATTTTTAAAAAATATATCAGTACAGAAAGGGCATTGTTGGGTTTCAGTACAGATTGGCAGTTTGGTTATTTATATAGTGTTTTTTTCTTTGGGCAGTGTATGGTATCAAATTAGAAGTAGAAATATGAAGAAAATTTTCAAATAAACTATTAGTCAATTCTGAATTATACTATAGAAGTCTAACTCTATCCTTAACTCAAGGCCGGCGCTAGGCATGGGCAGCGTGGGCTGCCGCTCATGGTCTCGCACTCAGCCCACCAGCATGGGGCCACGCACTGGTGATGTGTCCTTTTGTTTTCCTGGAGATCTATCATAAAGAAAGGTGTCGCCTGCAATTAAGGTCTATTGCAGGGGGCCCCCTCCTTGGGCCTCTCATGGATGGTGTCAAGAGGTATAGGGGAGGGAGAAGGAGACGCTCCCTCAATTGCAAGGAGACCATTCACAGACACTGTGGGGGCCCCATTGTCTAGCATTTTTGCGCACCCACAGTTTTAACTTTTAGACCACAATCAATTCTCACACCTATGAAGGTGTGAGAAATGCGTGTGGAGTAAAAGTTAAAACTGTGGGGGCGTCAAAATGCTGGACAATGGGGCCCCCTCAGTGTCTGTGAATGTTCTCCTTGCAAGGGGCCACTTATGTAAATTAGAGGGGGCCTCGCGCACGTTCCCTTTTAGCCCATGGTCTTGCAAATCCTAGGACTGGCCCTGCCATAACTAAAACAGAGAAGTCTATTTTTTTCTATAAGTATTACAGAGTGATAGAATATAATTGTCAGAAAATGTTTTTCTAATTAGCTTTCAGTACAGAACATACTTCAGTTTTATAAATAATATCTTACCTTTTAAATATAAGTTGAAGTTATCAGTTGATTTTTTGTTATGCACTTCACGAAGTAGTAGTCAAAATGGGTGTGTTTCTCTCTCTTTGTATATATATATTCAGGTACATAACCAATGAAATGTCATGATATAATAGTAGAAATTGAAAGTAATCTTTAATTGGTTGTCATTTCCAACACTTCCGATATGTTTTGTGAAGTAATTTACCTCAGGGATTTTAGAGAGTTCTACATGCTAAATGGCTAAATGGTATTCCAACAATATTTGTGAAAATGGTAGGGATTGGTATGTAGTATGAGCTAATGTTTAATTGGTGAAAGTGTCTCCAGTTGTTTTTCTGTAAATTACTTTCCCACCTTTTTTGAGCGAGTGCTTGTCAGTGTGTTTCCCGGTACGCGAACTTGCAGCGTTACGGGAGTCCTCCATTTTGTGTTTCGGTAGAATTGAGATACAAGATGGAGGGTAAATAATGATCAGAATGGGTAGATTGGGGTAGTTTAGACGTATCCTGTCTCCCTAAGTTTTCCGAGGGTGGCTCAGGAGGCTCATATTTGTCGTTAAAAAAAAATTGGGTTTTTTTCGCGTGGTTAGCTGCCGGTGCGCGAACTAGTTAGCGTACCGGAAAGCGAATATAGGTGAAAATAAGTGAAAAAAGGTACATTCGAAATTTCAAAAGAGTACATTAAGTTAAGGTAGCTCTGAAAAGAGCTTTTGGGTTTTGTGTATGTTCTAGAAACTTATAAGTAGGAACCAATACACATTATTAAATTTAGTATGAAAACTTTGTTCCCCTCATCTGAGAAATGCACGCCATCTCCTCTGTAGATATCTTGCATGTAGTAACGCAAGTTATTGTTGTAGATGCAGCCCATTCCATGGTCCCTCATGTAAGCTGAAACAGACTTATTTACATGCTTCCTCGATTTTTTTATTTGTGGACAAAATTGATTGGACCACCTCCATTTTTGTCTTTGGCATATATTGGAATATACCAAGGCCGTTTGAGGAAAAAGTGTCATCAAATGCTCAAAGATGTCCTTTAGGAGCATTTCCAGACCTACCCCAGTCAAAGTGCCTAAATCGTTTCCGCCACTGTGCACTATTATGAGGTCAGGGTTTGGCAAATGTAAAAAGGTTTTCACTAATGGTATCAATTGGTGACATTTCAATCCTCTTCGGCCAATCCATTTAATTTCCACATTTTGTAAATTGAGGTTGTGTAAATTTCTGTTATCAGCATACCTGTGAGCCCAGTGGATGTAGCTATGTCCAAGAATCCAGACTGAAAACATGGCTAGAGGAGTTTTTGCTGCAGTCAGATGAAGAGTGGGAATGAAATGGCAGTTGAAATAGTGAAGTTTGTAATGAAAAAAAACTGTGGAGTTTAAGTGCAAATGATTCATTAGCAGTGATTGGTGTATTTCTATTGCTGAAAACAGAAAGTTAGGGTGCATGGATGTGTTCTTTGAAAGATGTAATTTGAATGGTTAATAAAAAATGATGTTATGAAAGATTTCAGTGGATTAGCAGGTGTACTGAGAGTTCAGAGTTCATTTGAAACATTGTTGTGTGAACTTGTAAACCTGAGAGGTCTGGCAGGCGGTAGTTGCTATGGAAAAGAGGTAGAAAGGGCAGAGGGGGGAAGGGTGTTGATTTGAAAATAGTGAGGGAAGAGTTTTGATTGGCTGACATGAGAGATGTGTGATGAATATCAGCGTTTCAGTGCCTTTGTTGGTTCCAGCCTCTGGAGTGCATACCTTTAATTCTGCTAAAGAATAATTGGTGTGTTTCTGAGTCTGTTTTGAATTTCAAAAAGAATTTGTAAAGGTGAGTTATCGTTTATATATTTTAGATAAAGACTAGTATGCTTTTTTGCGTAAATAAGAAAGTCAGCTGTGTATTTAAAATGATGTTTTGCGTCAAGTGTTTTGCATTCTGCTTTCAAAGGATTTTGGATTCTTTTACCAATTGTAATTGTAGATAATGTAAATTATTAGTACTGACAAGGTGTGTATGTACATAGGAGCTGTGCTGTGTTTTCAAATTATGATCGGAAAATCGTTTTTAAGGAAAAGGCATGCTTTAAAAAATTATGAGAAACTATGTACTTGTGATGTGACTCCTGCAATGCGTCGCTTTTGCGGAACAGATATATGATGCTTTTGTGTTGGTATTGTTACGGTGTATATGTAAAAAATGATGCATAAGTGTTGCACGGGCATTGTAAATACTCTCCTATGTGTGCTTAGCAATTTCAAGTCACTTCCCCCGGGTTCAAGGGCCTTGTGAATACGTCCCCATGTGTGTCCGGTCATTTGAAGTCATTTTCCCCGTAGTGCAAGGCCCTTGTAAATACGCCCCCATGTGTGCCTGAAAAATGTTCATTTTGATTGTTTGAGTTACATAGCCATGTTAAAAGTTATTGAAAAAAAGGTGCAAGTTCCTTAAAAAAACTTTTTGATGTGTATCAGGGCATCTTAAGTCTGTTCCGCATGAATGTAGGTGTATTATTGTTTTACATAAAAGGTTTAAAAACTTTGTTTGAAATCAAATGCATGCATACTTAGGGCCCGATGTAGGTGGTTGTTTCAGGTCATTTACCGACCGGTTACGGACGATTTCGGCCGTTTCCGACCGGTAAATGGCCAATCGGTATGTAGGGGCCTAAATCCAAGGCCACATGTATATTTTAAATGATGTTTTGCGTCAAGTGTTTGCATTATGCTTTGAAAGGCGATTTTGCATTTTTTTACCAATTGTAATTGTAGTTAATGTAAAGTATTAGTACTGATAAGGTGTGTATGTACATAGGAGCTGTGCTGTGTTTTCAAATTATGACCAGAAGAGTCCTACCTACATATGGGTGGCTTTAAATCGGTATATTTATCGATGTTTTATTTAACCGAATCGGTAAAATTACCGATTCGGTAATTTTACCGATTCGGTAATATATTGCCCCTTACATGACAAATTTTGTTATCTGGTCGGTAACGGCCGAAAATACAGTTTTTCGGTCGTTACCGACCGACCTACATCTGGCCCTTAAAGTCTTAGAGACAGATTTATGATGGTTGTGCGCCTCTTTTGTGCTGTTGGTGCGTCACTTTTGTAATGCAGGAGAGATTTACAAGAAGCACCATGTTGCAAAACAGCAGCCGCGGGTCGTGGAGGGAGTTACGGTGGGGCAGGCATGCAGGGAGGGTGAGGGGCAGGGTGGAGGGACGTAAACACTGGCATATGGATTATTGCAGGTAAGTACACAGTTTAATGTGTGTAAAGTTTCATGTGGGCTTTTTTTTGCAGGGTGGGTAGTCATTTGCATGAAAGCCCTGTAATACTATCACTATCATAGTAAAATTAAAAAAAATTTGCTGAATCAAATTCTTACTGTTGATTTACTGTTTGGTATTAGTGGTTAATAGCATTTTTTATTATATTTTACCACAGATTCAACTGCAGATTATTGAGAAATTAGACAATGCCATCTAAAGATAGACTCCGAAAGTCTACGAAACGTCAAAGACAGCAGATTACTACATTTTTGCAGCAGTCCTCTACATTTAAATCATCTCAACGCACGAAGAAAACTTCGGGTAAGCGAACGAAATCATTTCTTAGAAACATTTGTAGAAACAAAAGTATAACTACAGAACAAGTTTTAGTGCCGAAAAAGAGAGCCAATTTAAATGGAAAGGAAAGGCCCGTCAAAAAAGTTTCTGCTACAGCTGGAGATAACTCTGTGCATGGCAGTAGAAGGGAAAATGTATTCAGGGACATTCGTAGGCGAATGTTTCGCAATAGGGTAATTGTCAATTTGCTAAAACAATTCAAGAAAGGCCAACAGAAAGCGGCATTTTATAAGAAAAAGAAAAATGTAGAGAAAATTATTGATCAGGCTTTCGAAATTAAGCGAAAGTTATTTATTTTGGTAATTAATAGAATTAGGAAACTAAACAAGGTAATCTATGTTTTCAAATCTAATAGTGGATGGAAGAGAGAAGTAAATCGAACTAATTTTTGTGATGTTTTCTCAGGAGAATGGATGCATAGTTCAAATAGTGAGGCATTTTTTAATGAGAAGAGTTATTTTCAGGACAATGATTTGGTGCATGCAGTTGACACCAGTGGTCGAGCTTATGAGGTGAAAGACGGTCAACCGGTTGAAAAAGAAATACTTGTGTCTGCAGATGCAGAAGAGGCGTTAAGTGATGAGGTTTTAGGGAGACGTCCTAAGGGACCAGTGTACATCTGGAAGTGTAGTTCTATTTGCAGTGTGCGACAGGATTCCATCAATTTGCTTTGTGATTTTATACGGACATTTCATAAGAAAAGTGTAAAGCAAAAAATAAAGATGTTGCAAGAATTAGATCCTTGCAGAGTGAGACAAGTGACAGGTTTGCGTGGTCATTCACTGGCTTATCTTTCCAAGAGAGTATGCCAGAGTGTATTTCATCATTTCAGGATGCTAGCAGTGCATCATAATAAAGTGAGGAAATTAGTGAGAATGTTGTATTATGCTAAGAGTCCAGCAATTATGCTTAAACAATTAAGCAGCGCTCTTTTGCATGGTTCTGAAGTAGATGTGAAGAATATTTGTCAAGAAATTGAGTTCTGTTACTTTGCTGGTAAAGAGAACAATGTTGATATTGAACCACTAGAAGAAGGTAATGTGGAAGACAGTGTACAGATTTTCAGTACAGATAAGTTTCATAAGGAAATTTCCACGTTTATGGTGAAATCAAGTGAGAGGCCTAATTTCACTTGTGTGTGTTGTCGACGGACTTATTATAAGAATCAGACTAAGTTAGTGGATATATATGCAAAAAGTGATATGGAAAACAATAGTGAATGGAAGGATTTTGCCACATACTTGATGGTAGAAAATTGTTTTGATTTGGGAGCGGACCAACGTATGTGTACTTATTGTTTTAACAAATTGAACCAAAACCAGATGCCTGCTAGAGCGGTTCATAATAATCTGGAATTAGATGACATTCTTTCTGAATTGAAGGATTTAAATACTTATGAATCTATTTTGATTCAAAGTGTCCATCCATTCCAGGCTATTGTACGAATGGAGCCAAAGACTGGGAAGTTGCCTCCATCAGATTTACAGAGAGGATTAAAGGGAAGGGTTGTTTATTTGCCTTTGGATTTGAAGAAAAACATTAATACAATAGGAGTAGAGAAAGTGGAAGAGGAACCTCTGGTTATCATAGTCAATGGTGTTCCGACAAAGAGTAAGAAAATCTGGCAAGATTTAGTGGATGTTAGAAAAGTCAAAAAGGCAACATTGTATTTGATAAAAAACAATAAGTACTACAAGAATGTGTGTGTTGCAGAAGAGGAAGTAAGTGATGAAGAGGACAGCGATTTGTGTCCTGGACAAATTGAGAAAGTAGAAGCCTCTAAAAAGGAAGAAATATATGAACATTATAGTGTTCATCCTTTGCATTCCAATGAAGTCATGGGGAATGCTATTGAGTTGTTTCAAATGAAACAAGCCAAAGGGAGTCCCATTAGTGTTTGGGAGGAAAGTTTGGAAGCTCAATGTTTTCCACAGTTATTTCCTACAGGTCGAGGAGGACGATATGATGAGCGACCTGTTCAAGTTCCTGCTTCAGAATACCGGACTTTACGATTGTATACAGAAGATGCTAGGTTTTGACAATGCATTCCCTATTTGTTTCATCTCCTGTTTGAAAGCGATCTGTCTGGACTGTCATATGCAGTGAACCACATCTTGAAAAGTGGTATACAGATGCGAAACATCTCGGCAAGGGACTTTATGGATAAAGTCAATGTCCAAGACAGTATTTTGGATTCTCACCTAATTATTCTCATGGCGTGTCAGCGTGGTACTAATGAGTACTGGTTCCGTCGTCATGGTGATTTAAAATGTATGCTGAGGAACTTAGGAACTCCGACATGGTTCCTCACTCTCAGCTGTGCCGAGTATAGCTGGGAAGACTTACTTGAATTTCTACGAGAGGCAAATGGAAACATTGAAAATATTGAATTCAAGACACCCGGAGAACTGTGCTCTTTAGATCCAGTGAATGTATGCAGGTACTTCAATCATAGATTTGAAGCTATGATGTCTTTCATCATGAATAGGAAGAATCCACCTCTTGGAGAGGTGTTGGATTTTTTCTGGAGAAAGGAGTACCAAGCAAGAGGTGCTCCTCATATACATATGCTGCTATGGATCAAGGATGCACCTAAATTTGGAACAGATCCGGATGACTTAGTGATGAGTTTCATAGAACAGTATTCTACGTGTGCTGTTCCAAACGCAAAGGAGAAGAAAAGCCTAAGAGAACAAGTTCTACGTTTCCAAAGCCATCGTTGTGGAAAGTACTGTCGTCGTAAATTCAGAAACAAGGACAAGTTCTACACCAAATGTCGTTTCAACTTTCCACGACCGGTGATTTCTAAAGGAAGAGTAAACAGTTTGATGTCTTCACTGCGACATAATGTGACGAGGAAATCACCCAAAAACACATACAATTTGAAAAGAAACGAAGAGTCCAAGTACATCAACGACTACAACCCTGTGATTTTGTCCATGTGGAATGCTAACATGGATATACAGTTTGTGGCTGACAACTGTATGGCTGTGGCTCGGTATGTGACATCTTACATCACCAAAAAAGAAAAGACAGAATTGAAGGATATGTGGGAGGATATTTCCCATGAAAAGAGCCTCAGCAAGAAGTTGTACAGTTTCAGTTTGAAGATGTTGTCGCATCGAGAAATCGGAGCTTACGAATGTTCTGACCGCTTGTCTTCAGCAAGTCTCTATGCCAAATCCAGGAGTATCGTTTGGGCGAGTCTTGGTCTTGCTGCAACGCGAAATCGAGTTCTAAAACCTGTCCGGGAAATTGAGTATTTGGCGGAAAAGGAGCCAAACAGTACCGACATTTTGAAGACCAACATGTTGGATACATATTATCCAAAATCGAAGCAGTCACCTGGAGAATGCTTGTCTGTATGATGTTCATCAAAGAAGATATCGATAAAGGAGTGTATGCTGTAATTGGAAGTGAAGGATGTCTGGTCAAGCAAAAAAAATGTCAATTGATAAATCATCGAAAATTGGATTGTGAATCTTCCGAAAGAAAAGAGTTTTTCTATTTAGCTCTTTTGCAACTTTTCAAGCCTTGGCGTGCAGAAGAGGAACTGCTTGGGGATTTTCTCTGTTACGAAGACTCCTTCAATGCAACCAAGGAGTCCATAGAATGTCCTGTTTTTCCCAAATATCTACAAATGTTGAATGCAGAAATTGAGCAGGAAGCAACAATTGCAGCCGAGATTGCTAGAGACAGTTCTCAGGACAGTCAGAGTTCTGTTTCATTGAGTCAGGATCCACTAGGAGAACCAGTTATCGAAAATGAAGCTGCCACTGCCATGATTGAAGTGGAAAGAGCCATGGCACATGCTCAGAAGGATGCAGTTAACTTAGAAGAATTGGAAAGACAACTCAACGTTGAGCAGAGGAAAATATATGACGAAGTTACCAGCCAAATTGATCATGGATTAAGTCATGAGAAGGAAGAGTACTCATGTACGTCGTTGAAGCCTGTCCGACTGTACGTGAGTGGAGAAGCAGGAACTTGAAAAAGTTTCCTCATTAAAGCAATTTCATGTTATCTGCAGAAAAGGACTGAATCATCGCTGTCTTGCGTTGTGACCGCTCCAACTGGACTGGCACCTCATAACATTAAAGGGATTACTTTGCATCGGTTACTGATGCTGCCAGTGGAGCATGATAACAAATTACAATACCACAAGTTATTAGAGATGCTTGTTGTGAAGCATCTAGAGTCCTGAAGAAGATGAAACTTCTTATCATTGACGAAGTAAGCATGGTTTCAAATGTCATGCTTGCTTTTGTGCATTTGAGAATGCAGGAAGTTCTTAAAACAGAGTATGATGTGTTATTCGGTGGCAAACACATCATTGTTTTTGGTGATCTTCTGCAGCTGACACAAGTGAAAGGACAACCAGTGTTTAAACTGCTTACACATGAAGATACCAAGAAGTGCCTAGGGAGCATTGGCAATGTTAACATATGGTTAAACTTCAGTTATGCTGAGCTGCATGAAAATATGTGTCAGGCGAAGGACGAAGATTACAAGAATATTCTGCAAGATGTTAGAATCGGGAAAGTGACTGAGCGTGGTAAAGAAGCTTTACATGCACGCTTACTGTCAAATTTATATCCAGAAAAAGACGTTTTGCCAGAGGATATTTTTCAGAAAATTACTGAGAAGAAATCTGGAATATGTTTGATGCCAACTCTTGCAGAATGTTTCATCTTCAACAACAAAATGTTGAATTTAGAAAAACAAGACATTGTAAAACTTGAAGCTATTGACAAAATAGAGCATATGGGAGCAACAATTATTTTGTCAGAGAATTTGAAATCTAAATTGGATTCATTAGAGAAGACTATATGTAAAACTGCGGGTTTTGAAAAGACTTTGAATGTATGCTTAAATTGCCGAATAATTTTGAGAAGGAATTTACATGTTGAAAGAGGTCTGGTAAACGGATCAATGGGTAATGTTGTTGATTTTGAGAGATACAGAAGTAGAGATGGAATTGAATTTTTAAAAATTAAATTTGATGGCATTGAGGAAGTACAGCTAATTGGTCGTTGCTCTGCTAGGTTTTTGCTTGTTAAAGACTTATATGTTCGCCATAAGCAGTTTCCTGTTTGCTTGGCATATGCGGTGACAATCCATAAATCGCAAGTTTTAAGTGTAGACACTGCTTTGGGGAATATTGGCAGTTCTGTGTTCAAGGAGGGTATGGCTTATGTAGCATTGTCACGAGTCAGAACTTTATCGGGATTGTACTTGATTGACTGTGATGTCACAAACATTTGTGCGGATCTAGATTGTGTTAAGGAATACAATAGGTTAAGAAGAGAGTATGCGCCACATTTGCCTCAATATCCTTTGTTTGAGAAACGTGTGGTAGGCTGGAAACGAAGAAATATCAGTAATAGTAGGGAGGTTGATGCAAAAAGACCAAAAGTCGATGAACCCAAAAGTGGAAGCAGCAATAAAATGAATTCTGTTGAAAATGTTGTTGGTTTTAAATTTGAAAATAGTTCTCGTGTCAACTGCTATGCTAATGTAGTTGTTAATGTTCTCTTTTCACTAGAGACTTTCAAAGAACAGATTGTGATCAATTCGGAACAAAGTTTCTGCTGTTTTTTGAATTCTGTGTTAGAAAAATGTAGTGTTGATAAAACGAGAGTAGAAAGTGTGTCTGGAATTCGTTTTCTGTTAGACGAATGTTCAGGTCAAACAGAATTCTCTGAAAATATTCAGCAGGATTGTCAGGAGTTTTTAATGTATATGCTTGATGTATTGCAAGATGAAGGTGTAGATGTAGATTATCTATTTGGCCTTTCTTATCAATGGCAACATGACTGCGAGAACTGTAGGCTATCAAGTACTAATAGTGTAGACTCAGAAAGATTTATATATTTAACTTTGCCTGACAGTAAATCAGTATCCTTCAATAAGCTAGTAAAGGCAGCCGATCAAAATATGGAGTGCAGCCAATGTAAGTCTGGAATGCTGTCCACGTTAATTTTACGAAGTTATGGCCAGTATGTCATTTTAATGTTCCAACGATGTAGGCCTGATGGAACTAAATTGACAACTTTAATTAATAATTTTGTGGCTTCGCAGTTGTCAATATCAGGAAGGACTTTTAAAACTACTGCAATTATATATCATAATGGTCCTTCAACTAATTCAGGACATTATACAGCCTATTTGAAATCTGGAAACGGCTGGTCATTCTGCAATGATTCTGTTTTAACTTTACAAAAAAGATTGCCTTTCCACCTTCAAAATTCTTACCTGGTGTTCTTACAACCAAAATTTTAGGAAAAAAAGCTTGGGATTTGTTCAGAGGAATTTCAAGATGTTCTAATGGCTCCTACTCTATATGGCCTTGTGGATAATTGTAGTACAGAGCGAAAACTGTTTGTTTTTATAAGCAAAGTCAAGTAACAGATCAAAATAAGGAGTAGAGGAAATGTAAGTCTGCAATGCTGTCCACATTATTTATGGAAACTTATGGATGAAATGTCATTTTACAATTTCAACTACATAAACTGGAAGAAATAATTTATCCAGTCTAATTAAAAATGTTTGGCTACATAATCATCGATTTCAGGAAGAACATTTGCAACTGCAGCTATTATATAATATACTGGTCCTTTGACAACATTTGGATATTACACAGCTTATTTAAAATTTATAAAATGGCTAGTCTTTCAGCAAACATTACTAATTGACTATGAAGCAATGTTGCCTTTTGACTTGATTTTTGAAGTCAGAATTTAGGGTAGGTAATTGGACTATAATGATTCTAGGTGTTGCTGTAACTTAGTCTGCTGTTTCAAATTGCTTTGTATGTCTCAGTTTTCTTAAAACAATTGAGTTTATCTTTCAGAAAGTGGCGGGCAGAAAATAGTAACAGCACAACAGAGTATAAGCTGTTCATAGGATATCCTTTGACGTCATAGAAAGTAAGTTACTTTGGAGGAGTTCTTATTTCTGCTTAGTTATATTATTTGGGTTTTTTAAACACAATCATTTTGATTGTGGTTTTTTTTCCCCGCTGTTATATGATGAATACCTTCAACTCACTGTTTTCAGTGAAATTTGATATTTTCTGATAACAGCAAAAATAAACCATTAAATATGTTTAATTAATTTTCTACTTTGAATTGTGATTTCTAATATATATATGGATTGGTGTGGCTCACTGGTTAGAGGTGGCAGACCCGGAAGCAGAGGTCAACCCGGGACCAGGGTTCGATTCCTGACGTGGCAGGGTCTTGGGCCATGGTCAGCGGTCTCGATAATTCTCGCCTCGGTGCCTACTCCAACCATGGGTCCCACTCAGCAACTCTGGGCAATAGCTTGCTTAATCTCTACTAACGGCTCCATCAGCGCCGGGGATGCCTGGCTTCACCTTGGGGATGCCCAGGAGGGATTATCTCTCAGGGAAAGCCAGGATGGGTTCCCCAGCGGTATACAGCGCTGGGACGCCTCTTTGCTGGGGCAGCTGTGCGCTTTACAAGTATACCACATTTAACATTCATTTTGTCTCATGCTCACACTTTTTTTACCACCTTCTATTAATTTAAATTTTTTTGTTCTTTCTTACACAGATTAAAAGTATAAAAAAGATAATTTAGTACGGTAATGACAATTAAAAGGTAAGTGTTTAGTACTCTTTACGTTACATGTCTATCAGATTTAACTTTTATTAGTTCCACTGCTTCTTTTCTTTAACCCTTAGTTTCCTGTCTTTGCTACTTCCTTCATTTCTTTTTCTTTTACTTACTTATACTACTCTTTTCACTTCTTCTATCAGTCCCTCTTTCAACAGTAACTGTGTATTACTCCCTCTATTTGTCTTTCTTTTCACATTACTCTCTGTTTATTTCTTTGTCTTTTTTAAAAAAATATTTTTTTAGTTCGCTCCCGGTTCGCGTACCGGAACGCTAACTGGGAAGCGAATCAAAAGAAATAGAGGATGCTAGAGTGCTAAACATTCTAGCAATTTTTTTGAAAAGAGAAGGTAGTTCTGAAAAAACTTTTTTTATTCTTTTTGATGTTTTATATTTTTTTTGTGTTTTTTTGGAGGAAGGGGAAACAAAAATGATTCACTTCAAAGGGCTCAACAGGAGCAACAAAAAAAAAATACTTTCTTGGACGGTTTGGACATTGATGATTTTCAAATGATGTATTTATTAAAGTAATACTCATCTCTCCGCATGAAATTAATTTTCCACATGCTAGACATGTAAATCTCATCTGCCCAAAGTTCTTTTGGAGATTTGGGACCGTTTCTCTTGCCGCTGACTCACTTATTGCTAAGTCATTGGTGGATATTTTAGCCGGTCGGGGGTTATCCATCAGATTTCGAAGTTGTGCTTTAGAATAATTAAGAGGGTGCCACCTCTCCATGTGCCGATGCATGGTATGATTACCATAGCTATATTTTTTTTCGGTCCCTCTCGAGAGTTTTTTTTGGCAGATGAGGCAGGTAACGTATCTGGCATTAACTTTCTTTTCATGAGAAGGATGAGAAAAAAATTGCCAGATAAAATTCACTTTCATATGGGACGTTCTTGGCATTTCTTTTAGAAAGCCACTTGTCCCTTGCTGCTGTTCCACGTCTTCCTCTTCTTCTTCCTGGTCGAAGATGACCTGGCTAGTCGGTCCTGTCTTCTTTGGTGGTGGTGGAGGTGGTGGAGATCCACCAGCTGCAGCTAATACAAATGCCATGTCTTAGCAAACAAAATCCGGTCTTTCTCTCATAAAAATGAAAGTCGGAGTGAGGAAAAAAGGTGGGACTTTCATCATTTGAGAAAAGAAAATGTTCTAAACCAATGAAAAATGTTTATTTTACGTCATATGCTCAAGCGTTCCATCATTAGGAAACTAAAAGTAAAATGAACCAATGAGAAGTTTTATAAACAAGTCACATGACCTGTTATGCTTACGTTACGCGCTGCGCGCCGCGCCCCGGATCGTTTCCGAGCCTTTACGTTTCACGCCTTGGTTCGCGTTCCAGAAAGCTTCCGGGTGCGCTAATGCAGAACGTCTTAAGGGACATTACGTAGTAACGCAATATGTTGCGTTTACGGGACGCATCGCGATGTGCCTTTCTAACGCGGTATTTGCACTAACGGAACGTTTACCGTTTCGCGGATCGGCAGAGAAACAAGAAAAAATAATTTAAACTATAATATAAATTGAATTTAAAAAATATAATACAAATATATATAAAATATATTTATGAATTAGAATAAGAACATATGTTACAGCTATAGATATTTGCTATTAAAAAACCATTGAAATTCACTGAAAAAACCATAGGTTATAGACCATATATAGTTAGGAATTAGCATTTACAAAACCTTGAAAATTCACTGAAAAAACCATAGGTTATAGACCATATATAGTTAGGGATTAGCATTTACAAAACCTTGAAAATTCACTGAAAAAACCATAGGTTATAGACCATATATAGTTAGGGATTAGCATTTGCAAAACCCTAATTTACTTGCACAAAACCATTGAAATTCGCATATATAGTTAGTTGCACTAACTATATATCGCGCAACCGCAATCCACTGCTGATGATGTCACATATTACATCATTCATGACATGGTCAGTGACATCACTGATGACATCACTGATGACAACTCAAATGACATCACTGACAACATCACTGATGACATCATTCATGTGATAATACGATTAACCTCTTCAGACTCTGATATAACCTTAGATACACTCAGTGTAAACAGACACTCACAGACTGTCACTCATCCATGGAGTTACTCACACACCTAGTCAGTCATGCAAAGAATCAATCACACCTCCATTTCCTCTACTATACAGTTATACACACCTTACTTATTCAAACATATACTAACACATATTTACTCTCTTATACAATCCCTGATACAAGTTCACAATGATCAATACAGCCACTCACACATTCACTGGCTCTTATGCACAGTTATTTATATATGTCAACTCTCACATGTACTGTGTTTTACATATGTACTTACTTTGACATGTAGCACTGAGATATCCATTCACTCACCAATACACTCATGCACACAATCAACCGCCCATACGGCTGTTCCCACATGCACTTTTAACCCATACATCTAGTGAATCAACTGCTCACACATCTATGCACAAAGTCATACACCTCCCAGTCACCCACACACACTCAGTCTCCCATACAAATACTTGGGCAACCAATCAATAACCGATATAGTTACTCATGTAGCTACTGATCAACACATGCAGCAGTTTACAGAACAACAAACATAATGATGCACAAATTAAGACAGTTTAGTCACTAACCCATGCACTCAGTGAGACACATTTAATCACTCTCTCATACAGTCAGTCATGCACCTACTAAATCCTTCATCCAGACACTTATACATCCACTCATTCTTCAATATGTAAGACATATTTTAACTTTACAGAAACATTCAGTCACTGGATGTTATCATCAGTGATGTCATCAGTGATGTCATTTGAGATGTCATCAGTGATGTCATCAGTGATGTCATTTGAGATGTCATCAGTGATGTCATCAGTGATGTCACTGAGCATGTCATGAATGATGTAATATGTGATATCATCAGCAGTGGATTGCGGGTGCGCGATATATAGTTAGCGCATCTAACTATATATGCGAATTTCAATGGTTTTATGCGAGTAAAATAAGGTTTTGCAAATGCTAATCCCTAACTATATATGGGCTAAAACCTATGGTTTTTTCATTGAATTTCAATGGTTTTTTAATAGCAAATATCAAAAGCTGTCAAATGTCAAGTACATGATAGGTAAAAACATTTTCGTGTTTATGCACGTTGATGTGCTTTGAACGCTGCCCCCCCCTCTTTTCTCTTAGCAGTACTCTCTCTTTGCAGATAGTGAAGGGTAGTTAACGCAGGCCTTTGCCCCCGTTGTAATCCGTCATGCCTGCTTCTCTCTCTATTTGATTGATTGCTATCCAAGCATTTACTGTTTTAGAATTGGTTCTCTTTGGTTCATTCTGTATTTACAAACAAGCACAGAGTCGCAATACTCTGTTTAGTCTTTGCAGATAGTGAAAAATTGTTTAAAAAAACAAAAGGAATCGAGCAAAATCAGTAGGCCACTAATGGGATCTGTTTTTGACCTCGCTAAAATAGAAACATTAAGAACAACCCCTCATGAGAAATACGAAACTAGTGAGATGAACTTCTCTCCACACCATGATGGCTGCAAGACAGCTCGGCTCCGCCACCCACCCCGCCCAAAGTAAGGACAAACCCTATGCAAATATTATAAATATATACAACACACCAGCAAAGTAACAGGGTAAAACGTTTTATTAAATAACTATATACATGGCAGCCTGCTGCAACATCGATCCAAATGCCTTTTGGTGACTCTTCCATTGTGAACATTGTCCCACAATCCGTTTGACCTGAAACGATTACACAAATAAAACATTTGTGAGTTTTAAATTTCCGGAGAAGTATAATTCACCAATAGTTTTCTCTGTAGATCTTTTTCCATTAACAATCCCAGTTCCATCACCCGCCCAGGATATCACTACTGTTAGTTGTCATTGTTGCTTCTGTTTTAATAAAAAATGTTTTAAGGTGTTTACTGTTTTTGTTGCGATGTATATATTTATAAGTTATTAAACTGTTATAATCCTACTAATTTTTTTATCGATTATTGCTGTTTCAGATATTCCCTGTCTACAAACAGAGAAGAATAGAAATATTCTGTCTCCCTTTGCAGATAGTGAAGGATAGGTAATGCAGACTTTTGTCCCCCGTTGTAATCCGTCATGCCTGATTGATTGAGATACTGTGCATGGGGTTTTTTAGAAAAGTAGGACTACAGGGGCGCGCTACCTGGGTTAAACGTTACAAAGTGTGTAAGGGACAAACGTGTCTTTGTGTAGTGCGTAAAGAGCAGACGGCAAAACGCCCTTAACCGTCTCAACAGGTCAAAAGACAAGACAATAGTACAACAAATAAGCTCTCGCAACTACAGATGTGTATAACAAGACAGGGTTCAATGACCAACAGTAAAAGGAAACGCAGACGCAGGTTCTTTGGTGTGAAATTTCTTATTACAGCAAGACGTTGGTTTTTCTCCAGACTTAAGAATGATATCAAACGCCGACACGTGTTTCGTCGTGTACGGGTGAGTCAAACACGACTCTTCAGGGCTGATAATACAAAACAATGTAGGCAAATTTTAGTCTAGGTATGCACAGATTAGATACTGCATATGGTGACAAAAGTGTAGCCAACATGCAGTTTGACGTGCGTTTGTGTCGCACATGATAGGTGAAAATCGGTGACAGTACTTGCATATTCAGTCAAGTGCTCGGTCTATGGTACTAAAGTGTACGAGTAAGTGAAAGATAAAACTTGAAGACCTTGGTGTGGTCATGAGTCACTTGTACACAGTGGTCCTAAAATTATGAGGGTGTCCGTCGTGATGGTGAGTAAAAACGTGAGATGCACTGCTTCTATTATTACTAAGACATAAGTGAGGAGGTGTTGTGTGACCTCATAGCGTGGCAGTGACAAAGTGCATATACTGACTAAAGATCCAGAAAGCACAAGTTCATGCAAAGTCTGATGTTCTAGGGATGATATTTATTACCTTATACTCCCAATCCACAGTGTGGTTGGAGTAAGTCTGGGTCTTTAAAAGCTCAGTTATAGGCTATATTGTGAGAAAAAAGAAAAAAAAAGGGCAAAAAGATTCATGAGGAGGCTTCTAAAGGAAATAATGGGGTGTCTGTTTGAATAGAGTTTAGGCCAGCACAAAATACTATTCCTTACCAATGGGTATTTAGTGTGTTCATATACAGATGAAACTGGTTGATAAGGTGGTTAATTGCGGTAAGAGAATGGAGTTGTCTAATCCCATAGGTAGTCTTGTTCAGATTGTAAAAGCGCTATATGTAGGAAAAAAGGAAAGATATGGACATCATGTGTCACCATTATATAGCGCTAAAGAATTTTTTAAAACAACTATTTCTGACTGTAGATATATTGTGCAGTGCCAGCCCAGCCGTTCTATACAAGAAACAATATTGCGGATAAAAATAGATGGGGGAGGGATTTATTAGGGATCGGTTCGTTTTACCTGTATCCTGTTTTGTCATCAGGCGGTAAGCCGGGAGGGGATTCTTGAAAAATGCCGGCTTGAGGAAACGAGTCTGTCTCCTCTGAGGCGGTGCGCTGTCAAGTAAAGACAAGACATCGTAAGGGTAGTCGTCCATAAGGACCATATGTTGGGAGCAAGTGTGCTCATAAAGTACTGCGCAAAAGACGGGTTAACGTCAGGTAGTGAAGCAGAAAAGTCGCTCTTACCCGCTTCGTGTAATCCCTCCTCTGTTTGTTCCCGGCGGTCGTCTCTCGTGTACGAACACGTGACCCCGGGAGAGGAGGGATTAAATGGTAGAGAAACGACATAGAAAACGTCTTAACGGCGAGGCAGAAACCAGCGCCATTGTTAAGAGGTGAATTGCATGGTGAGAGAAGGGCATCTATGTTTTTGTCCAAAGTTAGATTTACGGCGATTGGTGTGAAAACACTCGCGTGTTTCAGTTAGACCAAAGGTCCCGATATTACCAAAAAAGGGGCAGTTAATTAACAAGATAATTGCTATTACCAGCAATTAAATATAGCTTCATTTCTTGTATCAGAATAAAGTTATTACAATGACACTAGTAATGTGTGTCGGTTTCATGAGTCCATTGTAAGCTGTTTAAGTCTAGTGAAAAACGTATAAAAGAAAAGGTATGGCGTAGAGCATGCAGAATCACCCCAAATGTGGCCGGATCATTCATACATATGGTGCATGTTTAGGAGAAAGTGTATAGACTCGTGTTCAAGGTGACAAAATGAAGAGGATACGTCATACCCTTGTACATTTGAATCTAAACAAGTGTGTCTATACAATTTGTTTCAACATGTGAAATCTGAGAACATGTATGACAGATGGTCAACAAGTCTAAAAACGATGGTCAGCAAGTCAAAGACTTTGTGACAAAAAGACATATAGCCCTATGTATTAATAAACAATACAAATACAAAACAAAGTTGTCTTAATACATTAAAATACAGTGGTAGAAAACATATCACTCCTAGAGAGAGAAAAAATCTCATTGTTATCTTCAAATGTTATGCTCTTGGAATTCAGAATTACGGAGTGGGAAAAAGATGTTTTCACCAAGACTGTAAGCAGTGTGCACCAAGGATCCCCCCGGTGAGAATCTAGTCCCCCAGGAAATACTGCAGCTCAGAATCGTAGTTAAGCCCATGTTCTACGCTACGTAAGCGCATGATCCATGTCGCCTCCCTGCGCCTGAGCATCAGTTCCCGGTTGCCCCCTCTAATATTGAGGGGAATTAAATCAATTCCAAAAACACGTACTTTGATGTCGTCCTCATTGGGTTGACACTCTGCGATATGAAGGGCTACTGGGTATCTAGCGTCCCTCCTTTGTATAGCTCTCATATGTTCAGCTATCCTCTCTTTTAGGGCCCTAATGGTGCTCCCTACATATATCTTGCCACATTTACATTCAATGATATACACTACGAACTTGCTAAGGCAAGTGATGTTGTGTTTTATCTGGTAGACCATTCCATCATGACTAGCAAAGTTTATTGTACCGTGTTTACCCCATCTGCACATAGTACAGAATCCACATCTGTAGAAGCCAAGGCCACGTGTGGATAGCCAGTTCTGTGCTGTGGTGTTGCGGGGAACGGTGGGACTCAGTTTATTCCTCAAGGTGAAACCTTTCCTGTAAGTGATGGAGGGTCTGTCAGATAAAAATTCCTTAAGTGTGGCGTCCTCTAATAGAAGTTTCCAATGTCTGTTAAGACTCTTCCTAGTATGTTGGTTCAATGCATTAAATTCAGTTATAAATCTTACATTTTGGTCAGAGGTTTTCACCTCAGTACGTGTTTTGAGACAATCAGGTCTTGTGATGGCCTTTGTTTTTGTCCCAGCTTTTCTGAGGGTAGTTTTCGAGTAACCTCTGTTAAGAAATCTGTTATTCATGCTAGTGATACAGTTGTCCAGTTCACAGGCTTCACTACAGTTCCGTTTGGCCCTGAGAAATTCCCCATAAGGGATTGATCGTATTTGATGCTCGGGATGAAAGCTGGAAGCATGTAGTACAGAATTACATGCTGTGGGTTTTCTAAAAAGTTTCGAGTGCAGATGATTGTCCTTGACATAAAACTCCAGATCTAAAAACTCGATATTGGTTAAGCTATAATGCATTGTGAAACTTATTTCCCAAGTGTTGGTGTTGAGGTGTTCAAGAAAGGATTGAAGAAGTTCCTCGGTCCCGGACCAAAGGAGAAAACAGTCATCTATGTATCGGCCCCAGAAGACTATAGAGTCAGTGTATTGTCTCCCTTCGGAGCCCCAAATGAGATCAGCCTCTAATGCTCCCATAAAGAGATTTGCAAAAGAGGGTGAAAATTTGGAGCCCATAGCAACTCCTTTCTTTTGCCTGTACCATTTTCGATCAAACATGAAGAAGTTGTTCTCCAAGATGATCTTCATCATTTGAATCAACATATTGGTGTGTGCCCATAGTGTGCTTTCTGGATCTTTAGTCAGTATATGCACTTTGTCACTGCCACGCTATGAGGTCACACAACACCTCCTCACTTATGTCTTAGTAATAATAGAAGCAGTGCATCTCACGTTTTTACTCACCATCACGACGGACACCCTCATAATTTTAGGACCACTGTGTACAAGTGACTCATGACCACACCAAGGTCTTCAAGTTTTATCTTTCACTTACTCGTACACTTTAGCACCATAGACCGAGCACTTGACTGAATATGCAAGTACTGTCACCGATTTTCACCTATCATGTGCGACACAAACGCACGTCAAACTGCATGTTGGCTACACTTTTGTCACCATATGCAGTATCTAATCTATGCATACCTAGACTAAAATTTGCCTACATTGTTTTGTATTATCAGCCCTGAAGAGTCGTGTTTGACTCACCCGTACACGACGAAACACGTGTCGGCGTTTGATATCATTCTTAAGTCTGGAGAAAAACCAACGTCTTGCTGTAATAAGAAATTTCACACCAAAGAACCTGCGTCTGCGTTTCCTTTTACTGTTGGTCATTGAACCCTGTCTTGTTATACACATCTGTAGTTGCGAGAGCTTATTTGTTGTACTAATGCCTGATTGATTGATTGGCTGGACATTTATTGTTCAAGGAATAGTTCTTTCGAGGTACTCTCTGTTTGCAAATAACGTGGAATAGAAATATTCTGTCTAGTCTTTGCAAGTAGTGAAGGAAGGGTAATGCGGACCTTTGTCCCCCGTTGTAATCTGTCATGCCCATCTACTCCCCACTGATTGAGAAACTAGTTCCACCCGGACCATTTATTAGAGGTACATCATCTGACTCAACCGTAGAGAACCCCTAATAAAGAAGACATATGTAAAATACGAAGTAATCCCTGTATCCTGTTAAACAGAAACTTTAGCATGAAACACACTTGAAAAGGAATGGAAAGAAATCGAACAAAATCAGTAGGCCACTGATGAGTTTTTGACTTCGCTAGAAATAAGAAACATGAAAGTGGTGAAAGAAGCCAAGCTTGACGTTATGGCAGCCACAAGGTAGCTAGGCTCCGCCACCCCCCCACTGCTCCAAGCATGTCTGTCCCACCGCCCGCCACGCCCAATAACGGTAACATGAAATAAATACAAATCAGCAGATACCTACCCCCATTCCGGAAACTCCCGAAGTGCAACAGGTTCGCGGCTACGCCCATCCGGAAGACGAGGCCTTCGGCACGTGTAGGGCGAGTCCTGCTGGCAGCCGTCGGCCGGGGAGGTCATCCCGTAAGGTAGGCCAGGAGAGGAGCCGAGGCCGACGGGATTCTTCTTCTTTCTTAGATAATGGCTGCGACAACGGGGGGGGATGTCTTGCACATGCCACCGACCCCCCCCCCCCTCGTATCTCCTGGTCTGGCCCCGGCTTGATATGAGCTCCCCGTTTGGGCCTGAAGCGGCGCCCTGCAGGCCACGGGAGGGGATGTCTTGCCTCTGCCTCCGACCCCCCCCCTCTTATCGCCTGGTCCGGACATCACGGATATCAACGCCAGGTGTTGGCGTGGGGTGCGCTGGGAGGGAGAGGCAGCGCGAACAAGCCTCTCCCACCCCCACAGGTGAGGGCCCCTCGGCTGCACCCCCAACGCTCCACTCACCCAACAAAAGGGTTCTTCCACTCTTGCGATACAGCGACGCTGCATTCACCCGACAAAAGGGTTCCTCCACTCTTGCGATGCAGCGACGCTCCACTCACCCAACAAAAGGGTTTCTCCACTCTTGCGATGCAGCGACGCTGCACTCACCCGACAAAAGGTCTTGTCCACTATTGCGAGGCAATGATGCTCCGCTCACCCAGCGGGGGTCTCGTCCACTGTTGCGGTGCAACGGCGCTTCTGAGTTCAACTAGAAAATGAGTCCTGCATCCAGAAACGTTCTCCTCAACTTTGAAGATTCTATAAGAGCCACGGGGGCCGCCGACCCCCGATGGGGAATGACTGCCATTATCACCCACGGAACGACCACGACGTAGCCGTGGGACGTCGGGGCGCTCATGCCGGCGCCGGCCTCAGTCTTGAAATCACCAAAATCCTGCAAGACTACCAACTTGATCAGTTCCGGTGGGACACCAGTATGACCCGGTAGGAGAGATTTTTACCTCCCACCCCTCTTTGACTGATGGTTCATGTCGCCAGTCCCCTCTACTACCCTTCAACGAAAACTTTTAGACTGCCGAAAGAGGTCCCGGTCCAACCACGAGTTGGTGCAGACATTTTGACTATTCTTGGACCTTCCTGACCTCACCCAAAATGGCGCCGGTACAAATTAAACTATTGTGCCCCGATTGCTCAGCCTTGATATCATGAGATATGTATGCAGTTTTTAGCACATGAATTGATATGGGATAAGACTGATTATATGTTCGGACAATTAATTGATCCGGGATGGGTATTGATTATAAGTTCGAACAATAAATTGACATGGGACTTGGACTGATTACACATTCGGACAATGAATTGATATTAAGTTCTAATGCATTATTGATTACTCTATTTATTGAAGGTTAGAATTGTCGACACTTTTTGTACTTGCTCACAATGAATTATCGATATGATTTTGTTGCACTTGTCGCACTTTTTACTGATTATATATTCGGACAATGAATTGATCCGGGATGGGTATTGATTATAAGTTCAAACAATGAATTGACATGGGACAGGTACTGATTACACGTTCGGAAAATGAATTGATATTGAGTTCTAATGCATCATTGATTACTGTATTTATTGAAGTAATACTGATCTCTCCGCATGAAATTAATTTTCCACATGCTACACAAGTCAATCTCATCTGCCCAAAGTTCTTTTGCAGATTTGGGACCGTTTCCCTTGCCTCTGACTCACTTATTGCTAAGTCATTGGTGGATGTTTTTGCCGGTCGGGGGTTATCCCCCAAATCACGAAGTTGTGCTTTAGAATAATTAAAAGGGTGCCACCTCTCCATGTGCCGATGCATGGTATGATTACCATAGCAATATTTTTTTTCGGTCCCTCTCGAGAGTTTATTTTTTGCAGATGAGGCAGGTAACGAACCTGGCTTTAACTTTCTTTTCATGAGAAGGAAAAGAAAAAAATTGCCAGATAAAATTCACTTTCACATGGGACGTTCTTGGCATTTCTTTTAGTTTTTTAATGTACATGTTCATGAAACGATTACACAAATGAAACATTTGTGAGTTTTAAATTTCCGGAGAAGTATAATTTACCAATAGTTTTCTCTGTAGATGTTTTTCCATTAACAAACCCAGTTCCATCACCCGCCCAGGATATCACTACTGTTCCCCATGTCATAAAACCTTAGGATGTTCAATAACTCAAACAGCTAATATGGGTTTACTTACAGGGGACATCTTTTGTTCTGTTTTGTAAAGTAAAACTATTGTGAACGCAAGTATTATACATAGTAAGTGTTTAATATAGCATTTGTCAGTCATTGGTTAAGCAGCTAGGACCTGTTCACTCTTGACACCCCAGGTGCTGTGTATGTTGCACTATAGTGCTGCATCGGGAATACGGACAACCCTATTGATGTTGATTTTTCATTATTGATTATTGTAAAGAAATGGCGACTCCCCCCTTTAGCAGATTAGCTAAATCTTTGCGTAATTTGGGCATATAAATTATATTATTGGAAGTAGATGGTTATAGTTCTGGTTAATTTCCATTCAGAATGTCCTACACAGCACCACTCTAGGTAAATATGGTGCCTTGGGACTATTCGCACAACAGACCGCTACTGACCATTGTTGCTTCTGTTTTAATAAAAAAATTTTAAGGTGTTTACTGTTTTTGTTGCGATGTATATATTTATAAATTATTAAAGTGTTATTTTCCTTCTACTTTTTGTGAGTGCTATATATTTTTAATGTGACACATAATTGTGAAGACTTTGATGTACAAAAAGGCATCCCTGGAATCTTCCGCTTCAGGCTCGGTCCCACACACCCTCACAGTGAGAATCCCCTCTCCAATCACAATACAGGATGGTTATCAGATTGCAGGAACGCGTGTAGTGTGACGGATCTCATCGGGTGGGGGCCTTGATCTACTGTAACTTCTTTGAAGAGGGGTGATTCTTTACAGTTGAGGCCATAAACTACATCTGCAGGGCTAGGTGATAGCCTGGGACGGGCCTGGACAATCGGACACAGAGGAAGAGGAGTGTCAGAGGGTGCGGTAGTGAATAGGGTGAAAGGCAGGTGTCGGGCGGGCACAGGGTGTGATTCTCAGAGAAGAACAGCGCAGATGGGAGGAGGTTTCTAGCCCATACATGAGAAAGAGAGCGGGAGTGACCAGTGCGTGGGGGAGATGCTTGCGAGGGTGCAGACAGTGGGTCTGGTCAAGGCATCTAAAATGGCTGCCGTGCTCACCAAAAGTGTGGCATTGCAAAAAAGACAAGATGGCGCAGACAATGTTTATCAATAAGGATTAATTTATAACAATTATTTAAAACAAAATATTTACTCGCAGTGACAACATGGCGGTCAACAGTTCCTGATTTCCATCGAATCGAACGTTAACAGACGTCACGCAACAAAAAAAAAAAACGCTCACGCACAGCCGCTGGAAGACATGTATCAACATATATGAGCCTCCTCAGCCACCCTCAGAAAACAAAAGGGGTCAGGATACGTCTCCCGTACCCCCTTATAACTAGTAATTTAATGAAATCGAAACACAAAATGGCGAATTCACGTTTCGCTACCAGTTTGCGAACCGAGAAGCGCTTCTACCGCGAAAAATCTAATTTTTATTATTTGCCCCACGGGACCCTTTAATAACCCCAACATCATTCCTAGGGGGTCAAGAGAGGTCTACCTAGCCCCCTTTCATTAAATTCCCCCTTCGTTTTTCTCCTCCTCTTGTCTATCGATCCTACCGACAGACAAGATGGCGGCCGCACCGGACTGTTTAGAATGTTGACAGGCACCGGAGAGCCAATCAGCTTCGAAACGCAAAGCTCCGTTACGCGAAAAGTACGCGATCTGGAGCGCTATCTGGGACGCTGTCACAGATATACCTGTTTTTTAAACGTTAATTTCTCAAAATCCACTGGAGCACATATATTGAGACCCAGCAAAGGCACATCAGACTAACAGTCCCTATAATTTTGCCAAGTTTCGTGCAAATCCATTCAGCCGTTAATTTGCGAACCGAGAAGCGCTTCTACCGTGAAAAATCAAATTTTTTTAATTTTCCCCACGGGACCCTTTAATAACCCCAACATCATTCCTAGGGGGTCAAGAGGGGTCTACCTTGCCCCCTTTCATTAAATTCCCCCTTCGTTTTTCACCTCTTTTTGTCTCTCGATCCTACCGAGAGACAAGATGGCGGCCGCTCCGGACTGTTTAGAATGTTGACAGACACCGGAGAGCCAATCAGCATCGCTTCGCAAAGCTCCGTGACGCGAAAAGTACGCGATCTGGAGCGCTATCTGGGACGCTGTCACAGATATATAAATTTTTTAAAACGTTAATTTCTCAAAATCCACTGGAGCACATATATTGAGACCCAGCAAAGGCACATCGGGCTAACAGTCCCTACAATGTTGCCAAGTTTCGTGCAAATCCATTCAGCCGTTCGAGCTAAAAGTGAGGCCAAACGCCCCATGGAAATTAACATGGGAAAAACGCGTTTTGGGACCCCCCTTTTTTCTTGGCCCCCCCTTGACGAACCCCCCCCAAATTTTCAGGGGCTGCTCAGAAACAAACTGTGCCATTTTCCTGAAAATTTCAGCCGATTCCGTCCACAAACGCCAAAGTTATTAGACATAGAATTTTCAAAAGTCCCATAGAGAAAAAATCCTAACTATATATACCTACTGGCGACAGCCAGTAGGTAATATATATATATATATATATATATATATATATATATATATATTTACAGAACAACAGACATAATGATGCACAAATTAAGACAGTTTACTCACTAATGTGTATCAAAAGGAGGGAGATTAGAGAAGATCAATCGATCAACGGACACGGTTAACCACCCACAGGGTGGGTGGAAGGTCCAGTTGCAGCTTGTGTCCGTGTTTTGCACTAAGGAAACAAAAGGGGTCGCTGTACTGTTCCTATGGGAAATAGGGGGAAGTATCTAGCTGGCATGACCACAGATGTTAGAATAACATCCTGGGGCATCCATTTTGTTGGATATAATGGCCTCACACACCCCGAAGGATGTCATGCTTCATCATCGGCAGTTGCTCCTCGTCGGGGAGGCGGTGCAATCCCCGACGGGCTCACCTCAAAGAGGGGCTCTTTGGCGGAGATCTTTTTCCAACTGCCTTATGGTGAGGTGGGGGTGTGTGGACCGGGCTAGGTGTGGTGGTGTGTGGGGTATTAAAATGTAGCAAGGGGTACCGGAATTCAATTTATTCTGGGGGTCCCCTGGCTGCAGTTAAAAGGAGGGGTTAGGCTCACTACGAGTCAACAAGTTAGGTCAGGTGACCCTAGCTGAGGCTAAAGGTGATGAAGGTCGACATGTTTCACGCTATGGGTATAGTCACCCGCGATTCATCAGGACCGTGTAAAAGTGCAGTGTCAAACATGCTAGTGTCATGTATGTCTTATGTTTACCTCTGTGGGTACTCCTATGCCTGGACATAAGGGAGAGAAAACAGGAAAAACATTAAATGCTGCTATGCATGTCAGTAATTCCAGTCAATGCCAGCGTGTTCATACAGTAAGGCATGCCTTAAGAGTTGAGAAAAACATGCCTTGCAACAAAGTCTGTGTGCTAAGTGCCCAGTGAGAAGCACACACAACTGCTGAGCTTTGTGAGGAGGTTGGTGATGGAATGTGGTCTAAAAACAAACAATTAAAACCAGTTTTTTTGAAGGAACTTAAAAAATTAACCAGTAGACCGCAATTCATGAGGATTTGGTTACTCATCTTTTGTGAAACACCAGCGAGTATGTTTTTTTGGCGACACCACTTGTCAATACATGCATCTACAACACCAAACACACACTGTGTCTCAAACGTGTAAAATATTGGGAAATTGCCTATGTCCCACTCACCTAAAGGTTAAGGACTAACTGCCACATGAGGGGTCGGCGGGATTTAGACATCAGGGGGAGCCCAAGGTTCAGCTGAGGATGTAAAATAACATAGCGCCAGGGATTGGAGATTTAAGCCTAGCAAATATATCACCAAGCAGCGTAGGGCTTCCTCAGGGCCTGCCTATGCGGGAACCCTGTCTAGCGAGACTCACCTCGTACCTCCAGTGTCCGCGCAGAACGACCTACCCTTCTCCGCCGAGCTCGAGTAGATGTCTGAGCTCGGCGGCCGGGGAATTTTTAAAGCGCGTATGACAAATCAGCGTATTCCGACGCGTCTCCGCCTTTTAGTTAGGTCACGTGGTTAGGGGGTGTACTATGGCGGCCATATTGGAGCGGTACTCAATTACAGCTACCGCTATGAGGGTGTCATGATGTATATAGATAGGGGCTACCGATTACATCCTGACGGGGTCAATTGTTGAAATCCCCTAAATTATTTAAGTAAGTCACAAAAACTGAGTCGCACGTGTGTTGTGATTTAAGCACACACTATTGTACTTTGAGGTACCTTCGTTGGAAAGTGTAGCGCTGAGGCCAACGTGTATCTTGCGTCTAGTGCATGTTCATAACAGTGTGGTTGCTAGTCCAATATGGAACACTATGTAGTGGTGAGTGTATACACATAGGGTGCTAAACGTAGCACGTGGGGCATGTCGTTTGGTGTCTGGCATTTGCATCGCCTCTTGTGTATTATGGGCGATAGGAATTAATGTTAAGGGAATCAGAAAAGGACCTTGATATCCTAAAGCGAATGCCATGGGATATCTTCGTTGAGGCCTTGTTTGTCTGTGGACAAGCGATGTATCCAACGTTGCTCCTTCCGGTACAAGGCATCACTTGGGCAGTTTGGGCTGGTCTCAAGTACCACCCATTTCATGGAGTCTTCGTCATGGTTCTGTTCCACAAAATGTTTACACATTTTGGTATGTGTTTTTTTGCAACAAAAGTTGCTCCGATGTTCAATAATTCTAGTTTTTACTGGACGGGAGGTCATCCCAATGTAGAGTAATTCGCAAGGACACTTGAGCATATAGATGCAATGAGATGTATTGCAATTTGTGTGGTGTCTGATCTCCCACTTGAAATTATCCAAGAGTTGGATCGTCTTTAGTGTCATGGTGTATTTACAAACGCCACACATTCCACAAGGAAAGTGGCCCGTGACTGGGGGTAGGTGCCAAAGTGTTTGTTGGGTATCCTTCTTGATGTTTTTAGGCCTAGTACTGATCAGGATGTCCTTCAAGTTGTTGGACCTCTTGAAGGCAAATCTTGGTTCTTCTAGTGTCAGATCTCCCGTGTTGAGGATCCACCAGTGGCGTCTGATGGTACCCCTAATTTCAGTGGACAAGGGGGTGTATGTTGTTACACATGTGATAGGTTGACTCTCAACCGGGGGTCTCTCTCGTCTCTCTAGAAGTGCTTCCCTGTTGTTATTTCTGGCACGCTTTCTGGCTTTAAATACATCACTTCTGGGATAGCCCCTGTCCAGTAGATTCCTTGACAAGATTTCGGACTCCTTTTTGTAGTCAGATATCTTGCTGCAGTTGCGTCTGATTCTTAGGAATTGCCCAAAGGGCAAGTTGGTACGCAAGGCCCTTGGATGATGACTCTTAAAATGTAGGAGACTGTTACGGTCAGTGGGCTTGCGGTACATCGTGGTACTGATGTTCCCATCTTCTAGTCTCACAGTTAGATCTAGGAAGGCGATCTCCTTAGGTGAGGAGCTCATTGTGAAGTGTAAATGGGGATTCAGAGAGTTGACCCAAAGCAGGAAGGCTTCATGTGACATAGGTGGGCCTTTCCACAGGATCAAAATGTCATCAATGAAGCGCTTCCACAACTTGATGTTATCCTTAAACGGGTTGGTCTCATGGTGTATGTGTTGACATTCAAATTTCGCCATGTACAGACAGGCCACCGAAGGGGCAAAGGTGCTGCCCATAGATGTCCCCTGGGTCTGATGGTAGTATTTGCCTCTGAACTCAAAGTAGTTCTCTGTAAGAGCTAGGGTGGCGCACTCCATTATAAAAGTCTGTGGTGTGTTGGAGTTCCAGGTCTCGAGGCCGAGTCTTTCCTCAATAACCTCTAGAGTGGCCCTCTGTGGAATGTTAGTGTAGAGGGCCTCCACATCTAGGGTGATGAGCAGATCAATCTCTCCCGTGTTCTCAATATTAGCCAGTATGCGTAGTACGTCCGTGGTGTCCTTGACGAACCCCCCCCAAATTTTCAGGGGCTGCTCAGAAACAAACTGTGCCATTTTCCTGAAAATTTCAGCCGATTCCGTCCACAAACGCCAAAGTTATTAGACATAGAATTTTCAAAAGTCCCATAGAGAAAAAATCCTAACTATATATACCTACTGGCGACAGCCAGTAGGTAATATATATATATATATATATATATATATATATATATATATATTTACAGAACAACAGACATAATGATGCACAAATTAAGACAGTTTACTCACTAACCCATGCACTCAGTGAGACACATTAAATCACTCACTCATACAGTCAGTCATGCACCTACTAAATCCTTCATCCAGACACTTATACATCCACTCATTCTTCAATATGTAAGACATATTTTAACTCTACAGAAACATACAGTCACTGGATGTTGTCATCAGTGATGTCATCAGTGATGTCATTTGAGATGTCATCAGTGATGTCATCAGTGATGTCACTGACCATGTCATGAATGATGTAATATGTGACATCATCAGCAGTGGATTGCGGGTGCGCGATATATAGTTAGTGCAACTAACTATATATGCGAATTTCAATGGTTTTGTGCGAGTAAATTAAGGTTTTGTAAATGCTAATCCCTAACTATATATGGTCTATAACCTATGGTTTTTTCAGTGAATTTTCAAGGTTTTGTAAATGCTAATTCCTAACTATATATGGTCTATAACCTATGGTTTTTTCAGTGAATTTCAATGGTTTTTTAATAGCAAATATCAAAAGCTGTAAAATGTCAAGTACGTGGTAGGTAAAAACATTTTCGTATTTATGCACGCTGATGTGCTTTGAACGCTGCCCGCCCCCCTCCTCTTTTCTTTCAGGAATATTCTCTCTTTGCAGATAGTGAAGGGTAGGTAACACAGGCCTTTGCCCCCGTTGTAATCCGTCGTGCCTGCTTCCCTCTCCATTTGATTGATTGTTATCCTAGCATTTATTGTTTTGGAATTGGTTCTCTTTGGTTCATTCTCTATTTACAAACAAGCACAGAGTCGCAATACTCTGTTTAGTCTTCGCAGATAGTGAAAAATCGTTAAAAAACAAAAGGAATCAAGCAAAATCAGTAGGCCACTAATGGGATCTCTTTTTATTTATTTTATTTAATTTATTTATTTAAAATCTTATATAGCGCGCAGCTACCCTTGGGCATCCCGGCGCTTCCAGACAACATCGGATGGTAAAGGGGACAGCATCGAGGCGTTATGCCGGAAACAGGAAGGTTTTAAGACCTTTGCGGAAACGCAGTGTGCAGGGCTCAGCTCGAAGCTTTAGGGGAAGCGAGTTCCAAAGCTTTGCCGTGTTAAATGAGAATCTTCTCCCCCCAGTGCGGGCCTTTTTGACTCTAGGCACCATCAAGAGATGTTTCGTGTCTGACCGCAGCGTTCTGCCAGCTTTGTAGGGAGTCACTAGATTTTTTAAAATAAGGGGACCTTTGCCTGCAAGAATTTTGTGAGCGGTACAAAGTGCTTTAAAGGTCACTCTCTCCCGCACGGGGAGCCAATGCAGTGCCTTCAATGCCGGTTTCGCAGATTGCGTCCTCGGAATGTCCATGAGCAGCCTTGCCGCTGCATTTTGGACCTGTTGAAGAGTCTTAAAGGTTGATTCAGGGGCGCCCAAAAAGATGGCGTTACAATAATCGAGTCTAGATGTTATGAGACCCTGAATCAGCAGCTTCCTTGATGTTACCGGTAGTAGAGGGAAGATTTTCCGAGCCGACCTGAGCAGGGCATAACATACTCCTGCTGTTTTCTTGGCTTGGGTGCGGAAAGACAAGTCTGGTTCTAGCCAGACTCCAAGGCTTTTGATCGCATCTTTGGGGGCCGGGGGATCGCCCATACATCCCGGCCAACTAAGAGGCGGGAGAAGGGTAGTTCTACTCCCCAGCAGCAGTATTTCCGTCTTTGAGCCGTTTAACTTAAGGGAGGAATCTCCCATCCAAGTGTGAACATCTGCCAGGCAGGAGTTCAAGAAGTTTTTGACCTCGCTAAAATAGAAACATTATGAACAACCCCTCATGACAAATACGAAACTAGTGAGAGGAACTGAGCTCGACACCCTGATGGCTGCAAGACAGCTCGGCTCCGACGCCCACCCCACCCAAAATAACGACAAGCCCTATGCAAATATTATAAATATATACAACACACCAGCAAAGTAACAGGGTAAAACGTTTTATTAAATAACTATTTACATGGCAGCCTGCTGCAACATCGATCCAAACAAGCCTTTGTATTTTGGGCTCAAAATAAACCATCAATAGTAAGATTTTCATAGGTGAGTGTAGGTTCATGGTTTTCCATCCACAGACTAAAAGCCTGGAGTGGGAGTGAAAGAACAATAACTAGGTAAGAAGGAAGGCAGAGGTTGTGTGAAGGACTCTGGATATGGTATGTTGCTTGGTCCCTGAGATGCTTCGATGTCACTGCCTTGCACAAATGGCATAAGTCCTGGATGTTGGGTGCCATAGTTGAGGGTTCGGAGCAGCGCTTGTAACACTGTCTGAAGCTTATTTGCACCTGCTGCAGCTTCACTATTCTCAAAGTAAGTGGGGGCTGTTTGTGGACCTGACTGCATTGGAAAACAATGTGATGCGGTGCCTCCCTGAACCGCTTGACCGAGGCCCCCGAGATAATTGCGCCTGCTCCACACCTTGTCCCACAATCCGTTTGACCTGAAGACACGTCCTGCGGTGCCCTGGTCCGACCATCACATATACCTGCACCAGGAGACGGTGTGGGGTGCAGTAGAAGGGAGAGGCGGCGCGAACGAGCCTCCCCCACCTCCCCAGGTGGAGGTTTCTCAGCTACTCCCCAGCCCTTCACTCGACCAGCTGACTTGCGCCCGCTCTTGCGACACAGTGCCTCGCTCGGCCAGCTGAATTGCGCCTGCTCTTGCTATCACAACGTCTCACCCGCCATCCAACGAAATTGCACCCAATCTTGCGGTACAGTGACAGGCGGCTGCTACGGAGCTCACAAATAGCGGTCGGCTCCACAGACTTGGGCCTGGCCTGCAAAGATGGTTCTGGGCAACTGTGGAACTCGGACGCTTGACTTTTAGGGCATGGGCCCCATTCCCAAAAGAGTCCCCTCAGCCTTGAAGATTCTACAACAGTCACCGGGACCCCCGACTCCCATAGACTACCGGTGGGGAGCGACTGCCATGATTGCTCGCGGAATGGCCACAACGTAGCCACGAGATGGTGGTGCTCTGATGATAACGCCAGCTTCAGTCTGAAACATCCAGAAACACTGTAGAGTACCAATTCGATCAGTTCCGGTGGAGCCCCAACGTGACCCGGCAGAGAAGAACTGGCCTTCCCCTCTTTGATTGATAGTTCTTGTTGCCTGTCCCTTCTTTGTCATTTAACAGAACTTTTTGGACTGCTGAAACAGGTTGTGTTCCGACCGCTGGTTGGTGAAGACATTTTGACTATATTCTGGACCTGCGTTGTCGCGTAATGCGTCATATGACGCGCCGCGTTAGCGCACCCGGAAGTGCTCCGGTGCGCGAGGCGCAGCTTCCCGGAAACGATCCAAAGTGCGGCGCACAGCGCTTAATGTAAGCATAACAGGTCATGTGACTTGTTAATAAAACTTTTCATTGGTTCATTTTCCTTTTGTTATTCTAATGATGAAAGGCTTGGTCATATGACCTAAAAATAACACTTTTCATTGCTTTCGAATATTTTTTTTCCCCAAATGATGAAAGCCCCACCTTTTTTTTAATCACTCTGACTTGTAAAGCAAAGGATTCTTATCGATCACTTTATGTTGCAGGAGTGGAAAACACAACAGCCCTTGACCATTTATCCTTACTGCGTTCCTCCGTATTATACCTTTTAACCGTCATGTAATTGGACTGCTTTATTTCACTTGCCTTTTACTGATTCGAAAACAGTGGCTATTATTAAAAACTTTACCAAAAAAGGTACTACTACCATGTTTTGTTTTAAAAACCTTTATTGTGAAAATGTCAGTATACAAATACGGGCCTATAACCACGTGGGCCGGCCACGGAGCAATTTGGAATCGTATATGATGAGGGGACATTTACACTGTAGAAGAACGTAACGGGCGACCCATCAGGTTGCAAGAACTAAGGTGTCTAACATTTGCGGAATCGGTGGACGTACATTTTATAATTAAAGTACGACAGGGCCAGTTACAATAAAATTATCTAGATATACATTTGCGGGCAAGTGCCATGGGTGACGTTAATTAGAACTTTCAATAGTACAGTAATCAATAACACATCAGAACTTAATATCAATAGGGATGTCCAAATGTTCAATCAATTCCCGCCATGTGCTTCAAAACTGCATACGTATCTCGTGATATCAAGGTTGGGCAACCAGTACACAACAAGGAGTTACGAGTCCCATTTATACCGGCGCCATTTTGGGCGAGGCCGGGCAGGTCCAGGATATAGTCAAAATGTCTCCACCAACCAGCGGTCGGACCAGAACCCCTTTCGGCAGTCCAAAAAGGTTCCGTTAAATGACAACAGAAGAAATAGGCAACAAGAACAATCAGTCAAAAGAGGGGACGCTTTCGTGAATGGGGCCCATGCCGTAGCAGGCAAGCGTCCGAGTTCCAAGGTGTCACAGGGCCATTTTAGTGGACCAGGCCCAAATCCAAAGAGCTGGCCACCATTTTGAGAGTCCTATTGCAGCCGGCTATCGCTGCACCACAAGAGTAGCCGCAATTCAGCTAGATGGCGGGTGAGTCACTGTACCGCAAGAGCGGGCGGAACTCAGCTGGAAGGCGAGTGAAATGCTAAGAGGCGCCCCACTGCAGATGAGGTGCCTCCACCTGGGGAGGAGGGAGAGGCCAGTTTGCGCCGCCTTCCCCCCCCCCCGGGCACCCCACGCCGTCTTTCGGCGCAACATTGTAGGATGGCCACACCAGTGAAACTTGCTGGACACCACCTCGGTGCCATCCGGATCTCGGCGCGTTCGAGTCACTGTACCGCAAGAGTGGGCGAAATTCAGCTGGATGGCGGGTGAGTCACTGTACCGCAAGAGCGGGCGAAACTCAGCTGGATGGCGGGCGAGACGCTGTACCGCAAGAGCGGGCGGAACTCAGCCGGATGGAGGGTGAGGCACTGTGCCGCAAGAGCGGGCAGAACTCAGCTGGAAGGCGAGTGAAACGCTAAGAGGCGCCCCACTGCAGATGAGGTGCCTTCACCTGGGGAGGTGGGAGAGGCCCGTTTACGCCGCCTCCCCCCCCCTGGGCACCCCACGCCGTCTTTCGGCGCAGCATTGTAGGATGGCCACACCAGTGAAACTTGCTGGACACCACCTCGGTGCCATCCGGATCTTGGCGCGTTGTGCTGCCTTCGGCCTACTGTAGCAGCAAGTGCGGGCGCAACTCTGCTGGACGGCGAGTGAAACGATAAGGGACGCCGCACTGCACATCAGGTGCCTCCACCTGGGGAGGCGAGAGAGGCCAGTTTGCGCCGCCTCCCCCCCCCGGGCACCCCACGCCGTCTTTTGGCGCAGCATTGTAGGATGGCCACACCAGTGCGGCAACTTGCTGGACACCACCTCGGTGCCATCCGGATCTCGGCGCGTTGTGCTGCCTTCGGCCTATTCGCACATCGGTCCCCTACTGACGCCGCCTCACAGGCCAACGGATTTTGTAGGCTTTTTATAGCCCAAAGCCGCATAACAGGTCATGTGACTTGTTTATAAAACTTTTCATTGGTTCATTTTACTTTTGGTTTCCTAATGATGAAATGCTTGATCATATGACCTAAAAATAACACTTTTCATTGGATTAAAACATTTTTTTTTCCCAAACGATGAAAGCCCCACCTTTTTTTTTCTCACTCGGCAATCCAAAAAGGTTCCGTTAGATGACAACAGAGGGGACAGGCAACAAGAACCATCAGTCAAAAGAGGGGAGGGCAAGTTCTTCCCTACCGGGTCACGTTGAGGCTCCACCGGAAGTCATCGAATTGATAGTCTACAGTGTTTCTGGATGTTTCAGACTGAAGCTGGCGTCAGCATGAGAGCACCACCATCTCGTAGCTCCGTTGTGGCCATTCCGCAAGCAATCATGGCAGCCGCTCCCCACCGGAAGCCTGCGGGAGTCGGGGGCCACCAAGACTTTTGTAGAATCTTCAAGGCTGAGGGGACGCTTTCGAGAATGGGGCCCAAGCCCTAGCAGACAAGCGTCCGAGTTCCAAGGTGTCCCAGGGCCATTTTAGTGGACCAGGCCCAAATCCGAAGAGCCGGCCGCCATTTTAAGAGTCCTGTGGCAGCCGCCTATCGCTGCACCGCAAGAGTGGGCGCAATTCAACTAGATGGTGAGCGAGACGCTGTAGCCGCAAGAGCGGGCGCAACTCAACTGGATGGTGGGCGAGACGCTGTAGCCGCAAGGGCGGGCGGTAAACAGCTGAATGGCGGATGAGGCACAGTGCAGCAAAAGCGGGCGGAAAACCGCTGAATGGCAACTGAAACGCTAAAGGGGCGCCCCATTGCAGCAGAGGAGCCTCGGCGCAGCATTGTAGGATGCCAAGACCAGTGCGGCAAGTAAAGGACATCACCTGGGTGCCGTCCAGATCTCAGCGCATTTTGCTGCCTTCGGACTATTCGCACAACAGACCGCTACTGACGCCATCTCACAGCAGCCCATTGTTGCTTTGTCTTAAATTTTTATTTTAACGTGTTTACTTTGTTGGAGCGTTGTATATATTTATAAGTTATTAAAGTGTTATAATCCTACTACTTTGTTGGAGTGCTATATATTTTTAATGTGACACATAATTGTGAAGACTTTGATGTACAAAAAGGCATCCCTGGAATCTTCCGCTTCAGGCTCGGTCCCACACACTCTCACAGTGAGAATCCCCTCCCCAATCACAATACAGGATCGTTATCAGATAGTAGGAACGCGTGTGGTGTGACGGATCTCATGGGGTGGGGGCCTTGATCTACTGTAACTCCTTTGAAGAGGGGTGATTCTTTACAGTTGGGGCCATAAACTACTTCCGCAGGGCTAGGTGATAGCCTGGGACCGGCCTGGACAATCGGACACAGAGGAAGAGGAGTGTCAGAGGGTGCGGTAGTGAATAGGGTGAAAGGGAGGTGTCGGGCGGGCATGGGATGTGATTCTCAGGGAAGAGCAGAGCAGATGGGGGGAGGTTTATGGCCCATGCATGAGAGAGAGAGCGGGGATGACCAGTGCGTGGGGGAGATGCTTGCGAGGGTGGGGAGCCATGCTGAGGATCGGCGGCGTGGAGAGAGTGGGTCTGGTCAAGGCATCTAAAATGGCACGACAAAAGTGTGGCATTGGAAAAAAAGCAAGATGGCGCAGACAATGTTTATCAATACGGATTAATTTATAACAATTATTTTTAACAATATATTTACTCGCAGTGTCAAAATGGCGGTCAACACTTCCTGATTTCCTTCGAATCGAACGTTAACAGACGTCACGCAGCAAAAAAAAAAAAAAACGCTCACGCGCAGCCGCTGGAAGACAAGTATCAACATATATCAGCACCCTCAGCCACCCTCCGAAAACATACGGGGTCAGGATACGTCTCCCATACCCCCTTATACCCACTTCTCACATTGTTTTTCCTCCATCTTGTAATTTAATTAAAATGAAACACAAAATGGCGAATTCCCATTTCGCGACCCGGTTCTTTTTTATTTATTTTTTATTTGCCCCACGGGACCCTTTAATAACCCCAACATCATTCCTAGGGGGTCAAGAAGGGTCTACCTTGCACCTTTCATTAAATTCCCCCTTCGTTTTTCTCCTCCTCTTGTCTCTCGATCCTACCAAGAGACAAGATGGCGGCCGTTCCGGACTGTTTAGAATGTTGACAGACACCGGAGAGCCAATCAGCTTCGCTTCGCAAAGTTCCGTTACGCGAAAAGTTCGCGAACCGGAGCGCTACCCGGGATGCTGTTACAGATATATCTGTTTTTTAAAATGTTAATTTCTCAAAATCCACTGGAGCACATATCTTGAGACCTAGCAAAGGCACATCGGGCTAACAGTCCCTACAATTTTGCCAAGTTTCGTGCAAATCCATTCAGCCGTTCGAGCTAAAAGTGAGGCCAAACGCCCTATGGAAAAATGAATGGGAAAACGTGTTTTGGGACCCCCTTTTTTCTCGGCCCCCCCTTGACGAAACCCCCCAAATTTTCAGGGGCTGCTCAGAAACAAAATGTGCCATTTTCCTGAAAATTTCAGCCGATTCCGTCCACAAACGCCAAAGTTATTAGACATAGAATTTTCAAAAGTCCCATAGAGAAAAAATCCTAACTATATATACCTACTGGCTATATATATATATATTAGCGCTCCATGTGTACCAAGAAATCCCGCGTCACTCGCAGGCGGATGCTCGATGGTACTCGCGTTTCAATCGAGGCTCCAGCTCCATTCCCAAATCCATGGAACAAAGTACAGCACTCCAGGGGTAAGCCAGGATAGTTTTTATTTCGCCATTAGCAGTGTGGACAGATGCATTTCAGACAAAAGTCCTTCGTCAGTGTTTACCTCTTACGCTAGAAAGCGACTGCTTATAAATGCATCAACATCTTAGGTTATCAACAGCGATGATGGCTGGAAAATTCATTTATCGCGCTTGTAAACAAAGCGGCCATTATGAACGATTTACTCTTTTCGTAAATACATCATATAACATCAGCGTATTCATGTTATGCTCTCGCCGTGTATCGGCATAAAGGCCGCATAAAGCCGGTGTTTCAGGAAGATCTTGCCGTGTATCGGCACATCACCATCTTTTGTAAACATCGCAAATATTACAGTTAAAATCACCATAGTTGATAATACATACTCAAAACTGTACATATTTAAATACTCATCAAATTGCAATAGTTCTCTGCCGAGAAAAAGAAAGAATTAGAAGAAACAGGAGAAGAAAGGTCAAAAGAATATGGTGAAAATAAGGTCAGGTAAGCAATCCAGTGTCAAAGTTCATAAATGCATTGTCATTTACCCAAATATACCATCAGTTCTTCCCCACTATTCATCCCCTGTGGGCTCTTAGTTTGCATATCAACAATATAACGTGACTCTAGTCTACGTAGCCTCAATAGTCTATCCCCACCTCTCGGATTTGCAGGAACATGATCTATGCCATAATATTGTAATAGATCCCTATTACTTTGATGTACTTTGGCAAAGTGCCGTGCCACTGGATAAGTTGTATCCTTGTTAGAAATGGCATGTTGATGTTCCAAAATTCGCATTTTTACATTGTTGATAGTACTGCCAATGTAATTAAGACCACATGGACAGGTCTGACAGTACACAACGTATGGGGTTAGACATGTGATAAACTTGTTGATGGGTCTCGTAGTTTGCATGCCAGGAATTTTGTATGACAGAACCCGTTTGCTGTTCTCACAGGCTCTGCATTTTCAACAAAGAAAAAACCCTTTCATGTCCTTCAGGGTTCCACTCAGTTTGGGTTTAGGAGGCATGAGATGACTCTGCACTAGTTTGTTCTTAAGAGAGGTTAATTTGCAAAAAGTGATTAAGGGTCGTGGAGGGACATCTCTACCTATTGTTGGATCCAATCGCAGTATATGCCAAATTCTAGTGAGAATCTTTCTCAACTGGTTGGCTTCATCCAAAAAGGTTGTTATCATTCTGAATATATTATTGACTTCCGATTGTTCAAATTTTTCTTCCTTTTCCTTATTAAACAGATCCTTTCTAGAAATTTTTAATACTCTGTTGAGGGTTTTCTCAAGAAGAGCGGATTCATAACCTCTTGTTTTGATTCTCAAAAAGGACTCTTTTGCTGCACTTAAAAAATCAGAGTCCCTTGAACAATTACCTCGAAGTCTAAGTAATTCGCCATAGGGTATACTGTGAATTAAATTCGGAGGATGACTACTCTTGGCGTGCAGTATACTGTTGCCCGCTGTCGGCTTTCTGTATAATGACGTTTCAAGTGTTCTCTCATTAACAAAGACTCTTAAATCCAGGTAATGCACCTCTTTTCTACTCATTTCACAAGTAAATTTGAGATTGAGAATATGTGTTTCAACGGTTACATTACACTGAAAGGAGGTCTGTCAGTCTGTCACAAGGATGGTGTCATGAGTGATGTCACTGACCATGTCATGAGTGATGAAATATGTGACGTCATCAGCAGGGCATTGCAGGCGCGCAAGTTATAGTGATTCCAACTAACTATAACGTGGGAATTTCAATGGTTTTATGTCAGGAACATTTCCAGCTAACTATAACTGGTGTGAAACCTATGGTTTTTTCAGTGAATTTAATAGGTTTTTAAAATGGTAAATCCTAACTATAACTGGTGTGAAACCTATGGTTTTTTCAGTGAATATATATATATATAAATATGTCAATTTTTGGAAAACTTCAGTGAGAGCTGGCAGTGGTACTCTTGACCACTACTTACTTCTGACACTCACACCCCGATTCACAAAGGTGAAGGGGTGGAAAGGGGCCCCTTTCCCTTTGCAAATGATTTACCACACCAACTTGGGAGTCAGTCTTTTTTCAATGGTATACAACTGGAATTCCGGTCTCAAATCATTGATAAATATGTTTGCAAATCGCAATTTGAAAGTGACACCCACCACACCCTCCTTCCAAATTGGAATTCACTATCCATTTTCAAACCCAGTTCAGGAGTCCGTAGAACTTTACTGACTCCTGAAATGAGTTCTGTACATTCAACATAACTTTTTAGCAGTCATAAACACTCTGATTTTGCAATTCAAATTATTTGTGACAATGGAACAGTCTAGTATATCTGGTTCCAAGTCCACAAACAACCACATAACACAATCAACATGTTTCATACTAATCAGGAGTCCAGCACTTCCAGGTAAATTTTAATCAAATGTTTATTGATAGCTTCCCCTAGAAGGATTCTCTCTAAGCAACAGCTTTAATGAGCTAGGAGTCCAGAGTAGGCAAACTTCCAAAACTAATAACAACATCCAAAAGCTGCATGAAATATTCGGGATTTATTTCCGATTAATAGACACAAACACATCAGTGCCCAGTGGCGGCTGGTGACATTTGAAAGTGGTGTGGCGTAAACATTTGTATGACTTTTATATAGCCAGTGATGTAAACACGCTTAATGGATAAACCTGAGGTCCATGGTGAGACCCTTTCCAGAGAAAAAAATTCAAAATATTTTGGCAAATTTTGCATTTTAAAGCAAATGAACGTAGCGATAAAGTGAGGCTTATTAAGCAGTGGGAACGTATTGTCATGAAATACTAAACACATTAAAACCTGCCCCATATCTACCTGCATTCATTTATTCAACAGATACTGTAATGTGTAAATTGTTCAGCATGACAACTTCAGCCCTTTAAAATATATGCAGCATTAACTTTGGGAAAATATGCTCTAACCAGACTGCGAGAAGCACATACAGATGCTAGCCGTATCCAGTCATATAGAAATATGTGCAGACAGGTCTTTAAGTGAGATTAAAAACAGCGGGTGCTCTTTGTAAAGGAACATGTCAATTACACTTCTGTGACTCCCATAGTGAGCCACCTAACCAGTATTTTGGTTTCTCTATGAGAAGTAATTTTATCCAGATATATGGCACAACAACAGACATTCACATAAAGCCTGTCAGTATGATTGGCTTTGCCAAGGGTGTTAGCTGTTTAAGATAAATTAGTAACAACAATGATTTCTTATAAAAAATTAACATTGGAAATGTTTCAATTCTGAAATAGTAAGTCTGTGAATTAAATAGAATTGAGACGTGTGGAAGGAGTTTAGGCCTTCAATTATGTGTGCTTTATGTTATATATATATCCTCTTTTTCTTGGCAATCTTGTCCATCTGCACATCTTCATCCCCCTCTCTTTTCTCTTCAGCATTCTCTTTTCAATCTTCCCCGAATGCACTTCGTCACATCTCTGTCACTTCACCGCCCTCAACATGCACTGCACTCCCTCAATTGAAAGCACTTTAATTTCTCTTTCTTTGAATTGCAAATATTTTGACATCTGTGTACCCCCTTCACATACAAATCCACAGAATTTCAGTTGCAAAGGGAATACACAAACATTGTTCTGTGTGCTCTGCAGAGATGCCAACCCACTGACAGGCACTTTGATTGGCTTCAGCCTTAGTGCCTGAGCGCTCAATCAAATCCCCTCATAAACACCTGACATGGCTCAAGCTTCAAAGTATTCACAGAACAAAATACAGAAAAACAACATTATAAAATAGCTAACTCTTGGGAATGGGAGATTAAGTAAAGCATGAGAAATGAGAGAGGAGCTAAATCACTGAAATGCATTCCCTTGATGTTTTTAATATTCATTGTTTGCAAGTCAATCCATGTTTTTGCATCAGAGTCATGAAGACAGGGCCGGTTTTATTGTCATATATCGGAGAAATAGCCACTGTAAGCACATGTTCCACAGTAACTCAGTAAGCCCATATCTCTTGCTTTGGGCTTTACTTAGATATTTGGATTAACTTTGCAAGGGAACAAGAGCGAACCCTGCTCCTTATTTGGATTAATTTAGCAAGGGAACACATACCGCAGCTCCACTTCTAAAGAAGCGAGTGAGGTGCAGCGAGGGCGTGGGGTGTCACAGTGCGGGAGGTTAGCATGATGAGGGGTCTCAGCACAATATTCAGAACACAGCATTACCCTGCAAACACTTACCATTACAGAGGACAAGGCACCGCATCAGACATGCTTTCATCCACTCTCACGTATGACGAAAGGGTGGGATCTACGTCTTTCAATGATGGATGTCTGAAATCACGCAGGTATGAAGTCCCCAACGCCTGAAACCATGACACTTATTGCGTCACTGGCCTACAGTGTGCATACAACCATAGACCACAATGAAGGGCTTTGAAACAGAAAGCCCTGTTTCGTGCATCACTGTTAAGAAAGCTGATTTACTGCCTGGCGTCCGCCTCCTGCTTCAGAGCGAAGTAGGGCAGGCAGCCTGAAACAAACAGCCAAGATTTAAATACATCAATGTGTTTAGAGATATGATTGTATCTATAAATAAATCTATCTATTTACTATTTTTTCTGTAAAAGTGTACGAATTTCAGAGGGGCGCAACCCCTGGGCCCTAATGGAGAAAATACCCCTTTCAGTGTCTCATATGTAGTTGAGACAGGAAAGGCAAGCCCTTCTGCTGAATTCTGCGGGCAATAGAAACTCTGAAAGGACAACAGCAAGTGAGCAGCAGCCCTATTCACTCCTTGAAGGAAGTGAGAGGTTCATACTTAACAACTCCACCGCCTTAGCCTGTCTTTAATTCATCTAGGCCTTTAATTAAACCAGTCACTGGTTTGGGTCTCAGGAGGCCCATTACCATATGATAATCTAATTTCTTCTTCAGCCTAGTAGGTTACATTATTTACAGGCATTACCATTCAATGGAAATGAAGGTACAGTTTAAATTGACTACATGAAATCAATGTGGCTCTTTATACCACGAAGGACTATTTCAAGACTATTCAAACAAAAGACCTTCAACTTTGTAATCCTCTAAATAAGCATTGTCAGAACCCAGTTCAGGGGACTAGAGGGCGAGCACGAGTTATCTGGCTCAACCTTGGGGGTTGAGGCCATTACTCCTAATGCCTGGGGTCCGGACCTACTATAGATCCTTAATAACTGGACCAAGTGCCCCTTCAGCACTTGCTTCCTAGCTTTAACGGTGGTCGAGCAGTCCAAGGCTTCTCTGGGTGAATAGTCACAGGTTCACATCCAAAATACAAACAACAGCAGCAATAAATGATTGTCTAGTCAAATACTTGCTTTAATGAAAAAAGGATAATTTATATATGACTCCAAAGTAAAATATAACATTCACAAATAATGCACATAGTTCCTTTAGGTCAGGGCTCTAATGTTTCATAGGCAGGTCTCTGGGTCCCACTCCAATTTAGCTAGCTGTAATGATTACTTCCCATTCACTATAGGTGACATTCAGGTTAAGCCCCACTCATAATCTGAGTCTCATGAGTCCCCTGCTGTCTCTCGATTGAAGTCAAAAGTATTCCAGTGCCGCAGCATTATCTGACAAGCAAGTACCTCAGAGGGTGTCTGGCCCGAAAATCAGTTTTATTCACATCATCAGGATTGGAGTGACTGGAGTCTCTGAGCATGCCTCCTTTGCGGGAGCTGAAGCTGCATTGTCTGCCTCCAGTAAACCTTTCAAATGTGGTCCCAGAGGACTGCAGTCAGGTGTTCTTGAATTCCTCACACAAATTCCTATCCTGCAGCAGCAGTGGCTGAGGGTTTCTGGATGCGTCACAGATGCTTGGTAAGTTCCATCTGGTTCCTCTCCATGGATGGGGAGTAAGATGATCATAGTGCTTGGCCTGCTCAGGTCTACTCAGTGACCTCCTTCCACTGTCGACGTTCTCAACCAGAGTGTGCTTCTTGCTTTGTCCTAGTGACCCCCATGCAGATGGGGTCACTGTTACTCCTCTCTGTACTGGATACAGCCCGATCGTCACAGCAGAAATCTTCACTGGCATATGGGCTTGCTGACTTTGGACTGTACATGAGCAATGACAAGTTTAGTGCAGCCACATCATGGCTTACTTCATGGCAGCCCTCCTCTGGCATAAGGGGCACACCAACTTTTCACTGCACATAAACAATAACTTGTTGAGTGCAGCAGCCATCCTCTCAGACCTCGCTATGAGAATCCACTCGCCAGGATCCTCCCTTACACAGAGCAGACTGGCCTTGGTAAGCAGGCAGGCGCTGGTGCTCCAGTTTCCAAGGTCAGGTGGTTTTGAATGCCCTGGGTGGGCCCACAGTCCTGGACACAGGCAGAAATCTTACAGAGCTTCTCCTCCTCACACAGCCCCACTGGTTGCTTGATGGTTGATATCTTTTTGGGGTCTCAAGCTCTCCTTCCTACAGTCCATTTCCAGACACCATTTAATTTAGAGTCTGATTCTTTCAAGTTTATATTGGGAGTCTGCATCGTTTTGAAGTGTTCTCTACTTCAGTCGCGGCCGGCATGACTCGGGGGGGTACGCGCGGGGAGGCGGTTAATTTAATGAATAAAACTTACCAGGTGTCTCCTCCAGTCCCACGTCGCATCACGTCTCCCCCGCAACGTGGTGAAGTTCTCCCCGCTATTTTCTTTTGCTGCTCAACAGGAAACTAACTGCCAAATCAGGAGACTGGTTGCGACCGGGGCCAGGTGCCTGACCCTTATTTACTGTATACCCTGGCATTTGATAGGGCATGTAGTAAAAAAACGCGAAAAACGCATCACCGCCCGAGCAGGAGCCTATCTCCATACGCCTGCACTACACTAGGCATGCTTAGCATACCTAATGGTTTGTGAATGTGAGTGGAGAGCAACGATCCTCTCTCAAATGCGCAGTCCATCTTCTGGACTCCTACTGCTCTTACCTGCGTGCACTGTGCTTTAACATGCGTACTTTCACCCGTGAAGTACAGGCCGGCCCGGAAATTTAAACAGATGAATTGTGAAAGCTGCAAATTCGTCTGCTTAAATTCCTATTGCTCGAACTGCAGCGAGCAGTTTATTTTGTGGGGCGCTGCCCCAGCGCCCCTATGGACCAGCCACCACTGCTTTCCTGTTTGTATTTTTTGTTAAGTGCGAACTACTCACCCTTATGGGTTTCAAGGCGCCGGGGGCCATCTTGGAAATTAAGTGAGCTATAGCCGAGAGACACATGGTGCTGAGCTGCCGCCGGAGCCAGGGATCGAACTGTGAATCCTGTGCTCCGAAGTCAGCTGCCCTGGCCGCTGCATCACACCTCTCCAGAAAGCTGTCTGCCACAGCAGGAGTATTTCCAAATCTGATAGCCCGCAACAAAGGCCATGGGAGTGACTAGAGTTTCGATCTTAGTTGTCTGGCACAGTGATATGTGTATCAAAAGCTTGTCCTAGGGCTTCAGCTCTACTAATTATGATTCTTTTATCAGCCTTATCTCCTTCCTGGGATATGCCCAGACCCCTTCCTAGTGAGCTCTTTCCTTATCAAGGAGCAGCTTACATGAACGAAGTAATACATAAATCTGACTCGGGGAATCCCTCTGCCTCCTTTCCTCATGTTCCTTCAGTCAGTCGTGGGTCTCCCAAATTGAAATCTAGAGTCCACCATGTACTGTATCATTCACAGGCATGCATACAACCAACACATGCATATAGTATACACCCACTGCACAGTACTACATCCTTTAAATATTGTACCATTCACAGGCACACTTACACCCAGCACTTGTGTATAATATACACATACTATCCAGCACTGCATTATTCCTGTATTGCACCATTTATCCAGCACATGTATACTGCACATTCACTGAGCAGCACTACACACCAAACAGATGTAGGCCAAGGGTGAATTAAGCAGATACCATCAGAACTTAAAAAAATTGGGTCGGTAGCCCTCACTCCAGCGACAAAGGTAAAAAGGGCCTGTCGACCGCTACTGATCAATACACAATATGCTGCCACCACTGCGCTTGTACAGCTTAATTCCTGGCAAAGGCAGTAGCCTTTCACCACAACAAGGATAGAGTTTTGGTTGTCCATCCAGGTCAAAAAAGACCAAAAATTCATGAGATAGGCCTATGTCATGGATCACACACATGATCCGTGTTCGCCCATGGCAACAAAGCTCAGCATTAGGGATCCACACTTCAGTACAGTTGGGCATCAGGACAGGGGTACACGTCCATCATCACGTGAAGGACATTTACATCCCAACAGGCATAAAACAAATTACATGTACACATTATCATCAAGGTCTTACTGTCAACAGTTATGTTATGTGTATGTTACAGGCATTTTTATAGAGCTGAATACTAACATGTTCCAAATACCAAATTGCTACCAGGTGTATCAATGATTTGTACTAAAATTCCAGTTGCAAACCATTGAAAAGGGTACAGACTCTCAACTCATGTGCAAAAGGGAAGGGTTCACTTTTGAATCTCTTTCCCTTTATGAATTGTGGTACAACTTTCAGGGGGAGTAGGCAGTGGTCTTAAAGGAGCACAGCCAACTCTCACTAAATCCTTTTCTGCAAAAACATTTTTTATTAGCATCTTTGTTTCCTTTCAGGAAATCAGGCTGCTTTAAATAATTTGTATTTTTTTAAGCAATCACATTGATGTCTGCTGACACTTGCAGGCCACCAATACTGTGATTTTGGCCAGTGAAAGTGAATCACAATTTGTAACCTACCTATAGAATATTTATTAGGTAGGTAAGACACGACCCACCTCAATTCTTTGTTTTGTGAATCAACCTATTTGTACATAAATTGATGCGCCAAATAATTTTCTGGCCTCATAAATTTTGGTTGCACATTGGGACTGCTGTTTGCAACCAGGACATTTGTACATCTGGCCCCTAGTTTCTGAAACACATTTGAGAGACTAAGTAGTTTGCATGGTGTAAGATATCATCATGAATGTGCCCTATTAAAAAGGGAAATGGTTTTGTGACCTTCCAATTTAACCTGGGTAATTGTAGAGTTTACAGTCAGTTGTCCCTTCATGTTGGTTCACAGTGAGGGTGTGGGTTTCAAACCCCAGCCTAACCTATTTCTGCTTGGAAATGGTGTTGTATTAGTGCAATGGATCTTGTGCCTTTCCAAACAACCAAGGGGTTGTTCATCAGCCTTTCTATTCCTGTGTATGAGGGTCTTCTTTTAAAGAGGTATTTTGTATAGTTTCCGATTTAGGTTCCAATGAAACATCCCACCTCAGGTTCTTGTTTCCTTGTCTTCTTGTAGAGAAAACAGGCTTGTCTCCAACTTGCACTGATTGTGTTGTTTTTGGGTTCTGACCTATTTACTTTTCTATGGATTAGAAGAATATTGTCCAGAATTGGAGACAGTAAGAATGAGTGCTTCTAGATAAACTGAAAGAGTTCCTGCCCTACAGACTTGTAATTTCTCTGCCTCATTTAGAGATGTGGAAACTGCTGTATTTCTGACTGAGAATCCTCAGTTGCATCTGCCCTCAGAAACCTTGACCCACAGGCCCTTTCATCATTAGACTGCCAGGTCTCAGTGACTGTCACTGATTTCCCCTGTTTGCTTTCGGAACAGGGAAATTAAAACAAACAATGGACCCCTTGGGCAAGAGGAAAGCTTAGTGCTGATTAAGGCCACAGTTTTTTGCTTAACTGAAAAAATGCCCGCTATGGACATTTGTTTACGTAAAATGAACAATGAATTCTGAAGGTATAAAAGAAACATGGAGAATGCTTGACATTCATATGTGCCTTCAGCTTATCTGTTGCACTGCCTAGTGACCTGAAGGAACATACATCCACACCTTGCAGGTGGAGAGTTCTAAATATGGTGGGTGTTCCTCCATCCATGGAGTAGGAGCCAAGGCCTTTCCTGACATAGTGAGCCTGCTTTACAAATAACAAACAACCCCATATTTATTTATTTATCAGTTTTTGTAGAGCGGAGCATTACTGACGATTTAAACCCGTGTTTTCAATGTTGTCGGAAATACATAATATTGGTATCAGCGAACCGCAAATGATCCATTTAGCATATCCTGGTGTTTTCGCTATGCTACGAGCAAGAGCACTCCTGTTATGAACACATTTCTGATCTACCCACGGCATCCATTTTAGATCATGGCAGCCATTTTGTGTTTCTTGCCCTCACATACGCAATAACCTCTGATCACTTCATTTCAAATAAGGACACGTAGCCTTAGCCGAAGATTCACCTCTTTCATGACACGTGCACCTTAAACCAGATCACGCAGTAGCTGCATGACTCGACAAAGGCTGCCTCCTCTGCCCGAGGCCAGCCCAACTGAACTGGTTCTCGTGTCCATTGTCCCGATCATGATTAGGCGGCCGAAGCCGGTAGCCTTGCCCATTTACAACCCACAAACATCCCTTATCCCACTTTTCTATCTTCCACACCTGGCTCCGTTCCTTTCTTTCTGAATCTTTATTAGGGGGAGGCAACGAAATTTACGATGAGGCGGTCCGGCTCTTGAATGCAATATTGACAAGGGATTGTGATGAACTAGTGGGAACCCCTCTTCGTAATGTTTGGCATCAGATATTATCGACGGTTCCTGTGTAACGCCAAATATTTATTGTTTTAGACACAAAGGTTTCGAGAATGTATTACATGTAAAGAATTCGCCCCCAGCTTAAAATTTAGTATATAAGGAGCAACCCTCTTTGTACAAATTGAACAGGCTCCTAGAATCTGCCCATGTGTGGTTTCTGTGACTTCTGTGTCCCTGCAGTAATAAACCTTTGGTCTTTGACGCCACCACTGAGAAGCCCGTGTTTCTGTTCATTTGCGCACCAAGACAGGTGGAACTCCGGGGTCTTTGGGTGTTGTTCCCTGACACCTCTGGACGGAACCAAAAAGTCCAGAACTCCAATTGGCGCCCAACGTGGGGCGACGTCATTCGGTACCGGTCCAAAAGCCTGAAGAGTTCGAGAAGCTTCGTGTGAAGATTCCTGAGGGAGGCGCCCCACTTCATCGATCCCGGCATATCGCAAAAGTGGCCCGAAGTTCTCTTCCACGAGGGTTCCCGTTCGGGACGGCTGCAGTGGGCCGTTGCCTTGACCGTCGCCCTGTCTTGGACCCGAGGTGCAGCCCTTAGTACAGCGAAACGTGACGGGTTTCTCCTTGGTGACGTCTTCAGTGCCTCAGTTAAGTATTTAGTGGTTGCTAGTTGGTTACTTCGTGAGGGTTGTTAAAATCCTTTTTTGGTTCTTGGTTTGGTTTGGTTTTGTAAGATTATCACTGGTTGTTCTGGTTACGATAATCTATTTGGTTTAGTTTGGGTATCGATACATCAGTTCGTTTTGGTAGGCCTAAGTTCTTGGTTCAGGTGCACATATCTGTTTCTTGTTTTGTTTGTTTTTGTGTTCCGGACTGAAAATGGTAAGTCGGAGAAACTGTATGTTGTCTTGTTTTGGTTGCAACAGTGACTCACGATTGGAGGACTCATGTCTGGTTCCTCCGATTGGGACTCCCTTATATGACTTGTACTGTAAACATGGTGTGGGTCCTATATCTTATAATGAGGTGTGGGTCCGATACACTGAGAAAGATGGTGTCCTTAGTTGGCCACTGCATGGTAGTTTTGAACCCGAAATTCTTGATAATTTAGAAGCGAAATTGTTTAGGAAGAAAGCCCGGCCGGCAATGTTTGATTCTTTCCGTTACTGGCGAAAAGAATCCAAACAGAGAGAAATTAAGAGGTTAAAGAAAGAACAGAAAGAGCAAGAAGAGTTGACTCTGGAGCAAGCGGCTAAGCAGCTGCAAGATAATGAGTGTGAGAAGGCCATAGAGGTGGCCATTAGAGAGCATAATTTGGCGATTGACAAGTGCTATCCTGCCTTGCCATCGAAAACAGCTAAGATACTAGAGGACCCCGAAAACGATCCTCTGTTGTCTTATCTGTTACGGTCACCTCCACCGTATGCACAAGGTGCTACGGCTCCACCTTTACCGAATGTTCAATTGCCGGTTGCTGGACAACCTGGTATTCCTGCTCCTGCCCCTCAGAATCAAGCTCCTGTACCTCCTGTGGTTAATGTGAATATTCCTACAGCTCCTCCTCCTGGGTTGCCGACTTCTATACCTGTATCTGTCTCGCTTACAACTACTGTTCCACAAAGTATCTTCCTCGATACTCCTACTGTTCCGCTATCTGTTCCTACCTCTACTGTGTTCTCTACGTCTGCGAGTGTGTTGACTCCACTTTCTGTTCGTCGAAGAATCACTGATTCTGTTTCTAACATTCTGTCTCCTTTCTATAAAACCTTAATCAAGACTCCTACTTCTGACTCTGTACAGAGACGCAGTCAGCATCCAAGCACTGAGGAACGGGGAATTTTAGATTCCACGGCTCTCAGATGGATTTCGAAGAGTAGGAGATATAGTACGAGAGACGTGCTAGATACATTTATGCAGTGGAAGGAACCAACGCAACGGTATGTCTTTGATGAGATGTGCTCGCTGTTACGTGAGGAGATAGAAGAAGATGATGTTGAATCGAATTTAGAAGACTTAATTAAGGTTCAGAAAGAGTTTGCTGCAGGAATGATAGTAGGTGAAAATATAGAAGAAGCGATGGAACTGATCTTAAGTTTTAGAAATGATCCATCTCTTCGTTCACCAAGAGATTTAGAGAAAGGTAAGACGAAGCTAAGTCGCCAATATCCAATGAGGGAGGTTCCTCCAATTTGGCGCGAAGCTGTGCAAGCTGACAATGTTAATGGTATTGTAGCTGCTCCGGCGCAATTCCAAAGGGTGTGGATACACATTCCGTGGAAGCGAGCCGAAGTGCTAGCAGTGAAGCAGGCCTTGCCAGACCCGCGTAAGAACCCTGCTGGATACTATAAAGAACTGACGCAAACAGTTGAGGCTTGTATAATGAACTTAGCAGACATCGATATGTTATTTGGAAATGTAGTCCCGCAACCAATATGGGCTAAAATTCGTAGAGAGAATCATCCAGTTGCCCTAGGTGGTGATTGGGCAGCTATCATTGCAACGGATGGTCAGCAAACAGGTGGTGCAAAACCCGAACCCCTAATTGCTAATCTTCCAGGTAGGATAATAGACTTAATGAAGACTCTGATGCCCGCATTGCGTGTTAATTGGGACAAGTTATCCGCATGCAGACAGAAGAAAGACGAAAGTGTCTCCGACTTCTTCACGAGGTTCGAAGAGACTTTTGTAGATCATAGTGGTCAAGATATGAGCACAGAAGGAGGACAGAGACTGTTTGTCGATAAATTCGTGCATAATTTGTTACCTGAGTTATGCAATAAATTAAAGGATTCAGAGAGTGGGTGGGCTGTTTCTACAACTGCGCAAATACTTGCAACTGCACAGTATTATGAAAATAGGGATAAAGAGGAAAAAGAGAAATCAGACAAGAAAACGAAAGATTTAAAGACTAAAGTTCTTTTGCAACAGGCGTATCCGCCTCGCATGAATCAGACTAACACGCAGCAAGGTTCGTATCAAAGGACAGATTATAGTTCACCTAGACCTCAATATCAGTGGAACCAGTGTGCGTACTGTAAGAAAGAGGGTCACTACAAGAATGAGTGTCCGATCTTAGCGCAAAATAATGCAGCAGCAGCAGCTCAGAGAGGTCGTGGTGGTTTTGTGCAGAATTCTAGAGGTCGAGGGCGAGGTGCTATGCCTCCACAGACGAATGATCGTCCTTCCAATCACTTTGATCAACGAAATGGACAGTCTGCCCAGCAAAATAGATCTCAACAATATCTTGTTGAAGACTATTGTGAAGCGGATGAGGGATTTCAGCAAAATGGGTACTAGGACAGCCATGGACAGAGAGAGGGAGTAGTATCAGTTCCAGTGGATCAGAGTGGGCCTTATGTCGCAGTAGCAACATCAGGTGTAGTCGAACCGTTTCTGTTGGATACTGGTGCCGCAAAAAGTTCTATCATTCATGCGAAACTCCCTAGCGCACTTTTGTCCGGCTCAACAAATGTTTCTGTAGGTTTTTCAGGCGCCCCTGTTTACAACCCCATATCTGGTCCTTTGTCTATTTCTGTTGGACCGTGCCAATTAAAAGCACCACTGATTTTGACGACAGGTTGTAATGAAAATCTGCTTGGTTTAGACTTGTTAAAACGCCTATATGCGACATTGTACTGTTCTCCGGAAGGGGTACAGCTTACATTGGGTAAAAGAATCACCTCTCCGATGTACTTGTCAATGGATGCACTCCCGCCAGAGCTGCGTTCACTCCCTGATTCTCTTTGGGCGACTGGTCCTAATGATGTAGGCCTTTTAGAAATACCACCATATGTAGTAACTTTGAAAGCAAATGTGAAATTTCCAAGAATTCCTCAATACAAAATATCTAGTGAAGGTGAGCGTGCACTTTTATTGATTGTGCAAGATTTAATTAAGAAAGGTGTGGTTGAAGAAACTAGAGGAAATGTTTGTAATAGTCCTGTATTACCGATTTTGAAACGAACTGATCCTACAAAGCCTCCAGTGTATAGGTTTGTCATCGACCTCAGAGAAGTCAATAAGATTGTGGTCCCGCAGTTTCCTGTGGTTCCAGACATTACTGCCTTGTTAACATTGATTCCTGCTACAGCTACTTGGTTTTCAGTCATCGACTTGAAGAATGCCTTTTTCAGCATTCCGATAGCCGAAGAAAGCAGAGATATTTTTGGCTTCTGTCTAGGAGGTCGAAGTTTCAGATTTAAACGCGCTCCACAAGGCTATTGTGAAAGCCCATCTATTTACAGTCAAGCACTAAAAAGTCAGTTAGATTCCTTTGTCCTTCCTCCAGGTTCTGCTCTAGTGCAGTATGTAGATGATCTTCTAGTGGCTGCCGATGACAAGGAAACTTGCAAAGCAGCTACGGTTTCGTTATTGCATCATTTGTCTAATTTGAATCACAAGGTATCACCTTCAAAAATGCAATACTGCTGCCAAGAAGTGACCTACCTAGGTCATCTCTTGTCAAAGGAGGGAAGGAAGTTGACCCCAGAGAGAATAAAAGCAATTACGCAGATGAGTGTTCCCCGCACACAGAGAGAAGTACGTGCCTTTCTAGGTATTACCTCTTACTGTAGGCAATGGATCCCAAATTTTTCTCTTTTAGCAAAACCATTGGTAGCTTTGACTGGGAAAAATGTTCCGAGTCCGGTACCATGGTCTGATGAATGTCAAGAGAGTTTTTCTGAGTTACAAAAAACATTGTGTTCAGCTCCTGTATTGGGTACACCCGATTACAGCAAGCCATTCACGCTCTACGTTCACGAGAGAGAAGGTTGCGCGTTGAGTGTTCTGACACAGAAGTTTGGTGATAAACAACGCCCCTGTGCGTATTTTTCATCAACATTAGATCCGGTAGCCAGAGCGTTACCTAGTTGTTTGAGAGCTACAGCGGCAGCTGCGGCTTCCATTCGACAATCTGCTGGTTTGGTGATGAACAACATGCTAGTGGTCATGGTTCCTCATGCGGTGGATACACTCATGAACCGAACCAAGACACAACACCTTACCAGTGCGAGACTATCTGGTTACGAGCTGACATTACTAGCGAGTCATATTCAGATCAAAAGATGTAATGTATTGAATCCAGCAACGCTGTTGCCGGCTAATCAAGAGTCGAGTGATTCCGAGCCACATGATTGTTGTTTTAGAACGGAGGAAGAGACAAAAGGACGTATTGACTTAAAGGACACTCCATTATCAGATCCAGATGGCACGTTGTATGTGGATGGGTCATGTTTTAAATTGGAGAATGGTGATGTGACTGCTGCTTACGCAGTAACGACTTTGAAGACGATTGTGGAGACTGCAAGAGTGAGTCAGAATTCTGCCCAAGCTGCAGAATTAATAGCTTTAACCAGAGCGTGTGTTTTAGCTAAGGGAAAGAGAGTGAATGTTTTTACAGATAGTCAGTACGCATTTGGCGTGGCCCATAGTTTTGGCCGGTTGTGGAAAGAAAGAGGTTTCATTACGTCCCATGGGACTAAGATTCAACATGGTCAGCTAGTTAACGACTTGTTGGAATCTCTAACCTTGCCGACTGAAGTTGCGATTGTGAAGTGCAGTGCTCATAAAGCAATCACGGATGATGTTGGTCGTGGGAATGCTTTTGCTGATGAGACCGCTAAACAGACAGCTAGAGACATGATGAGTAGAATGTATGTTGCTACGTCCGCAAGGTGGATTGCTGAATCTGGAATGTGTGAGGATACAATGGAAAGTGTGAAAGAGATTCAGAAAGAGGCAACTGAGGAGGAAAAACGTGTATGGAGAGAGAGTACGGGCAAGTTGGATTCGAATGGGTGTTGGATTGATTTGACAGAACAGCAGCGTTGGATGTTGCCTGATGCGTATGTGCTTGCAGTGGTGACGATGGCGCATGGAGTAGCGCATATAAGTTCTAAAGGAATCTGTAAGATGTTGGCTCCAGTCTGGAAAAATGATGGGATCAGTAAGTGTGCAGAGAGAGTGGTGAAAAATTGCATGGTATGCCTGATGCATAATCCTGGCAAGGGAACTCCAACTCCTGCTGGTCACTTCGCTCCTCCTTCCTGTCCTTTTGAAGTGATTCAGTTAGACTTCATTCACATGGATCGCTGTAATAATCTGAAATACGTCCTGGTGGTAGTTTGTGCTTTTTCCAGATGGATCGAAGCATACCCACTAAAGGACAATACTGCCCTATCAACTGCCAAAATTCTTCTCAAAGAATATTTCCCTAGATATGGTATGCCACGGATTGTATGGTCAGATAACGGAAGTGAGTTCATAGGGAAAGTTATGCAGAGTGTGTGTGCCGGTCTGAACATAAAACAGAAGTTTCACAGTGCAAACCATCCCCAGACTGCTGGTTTAGTTGAGGGTTACAATGGCACCCTCAAACTAAAACTCGCCAAAATTCAAGCCTCCACAGGTTTGTCCTGGCCAGCCGCACTTCCTTTGGCTTTATTATCAACGAGAGCAAATGTACATTCTAGAGTGGGGCTTAGCCCGTATGAGATCGTTTTTGGCCGCCCGGCAAATATTTGGGGTGTGCCGAGACCTAAAGAGTTTTGTTCTCTAGAATATCCTATGTTGATCGACTACCTTTACGACTTGACTGCTAAATTGAGTCTTATTCACCAACAGGTTTTCGATGCATTGCCAAAGCCGACGGAGAGTCCAGGGCATCAGCTGAAACCCGGCGACCAAGTTGTAATCCGGAACTTCGCGAGGACGAAGAATCTTCAGCCCAGATACGTCGGCCCTTTCCAGGTCCTGCTTGCAACGAGAACAGCAGTTCGTGTAGCTGGTCGCAAGCATTGGGTGCACGCATCTCATGTTAAGCGTGTACCTTTGCCACTTCCTTACGACGACTGGGTGAAGAAGGGAATTGGTGCCTCCGAATTTGAACGCACACCAAAGTTCATCCCTTTCAGCGATGCCGAATTGATTACTGACACTCCGAAATCTGACTCTCCTCCTGAAAAGACTCCTTTGAACTCTGAACATTTGTCCCCTGCATCAGAAAAACCTCTATCACCTGCGAACCTGAACACTGCAACAGCTACCAGTGATACGCTATTTGCCGATCAAACAGTACCTGCAAAGCAAAGATAAAATTTACGACCTCGTAAAATGGACAAATAAAGCAGGCAACTGCCTATTGTGATATTTTGATATTTTGAACTTTTGCCTTCAGCCAGGAAGTTTGCTATTGTTTTATTGTTTTTAAAAATTGCCTTGCCGTCTGGGTAGCCGTAGGGTCGTGGCTGTGTGCCTAGTTGAATCTGCGGGGGTCTGACACAAGGTCGATCTTTCTGTTGGTTCTGGGAACTCCCAGGGCTGATAGAGGCATTTTCATCTACGTACACATCATCAGTGGTCGCGAGCGGATTGTAGAAGATGGAGCTTCCTGCGCTGCAACGAGAAAATGTGATTTATGTTCGCAGAAACAGACTTTACAGAATTCTTCACAGCAAATGCTTTTTAATACAATGTGCCATTACATTTTTGATTGTTTTGATAACGTTGGTGGGTGGAATCGTTTTCGGTATAAGTTTGATTTTTGTGCCAGTAACTACAGTACCTCCCCTTAATCCTGCTACTTCTACTATTTCCTCTATACACTCTTTTCACTCGTTTCCTGAACACGAGCACGCTCGACGCTCAGAATTCATTAACAACACTTTTATACAGCTCTTGCACCAACACCAACTGGTAGTTAACACTACAGACTGCTGGGTGTGTGGCTTGATACCCCACACTATGGATAAAGGCATTCCCTATCTGGTTTTGCCTTTCAGCTACAATGGATCATTTCAGGCCCTTCAAACCATCTTTGCTTATGCCCTTGAAACCTATCCTCCGCGTCCACCATGTTCCACTAAATATAACTCTGCCAACAAAGCCTTAGTCCAGTGAATTATTGACATGATCAAGGACGTCAATAATACTCCATCTTACCCTAGAGACGAATTGCGAGTATATTTAAGTTGGAATTCTTCAGAGTATCGCCTTAGTTTGGGAGAAAGCAAGCGTAAAAGCTCAACTCCAATCTGGGTCGTACCTCACCGAGGTCAGGTCTGTTTGCAAGGTAATGGGAGAAATCCGAAAGCTCAGCTAGGGAGGAGTGAGTGTGTAGAGACTTATGTGTTTCCGGCTAACTCTTCCCCTGCCTTCCTTACTGCTAGGGGTACCTACTTCATCTGTCGAGACCGAGCATATACATGGTTACCTGCTGACTTTTCAGGTTCATGTTATATTGCTCGATTGTTGCCTCCAACATACACTGCTTCATCTGACTACCACAAGACCAGAGTAGCGAGAGGTGTCTTCAGCAAGGAAGATACCGCTGGTCAGGAAGCTGGAGACTTCTTCAAAGGCTTCCTTCCGTTCTGGGGGCCTATGGCCAATAGTAGAAACATACGTCAGCTAACACGGGTAGTTGAATCTACTATTACCGAAACTGCTGGTGCCCTTAGCAATTTGACAGCTGAGCTTCAGGCGGATAGACTCATGACGTTGCAGAACCGTATGGTTCTAGACGTTATACTTGCAGATCGAGGTGGGGTATGCAGAATGATCCAATCGAGCTGCTGTGTCTTTATTCCTAATAATGCTCCAACAGTCTATGAGGCGATCTCTAAGCTACACAAGATTTCCGACTCTATTCATGTAGACAAGGGAAACTGGTCCTTCATGGAGTGGTTTTGGACTCTGATATCAGCGTGGGGATGGAAGGTTCTAATGGTCATTGGTGTCATCTTAGTATTCCTCTTCTCATGCTGCCTGATTATCTTGTGTGGTCCAGCTCTGTGTAGCCTTTGTGCTGCAACCTGTTTTAGGAAACCACCTGCGTTTGGAGAAAAGGCACGAGAAAGGATGATGATACAACAGCATGTCACTGACCTGATGAGCATAGAACTAGATTCTGACATAGACTGAGTAATTGCCTATGTAAGGGCAAAAGGAGGGTCTGAGGTTCCGTGACGATTTGAACCCGTGTTTTCAATGTTGTCGGAAATACATAATATTGGTATCAGCGAACCGCAAATGATCCATTTAGCATATCCTGGTGTTTTCGCTATGCTACGAGCAAGAGCACTCCTGTTATGAACACATTTCTGATCTACCCACGGCATCCATTTTAGATCATGGCAGCCATTTTGTGTTTCTTGCCCTCACATACGCAATAACCTCTGATCACTTCATTTCAAATAAGGACACGTAGCCTTAGCCGAAGATTCACCTCTTTCATGACACGTGCACCTTAAACCAGATCACGCTGTAGCTGCATGACTCGACAAAGGCTGCCTCCTCTGCCCGAGGCCAGCCCAACTGAACTGGTTCTCGTGTCCATTGTCCCGATCATGATTAGGCGGCCGAAGCCGGTAGCCTTGCCCATTTACAACCCACAAACATCCCTTATCCCACTTTTCTATCTTCCACACCTGGCTCCGTTCCTTTCTTTCTGAATCTTTATTAGGGGGAGGCAACGAAATTTACGATGAGGCGGTCCGGCTCTTGAATGCAATATTGACAAGGGATTGTGATGAACTAGTGGGAACCCCTCTTCGTAATGTTTGGCATCAGATATTATCGACGGTTCCTGTGTAACGCCAAATATTTATTGTTTTAGACACAAAGGTTTCGAGAATGTATTACATGTAAAGAATTCGCCCCCAGCTTAAAATTTAGTATATAAGGAGCAACCCTCTTTGTACAAATTGAACAGGCTCCTAGAATCTGCCCATGTGTGGTTTCTGTGACTTCTGTGTCCCTGCAGTAATAAACCTTTGGTCTTTGACGCCACCACCGAGAAGCCCGTGTTTCTGTTCATTTGCGCACCAAGACAGGTGGAACTCCGGGGTCTTTGGGTGTTGTTCCCTGACACCTCTGGACGGAACCAAAAAGTCCAGAACTCCACCATGAGGAGATCTTGGTACCAGCAGATAACTGAATGGCACAAATTATAAGATCAGATCTAGCAGGACAACGGACGTGTTTTCAGACATTTCCCAAACCAAACTCATGTTACGTGGAAGGAGTTCCTAGTTTTGGCAACTGCAAACAAGAATGCACAGCTACTAATGTGAAGCCTCCTAATTTGAGGAAGAAATATAAGCAAAGAAGTGAACAGATTTATTTGAGGTTGATAATAAGTAAACATTTGCCTTTTGAACTCGGTGCTACTCTTTAGATGACCTTATGTCAAATAAACAGGCTTTAAAAAACAGTGTGGTTAGCCATCAGCAGCCAGTGCAGATACTTAAGATAGGATGTGATGTGTAAGTCTGGCAAATATGTTTGAACATAAATCAGCCAGAGGGTAGAGAAGCATCTTCTTTAGATTTTTAAGTGAGAAACCCGAAGAGATGATTTTAGCAGTCTGGAGAGTCATCAAACGGGACTCGCAGATTCTGAACAGGGGGAACAGGGGAAGGGCAGGTATCCAAAGATAACGGTCATAAGTTTTGAGACCAGTGGGAAGAGAAAGAACCCTCCACCACTAAAATAGCCACACCCGCCAGGCTCTCATGAAAGTTAGATTGTGTAGTAGAACCATCACCATCTCACATCATGATAATTTGCATGTCATCAGCAAAAGGAGTAAAGTCCAGCTTAAACAACCTACAGGAACTGGATAGCCCAATATGTTTTCCAAGACTTTGGTATTTCAGCCCAGAATACAGAAATCCGGGGATCAGTCCCGGATATGTGGTTATTTCCACCATCTGTCTCATCTTTTTCAACATTCGGAACTGCTGGAAGTGTAGATGTAGTGTAATCATAAATGAGTGCACTGGTAATTGTATAGAACTTTGTAACCTATCACTCATTTTGGTAAAGGAAAAGGAGCTCCGATATACATCCATTCTGAGGAGCTCCTATTCCCATGTTCCAATCTGCATCTTCAATATCATTTCCCATATATCCATATGTATCCACTGAGGGGATTCCAACAAAAATGTTTAAATCTTACAGACAAATCCCCTTGGAGCATAACAATTTCAGTATCAGTGATATGAATGGTGTCTTACCTGTAATATCTGTACATTTCAAATGGGGTTGGGAAGGACTCAATGTCTCAAATGAGCATTGTGTTAAGCGAAAGTCCAGTTAGCATTGCAAAGGAATCCATTGGAAACTCCTTGAAGCAGGAATGCGACGATCTCCTCTGAATTTATTAAAGGGACCTACATTTTTCATTGGGTTAAAGTACATCATTACAAGTTATCAGTTTATGTGTTGAAGAAAAAGTCATAAGACCTAAGGGCCCAATAAATGTATCCCATTTCGGAAGTGTAGTGGCTGCTGTGGTGTTAAGATAGGTGGTCATCAATTTTTTATGCAACCAAACAAGATCTTACAGGAGCCTGCCCATAATGGCATGGCCCAAATCTGGTTTGTCTTGTGGACAACCATTTGCTATTACACAGTATAGCTTGACTTCCCTTGGGCCTTGACTGCCGTCACAATCAAATGGAAAATGTGCAATTGAAGTTAATACAAATACAGGTTGTTATCAGTTAATCTAGGAGTCTGTTCTTGAGCATGATCCGAACACCCTGAACAAGCACAGTACCCTCAGCAGAACATTCGTATTAATCACTTTTATCCTTTCTATCCAGGAGACAAACAAGGGTGCCCACCTGCATATGTCTCTATGAATCTCTTTCTGCAGGGACAATTTGCTCAGTGTATGTCTTCCGTTATATATTGACCAATTACAGGCTCTTTAGTTTCTAAGATAGTCTCTTGCCACTATATGTTGTGCAACAAAGTCCAAGAGTAACTCCCCAAACCTCCCACCCACCTCCTTCCAGTCAGTGTTAATCTTAAACCTATGATCACCTGTAGATGTATGTTATATCTATTAATAAATTGCCAAACCCTCCTGGTCCATATCTCTCTTTGTCTTGTACCTTTAGGGGTGTTGTCTTTGTGAGACCTCTTGGGATGCCGATTCCTAATTCCCCTGTAGGTCCGCCAACATGGAGGCCCATGTCAGCCTGTCTTCCTCGGCCTTTTCGGCTTTTCTTACAAATCTCATTTGTACTAACTCTGCAGTTGACCACTCAGTTATATTTCTCATCCAATCTGCATATTTCAGGGGAGGAGGTTGCATCCATGCTATCACTACTCGCCTCTTAGCCAACACCAGCCCCAGGTTGTCAAAGCCTCTGCTTCGATTTTTGTTTTTTGGTGCAGGTAATATCTCCAATAATATTTGTTTGATCTCTCTTGGTATATTCCAGCTGGTTGCCTCACCCAGATATGTCAGTACCCTCTCCCAGCAGGGGTGCAACAGGGAGCATTGCCAAATCATGTGGAGGAAGTCTGCCCCCTGAGCTTTACATCTGGGACATCCATCAGTGCAAGATTGGTATATTATATGTGTTGGAAGTGGCCCTTGTTGGCTAAAGTTCCCCAACCTTTTTGCCTTCCCCTAGACCTTTTCTCTGACATGGCGTTGCAAACTTAGATGCTTTGGGCACTTTGCCACTACTGATCAGTGTCAAAGTGCAAGTGCTCCCTGTTTAAAGTGTTATGGTAAATGGTTGTCCATAATTGGTATGTTTGCTTTACTAGTAAAAGTCCCTAGTAAAGTGCACTATGTGTGCCAGGGTTGGTAATGCAAATGATACTTGTGGGCTTGCAGCACTAACTGCGCCACCCACCCAAGTAGCCCTAAAGAGAGAACTCAGGCCTTTCACTGCAGTACCTGCGCACAGTTTGTTAAACTGCCTAGTTGTCCTGTAAAGTGCACCCACCTGACAGGCCTTTCCCTTCCCTTTTTATGCACATCAGTCACCCCTATGGTAGGACCAAGGTGCCCCTTGGGCAGGGTGAAGTGTATGTGAAAGGTAAGGCATGTAGTGAGGTGTGTACCATGTTCTGACAGTGAAATACTCTCTGTTTCTTTTTTCACTGTTGCAAGGCCATCTTGCCCAAAGGACAGAATAGTGAAAGTTGTGTAATATGTTCCCAGCCTATCTTCCCATAGGCTTAATGGAGAGGTGAAGTTTAGTGTGCCTGAACTCACAATTTAATAACACATCTTTTTGTGAAGGTGGTTTTTGCATTGTGTGTTTAGAAACCGCACTTTTAGAAGTGGCTGGTTTCTTTGTTTTAACAATTCTGTGTGTCTCTGCCTGGTTGTGGATTGACTGTCTGGATTTGAATGTGAAAGGCTCTGGGGAATGTCTTGACCCAGGGGAAGAGGTGAGACAGCAACAGGCTGACCTGCATCTGGAGTGTAGGGGGAGGAGTAGCCCATGGAGGTGAAGAGGCCTCGGCTGCTGCCATAAAACAATGGCTCCATCTCCTGCTGAGTGATTGAGGATCCAGACCTCCACTATCAAAGGAAGAAGGTGTCACTGGCAGGGAGACATCCAGAACTGGTTTGGACAGGGGTCACTGCCCCCGGAACACAAAGATTTCAAAGACATTTAGGGGTATAACTATGAGAGCTGAAACCCCTGAACATTGGAATGATCAAGACTGAAAAGGATTGAAACTACTTTGCAGTCAAGAGAAACATCTAGCAAGGAAGAACAGCTGAAGAGTTTGAAGAGGAGTGACCCTTGCTGTGTGTTCTGGGGCTCTCCTGCAGTTTCCTGATTTAACTAAGGAGAGGCTAGGGGACTTTGCTGTGTGCTGTGTCCCCCTGTGTGAAAGGACTTTGCTGTGTGCTGTGTCCTGAAGTAACCAGCCCCCAAGGGTCCAAGGAGAGCTGGTTCCCTTTTGAGGAAACTCAGGAACATAAAAGTTTCCAATTGAGTCTCGGCGACGCAGTGTGCATGTGCTTTTTGCAGCCTGATACCTTCGTAAGAACTGCCCCGTGATCGTGTGCACCCGGAGCCCAAGTGAGTCTCAGCCACGCTGTATGTGTGTGCTTCGTGCAGCTTGGGACCTTCGTGAGGATTGCCCTGTGATTGTGTGCACCAGAGTCCAAGTGAGTCTCAGCGACGCTGTGTGCGTGTGCTTGGTGCAGCCAGTGACCTTCGTGAGGATTGCCCTGTGATTGTGTGCACTCGTAGTCCAAGTGAGTCTCAGCGATGCTGTGTGCTTGTGCTTCATGCAGCCTGAGACCTTTGTGAGGATTGGGCTGTGATTGTGTACACCTGGAGCTCAAGTGAGTCCCAGCGACGCTGTGTACGTGTGCCCATGTTGCAGCATGAGACCTTCGTGAGAAATTGCCCCATGACTGTGTGTCCCGGAGCAGTCTTGTTCTCTGCTTCCATCAACAGGGTGAGCAGAAGTGCTACGATCGTCATTGCCATCGGCCCGGACTGGAATCTCCAGAGGAGCTGTTAGAATTTACCGCCACTGGCCAGAGCCTGCCTTTGCCATGGAGTGACCTCGAAGCATCACCCTCAGTGGTCCGAGTTCCACTGCCTAAGATCAATGAAGTTGCATCAGAGACCCAAGGTGCGAGGAGAGGAGAGTGAGATCATACCCCCCAGGTGCGTGTGTGGCCGCATAGGGCGGGGTGTGGGCTATGAGAGAAACGCTCTCAGCCTTTCCCATTTTTGCAGCGCGAGCCTCCCCTCAAGTCCGTATCGCAGCCTGTACTTGCCGAGGAGTAGCAGTAATGGGGCCGGAATGTGGAACTGCACTTTGTTTTCCATCATAACCGTGTTGGAGCATATTTTGGCAGTAGCAGACCGAGAGTCAGTGAGAGTGGCATAAAGACCGTCCGGAGCACACTGATCGGTGCAGAGTACATTATTTTTGCTTTACGAATGACATTATTTTTGCATTATGAACTGCCTGATTGTTGCATTGGGAATTGCATTATTTTGGCATTATGAACTGACTGATTGCTGCATTACAAATTGGATTATTTATGCATTATGTACTGCCTGATTGTTGCATTACGAATTGCATTATTTTAGCTTGATGAACTGCCTGATTGTTTCATTACGAACTGCCTTATTTTTACATTACGAATTGCCTGATTCTTGCATTACAAACCGGATAGCATTGCATTTGGACTGCATTGGACCATCGAGAATTTCTCATTAATACTGCAAGAGCCTAGAAGGCCTTGCTGGCCTAACAACCGGAAGGGTAAAATATTACAAATACGCATATGTTGGATTTTTATCGTGTGGTCTCATTGTATATCTTTTTTTATAAACATATACTTGTTTTTTTATGAAAATTGTGTGGAGTCCATTTGTGGTGTCATCCCTGGGTTACTGAGAGAGTGGTTACAAATACTTTAAACATTTGCCTTGGAGATAATCCTGGCTGCTCCTGCCAAGCTACCGATGGGTGAGCTGGGGCTATCGGAGAAGGTGGCCTTCCTTTCCCTAACTTAGAAGCAAGGGTCCCTATTTGGACTAAAGTACCTACTTCAGCCAACTAGAGACCCCCAGGTCTAACAATATGTAATATGCAAGGGGTTAGATATGCTTGATGCACTATATTATATTGGAGTAGTTTGAATCATACATTTGCACTGTCCTTTTGCACTCCCTCATGCACCCTTCTCCATTCACCCTCAGTCAAAGGTTCATTCATCAGTGTTTCCCATTTTTGTTGAAGTCCAAGAGGTTCAATCAGTAGGTCCTCGCATAGTGCTCGATAGAGGTGAGAGATGAGTCGGCCCGTCCCATGGATAACATAACCCGTAATATATTGGTAGTGGGGGGTTCCTCTGGGAATCCCTGAAAAAGCTCCTTCGCTACACTGGATATTTTCCCATATTGTAGAAATTGGCCTGGTCCCAGTTCAAAAGTATTCTGTACCTCCTCTCGGGTTATGAACTTCCCACCCACATAAAGATCCCCCAACAGTTTTCAGCCACCATCCTTCCATCACCAAACTGACATGGAGTCTGCGATAGTGGTGAATGAGCGAATTGCCCATAAAGGCATGTTGGGTGCATAAGGGACTTACCACATTCTTACCACATTCTCCCATATTTTTGCTACATGTCGTATGATGTACGGAAATTTTTGAAGAACTCCACCCCCCAGCATCAGTAGTTCACAGATTTTTCCCAATTGTCCCAATTGTCCTCACTATCTAACCAATGGACTGCATGTTGAAGCTTAGAAGCCATGTAGTAGAACTCGAGTCGGGACACCACCAGACCACTCCACCCCCACATTCTCTGCAGCATCATCAGCTGCATTCTTCTTCTTTTATGCCCCCACAGGAGATCCCCAATGAGACTTTCTGTTATGGTGAAGTATGGTTGTGGTATTATATAGAAGGAGTGTTGTAGTGCGTATAGGCACTGGGGTAGGACTATCATTTTGGTGATCGCTATGTGCCCCATAAGTGATAACAGCAGTTAGCCCTGAAACGGATCGATCCTTTTAGCTCCTCTAATATACGTCCAATATTGAGTTTATGGTATGCGTCGGCTGTATTTGCAAGGTGTATGCATAGATATGGCGCCCCTCTTCAGCCCCCGGTAAATCAATGGGCGGCCTCCACTCCGGCAGGACCATAGCCAATCTACCTACTGGTACCATCCTGGACTTCTTAAGATTAATATGTAGTCCTGAGATTTCACTGAAGCTTTGCATTTATGCCAGAAGTATTGGAACAGAATACTCTGGCCGTGTCAGGTAGACCAGCGTATCTTCCGCCTATAGTGAGACCACATGATTAGTCTTCCCTAACCTAATTCCCCACAAATCCATCACAGTTCTCAGGTGAGTGGTTATTGGTTCCATAACAATTTCAAAAAGTAAGAGCGAATGTGGGCATCCCTGCTGGGTGCCTTGTCCGAGGATTAATTGTCCCGATACTGTCCTGCCCACCTGTACTCTGGCCATGGGGGTTGTATAAAGCAATTGGATCCATTTAAGGTATTGTTCTCCTATTCCTATTCGCCGAAGAACCTGCCACATAAGTGGCCACTCCACTGAGTCGAACGTTTGTTCGATATCTAATAATGCTTCGGCACTATCAATTTCCAGTAGGCTAGGCGCTTGCCATACATGTGCCAATCGTCTCAAATTGTAGGTCCTATTCCTTCCAGGTATATACCTTTTGTAAGTGACTGCCAGGGCTTCAGCTATCGCCCATTGCGAATCTATCAATACCCCATTTTCAGCTCTGATCTGCAGTGTCTGGGCTACAAGTGTTTCCTGCCTTATCAGGCATGCCAAGAATGCCCTGGGTCCAACCCCTACTCTATAAAGTCTCTGCCAGCATGTTGTGTGAAAATGTTTTTCTAATCTGCGGAGATCCGTCATGAGAGCTTCCTTAGCTGCACTCCACTCCTTCAATTTTTGGGGGTCTTAGTAATATCAGTCTCCAGTTTTCCCAGGTTGGCCTTGTGTACTGCTGCGTCCCGCTCCAATTGAGATCTGACTACCATATGTGGTCTTCAATCAAATACCCCACATATAACCACCTTCATGGCCTCCCACTCAGTCGCTCAGCTCGAGGCTGACCCCCAGTTCTCCTGAAATGTTCTATTCAGTTCTTCAGATATTGTGGCGACAAATGGAGGGTCCTGAGTGCTTTGCTGCCGCGCCACCACAAAGATATCTCTGATCTTACCCCTCTGCCCCCTAACTCCAGCAGGACTGGGGAGTGGTCCAACAAGTATCTTGGCAGGTAAGTTATCCCTCCCACACTCACCCTCAGATCCGAGGAGAGAAACCAGTAATCCAGTCCATTGGAGGTACCCGTGGCAGGTGTGTAGCATGAAAATTCCTTCGTAGTGGGGTGGCGTTCACGCCATATATCTCGTAGGTGCATTCCTTGTAGCATACTTTGCAGTGTGCTAGTCATTTTTGGCTTAGTGTGGAGTCGCAGTGGCTCCCGATTAAGAGAACCGTCAAGAACACGATTAATATCCCCAGCTAGCATTATTGGTGCTCTCAGATAGGGGGAGGCCGACTCCAGAAGGTCAGTGAAAAAGGAAACATTGTTGTCATTTGGCACATAGACATTGATGATACATATTTTTGTTCCATCCAACCTCCCATGTAAAATAACAAACCTCCAGTCTGTGTCAACTACATGGTGTAGGTTTTGGATTGGAACTCAGGATGCCACCCATATAAGTGCCCCCTTGGAAACCCAGAGTATGAAGTGGCATACAGTTGCCCCCTCCAACGTTTCCGTAAGCACTGTAATGAATCTGCCCAAAGGTGAGTCTCCTGGAGACAGGCCACCGCTACCTTATATCTTTTCAAGTAGGCAAATATAGGCCTATTCTTTTCAAAGGTCTCGATGCCTCAAATATTCCATGTAATTAACTTACTCATGATGTTCGCCATAGTTCTCCTCGTATTTTCAAAGAACAAGGGAGACCCAAAGGAATATCACTAGGGACCTTGGGCAGTTACGTATTTCAAAAGACAGTGGTCCCTAGTAGTTCAGGGATTAGGCAGAATTGATGGACATACACTCAATAGTCAGTATGACCTTTGTCCAGCAGGACAGGTTTTTATTTTAAGAGATATGGAAAACATAAAAGGATTTTTTACAAGGTGGGTACAACCAGTAACCCACAGGGGACAAGACAAAACAGGGGGGTAAACTTGACGCAACAAAGGCGGTCTGTGCTAGTATCTCAGTGAACAGACAATGGTAAAGTACAAAGCATCATTGTGAACAATTTTCTATTTGTAGGGTACATATGATGCTACTATGTCGACGGCGTTTCGATGCCTACACACAGATACATGGCATCATCTTCAGGACAAAGAATTAATTTGTTTGTCTTGAAAGCATAACAGTTTTTTGGGGCCAATATTGTGGTCCACAAAGTAGTCTGTTAAGCAGTACCTATGCTTTTGGAATCAAAGCAAGTAAGGAAAATGAAGGGTTTAGGAGCACAATAGTATCCAAACCAGGGCAAGGGAGCCTCTAAATACGAGACCGGACCAATCGTGTCTCATTCCTGGTTTGGCTGCTCCTTGTCTATGCAGGATACAGAATGGCGGTCTCGTATTTAGAGGCTCCCTTGCCCTGGTTTGGATACTATTGTGCTCCTAAACCCTTCATTTTCCTTACTTGCTTTGATTCAAAAAGCATAGGTACTGCTTAACAGACTACTTTGTGGACCACAATATTGGCCCCAAAAAACTGTTATGCTTTCAAGACAAACAAATTGATTCTTTGTCCTGAAGATGATGCCATGTATCTGTGTGTAGGCATCGAAACGCCGTCGACATAGTAGCATCATATGTACCCTACAAATAGAAAATTGTTCACAATGATGCTTTGTACTTTACCATTGTCTGTTCACTGAGATACTAGCACAGACCGCCTTTGTTGCGTCAAGTTTACCCCCCTGTTTTGTCTTGTCCCCTGTGGGTTACTGGTTGTACCCACCTTGTAAAAAATCCTTTTATGTTTTCCATATCTCTTAAAATAAAAACCTGTCCTGCTGGACAAAGGTCATACTGACTATTGAGTGTATGTCCATCAATTCTGCCTAATCCCTGAACTACTAGGGACCACTGTCTTTTGAAATAGTTCTCCTCGTACTCCTTTTCGCACAGCATGTTTCCAATCTATTCAAACTGAGGTGATCATTATCATCCAGGCATTCAGCATTGTGAGTTTTTCCAACTGACTTATATGAAGGAAGGACCCTTTGATCCGAGGTGTAACTTCCCCAACATCCCACCTCACCATGGGCTATATCACATTTCCCTCTACTCTGAACTTAACCCGGTGAAGGCATGTAGCTGTCGCCCCATTTCCCCTGAAAATACCCCCAAACGTATAACCTTATGCAAGTGTAGAAATCAAATACACACTAGTAACCATTACCCCCCTAACCTATTCTAAGGTAGTGGCTTGTCAGCTGGTGAGGTGTGAGGAATAGCCTCCAACTCCTTAGCCAGGCACCTGCCTCTGGGGGGGCAAGCTCACGCCATATATATCACAATTCGTGTGGAAAACTCCAAGGTGAAATTGTCCTCTCCCTCCTCCCCAAGCGCCCCCCCAGATTGATCTTACCAAATGTCACATATCTGGGGGTATCTTTAGAAAAAACAGTTCCTTTTCTGTACCTCCAGTCCGGGCCATCGTTAAGCATCTGTATCCTCGCTCAGGTTACTGTTCATGGGGTGTCTGAGTGATGATGCTCTTGAGTCCGTGACAACATCCAACGCCTGCAGGGTTCCATCTGAGCAAACCCTGATTGTGCTGGGACTGCAGCTCTTGGAATTGTCTTGTGACTGCGTCTGCTGACTTCGATTTCTGGGTTGTCTCTGAGATCCAGGTTTCCTTGGTGTCACAGTGAAGGGCACCAAACAGGCTACTGGGAAGCCTCTTTCATCCAGCCAGTGGCTTGCTTCCATTGCTGAGAAGAAAAAGAATGTTTTACGGCCACTCTCGACCCTCAACTTTGTCGGGAATAAGAGACAATATTTAAGATTCAGGTCTCTCATATGACATTTCACCACCAGGAATGATCACCTTTGTTCTTGTACTCTCTGCGTACAACCCGGGTAGATGGAAATCTGGTAGTTCAGCGGGCCTCGACTATGGGTAAGTTGTAGAATAGATTATTGATACCCAAAGAGGAGAAATCTGGCTATAAGGGCCCTGGCAGGTGCCCCGGTGTTTGGGGGGTGGGACTCATACTCTATGCGCTCTTTCCACTGAAAAACTTGGAAAGTTTATTTGGGGTTAGTGCACCAACCAGCCCGTCTTACAGAAAGAGTTCCGCAGATGGGCCTTCTGCTTTCTCAGGAAATCCAACAAAGCGAAAATTGTTGCTTTGTAATCTTCCTTCCGCGTCTTTGGCACGGTCATCCAGGCGTACCACGTTTTTTTGGGAGGCTGATTACTGTATCCCTCAGTGTGTGTAGTTCCTTTTGTAGTGTGCCCACCATCTGCTCAAGGTTGTGACCCTGTCTGAGACCTGCCTTAGATCCCTTCTGGGTAAGTTTACATCTATGGCAACAGACTCAATTTTATGTTTTAGCTCATCTCTCCCGGAGTGGATTGCTCTGAGCACCTTCGTTATGTAGGGGGGTCGGTCAGTACTTTGCACCATCTCATCTGTGTTGGTGGTCAGAGTTCCCATCTGTGCCCCTTGGTCCAGTGGGAGCGGCTGGGCATAGTTGGAAATTTTATTAGCCTGGGCTGCCTTGCCACCCTTCTCTTTCACCATATTTGTATTATAGATTCTTAGTTCTGAGGGATGCAAGCAGAGCTGGTATGCAGGGGCCTGAGCTGGGATTCTTTTATTTCAAACTTTATTCAGTCTTTCTTTGAGCCTCAGTTTAGCAGAGCCCACTATGACTGTTTTAGAAATGGAATTATTTTGTAATACTCTGGCCAACATTAGTTTCTGGTTCTTATTTTTTGATTCAATGTTTTTCATATCTGTAAAGGAAACCGACGTGTGGACGTGATTTACATTACAAGCCCATATTCTTGGTTCTGGACTATCGTATTCAGACTCTTTTGTGCTTTGATTAATCTATTTTGGATGCAATATTTGATCCTTCTTTGCTTTTTCTGGAAGGTATTTATATATTTTTGTTTATAATATTGCTCACTGGATTCATTGATTGGGTGTTCTTCTGGGCGCGCTCACCGTATTCTTTCTCTCTCCTCTCTTTTTTCTTTATCATTTTTTTTCACTTTCTTTTTTTACCAATTTTTTATTTGACACACTGTCCTTGATTATTTCACTTCTTGGACTGAGTGGAGCCACATACTAATTTGTAGAAAGATTTCTCGTCTTGATCACTTCTTTTGCATGAACACTCTAACACGAGGGAAAATAACTTTTTGATTAAGCACATTAGGGGTACTCTAAATTTAATTTTTTTAGATTGAATTGTGTAATACAAATTCAGCATTCTCTCCATCTAACCTGATACATTACAACAAATTAATATTCTATATGATCTTGTTTACAGCCTTGAAAAAGTCATCAATGGTGACGAAACATGAGTCGGCTGTAGCAGAATTAATGTATTCAACTGTGTCATGTAATGCCTGGCCAATTGTGCCGCTCTACATTAATATAACCCTGGTGTCAAACAAATTGAGTAGAGGACATTTATTTTAAACATCACACTACTACACTGGAAGCTAATTCATACTGTAGCCCTTATATAGTGTATTCAACTGTGTAGGCTGGGACCGTGTCATGTATGTGCATGTAACTTGCATGATCGAGGTAACTATCAGCAGCGATACTACGTGTCTCTCTGACCTGTTTCAAGTGCTCGCCGTCCTATTTCCCCAGCACCCCCCACCCACCCCGGGGGTGGCAATTTGAGGGATAGCCCCTGGCGCCACAAGCTCTAGCTACGCCCCTGCATGACAGTTTGCGGCCTCAGTCTGCGTCCTTGGGGAAGCAGTCACCCACCGTAGGTTTTGTGAGCCCCGGGAGATTCGGGTCTGATGTGGCTAAGGACCTCCTCCACAACCTGCCTTCCTGCCCGTGGTTGACGGGGCGACCGATGCTTCTGTGCTCCCTTTATCGTGCCAGACATTTTCCTCCACATATGCGCTGATAGCCTGCACTATGTGTTGAACGGAGCGGCAGCAGCACCCAAGCGTCATTCATGGGTTTTGCACCTGTCCGTGTGGCTGTATGCTTCGGCCTGCGTGGAGGGTCGCGCTGCGCCCATGCGTTTGCCCGTGCTACTTCCTCTTGTATTTGGACTCGGCAATGCAAGGCCCCACTGCTGCGATGGAATCAGTGTCTCCGTGCGTGGCAGAACAGGGGCCACCTCCCGCTCGCGGCCACTTGACCAATTCAGTGTCTGCACTCAGTGAGCGGTGCAAATCTACCTCCTTCCCTCTCTTTTGCCGTGTTAGGCACCAGCGACCTGTGTCGCTCCCGCCTGCATCCGTTGACTGTACCTTTTCGTCAGCGCACCGTCAAGGCATGTAGGCGATCACTTTGGACTGCGGGCAGGGCTCCGGTGCTGTTTCGCCCATCTCACTTAGCGCTCTTGGATTTCTTTTTCTCCTCACTGCCGGAACCAGGCCCTCCATGATCACCACAAGATGGCTGCTCGTCTTTGCTCCCCGCTGCTCAATTTCCTTTTTCCGCAGTGTTTAGGAGTTCTGATGTTCAGTATATGGAAGGTGCCCAGGGAGGAGAGGTAGGTTTGTCGCTCCTAATTGTTGTAGATTGCCATCTTCCACAACCAGGATGTTCCTAGATGTCGAGATGGCGAGAGTTCTCGGAAAACACGTCAACTCCACCATCTACTACCCAAATATTTTATATGCAACTTCTCCCATCTGAGAGGGTTAAGTTGACAGTAGTAACTTCCACGTCACCCCTCGTTTTTGTGGGGGCAATTAGGCCCTTTAATACTCAGTTAAATTACCTGAAACCATATCATAGATTTCCTCTTTGCTAGCTACCCAGAAACTGAGCTCTCCTTTCATCTCCCTCTTGTCTGCAGAACTATTCTCACCATGGATTTATGCCCATTAAAGAATATGTTACCAATTTCACAGTGGAGAGGATTAGCAAACCAGCCCCCTCCACTTGAAAATTGGGTCTTATTTACCAGCAATATATTCAAGAGAGTTGTTTTGAACTTGCAGGAGCACCCCAGGGCATCTCCCGCCACACAGTGTAGCCCAGCCCATCTAAGAACTCAGAAAATTAAAGAGTGACTTCTGGGGTACCCGGCAGGGTCACCTTCTATTAGTGCAGGAGGGGAAGATAAGAAAGTCCCTCTTAGTGCGACTCATACATATTCTTTCAAATCTTCTCAGTTCCACCCTCATCTGTGCCAGTGTCAAAGTCCATTAATTAGTGTTCCTCTCTCAAAAGATCACCCACTTGTCCTCAACCAAGATTGTTCCCAGACAATGCCCATTTATATCTAAAGTCTCCTTAGGCATGGGTCTTCATTCCCAATCTTGTTTCATCTAAGCTGTTTTTGTTCTGTCTAATAGCTCATTTTATTTTCTCAGTTGTTTAGTAGCCCATGTCTCATTGGAATTTTTCACCACATAATATCCTGATCCGGAGCCCTGCCTGGCACCAGACTCAGGTTTTTCACTGGTGGGCGCCTACTATCCGACACCAAATCCCAGGACTCTCACCACCTCTCACCAGTTGCAAAAAATATAATGGCAGCCCTTATGTTCAAAAGGTAGGCCAATCAGGTATGCCCATCTGTACCTGATCTTGTCTGCTGTGAGTTTCTTGGACATGAGTCAGAAGGCTAGATGACTTTGTTGAGTACCTTGCAATACCTCTTGGAAGACCTTGCAGGATACGCTCTGACTGCTTACTTACTTCATCTAACAACTAATTATGGTAAGGAAGCTTAACATGAACTTCACAGAGTCTTCAGACAGGGGCTCAATTGGTAACTTCTGTTCACCTGTTCAATTTACCCTCCAGATGGTCATCAGCAAAAAGTGATCAAAACAGGACAACTGCAAATACTGCAAAATCAGGACCCAAGAGAGGCCTAATTGATAAGTTCTAGCTTAATGACCTGTTCTCTGGGTCTTCTGCTTTTAAACCGGCTACTTCTAGTCAAGCTTTTGCGTCACAAAGGTGCTTCCAGCTGTACCTTAAATACATCTAAGAGTTCAACTCACTTCTCCACCCCCATTATCCTGGAGCCTATGAAGTCAATATGCAGCTGTAGCTACCCAACCTTGGAGATGAGATCAGAGCAGAGATCTTGAAGATCGTGAGTCTGTTGGCAATGCCACTATTTAGTGCTCCCTCAGTTCTTTTTTGAATAGCTGAAAACTGTCCAAAAGCTCTGATTTGTGACAACCATGGCTTTACTACTCTGAGGCTTCTTGTAATTTATTTGTACTGGCACCCTCTGCAACTCTGCTGTTTGCTATGTTTTTGAGAGGGGGCTAGATATGACCAAAGAACTTTCTGAATGTTTTTCTTTGACAGCATTCAGGCCTTCCCTATTTCAAGAATATTTCTTCTTATATGCAAGACTGACCAGTTGGCCGTGTTTAACCATGGCTGGAGGTTTGCATCTTTTTAATCCCCCAGGACCACTAACATTTCATTGACTGTCAGTGTGTTGTAAGGAAACAGTAAGGATCAACGCTGCATATCTTTTCAAGAGATTTCGCATGTTTCTCTCCATTGTCCCAGTATATGCCATCACTTTGACCTTAGGATAATTCCTCTAGTCACAGGTCTTTCTCTGACCTGATCTCCAGCACCATATCTTTACTGATACCCTCCCCAAGTACCACAGTCACAGAGCACTCTTTACATCTGACCTCCTCAGACTTTTCCAGGCTGTAGTGTATCCTGCATACCTCTCTCTGTGGCAGGCTCCTGAGACAACCCTCCTGCCAGTGGAATGTTACAGTATGATGATGCATTACGGAATGTTGAGTGTCTGTGAAGAAAAGCCACAGTTGTGATGGAGCTGAGTAGCATGCTGGATTGCTCCTGATGGGGCTCATCTACATATCTACAACAAATCATCTTGAGCTCAACAATCTGTCTGGACCTGATTACTACATGGGGTTGAGCTCCCACAGTGTTCTCAGCCTCAATGTGTGACCTTTGCACGACATTTTAATATTGCTAGCTTTGTTCCATTATCCATAGCATCCAGGGGGACCCTTCTGGCCCTGGATAGCATCACCCCTTGTGCCTGATTCACTGCTGGAGCACAGTGCAATCCATCTCCAGAGCTCCACAGTCTATACCGTCACTCACTAAGGGAATAACAACCATTATTTTGCCTCCAGTAACTACGGTACCCCATGAAGAAGGAAGTTCTCCCCTCAGCCCGTGGGTGCCACAATGCTCCCAGCTGGTACCAAATGGCCAGAAGGTGTGTCAATTGTAAGCCTTAAGTGAGCTGTTTGAGCTACATCAACTGCTTGTAACATAATATAACATAGCATTACATTGCATAGCATAACATAACATAACATAAACATTTTTGTCTCTGATTGTTTGTTCTGTAAGCAGCTGATTTCCCCTATTGGTTTCTTTAGCCTGGAAGAATATGCCAGTCACTTTCTCTAATCTGTTTTAGGGCAGTTTTGTTTCTTCCTTCCCAACTCTTGTAAAGATCTTCCTCATGAATCAAAAACTATCAATAGTGCCAAAGATGTTTTTCTGCTCTTTGTGCCTTTTTTCCTTTTAACTGGGATCCTCTTAGGGAAACATGTGACAACTTTCACGTGTATGTTACCTGTAGGGTGCACTGTGGCTACTGGGAGTACTTGCCCCATCTTTGTATATAGGAAACAAGAGAGCCTCATAGTGCCAAGAGCTGAAGAAGCATTAACAATAAAATAGTGCACTATGCCTAATGATGCTTCCAAAGAGAAGTTCAATATATCTGCTTGTCTGAAGACAAGATGAGAATAATTAGTCAGAGAAATCTTGGAGTAATTTCTTTACCAATGATGTTATCATAAATCACACTGTTGGTAATGGGGAGTGGAAGAGGAATGGATAATATAACAGCTCTGAGGCCAAACCAGATCATCGCAATACCGTTGAGTTGTGTTACCAAATCAGAGGAAGTGAAGAATAGGTCAATAGTCTGATCAGTATGGTGAATGGATGTGAGTGACTAGTGGTTGGAGCTCAAGAGAGGTACAGGGCTTAAGTAGGGATTTTAAAGCACTAAGGAAAGGGTTGTCTATCAAGAAAAATATTGAAGTTACCGAGAAAAAATAGTTTGTCAGTAGATAAACCTAGTGGAGAAATTAACCCAGCAAATAGATTACAAAAGTCAAATACTGGCCAAGGGGCACGCTTGTAAGAATTATCATAAGAGCAGAAGTTTGAGTAGAGAGAAATCAAAGGGCAATTTTTAACTTACTTGCAGTACCAGCAACAGGAACAACAGATACTTTAAGTGCTGATGAACAATTATCTCAACACCGCTACGTAGTTTCATGTCACAATCAACATCAAGGATTCTGTAGGAATTTGGGGTAGGTTAGTGCAGGTCCGGGTGGAAAAACTCATGAAATCATCTTTCTGTGATAAAAACAGATCTATTATTATTATTATTATATCTGATTTTGTAGAGCGCTCAGCTACCCGTAGGTTTCCCGGCGCTAAGAGAACAGAAGTAAAAGAGGGCAACGGAAGTTAAGGAATCGGTTACAGAGAAAACAGCCAGGTTTTCACACCTTTGTGGAATTTGATATAGGATGTTTCAGACCGCAGAGGGATGGGAAGCGAGTTCCAGAGCGCAGGTGCCAGGTGGGAGAACGAGCGTCCGCCGACTCTGGCACGCTTGAAGCGGGGAACAGAGAATCTGCAGTGAGTGGAAGACCTAAGGGTGCGGGAGGGACAGTATTGCTGGACTAAGGTGGAAAGATAGTGGGGGGCTTTTCCAGCTTTGATACGGTGCATAAAGCAAAGTGCTTTAAATTTGGTCCTAGATTCTATGCGCAGCCAGTGAAGGCTACGCAGGGAAGAAGAGACTGAGGTTGTTCTCGGTAGGTTACAAAGTAGACGGGCAGCCATGTTCTGAACTACTTGGAGCTTCCGGGTGACCTCCTTACAGGCACCCAGAAGGAGTACGTTACCGTAGTCCAGCCATGATGTCACTAGGGCCTGGACCACTGACTTCTGGGTATCTGGAGGCAACATCCATGTGATCTTCCTCAGCCACCTGATGATGGTGGTACAGGTGGCCGAGACCTTGACCACATGTTGTCTCATGGATAACTGATTATCAAAGAGGACCCCCAGATTACGTGCTGAAGTTGCTGGGACAGGTAGAGGTCCCATTTGCTGAGGCCAATGTTGCGGGCCCCAGAGAGCGGAATCCGGCCCAAACAGGAGAAGCTCTGTTTTATCGCCGTTCAGCTTTAGCTTGTTAGTCAGCATCCAGTTGGCGATGTCAGTGAGTCCAGAACAGAGAGAAGAGGAAGGGGAGTGTTGATTAGAGGAGAGAGAGAAAATAATTTGGGTATCATCAGCATAAGAAAAAATAGAAAGTCCAGCCTGTTCAGCAAGAAAAGCAAGAGGTCTGACATAAAGGTTAAAAAATAAAGGACTAAGAATAGAACCTTGGGGAACGCCATACGGAGAGTTGTGAACAGTGGATACAGAAGAGGGGGAGAAAACCTGGAAAGTGCGATGAGAAAGAAAATCAGAGATCCAGGCAAGGGCAGGGCCGCAGATACCAACAGACTTCAAGGCAGACAGAAGGATGCTATGGGAGACGGTGTCAAAAGCGGCACTCAAATCCAAAAGGATGAGTGCCTCTGTCTCCCCTTTGTCTACCTGGCGCCTGACTGTCTCCGAGACTCCCAAAAGGGTGGACTCCGTAGAGAAGCCCGCCCGGAAACCAGACTGAGAAGGGTGGAGGACGTTCGCTGATTCAATGTAGGTAGTGAGGTGACGATTAACATGTTTCTCCAACACCTTAGAGAGGCAGGGGAGCAGGGAAATGGGCCGGAAGTTGGCTGGGTTGCTGACATCCGCATTAGCTTTCTTCAGCAGTGGAACCACCATCGCATGCTTCCAGATGTTAGGAACCACTGCCTCAGTGAGAGATGCATTCAAAAGAGCCAAGATACAGTCCAGAGGGACAGTGTCTAAAGTACAAAGAATCTGGGGAGGCATGGGATCCAAGGGAGAGCCGGATTTAATCTCTGCCAACAATTTCTGGAAGACGGGCATGGAGATACATTCCCATTTATCTAATCGAGGAGGAGAGAGTCGTTCAGGATCATCCTGTATGGAGAGTTGGTCGTGTTGCTGGAATGGTGGCCTAGGTGAGACAGAGGGTGAAGCGCCAAAGCCCGCGTAGATGTTATCAATTTTTGATGTAAAGAACTCTGCCAAGGAATTACATTGATTGCTATCCAGGCAGGGGGCTTTGGGGGCACATGACATACCCGATAGTTCCTGAACTGCCTTAAAGAGGGCTTTAGGACGATTCTGGGCTTTCAGTATCGTGTCGTTAACATGATTAGCCCTGGCAGTGTTACATAGAGTGTGGTATTTATGTAATGCAAGTTTGTAGTTCTCTTTATCTGCCGACAGGTAGTTGGATCTCCAAATGCGCTCCAGTCTTTTGCAGCGTGACTTTTCCATTTTGAGTTCTTCATTGAACCAAGGGGCAGGAGGGTGCAGGAACTTTTGTTTACATTTACGTGCTGGAAGGCAGGACTCAATAGCAGAAGTAAGCCAGGTGCTGATCTTGCCCACGTCATCTGTGGTAATATAAGCAGAAGGAGGAGGGTTTCTTTTAAGGAATGATTAAGTTGCTCCAGATTCAGTTTTTGCCAGTTCCTTCTTGTTCCAAGGGAATGTGGGCTGCCAAGGGGGCCAGGTGCAACCGTTGTCTTGATGTGAAACTCTACAATGAAATGATCCGACCAAGTAATCGGCTTAGAGGGGAGGCAGGTAACATTATCTAGATTAGCAAAAATTGGATCAAGTAAGTTGCCGCCTTTATGCGTGGGACCAGAGTTTAGAAGACTTAGATTGAGGGCGGCCAGGTCCTGTGTAAGATGAGTGCTGGTAGGACATAGGGTGTCGTTAAAATGTATATTTAGATCACCTAATAACAGAAAATAATTAGATTCCAGCAAAAGGGGGGAAATATGTTCCGGAAGAGCAGCAGCCCATGCGCCAGCAGCGCCGGGTGGGCGATATAAGAGGGCACCGGACAGTGTAAAATTCGGGGATAATAGGAGTTTAAAACTGCCAGCTTCGCAATTAGGGATAACAAGATCATCCCACTTGCAAGAGTAGGTCCTTTTAAAAATAATAGCAATGCCTCCTCCATCTTTAAGAGGTCTGTTACGGCCCACGAAGGCGTAATCATCAGGGAGGGCAGTAGCGATGTCTGGTCCAGAACAGTCCTTTAGCCAAGTTTCGGTAAGAAACAAGGCCGACGGACTATATGAAGTGAGAAGGTCAAATATGTCCCTAAACTTCTAAAACTCATCACTCTCAATGGCATTTTCAGGAAGGGATTTAATATTCATTAGGACAGAAATTATTAATGCTTTTTAAGGGCGCAGTGAGGCTGCAGGCAAAGTGAAGGAGTTGCTAGACAATAGACAGCGCTGTCCCAGAACAGTGGAATGAGCAAATGACATTAAAAACACATGGGGCAACCAAGACATAACTGGAGCATGGCAACTCCGGCTGTCTATTGTTTTGTGTCTATTGGGTTTTATTGATATGGAACTTCCTCTGTTGTTTTTTGTTTCTATGCTGCGCAAGGTTCCTGTTGTGTGCCTCCTGATATCTGTTAACAATACGTGACCATAAACCAATCACTTGTTCTCAGTACTGTGATGGAATAAACCTGCATGCCTTTAGTTCGTTTCTCTTCATTTTTATTTTGTCGACAAGTTTCACACTGTGCTTAACTTCTCAGTCCGCGTAGGTATCATACAAAAAAAATTATTACAATGAAAAGAGGACCAAAGAAAGTCTCAAAGATATATACCAAAAACGACAACACATGCCAGACCCAAATGAGTTCTGGCACATTTGTATAACACAAAAAAAGCAAAATTCCAACAGACACCACTGTAAGAGAAAAAGCAACAGAACGGAGCTCTGGTCTCTGTGTCACCCAAGATTCACTTTGGGCAGGCAGGATCCGGCTGGTATGGGTAAGGGTTCCTCCCCCACCACCACCGCTTCCCTATATTATCCCGACGTGGCCCTTTCTGCCTGGCAGTCCCGGTCAGAACTGAAATGAAAAGCAACCGGGCTCTGATGCAGGGCCTAGTCAGGTGTACTGTATCCAATTAAATCACAGAGTTGACAGTCAAGCAATGAGAGCTGTAACACTTAACAGGCACATGACACCACAGTGATTATTAACGCGCAAAAATGAATAAATACTATTAAATTACCTGGTTGAGACTTCTTTACATTACAAACCCATATTCTTGGTTCTGGACTATCGTATTCACACTCTTTTGTGCTTTTATTAATCTATTTTGGATACAATATTTGATCCTTCTTTGCTTTTTCTAGAAGGTATTTATATATTTTGGGTGTTCTTCTGGGCACTCTCACCGTATTCTTTCTCTCTCCTCTCTTTTTTCTTTATCATTTTTTTTCACTTTTTTTTTTACCAATTGTTTATTGTCCTTGATTATTTCACTTCTTGGACTGAGTGGAGTCACATACTAATTTGTAGAAAGATTTCTCGTCTTGATTACTTCTTTTGCATAACACTCTAACACGAGGGAGAAGAACTTTTTTATTAAGCACATTAGGGGTACTCTAAATTTAAAATTTTTAGATTGAATTGTGTAATACAAATTCAGCATTCTCTCCATCTAACCTGATAAATTACAACAAATTAATATTCTATATGATCTTGTTAACAGCCTTGAAAAAGTTGCCAATGGCGACGAAACATGTGTCGGCTGTAGCAGAATTAATGTTGTAACCACAGAACAACTATCATGAAGATTGTTTGCTGAACAGAATTTCCTCCATTAATTTTGTATTAAAATAGTTTCGCTGGTTGGGATCAATCAGCTGTTTACTTAATTTTGTGTTGTGCTCTGTCTATGTTTCTAAGTTGATTATTATATACGGAGATCTCCGCTATGTATTAGGTGACTACTGTGGTTCATGGTCTCCGCTTTTAATATAAAAATAAAATCTCCTCGTCAGCAGTCTTTGATTTTACTGCAAGATTGGGAAACAAAATGGTCCAAGCAGTGACAAAGATAATGCCTGGCCAATTGTGCCGCTCTACATTAATACAACCCTGGTGTCAAACAAATTGAGAATAGGGGATATTTATTTTTAACATCACACTACTACACTGGAAGCTAATTCATACTGTAGCCCTTATATAGTGTATTCAACTGTGTAGGCTTGGACCGTGTCATGTATGTGCATGCAACCTGCATGATCGAGGTAACTATCAGCAGCGATACTACGTGTCTCTCTGACCTCTTTCAAGTGCTCGCCGTCCTTTTTCCCCAGCACCCCCCACCCACCCCGGGGGTGGCAATTTGAGGGATAGCCCCTGGCGCCACAAGCTCTAGCTACGCCCCTGCATGACAGTTTGCAGCCTCAGTCTGCGTCCTTGGGGAAGCAGTCACCCACCGTAGGTTTTGTGAGTCCCCGGAGTTCTTCTGCTCTGATGTGGCTAAGGGCCTCCTCCACAACCTGCCTTCCTGCCCGTGGTTGACGGGGCGACCAATGCTTCTGTGCTCCCTTTATCGTGCCAGACACTTTCCTCCACATATGCGCTGATAGCCTGCACTATGTGTTGAGCGGAGCGGCAGCAGCACCCAAGCGTCATTCATGAGTTTTGCACCTGTCCGTGTGGCTGTATGCTTCGGCCTGCGTGGAGGGTCGCGCTGCGCCCATGCATTTGCCCGTGCTACTTCCTCTTGTATTTGGACTCGGCAATGCAAGACCCCGCTGCTGCGATGTAATCAGTGTCTCCGTGCGTGGCAGAACTGGGGCCACCTTCCGGTCGCGGCCACTTGACCAATTCAGTGTCTGCGCTCAGTGAGCGGTGCAAATCTACCTCCTTCCCTCTCTTTTGCCGTGTTTGGCACCAGCGACCCGTGTCGCTCCCGCCTGCATCCGTTGACCATACCTTTTCATCAGCGCACCGTCAAGGCATGTAGGCGATCACTTTGGACTGCTGGCAGGGCTCCGGTGCTGTTTCGCCCATCTCACTCAGCGCTCTTGGCTTTCTTTTTCTCCTCACTGCCGGAACCAGGCCCTCCACGATCACCACAAGATGGCTGCTCGTCTTTGCTCCCCGCTGCTCAATTTCCTTTTTCCGCAGTGTTTACGATTTCCGAAGTTCAGTGTATGGAAGGTGCCCAGGGAGGAGAGGTAGGTTTGTCGCTCATATTTGTTGTAGATTGCCATCTTCCACAACCAGGATGTTCCTAGATGTCGAGATGGCGAGAGTTCTCTGAAAACACATCTACTCCACCATCTACTACCCAAATATTTTATATGCAACTTCTCCCATCTGAGAGGGTTAAGTTGACAGTAGTAACTTCCACGTCACCCCTCGTTTTTGTGGTGGCAATTAGGCCCTTTAATACTCAGTAAAATTACCTGAAACCATATCATAGCTTTCCTCTTTGCTAGCTACCCCAGAAACTGAGCTCTCCTATCATCTCCCTCTTGTCTGCAGAACTATTCTCACTATGGATTTAGGCCCATTAAAGAATATGTTACCAATTTCACAGTGGAGAGGATTAGCAAACCAGCCCCCTCCACTTGAATATTGGGTCTTATTTACCAGAACTATATTCAAGAGAGTTGTTTTGAACTTGCAGGAGCACCCCAGGGCATCTCCCGCCACACAGTGTAGCCCAGCCCATCTAAGAACTCAGAAAATTAAAGAGTGACTTCTGGGGTACCCGGTAGGGTCACCTTCTATTAGTACAGGAGGGGAAGATAAGAAGGTCCCTCTCAGTGCGACTCATACGTATTCTTTCAAATCTTCTCAGTTCCACCCTCATCTGTGCCAGTGTCAAAGTCCATTAATTAGTGTTCCTCTCTCAAAAGATCACCCACTTGTCCTCAACCAAGATTGTTCCCAGACAATGCCCATTCATATCTAAAGTCTCCTTAGGCATTGGTCTTCATTCCCAATCTTGTATCATCTAAGCTGTTTTGTTCTGTCTAATAGCTCATTTTATTTTCAAAGTTGTTTAGTAGCCCATGTCTCATTGGAATTTTTCACCACATAATCTCCTGATCCGGAGCCCTGCCTGGCACCAGACTCAGGTTTTTCACTGGTGGACGCCTACTATCCGACACCAAATCCCAGGACTCTCACCACCTCTCACCAGTTGCAAAAAATATAATGGCAGCCCTTATGTTCAAAAGGCAGGCCAATCAGGTATGTCCATCTGTACCTGATCTTGTCTGCTGTGAGTTTCTTGGACATCAGTCAGAAGGCTAGATGACTTCCTCAGACTTTTCCAGGCTGTAGTGTATCCTGCATACCTCTCTCTGTGGCAGGCTCCTGAGACGACCCTCCTGCCAGTAGAATGTTACAGTATGATGATGCATTACGGAATGTTGAGTGTCTGTCAAGAAAAGCCACAGTTGTGATGGAGCTGAGTAGCATGCTGGCTGCTCCTGATGGGGCTCATCTACATATCTACAACAAATCATCTTGAACTCAACAATCTGTCTGGACCTGATTACTACATGGGGTTGATCTTCCACAGTGTTCTCAGCCTCAATGTGTGACCTTTGGACGACATTTTAATATTGCTAGCTTTGTTCCATTATCCATAGCATCCAGGGGGACCCTTCTGGCCCTGGATGGCATCACCCCTTGTGCCTGATTCACTGCTGGAGCACAGTGCAATCCATCTCCAGAGCTCCACAGTCTATACCGTCACTCACTAAGGGAATAACAACCATTATTTTGCCTCCAGTAACTACGGTACCCCATGAAGAAGGAAGTTCTCCCCTCAGCGCCGTGGGTGCCACAATGCTCCCAGCTGGTACCAAATGGCCAGAAGGTGTGTCAATTGTAACCCTTAAGTGAGCTGTTTGAGCTACTTCAACTGCTTGTAACACAGTATAACATAGCATTACATTGCTTAGCATAACATAACATAACATAAACATTTTTGTCTCTGATTGTTTGTTCTGTAAGCAGCTGATTTCCCCTATTGGTTTCTTTTGCCTGGAAGAATATGTCAGTCACTTTCTCTAATCTGTTTTAGGGCAGTTTTGTTTCTTCCTTCCCAACTCTTGTAAAGATCTTCCTCATGAATCAAGAACTATCAATAGTGTCAAAGATGTGTTTCTGCTCTTTGTGCCTTTTTTCGTTTTAGCTGGGATCCTCTTAGAGAAACATGTGACAACTTTCACGTGTATGTTACCTGTAGGGTGCACTGTGGCTACTGGGAGTACTTGCCCCATCTTTGTATATAGGAAACAAGAGAGCCTCAGAGTGCCAAGAGCTGAAGAAGCATTAGCAAAAACATAGTGCCCTATGCCTAATGAAGCTTCCAAAGAGAAGTTCAATATATTTGCTTGTCTGAAGACAAGATGAGAATAATTAGTCAGAGAAATTTTGGAGTAATTTCTTTTACCAATGATGGTATCATAAATCACACTGTTGGTAATGGGGAGTGGAAGAGGAATGGATAATATAACAGCTTTGAGGCCAAACCAGATCATCGCAATACCGTTGAGTTGTGTTACCAAATCAGAGGAAGTGAAGAATGGGTCAATAGTCTGATCAGTATGGTGAATGGATGTGAGTGACTAGTGGTTGGAGCTCAAGAGAGGTACATGGCTTAAGTAGGGATTTTAAAGCACTAAGGAAAAGGTTGTCTATCAAGAAAAATATTGAAGTTACCGAGAAAAAATAGGTTGTCAGTAGATAAACCTAGTGGAGAAACTAACCCAGCAAATAGATTACTAAAGTCAAATACTGGCCAAGGGGCACGCTTATAAGAATTATCATAAGAGCAGAAGTTTGAGTAGAGAGAAATCAAAGGGCAATTTTCAACTTACGTACAGTACCAGCAACGGGAACAACAGATACTTTAAGTGCTGATGAACAATTATCTCAACACCGCTACGTAGTTTCATGTCACAATCAACATCAAGGATTCTGTAGGAATTTGGGGTAGGTAAGTGCAGGTCCGGGTGGAAAAACTCATGGAACCATCTTTCTGTGATAAAAACAGATCTAAAAATCATCACTCTCAATGGCATTTTCAGGAAGGGATTTAATATTCATTAGGACAGAAATGATAAATGCTTTTTAAGGAGGCAGTGAGGCTGCAGGAAAAGTGAAGGAATTGCTAGACAACAGACATCGCTGTCCCAGAACAGTGGAATGAGCAAATGAAATTAAATACACGTGGGGCAACCAAGACATAACTGGCGCATGGCAACTCCAGCTGTCTATTGTTTTGTGTCTATTGGGTTTTATTGATATGGAACTTCCTCTGTTATTTTTTGTTTCTATGCTGTGCAAGGTTCCTGTCGTGTGCCTCCTGATATCTGTTAACAATACGTGACCATAAACCAATCACTTGTTCTCAGTACTGTGATGGAATAAACCTGCATTTCTTTAGCTCGTTCCTCTTCATTTTTATTTTGTCGACAAGTTTCACACTATGCTTAACTTCTCAGTCCGCGTAGGTATCATATAAAAAAAATTAATACAATGAAAAGAGGACCAAAGAAAGTCTCAAAGATATATACCAAAAACGACAACACATGCCAGACCCAAATGAGTTCTGGCACATTTGTATAACACAAAAAAAAACAAAATTCCAAGAGACACCACTGTAAGAGAAAAAGCATATTTTTAAATATTTATATATGCAGTAGTGCAATCAATCACAACTATACAGTCATGAGGACCGGACTGTACCCGTGTGATGAAGGAATCGGGAGACTCTTGTGAATAATAAGGTTAAGTTTATTCCAGCAAGTGAACTCCACCCGGTCACGGAGCGTCCGATCAGCGGCAAGCCAACGGTTACAATGGCCAACCGAAGATCAAGCGTCCATGCACGGGTAATAACACATTCACAACATGTTTAACCACGAGCTGTGGCTCGCGTAAATCACGAGCCGAGGCCCATGAAACAGAATAGTCATACGCCGCGTGAAACATCACGCGGTGTAGGACCCACAATTGATACATTACACCACCTTACCCCTTACAACAACGAACAATAAATAAAATAAAACAACATTCAGAATCTAACAAATTCATTATACCTTTCCGGCGCTCTGATACGCCTGCCAAAAGAAGAAAAGGTTTGATTAATGGCAGCATTCTGTGGACTTACAAAATCCCTGATAGGAAGCTGGTCACAGGTTCGGCTAGGAGTAAGGGAATCACTTGGCATATCAGGAACACTTAGCAAAAACTCCAATCCAGATTATCAGAACTACCCTCACAAATTTTACCTTTGATAATCTCAGCTTGATGATCTGTCACTTTTACTAATTGGCGTTTATTCCACCAACCCTTCTTACCAAGGAAAGCAGCTCCCTTGCTAACTTTCACTACTTGAACAGGTGCAAAAAATTTCGAACTACCTTTAACTACTCTTCCAGGATTCTTAATCAACACCCAGTCACCTACTAGAACATCCACAAGTTTACCATCCGAATTACCATCAAAATGTAACTTCATTTGATTTTGCTTCTCTTGAACTGCCTTCCTAACTGAATGTAAATCAGTAGTTTTCCCTACAGCACCCTGGCGTAACCATGAAGGAAACAAGACAGAACGATTCTCTCTCCCTCTTAAAAGAGAAAAAGGAGATACTCCTGTAACACAATGAGGGGACGTGTTATAGTGCCAGACCTTTTGTTTTACAAACTCCCCTACCTTGTAGCCACAAGACACTGCAGTCTGTATACCCTCTTTAATTACATTATTCCCCCTCTCCACAAGACGGGGAATATAATGCCACCTTCCGTTGCTTAATATCCAACTCATTCAAAAATTTACACATTTTATCTGAAACAAAATGTGTCCCATTATCTGTGACAATAGACTTTGGGGACCCTTCTAAATCAAAAACTTTCTTGAGAATGGCTATGGTAGAATCTGAGTCTGGTGATTTAACAAAATCAAAATACATCCATTTTGAAAAATAATCGACTAATAGGATTACATACTTATTTTCCTGTTTTTTTCCTGTTGCAAAATGGAATACGGACCTGAGAAATCTACCCCAACTTTCTACCAGGGTGAGTCTGAGAACTCGGTGGGATGCAAAGGTACTTTTAAAGTACGCCAATGCTTGTCAGACAACAAACACTCAGGGCAAGAATCAATCAAATTCTTGACCTGAATATCCATTGACGGCCACCAATAATGTTGTTTAATGCGCATAGATGTCTTAGTCACTCCTAAATGACCTTGATGAGCCTTATTGATAATGGATTCCCTAAGTCTAAAAGGAGGAACAAATTTCTCCCCTCTCCGAACTATACCGTTCTCCACAGAGAGTTCCTCTGCAACTTGAGCGAAACTACGTATATCCCCGCTCAAACCCCTAGGTTCAGGCCAACAATGGGTAGTAAATTCCACAACTTTCAACAACACATTGTCAACTGCGGTAGCTTCTTTCCAATCATTCTCAGAAATAACATCACTAATCTCATTTACCGCGTCCACTAGAGTAACACACTCTACATCTTCCAATAGTAAATCCTCTTCATCATCTCTGACATAGCCATCCTGAATAGACAATCAGCACAAAAATTCTTGCCCCCCACAATATGCTTAACTGTAAAGTTAAATTCTTGCAACTTTGAAACTAGTCTCATGAGCCTTGCTGACATGGAAGCAGAGTTAGATTTATTGAAGATATAAATTAGGGGTTTGTGGTCGGTAACCAACTCGAATCTCTTCCCCAAAATATACATTTTGAATTTGTGGACCGCCCAGGCACAAGCTAGAGCTTCTCTCTCTATCGTACTGTATCTTTGTTCAAAATCTTTAAGAGCTCTAGAAGCAAATGCGACTGTCTGTTCCTGGCCGTTAACCTTCTGAGTGAGAACCGCACCTAGTCCAGAAATACTTGCGTCCACTGTGATAACAGAGACAGCATCCTCCCTAAAAGTATGTTTGGCCTTTGCTGAAAACAATCATTTTCTTAACTTCACAAAAAACCCTGTTCAACTCATCAGTCCAAATGAAATTGGAACCTTTCCTTAAAAGATGCCTTAAAGGCTCAACTAGTTGAGAATATGATTGCACAAACCTAGCATAATATTCCGCTAGGCTGAGGAAAGATCCCAAAGCGTCTTTATCCGAAGGAGGTTTTGCATCCTCAATGGCCCTGATAACTGAGAATTTGGGAGTAATGCCTTGGTCAGAGACAGTATGACCCAAGTAATCAATTTTGTTCACCGCAAATTTGCATTTATCGCTGCAAACTGTCATATTCCTGGACATCAAAATTGATAGAACATGTTTAAGAATTTTATTATACTCATCTAAAGTTTTTGCAAAAATCAAAATATCATCAAGATATGCTTGCACACCTGCTACACCTTGAAATAAAAAACGAAAAACAAAGGAGTGCAAGAGTGGCTTGCACTGTTTCCGAGGGCACTCCAGTTGGAGGGTGAGCTCCTAGATTATAATTTCATCAGTGAATTTCATGTAGTTCAAACAAGTGTAGTCGTAGTAATCTTTTTTGAAAGTTCATTTATTTAGTGGGTCACATATTAAATCTTCATAGTAACTCCTTTGTGAAACGAAGCATTAAGGAAAGCGATTAAACAACATCCATAGATCTATGCATCATCCCTATGCATTTCGGGTGGGGCCCTTCGTCAGGGGATAGCAAAGAATCTGCAAGTAAATGAATCGATGTCAGGAAGGGGAGCTCGCAACCACGGAACCAAGGAGTTACTATGAAGATTTAATATGTGACCCACTAAATAAATGAACTTTCAAAAAAGATTACTACGACTACACTTGTTTGAACTACATGAAATTCACTGATGAAATTATAATCTAGGAGCTCACCCTCCAACTGGAGTGCCCTCGGAAACAGTGCAAGCCACTCTTGCACTCCTTTGTTTTTCGTTCAAGTCTCAGTCCTTACCGGCCGGAAGGGACTATTTCCTGGCACCCTAAAATACTTATAATCTGTTTACTTTATTACCTTGATGAACATTTCATACTACGAGTGCCGCCATCTCTCATTACTTTTGATTACACCTTGAAATAACACATCCATCAGCTTCTGAAAAACACTACCTGCAGACGCTAAACCAAAAGGAAGGCGTAGGAATTTGAAGGCCCCAAAGGGGGTGATAAAGGATGTAAGCTCTTGAGACTCCTTAGACAATGAAACTTGATGGTACGCTGACCTAAGATCGATCAGCGAAAACCATCCTGCCTCCCCAATGTTCGCCAGAAGCTCATGGATCCTAGGAAGCGGATAACAGTCTACGATAATATTCTTATTTAAGGAGCGCAAATCCGCACATAGCCTAATCTCTCCTGTTTTTTTCCAAGCGACTACAATTGGAGCGACCCATTGTGAAGAATTAATAGGTGTAATAATGCCTTGTTCGCATAAACTATTTAACATTTCTTTCAACTCTGATCTCACACTCAATGGAACCGCTCTAACCCTAGGTGCTACAGGCTGAGCTCCAGGTATTAATCTTTTTTTGTGTTCGAATCCTTTCACGCTACCAACCATTTCTTTAAAAACAGGTTTAAATTCAGACACAATGTCTTGCACATTTACATTAGGACTCTCTACAATAGCAATAAGGAGATCATTGGAAACAGTTTTGAGTTTAGGTAAATCCCCTACCTTAATGAGAGTATCATCTCCAGGAACTAAATAAAGTCCCATCTTCGCAAGATCTTTCCAGCCTACAATGTTTTTACCTTTTTCGGCAACATAAATCTTAGTAACTGTTTCCCTCCCAAGACACTGAACTAACCCTTCAAAATAACCAATCATGTTAATATCCTTCTCACCGAATGCTTTGGGATTGACATCAGACTCAATTAACTCAACTCTTCTGTCCCATTTCTCGTAAAAGGTTGAGTCTCTGAGAATTGTAAATGGCGAACCCGAATCCGCCATGACCTGTAAATGAACATTATCAATAATAGCGGAACATAAAGGCCCCTTAATAGAGTCCACATCGCCTTTGAAATCCAAAGTTACTACAATGTTTTTAAAAGAATTAGAACAAGAGTCTACATCAATAAAATTTACATTAGGAGGTTTCTTGGCAAGTCTACAAACGCCTTGAAAATGGCCAATTTTCGTTCAGATAGAACAACGTTTCTTGAGTGCAGGACAGTTTGGAGCGTCTCCTATGTGGTCTTTTGAACCGCATCTATAACAGAAAAAAGTCTTTTTCCTTTGAAAAGGTTTATAGTTGGACTGAATTTTGTTTTTAGTATTAATTGAACAAACAGCTCCTTCTTGGTCGGTATCAGAGTAATCCAGGGCATTAATTCCTTGTTTGGCTGGTTCCATAACTACCTTACTAGTCAAAGTAGAGCGTTCAATACTTAGAGCAAGTTCAATGACCTCACTTAACGATGGGTTTTTACATCCAAGGATCCTTTGTTTAATTTTTCTAGAAACGCAATTAAACACAAACTTGTCTCTTATAAAATTATCTGGTGAAGGTTCAAAATTACATGTGATAGCAAGTACTCTAAGAGCAGCAATGTATTCTTCTACTTTCTCTTACTCTTTTTGTTTCCTGGAATAAAAATTGTGTACACAGATCAAACAAAAGCGTGCGAATCGCTGAAGCAACACGCAGTAATAGATACGCAGTTCTAACAAAGCGTGTGCATCGCTGAAGCAACACGCAATAATAAATGTACAGTCTTGAAAAAGCGTGCGAATCGCTGTAGCAATACGCGGTAATAATCAGCAAAAGAGTGCGTATCGCTTGAAAGATGCGCTTTCAAAGTACAAATACACTCACAACAATACCTTGAATTAGACTGGAGAACCGTCTGCCGCTTGAAAGTTCCGTTTATCTTCACACCAAAACATCGAAGAAAGAGTGTGGAAAAACGGTAATCCAATGGCAAGAAGTATTTCAACCAGCAGATTGAAACCAACCAATAGGCGAGGCTCGTTCAGGATGAAGAAATAATTAACCAGTAAAATTGAAGAAACGCCTCTGAAATCTACAAAAGCCTATTGGAATTCGTGTCTTGCCAAATGGATCTTTCTCCGAGTGAAACAGGAAATACTTTGTCAAAGACGACAATACCGGAATGAGGTGTCGGATCCAATCCAGAATTCCAGAAGTAAGTTGAAATTCGGTCTTTGCGTGGATAATGGTGGAGTTTAGTTCCCCAATCGTCGCCAAAATGTGATGAAGGAATCGGGAGACTCTTGTGAATAATAAGGTTAAGTTTATTCCAGCAAGTAAACTCCACCCGGTCACGGAGCGTCCGATCAGCGGCAAGCCAACGGTTACAATGGCCAACCGAAGATCAAGCGTCCATGCACGGGTAATAACACATTCATAAGACAACATATTCAACCACGAGCTGTGGCTCGCGTAAATCACGAGCCGAGGCCCATGAAACTGAATGGTCATACGCCGCGTGAAACATCACGCGGTGTATGACCCACAATTGATACATTACAACCCGGAACTTCCAATTGCAAGTATTGTCTTTGGAAGAACAAGTAATGAGTAGAGCGTGAGTAATGTGTCCCCCAGTGTCAAAGAACAAAAACAATAATAAACATTACAGTAAACAAAAAGGATTCTGCTAAGTAACAGGCAGCGCCTGAGAAATTGTTGGGATGTCTTGTAGAGAGAATGGACAAAGACAAAAGTTTGTCTGTTATGCTGATCTGTTGATGGCTTTTAAACCACAAGAGGAGTAGGAAGCGCTAATCAGTACTATGAATGCAAGAACATCCTGAATAAAAAGGAAAAAGAATGAGGAGGATGCAGAGTTGAAGCGTTGTAGGAAAAACCCTAGTAATACGGCCAGGGGTGCCTGATTGCTAAAAGATGTGGTATGCAGGAGTGAGCATGCACACCGAAAAATCAAGTCATAATACCTTACTGACTGTGAAGAGAATTTAAATGATCGTGGCAGGGCCACGCTATGTGTGGAAAGCTGTGAGAAGCCTACAGCTTATCACTGACTTGTAAGACTGATTCATGCAACCTCTAGGGATATGGCCGGGAGCCAAATAATCAGAGCGTCAACAGGTTGCTGTATGCTCAGGAGGCATACTGCAGTGATACAAGATGCAGGGGAATGATATCGGTCCGTCTTCCCCGTGATACAATCCGAAAGCGAGTGACGTCAACGAGGGAACCTTCCTTGCAAGGGAAAATCTGTAAGCGTTGGCAGGTCATTGAACAATCAAGTGGCTTATGGGGAAGCGTGTATCCTTCCTTTTGTTGCCATGCTGGTCCATCTCACACACGCTCAGGTTTAGCATGTGATAGAAATAGACCTGAGTAGTAGAGTTAAGTTAGAAACACTAAAGTCGGACATGGACACGGGAGGTCTCGGTTTGCTGATCCCGGTTGTACTACATAGTGGGATTATTACAATATGCAGCACAGTGGTGCATGGAGGGTCGCACGGCCGACAAAGAACTACTGGGTGTCTGGAATCAGGGGATACAATTGCAGAGGCTCCTTATGATGTGATCGAAGGCCCTGAGAGATTGTCGACACATAGTGCATATGGTTGCAGAGGCCTGGCAGCTAGCCATCACACTGGTACTTTGCAGGGCACTGTATGCAAGTGCGTTGCCGCTTCGGTAGTTACGGTGGTTTCAGAGTATCCAGGCATCTATGGACATCTCAAAGTGGTATGAGGGAGGATGTGAGAGGACTGGGGATCTTTATCAGTATGGAGCCTTTTTGACTTTTGAAGAGGCACAGAATTGGTTCCAGGTTCAGGCCCTGCACTTTCTACAGTATGCCAAGGTATCGCGCCCGGTCTGAGAGATATGGACCACATTCCCGGACGAACCGCAGGAGTCACGCACACTATTAACACTGTAAGATCCAGGTTCCTGCAGGGGTCTGATCTCACTGCGTGACTGACTTATCTACTATTAGGGGGAAGTGGGAAAAGGATCTACCTATCCCATTGACAGAAGGTGAATGGAAAAGAGCCTTAACACAGGTGGCTGAAGTGACCAGTAACGCTAGGTTTAAGCTCACCCAATTTCATTATTGGCATCACACATACATAACCCCACAGCTTCGAGCACAATTTATACCGGGAGCGCAGTCTTTCTGCCCAAGATGCAGTTTGGAGCCCGCCACCTTCTTACACATGACCTGGAACTGCGTACGCTTACAATTATGGAATCAACTGGTCCAGATTCTTTGCACTGTAACAGCAGTGAACATAGAAGTATCCATAAAACAGTGCTTATTGGGTATTCTTCCAGCACCAATAAAGGGGACACGGATACCACACCGGTTCTTGATGTTGGGTCTAGTACTGGCAAAGAGATGGATTGCGACACATTGGATACTCTCTGGGCCACCCGCGTTGAAAAAATGGAAAGAGGACATGAGAGAGTGGGGAGTGGCGGAAGAATGCCATCTTAGGGCAGTAAAAATGGATGAGAACGCTGAAAGTGATTTGATGGAATGGAGACAAATGCTAACAGTCCATGGTACTGACACAGGGCGATGATGAAGCTACACCCATATCGCTGTCCACACATACCTCGCAGGTACCTACCACTGTAGGTGATAACACCCCTCTCACGCACACAACTTAAACTAGTTATGCCTGCCGCTCTGAGTGCCTACATACAAACAAATAGTGCCACTGTCTCCAGCCAGGGGGAGAGGGGGAAGTCTCATGTTATTTGTTTAGTTTTAATTGTTTAATATTAAACAACATTGTAAATGTATTGTGCCCCACAGATGTGAAATACATTGCCTCTACACGGTCATGCAAATGCAGCAGTATAAATAAGTGTATGGTAATAGTACATGATGTAATGTGAAGCAATGTGGTCAATAAAAAGAATTAAATTTTTTTTTTTTTAAAGAAATAGACCTGAGTGGAGACGGGGCAGAGCCTAGGGCAAAAACGAGGCTTGAATCAAGGAGCTTTCCCACCCTTGAGTGAGTCAAAGACCATCTTGAGGTAGAGGTGAGCGATGCCCAAGGTGAAAACAATGCAACAGCCAATGTGATCCCTCCAAGTGTGCGGGAGCAAGCCACAACGGGAGTAGGGATTACAGAGAGATACAGAACATACAGAACCAATTAGGCATAGCACAAGGAATAACACAAAAACAGGTATTTATAGATATATACAAACATAAATAGATATATAAAAATTGAGCTTTTGGCAAGAGAAAGACATGGAGGAATATCAACATGGGAACAAGGGATCTGTTAACCCTGAAGTGAAATTTGGCCATAGAATGCAAAATGTTCCTCATAACACTTCAGGGGTCAATGATAACCTTATTGGTTGCGTGAAACAAAGTTCCTCCACTTCTCCATGGAGTTCAATACCTCTGTAGTGGAGTTACATGCACTGATCCATTTGCATTCTAGTCTTTGAAAATTCAGGGAAAGTTCACCGTCACATGCGGAAGCCTTAGCATTGTCTAGCACCGCCAATTAATGTTATCACTGTGTGCTGCTGTGCCATGTAATAAGAAATCAAGGGTGCTGTAATGATACTGAAACGTGTCCTGTTGCAATGTTGCTCAGTACAGATTTGTTAGGTGGTTTGTCTGATATAGGTTTTTTACAGGGTCACCATATACAATAAATTACATTGAGTTTCAATTTGAAAAATCTTTGAGTGTTGAATCAATTGAGTAATGCACAAACCTTTTTGTATTTGTGATGTATTTGCAGACTACACAGTTTGTAATGACCCTTGACTCGAGTGCATCCCCATGCATTCATGGTCTGCCTGAGTGTACTAGGTGATATCTAATGTTCTTGCCCTGCGTGTAGGAAAACATAAGGGTATCTAGAGTGGAGGTGATGTGCTGTAGGAAATGCCAGTGTTTTGTGATGCATGCTGTTATTTTGTTGGAGTTGGGTGAGAAGGTAGTGACGCATGTGAGTTTAGTACATTCTTGTTTTTCTGTAGAAGTCAGAAGCCTATCCCGGTGGCTATACCAGGCTCTTTTGACAGCGGTCTGGATGATCCTACTTTTGTATCCTCTCTGGTCAACCTGTCAGTCAGAATACCTGCCTCCCTGAAATAGGCTCATTTATGTGTGCAATTGACAATACTTGTAATTGGGAGTTCCGGGCACAGTCCAGTGTTCATGACTGGATGGTTGTGATTGCTCTACTGCATATATAAGTATTTATAAATATTATTTTTCTTTTACAGTGGTCTCTATTGTAATTTTGGTTTATTTGTGTTGTACAAGTGTGTCAGAACTCATTCACACCTTGGGGAACATGGGGGCTTGCTAACGCCGGTCGGGAGGATTGCCGTGCTGCAGGAGAGTGAATCAAGATGATATCTGACGGTACAATGTAAGGCAAGGTGGTGCGAGCATTGAGTATTGTTTCCCAATTTTACGGAGTGTTAGATTATAGCCTGCCCCGCTCTGTTCTCCCCGCATGGGTTTCGGCGCCCGTTTGGTTCTAGCCGCAAGACGCGCCTCCGCCTCTCAAGGAAGCTAGAGTCGGGCGGGTGTTTCCGTGAATTGCGCCCGGCGGATTGCATCAAGGCTACATCGTACATGGAGAGGCACAGAGAGGAAGGTTTGTGAGTCTTCTGGGGGGTGTAAATGGCAGATACAGGGCGGTGAGAAGACTACCATTACCCTGGTGAGAGGGGTTGCCTAAGGAGCCTTAGGACCCATACCCCTCACATAAGTACCCCTTGAGCAGGTCTCTAATTTTAGTGCAATTTAGGGGTGGATGGAGAAAGACTTTGCATCACGTGACTTACCTCTCAATGTTTGGAACACTGAAAATACGGAGAGATTAAGAGTTACTGGGCCGACTGTAATGGGTCAAGAACAGGAACTAGACAGAAGAAAGGTGTTGAATGCTTTGAGGGATTCTGGGGGCTACGGGGATGCTGGGGAGGTTCAGAAGTGTGCACAGCCCTTGTCGACTGGGAGGGGCAGATCTTCTAATTCCTGTCCCGGAAAAAAAGAGCGTTATTGGGAGGGCAAAGCAAGTGAGCACGCCTCAAGCCATAACTCCAGTTAAGAAACCCCCTAAAGGAGGTAGAATTAAAAGGTGTAGTTTAAAGGAAGCAGACCCCTTGTCCAAACTGCCCCCTTCTCTTAGGCCCTACTTTAAAATCATGGAACATGTGGCAGGTTCAGTAGGGACTAAGAAGTCTCTTGAAGGTACAGGGAGGGGGACAGATGTGAAAGACCTACAGGTGAGACAGAATGACCACAGTGAACCATTGAGGTTGGAGAATCGTTTTTCTCCCCTTATGGAGATTGTGGCAGAGAGTCTGGAGGAAACTATATCTAGCCCGGCTGGTGTTTTGAGTACCCCCTTGCAAATCTCTCCTATGCGTACGGTACAATCTGTTTAGGGACTTCTGGTGATAATGAAGAAGGTCTGGGGGCTGATCATAGTCCTCTGGAGGGGTCCCTCTAGTGGCTTAGGTGACGGATCTCTTACTCAGTTTAAGACAGGACATCTTGCTTAAGTTCGAAACCTCCGAACAGAACCAGAAAGAGATTCAAGGAAAATGTGGGCTCCTCAAACAACAGATTGATGGGGTCGCTCTGCGTACGTCAGCACTGGAGAAGGAGGTGAAGGTGCTGGGGGAGGCCGCTGCATTAAACTCCAAGGAAATAGCGGGCCTCAGAGAAGAGAACAAGACTTTACAAGAGGATCTGGAAAGACTTGAGTTAGATGCTAGGCGAAATAATGTTTGTACTTTGGGGGGTTTCGAAAATGCAGAAGCGTCAGACATTAAAGGTTTTGTATGTAAGCTACTGGGGGATCTGTTTCCGGACAGAAGCGATGTTAATTGGGAAAAAGAACTTCAAAGAGTCCATAGAGATCCATACAGGCTCCATCCATGGAGAATGGAGAAAGGCCCAAGAAGAATTCTTGTAAACTTCCTAACTTTTTCGATTAAGGAGTTGGTGTTGGGGTGGGCACTAAAGGAACGACAGTTAAAATCTAGGGACGTTACCTACCAAATTCGTTCTGTTCTGGGTAAAGGGACCGCCCAGAGGCAGTGGGAGCTTGGCTCAAAAATGAGTGAATTATGCTCCAGGAGGCCCAAGTACAAATGAAATTTCCTGCCATGTTAAAGATAATGTAGCAAAACAAAATGCATACTATTGAGACCCCACGGAGGTTGACTGCCTGTTAAAGCCGATGGGAGAAAAATAAAAAATATTGTCCTCTCTCTGCAATTTAGCTGGTGGTTTACACTTGGAAATGCGGATTTGCTGTTTTTATACTTACAAAGGGTAGGGCAATATAAGATCGGCTTTGAAGGGATTGGCAGTAATCGGGTTCCAATGACTGACAGATGAAAAAGAATTCAGTGCACTTTGTGTCCTGGAACGTAAATGGTCTGAGGTCTAAAAGGAAGTTAGCTCGAGTAATGGAATTTTTTAAGAGCACCGAGGCCAATGTTATTTTATTGCAAGGGACCCACCTAATAAAACATGAATGTATAAACGTTTTTAAAAATTGGGCCTGGGTTCAGGACATCTGTTGTTCAGATCAAAGTAGTAATACAAGGGGAGTAGCCATTCTTATTAGAAGAAATATGAGCATCATATTGGAAAGCCATCAGACAGATTCCTCTGGGAGATGGGCCCTAGTAAAGATAAGAATACAAAGAAACATCCGTAGTTGCTGTTAGTTACTATGGGCCCAGTGAGGATAACCCAGATGCACTAATTAAATTGGAAGCATGTCTATTATCATCTAGTGCCCCTGTGATACTTGGAGGGGACTTTAATTTAGTCCTAAATAAGAGTTTGGATAGAAACTCTAAAGCTAAATATGTCACCCCATCAAAAACTATGGCAGTACTTAAAACTATGATTAGCAAAATAAAATTAATTGACATTTGGAGACTTAAGATGGGAGATAAGAGAGATTTTACGTTCTTTAGCAAAAAGTAAGGCCATCATTCACGGATCGATAATTTCTAATTAGATCGTGAGCTGTTATCAGGGGTTGAAAAGATAACGCATGTACCTGCCATACTTTTGGATCACTCAGCCGTTCTTCTATCACTAAACATTCAAAACAAGAGGGGTATAACTAGGTGGACTTTGGACAGCACAAACCTGTTTGATGAGGGGGGTTAAACTTAAAATGAAAGAAGAGGCTGGAATGTTTTTTGAGGCTAATAGTAGGTCTACAAAACTCCAAACTATATGGGACTCTTTTAAGGCCTTTTTAAGACCCATAGACACTGGTATTATGGTGAGTAAAAAATGCAGTATGAGGCACCAAAAGGAAAAGTTTTCGGAAGCCATTAAGAATAAAGAGCAAGAGGTACAAAAAGCTTCACTTGACAGCTCCAGTACTGTGGCCTCCCTTACGAAGCAATGAGAACTGCTGCAAGCAGAATATCAAGGAGCCCTTGATAAGATACTATCAGATAGATGGAAGGCTAGCAAATTGAAGCATTTCGCATATGGTGAGAAGAGTGGCTCACTGCTGGCATGGAAAGCAAAGACTGATAGAGCCCGCAATCAAATAAAAAGTCGTAGAGATCACACAACAAGAGATATAGTTGACACTAATGCTAGAATTGGGTTGGAAGTCTCTAGACATATGAGCCAATTATACAAAGAAGATACTTCCCCTGTGAGGGCAAACATTGAAGGCTTTTTTAAGGATATCGAACTCCCGAATTTAAGTGAGGATCAGAAGGTGACTCTATCAGTTGTGATAACAGAGGAGGAGATCTGACAGCAGTTTAGAGAAAAGGCCAGAGGGAATGCCGCAGGGCCAGATGGCCTCCCAACTGAGATCTATCTTGCCTTTTGAATGAAGTGCTACCAGTGCTAAAGGAGCTTTTTAATGTAATATTAAGAGATGGGGAAGAACCTCCCTTAAGTTGGGCCGAGGCACCAGTAACACTAATATTAAAACCTAATAAGGACCCTATCTTGGTCGATTCTCATAGGCCCATATCTTTGTTGAATACTGATTATAAGGTTTTTGCTGGGATTTTGGCTGCCAGAATAGCGAAGATCATTAAGTGTATTATACACAACGACCAGAAAGGCTTTATTCCTGGGAGGCAGCTAAATGAGCTAACCTTCCTAATGCTTGGAGTAGTAGACCTGGCGGAAACTTATAATTTACCTGTAACGCTTGTGGCAGTGGATGTTGCCAAGGCTTTTAACCAGGGTTACTGGCCATATCTTTGGGAGGACTTAAAGATATTTGGATTTCCTATCAATATAATTAAGGCCGTCCAACTTTTGTGTGGTCTACCAAGAGCAAGGGTGCTTGTACACGTCGAGCAAACTGATTGGTTCAATATATTGCGTGGAACAAGACAGGGATGTCCCCTGTCTCCACTCTTGTTTAATATGTATATTGAACCATTAGCGATATGGATTAGAAAGGATACTGCTATTGTTCCATTTAGATATGGAAACTTGGAGATTAAGTTAGCTCTCTATGCTGATGATCTTCTACTTTACACCCTGAATCCACAACTGTCCATCCCTAGATGAATGGCCAAAGCGGAAGCATTTGGGAAGATCTCAGGATACAGGGTGAATACAAATAAGACCGAAATCATGGAATGGAACCAACCTAAGCAACAAAAAGATCAGCTAAGAAGTAGGGAGACTGCTGGTTAGATGGGCAAATCTCTCTCTAAATCTGTACTGTAGGATACATCTCATTAAGATGGTAATATTACCCAAAATCACATTTCTTTTTAAGTCTATACCACTTTTTTTGGTAAAAGGGAAATCGCTAAACTTCAAGGAAGGCTAGGTAGTTTTATCTGGGCTTCTAAGGGTGCTCACATATCTTGGAAAAGATTAAGGAGAAGACTGGAGAGGGGTGGTTGGCACTAGCAGATCTGATGACCTATGGGCATGCTTTTTTCTTTAGGAACTGCCGGATAAAGTTGATAGTTCTGCCATAGGAATCTTCTTTGGGGCAATGCTTGGTGAACTGAGGTAGGGTCAAGATCAATTTTTGTTTAAGTTTGGGGACCCAAAGTTCTTCAAAAAAGTATGATTGAAGATTTTATTGGGGCTTTGAAAGCATGGATATATATCCGGAAAAAAGTAGGAATTTCCTAGTATTCATCTAGTGCCCCGATTTGGGAGTCTCCAGGGACCCTTGAGAGTTTGGATGATTTACTTAGCCTCCCATTAAGGAACGCGGGTATCTCTTGCTGGGGAGATTTGAAATCAGGTACTGAGTTTAAATCTTGAATTTAATCACAGGGAGCCAACTAACAAGGTTTAAATATTACCAGCTCTCTGCGTGGTGGGGGTATCAAGATTGGAAGGAAGAGGAGGATGATACCTGGTAAGATCAAGCAATAAAAACTGGTACTGTCAAGAAGGAGGTAGCCCTTTGTTATCATTCTTTGATCAATGCGGAAGACGACCTAGATAGTGATATCCAGAGGCTCTGGGGAGATGAAATGTTGAATGTAAAATTGAGGGAAGCTTGGTCTAGCTTTCTTTGCAATGCTTAGAGAAACTGTGAAACCTACCTATTTAAAACACAATCACCTTTTCACTGCTTATAGGGTTATTGGTCCCCAGCAAGTTTAGAAAAACTAACAGGGACACACTATGAATGTCCAAGATGTAAAGATCCTGCAGCAGACGATCTTCATGTTTTTATCATGCCCAGCTATTGTGAAGTTTTGGTCTGAGGTGTGTGAATTTCTAACTGAAGTCACAGGTATTACAGTGAGGGTTAGCCCCTTCCCGGTGTTTTTTTTTATTTGGCACAATAATCCTATTAAGATTAGCAGGTTAGATGCAAGATTTCTTTTTTATGTCTTTCTTTTAGGAAGACAAGAGTTTTGTAAATCATGGAAGTCGGACATTCCACCTCACTCTCTGGAATGCAAAAAAGTGTTTTATATATATATATGTATATATAAGTAAACAGGACCTATTATGTGATCCTAGCAGTCGAGAGAAAGTATGGCTTAGGCTGATGGATTGACTCAAAAGCTTGAGGTCCAATGATTAAGCCAATGTTTAGCCGTCGGTCCTGTTCCCTTCTATGTCGCGGGCACTCCAGGGAACGGTGGAAGTGGAAACAGCTTTTCTCTCTTTAGTGGAATGACTCCAACCTGGCCTGGTTTACCAAGGAAGGACGGGAGTATAGCCAACAAAGGAATTAGCAGAATGAGGACAAAAATGAAAAGAACTCATTTGTGCCCGGCATCTGTTGTTATGTTTGCTAAGTATCTTTGAGAGTTCTTTTTGTCCTCTTTTCAATGTATTATTATGTTTCAGATGAAATGTATGCCAACCATTGTAGCATAGAATTACTCTATACCAAGGTTCCCATAAGTTTAAGGGTTGCTCTTGTACCCAAGTCCCTAACTTCTCAGTTCAACAGAGATGTTAATACACACTGATTGACTAAACAGTTTAGCTACCTTCATACTGACAAAGAAGTATATTCTGTCATTCTTGTCAAGATACGCCTTCATTTGCGCTTAGCACACTGTGAAGTTCAATGTTACAGGATAGTGTTCCACACTGTTATCCCTGGTGCACCATCCTTTGTGTGTTACATTTAACCAGACGGCTGCTGACTAGTTCATTCTGCTGCCACGGATAAAAAAAACTCAAAATTTCTGTAATGAAATCATTAGAGGAGTGTCTCAGTGACTGGCTGTAAACAGCTGGCTCTGTTTCTGTTCCATTGCGTATGACCGGACTTGTCACTGCAAGAAGGAAGACATTGAAGGTTTCTAGTGACCCACAAGGAAATGTCTAAATCCGTCTCCCTGCCCTTGCACATCTCTGGAATCCAATCCCTCTGTGAGAGTGGGCTTGATACACGCTCTGCTTAAGAGTGTGAATAAGTGGTTGCGACAGCAGGGCTCTCTTTATGAGTGTGAATAAGTGGCAGCGACTGTAGGGCGATACTGAGTATTGCGACAACAGCTTTAACTGCTATAAGTCCTTCACAGTAAATGTGTTTTCTTCAACAAACCTAACTTGTCTTCCATGCCTATACTGCTGACATCTGTGATATGCATCCATTTTAAAAGTATATCACTATTTAACATTCTCCCCCTCATCTGCAATATGCACACATATTATTGCTAGTTAAGGATTGATTATGTAATGTACTGAGTTTTGTGATATGCACTCATCAGACTGCATGGCACAAATAGATGTCCTGTTAACTTTCTTCTGGGCTATGCAAATAGGTAAAAGTATAAAATATCAGTGCATGTTAACATTGCTTAATTCACACCATCTGTTGCTATTTTTATGATTTTCACCATTCTCATACAATATAAAGTTTGAACTGCCTCCCAATTTTTTGCAAAAGAAATAAGAAAGACCAATCATTTGGTCCAGATGAAAGAGGAATTCCTAACTTACATGAGAACCATTATAGCTAACATGATGCCAATGGAGAGACAGAAAAACATGTTTTTCACTGTCTTGGCTCAGATGATTGAGTGGTTTATAGAACATTGCCACAAGTTGCACCACAAGAAGATCCAAAGGACATTTACAAGTAAGATCGGCTTTGTTTAGAATTTAAGGGAAGTTCAAGGCAAATGCCAGCATTGCATCTCATACAAGTTTAACACCCTGGCACAAAGGAAGGGAAAATAATTTGAGGTCTTCTTGAATGCACTCAGGGCATTATCCATTTCCTGCAATTTCTGTGCTATTGTTGTTGATCAGACATTAGAAAATTGTTAATGTTAGAAGCTAAGCAAAAAAATTAAAGAGCAATTATGGGTCCTGGGAGATCCTAAACTGCACAATGCTATAACACCCACCAAAGCAATAGAAAGTGGAATACATTTTAGAAGCCTGTGAAAGAGGAAAAGGTAGATCCACACTGGATCTATGTTCTGCGTAACACAAGAAGAGTGCAAGCTCCAAAGTCCAAGTGCTTTACTGCCTTCCTTGATCCCATCAAGTTGTATTAGTTCAAACAAATGCCTTTTGGACTGGAGTCAGCTGCCTCCCTCTTTCAAAGAACTATGGGCCAGATGTAGGTAATCACATATTAACGATTCCTAAATACCAAATTTTACCGATTCGGTATTTAGGAATCAGTAAATGTGATGTAGCTAATGATTCTGTAAATTCGGTATTTACCGATTCAGTATTTACCGAATCGGTAAATCCCATTCATTCCTATGGGCCTTGAGGCCCATAGGAATGAATGGGAATTACCGATTCTGTATATACCAAATCGGTAATAGGGGGAAGACTTACAAGGGTGGCAGGGTGTCACATTGACACCAAGTTGCACCCCTGAATAGTGCATGGGTGCACATGTGGCCCACATACATGCCCTAAGGGCATGTATGTCTGCCACTTGGCACTGTTAAAAAAGCACAAAATTGCTTTTTTAACGGTTTTCGATATTTACCACCAACTTGTAGTTGATGGTAAATAACGAATCCTTAAATGAGAAATGCACTCACTTGAGTGCTCCCTACATTCAGGATTCAGTAAATTACCAATTTGGTCTCTTAAGGATTCAGTAATTTACCAATTCCTTAAATTACCGATTCGGTAAATTACAGAATCCTACAATTTGGCCTCCTACATCTAAAAAGCCTAATACCGGTTGGTTACAGCCGAAATTCTGTAATATCGGCTGTTACCGACCGGTATTAGGCTACCTACATCTGGTATGTTCCTTATTTATAATGACATTGAATTGTTTGTTAGATGTTTCCAGGATGATATAAGGTTTTCTGAGAAAAAAAGAAATGAAAATGGAGCATTTTATGGAAGATTGCCAATGCCTGATGGAAAATGATGTAATTTTAGGAAGGCATAAGTGCGAACCATCCAAGGAGTAAGTTGATTTTCTTGGACGTTTTGTGTCTTGGCAATGACATTGGCTCACTGATGGAGGTTATTAACAATGCTTTTGACAACAAGAATAAGTTACTGTCCATGGCTAGTATCTGTGAAAATGACAGCAACTTTGGTTGTAACACAGGAGAAAAAAGGAGCTACTAAGGATGTTGCTGAGGAAAATTGTGGAATTTGTGTGGAATGAAGTGCAACAAGCAGCTTTAAATTCAATCCAACCAGACATTGTGAATGCTTCCACCCAGAACCCGTTTTGTGTGAGAAAGAAGTGTGCAACAACAATGGAAGTTAGTCTTTATGGGCAGGGGGTTCTTTTATAGCAAAATGATCTAAAAGATGAGTGGAAAGTGTCATTTGCTTTCAAGACATTACATGCATCCAAAAGTTTTGCAGTAATTGAAAGATAAAGTTATTGGGCTGTATTTTGGAGGTAGAGCACTTCAACTGGACTACATGTGGGGATGTCTGTTTGTGCTCAGAATGGACCACAAACTTTTAGTGGGTGACTTGTCCCTGGGTAGAGGTTGGAATTCTACAGCACACATTCCTAGATTACAGTTGTGTATCATAGAGTTTGCAAGGTCAGCTACTGGTGATACGGAGTTCACAAGACATCTTGCTTATACTTGAGTCCACTGTGTGTTCGTTGGTCATTTGAGCACCAGACTGCGATAACTGCCACCGAGCCTCCAGTCCTCCAAAACGAGCTATTATGCTTTGACCAGAACTTGAACACAGACGAGTTTATCTCCGATTCGGCTGCTCCTTAATACCACCTCGAGTGACTAGCTATTGCTCCTATTATCTTTTTGAAATTCGATTTCACCATGCTCGCAGTAATGCAGAAAGGCATAGTGATATTTTTGAAATAAGACAACAATGATTAATTCTCTGTCCTAATGATGATGCCCATAATCTAATAAGGCATCGAAACGCTGTTGACTTGCAAAAAACCCCTTATGCAATATAATACTGAAATATTGTAAAAATGCAAAGTTGTGATTATGAAAATTCACGTCTGTAAATACTGAATACAAGTTCACAGACCTATTGTAGCTTTGCCCTTTTGGCCATTGCTTTCGTTGTTTTGTCTTGTATGTTGTGGGTCACGGCTGTGCCCACTTGTTATTTCAGTGTTCTTATATTTTTGTTTTATTGACCAAAACGCTTAATTAAAACTTCTTGTCCGGCTGGACAATAGACACTACACTTATCAGGTGTTCTGATTATTTGTTTGTAATTCATTCTGTCCACATGTAGGGACCATTGTTTAGTAAAATATTAAATAATCAAAAGCAGATCCATTTTTTTAGAGACAAACACAGAAGAACCAACTATCAACATAAGAATCAATTTTCCAAACAACAAGTCATTGCCTATTCAAAAGTAATCTAAAGCTAGCATCAGTTTTACTACTAGGTTTCATGTATGCTATAATTTTGGATCCTCTCATCATGTAGCATCATTCAAATATTGTCCAGCTGTAAAGAAACTTTGAAACTCTTGCAGTTCTTTAGGTCATTTAGCAAAGATTTGTATGAAAAGGAGGTTTCAAGGTTTCAAGTAAATGAAATGGATACATCTTCAGAAGAATAGAAGTTACAGAGAAGTGTAAATTCTCCAGTTCTAAGTTCTGAATCATCTAACCATTGTCGTTGTGAAAATCTTACAACTAACATAGTTTTGGGAGGTCATGATGCCAAAATATAAATGAAGTCTAGTGCAAAAGTAACATCATTACAGATAACCAATTTGGGGAATTCCGGATGAATGAGCTCATAGAGAAACCTGAGATCAAAACTGAATCTTTCCAAGAATCTAGAATTTACCTTAAAGGTTGTTGTTTTTCTACCATTACATTTTAGAATAACTGCATCATAGACAGAATGCGTGCTACATTTAAAGGCAAACACATTTTAGTTTGGTTACATAAAGGCATGTTAGTCACTGTTCTTTTGCCGAGAAAAGCGACAAAATATTTTGACAGGAAGAGCTAAAACATCTATGAAACTTCATGATTTAGCTCAAGAGGTTTTCAAACATAATAGCTCGTAAATGTTTTAAATCTTTATTGCCAGTGTGTGTCCTACTTCCAGTAAGAACAGTACTGATGACATTCACACAAATGTACAAAAAATAGTTAAGCAGGACAAAGTGTTGTTCAAATAGGGTCTAGGTTTGGTAAAGTATTCTGAATTGGACAGCAGGTTCAAAGAAATGCAATTCCAATGAAGCACAAATTACAAAGTGTTCCCCTCAGCATGCAGCAAGATGTTTCAAAAGATTTACAGCAGTTACTGGTACAAGGGGTGTTTGAACCTGTAGATAGTTCAACATGACTTTCTCCAATTGTGATACCAACAAAAGAAAACAAAAGAGTTAAGAAGGTTTATAGATCTAAGGTCATTAAATAATAACAGTTGGCTAGATCTCTATCCCTTACCCTGAATTGAAGATGTGATGGTCAAATTAAAAGGTGGAATCATTTTTAGATTGGTCCTTACAATTTACAGTCATATTGCTCCAGCTTCTACATCTAATATCTCAAAGCTTTTGTAATCACTAATGGTGTTTCCAGTTTTAAAGGATGCCATTCGTTTGGTGTGTGTTGCCTCTGTTTTTCAGAGAACCGTGGACACAATTTTGGGGAACATGGGGTGGGGGTCTGACTTCTCGGGATGGTGTATAAGTAGAAGGAAAGAACTGGCATGATCGCAATTGTAGGTTAGGAGCTGTCTTCAGAAACTGAAGAAAAATGGTCTTTGTTTAAGAAGGGATAAGTGTGGTTTGGTCAAAATCAACTTGAATAAGTAGGTCATTTAATAAGTGTGCAAGGTGTAAATCCCAAACCTTGTTTATTCATGGCTATTAAGGAGGCTCCCCAGCCTAAACTAAGAGCATGTTATGTGATTTAGTGATCTGTGAAAATTCTTTGCTAAGTTTCTTCCCAATTTGGCTCTCACCGCTGAACCCATTGCCAGGCTTCAAAAAAAATGTAGATTTTGCTTGGGGTGAACAACAAGAAGAAGAATTTTATGAAGTAAAGCAAATCTCATACAAACTCCTTTTTCAGAAATAAATCACAGGTTTCCAAGTTAGCATTACAGTTAATGCCATTGATAAAGGCTTCAGTGCTGTGGTTACTCAATAATTTGGAAAGAGATGTTAGCTGGCAAGTGGGTTATACAGAAACTTAGTAACCTACGGTGGACCATTAATGTTCTGTCTAAAATGGATCACAAGTCACTCATGTATATTTTAATTAGAGCTAATTGCTAGGTTAACTGGCATATTCGATTATTTCAGAATAAATTAACCAGACTCTCTGTATTTCATGTGCCTTTTGTTTTCCAACAGGACAGTAGTTTTCCTTTCTAGGTTTGTACGTTTCCTATATGTGAAGAAAATGCATGAACAGACACAGGCAATAAACATTGTATATTCACTCCAGTAGATTTCAATGTCCAAACTTACATATCGAAAGATGATTGGTTAAGTGCTTTGTGTGTTGCTCATAAAGCTCTACACAATGCGTGTTCTGAATTTCTGAGACACATCATTCAGTGGTATGCTTCCAATAGACCCTTTCACTTTTTGGTATCTAATACTCTCCCAATATCCAATGCTAGGAAGTCAAACTGGGAAGGAAGTAGCTTTATTACTGGTTCAACAAAACTCTTGAACAGTCTCCTGCCTCATATCAGGGCCATCCCCTCCCTGCTTCGGTTCAGGAAATAACTTAAAACATGGATTTTTAATAACTAGGATTTTGTTTAATAATTTTGAGTGTTCTTATTTTAAGCTCCGGTTCAGCTAATGCCAAGACACCCTTGGGTATTGGTGTGCTGTATAAATTGCATTAACATAACATAACACAACATAACACTCACCCTAGATGCAGGAAACAATGTGGTGTTGATCCTACCGGATCTCTCCACAGCATTCAATACCATCTCACACCACATACTCCTCCAATGGCTCATGGACTGTGGTGTCCCCCACAAAACACTGGCATGGATTAAATCCTTTCTAACAGGTAGCAGACAAGTGGTCTCTCTAGGATCATTCTCGTTTTCAGAAAGACCAATAACATCAGGTGATCCGCAGAGCTCATCTCTGAGCCCTGCATTATTAAACATATGTATAACCCCTTTTATTTCCCTGATAGCTCTTTTAGAATTGCTACAACATCATATACTGATGATATGCAGCTGATTCTTTCATTGGACAAAATGTCTGTTCGATCAGAACTAAACTTTCAGAACTGTTTGACCAAAGTTGTCTTATGAATGCAAGAAAACCATCTACACTGCAACACAGACAAAATGGTGATCCTGCTAATTGGCAAGTTTAACTGCTTTACACCATCGCACTGGAGGCCAAACTTGGTACGTTGACGTTTTTTGACTACCTCCCATTAGCCACCAGGAAAGCTGTTACCTCTGCCCCCATTACCTCCAGATTTGATTATTGCAACAGTCTTTATGCAGGCTCCTCAAAATACACATTCCACAAACCTTAGATGGAGCAACATGTGGCGGCCAGACTTGTGCTGAAACTCCACAGACGTTGTTTGGCTCCCTCAACTCTGAAAACTATACATTGGCTTCCAGTATACAAAAACATTCTCTTTAAGATCCTCGTATCGCTCTTCAGAGCAATAAAAGCCACTGGTCCCAAATACTTGACAGAGAGATTCTCACATCACATTACCCTAGGACCCCTCAGATCCTTGTGTATGAACCTTCTCAAATCCCCATCAATTAGACATAAAATCCAAGGTGGCAGATATTTTTCAGTGCTAGGGTCAAATGCATGGAGTCAGCTCCCCTTGTCCTCCTCAGTTCATAGAATCCAAAACCCTCTTTAAAAAGCAGTTAAAGACTTGGCTTTTTCTGGTCTCTGTGCATTCTGCCATTCCCTCATTAAGTCAGCGCTTCTGGGTTATAAGCTCCAAACTTGCAGCACCAGGAAGCTCCTCATGAGTAGCAGTGCACTATACAAGTGCACAATTCATTCATTCGTTTTGCAGAAGATTGTTCAGTTTATAATTTGTGGATGGTCAAAAGAAAAAAATCATATGGGGGATATGCACATATTCACAAAACTGTCTTCTAAGTTATCCCTAGTAGAGGGAATTCATTTCAGATGAGAGAAAGAGGTCCTTCCGAGTTCTTTAAGAAAAATATTACTAGATTTGGCTGATTTTTGGGACTTTAGGTATGGTTTTGAATAAGGAGAGATTGAGAGAAACATACTAGTGTCCAAAGATGGATTTCAAATTTTAAGTGAAGGAATGTGACTTCTGCAATAGAGTAGACAAACATTTGGTTGGAGAACTATCAGAGAATGTGTGGAAGAAGTTAGCTATGGATTTTCTAGTTCCCTTCACAAATTTGGGAACAAATCGGCCTTGATGTTACTGGATTGTAGATCAAAGTGCATTGAAGTGAAGTTTGTAAAAGTTCCTAACATCTCTGCTGCTAACGACTCTTTAAGAAATAGTTTTGCACTTGAAGGATTGCCCAAATTTCTTGTAACAGACACTGAGATGCAGCTCAAATCGAGCCACATGATTACATTTCGCAAAATACATGTATTGAATTCATATTGTTAAGAGTTTCTCATCCTCAAGGAAATGGACTTACAGAAACATTGAATAGACTGAAATAGTTGGACTAGCTCTGAGCAATAGATTGGATATTGACACAGCAGTTTAAGATATGCTATCAGCTTACCATGTTTCTCTACATCTGACTACAAGGATCTCTCCTTTTTAGGCACCCAAGTGTCGCAATCCATACTCAATGGTTGAACCACAATGGATAAACCACAAAGGTCTGGAATTCAGTTGTGTCTTGTGTAATATGGGTGTTCATAACCAAGTGAAAGAAAATCAACTTAAAGCATGTTCTAGGTATAACAAGATGAGAGGTGTTGAGTTTAGAGATTTTTTAAATGGTGATACGGTGTGGATCAAAATTCTAAGATTCATCAATAAAGGGAAATTTAAATTTTGTAGTGTCAAAAGAATTATTGCTGTTTCCAATTCTGCTGTTTATGTAGAAGGGGTAACATGGTGGACGAAGTCTTCTGTTACCCCTGTGAGATTTCGCCAAAGTGATTTTGGGCCAGATGTATCAAAGGGTTTTGTCCATTCTGTGTCAATGGGGAAATGTGTTGATACATATAGCCCATAGTTTCTAAGTCACACCACACATGCACACATCATCTCAGCCCAGTTTTGAAACTAATACTCCTGTGAAATTGAATCAGAATCCCCTAGTCTCTACAGATGTGGGTTTAGTTAGTCAGCCTATTCCCAAAGTAGGTCTTACATTGTAACCCCGCACGCTGTCACTGGTGTATCACCGTTCAAGTCACTTGTAAGAAAATACCACCTGTTTGGATGAAGGACTATATGTTAGATCACAGTATTTTTTCTCATATTTAGTTCACCAGTAAACATCTTATTCAATAATTTATTTCTTTTACGCTGTTTTATCTTAGTTGTGTTATTTATCCTGTATAACATGTTTTGGCATTTCATATATTAAGAAGAAGATGTGTTGTATCAAGTGGAGTCCTTCAACAAGATCACTTGCCTGCATTTGAGTCCACTGTGTGTAGTTTGGCGTTTTGACCATTGGTCCATTGGTCAGAAAACAAGAGAGAGAGATTTGCTTGGGAGATTCACTTGTGTATCGCTCTCCTTGAGGACCCAGCCTAACGGTAATAAACTACAATTTTCTCATCTACATTAACTCTCCTGCTCTTACTTTTGTAACTGACATCTAATTTACAGAAAAAAGTTTCCAGTTAGAATATGTTCCAAGAAAGATCAATTACAAATCCTGATTGTTTATCTAAGGTGAACAAAGATTCAAGTGTGGTTGTAACATTTTGCTATATCATCACAGAGAATGAGTGGAGCAAGGTGGGGGAAACACTTGAATTCAGTCTTATTGTGCAGGAGTAGGTGGAGAAAGGTTGGCCTAAATGTAAGAGTATCCCTCTAGAAACCCTTTCTGTATAAACTGTTTCCAAAGTGTTAGAAGCTGATCCAAAACCACCAGAAGCTGCATACAGATTCCTTCTTTCTACCTTTCAAGACCCCTTGAAACGTATTACCACCCAATATATAGTCTTGCAATGCACTCAATGAGTAGACATAGCGTACATAGCAGCCCTCCTACACCCAATGTTGTAAATATATACTTTATAGGTTCAGTTTTATTAGGTTAACCCCAACATTGTTCTTTTTATTTGCCTGTCACACAAAGTACCTTTGCACCTTACCTCAAGCAGTCACTAAGAATATGTTAATTCCTAACATGACTCTCATGCTATGCACTGTTATTGGTATTTTGTAAAAACACTTCTTTTGATGCTGCTAAATAATTAAATAAGTAATATCTAGGTTAGTGCAGACTGGTGTTAACACCTCGAGCTAGCATTACTATTTTAACCACATTTAAGTTCTTGTGTTTTTCCCTTTTGTCGTTGGTGTAAATCTTTAAAAAAGCAGGACTTAGTGGCCCTTATATCCTTATATGTATGCTCTCCTTTTGATTTCAAAGCTTTCTCAATCCCCTTTTTGTTCTTCAAGTCAAGCCTTTTTCCAGGCGATCACCTATGCAAGTGGTGGTGTATCTGCCTAATGTTAACCTGTGGCTTTAACCACATATTTGTGACTCTTTTGCCTTGTCAGATTCAGTGCCTCTATAATCCCATTTAAGATAAGCTGTATTCACCCTTTTTTATAGATTTGTTTTATGCATGTTTGAGATATTGGAACTCTTCCTTGCCTCCAGCCTCATAATGCTCTCCATTTTGCACTCCTAGGGCTAGATGTAGGTGGGCTAATACCGGTCGGTAACGGCAGAAAATCTGTAAATTTCCCGTTACCGACCGGTATTTAGCCCTTTGCGATGTAGGAGGCTGTATTTAAGAATTCGGTAATTTACTGATCCATTATTTTAAGGAATCAGTTAAATACTGATTACTTAAGGAATCGGTAAATTACTGAATCCTTAAATCCTATGTAGGGAGCACTCAAGTGAGTGCATTTTTGGTCTAAGGATTCGTTATTTACCACCAACTACAAGTTGGTGGTAAATACCGAATACCTTTAAAAAAGCAATTTTGTGCTTTTTTTAAAAGTGCCATGTGGCAGACATACATGCCCTTAGGACTCTAGTCGCATTATCAGGCGTGTGGGACACTGCCCCTCAGGATTACAGATGTGGGTGCTCGGGCTCGGACCATAATTACACTGCTACAAGTTGTGAGCAGGTCGTCAGTCGCGTTATCAGGCGTGCAGGACGCTGGTGCTCGGGATTACGGATGTAGATGTTCATTCTTTAACCACACTTACACTGCCATAAGTAGCGGGCAGTGCCCTTTATTTTATTTGTGTTTTTCATTACTTGCCATCAGGACCCTGATTGGTTTAGTACGCTTTTCTCTACTCTAGATTGTGGACAATATTTATGGACACAGGAGGTAACACTTTAGACTGACAGCACTAATAGTATAGTGGAATTCCATTTTGGACCTGCACCTTATACTGGAGACATTTCCTGAGGACGCAAGTCGGCCGTTCATTGAGCCAATTCATAAACATAACTAAAGAACCGTCTTCTCGCATCTTATCTCTCACCGGGACCTGTCGGACCTAGATATTTCCTGCCTGCTACCACGTCCACATCCGGCAGTGACTCATAATTATGTGTGGATAATATACCACAACTACAAGTGTCCTGATTCATTTAGAATATTCTCGACTTGAGAAAGTCTTGGTACGTACTTTGTACTGACGAAACACGTGTTGGCTGATTTTGACGCTAGAGTTCGAACACATGAATGAAAGAAAATCACATGCACAAAATCTACTATCTGGGCATCTTGTCCTCATAATAATGTATTGATATGTAATGTGCATAGTACATGTGTATTGTTAAAATAATTTGGATATCAATAAGTCATTCTCAATATTGTAATTAGGATAGTGCTGTACTGACCCTGTAATTTTTTCTATGGCCTTAGGGCATGTATGTGAACCACATGTGCACACATGCACGATTCAGGGGTGCAACAGGGTGTCAATGTGACACCCTGCCACCCTTGAATATGCTCCCCCTATTACTGATTCGGTATTTACCGAATCGGTAATAGTGAATGGCTCATTCATTCCTATGGGCCTCCAGGCCCATAGGAATGAATGGGAAGTTATTCCTTATTACCGATTCGGTAAATACTGAATCGGTAATAATGAATATTACCAAATCGGTGTAAATTTACCGATTTTTTACCTATATTCTATTTACCAATTCTTAAATACCGAATCGGTAAAATTCGGTATTTAGGAATCGGTAAATAGAAATTACCTACATCTAGCCCTTAGTTGCTTATAGATTATCTTTCTTTCATTCCTCAAGAGTCACCCTTTCATTTAGCTTGGTAAATTTACCTTCAAGGCAGATTGATTTCTTTATTCTGCCTAAAGCCATCTGTATAGTGACCCTGTTTGGATATACAGAGCTTAACAGGAACTTATCACTATTACTTGTTTAAACCTGGAAAAATTCTGACCTCCCCTCTTTACGCCACCCTTTGGTGTTTAAATATGGTGTCTTTGGTAGTGAGGTACACACTTTCCTGTGAGGCCCTTGTGATCTTCCTGTGCCCACTGTGTCACAATTTACACCACTCAAAATGGCCATTTTGGAAATTTGTTTGGACCCACAGACCCTATGAATATATACTTTTGAATTGGGACTTTGCACCATCAGGTAGCAGTCTGCTCCTACCTCTCCCCCCTGTCTCCTGCCTCTCCAGTTGCAGCATGCCTATATTCCACACTCCCCATCTGCACACAAATAACAGCATGTGCGTGCATTAGTCTTCACACCTCAAGCACTCTTGATCTTTCGGAGGACAGCTTCTCCAAGGTCTGATGCATTTCCACCACTTGAGATAGCGGCTTACCATACCTTCTTCCCTTATGTGAGTTCCTGTCTTATTTCCATATTTTGCCATTTCATTGGCAGAACCACCATTTGCCCAGCATACCCCTTAGCAGGAACAACCAGTGCTTAATTTGTGCCGGTGCTTTCCGGTGCTTAGCACCGGTACTTATTTCTCAGGGCCGGCTCTACGTCGGAAAATATTTCAACTTGAATGCCTCTTTGATGCATGCATTGTTAAGCGGCACATTCCGCCTCCTTGAGGAGGGACTGCCCGAGACCGAGAGCATACAATGAAGCAGTGCCTGCCCATGATCCTAAGCCTAAGGTGATAACGATCATTCTTCTTCCCGGCTGTAAGGCTGTAATCACGTCCCTCCTGTCATAAAAAACAACGCAGCCCAGCCTCCAGGGCAGAGCGTGGGGGCACGGCACCGTGACCTTCCCCCCACGCTCTGACTTCCGCCGCCCCGCTTCCTGCCCCTGCCATGGTCCTGACCTGAGGTCATTCCAATAGCAGCTAAACTTTTAAAGGCGGGTATTTCTGTTATTTATTTCCTCTCCCACGCTTAATTCAATAAATATCCACAGTCCAGTCAGTCTGTCATCATAGGACAGGCCCGCCCGGGACTCACAGGAGTCAGGAGGGGGTCGCGTGAACGTGCCCAGCAAGACCTTTGGAGCAGCTGCCCTGAGGAAGGTGCCGTCCAATCAGTGAACACCATCCCAGTGCCCAGGGAAGAAAGCAGGTGAGCCAAGGCAATAATATTATTTTTAAAACGACGTATGAGTCACTGTAATCTGCCCCTCTCCGCAAGAACTGCGGAGCAACCACGAGGCAGTTCACACACAATGCAGAGGTCATGTCACCTGCACAGCGTCTGCTCAAGTGTTAATCGTTATTTAATGAATGCACCTTGTCACCCCACTCTGGTAGCTCCGTCTGCAAGCAGGTAATGTCTCCGTTCCAGGTCCGGAGAGAGCACTCAAAGGTCGCCAAAGGTGCTCACTTTGTGCAGCCTGCCCTTGCCCTTCCCGACTACTTCTTTAATACTCCTGCTTAGATAAGGATGGATGTGTGAGTGTGAAAGAAGAATGCAGGGCTCGTGTCGAGGGTAGACGGGGCGTGCCAAGACGTTGGGCCCCACAGAAATGTGCAGAACTGGTCATGTTGTATTTTTCCTGACACTTTCAGCAGCGCCTGCACGTTCTGCTTTTGTCCTCAGCAGCAAGGTGCGGGGGGGGGAGAGGGTTTATCAGATTACTGCTTCGCCCATAACAAAATCGTAAATTAAGGGGGCATCAGGTCTCTTTTCCCTGGAGTATCCTGGCTGGGCCACATTTTAAATCTTCCAGGTATTTATCAAGGAAATGCTTTTGACTTTGTTCGGTCACAGTTTATATGAGATATGCATACACTGTAAGAATGTCAGATGTGTTGGTCGCCCCAGTATTTACACGAATAACAATTTAAATACCACTATTTTGTTTTATTTCTTTAAAGCGCTTTAGCAATACTCATTCCTCTGTAGGTTGTCAGAGTGCTTTACATCACAGGTACATTGACAATAAATCAGGTGTGTACATCAAGATAAAGAATGTGTTACATAAGACAATGAGGGTTATGAGGGGTAGGAGCCACATGCCCTGGCATCAGTGCTATAATTAAGGTCGACTGACTGGCCTACTGCCATTCTGCATGCACAAGTGGTCTCTACTTTCAGCAAAACCCAGCAGCACCCTTTTCAAGGTAACGTTTCCTACTTTATTTTATTTATGTAAAGGGTAGTTTCACTGTCTTTGTGTAACCTCTTCCAAATCATCTCCCCTGAAGCTACAGGATTATCTCTTGGACAAATGTCTAAATGCTTCTTATTATTTACACAAGCAGTTTATTCCTATTTATTTTCGAACAACAATTTTGCTTGCACAAAATACCGAAATGTACAGTCTAACATGTACAATTTCAACCCTACGTGGCGATAACCAGGTTGAAAGAAAGGCAAACAAAATATACTCAAATATACCACCAACTGAACTTTTCACAAGCATACATCCTACATCCACGGGGTCAGGCGGGCCAGCCATGCAAGAATGTTCCTGGCACAATAATTAAGCTCAAGAACAGTGCAAGGATCATGAGGCCTCCGCCCAGGGACCTGGCTGCAGCCCCTAAGGGAGTTTGAGGGGTGGTGGGGGTGAAAGGTTTGTTGGTAAGCATGCTCTGGACATGTTTGATGTACTTTTCCTTTTATTTGGCTAGGCTCAAAAGAAAATAAATCCGTTAAAGGAATAAAAGGTGTGATAATAATCTTTTTCTTAAGGTGATTTGCACGGTGTGGGAAGTGTGAAGAACACTGCAAGAATCACGAGGCCTCAGTCCACGGACCAGGCCGCGGCCTTCCAGGGGAGTTTGAGGGTCGGTGGGGGTGAAAGGCTTGTTGGCAGGCATGTCCTGGTACATGATGTCCCTGCTTCTGAGTGGTTAGTCTGTAGACTGAGGCGGTGAGTTGACGTCACATTGGGGCACCTCCCTGTAGGGGAGTATGCAGTGCATTCCTAGAGAAGGTTAAAAAGTGGGGGTGGGGCTGTCCTGGAAATCCCTCCCAGTATGGACAGAGGAGAGAGCGGGAGAGATGGTGGATTGGAAGCCTGCCTGTAGAGGGCTGAGGAGGGCAGGTGATGTCAGGAGACTGGAGACCAGGAGGGGGGGCAGGGCAGCGCTGCAGGAGAGAGCACGAAAGAGGGGCGAGTCTATGTTTAGAAAGCAGAAGAGAGGAGCAAGTGTGCAGGCCTGCGGGAGGGAGGGAATCAGAAGGGCGTGTAAGATGGGGAGGTGTCAGGCATAGCGAAAAGACCCAAAGGAAAGTAGGGGACAACCAGGCGAGAACTTGACATGGGGAAGGGGAGTCATGATCAGGGGGGAGGAGGCCTCAAGTAGATATCTGAAGAGATGGGGACACGCCGCAGAAGACGGTGAGTTTACAGGCCTTGCAGACATCAGAAGGGGATAGGGGGTTAGAGCTCGCCTAGATAGAGGCTGAGCGCTTGAGGGGAAAATGCGCAGGTGTGTGGAGACAGCAGGAGGGAGGGAGGTGTAAGGGCGTTTGCAGGTCTGGTGGAGGGAACAGAGGGGCTATGGGGAGGAAAGGGCCCACTGTGGAGGAAGTGGGCGGAGCCAGGTGGAAAGTGGGTGTGGCCTCTGACAAATATTTGAGCACCTGGACTTCATATTTTACAAATTAAGCACTGGGAACAACCAGGCCTACTTGGACAACTTCGCATCGGCAGTTCCTTCTCGGAAAATAGGTCACTTCTACAGTGATCTCTGGAGCTGTTGTGAATTTCCCAGAGAGCTGCAAGAATTTCCCAAAATTCTGCATGGAACTCAAATGAACAAAACCATGCAGCTGGTTGGCTTGCCATGCCCCGACTCTTGTTTTTGTAACTATTTGTTTATGCAACCAAAGCCCTGAAAAGCTTTGTCCCAGTGCGACTTTATATAAAGAAATGCACTAAAACGTAATATTATTTGATGTTATTTATTTTATTTGGAATTTTTGAAAAGTGCTACAGACTACACTGCTGTAGGCTTAGAGCGCATGAAGGACAGGATACATAATAAATGGAGCACGAATATTAGTCCTGAAGATTAAAGAACCATACAATCCGAGAGGTTAAGGAGATAGTCAGCTGGTGAGAAATATCGCACAGTTATGCTGACAAAGGTAAAAGTGCCTATTCCCTCCAGATAGGTTGTGATTACTGCAGGTTCACAATGCTAAGGAAACTGAAGCAATAAAAGAAAACAAAGAGTGTATACACTTTTTATGTTTAATCTATTTTCTTATACTTAGTGAGTAACATGTTAGTGTGTGCCTCTGTGCATGTCTATGTGTGCGACTGAGTGTGTGGATTTATGTCTATATCCATATATATTATAATTAGCTTGAAGACATATATGTTAAGGACTGCGTAAACTGTGCAAAGAAATCTAACTTATTATGTCAATTATTCAACAGACATATTAATTCACCGCCAAGCCAAGCGTGTGAGTATTTGTACATTGCCCTTACAATATTTAACCAATTTATTCAGGGCAGTTCATGAAGCTTACTTTGTGGTGATTAACATCTCAGCTCCCGGGACTGCAGGGAAAGCATTAATGAACTGTCCAGGCTGCAGTGTAGTCTTCCGCCCCAGTCCAGAATCAACCCAATCCAACTTGGATTTCCTCTTCCCTTATTGCAGGGTAATGGGATTTTTAGATTCAAATCTCACCTCTCCTCTGGGCATGCTCTGCCGCCTTCAAAAGAATGTAAATGTATTTATGTTGTGTTAACATCAATGTTTATTTACTTACTGACCACATCTGTGTAATAGCCTACAAAGTTTTTTTTTTAGTTTTTTTTCTTGAGCGTTAATAAGTTAGCCTATAGGCTATCTGTAAACGGGGAAAATTCTTATGCAACGAGATTATTTTACCGAAGTGAACGTTTTATCTACTATAACGCCCTGAAACATTATCGATGCTCAATACTGACAGTTACTGCTATGATCTGTCATAACTTTTGAGCACAGGAGTAATGACTGAACCTTTTTGTTAATATCCAGTTTATTTTTATATTTACATGATACAAGTTCTTATTTTAGCCCTAACTCACATGTTTAAAGTTTATTTAATTCTGTTGATTCAAATGGACTGAGACCATAGACTTATTTTTCCATCTGGTCCACTAATCTTATTAAACTGCGCACCAACTATTTACGATCCCTTTGTAATTCTCAGATCCAAAATATTTACTATTAGGGCATATTACAAAACCTCAGGGGGTTGTAGAATGACCTGCATAATGGATATTATTGGGCAGGCCACTGTTTTCAAACACCTGTGATTGGATGCAAACAGGGGCATGGTGGCCCGCAATGAACAGCTGACCAGGGGCGGCTCTAGGCTCATGGTGGCCCTGTGCAGGGAGCTTATGTGGAGGCCCCGGAAGAGGGGGTCTGGCCGGGGCGGAGCTCAGGAAGGTGTTTTAATAATACGTCCAGAAAAGTCATTAGATGACCAGTACCTGCGGCTGCTCCTACCCTTCCGAATTCGTCTCAGAACCGGGTCACTCAGTGATACAGAATACAACCCCCTGCTACATGCAGTGCTTAGAACAGGCGGAAATGTAAACCTTGGAGGGGGGAGGGGGCAAGAGCTGGAGGGCATCAGAAGGGGCTCAAAATGTGCTTTTGTCAGGGCCCCTATCTGAGCAAAAACCCGCCGTGGCTGCAGTTAGAACAATTTAAACAAGCATTTGCAATGCAATATTCTCGCCTTTGGGACCTTATATGTGATTTACCTATGTAGAACTGGGTGCTGAAATATCTACTGCTCTTTAACATGGAGGGAAAGTAAGCACCAAACTACGTGAAAAACGCCTGGTATGGGATTACATGGAGAGAAATATTGCCTTTCAGTTGGAAATGGTATAGTCCCAATCTCTGTTTTTAATATAAAATCCGGGTCTTCTGTGGTCATATCACTGTACAAGATTTGAAAAAAATATTATTGTATATGGGTGCTCGTGGAATACAATTTCTATGGCCTGGAATCTAGAGAATGCTAAAGTGCACAGAACACTGCAGGGAAACGGGCAGGCCTCAGAGGTGAGAGGAAAACTAATTATGCTTAAGGCTTTCTACAAGGCGGACAGAACCCCTACAAAATAACAGAGAGAGACGCCTCACCCAACTCTCAAAAAGTCAGAAAAAAATGATTTTTACTTTGGATTTTTTCCTTTATTTTGGATGTGTTCATATTTTCAATCTTACTTAGTTTTAACATAAAATGTTATCACGGTCATCAGGGTAGCCCGGCTCTGCGGTAGTTACGCATGGTGGAGTCCTTGTGGTAATAGTGTCGGGGCAGCAGAAATAACCCCTGGCTGGACGGGTGATTGTGAACAGAGATTCTGAACCTGAAGGGTCTCTTGCAGCCCCCTGCGTTACTGCACAAAAAGACAATAAAGGCAAGGCATTAACCTGCTTCAACAAACGCCATTAACTGATGCAGCAGAATCAGAACTGACTACATTCAGATCTGCCCCCCACGCGCCAGGTGCGTTATACTATTACTTCACTTAGTTTACCTTAATCTGAGCTCAGCTTTAGGACCACCACCAGTGGCACCACCACACCACAGAAATGGCTGCACTGCAGAGACTAGAGAGAGAGGCTCACATACGCCAAGGCACCACAACGCACGGGAAGCACTAGGTTAGGTTGAGTCTGTGCACTCTGCGCGCTGCCGCTCAGATCACTCTATCCTTGGCTTCCGGCGCATCTGTGCATGATTGAAACACCCCAGCGCCCCTACTGCCCAATCAGGAACGGGGAACAGAGGTCGGTGCGGGGCCACTGCCAGAGGCCAGCAGGGAAGTGAAAGGGTGGAGGGGGGTGGGGGGACTCAGGCTTTGGTTGGAAGTTACTGGAAGTTAGTAAAAAGCCGGGGTCGGAGGCAGGGGCGTAGCTAGAGCATGTGGCGCCCGGGGCTATCCCTCAGATTGCCGCCCCTTGGGGGGAGGGGGAGGTGCTGGGGAAATAGGACGGTGAGCACACTGGATACCACGCCCTCCTAGCTGTCCTGCCTGCAGATGCCTAGGACTCAACAAGCAATGGGGAACAAAGATTGGCCTGCCTTGTGAATTGTAAAATGATGGGTACTCCTATTCTCATCACATGCAAGTGAAAGGCCCTTTTTAGTATTTCGGGCTATGTGGTCACATTGTGTTAAATGTTCCTGTAGTACTTACGCAGCAACTTTTTACTGTAAATTATACCCTGACTTAAAGAAACCTTATAAGTTTAAAGTAAACATATCTAAAATGTCAGTAATAGTGTTTTAAACTTCATTCACACAACCCACTCTCCTGCAGTACGTTGTCTATCCTCTTTCCTTTACATGTTTTGCAGGCTATATAATCGATAACAGCAATCGGGGCACCGCCACATTCATCCCACCTAAAGGCCCAAGTTAAACTTTAAGGTGCGCCATAATACGCATGCAGTGTTTTTTTATTTATTTATTTATGCGTTTTTATATAGTGCAAACTTTACCCGAAGGCGTCAGAGCGCTTCACAATAGGAACAGAAAATTACAAGTGAACAAAGTACAAAAGCAGAATTACAAAAGCAGATGATAAGTTACATGAGGTAAAAGTGACAATTGTGAGCAAACAAAATTCATGAGGAGCAAATGGTGCATTACAGGAGGAAAAAGTGACATGTGTGCAGGTTACAAAAGAAAACAAAGTACAAGTAGAGGTATAGAACTGCAATATATGCTAGACACAGAGGCACTGGAAAACAAACGTTACGTAGGCAATGGTGGCACTTGTGCAAGTATCAAAAGCAAACAAAATGTGAGAGGTAGCAAACAGTGTGTTACAAGAGAAATATACATTTGCGGTTTCCATAGAAAGGATAACGTTCTAAAATGTATTTCCATCCTCATATAAATACACATGTTAGCTGCCTTACATAAAAATAGGAAACTTCATTTGATCATTGGTGGCATGATTAGGATTTAGATATTTCAGTGAATTACGTTTTAACAGTGCCTTGGGAAAAAACAGAAGCGCCTGGTGAAAGAGCCGAATTAAATGAGGAGGAGAGGCAATCCTGTGCATTATATCTTGTGAACAGAGCCTCTGAAGTTTAATTAAATAAAACAGATGCACACACTAACCCGCCTGACATTGCAGGTGACTGTTGTGTTTTTCCTACCTTCATCTGGTCATCAGTCCCCACTTCACAGATTGGCCTCATGCTGAAGACTTCCTTGCGCTGGCGCGCGGGCTGCCTGGGCCCCTTGTTGCAGTGCGTCCGGATCCCCTAGACTCCGTGCCCAGAAGTTTAGCAAGCATTAGACAATGGCGAGTGGAGACCCAGGTGCTCCGTCAGGACTGCGCTGTACGGTGAGAGGAGGCTGCTGCGGCTGGTGCAGTGCTGGTAGCCAGTGGCTCCTGACTCCTGTGCCCTGTGCCCTTGGGGGCTGGCTCTGGGAACAAGGGCCCCTCTGAAGACATTTGCCGCCGCTGGGGGCTAAGCTGTGTGGGCAGATCCAGAGCCTCGCAGCCCTGTGGAGGAAACTCTCCCTGGATTGAGCCGAGAGGGCTCCAGCCTTCGCATGATTGGTGCCCAAATCCCACACCCCCGTAGGGCTGTGTACGTGTAAGACTTCCAGGGTCTTCCACGCCTAGTATCTAATATTCTACCTTCAAATTGGTTACTGGCAAAAAACTGCGGCCTACACTTGAAATGGGGCATCGGACCAATTATAAACGCCTCAGCGGCCGCCTCAAAAATGGTGCCTCCTGGGGCGGACCGCCCCCCGCCCCCCCCCCCCCCAGCACCCCCCTAGCTACGCGGGAGGTCGGAGGCCGCCAAATCCTGCCAGAGCCGCCAGTGCCACGAATATTGCAACAATGGATCCGATTCTCTTGGTCGTGGCGGCCCCTGGGGTTTGGCGGCCCTGTGCAGGTGCACTCTTTGCACATGCCTAAGGCCGGCACTGAGCTGACCACCATCCCTGGGTGTGCAATCCCTAAAGGGAAGCTTGCATTTTTAAAAGCAGCCCATATGCTTTAAAAGAAGTAGTGCAGCTTTAAGAAAGATTCTCGTTTGGGAATATACTCGGGTAGCAAGCAGGTAGTGGCTCTTGACAGGATTCACAAAAAGAAAGCTGTGCAAAGGACACTGCGTCCATTTTTCAAATCTAATATCACTTCCTTTTCAGGAGCTTGTATCATTTGAATGGTTTGCACCCACATTGATTTACAATTAGGAGGGGATGCCTCTTTCACATCCCTCCCAATTATGAATCAGAATGAGTTGCAATGCACATTTTGCAGTTCATAAATAGCTAGATGCGTCAAGCGAAATACCGTTCGCAAAGGGGCAGATTCTCAGAATCTGCCGCCCGGTATTTATGCATTTGGGATGCATCATCCCGAATGCATAAATCGCTATTTGCGATTGCATTTAAGGAATCTCATATTGAGATTCCTTAAATGCAATGCATGAATGTAAAATAGCCAGCGATTTCGCTGATAGGGCTCGCAATTTACCGTGAAATCAAACTTCACCCTTGAGATTGCATTCTCAAATTGCGATTAGCTAATTCCTAATTGCAAATTGAGAATTCCTCCCCATTCATTCCTATGGGCCTCTTGGCCCATAGGAATCAATGAGATGTCATTCCTTATTTGGAAATCGCGCTCTGCGAGTCACAGATAAGGAATATTAAGCAATTGCTAATATTTTAGCAAATCCTACATGCATCTGATTTTGCGAGTCCCTAAATGCGAATCCTTAAAGTTCGCAATTAAGGACTTGCAAAATCGAACGTTGATGCATCTAGCAGAGTCTTTTCTGAATCTCAAAATGAAAATAACATTTTGTAAAATGGTATTTTGCAGTTGCACACCATGGGAGTTTCCTGACAGCAGGGTCCACAACCACAAAATACTCTAGCATAACCACTATTTTTAACAAGGGTTCTTAATCGATCTAAATATGTTTCTTCAGAGGTTCACATCTCACCTGTATTCAGCAGTTCATTTGTTCGTGTGGTGAAAATCTATTCGAATAAATAATGAGCCCAACATATGTCTCCTACATGTAAAAATGTATATCAATTTAAACCTCAGCTTTTAGTTTACCCGGAGACTTTTATTGCTTATTGCTTCCTCTTCACTAGCAAAGTCGTACCTGAGATTGATATATGGTATTCATGTATATGTGATCTATCAGTGGAAACCTGTTCGTCATTTTGTTTATGTATTAATACTATTCCTTTTTGACAAATTTTTGGTATGTTTACCTCACATTTGGGTTGTCAGATTAACAGGACTCAACCACTATAGACTTGAAAAACACAGAGGAGCAGATTTATCAAAATGATGCATTGAGCTTACGTCCCGCAAGGTAACGCAAGGGCAAAACAACACTAAAGTCAGATTTATCAAGCCACGCAAGGTCACCTTGCATGGCCCTGTGGTGCATGGAAAATCTGGAGTAACTCAAGGCAATGGCTTGCGCTGCCTTACAATACTCTGCCCCAGGGAGAAGTTCAATGATGGAGCATGGATGTTCCCATGCATCCAGCCAAAGATTTTGGCACATTCCCAGATTTACCATGAGTGGTAGACCTGGGAATGCATAAAAATGCTACGACTTCCCCGGGGAGGCATATCGAGGAAAAATATCTTTATGTTTTTTGTCATTTTGTCCTCTTTCTGCAGCACACATAGAAAGGGGACAAAGCCTCAGAGAATTGTTTGTGTGCAGGAAGGGATCCCTTCCTGCACAAAAACAATCCTGCCTGCAGCACAGGCACCCTTGCACCATGACAGAAGGGTGCCTTCTTTAGCAGCCAAAAGTGCCCAGAGGAAGGAGAGGACACGGATGCACCATATACATTTAGAAATGGTGCATTCCTGCCCTCTCCCTTTAATGCACTAATACATGTTTGACTTTGTCCTACTGAAACTACTTATTCCAACTGGAACGTTCACCACCTCTACCCTCATCACATTCATGCAAAAGAGGTTTGGAACAGGCTCAGGGAAATTTGAGTTACCCCACATAATCTAGTGTAATTTTGGTAATTTCACTTTCGTCTTGTTACTCAGAATTCCTGAAATTAAACTATTATGCCCCGTTCCAAATGACAGACCATGAGCAAATGTTGTTGATGGTGCTTTTTGATTTTTGCACTATTATTTTTAGCAGGAAATGCGTTCTCATGTTCAAAGTGGGTTCAGAGAAGCATTCCATGCTAAAATACAGCACGTTTTGATTGTTGTGCAATTATGGGTAATTTTGCATAATTTTTCTGAAACTGTGCGTATTTACCCGAAAGCAAATTGCATTGCATACATTTTGCACACCCCCATTTAAAATGCTTGTAGTTGCTATAGCTCAGAGAGCTTTTGCAGTTAACACTTATTTTATGGGATCCTCGCTCAGTTGCACCTAAGCAAATCAATTCCTTTGATTATTGTGACTGTGATGTACTGGTTCAACAACTGAAACAGCTTCAACTTAGCTTTCCCTGCCAAAATACTCTACCCTGCATTGACTCCATATTAACCAAAGCTCACAGTTCTAAACCTATTGCTTAGAGCCCAGGGCAGTAGGTAGTTGGGCCAGCTCCTGGATTCATTTTCAAACTTCTCAAGGAGTCAGATAAGCACTTAACTTACCCCTCAAAACGAAGAGTCTGATACACAAACTAAATTTGTATGTTGCATCTTGTGAAGGTTACACCTATGTATAGTTGAAGTATGTGCAATGTGTGTGGTATCCATGCACAGTGCTGACTTACACACGCTTTTCTAACTCTATATATGTGTACTATATGCATTGTGTAAAGTATGCATAAATAAGTTTAGAAATGTGAATGGCAATCCGTTTTACAGGGGGACTTTCTTTCACACTGAAAATATTGGTATATGTTTATTTACTTCTATTACACATAACTTGTGCAAATGCAATTATTTGGTACACTAGATCACTCCTTTGCACCACTTACACCTCAATGTGAAGTAAGTGTGAAACAGGCATAGGAATATGTTTTGCAAGCTCATAAAAATGCAATTGTAGAGAGATTATACCATTTATATTTGATTTCCCAGATAATTTTTTCTTAGCTGTAAATGCCCACCAAACTAATACAATTTCAGAGCAATCTGTGCATAGAGTATACATGAGTATACCTCGACATGCCCACGCATTCTATACCCCTGGAAACCGTTTTGGTAGAGCACAGCTTTGTATGCATCCCTCACGTTTATGGGACTACTTCTTTCTGAACCTGCATCTGGAAAAAATATAGGATCCGATTCACAAAGATTGGTGTATGAGTAAGTGGGAGTTACTCTTGTAGTGCTCCAGCATTAATTATGAATTTCGAAACTAGGCCAGGAGTACTGGCTTACTTTGGTTTACTCCTGGAATTCAGGTGTGCTACTAAAGTAAGTCTAAGCATTTTCTTTGTGAATTGTGCAGATTGGAATTTTTAAAATAATATAAATTGTGTCACGCATTGCAGTGGTGTCGAAGAAGGGTTGCAGACACGTTTTGACAACGTCTCTTCTGACCAGAGGGTCTGTCACTAAACGATTACATATCGTAGGAGGTCACTTTGGTGCGACAGGCCTTCGTTTATGATTGCTGCGGTTGCTGCCTGTGCACAGGAGGATTATGAACTATTGTGAGCTCAGTTTCAAGTTAATTTCTTTGTTTTTTGTTTTTCCTCTTTAACCTTAGATTAAAACTCTAGTTTCTCCCTCTGTGAACACCTTGCCACAGAATATCAATTATGCCAAGGTTTAAAAATCCCATTATCTTCTCCTTAGATTACTGCCCTGGCCTTCCCGACCAAGTTGCAGAGCACACGGGAAAAGAGACCTTCCCCTACAACGAATTGTTTCCAATATTTTTTTATCTCTTTAGCTCCAAACTTTTTAATGCTGAGTTCCAGAAATAAGTTCTTCTTCTCACTACCTCTCTATCTAAGTTGATGGTATATTCAATAGAATTTACCCAGTCAAATTCCAAAGGTGAAACGTTACTAATCCCATTTTTCCAAATCTCCGTAAAGGCAAGTAGATTTAAATAAAGAATCTATATTTGTATATTATTAATCAGACACTCATGTTGCACTAGCACCTCAAAGAATATAACAGGCAAGCTTACATGAAATGCCATATCGAGAATGGTTGACATACATCTACTCTCATCATCCTAGAATGTTTGGATTCCAGGAGAACATGGCCACCGGCTAGTGGCTGGTCGCGTGTGCTCCTGAGTCAGGAAATGCAAGATAGTGCAATATTATACCCCAGGGAAGTGTAAATAATTACAAAAATAACTGTACCTGATACTGAAATGAAGTGAAAGGAACAGGAGGTTTCTTTTCAACACAGTGCTTCACCACGATGATCAAATCATGCACCAGGACTCCGGTGAAGGAGCCATGCTGGGCCAGAGCCGGGCATGCGCACCACAGGGTCGTAGAGCTGCGGCGTGCTTTACCTTCCAGGGTAAGAGAGAAGGACACAGCATAAGCAGCTCGAGCAGCCCAAACTGCCAGTGGGGAGCCAGAGAGGGTGAGGCAGGAGCAGCCATAGACAGGCTTGAAGCAGAAGCGGTTCAGCCGAAGAACAAAAGAAGGAAGGGAGGCATACAGACTCTGCACAATTGGACAGTACTGGAGACGCTGGTAGGAATTAAAGAGGATGAACTGTATCTGAAGTGTTTGAAGGGGAGAGGTGTAGCGCCAGTATCCTTTTGTCAAATAAAACAGGAGAGCGTTTCAAGGCATAAGAGATATGCTCTAAGAAGTGCTGTAACAGAGGTGCACCCCAGGCTAATTTCAGTTCTCATCAAAAAATACTGTTGGCGTGTGCAGTAAACTCCGCTCGGGAGTTTAACACTGAGGTATTGGGCTAGTTGCTCCCAAATGAATCAACGTTGAGGGGAAAATTGATGCGTAGAAGTGGGAGTTAAACAGGTCTAAAAACTAGAAACAGAAGTTTAAGATCACCCCGTTACTCCGAACCTTGTTCAAAGTCATGTACAAGACCCTGATATTGAGAAAAAAAAGAGCAAGAGAGAAACCAAAAGGAGGTTCTGGGGACACAGGGAAGGGGTGTGTAGCAGATATAGATATTTCTCTGTTCAGTATTAAAATGGCAAATGTAGGAGAGCTAGATTTTCTAAGTCCCAACAGATTTGAGGTTCTAGCCACAGTTGAATAAGAAGCCATTGAATCGGAGGCTGATGATACTCATTCACTGGGGCCAGTGTCAGGGAAGCACAAGGCAGAAACAACTGCGCCAGGCCTACTCCCTCAGGAGGATGTATCAATGGCACAGGGGCTGGTGGTCCTTAGAGCACTGGTAGTTGAGGTGGCAGATGTAACTTCATCGCAGGCTTCAACTCAGTCAGTTGGAGATCTGATCCTGATTTTAACCACAGAAATCAGGGGCAGGTTTGAGACTTCGGAGATGACCTAGAAGGATATACGAACGACCTGTGACAAGCTTGAAAAGAAGCTTGATGATCTAGTGGGCAGGACCCAGGTGTTGGAAACTTCAGTGAAGGAGTTAATGCTGCAAGTCACTGCGAATAAGGAAGGCATTAGACTCTTTAAAATAAATACTGAATCGGTAAAATTCGGGATTTATGAATCAGTAAATCTATTTTACCTAAATCGAGCCCTAGATTATTAGGGTAACAGCAGGCCAATCACGAATAGTAAGATGACGTTTCAAATTAAAATCTCCATGAAACAGCTTGGATTATGCATTTTATGGAGAGAGAAGATGGGCGTCAGAAAAGGTTTCACCTACAACAACTAAAAAATATGGACACCAGTCTAGAATTGACTATTTTCTGGTCGACCAGAGGTTTAAAGAGTTTGTGAAAGATATCTTGCATGTAGAGGCCCACTTGTCAGATCATTCTGCGGTTTCACTAGTCATGTTTCTGCCCAGCAGAGTAGCTCAAAGAGGGTGGACAATGAACCACACTTTATTGCAGGATGAGGCAGCTATTAAGGTGCTTGGGCTACAGACTGAGCTATTTCATACTATCAAAGTGGATAGCGCACAAGTGGGAGTGATGTGGGCTGCATGCAATGCCTTTTTAAGGGGGAAAATAATTAGTATGATAGCATTTTGAAGGACAAGGTATACAGCAGAGGTAGGGAAATTGGAAACCCTAATTCAGGTTCAGGAATGGGAGATGGTAGATACAGTGGATAATACTGGAAAAGCAAGTTTACATGTTTGTCTTTAAGTTTTAAAAACAGAAATTAAAGAAGTAGTGGAAGATAGGCTAAGAATGAGATGGCAGGTGACTAGAATCTCGCATTTTGAGTATGGAGAGTGCTGCAGGAAACTGCTAGCCTGGAGAGCTAAGACGTTGCTAGTAAGGAGCACCATAAAAGAAGTCAGTTGCTATCACTCTGGGAGATTTCTCTCAAGACATTGGGAAATTGAGGAAGCTTTCCAGAACTATTTTGGGAAATTATATCAGGAAGAGCTAGTGGTTACCGAAAAATAGTTTAAGGCATGGCTGGATCAGGACACCCCACCTGGTATCAGTGATTACAACAGCAAGGTGATACATAGTGATATAACATCTATAAAAGTTAAGGCCCCAACTAGGGCAGGGAAGATGGGTAAAGCAGCGGGACTGTGTGCCAGAGTCCTGGTGAATAGGAATCTCTCTATACCTTTTAAGATTTCAAGGGAGACTAGACAGGGCTGCTCGCTATCACCCCTGCTTTTCAACCTGCATATTGAACCACTGGCAACAAACATCAGGAATGTGGGACTATTCCTCTTGTTAGTTTTAAGGGTTGGGAAAAAAATGTGGCCTTGTATGCGGATGATCTCATGGTATATACATCAGACTTGCAGGTTGCGATCCCTGTTATAAACAACCTAACTCTGGAATTTGGACGGACTACAAGCTACTCAGTAAACAATTTTAAAATAGAAATCAGGCATATGTAAAAAAGAGATGAGATATTTAGGCATAAAAAATCACACTGGATATCAAGGCTCTCCTGGAAGCAAACTTTTTAAAATAATGAAGGAAGATTGCTATTTGATGATAAGCTGGGCTCATTTTTCGCTAACTGTTGGAAATGCCCTTTTTTGCAGGGTTATCCCCAAACTTTTTGCCTCTTCCTCCCTTATTTTTCCTGACCCGTGGCTGTTGGCAATAGTACTCAGGGCACTTTACCACTGCTGATTAGTGCTAAAGTGCATATGCTCTCTGTGTAAATTGTTATTGTAATTGGTTATCCATGATTGGCATATTTGTATTACCAAGAAGTCCCTAGTAAAGTGCACTGAGTGTGTCGGGGCTGGTGATTCAAATGCTACTAGTGGGCCTGCAGCACTGATTGTGTCACCCACATGAGTAGCCCTAAAATGGTGTCTCAGGCCAGCCACCGCAGTGCCTGTGTGCAGTCTGTGAACTGCCATGTCCTCCTGGTCAGTGTACCCACTGACCAGGGCTAACCCTTCCCTTTCTGTACACATTGGTCACACCTATGGAATGCCCAAGGTACTCCTTGGGCAGGGTGCTGTGTATGTGAAAGGTAGAGCATGTGCTAGTGCAGGTGACATGTTCTGGTAGTAAATAACAGCCATTTTCGTTTTTCCCTATTGTAAGCTACCTTGCCCATAGGCTATAATGGGAAATATTGGCTACAGTGGCTACCAGCATATCTTTCCATAGGAGCATGGTAGAACATAAAAGTCTGGTATCCCTGAACTCAGAATTTAATAACACATATTTTAGGAAAGATGGTTTTTAAAATCTGTGTTTAAGAACAGCACTTTTAGAAAGTTGCTGTTCTCTTGTCTGAACTTTCGGTGTGCCTTGGCCTGTTTGTGAATTGACTGTCTAGTTTGAGAGTGACAGGGGCTGGGGAGCCCCCAAGAAGGCTGGCTGAGTCAGCCCTAGGCTAAATGACTGTATCTGCATCTTGAGTGCTGGGAGGGGATAGCACCTGGGCCTGAATAGAGCTGTGCCTGCCTTTCATAATGCTGGCTCCACCGCCTGCTGGGTGGCTGACAACCCTGCCCCTCTCTCTGAAAGGAAAGGAGAGGCCAGGAAAACAAAGTGCTCAAAGAACACCCAGAACTGGTTCAGACAGGGCTCAGAACCCTCCTGCACAAAGGGAACAAAGACCTTTAGGGGTATAAGTACAGGACCCCTGACTACAGAAAATGAGATTATCCTGGAATCAAGAAGGAACCTCTGCCAAGGAGAAAGCTGGAAGACTGAAGAAGGAAGACGGTCCTGCTGTTGCTTTGCTGGACTGACCTGCAGTTGCTTTCCTGCCAAGGAGAGGGGAAGGACTTTGCTTTGTGCTGTGTCCCCTTTCTTGAAGGAATCTCCAAGGGCCTGAAGAAGAGCTGGCTCCCTGTTAAGAAGTCCCAGGAGCAAATGGACTTCACCCCCAGCTTCCCTAAATGCTTCTGAGAGAGTTCTGTCCTTCCTAGAGTGCTTGGGCCAGTTGTGGTGCCTCTGGAAGTTGTACCTGTGTTGGGAAGCTGGAAACCAAGATTTTAAAGACTTTCTGCAAGTTTTATCGCATCACTCGCTTGCGGAGCGCATCCTAGCCAGTGCGAGGAAATTCCCCCCGCTACAAAGGCCGAGATCGTCGAAGCAACTGTTGCCGCTGCCAGAGTCGTCACATACTTTGTTTGCGGGACACATTAGTCGGTGCAGATAGATTACCATCGCTGCCAGTATCATCGCAGAGCCTGTTATCACTGGGTGAGATCATCGCACCGCTTGCTTGAAGATTGCATCATGTCGCTGCAAGAGTCATCGCAGAGCCATCGCATAGAGGGGCCGCGAGAGGAGAAGGTTGACGCTGAGCCGTGCCTCGACGCCGCACCGGAGCTCGTCGCCTCCCCGAAGATCGTCGCATCGTACCTTTTACGAGCCGCTTCCACCAAAACCTGTGAACCAAAATCCACGCAAGGTATCGGATCCCTCCCCATACAGACCAGAGTCACCGCAACACACCCGCTGCGTCCAGCGGGGTTGTCGCATCGCCTCCCCAGGGTCTCAGGAGTGACGCATCGCTTGCTTTTCAATGCTACAGCTTTAGCTTGGAACTTTTGTCGCATCTAAACGTACTGTTGGCTACAACGTAACCCAACTGTGGATTATTTTAACGCAACCTTAAGAACTCATTTAAAACCATATTCTTGAACTGTGTATGTTGGATTTTTGTCGTTTTGGTCTTGTGTAGTTTAGATTAAAAATACCTTTATTTTTCTAAACTGTTGTGGAGTCAGCTCGTGGTGTTTTCACTGTGTTACTGTGAGTTTTGGTACAAAAAGCCTGCCTCCTCGTGCCAAGCTACCAAGGGGGGTGAGCAGGGTTAATCTAAAGAGTGCATCCTTCTTACCCTGACTAGAAGCAAGGGTCCCTATTTGGGCAGTGGTCCTCTGTCAACTAGAGACCCCCAGATCTAACATTGGTGGCAGCGGTGGGATCTTGCACTTGTATTTGTACTAAACCCACAGTGGCTGGTGTACATCACTAGTGAGTGCAGACCACTACGCCACCACATACTACGGTTGAGTTTTTTTGATTGGCTCTATTTTTGAGTAACTCTTCAAAGCATCATGTCTGTGAATGGAAAGGCACCAAGTGTGGAGGCAGAATTGGAGTTTGTTATTGAGGATTTGTATTCTTTAAAGCTGAGGAGCTTAAGCAATTCTGCAGAAAGTTTGAGTGCCCCATAAAGAGCAGTTTCAGTAAGGATGAGCTGCAGAGAATCGTGAAGGCCTGGTGGGAGGCCCAAGAAGGAAATGATGCAAGTGAAAGGGAGGGTTTTCAGCCCCATGAATTGCCAGTGGGCAATCCAGGCTCAAGGCCTGGCAGCAACCATTCCAGCCGGGGTCTGACCCCAGAGGAAATAAAAGAGAACCAAAGAGTGAGAGATCATGAAATTGAAATCATGAGAATGAAAATGAAGCAATTGGAAGTAGATAAAGAAAAGGCGGCAGAAGAGAGCAAGAATGCTCGTGCCCTGGAAAAATTGAAATTGACCTTGGCACATGAATTGAGAATGAGAGAGCATGATTTGGAGCTTAAGAGGCTTGAGGCAATGAGTGTCTCATCTGAAGAGGAAAAATGGATAACTCAAGGTGTGAGCTTTCCTGAATTGGAGGTGGAGTCCAGCTCAGGTGGTGGCGGCAAGATGGTAGTTTCCAGTGCTGATAGAAAGGTACACACACACAGAGATGTGGCGCCTGACTTGAGGGAGGGGGTTGACACACACCAGGGGATTCAGGTTTATGATGTAGTTCCAATGGTGGGCGGTGTCACTTGAGTAAATTGGGGGACTGACACAGGGGACCATATTCCTAGTGGTGGAAGGGACACTCAACTGACTCTAGATGAGAGGGACAGGGAGAGGGGTTCCCCCATGGTAGAAACCTTGGTGTGTGAGTTTGAAGACCGTCCAGAAGAGTGTGGGTTGTGTGACAGAGACAGTAGGACACTGTCTTGCCAATCTCAGGAGAGTGGTGTGGGGTTTTGTGTGAGGCACTGGAGGGTGAGGCAAAGGGTAGCTTGGTTAACAACTGTGGGGGGCCGTGTGATTCATTTGTTGGAGAACATATTTTAAATCCCTGTTTTCCAGAGCTATGCCAACACCTTGTGGAGTGTGAGTTCTCTTATCCCAGGGAGCTTGTCCAGGAGGCAGATCTCTTGGTGGAGTCCAGAGAGTCTGCAGAGGCATTTGGGAGTGATCCCAAAAGGAGTGGCGCAGATATCTTCCAGACCTGTGAGGTGGAAGAGGTTCAGTGTAGCACAGTTAGGTCCCAGTGTAGTGGGAGGGGTGTAGGGGCTCACGTCCTGTCTCAGTGGAGCAGGAGTGAGTGTGGGACTGAGTGTCCCAAGGTGCCCGAAACCCAGTCTCAGGGCCTGGAGTGTTCCTTAAGGGAATTCCAGGTTGGGGGCCTAGAGGACGCTCGTATGCCACTTGAGGAGGATCTCCTAGTGTCTAGTGAACGGGGAGTGCCTGTAACCATGCCTCCATCAGTTCTGGTGTCTGGCAGTACCGCTCCAGTTGGGAGGTTTTAGCAGTGCAGACTGAGGGGTGAGAGGGGGAAGTAGTCCCCAGTGGGAGAACCAGTGGGTCAGGGGCCAGCTAGAAGGGCTGAGTCACCGGTGAGTGACCATGGTGACCTCACTTCTGTCCTGAGGGATCTTCCCATGCTGTCAGATGGACAGGGGTCGGGAGATCTGCGCCAGGCAGACTGTCACATGACAACTGAGTTATGTGTCACCCTCGGGGGAGCATAGGTGCACCTAATGAAGTCCTGGTGCGCCGGGCAAGTGCACAACCGCAGGTACTGGTCCCTGTGTTGAGAGACCAGGTTCAGGATCTGCCTGATCTGGAAGGAAGGTCATCTGTAACCAGTGCACTGACAAGTTTGGCTTCCATGGGTACCCCTCCAGTAGGGAGGGTGCAGCGCTCTGGAAGGGTGTGCAGAAGGAGGGAGTCCTTGCCTCTGACCACGGTGCAACCCGAGGGTTTAGACCCTAGGTTGGGAGACCAGTTGCTGGAGAGAGGTCCTGAACTGGTAGGAGAGTTGTGTTCTGAGGGGGACTCTCCTGGAAGGAGAGGGCAGGACCCCAGAAGGAGAGGTAGGGAGAGGAGAGCCTTGCCCGTGACCTCTGGTCAGTCTGAGGGCACAGGCCCTGGGCTGGTGGGCCAGTGTCAGGATGCCCTACCTGACTTAGCAAGAGGGAGAGTGGAAGATAGTCTCCAGGCACCTGGGTTTACTGCCTCCAACTCTCTGACGCCACAGAGGTTAGAGAGGCCTGACAGGCATAAGGCCTGGCTCTCATCACTGACAGCTGTCAGTGGCCCCTGTGGCTGGTTGTCCTGGAGGACAGGGTTGCCCTGGAAGGGGGGCAGGAGTCACACCCTAGGGGTGGACTGGGCCAGACCATTGTGTTGGCCAGGTCATGTATATGTACAGTGTCCAAGTTGCCCACCTCATTAGTCCACTGCCATAGGACCCAAATCTTATTACAAATACTAAAAAGCACAGAGAGGCAACATAAGAAATATTCAAAGGATAAATGCACAATATATTAATCAAATCCAGATTTTTGCTTGATTTCAGATTGATGAATCAATAATCTTTTATTTTCGTCACACAGAATGCCAAATAAAGCTTTGGAAAAACAGCCAACGTGTTTCGCCCCACAGGGAGCTTCTTCAGGTCAAAATTCACCACGTCCAAGTTTTGAAAATGAATTCATTCGTGGTCCCGGTTAAGAACATTGTTCAAAGACTCATTGAAATGCGAGGCATGAGTCTATACTGAGATGACGATGGCCACAAGACGCTGTCAATGTTTACGACTCAATCGTTACGATGGAAGTTTAATGCAGTGAGGTGGACTATACACACTCATAGACAGTCAACTATTTTATTGACACCTCTTCACTACACTGGAACCTTGGAATATTTATATTGTTTTGGATTGAATCGTCCAAGTTATATTTCAGAAACTACAATTTTTGAACCATATTGTCATAAACATTGACAGCGTTTCATGGCCATCATCATCTCAGTATGGACTGATGCCTCGCATTTCAATGAGTCTTTGACCGATGTGCTTAAACGGGACTAGGAAAGAATTAATTTTCAAAACTTGAAAGTGGTGAATTTTGCCCTGAAGAAGCCCCCTGTGGGGCGAAACATGTTGGCTGTTTTTCCAAAGCTTTATTTGGCATTCTGTGTGACGAAAAGAAAAGATTAAAGATTCATCAATCTGAAATCAAGTAAAAATCTAGATTTGATTAATATATTGTGCATTTATGCTTTGAATATTTGTTATGTTGCCTCTCTGTGCTTTTTAGTATGGGTACTGTGTGAGTCCCCAGAAGTCCTGGTGTGCCAGGCAAATGTTCAACCGCAGGGGTTGGTCCTTGGGTGGGTAAGCCAGGTTCAGGTGTTGCTGACCTGGAGGCTTTGGCTTTACTTTGATGACACGCGTTATTGACTTCACCTCGCTGCATCTTAAGACACTGCAGGATCTCTGACTGCTCACAGGCTTGCTTAAGCGCAAATTATGTGCATCGACCCCTGATTTGTCTCAGAAATTTGATAATAATTCACCTAACATACACTGGATGAATTCTACTGTGTATGAATACGTTAACCCTATGTGAGTGAAGTTCAGACGCTACATCCAACCTGGATGAGCGATCTCCACATTCGATAGTCAGGTCCCTAGGATACTGTGATCCTTCCAAGATCCTCTTGCGGATGACGATAATCCGCATACAGACTACAATATTTCTATACAGATCTGAACTGATTACAGTCCTGAGGATGGTTTCATCAAATAACTGCTAAGAAACCGAAACGTCGACTTTGCACTTCATCCCTTGCTTTGTTTTACTCAATGTGTTTTGGGATAGGTGTCTTTTAGGTTCTGTTGAGTCACTTAGCAATTTATTTTTATGTGTACCCACAGTCCTAAAATCTTATTCGCTTATTTGTCTGTATATGAAGTTGATTTTTCCTAATGAATTATTTGATAAAAACATTTTTTTCGTATACACCCTGTGTCTTTGTTTATATGTTTCATGTTGACAACACAATTTGATCAGTTTTGATTCACTCATTGTAAGGACGATAAATTGGTTCTTCTCATATTAATTTTAAATAACAAAACTTAGATTGAACAAAGTCCCTTGAAGGCATCTTTACCTTTCTATATTCACTTACCCAAGCCCTCAAGGATATTCCGGGTTGCTCACTTCCTGAATAATTACTGGAGGCTTTGGAGCATAGGTTTGAGGGCCAGGTCCGGGCTGTCCCCCCGACCTGGAATCCCAGTTGCAGGATAGAACCCTTCAACTGGTGGGTGAATGGTGCAGGACACCTGCCACAGGTGCCCTGACTATTCTAGAAGGGGTTACTACTCCAGGTGGGAAGGTAGAGAGCCCCAAGAAAGAGGAGGACAGGGTGTGGGGAAGCCCACCCCAGCCTACGGTCCAGCCGCCGGATACAGGTCCGCACTGGTGGGTCAGTGCCTGGATGTCAGACCGGATCTGACAGGAGGGAGAGTGGATAAAGGGTGCCGAGCACCTGTGGCTATTGCCCCCCACCCTCGGACGCCACAAGGGTTCGAGAGCCTTGAGAGGCATAAGGCCTGGGTCTCATCCCTAATCACTGTCAGTGGCCACTGTGGCTTGCTGTCTGTCTGTTGGGACACACCTGTGAGCAAGTTAAGTTTAGTGCTGCACAGATGGTGTCCACAGGTGAGGAGAAGGGTTCCACACAGGTTGGCGTGATGGACCCAGAGAGTATGAATAGAGGGATCCAACTGGGTTCATGACGGCGTAGAACAGGAATAGTGCCCTGCAGTTTGGGCCAGTTTCCGTGTTCTATCGCCTTAAGCAGGGAATCCCATTGAGGTATCGTTTGGTCTACCCTGGCTTTAAGCTGGAAGGGGATTGTGTTGGAAATTACCCTTTTTCAGGGTTATGCCCAAACTTTTTGCTCCTCCTCCCTTATTTTTACTGACCCGTGGTTGTTGGCAATAGGACTCTGGGCACTTTACCACTGCTGATCAGTGCTGAAGTGCATATGCTCTCTGTGTATATTGTTATTGTTATTGGTTATCCATGATTGGCATATTTGTATTGCCAAGAAGTCCCTAGAAAAGTGCACTGCGTGTAACGGGGCTGGTGATTCAAATGCTACTAGTGGCCCTGCAGCAATGATTGTGCCAACCACATGAGTAGCCCTAAAATGGTGTCTCAGGCCTGCCACCGCAGTGCCTGTGTGCAGTCTGTGAACTGCCATGTCCTCCTGGTCAGTGTCCCCACTGACCATGGCTAACCCTTCCCTTTCTGTACAAATTGGTCACCCCTATGGTAGGCCAAATGTACCCATTGGGCAGGGTGCTGTGTATGTGAAAGGTAGAGCATGTACTAGAGCAGGTGACATGCTCTGGTAGTGAATGAGCCATTTTCGTATTTCACTATTGTAAGGCTACCTTGCCCATAGGCTATCATGGGGAATGCTGGCTACAGTGGCTACCAGCATATCTTCCCATAGGAGAAAGGTAGGACATAAAAGTCTGGTATCCCTGAACTCATAATTTAATAACAGATCTTCTAGGAAAGATGTTTTTTAAATCCTGTGTTTGAGAACAGCACTTTTAGGAAGTTGCTGTTCTCTTGGCTGACTTTTCTGTGTGCCTTGGCCTGTTTGTGAATTGACTGTCTGGTTTGAGAGTGACAGGGGCTGGGGAGCCCCCAGGAAACTGGCTGAGTCAGCCCTAGGCTGAACGACTGCATCTGCATCTTGAGTGGTGGGAGGGGATAGCACCTGGGACTGAATAGGGCTGTGCCTTCCTTCCACAATGCTGGCTCAACCTCCAGCCGGGCGGCTGATGACCCTGCCCCTCTCTCTGAAAGGAAAGGAGAGGCCAGGAAAACAAAGTGCTCAAGGAATACCTAGAACTGATTCAGACCGGGCTCAGAGCCCTCCTGCACAAAGGGAACAAAGACTTTTAGGGGTATAAGTACAGGACCCCTGACTACAGAAAATGAGACTATCCTGTAATCAAGAAGGAACCTCTGCCAAGGAGAAAGCTGGAAGACTGAAGAAGGAAGACTGTCCTGCTGTTGCTTTGCTGGACTGACTTGCAGTTGCTTTGCTGCCAAGGAGGGGGGAAGGACTTTGCTTTGTGCTGTGTCCCCTTGCTTAAAGGAATCTACAAGGTGCCTGAAGAAGAGCTGGCTACCTGTAATGAAGTCCCAAGAACAAAAGGACTTCACCCCCAGCTTCCCTGAACTTTGCTGAGAGAGTTCTGTCCTTCCTAGAGTGCTTGGGCAAGTTATGGTGCCTCTGGAAGTTGTACCTGTTTTGGGAAGCTGGAAACCAACATTTTAAAGACTTTCTGCAAGCTTTATCACATTGCTCACTTGCGGAGCACATCCCTGTCAGTGCGAGGAAATTCCCGCTGCTACTAAGGCTGAGATTGTCGCAGCTCCTGTTGCCGTTTCCAGAGTCGTCGCATCCTTTGTTTGCGGACGATTACCATCGCTGCGAGTATCGCCGCAGAGCCTTTCGTCACTGGGTGAGATCGTCACACCGCTTGCTTGTGGACCGCATCGCGTCGCTGCGAGAGTCGTCGCAGAGCCATCGCAACAAGGTGCCGCGAGGGGAGAAGATCGACACGGAGTTGTGCCTCATCGCCACACCGGAGATCATCGCCGCCCCGAAGATCGTCGCATTGTACCTTTTGCGAGACGCTTCCACCAAAACCTGTGCATCGGAATCCACACAAGGTATCGCATCCCTCCCCATACAGACTGGAGTCACTGCAACACATCTGCTGCGTCCATTGGGGTTGTCGCATTCTCTCCCCAGGGTCTCAGGAATGCCTCATCGCTTGCTTTTCGACGCTACAGCTTTCACTTGGAACTTTTGTCGCATCTAAAGGTACTGTTGGCTAAAACGTAACATAACGGTGGATTATTTGAACGCAACCTTAAGAACTTATTTGAAACCATATTCTTGAACTGTGTATGTTGAATTTTGGTTGTTATGGTCTTATGTAGTTTAGATTAAAAATACCCTTATTTTTCTAAACTATTGTGGAGTCCGTTTGTGGTGTTTTCACTGTGTTACTGTGAGTGTTGGTACAAATACTTAGCACATTGCCTTTGATAAGCCTGACTGCTTGTGCCAACCTACTAAGGGTATGCGCAGGGATTATCTAAAGAGTGCATCCTTCTTACCTTGACTAGACTTTTTTTGGGGCAAATTTGAATTTGGATGGGCTGCCCAAAACGGGCATGCCCATGTCCCCACCCCCTACCCCACAAAAATATACAGCCTTCCTGCCCCCCCCAGAGGCAGATGGGGCAGTAGCCCCCAATCTGCCCCCACGGGGGGGCAAAAAGCCCATGGACACCAGGGATTTTTTTGGGGTACATTTTAATTAGAGTGTGGCATTGGCATGCCCATTTTGGGCAGACCCCACCATAATTAAAACTTGTAAAAAAAACTCCCTGACATCTAGTGGACATTTTGACCCCCCTGGGGGACAGATGGGGTTAATACCCCCCAATCTGCCCCACCGGGGGGGACAAAAAACTCGCTAGACACCAGGGGTTTTTTTGGGCCAAATTTCAATTTGGATGGGCTGCCCAAAACGGGCATGCCCATGTCCCCACCCCCTCCCCCACAAAAATTACAGCCTTCCTGCCCCCGGGGGCAGATGGGGCAGTAGCCCCCAATCTGCCCCCCCCGGGAGGTGCAAAAAGTCCACTAGACACCAGGGATTTTTTGGGGCAAATTTTCATTAGGGTGTGGCATTGGCATGCCCGTTTTGGGCAGACCCCACCCTAATTAAAATTTGCACAAAAAATGCCCTGGTGTCTAGTGGACTTTCTGCCCCATCTGGGGGAAGATGGGGGCATTACTCCCAATCTGCCCCACCAGGGGGAAAAAAGCACACTACCCGCCACTGATTTTTTTGGGGCAAATTTGAATTTGGGTAGGGCTGCCCAAAACGGGCTTGCCCATGCCCCCACCCCCTCCCCCACAAAAATGACAGCCTTCCTGCCCCTCCTGGGGGCAGATGGGGCAGTGGCCCCCAATCTGCCCTCCTCTGGGAGGGCAAGCAGCCCACTATACACCAGGGATTTGTTTGGGCAAATTTTACTAGGGCGGGGGCATTGGCATGCCCATTTTGGGCAGACCACACCCTAATAAAAATTTGCTAAAAAAAATCCCTGTCATCTAGTAGACTTTCCGCCCGGGGGCATTAGCCCCCAATCTGCACCCCCGGGGGGGGGGGGGGGAGTCCACTAGTCGCCAGGGATTTTTTAGGGAAGAATTTTATTAGGGTGGGGCCAAATTTCCTACCACCAAGCGTTCCCCCAGGTCTTCCAATAAAAATTGTGTCTCACTTATGTGGGGGTCCCAAGTACCCACGACAGGCAAGGGCCCAAAACATTTTTTGATAGGCAATGTCGATATTGCTTCAAAATGTTTTGGGCCCTTGCCTGTCGCGGGTACTTGGGCCTCCCACACAAGTGAGGCACCATTTTTACCGGGAGACCTGGGGGAACGCTGGGTGGTAGGACATTTGTGTGAGCCTGGTGATGCCACACTTTCCCACACAAAAATGTGTGAAAAAAATGATTTTTTCAGCTAAAATTGAGGTTTGCAAGGGATTCTGGGTAAGAGGACGTTGGGGGATCCACACAAGCCATTCCTCCTTCGAAGCCCCCGGGTGTCTACTTTTCAGAAATGTGTGGGTTTGGCAGGTTTCCCTAGATGGCCGTCGAGCACGGGGACGAAAACCCAGGTGACCCCCTTGCAAAAGCAGGTGGTTTTGAAATAGGCAATTTTGATGTCGCCTCACTACATTTTGCGCCCATGCCTGTTGCGGGTACTTATGCCTCCCACACAAGTGAGTCACCATTTTTATCGGGAGACCTGGAGGAACGCTGAGTGGTAGGAAATTTGTGTGAGCCCGGTGATGCCAGACATTCCCACACAAAAATGTGTGAAAAAACATATTTTTCAGGTAAAATTCAGGGTTGCAAGGGATTCTGGGTAAGGGGCCGTTGGGGGATCCACGCAAGTCATATCTCCTTGGAAGCCCCGGGTGTCTACTTTGTAGAAATGTGTGAGTTTGGTAGGTTTACCTAGATGGCCATCGAGCACGGGCCAAAAACTCATGGGACCCCCCTTGCAATACCAGGTTTGTTTGGTGTTAGGTAATTTTGGCCTCAATAGGAGTTTGGCCCTTGCCTGTCGTGGGCACGAGGCCTAACCACACAAGGGAGGTACCATTTTTATCGGAAGGCTTTGGAAAACATGGGGTGGGTGGAATTTTGTGGATCCACGCAGATTCCAGAACTTTCCACCACAGAAATGTGGAGAAAGTGTGTTTTTATTTTACAATTTTTAAGGTTTACGAAGGTTTCTGGGTAACAGAACCTGGTGGGAGGCAGTCAAATCACCCCATCCTGGATTACCCTGGGTATCTATTTTTAACACCTTGAATGCTAAAGGTAATCCTCCAGGATGCTGACTTTTCTTGATTCCCATTGTTCATGACGAGCTCAGCTCGTCATGAGTGTATGGAGGTGTACATCATGACGAGCTGAGCTCGTCATGAGCGTCCAAGGGGTTAAAAGATTTATAGGGTTGCTAGTTTTTCCTAGGTTCCAGCAGAGCTAGCGTTAAAAAACTAAAGCTAGGTACTTTGCCAAAAAAGGGTCATTTTTGACTGCGAAATTGAGGTGTGACCACGTTGCGTTTTGCGCCGTTTCCTGTCGCACGCACTAGGCTGACCCACACAAGTGGGGTACCATTTTTCTTGGAAAACTTTGGGGAACGCAGGATGGAAGGAAATTTGTGGATACACTTAGATTTCAGAACTTTCCACCACAGAAATGTGGAGAAAATGTGTTTTTTGTTTACAATTTGTAAGGTTTGCAAGGGTTTCTGGGTAACAGAACCTGGTGGGAGGACGTCAAGTCACCCCATCCTGGATTTCCCTGGGTGTCTATTTTTAAAAAATGTATAGGTTTGCTAGTTTTCCCTAAGTGCCGGCAGAGCTAAGGTTCAAAAACTACAGCTAGGCACTTTGCAAAAAAAAGGGTCTGTTTTCACTGCAAAATTGATGTGCGACCACGTTGCGTTTTGAGCCATTTCCTGTTGCAGGCACTAGGCCAAACCACACAGTGAGGTACCATTTTTCTTAGAATACTTTGGGGAACATGGGGTGGGTGGAAATGTGCGGATCCACGCAGATTCCAGAACTTTCCACCACAGAAATGTGGGGAAAATATGTTTTTGGGAAAAAAATTAGGTTTGCAAGGGATTCTGGGTAACAGAACCTGGGGGGAAGCAGTCAAGTCACCCCATCCTGGATTCTCCTGGGTGTCTAGTTTTTAAAAATGTGTAGGTTTGCTAGGTTTTTTTAGATGCCGGCAGAGCTAAGGTACAAAAATTACAGCTATGCACTTTGCTAAAAAAGGGTAATTTTTCACTGCGAGATTGAGGTGTGACCACGTTGCGTTTTGCGCTGTTTCCTGTCTCGGGCACTAGGCCAACCCACACAAGCGAGGTACTGTTTTTCTCGTAAGACTTTCTGGAACACAGGGTGGTTATAAATGTGTAGATCCACGCACATTCCAGATTGAAAATGTGGTGTGTTCACGTTGGATTTTGAGCCCTTTCTGGTCCTGGGGCCCTATGCCTACCCGCACAAGTGAGGTACTATTTTTCTATATATCCCCACAACTAGGAAGGTCAGCGGATGTAACGGTATATTGCTTTTAAAGAGCTGTCATAATTACAAGAAGTTACGGGTAAAAATATTGACACAAAAAGCTGTTTTTTTCAACTAATTTTCAATTTTTCCAATATTTAACTGTTAGTTTCTATAAAGAAACCTTGATGGATCTACACAAATGACCCCTTTCTGAATTCAGAATTTTGTCTACTTTACTTAAAATGTATAGCTTTCCAGGATCCATTACTGCTTTCATACTCATTTGTACCATTAACTGGAAGGAGGTTGAAAGCACTAAAAATAGCAAAAATTGGCTATGTCCCAAAATAATGCCAAAGCTGTGTAAAAAATGTTGGTTCTCTGACAAAAGACTGTCATTCCCTAAAAGCTGGTGAAATGGTGATTTCAGCCCCACAACCCCTTTTTTGATACCATTTGCAGGGAAAACCCAGAGTCTTTTATTTGTAGCCCGTTTTCCATTTTTCTGAAAAAAACAAAAATGTTAGTGTGTTTCGGCTAATTTCTGGGACCCCTCCAAGGGAATCCACAAACCCTGGGTGCCTTTAGAATCCCTATGATGTTTGAAGAAAACGATGCAAAATTGGCGTGGATACCTTATGTGGTCAAAAAGTTACAGGGGCCTAATCTCACACTACCCCAAATAGCCAAAAAAATGGTTTGGCACAGGAGGGGAAAAGGCCTAGAAGCGAAGGGGTTAAGAGATTGCATTTTAGCTTTTCCACGGTACAAAATTGCTTTTATAACATATTCTGGCAGTTTTGAATGAAATTACAGATGAAATGTCTTGTTTTCATAGTAGAGTTTCTGTGGGCTGGCATCAGAAGTGTATTGCCTCGATCCAAAGAACCCATGGTATATTGCTCACTGAAAGTTGTGGTCTTGATTGGAGGTTCTCTGGCATGGTCAAAAAGAAGAGTTGCAATAGGTGTAGATGCATTTCTTTGCCTCAGGATTAATATTTCATGAGGATGGTGTTTTAAATTATGTTGTATTAGGTATATGAGCTATCAGCAGGTTAGTTTGACAGGAGTGTGCTGTAATTGTGGACAGGAGAGAGGTCAGCAGTGACAGGAGATGGTAGGGGTTTTCGATGCAATACTTGTGAGCAAGATGTGAGGTCGTAAACTGTGCCTGGAGAGGCTGCATTATAATTACTTTAGGGCACAAATTTGAATTACTTGAGATAAAAATATCCGGTGAATTTTAGTTGTTTTGTAAAAATGTTTAACAAAAGTTCTTTTTAGAACTTGGTTGTAAGTCTTTCTTTTAACATAGTTTTTATTATTGCATTTTATGAGCTGAAAAACGTTAAAAGAAAGATTCAGAAACATGGGATTCTTCAAAAGGAAGGTGCACCAGAAAATAAATTCAATGTAGCAAGTTTCAGTCCATCGTCTTCTTTTATTATTCCAAAAAGGTTGCACAAGAATTAAAATCGGCTAATGCATTTCATTCCTGTCACACTAGGAACGTCATCAGGGCTGAAACAATAACATAAAAACAATATAAATTACCACATATAAAACATGTAAAATGACATTACATACTTACATATATACTGACACACAACACACTTCAATCTCTATGAATGTCAAAGAGATCACACCCTAACGTACAGGTTTATGGCACATAGCACACTACACAAATGTCAAACTAGACATAGTTTTCCACTAAACAGCCCACATATACTTGTATTAAAAAACGTCACTAGTGCTATACAGATTCCAACTCTTTTAACAATTCATCCCTAACGTACCCATCCATGTACAAAAAGTCAATTTCATACAAGTTTATACATCATTAAATCACACCTCACGTGAGTGTGCATTGGAGGCTTAAATTCAAAACTGTCCGCATCATGATCATAAAAACAGGGGAGAGTTACATACAGATATCTACATCATCACATTCCATCTCACATGACTGTACAATGGAGGCTTAAATTTAAATGACTCATCAGCAAAATCTTACGGAGTGGAGAACGCACAGGCTAACTGATAAGGTTTAGGTGCACATATAAAAAGGATAATTGGACCACTAGTGAATCAAAACCAGGCGCTCCATATCTAGTGTATATGGTAATTAATTAAGAGATCTCACCTTACGGTTAATATATTGTATTCACAGTGTTTTACAGTGTTAATCGCTGTACCATCATGAGGCGATCACAGGGTTATATTCATCCCATCCATAGAAGGTACATAGGGACCATATCAAACCCCGGCTCGAGATCTATGTAAAGGAGACAGATTCAGAAACATATTTTTATATTTTTTAATAATTTTAACGTCTTTCATTTTACATTTTTCAGCTAAAAAAATGTAGTCTGATAAACAACCAAAACCTAGGCGTGATTTTAAATAAATATGGTCATTTCTCCTTAGGTCATGGATCTAATGAACCCGGAGACCTATTGTTTTTGATAGGGGGGTGCTTCTCTTCCTAGGGGCACCACTAAACTCGAAAAAATATTTTTTTTAAAAAGCCCTGGCAGAGCATTATGGGGTGCTCTTTCAAGGAGCAGTAAAGAAGCTCCTGCGCCTCATTTATTATTCATTTTGGTGACCCGGTTAGCACCGGGGACACCCTTTTTTATAATTACTAAGGACCCCATCTCCTCGGCCACAGTATTTTTAAAGGGGAGGTGCCCTTTACACGCCTGAGGGACCCCATCCCCGGGGCTTGCATTTTATTTTAAGGGTAGGGGACGCACACCCTCTACCCGAGCCAATAGCAGTCTTGTGGCCTTAAATGGCTGCCCTGGTGCCCTCAATGGGCCCACTTCAACTAACCACTGCTAGGTTTTCACTTGGCCAGTGACTCTTAATGGTGGCTGGTAGTTTTTCTTGAGTTGAAATCCCAATGCAGATTCTTGCCTTGTCGTGCATCTTTCATGTCTAGTTTTGTCATTTTCTGTTCAAATCTTGAAATATGTTTCTGCCTTATTCTGTAACTTACCTGGAATGTTTAAAGGGTGATTATCCATGGTGAAATTATTCAGGATGTTGGGGGTGACCCTCGCTCCTGGGACCTTGAAGTGAATTCCTGTTTCTCTGAACATCAGCGTTTGCATTAAAAGAATTCTTTCAGACAAGGGTTGCAAAAAGATAAAGATAAAGAAACAAGAACCATGGAAACGTATAAGGAAATAAAAAGGTAGTCATTCTGAAAAGCGCACGCTCTGTGATCTAGACTAGTCTTGCTTTTTCAATTTCCTCTGTCAGATCTGACGAGGCAGCTTCTAGGTAAGAGCCCACGCAGTAGCAATAAAGGCCATTTTGATCACTGTAGTCCTCGAAACCTCAACTTGGGCCTTGAAATCGCTTCCATTTTTTGCCCGTGAGAAATGTTTCTGACAGCAGTTGTTCCAATGTGAAATGATGAAAAAACTGCGAAGAAGGGATTCTAGTGACAGACAGGCTTGGTACAATTACCATGAGCTGCTAAACCTTCCTGTCACTCAAAGTCAGGGACTTAAAACAGTCTATCCTGCTTTCTCCTTTAATTAAGTAGACAGCGAAGAAGGCTCTAGTCACTCGCCTGGCTGCGCATGGCGCAAAGACTCCACCCTGACTGTCGCAACAGACGTCAGGCGCCTGTCAAAGTCCCGACCGAGAGAGTAGGACAAGCGAGCAGACGCACACTGACTCCTCTGAAGCAAGCTACCAAGCAGCACACGAGAGAGCAGATTGCTTTTGAAATGCACCACGTACTTCAAGCTTCCATTGAAACTTGTATAGATTTTCAGCTGAGTTTCATTATCCTCAACCTGCTAAGACAGGGCATTTACACATGCCAATTGGTTTTATAGGCACGCGGGGGGAGTTGCATGGTCGGATTGGGGCTGAAAATAGGCACAGGCATGAAAATAAAAGTGGCCCCCATCTGCGAATTAGGAAATGTGGCTGGCCCCTGTTTGTAAATTGGGTCTGTTTTTGAGTATGCAAAGACACACTGTGTAAGTGTTTTGCAAAACACAGAAGACTGCATGGATTTGAGCCTGCTGCAGAAAATGTTTGTTTTGATGTCAGGGAAATCAACATTAAAAACTGGCCCTGCAACAGGCCCACTCAGTGACATTTCAGGCCAGCCTACCTGGCACTGTGTGATTGCTCTATAGGCCAGTCTGGCCCTGGGGAGATAGAATGTATCCGTGCTCTTCGCTAAGTAATGGAACTGCTGATATTTCAAAATCATTGAACTACTGATATTCGTGTGTAACTTGAGCTCTGAACTCTGAGTCAGCCTCTTATCCTTCCCAGGTTGATAAAACCTGTACCACTGAGTATCATCCTTCAGAGCCTAGGTACAAAGCAGCGTGTTGAGAGACCTTTGAGAATCTTAAGTATTGCCTGTCTCCATGGACAACATATTTATCTATTTCTGCTCTGACGTGTATTGTTGGTGTGTGCAAGGTATTGTAGGAATGCTCCATATGTCTCAGTGCCTCTAATGAGCCTGTACAGGGACGCCCCCGCTGGATATCAATAGAGTAGGCAGCATGCACCTGCATTCCTTTCTTTTTCTATTTCAAAAGCTCCTAGGAGCTCTTGTGTTTCAGAGCAGCCAATGTCTGTCTTTTTACATCCATTTTTGGTATTCCTAAATTAAGTGACTGAAGAGAAGACATGTTTCAGATAACTGGCTGTGAGATGAAACTGGGATGGAAGAGGTGAGGCTTATATTTTCATTAGACAAAAAATCTCTTAAGAATGCCATCTCACACAGCTCTGCAATTACATACCTGCCCCCTTCCTTAAAATGCAATGTCTGTAGAAAAAAAAAACAGCCAAGCCGCAAGCATAAATGGGTTATGTCTTTTCTGTCATGAATTCGGAGATTTTCCAGACATTGCTCAACCTGCTATCGTATGCGTTAGGTTAAAAATATGGAAAGTGTCAGGTTTATTGTACACCACAATATTCTTATTTTGTTTAGTCATGCATTTATTTTTACTAGTGGTAGGTGGAACTCACGGAATTTTAGTCCACGTAATTCACCTAAAAAGTCAGCTAGATTCCGCATAATTCCACAAGTGGCAGAATTCCGGTCCGTAGCGTTGGTTCTGCACTGTAAAATAAGCGCAAACAGCACCAGCAGCACCTCAGAGGGCCCTGTTTTTTCTGTCACTTGAGTTTCTACTCAAGCGACAGCTTTCGCAGGGCGAGCGGTAACTTTCTCAGTGCAAATAGTAGCCACTTGCAGCGGCTGCCCGTGTTGAGAAATCTTGCAGTGAGGTGGTCTTGTGCTTGTTTTTTCTTGCGGGGCTTGTCAAGTTAACATTGCCAAGCCGCGCATGAGAAAAACTCCACCACGCAGCGGTTGGCGGGGTTTATGCTGGACTCTGCTCTCTAAGCAGAGCGCAGAGTGCGCAAAACTGAGTTGACCGGCCACCCCAAATGTTTACAAAGTGCCCATGCCACCTTCACGCTGCTTATGAGCACTTATCTGCAAAACTAAATTTCCAGATTTCTGGATGAACACACAGAGTGCAATTATTAGGTTCTGAGATGGGCAAGTTCTGAATTTTGTATCTGTAATCAAACTGGTTAGGTCATAGGCCTTTACCCCCTTTCAGAATTTCTAAAGTGAGCCTATTTCTTACTGTACGCTCAGAGGCTGGAGACTTATACCTTTGAGTACTCTAAGCAGAGGGTATTACCTACTCGTGGTCCCCGGTAGGTAGTTATGGTTAGGACTTCAGGGCATATTATCAAGGGGGTTTATCTCCGATTTTTTGGCTTTAAAAGCCAAGAAAGCGGAGATAAAATTATCTCCCTATTACCTAGCTGTCGCTAACACCAGTTAGCGACAGCTAGTAGGCGATAGCGACCATCTTGGGCCCCGCTTTGCATGTCAGTGAAATTTATCACTAACGACATGCAAAGTGGGCGTGCCAAGATGTTAGCGACTGGAAATAGTCTCTAACATCGCTATCTCCTATTACCAACTTTTGGAGATATTCACGCTAAGCACGATTATCTCCAAAAGCTAACACCAGCCCCTGAGCAGTTCTTAGCCATGTTAGCCAATGGTAGGTGGATAACATGGCTAAGAGCATTAGCTCAGTAATGCATGAATATCACTGACTTTTCAGCGATATTCATGAATTTCGGCCGAGTTTTATCGCTTAGGAGATAAACCTTGATAATAGCAAGGTTCCTAAGAGATAAAAATCGCCGCAGCTCGGCAATAAAAATATTGCCGCTAAGCCAACATAGCGATAATTATCGCTAGTTGTTGGTAATATGCCCCTCCGTTTCTATTCAAAAAGCGTTTTTTCTTTTGCAAAAATCTTTGGCACCGTATGACAAATGTTCACGAAAGTTTCAAAACTAATGAGTGGTCAGATCAGCTCCTGTGTTGAAATTTTGATTCTGCGTCTCTCTTTTGTGTTGGATTAATTTCAAAGGGTCGCCATTCCTGTTCCCAGAAGGCACCCTGCAGGGTTGGGGACCCCTGGATTGGAGTTTGCTGTGCTTTGGTGACATTTTTTGGGGGCATGACCCACTTGCCTCATACCAGACGTAAAGAAGATTTGGCATGGATATCTGGAATACGAGGTGAGAAAGGGAAATGAGAGAGGTAATAACCTCTCTCGGACAATTTTGAATTTCCAGCATGACAAAAAATATGTGCTATTTTAATTAACCTGCACATGGGCACTTTATTTTTAAAGAGACAAGATGCACTGACAATTATTTCATCCTGAAATTGAGGAATCAGGATTGGAACCATATATATATATATATATATATATATATATATATATATATATATATATATATATATATATATATATACAAATATATATGGTTCCAATCCTGCTTCTTCAATGATAAAACAGGCACCTACTCCGTGGGGTAAGAATCAAAGATTTATTTGAATCCAAAATGACCAGACGCGTTTAGGTGGACAAGTCCGCCTTGTTCACTACATCAATACATATATATGCTCCGGAAGGAGATTGGCGTTTGACCCCCAACAACCGCGATATTGACGAGAACTACACCACACCACGCTGAACCAGAGAGGCTACAGCGGTGTCGGTGGAAACGAAGGGCTGCGAGTACACCCTGGGAGCTGGTGAATGTACAAGTAAGCTGAATTATTGGGAGAAGAGCAAGGTGCAAGTGGCGCACTAAACTATAATTATTATATTAAGCTTAGATCAGATGCCAACTAACTTTAATAAGAACAGAGATGTCGGCTGACAATGTCCGTGATCGGGAAGCAGCGGCACTCACTATGTTTTCCGACAGCTCGCCCATCCCGGAGAACATACGTGGGAGGGCTAACAATGACGCCAGTAGCTGCAGTAGCACGCTAAACGATATTTTTAAAACACTTGAGAAGAAATCTAGAAGTGAGCAAGCCAAGTGGTGGGATTCAAAATCCCTGAAAAACTATATTGATGTCAACCGCATACCCCGTGGATTACGTATTTTAACAGCACCCACATATGAGGACCCCAATCCTGATTTGATGAAAGAGTGGACAGAGATTAATTTGGAAGCCTCAAGACGCCAGGTGTTGATACTTATTAAATATGCTGACATCGATAGGGCAGCTTTACTCGTTGAAATAGGAGCCCTATATGAACAACTTGAAACCATGGGTTAATCTGAAGAAAAAACACGATTAACCAATGAAATGAATGCACGTCTAAAAAAAGAGGAGGAAAAAATAAAAGAAAGAAAGACGTACAAATTTCAAAGGGATCGTAATAATTACGAGCTCGGACAGGTTTTTACAGTCTCTAGGAAATATGATGCTACGAGGCGATCGACTTCTAAACCCTAACCCAAACGCAAAACACAAAAGAAGGCAAAAGGAGCAAACGGATTCCTCAACCTCTGCGTTGAGTTCTGAAGTTGACACAGACAACGAGTCTCAACGCCGTAACAATGTAACTAGCGGCATGCATGTTAAACCATCTTTAGGGCAAGAGATACGTTTTTTATGCCAAGAAAGACTGAAAACGTTGATGCCGCGTGTACGGCGAAACTACAGAGACAATGGGTCAACTATAAGCGGCGGCGGAGGTTCAGGGCGAGGCAAAGGGGAAACTTTCAAAAATCAAAGCGAGGCAAAGGACAGGGGGCCACAAAGTAACAACAATGAGCACTCAAACAAATCAGACCATAATAAATCTGACCCGCTTGTCCTCACCAATGAGGAGAAACACATTTTGAATTTGGGCCTCTCGTATGCACCCCCACGCAATTTCAACTATCCGAGTACACAATGTGATTTGTATAAGGCTGTCAGGAAGCTTAGCTGCGGAAAGTCTATGCACTTAAACCAAAGAATAAAAACATCTGTCAACAATCCTCTATGACAGCATTGGAGGATGTACTAGGTACCCCTATCCCTGAAGAGATTACGGAGTTATGGATTACTGAAGGGGCGGGATACGGGCCTCAGACCCTTAGATCAAATTGCATTGACAATCTCGATGAAGTTGGCAATTGGACTTCAGCTATCACTCCCTTCAAGCCGCCATCGGTGTTTAATCCCATTTTAGTAACACTAGAACAGGGTATAGGGTGAGACACTTAACTGCACTCAATCTAATGAATCTTGGTCTCGTTATATCTGGGGGTGCCATGAACCTGAAGCCATATACCCCTAGGCCTCCAGAATCAGTGCCAAAGCACTGTACACAATTCAAAGAAATAGTTCGGCACACCATATAAAGTACAATGAGTAATATCAGAGAGGTCAAAAAATATATCAGTAAGCTATTGTGTATTCTTTTCTTTCTTTATTTTCAATCTTCACAAAGTAGCCAACGCGTTTCGTCCGAAGGACTTCTTCAGGGCGAATGGATAAGATGTAGTTTAATATTCTGGATTTTATCAGTTGGAACAAATTTCTCCAGCTATTGTGATGGCACCAGTCTCCAGATGCTGAGATGGCAACTATCCTTTTATTTTTGTGGTAGATTGATCGAGTTTTTGAGAGATGAATATATTCCAGCGCAAAGGAATGTCAAGTACGCATCCGCACAGGTGATGAAAGTGTTCACCTTCGCCAGATTGGTCTTGCGTGTTGTCTCCTCGGGTGTCGTCTCGGAAAGTGGTTCGAGCTTATCCATTCGCCCTGAAGAAGTCCTTCGGACGAAACGCGTTGGCTACTTTGTGAAGATTGAAAATAAAGAAAGAAAAGAATACACAATGGCTTACTGATATATTTTTTGACCTCTCTGATATTACTCATTGTACTTTATATGGTGTGCCAAACTATTTCTTTGAATTTAATCCCATTTTACCTCGTGATGCGATTGATATTTTTCACGAGAACATTGTCAAACAACTTAAGGATTTACACAAAAATACATGTGCACAAGAAAAGAATATGATAAGCAGTCTCAGTTGTACATGGCCCTTACCTCACGTCTTATCAAAGAAAAGAACATTGCTATACGTGCCAGTGATAAGGGTGGGAATATTGTACTGATGACAAGATCTAACTACGATAAGGAGGCATACCTCCAACTCAATGATCGTGCGTGCTATGAAAGAACCAATTTAGCAAATCTCAATACTATCAAGGCTGAATATCACCGCAAGTTATTGAGATGGAAAACAAGTGGCATGATTTCTGAATTTAAGTATTTGAAAGTTGAGAACCCTGTGACTCCTCTCATATATTTTATACCCAAAGTGCACAAAAATGCTGAAAACCCCCCTAGCAGACCCATCATCTCAGCCAGAGGGGGTTTACTGGAACATACATCTATGTACATTGATTATTTTTTGCAAGGGTATGTTCGATCATTGGAATCATATGTGCAGGACACAGGTGACTTTTTACAGAAAATTCAACACGTCGATTGGATGGAGGGTGATTGGTTAATGGCTCTTGATGTCACCGCCCTCTATATCAGCATAATTCATTCTGACGGTTTGAAAGCTGTAAATCATTACTTATCACGACGTCCCCCTATATTCAAGGATCACAATATGATGCTACTTCAAATGTTGGAATTTTGTTTGTGCAATAATGTCTTCATGTACAATAACCTCCTTTATAGACAGCTACAAGGTGTGGCAATGGGGGCCAGCTTCTCCCCGAGCTTCGCGTGTTTACACATGGGAGCTTGGGAGGAGCTGGTCCTCAGAACCACATACAAGGAGGCATTTGAGACTAATGTGAAGGCTTGGTTTCAATTCATTGATGCTCTTTTTGTCATTTGGAGGGGGGTGAATCACAGGCGGTCGAATTCATCAATGTAATCAATACTAATAATCTTAACCTTGCCTTTACTGCTACTTTATATGAATATGTCACTTTCTTGACACAGTGGTGTATGTATTAAATGGCAAATTGGAAACAAAATTGTATCGGAAAAGCACTGCCAGCAACAGCATTTTACCTTGCGAGTAGTGCTCACCACTCCCATCCTATTGCTAGCATCCCCTACGGGGAAATGCTGCGCAAAAGAAGAATCTGCAGCAATCCAATTGATTTAGAGGCAGCCCAATTAGCAAGCAGTGAAAGATGTTTACAACGAGGCTACTCTGCACAACTTATTGAGGGAGCTCGCATTAAATCCATGGTTTCCAGCAGACAAGACCTGTTCAAAAAATATACTTAAGACAATAGGTGTATTGAGATGGCTCTGATAAATGATGGTGACTCCATATCAAATGAAAACAAAACGTTTAGGATCATCACTGGGTATAGTAAACAGCACAAGGCCATATATAATATAATTAACAAAAATTGGACTATTGTTATCAATGACCCGGTTATTGGATCCACTTTACCGAACAGAGCAACACTTACTTTCAGTAAAGCCCCATCACTTAGAGATCAGGTGGTAGATACCTGCCCTGAGACCCTGGAGAGGACAACGTGGCTTGACAATAACAGTGGGTTCTTTCGGTGTAAAACCTGCAAGTCATGCACACATGGGGTCAATAAGAAGTTTTACAGGGACGGTTTCAGTACTACTGAACACCCTATTACACAGGTCCTGACATGCAAAACTGAATTTGCTTTTTACATTTTAGCATGTCCCTGCCCGTTGAGCTATTTTGGCAGCACCAAATTACCTGTACACAAGCGTGTGCTGCAACATTTAAGAGGGATAACGAATCAAGACAATACGTACCCGGTGGCACGTCATTTTCGTGATCACCATCAGAGTAATAACAACAGCCTAAAGTACTACGTTATCGACTCAGTTAAGGCCAGCCGACGGGGAGGTGATAGAGAGGCAAAACTGTGAAGACTTGAAACCCGTTATATATTCCAATTGGAAACTAAGGCTCCGGGAGGCCTCAATACAACGGAGGACATGTACACATGTCTACCATAAAGATGATGTCTACTACACTCCTGATTGACAACTGACTCTATGTATTTCGAGTATATTCTGGCCAACACTCTGGTATTTGCCATTTCATTGATCTATCTGTGATACCACTGAGATATACTCCTATATTATCTTCCCCCCTAGAAATCATATGACCAGTTATTGACCGGTCCAAAAAAGAATGTTTGCACCCCGGCTGGGGACCATTAGGTATTTGACCGGGATAACAACTGTTAATATCTGGCTTTGCTCTGAAGTTTTATACAATTTGATGTATCGTTTTTTTTTAACGTTCTACTGCTGCTATTATCGATTCGATCAGATATGTAAATAGACACTAATATTTCAACATCACAGTTGGATTAGGCACATATTTTGATTTGTTACTCTATATGAGTCTTAGTAGCAACATGGACATAAGCAGTCGACATGTATTAGACATACTGTATTTATTCCAGTCGGTGGGAGGACTGGAATGGAGTGTGTTTACAGTAACACTTATACATCTATCAGCCCAATTATTGCACATTTGAAATTCTCGCTTTGTTCTTCTAGGTAAATACTGTTATTCATAGTGAACAAACCTAGACGACTACAATTACTGAAGTAAATAATATGTAAATATATTTTATCATTTGCGTATTTTAAACATTATCATGAGAGTATTAATGCGATTTTGCACTATTAGCTATGTTGCACAATATGATCAATATCCATAACCCTCGATATATCAATGGGCTAATGAGATACAAAATGTTTACAATGGTATTTTGCACTTATTGCGCTGATTTGCACAGAAATTGTTTCAAAGTGAGAACTCAGCCTATTTATTTCTGGGACAATCTGATATATGTTTATTCTAGTTTACCCGTTGTGACATTTTTTTATGCAGTATTTTACCAGTATTTTATCACGTTAAGGGAAGCTTTAATGTATTATATCAGTATGCATTATCATCAGCAAGTTTTTAACTACGTATATTTCTTTTATGTCTATTGAACTACACATGTAAATGTGTAAATGTAAATGTATAGGCATTTATATAGCGCACTACTTACCCGGAGGGTCCCAAGGCACTTCGACCACTGCGAAACCCTTCCTGGCTTCCCTGAGAGATGGTCCCTTAATGGGTATCTCCAGGGTGAGACCAGGCATGCCCGGCAGTCTGGTGGGGCCGTTAGTGAAGATGAGGCAAGCTAGTGCCCAGAGTTGCCGAGTGTGAACGCTGATCAGAGTGGGCACCGAGGCGAGAGAATTATCAAGTCCGCTGACCCTGGTCCAGAAACCTGTCGCGCTGGGAATCGAACCCTAGTCCCGGGCCGTCCTCTGCTCTCGGGTCTGCCGCCTCTAACCAGTGAGCCACACTACTTCACACCAGTGAGCCACACTACTTCACATCATGTGGTGTTAATCAAATCTATTCACTGGCACTTTAAAAATGAGCAAGTGTATGTGGGACGTTGTCATGTGAGCAAGGCTCCAAGGAGCCGAAACGTCATGTGGCATACTCTGCGATAAATAAATGATATGCACCTAATTGGTCTGTGTCCTGTTGATCTTAGACGTCCTACCTGGCGTTGATATGGATGTTCGGAATATATATATATATATATATATATATATATATATATATATATATATATATATATATATATATATATATATTCACTGAAAAAACCATAGGTTTCACACCAGTTATAGTTAGGAATTAGCATTTAAAAAACCTATTAAATTCACTGAAAAAACCATAGGTTTCACACCAGTTATAGTTAGCTGGAAATTTTACTGATATAAAACCATTGAAATTCCCACGTTATAGTTAGATGGACTCACTATAACTTGCGCGTGCAATGCACTGCTGATGACATCACATATTACATCACTCATGACATGGTCAGTGACATCACTCATGACATCACTGATGACACCATCCAGTGAATGTGTGTGTTTCTGAAAAATAAATATATTTTATATATGTATATGTAAAAGTTGATGGAAGAATAAATGTTTAAATAAGTGTCTAAATGGATGGTTTTTAAAAATTGATTGGTTAACTGGCTTAATAAGACATCATCAGCAGTGCATTGCACGCGCAAGTTATAGTGAGTCCATCTAACTATAACGTGGGAATTTCAATGGTTTTATATCAGTAACATTTCCAGCTAACTATAACTGGTGTGAAACCTATGGTTTTTTCAGTGAATTTAATAGGTTTTTTAAATGCTAATTCCTAACTATAACTGGTGTGAAACCTATGGTTTTTTCAGTGAATTTCATAGGTTTTTTAAATGCTAATTCCTAACTATAACTGGTGTGAAACCTATGGTTTTTTCAGTGAATTTCATAGGTTTTTTAAATGCTAATTCCTAACTATAACTGGTGTGAAACCTATGGTTTTTTCAGTGAATTTCAAAGTTATTTAAATGCAAATTCCTTTGTATATCGAGTTTCTAACCTTTTTTTTTTTTACAATTTGCTGTTTTTTTTTAAGTATTCATTTTTTTTATAATTTTTTTCTTTTGCGCTCTGGGTGCGCGCTCGGGGAAGCTTTCAGCTAAGCTCTCCTGTAAGCTTTTCCGTGCGCTCATCTGAAAGCGCACCCAGAGCGCAACTGTCGTTCGTGAAAAAAAAATATGAATGAAAAGTTAATATTAATGCAAAACATTTCGTACCATACAAATAAAATTTGTTTTTTTTAATATGGAAAATGATTATGCATTTCTATTAAAGATTGATGACGTCACTTCGGCGCGCAACGTACGTGCCCTCGGAAGCGCCTCCGTGCGCGGCGCCTAAACGCACGCAAAAGCGCCTACGATCGCGCCACGTTTGCGCCCCGGAAGCGCCTACGATCGCGCCACGTTTGCGCCCCGGAAGCGCCTACGATCGCGCTGCGTAAACGCACCCGGAAGTGCACCTGAGCGCGCAACGTAAGCGCGTCGGGTCATGTGACCCTAAAATAACACTTTTCATTGGTTGCTAACAGTTTTTTTTTACAATGAATGAAATCCCCACCCATTTCCTTCACTTCTTCTTTCACTTTTGTGACTGAAAGACCTGCCTTTTTTGCTGCTCCATATTCCTGGATTCATCATGGCTGCCAGACCATCCAGCAGTGAAGATGACTCCAATGATTTCATTGATGAAGAGCCTCCTACCCCAAAGGTGAAGGAACATTTCATCTGGAAATTTTTTAAGTTTCCAGAAGGCCAGAAGAAGGTGAATGCACCAAAAGTAGAGTGCAGGATCTGCAAACATGTCCTGTCACGGGGTAACCCCCTAAAAAAATACTCTTTTGGCAACTTCACCATGATTCGCCATGTGAAGAGCAGGCACCCCCAGAATTTTGCCCGGGAAAGTGTCAGGGCTCTGGCACAGGAGGTTCCCAGAGATGGGGCCTCTACATCAACAGGAGGAGCAACTTCTTCTGGAAGAGAACAATCTCAGGGGCAGGTAGCAAACATTCAACCTGCATTCAACCATGGGGTCGTCAGATGCAGATACTGCAATCAACTCCTCACCTATGGGGAGCAAAGTGTCCTGCTCATGGTTCGGGCATTAGAGAACCATCACTGCCCTTCCCACCCCTAATTTTTTTCTTTTCTTTTTGCTCCTGTTGAGCAGTTTCTATTCCCTGTTTTTGTTCCTCTTCAGTTAAAAGAAGAAAACCAAAAGTTCTTTTCAGAACTACCTCCAATTCTCATCAAAGAGCTATAATCTTAAAAAATGAAGAGTAAGTGAAATATAGTGCATTGATAATTGAAAGGAGAATGAGTAAGAAAGAACAGAAAGGTATGAGAGGTGAAAGGAAGTGAAGTAGGAGGACTGAAAGAAGGTGAGTGTTAGAAAAGAAAGTTATGACACAGTGAATAAACTGGAGGCCTCATTTCTGAAAAGTGACGCATCGCTACGTGAAAATAGCGATGCGTCACTTATCTGGACGCACTCCTTATGACATTCCAGATGTGTCATATTTAATGTATAACGAATCATATCGCAAGGAGTTACAGATACGTCAGTATTTCTGACATATCTGTAAACACAAAAGTAACGCATTGCAGGAGTGCGTCACAAAAGTGACGCAACTCCAGTAATGTGTCCTTTCACATGGAAAAAGCACCATGTGAAAGGTTTGCTGTGAAGCAGGCGCAAGATTTTGGCGCAACTGCATCCTAAAAGTGACGCACTGCGTCATTATTACCAAGCTTTTTGCAAGGAACACCCCCTCTGCATGCATTATACCTGACACTATTTTTTAAAAAGTGACGCATCTAGGTACATGGGTCACTTTTTAAAACTCTGCACCATATTGTATCTGCATCAGGTATAATGTATGCAGAGGGGGCAATCCCTCGCAAAAAGCTTGGTAATAACAACGTACTGAAATCTATGAGATTTCCCTGCGTCACTTTTAGGATGCTATTGCGTCAAAATTTTGCGCCGGCCTCGCATCACTTTTATGTTTACACATATGTCAGAAATACTGACGTATCTGTAACTCCTTGCAACATGATTCGTCATACATTAAATATGACACATCTGGAATGTCATAAGGACTGTGTACAGAAAAGTGACGCATCACACCAGCAGTGTAATAAAATGTGCCTCGTTGCACTATATTTAAAGGATGCAACAGCATCCTAAAAGTGACGCAGTGAAATCTCAAACATTTCACTGCGTCGCTATTACAAAGCTTTTTGTGGGGGAACACCCCCTCTGCATGCATTATACCTCACGCAGATATAATGTGGCGCTTGATTTTAAAAAGTGACCCATCTACCTAGATACCTCACTTTTTAAATATAACGCAACGCAACACATTTTTTTACACTACTGGTGCAATGCGTCACTTTTCTGTGCGCACTCCTTATGACATTCCAAGTAACGCATTGCTGGAGTGCGTCACAAAAGTGACGCAACTCCAGTAATGTGTCCTTTCAAATGGGGAAAGCAGCATATGAAAGGTCTTGCCTCAGTCTAACACCTGCTGTAAAGCAGGCACAAGATTTTGACGCAACAGCATCCTAAAACTGACGCAGTGAAATCTCAAAGATTTCACTGCGTCGCTATTACAAAGCTTTTTGCGGGAGAACACCCCCTCTGCATACATTATACCTGACGCTATTTTTAAAAAGTGACGCATCTAGGTACATGGGTCACTTTTTAAAACTCTGCGCCATATTGTATCTGCAACATGATTCGTCATACATTAAATATGACACATCTGGAATGTCATAAGGAGTGCGCACAGAAAAGTGACGCATAACACCAGCAGTGTAATAAAATGTACCTCGTTGCACTATATTTAAAAAGTGACGCATCTAGATAGATGCGTCACTTTTTAAATATTGCATAACAATGCGCATTTTTTTACACCGCTGGTGCGTCACAAAAATTGACGCACAGGAAGCGCAAAACTAACAGCGCAGGGCCTTCATAAATATGGTCCTGAATTTTCCCCGTGCTTCCGGTGCGCGTACCATGCGCTTCCCCCGCGCAAAACGAAAAAAATTTTTTAATGCCCTGCAGGACCCTATTTTAGTCCCTACATCAAACCTAGGGGGTCAGAGGGGGTCTACTCTTCCCCCTTATGGTCATTTGCCCCTTTTTTTTTCAAACCCCTTGTGTCTCGATTTTACCGAGACACAAGATGGCGGCCGCTCCGCACTGTTTAGAATGTTTACAGACAACTGAGATCCAATCAGCTTCCTGCGCGCAAGTCGCGTGTCGCGCCTGGAGCGCACTCCCGTGCGCGCACGGGAGAGCGCCTATAGATATATATATTTTTTTGAACCTAAATTACTCAAAATCCACTGGAGCACATATCTTGAGACATAGCAAAGGCACATCGGGCTACCAGTCCCTACAATTTTGCCAAGTTTGGTGGAAATCCATTCAGCCGTTCGGGCTAAAAGTGAAATCGACCGCCCTATGGAAATTAACATGGGGAAAACGCGTTTTGGGACCCCCCTTTTATCTCGGCCCCCGCTTGACGAATCCCCCCCAAACTTTCAGGGAAGGACCGGACCGCCATGAGACCATTTTCCTGAAAATTTCAGGCAGATTCGTCAACCGGCGCCAAAGTTATTCAAAATAGAATGTTGAGATTTAACATTGAAAATTATCCTAACTATAACTACCTACTGGCGACCGCCAGTAGGTAATATATATATATATATATATATATATATATATATATATATATATATTCACTGAAAAAACCATAGGTTTCACACCAGTTATAGTTAGGAATTAGCATTTAAAAAACCTTTGAAATTCACTGAAAAAACCATAGGTTTCACACCAGTTATAGTTAGGAATTAGCATTTAAAAAACCTATTAAATTCACTGACAAAACCAGTTATAGTTAGCAGGAAATTTTACTGACATAAAACCATTGAAATTCCCACGTTATAGTTAGTTGGACTCACTATAACTTGCGCGCCTGCAATGCACTGCTGATGACATCACATATTACATCACTCATGACATGGTCAGTGACATCACTCATGACATCACTGATGACACCATCCAGTGAATGTGTGTCTTTCTGAAAAATAAATTTGTTTTATATATGTATTTGTAAAGGTCGATGGAAGAATAAATGTTTAAATAAGTATGTAAATGGATGATTTAAAAAAAAAAATTGGTTGGTTAACTGGCTTATTAAGTGTATCTTAGTGAATACATATATTAGCGAGTATTGTTTAAATATTTAAATGTTTGTATCAGTGTTTCTCTTTGTGTATAAGTGGCTGCAGGGGTTGGTGACTGACTCACTGTTTGTATGTGTTTTGAAGACAGCATATGTGCAGGACTGTATGGGTGGATGAGTGTGTATATGTGTGTGTTAGTGAGTGAATGACTGTCTCACTAGTGTCTTCATTAGTAACGACATATGTTTTAATCTAGTATATGTGAGTATTGATGTATATAAGTGAGTATAGTATATATAGTGAGAGATTGTAGGAGTTCCTGTTTAAATAAGTATGTGTTTCTATAAGTGATTGTTTAAGAGAGTAAGTATGTGTAAGTTTCCTTAGAAGTAAGGTGGTAGTGTGTGTATAAATGTATATGCAAATAAATGGATGTTCAATAGTTTATTTGCATGTGTGAGTATGTGTGTGAGTAACTTTTGGATGACTGCTGATGTGTAACAGGATGTATAGGTGTATCACTACATATGATGAGTGAGTATATATATGAGTGACTATATAGAACTGTTGGTGAATGAGTGGATGTGTATATAGATGGTGGAATTACTGAATTGGTTGTTGTTACTGGTTTGGGTACCTCCATTTTTTTGAAAATGTTTGTTTCTATTTATGAATATGTGTTTCAAGCGTTACATTACACTGAAATTAGGTCTGTCACTCTGTCACAAGGATGGTGTCATCAGTGATGTCATGAGTGATGTCACTGACCATGTCATGAGTGATGTAATATGTGATGTCATCAGCAGTGCATTGCAGGCGCGCAAGTTATAGTGAGTCCAACTAACTATAACGTGGGAATTTCAATGGTTTTATGTCAGTAAAATTTCCTGCTAACTATAACTGGTTTTGTCAGTGAATTTAATAGGTTTTTTAAATGCTAATTCCTAACTATAACTGGTGTGAAACCTATGTTTTTTTCAGTGAATTTCAAAGGTTTTTTAAATGCTAATTCCTAACTATAACTGGTGTGAAACCTATGGTTTTTTCAGTGAATTTCAAAGGTTTTTTTAATGCTAATTCCTAACTATATAAGACCTGAAAGCCCACCAGGAATCTCCAGTATGCGCCAGGGGACTGCATTGCAGAGAGGTGTAATGAAGCCAGAACCCTTTTTACACCTCTCTGCAACGCAGCCCCAGTGCATGTTTGAAGAGGGGGAACTAATTCCCCTTGCATACTGGGGGCCCCTGGAAGCCAACTAGCCCACCTGGAACCTCCAGTATGCGCCAGGGGCTGCATTGCAGAGGTGTAATGAGACTATGCCCCTTGTTACACCTCTCTGCAACGCAGCCCACTGCCGCGTTTGCAGAGGGGGAACTAATTCCCCTTGCATACTGGGGGTCCCTGGGGTCAACTAGTCCACCAGGAGCCTCCAGTATGCGCGAGGGAGCTGCATTGCAGAGAAGTGTAATGAGGCCACACCCTTGTTACACCTCTCTGCAATGCAGGCCACTGGCGCGTTTGCAGAGGGGGGACTAATTCCCCTTGCATACTGGGGGTCCCTGGATCATATCTGCCCAAACACCGATATTCCGAACGATTGTAAATGACTTTTCTTGAGAAACATTTGGATTTGGATTATCATGTCCTATACTTTGGAATTTTTGAAAGACTGACTTTGAGGATGCTATAAATTACTCAAGTCTGCCCGAATTGTGTGGGTAAAATTGATACCTAGTCACTTTGAATAAGAATATACTTATGTCTCGTCTAACATTTGGAAGAAATATCTAGTTATATGACAACTGGATACCGACATAACTTGAAGGAAATAAGAACGCCCTGAAGAAGTTCTGTTGTACAGAACGAAACCTTTCGGCTGGCTGTGGTACATAAACTTAAGGAAAATGAAAGCATTTGAATATACACCAAGATTCAGCGCTTCAATAAGGACTCTAAGTGATATGATTTGATTGGACTCATTGTGAAAGTGGTGCTGTGCCAAACTTTGGAATATTCTCCACTACTCTCTACTACTTACTCTCTCCGACTCCACTACTCTCAAATACTCACTGTCTACTACTCATTCTCTACTACTCTACTACTCTCTACTACTCTCTCTCTACTACTCACTCCCTACTACTCGCTACTCGCTACTCCCTACTACTCACTATCTACTACTCTCTACTACTCACTCTCTACTACTCTCTCCCTACTACTCACTCCCTACTACTCACTACTACTCTCTACTACTCACTCTCTACTTCTCACTCTCTACTACTCTCTACTACTCACTCTCTACTACTCTCTCCCTACTACTCACTCTTTACTACTCACTACTACTCTCTACTACTCACTCTCTACTTCTCACTCTCTACTACTCTCTACTACTCACTCTCTACTACTCTCTCTCTACTAGTCTCTACTACTCACTCTACTACTCACTCTCTACTACTCACTACTATTCTCTCTGCTACTCATTCTCTACTACTCTCTACTACTCACTCTCTACTACTCACTCTCTACTACTCACTCTTTACTACTCTCTACTACTCACTTTCTACTGCTCTCTACTACTCACTCTACTACTTACTATCTACTACTCTCTACTACTCACTCTCTACTACTCACTCTCTACTACTCTCTACTACTCACTCTACTATTCACTCTACTACTCTCTACTACTCACTCTCTGCTACTCTCTCTACTGCTCTCTACTACTCTCTACTACTCACTCTCTACTCTCTATTACTCACTCTCTACTCTCTACCTCTCTACCTCTCTCTTCTTCTCTCTCTACTAATCTCTACCTCTCTACCGCTACCTCTCTACCTCTACACCTCTACACCTCTACCTCTCTACCTCTCTCTACAAGCACACATATACACATATATGCATATATATATGTATGTGTATGTATAAAAAAACAACAAAACATTTTTTTTTAAACAGCTACTTATAAAACTGTCATTCTTTTTCCCCATGGTACACTCCCCGGTACGTGCACCGGTGCGCGCACCGGTGCGCGTACCGGGCGCTCCCCCCGCGAAAATCAAAAAAATATATTTTTTTTTTTTGCCCCGCGGGGCCCTTTTATGGCCCCCACATCAAACCTAGGGGGTCAAGGGGGGGTCTACTCTGCCCCCTTATGGTCATTTCCCTCTTTGTTTTGGCCACCTCTTGTGTCTCGATTTTACCGAGACACAAGATGGCGGCCGCTCCGGACTGTTTAGAATGTTTACAGACACCCGAGAGCCAATCAGCTTTCCTCACGCAAGTCGCGTGGCGCGCACGGTACGCGCACCGGTGCGCGTACCGGTGCGCTGCTATAGATATATATATTTTTTTGAACCTAAATTACTCAAAATCCAGTGGAGCACATATCTTGAGACATAGCAAAGGCACATCGGGCTACCAGTCCCTACAATTTTGCCAAGTTTGGTGGAAATCCATTCAGCCGTTCGGGCTAAAAGTGAAATCGACCGCCCTATGGAAATTAACATGGGGAAAACGCGTTTTGGGACCCCCCTTTTATCTTGGCCCCCGCTTGACGAATCCCCCCCAAACTTTCAGGGAAGGACCGGGGCGCCGCGAGGCCATTTTCAGGAAATTTTCAGGCAGATTCGTCAACCGGTGCCAAAGTTATTCCAAATAGAATTTTGAGATTTAACATTGAAAAAAATCCTAACTATAACTACCTACTGGCGACCGCCAGTAGGTAATATATATATATATATATATATATATATACATACATATATATATATATATATATATATATATATATATATATATATATATATTACAGAAAAAACCATAGGTTATAGACCATATATAGTTAGGAATTTGCATTTACAAAACCTTGAAAATTCACTGAAAAAACCATAGGTTATAGACCATATATAGTTAGGGATTTGCATTTACAAAACCTTATTTTACTCGCATAAAACCATTGAAATTCCATATATAGTTAGTTGCGCTAACTATATATCGCGCACCCGCAATCCACTGCTGATGATGTCACATATTACATCATTCATGACATGGTCAGTGACATCACTGATGACATCACTGATGACAACATCCAGTGACTGTATGTTTCTGTAAAGTGTAAATATGTCTTACATATTGAAGAATGAGTGGATGTATAAGTGTCTGGATGAAGGATTTAGTAGGTGCATGACTGACTGTATGAGTGAGTGATTAAATGTGTCTCACTGAGTGCATGGGTTAGTGACTAAACTGTCTTAATTTGTGCATTATTATGTCTGTTGTTCTGTAAACTGCTGCATGTGTTGATAAGTAGCTATATGAGTAACTATATGGGATATTCATTGGTTGCCCAAGTATTTGTATGGGAGACTGAGTGTGTGTGTGGGTGGCTGGGAGGTGTATGACTCTGTGCATAGATGTGTGAGCAGTTGATTCACTAGATGTATGGGTTCAAAAGTGCATGTGGAAACAGCTGTATGGGCGGTTGACTGTGTGCATGAGTGTATTGGTGAGTGAATGGATATCTCAGTGCTACATGTCAAAGTAAGTACATATGTAAAACACAGTACATGTGAGAGTTGACATATATAAATAACTGTGCATAAGAGCCAGTGAATGTGTGAGTGGCTGTATGGATCATTGTGAACTTGTATCAGGGATTGTATAAGAGAGTAAATATGTGTTAGTATATGTTTGAATAAGTAAAGTTTGTATAACTGTATAGTTGAGGAAATGGAGGTGTGATTGATTCTTTGCATGACTAACTAGGTGTGTGAGTAACTCCATGGATGAGTGACAGTCTGTGAGTGTCTCTTTACACTGATTGTATGTAAGGTTATATTAGAGTCTGAAGAGGTTCATCGTATTATCACATGAATGATATCATCAGTGATGTGATCAGTAATATCAAATGAGATGTCATCAGTGATGTCATTTGAGATGTCATCAGTGATGTCATTTGAGATGTCATCAGTGATGTCATCAGTGACGTCATTTGAGATGTCATCAGTGATGTCATCAGTGATGTCACTGACCATGTCATGAATGATGTAATATGTGACATCATCAGCAGTGGATTGCGGGTGCGCGATATATAGTTAGCGCAACTAACTATATATGGAATTTCAATGGTTTTATGCGAGTAAAATAAGGTTTTGTAAATGCAAATCCCTAACTATATATGGTCTATAACCTATGGTTTTTTCAGTGAATTTTCAAGGTTTTGTAAATGTAAATTCCTAACTATATATGGTCTATAACCTATGGTTTTTTCTGTGAATTTCATTGGTTTTTTAAAAGCTAACATCTGTAGCTGTAAAATGTATTCTTCTTTAAATCTTAAAATATATTTTAGATGTTTATTAATAATTTTTTTTTTTCAATATTTTTTTTCTTCGCTTCCAGTTCGCGAACCGGGAAGCTTTCCGTTAGCTCATCTTGATGCCGCGACGTAGTCCGCGAACCGGTAAACGTTACGTTAGCGCAACTGTGACGCGTCGCGGAAGCGCGACGTATCACGTTGTCGCGTAATGCGTCTAATGACGCGCCGCGTTAGCGCTCCCGGAAGTGCTCCGGACCGCGAACCGGAAGCGATCCGGGACGCGGCGCGCACCGCGTAACGTAAGCGGAACAGGTCATGTGACTTGTTTATCAAACTTTTCATTGGTTCATTTCACTTTTGGTTTCCAAATGATGTATGACTAGGTCATGTGACCTAAAAATAACACTTTTCATTGGTTCAGAACTTTTGCTTTTCCCAAATCATGTAAACCCCTCCTTCTTTCCTCACTCTGACTTTCATCTTGGTGAGAGAAAGACCATTTTCCTGGAGTTCAGCAATGGCTTCTATACTTGCTGCAGCTGGTGCACCCCCACCACCACCTCCACCTCCTCATAAGAAGAGAGGACCACCAAGTCAATTCATCTCCAACAGAGAGGAGGAAGAGGAGGAACAAGAAGAAGAGGATGGAGATGAACCAGAATTTATACAGGAGTTGCCCCGTGTTTCTAGAAGGAAAACAAGTTTCATATGGCAGTTTTTTTCCATCCCTCCAGGGGAAAAGAAGGTCAATGCTAAATATGCCACCTGCCTCATCTGTAAATACAGATTGTCTAGAGGCACAGAGAAAAAATATAGTATGGGCAACTATACTATGCATCGCCATATGGCCAGGTGGCATCCCTTAAACTACAGCCGGGCAGAGTTGAGGGACCTACAAGATAATCCCCCGACAACTCCTGTGGCCCGATCAACGTCAACTATATCTTTGACAGGAAGAGAGGCACAGGAAACTGTGCCAAACATTCAACCAAACTTCAAACACATGAAGTTTACCTGTATATATTGTGGAGCTATGCTCTCATATGGGAACATGAGTGTGAACTTGATCAATATGGTGTACGAAAACCATAAGTGCCCTAACCCACCCAAGCAGTAATTTTTTTTTTGCTCCTGTTGAGCCCTTTTCAATGCCTGTTTTTTTGTTGTTTCCCCTCCATAAAAAACACAAAAAAAACATAAAACTGTTCTAAAAATACAAAAAAATCAAAAAATGTTCAGAAAAAAAAAAAAAAATAAAACAACAAAAACAAAAAAAAAAGTTCTTTTCAGAACTACCTCCCCTTTCAAATAAAATTGCTAGAATGTTTATCACTCTGGCAAGCTCTATTTCTTTTGGTTCGCTTTCCCGTTCGCTGCCCGGTTCGCGAACTTGAAGCGAACCAAAAAAATATTTTTTTAAAAAAAAGAAGAGTTAGTATAAGGGAAGTAAACAGAGAGTAATGTTAAAAGAAAGACAGCTATAGGGAGTAAACCAGAGATACTGTTTAATAGATCTATTTATTAATTCAGGATGACGATAAGGTGTGATCTGTCCTGAGGTTTGTTTAAGGTGAGACCTACTCAGGGTTACAGATCAATTTTACACTTGTTGAAGAATACAGAGCAGATAATGCATGTGAAGGCCTACCAATGAAGTAAGTCATGTCCTCTTATTACATCATTCATGACATGGTCAGTGCCATCATCAGCAGTGCATTGCGGGTAAAAAGAGTAGAAAACATTTACCTTATAATTCTTGTTACCTTTTTAAAATATTTTTTCATACTTTCAATCTGTAAAAGAGAGAACACACATTTCCAAAAATATTAAAACATGTATTTAAAAATTAGAAAAGACAAGGGAAAAGGTTCAAGAACAAACAGTTTTTCAACAACTTTGACATTTACAGAAGCCTCTGCTTCTCTACGTCCCCTACACAATCCTAAACATATATATTTTAAACAAACTGTATTTTGATGTTGATGAACTGAGGCCTATTTTGGAACATGGTGCTTCTTTTGCACTGCTAATGTCTCACAATAGTGATGAAATAGCAGCGCAAAAAAGATGTAAAGCCATCATAAAATTGTGTCTAACATTTTAAATGATTGTTTTAGGATGCAAATAAGATGTGTGCTTTCAAGAGCTTTCTTTGAGGTGAGGCCTATTCATTTTTTTTTAAAAAAAACAGTACCCAGAAGTACAGCACTGTAAGCATTAAAATTGACACTTACAGAAGACTCAGTTTCTCCATATCTACCTCACATTTCTAAATGTATATCATAAGTACAACAAGCAGAACATTAATTATACATGTTAAATGGTTTATTTTTGCTGTTCTCAGAATGTATCAAATTTCACTTAAATCAGTGACTTGAAGGTATTCATCATGTAACAGCGGGGAAAAAAAAACACAATCAAAATGATTGTGTTTAAAAAACCCATTCAACATAAGAAATCTGAATTCAAAACTCCTTAAAATTAACTTACTTTCAATGACGTCGAAGGATGTCCTATGAACAGCGTCCACTGTGTTGTGCTATAAATATTGTCAGCCCGACACTTTCTGAAAGAAAACCTCCAACGATTCGAAAAATATGTTACATACAAGAAAAGACTTCTCACATTCTACCACATGTTTCCACTTGGCCAAATCATGTTGCAGCTATTCACAAGTCTTGTAATTCTTCCAATCAAATCCCGTCATTTTCTATTTTCGCAACTTTCAAAAAGAAAACATTTAAGATAATTTTCACAATCCTGGACTACTAATATCTTACCCTTCTTTGTCACTCATGTTCTCCTTTTCCTATGACACTGATACTGCTTACTATGAAGCAGACTTACTTGCATCAGGTTTATATAGTCGGATTTTACAAAATGACATTATAATTAAAAGTTTTGGACCAATAATCTAGACAGCATTGCAGACTTACATTCCCTCAACTTCATGAACCTTTTGCAATTCTTCACAGGAAATCCCGAGATTCTTTCTTTAAAATTTTGGTTTTCAAAACACCAGGTAAGAATTTTTAAGGTCAAACGGCAATTTTTTTTTGAAAGTTACAACGGAATCATTGCAGAATGACCAGCCGTTTCGAGACTTTAAATAAGCTGTATAATGTCCTGAAGTTGTTGAAGGACCATCGTGATAGATAATTGCTACAGTTACAAAAGTCCTTCCTGATATTGAAAGCTGAGAAGCCACAAAATTTTTTATTAAAGTTGACAATTTTGATCCATCAGGCCTACATCGTTGCATCATTAAAATGACATACTGTCCATATCTACGTATAAGTAATGTTGACATCATTTCAGATTTACATTGGCTACACTCCATGTTGTGATCCGCTGCATTTACTAGCTTATTAAAGGAGACTGATTTACTGTCTGGCAAAGTTAAATATATAAATCTTTCTGAGTCTACACTAGTAGTACTTGATACCCTACAATTCTCGCAGTCATGCTGCCATTGATAAGAAAGCCCAAACAGGTGATCTACATCTACACCCTCATCTTGCAATATATCAAGCATATACATTAAAAACTCCTGACAATCTTGCTGATTATTTTCAGAGAAGTCTGTTTGACCTGAACATTCATCTAACAGATAACGAACTTCAGACACACTTTCTACTTTTGTTCGATCAGTGCTACATTTCTCGAAAACAGAATTCAACAAACAGCATAAAATTTGTTCTGAATTCAACAGAATCTGTTCTTTTAAACTCTCTAGTGAAAAGAGAACATTAACCACTACATTTGCATAGCAGTTGACACCAGAACTGTTTTCAAATTGAAAACCGACAACATCTTCAACAGAATCCACTTTCTTTCTGCTAACAATTTTCGGTTCATTGACTTTTAGTCTTTTTGCAACAACCTCCCTACTATTACTGCTATTTCTACGTTTCCGGCCTACCACACGTTTCTCAAACAAAGGATATTGAGGCAAATGTGGCGCATACTCTCTTCTTAACCTATTGTATTCCTTAACACAATCTAGATCCGCACAAATGTTTGTGACATCACAGTCAATCAAGTACAATCCCGATAAAGTTCTAACTCGTGACAATGCCACATATGCCATACCCTCCTTGAACACAGAACTGCCAATATTCACCAATGCACAGTCTACACTTAAACCTTGCGATTTATGGATTGTCACCGCATATGCCAAGCAAACAGGAAACTGTTTACGGCGAACATATAAGTCTTTAACAAGCAAAAACCTAGCAGAACAACAACCAATTTGCTGTACTTCCTCAATGCCATCAAATTTAATTCTTAAAAATTCTATTCCATCTCTATTTCTGTATTTCTCAAAATCAACAACATTACCCATTGATCCATTTACCAGACCTCTTTCTACATGTAAATTCCTTCTCAAAATGATTCGGCAATTTAAACACACATTCAAAGTCTTTTCAAAACCCGCTGTTTTAGATATAGTCTTCTCTAATGAATCCAATTTTGATTTCAAATTGTCTGACAAAATAATTGTTGATCCCATATGCTCTAATTTGTCGATAGCTTCAAGTTTCACAATCTCTTGCTTTTCTAAATTCAACATTTTGTTGTTGAAGATGGCACATTCTGCAAGAGTTGGCATGAGACATATCCCGGATTTCTTCTCAGTAATTTTCTGAAAAATATTCTCAGGCACAATCTCTTGTTTGGGATATAAATTTGACAGTAATCGTGCATTTAAAGCTTCTTTCCCATGCTCGGTCACTTTTCCAATTCTAATATCTTGTAGAATATTCTTGTAATCTTCATCCTTTGCCTGACGCATATTTTGATGCAGTTCAGCATAATTGAAGTTTAACCATATATTGACGTTGCCAATGCTCCCTAGGCACTTCCTGGTATCTTCATGCGTGAGTATTTTGAACACGGGTTGACCTTTTACTGGTGTCAGCTGCAGAAGATCTCCGAAAACAATGATCATATTCAGTTTTAAGTACTTCTTGCATTCTCAAATGCACAAAGGCAAGCATGACATTGGAAACCATGCTTACTTTGTCAATGATAAGTAGTTTCATTTTCCTCAAGACTCTTGAAACTTCACAGCAAGCATCTCCAGATAACTTGTTGTATTGTAATTTGTTGTCATGCTCCACCGGCAGCATCAGTAGACGATGCAAAGTAATACCTTTAGTGTTATGTGCTGCCAGTCCAGTAGGAGCGGTGACAACACAAGACAGCGATGACTCAGTCCTTTCCTGCAAATAACAAGAGATTGCTTTAATGAGGAAACTTTTTCCAGTTCCCGCTTCTCCACTCACGTACAGTCGGACAGGCTTCAACGATGTACATGAGCACTTGTTCTTCTCATGACTTAATCCGTGCTCAATTTCCTTGGTAACTTCATCATATATTTTCCTCTGCTCAACGTTGAGTTGTTTTTCCAAGTCTTCTAAGTTAACTGAATCCTCCTGAGCATGTGCCATGGCTCTTTCTACTTCATTCATAGCAGTGGCAGCTTCATTTTCGATAATAGGTCCTCCAAGTGGATCTTGACTCAATGAAACAGAACTCTGACTGTCCTGAGAACTGTCTCTGGCAATCTCGGCTGCAATCGTTGCTTCCTGCTCAATTTCCAAAGTTAGCATTTCTTGATATTTAGAAAAAGCAGGACATTCTATGGACTCCTTGGCTGCATTGAAAGAGTCTTCGTAACAGAGGAAATCTCCAAGCAGTTCCTCTTCTGCACGCCAAGGCTTGAAAAGTTGCAAAAGTGCTAAATAAAAAAACTCCTTTTTTTCTGGAGATTCACCACTCAATTTTCGATGGTTTACTAATTGGCATTTTCTTTGCTTGACCAGGCATCCCTCACTTCCAATTACAGCATACACTCCTTTCTCAATATCTTCTTTGATGTTCCTCTTGAATATATAATTTTGGAGAACCTCATATAGACAAACATTCTCAAGGTGACTGCTTCGATTTGGATAATATGTATCCAACATGTTGGTCTTCAAAATGTCGGTACTGTTTGGTTCCTTTTCTGCCAAATACTCAATTTCCCGGACAGGTTTTAGAACTCGATTTCGCGTTGCAGCAAGACCAAGACTCGCCCAAACGAGACTCCTGGATTTGGCATAGAGACTTGCTGAAGACAATCGATCAGAACATTCGTAAGCTCCGATTTCTCGATGCGACAACATCTTCAGACTGAAACTGTACAACTTCTTGCTGAGGCTCTTTTCATGGGAAATGTCCTCCCACATATCCTTCAGTTCGGTCTTTTCTTTTTTGGTGATGTAAGATGTCACATACCGAGCCACAGCCATACAGTTGTCAGCCACAAACTGTATATCCATGTTAGCATTCCACATGGACAAAATCACTGGGTTGTAGTCATTGATGTACTTGGACTCTTCGTTCCTTTTCAAATTGTATGTATTCTTGGGTGATTTCCTCGTCACATTATGTCGCAGCGAAGACATCAAACTGTTCACTCTTCCTTTAGAAATCACCGGTCGTGGAAAGTTGAAATGACATTTGGTGTAGAACTTGTCCTTGTTTCTGAATTTACGACGACAGTACTTTCCACAACGATGGCTTTGGAAACGTAGAACTTGTTCTCTTAGACTTTTCTTCTCCGTTGCGTTTGGAACAGCACACGTAGAATACTGTTCTATGAAATTCATCACTAAGTCATCCGGATCTGTTCCAAATTTATGTGCATCCTTGATCCACAACAACATATGTATATGAGGGGCACCTCTTGCTTGGTACTCCTTTCTCCAGAAGAAATCCAACACCTCTCCAAGGGGTGGATTCTTTTTATTTGTGATGAAAGACATCATAGCTTCAAATCTATGATTGAAGTACCTGCATACATTCACTGGATCCAAAGAACACAGTTCTCCAGGTGTCTTGAATTCAATGTTTTCAATATTTCCATTTGCCTCTCGTAGAAATTCAAGTAAGTCTTCCCAGCCATACTCGGCACAGCTCAGAGTGAGGAACCATGTTGGAGTTCCTAAGTTCCTCAGCATACATTTTAAATCACCATAACGACGGTACCAGTACTCATTAGTACCACGCTGACACGCCATGAGATTAATTAAGTGAGAATCCAAAATACTGTCTTGGACATTGACTTTATGCATAAAGTCACTTGCCGAGATGTTTTGCATCTGTATACCACTTTTTAAAATGTGGTTCACTGCATATGACAGTCCTGACAGATCGCTTTCAAACAAGAGATGAAACAAATAGGGAATGCATTGCCGAAACCTAGGATCTTCTGCATACAATCGTAAAGTCCGGTATTCAGACGCAGGAATTTGATGAGGTCGCTCATCATATCTTCCTCCTTGACCTGTGGGAAATAGCTGTGGGAAACACCGAGCTTCCAAACTTTCCTCCCAAACACTAATGGGACTCCCTTTCGCTTGTTTCATTTGAAACAACTCAATTGCATTCCCCATGACTTCCTTGGAATGCAAAGGATGAACACTATAATGTTCATATATTTCTTCACTATTAGACACCTCTACTTTCTCAATTTGGCCAGCACACAAAACGCTATCCTCTTCATCACTTACTTCCTCTTCTGCAACATATACATTCTTATAGTACTTATTATTTTTCTTCAAATACAAAGTTGCATTTTTCACTTTCCTAACATCCACTATATCTTGCCATATTTTCTTATTCTTTGTCGGAACCCCATTAACCAAGATAACCAGAGGTTCCTCTTCCACTTTCTCAACTCCAATTGTGTTGATGTTTTTGTTCAAATCTAGAGGCAAATAAACAACTCTTCCCTTTAATCCTCTCTGTAAATCTGCTGGAGGCAACTTCCCTGTCTTTGGCTCCATTCTTACAATAGCCTGAAAGGGATGGATACTTTGAATCAAAATAGATTCATAAGTATTTAAATCCTTCAATTCTGAAGGAATCTCAACCAATTCCAGATTATTATGAACCGCCCTAGCAGGCATCTGGTTTTGGTTTAATTTGTTACAACAATAAGTACACACACGTTGGTCCACTCCCAAATCAAAACAATTTTCTACCATCAAGTATGTGGCAAAATCCTTCCATTCACTATTATTTTCCCTTTCACTTTTTGCATATAAATCCACTAACTTAGTCTGATTCTTATAATAAGTGCGTCGACAACATACACAAGTGAAATTAGGCCTCTCACTTGATTTCATCTGAAACGTGGCAATTTCCTTCTGAAAATAATCTGTACTGGAAACCTGTACATTATCTTCAACATTACCCTCTACTTCAGGGTCAATTTGAACATTCTCATCTTTACTACCAAAGTAACAAAACTCAATTTCTTCACAAATATTCTTCACATCTATTTCAGAACCATGCAAAAGAGCAGCACATAATTGTTTAAGCATAATTGCTGGACTCTTAGCATAATACAACATTCTCACTAATTTTCTCACTTTATTATGATGCACTGCTAGCATCCTGAAATGATGAAAAACACTCTGGCATACTCTCCTGGAAAGACAAGCCAGTGAATGACCACGCAAACCTGTCATTTGTCTCACTCTGCAAGGATCTAAATCTTGCAACAACTTCATTTTCTGCTTCAAACTTTTCTTATTAAATGTCCGTATAAAATCACAAAGCAAATTGATGGAAACCTGTCGCACACTGCAAATAGAACTACACTTCCAAATGTACACAGGACCCTTAGGACGTCTTCCTAAAACCTCATCACTTAGCGCCTCTTCTGTCTCTGTTGTCACAAGTTGTTCTTTTTCAACTGGACAACCATCCTTCACTTCATAAGCTCGACCACTGGTGTCAACTGCAAACACCAAATCATTATCCTGAAAATAACTCTCCTCATTAAAAAATGCCTCACAACTTGAACTATGCATCCATTCTCCGGAAAAAACTTCACAAAAGTTAGTACGATTTACTACTCTCTTCCATCTACTTTTTGTTTTGAAATCAGAAATTACCTTGCTTAGTTTCCTAATTCTATTGATTACCAAAATAAACAACTTTCGCCTAATTTCAAAAGCATGATCAATAATTTTCTCTACATTTTTCTTCTTCTTATAAAATGCCGCTTTCTGTTGGCCTTTCTTTTTAATATTTTTCAATAAATTAACTAATATCCTATTACGGAACATTCGATTTCGAATGTCCCTAAACTGTTGTTTCCTTCTACTATCATGCACAGAGTTATCTCTTCCTCTACCAGTAACATTTGTGATGGGTCTCTCCTTTCCATTTAAATTACTTTTCTTTTTGTGGACTGAAACATTTTTTTGAGCAAAACTTTTTTTACTACAAATATTTCTTAAGAATGATTTCGTGGTCTTACCCGGACCTTTCTTGGTGTTTTGACAAGTATTTGGGGAAGAGGACTGCTGCAATAAAACATCATCCTGCTGTCTTTGACATTTTCTAGCCTTTCTTATTCTACTTTTTGTAGGCATTTTCCAAACTATGAAAGAATCTGCAGTTGAATCTGTGGAAAAATATAATATAAAATGTTATTAACCACTATTACCAAACAGTAAATAAATAACAGTCATCTAAAACTTAATGCCCTACTAATTATTTAACATAGCAAATGTTTTCCACCAGCACTACATCACAAAAATGACACTCAATGCTACAAAACAGGCATACAACAATCATAAATCACTCCCTAATATTTTAAATGATTAATTCAGGATGACGATAAGATGTAGCCTATCTAAAGATTTGTTTAGGCCCAGATCTTTAGACTGGGGTGAATGTGTGTCATTGATCCACATTCAGTCCATCACCTGTTTTGTTTATTTGAGGTGAGGCCAACACATGGTTGCAGATAAGATTTTCACTGAAAAAAACCAAGGTAAAAAAACATGTGAAGGCCTACCAATGAAGTAAATCATTAAATGAAAACCAATACATTTCTGGAAATATGCACTGCTAGTGCTTCATAAGATGTTTTGGGTCATATTTATAAGGCATTTGAGTGTCTATTATGCTATTTTACGTTCTTCATGGTGCAAATTTCTTGTAAATACACTCCCACCTGCTGTTGGCAAATTTAGATTTTGATTATGGGAGTTACATAGGCATGTTAATAATTTCCCAAAAATGGTGTATGACCCCAAACAACCTTTGAAGCAAATGCTCTTAGCCATGTTATCCACCTCCCATTGGATAACATGGCTAAGAAGTGCTTGCAAATGGGAAAAAAAACGGCCGCAATGCATGAATATCGCAGAAAAGTCAGCGATATTCATGCATTTTCCAGCAAATGCTCTTAGCCATGTTATCCACTTCCTATTAAATAACATGGCTAAGAACTGCTCAGGGCCCCATGAGGAACGCTTTCCATTTAAAAAGGGAAAAATAACATCAAAGACAGTAAAATGCCTTCTAAATATGACCCCAAACAACCTATGAAGCTCTAACAGTACATATCCTGAAATTTAATTGATTTCAAAATTCGTTTTTAAACACAACATATAAATCAATTGTATACCTGCATTCATGAAGAAATGACTAAAAATGTCCTTGAGACACATGAAAGTGATTTCTGGAATGCCCTAGCACCATTTTTGGGACACTATTAACATGGCTAGGTAACTCCCATAATCAAAATCTAAATTTGCCAAGCGCAAGTAGGAACGTATTTACAAGACACTTGCCCCAAGAGGAACGCTTTCCATTTAAAAAGGTAAACATAACATCAAAGACACTAAAATGCCTTCTAAATATGACCCCAAACAACCTATGAAGCTCTAACAGTACATATCAAGAAATGTAATTGTTTATCACAAATGCGATTAAAAACGGCCGCAATGCATGAATATCGCTGAAAAGTCAACGATATTCATGCATTATCCAGCAAATGCTCTTAGCCATGTTATCCACCTCCCATTGGATAACATGGCTAAGAACTGCTCGCAAATGCGAAAAAAAACGGCCGCAATGCATGAATATCGCAGAAAAGTCAGCGATATTCATGCATTTTCCAGCAAATGCTCTTAGCCATGTTATCCACCTCCCATTGGATAACATGGCTAAGAACTGCTCGCAAATGCGAAAAAAAACGGCCGCAATGCATGAATATCGCAGAAAAGTCAGCGATATTCATGCATTTTCCAGCAAATGCTCTTAGCCATGTTATCCACTTCCTATTAAATAACATGGCTAAGAACTGCTCAGGGCCCCATGAGGAACGCTTTCCATTTAAAAAGGGAAAAATAACATCAAAGACACTAAAATGCCTTCTAAATATGACCCCAAACAACCTATAAAGCTCTAACAGTACATAACCAGAAATTTAATTGATTTCAAAATTCGTTTTTAAACACAGCATATAAATCAATTGTATACCTGCATTCATGAAGAAATGACTAAAAATGTCCTCGAGACACATGAAAGTGTTTTCTGGAATGCCCTAGCACCATTTTTGGGACACTATTAACATGGCTAGGTAACTCCCATAATCAAAATCTAAATTTGCCAAGCGCAAGTGGGAGCGTATTTACAAGACACTTGCCCCATGAGGAACGCTTTCCATTTAAAAAGGTAAACATAACATCAAAGACACTGAAATGCCTTCTAAATATGTCCCCAAACAACCTATGAAGCTCTAACAGTACATATCAAGAAATGTAATTGTTTATCACAAATGCGATTAAAAACGGCCGCAATGCATGAATATCGCTGAAAAGTCAACGATATTCATGCATTATCCAGCAAATGCTCTTAGCCATGTTATCCACCTCCCATTGGATAACATGGCTAAGAACTGCTTGCAAATGCGAAAAAAAACGGCCGCAATGCATGAATATCGCTGAAAAGTCAGCGATATTCATGCATTTTCCAGCAAATGCTCTTAGCCATGTTATCCACCTCCCATTGGATAACATGGCTAAGAACTGCTCGCAAATGCGAAAAAAAACGCCCGCAATGCATGAATATCGCAGAAAAGTCAGCGATCTTCATGCATTTTCCAGCAAATGCTCTTAGCCATGTTATCCACTTCCCATTAAATAACATGGCTAAGAACTGCTCAGGGCCCCATGAGGAACGCTTTCCATTTAAAAAGGTAAACATAACATCAAAGACACTAAAATGCCTTCTAAATATGACCCCAAACAACCTATGAAGCTCTAACAGTACATATCAAGAAATGTAATTGATTTGAAAATTCGTTTTTAAACACAGCATATAAATCAATTGTATACCTGCATTCAAGAGGAAAGGACTGAAAATGTCCTAGAGACACAGAAAAACGTTTTCTTGAATGCCCTACCACCATTGTTTGGACATTATTAACATGGCTATGTAACTCCCATAATCAAAATCTAAATTTGCAAAGCACAAGTGGGAGCGTATTTACAAGACACTTGCCCCATGAGGAACACTTTACATTTTAAAAGGAAAACATAACATCAAAGACACTCAAATGCCTTATAAATATGGCTCAAAACAACCTATGAAGCTCTAGCAGTACATATACAGAAATGTAATTGATTTCTTAAATCGTTTTTAAAAACAACATATCTGTTTCAGCTTACATAACAGACCATGGAATGGGCTCCATGTACCACAATAACTTGTGTTACTGCATGTCAGAATGCTACACCGAATATGCAATTACAATTTCTCAAAGAAACTAATTCTATTAGTATATCACTAGAGACAAAACCACATTTTAAAAACACAGCTTTCTTCCTCATTTTCTCCTTAAATCATACTATTCTCTATCTAAATTAAATAAATCTTTTCTCACCTTAGCAAATTTTTTTTGAGTTTTGAAAACAGTCTCAGAAATACACCAAATTGTCTTCAGCAGAAGAAAAAGGATGCACTCCAAAGGCTGCAGCTATTGAAAGCACAGAAATACAGATATTCATTTCACATATCTCTCATATTAGCCAATCATACCTCTTCCCTCACTTTTTTCAAATCAAAACCCTTCCCCCCTCTGCCCTCTCTGCCTTTTTTCCATAGCAACCACCTCCTGGAAGACCTCTCATGTTTGCAAATTCACACAACAATGTTTCAATTGAACTCTGAACTCTCAGTGCACCTGCGTATCCAGTGCAATCTTTCATTAAATGTTTCTTCCTTGACCATTCAAATTACATGTTTCAAAGAACACATCCATGCACCCTAACTTTCTGTTTTCAGAAATGGAAATGCACCAATCACTGCTAATGATTCATTAGCATTGCAAATCCACACTTTTTTTTCTTTAGAAACTCCTACTGTTTCAACTGCCCTTTCATTACCACACTTCATCTGACTGCAGAACAACCTTCTCCCACCATGTTTAAGGTCTGGATTGTTGGACATAGTTACATCCACTGGGCTCAAAGGTATGCTGAGAACAGAAATTTACCTAACCTCAATTTACAAGATGTGGAAATTAAGTGGTTGGGCCAAAGAGGATTAAAATGTCACCAATTGATACCATTGGTGAAAACCTTTATGCATTTGCCAAAACCTGACCTGTTAATAGTGCACTGTGGAGATAATGATTTGGGCACTTTGACAGGGGTAGGTCTGGAAATGCTTTTAAAGGACACCTTTGAGCAATTAATGGCACTTTTTCCTCAAACTGCCTTGGTATATTCCAATATATGCCAAAGACAGAAATGGAGGTGGTCCAACCAATTTTGTCCACAAATTGAGAAAGCGAGGAAACATGTAAACAAATCTGTTTCAGCTTTCATGAGAGACCATGGAATGGGCTCTCTGTACAACAATAACTTGCGTTACTACATGCAAGATATCTACAGAGGAGATGGAGTTCACTTCTCAGATGAGGGCAACAGAATTTTCATTCTGAATTTAAGACTGTGCATTGGTACCTACTTATAAGTACCTAAATGTACTATAAACCCAAAAACTCTTCTCAGAGCTACCCTTCATCTGATCACTCACAATTATTATTTTTTTCTAACTTTTTTCACTAATTTTCCACAAAATACGCTCCCCGGGGCGCTACCCGGTTCGCGAACCGAAAGCTAACCTCGCGGAATTTTTAAAAAAAATGTTTTTTTCCGCACATATAAGCCTCCTCAGCCACCCTCAGAAAACCTAGAGGGTCAAGATAAGTCTACCATGACCCCTTCTACCCATTCTAAACATTATTTGCCCTCCATCTTGTATCTTAATGCGACCGAAACACAAAATGGTGGACTCCCGTGACGCTTAAGGTTCGCGAACCGGGCCGCTTCCCGGAAAGCGGTCCTAAAAAAAAGGTGGGAAAGTAATTTACAGAAAAACGACTAGAGACACTCTCACCAAATATAGATTAGCTCATACTACATAACAATCCCTTTCATTTTCACAAATTTGATTGAAATTCCATTTAGCCATTAAGCCTGTAGACCTCTCTAAGTACCGTGAGGTAAATTACTTCACAAAACACATCTGAAGTGTTGGAATTGACAACCAATGAAAATGTTACTTTCATTTTCAATTTTTTTTTCCTGACATTTGATTGGTTATGTACCTGAATATATATAAAGGAAGAGAAGGAAACACAGCCATTTTGACTACTACTTCCTGAACTACATTTCAAGAGCCTGTTCACCTCCCTGTAAATTAAATTGATAATTTGTAAGTGGCACTTTAAATTAATTTGTAAAAACGTTTTTTGATAATTATTTACTGTCCCCCTGCTATAGTTATAGATACAGATAGACTCCTCTGTTATATTTATTGATTGACTTACACTTCTCTGCTATAATTATGAATTTACTTACTTTAACTTCACTGTTAAAAAAACAGAACTACCTGTCTGAACTTAAACCCAACAGTGCCCTAACTCTTCTAATATAATTATTTTTTTTATGCAATTTACAGCAAAAAAATGGAAGGGGAGCAAGAAAAAACTAATGTTTCCTTTGAGATTACATCCGAAGACATTGTAACTGAAGAAAATGTGGATGAAGATTTTATGGATCAATCTTTTGACGAACAATTTATTCAAACCTTACAAGAGACAGAAACATCCATGTTTGACGAGATACCAGATGATATAATGCTGGAAGTTTTAATGAACTATGAAAATAATAAATAATTTTTTTAAAAATCAAAATAAATAAATAAATAAAAAAATGAACAAAAACAACAAATAATTAACATACAGTATTAGAAAAGTCTATCATTCTTTTATCCTTAAAGTTCGCTGCCCAGAACGCTTTCCGGTTCGCGAACTTGGCGCTTACCACGCAAAAAAAAAATTTTTTTTTTTTTTTGGACCCTCCTAGGCCCTTTTAAAACCTCCACATAAAACCTAGGGGGTCAACGAGGATCTACTATGCCCCCTTATGGTAATTTCCCCCTTTGTTTTGGCCTCCTCTTGTCTCTCGATCCTACCGAGAGACAAGATGGCGGCCGCTCCGGACTGTTTAGAATGTTGACAGACACCGAAGGGCCAATCAGCTTCGCATCGCAAAGTTCCGATACGCGAAAAGTTCGCTAACCGGATCGCTGCCCGGAGCGCTGTTACAGATATATATCTTGATTTAAACGTTAATTTCTCAAAATCCACTGAAGCACATATATTGAGACCTAGCAAAGGCATATCGGGCTAACAGTCCCTACAATTTTGCCAAGTTTCGTGCAAATCCATTCAGCCGTTCGGGCTAAAAGTGAGTCCAACCGCCCTATGGAAATTAACATGGAAAAAACGCGTTTTGGGACCCCCCTTTTTTCTCGGCCCCCCCTCCACAAAACCCCCCCAAATTTTCAAGGGCTGCTCAGAAACAAAATGTGCCATTTTCCTGAAAATTTCAGCCAATTCCGTCCACAAACGCCAAAGTTATTAGGCATAGAATTTTCAGAAATCCCATAGGGAAAAAATCCTAACTATATATACCTACTGGCGACCGCCAGTAGGTAATATATATATATATATAATGCAAAATCTCAAACTTCTATTTGGAATAACTTTGGCGCCAGTTGACGAATCTGCTTGAAAATGTCCTCAAATTTGCCTCGTCGAGCTCCGGTCCTTCCCTGAAAGGTTGGGGGGGATTCGTCAAGCGGGGTCCGAGATAAAAGGGGGGTCCCAAAACGCGTTTTCTCCATGTTAATTTCCATAGGGCGGTCGAACTCACTTTTAGCCCGAACGGCTGAATGGATTTACCCCAAACTTGGCAAAATTGTTGGGACTGGTAGCCCGATGTGCCTTTGCTATGTCTCAAGATATATGCTCCAGTGCATTTTGAGTAATTTAGGTTAAAAAAATATATATCTATGACAGCGCCCCGGTACGCGCACCGGGGAGAGCACCGGGCGCGCCACGCTATTTGCGCACGGAAAGCTGATTGGCTCTCGGGTGTCTGTAAACATTCGAAACAGTCTGGAGCGGCCGCCATCTTGTGTCTTGGTAGGATCGAGACACAAGAGGTGGCCAAAACAAAGGGGGAAATGACCATAAGGAGGCAGGGTAGAACCCCCCTGACCCCCTAGGTTTGATGTGGGGGCTATAAAAGGGCCCCGCGGGGCAAAAAAAAAATTTAAAAAAATTCGTTTTGAGCGGGGGGAGCGCCCGGTACGCGCACCGGGGAGTGCACTAGGGAGCGTACCATATGGAAAAAAGAATGACAGACTTTTCAAAAATTGTATGTTTATTAATTGTTCTTTTAGTTGTATTTTTTTTATTAAGTACCAACATGTAGGTACCAATGCAGAGTTTAAAATTTAATATACACCGTCCCCTTTGTAGATATCTTGCATGTTGTTACAGAAGTTATTGTGGTATATGGAATTCATACCATAGTCTGTCAGGAAAGCAGAAACAACATGGAGGCAGGAGATGATAAATAGATGTTAAATACACATTGGAGATAATATAGTGGGAGAAAGGAAGTAACTATGAACGAACTTACTATGTAACACAAAAAAGTTGCACAGTATACTATAAGTTTCACTTTATATTATAAACATTTTGGAACTACTTGATGAATTACATATAAAAATGAATAATGGCTCGAACAATTTTTGATTATTAAATATAAATTTATTCTTCTGATTCTTTTTCATAATTTAATAAAAGTTCTAACAATATATTGTCTGGAATGTCCTCATTTTCATTCTGTGATTCCATTGATTCCACACACTGAACTAATTCATGGTCCAGAGACTCATCCATAAAATCAAAGTTATCATTCTCAGCAATTTTTTCTTCTGTGTTGTTGTCCAAAACAATTTCAAAAGAAATATCCTGTTCTCCTTCCATTTTGTTGCTGTAAATTGCATAAAAAATAAATATATCAGTAGAGATAGGGCACTGTTGTGTTTAAGTTCAGACAGGTAGTTTGGATTTTTTAACAGTGAAGTTATCTTTGGGTAGTGTATGGTATCAGGCTGGAATTAGAAATATAAAAAAGTGTATGTGATAAAGCCTAAGTAAATTTATAATAATACAAGGGAAGCCTAACTCAATCCATAACTATAACAGAGAAGCCTATCTCAATCTATAACTATTACAGAGGGATAGTATATAACTAACAGAATATTTTTTCTCAAATTAACTTAAAGTGCACAACATACTTCAATTTCCAAAATAACAACTTACCTTTGAGAAAGCAGTTGAAGTTCTCAGTGTAATTTCTTTTCAAATGTACTTCAGGAAGTAGTAGTCAAAATGGCTGTGTTTCCCTCTCTTTTTTTATATATATTCATGTACATAACCAATCAAATGTCAGGAAATAATCGTAGAAAATGAAAGTAACTTTTTAATTGGTTGTAAATTCTAACACTTCATATGTGTTTTGGTCATGTAATTTACCTCAGGATATTTAGACCTACAGCCTAAAAAATGTCTCAATGGAATTCCACCAAATTTGGGTAAATGGTAGGGACTGCTATGTAGTAGGGCATATTCTATATTTGATGAAAGTGTCTCCAGTGGTTTTTCTGTAAATTACTTTCCCACCTTTTTTAGGGAGCGTTACGTGAGTCCTCCATTTTGAGTTTCGGTACAATCGACACACAAGATGGAGGACAAACAACGTTTGGAATGGGTAGAAGGGGGCACAGTAGACAGCCCCTGACCCCCTAGGTTTTGTGAGGGGGGCTTAGGAGGCTCATATAGGCCAAAAATAATTTACTCCACTTCTTTCACTACTCCTCAATCCAATTTCAACTGTCTGCATTTCTTTTCTCCCTTGCACCACTTTTCAGCTTTCTCACATTCTCTCAGTACCACTGCTTTAGTTCTCTTCCCCTCTCTTTCCTTGTTTTGCTCCTTTACTCTTTTTCCTTTCTTCACTCATTGTACTGCAGTTCACTCAGTCCTTCCCTTTGTCTTTCTGTGTACTTACTTTCTCACTCCTTTTTCCTCTATCGTTCTATATTAACCTCATTCCTTTCATCCATTCACTCTGTGACTCCCCTTCACTCACTCCCAGTCATCTTTCATTCCTCTTTCTTATTAATGGTTCCTCATTTAGACTCCTTTCCTTTTCACTCATTTTCCTTTTACTTTCTTCTCTTTCCTGATTTCGTTTTGGTATCTCACATTCTTTTAGTATCTTACTTATCTTCAGTAATTTGTTCTCTTTCTATTTCTTTTTCCCTCTTTTTTGTCTTTCTACATTACTTTATTTCTGTTTTTGTATCCTTCACTATTGCTTTATTTCTTAGTACACCTTTTTGATTTTTTACCTCTTGACCTGTTTCTTCTATTTTAAAATATATATTTTACTAATTAGAACTTGTTTTTTCTTTTGTCTTTCACAGATACAAATTGTAGTTTAAAGATGCAAGTAAGTTTTCATTATTATATGGTAAGTGTGACTACAAAATGTACTTTGTCATCACCCTTTGCTTTAACCTCACTACTTTTCTCTCACCCTACCTCACCCCTGTTTTCTCACTCTGCTTCCCTCACTTATTCTTATCCTCCATATTTACTTCTCTTTTCCTTACTTTCCTACCACATTCAACTTCTTTCAGTACCCCTGCTCACCCACACTCCCTCTCTTTCCTTTTTTTTCTGCTTCACTTAGTCCCTTTCTGGCACTCCTTCCTTTACTCACTCTGTTCTTTCTTTCTGTCACACCCCATGTCTTACCCGTATTCACTTTTATCCACCCTCTTTCACTCCTCTTTACTTACACTCACTGCTATTTTCTTTCCCTCCGTCACCACTGTTCCTTTTCTCTGGTTCCGTCACTACCTGTCATTCCCCATCCTTTACTCTCCTTCCTTTTACTCTCATCACCCATTCACATTGTACAAGAACATCTGCTTTAGTTTTCTTCTTCTTTCTTCTCTTCTTTTGCTCCCTTATTCATTTTCCTTTTCTCAGTTACTTCCTCTTATACCTTTTCTCTGTTTTACTATCTATTACACAGTCCCTCTGTGTTTCTCCCTCTAGCTATCTTTCTCTTTACACCACTCTCTTTGTCCCCATTCCTCATGCTCACTCCTTCATTATTTTTTTTTGTTGGTGCGCTGACGGGACACTCCTCAGTACTCACACCGGGGCGCTCACCGGTACGCGCACCGGGAGCGCTCCAGAGTGAAATGTAAAAAAAAAAAGAATATACTTTAAAAAAATATATATTATATTAATATACAATATAGGATTCATTTTTAGAAAAACATACCTTTCTAAGCTATAGATATTTGCGAACAAATAACCTGAGAAATTCACAAAAAAACACATAGGTATGAGGCCCTATAAAAAGTTAGGAATTAGCAGTTAAAAAGCCTATGAAATTCACTGAAAAAACCATAGGTTTCACACCAGTTATAATTAGGAATTAGCATTTAAAAAACCTATGAAATTCACTGAAAAAACCATAGGTTTCACACCAGTTATAGTTAGGAATTAGCATTTAAAAAACCTATTAAATTCACAGAAAAAACCATAGGTTTCACACCAGTTATAGTTAGCTGGAAATTTTATTGACATAAAACCATTGAAATTCCCACGTTATAGTTAGTTGGACTCACTATAACTTGCGCGTGTAATGCACTGCTGATGACATCACATATTATATCACTCATGACATGGTCAGTGACATCACTCATGACATCACTGATGACACCATCCTTGTGACAGAGTGACTGACCTCCTTTCACTGTAAAGTAACCCTTGAAACACATATTCAAAAATAGAAACTAACATTTTCAAAAAAGTGGAGATACCTATACCAGTTACAACAACCAATTCAGTAATTCCACCATTTATATACACATCCACTCATTCACCAACAGTTCTATATAGTCATTCATACATATACTCACTCATCATATGTAGTGAGACATCTATACATCCGTTAACACACCAACAGTCTTCTAAAAGTTGCTCACACACATACTCACACATGCAAATAAACTATTGAACATCCATTTTTCTGCATATACAGCTATACACACACTACCACCTTACTTCTAAGGAAACCTACACATAGTTACTCTCTTAAACAATCACTTATAGAAACACATACTTATTTAAACAAGAACTCTTTCAATGTCTGACTCTCACATATACTCACTTATATACACCAATACTCACATATACTAGATTAAAACATATGTAGTTACTGATAAAGGCACTAGTAAGACAGCCATTCAATTACTAACACATACATATACACACTCATTCACATATACAGTCCGGCACATATGCTGTCTTCAAAACACATACAAACAGTGAGTCATTCATTGATGCATCTATGTGCTAAGTAACACCCCCACCAAATCATACAGACACTTATACTGATACTAAAAAAAACACCTGATAACCCATATACACACACATGTAGCTACTCACCAACCCATGCAGCCACTTATACACAAAGTGAAACACTGATACAAACATTTAAATATTTAAACAATACTCGCTAATATATGTATTCACTATGATACACTTAATAAGACAGTTAACCAATCATTTTTTTTTTAAAAAACATCCATTAAGACACTTATTGAAACATTTATTCTTTCATCAAGCTTTACATATACATATATAAAACATATTTATTTTTCAGAAAGACACACATTCACTGGATGGTGTCATCAGTGATGTCATGAGTGATGTCACTGACCATGTCATGAGTGATGTAATATGTGATGTCATCAGCAGTGCATTACACCCGCAAGTTATAGTGAGTCTAACTAACTATAACGTGGGAATTTCAATGGTTTTATGTCAGTATAATTTCCAGCTAACTATAACTGGTGTGAAACCTATGGTTTTTTCTGTGAATTTAATAGGTTTTTTAAATGCTAATTCCTAACTATAACTGGTGTGAAACCTATGTTTTTTTCAGTGAATATATATATATATAAAAATATAAAAATTACGCTCTGTCATCCTTGGAGCACTCTCAGGCGGGTGCCGGTTTGCGGCCGTGGATAGCCGCACTATGTAACGCTCGAATTCCTCGTATCTTAGAGGAATAACCGAACTCATGGGGGGGGGGGGCGTTTGTATTGTGTAAACATGGGTTAATTGTTTTGCCGACTCACAGCTGTAAAACGGTGTTGTTTATGCTACCATTCGAATAATCTTGAATGCTGGTATGCTTTGTTTATGCAATAATGAGAACTCAGATATGGCGCTCATGAATTGCATTGGGGTAGGTGTCCCACCTCGATTGCTACACCGATAAGAAACTTTATTAACATGTCTTAATTACGGTGTCATAAACACTGGGGAAGGCTTGCAGCCGAAACACGTTTGTTCGAGCATGGAGAAAATAAAGAAGTCTGCTTAATGCCCCCCATGAGTGCGGTTATTCTTCTAAAATACGAGGAATTTGAGTGTTTTATATATATATATATATATATATATATATATATATATATATATATATTAAATTTATTGAGGCTATCAATGATAACCCCCTTAACCTCAGATTCACTGCGACACTCAGTCAGGATACAGTTACCTTTTTAGATGCTGAACTCTACACCAAGGGGTGTCGTTTGGAATCTAGGGTTTATAGGAAAAAGACAGCTGGCAACAGCATTTTACATGCTGCTAGCGCTCACCCGGTCCATCTTATTTCCAGTATCCCATATGGGGAAATGCTGCGGTTAAGACGCATATGCAGCAACCCCGTGGAGCTGAAGCAGGCACAAAATGAGAGCAGGGAGAGATTCCTTGAAAGAGGATACTCCAAAACATTGATCGACAAAGCTGTGCAAAAATCCATGATAATGAGTAGAGAGGAGCTCCTTATCAGGAAAGCGGACAGGGAGCCTACCAGGCAAGATATATCTAAACCTGATAAAGTTGAGCCTGAATGCTTCAGATTAATAACAGGATTTACTAGACAACACTATCAGATAAGAAAGATAGTGAATAAACACTGGCCCATTGTGCTGAGGGATAATGTGATAGGCAAAAGTCTGCCAAAGTCTATTTCTTTAACCTACAGTAAAGCCCCCTCTTTAAGGGATCACATTGTCAAAACTAACCCTGATCCCTTTACCAAAACAGAATGGTGACAAAGAAATAAAGGGTTCTATAACTGTAAAATCTGTAAAGCATGTACTCACGGTGAAAACACCAAAACATTTAAGGATGGGTTCACAGGGAAAGAACATTTGATAACCCAAGTACTAACATGCAAGACAGAATACGCAATATATGTTTTGCGCTGTCCTTGCGGTTTGCAGTATGTGGGCAGCACCAGGAATGCTGTCCATAAACGCATTTTACAACATCTGCGAGCAATAACTAATATGGACAGCACATATCCAGTAGCGCGCCATTTCAAGGACCATCACCAAAGTAACAACAGTGGTCTTAGATACTGGGTTATCGATTCGGTCATCAATACTAAAAGAGGTGGAGACAGGGAAACCAGGCTTAGAAAGCTGGAAACGAAATATATCCTCCTGCTCAATACCAAGGTGCCCCATGGATTGAACGTGACAGAAGACCTCCACACTTGCTTGCTCTAGTAAACTTAATTTTTCAGGAGGGTGTGCTCTCCCCCCCGAGGATAATGTCCATGGCAATCACCCGGCTGGGAGAAGGCTGGGACAGATCCCGAGGGGGCTGCGAGCATACACAAATCATAATGATATTTACTGTAAAAAATATGCTGCTATGAGAACATGTAATGTTTTTGTTATTACTTTTCACTGTGCACTGTTTTTACAACCGGGTTAAAAATCAACAAGATGAAACGAAGTGTAAGGATTTTTTAACATAAGGTTGTTTATTATTATTTTTTTGAAATTTTGGTTTTGGGTTTTAGGTCCCTTTTGGACCTGAATTATTATTTTCACTTGTTCCATTACAATTGATATTGAGACATGGTAACTATGGCACCCATGTAGGAGTCCACATCACAGATTCGTGTGACTTATGTTAAAAGTGATACCATTCTTTTCCGTCTATGATTAGAAGTTGCAATGCAATATTGCTAAATGATAATAGGAACTGAAAAAGTAACTCTCCTCCTCAATAGAAATCCATATATTTGTAAATATATACTGTTTACAAGTGAAACAGATTAGGACCGAGGAATACTGTAATATGCGTATTTGCACTAACATTGCTAATTTTGCACATTTTGTCGAAATCAGGCACTTTAAAGCACAATTTGCACTTTGAAAAGTCAGCACATAGCACTTTATATGGATTTAGCCATCAATCCGAGGTTCCTAAATTGAGAATAGAAATCAGAATCTATGTTTACAAATGTTAAGGGACATGTGGTAGGAGATGTACATACTTGTAAATAAGGCTTTTAATAGACGGATTTGTACAATAGACATGTGTATTTTACTAGGATATTCTTTTTTAAGGAATTCTATTTATAATTCAAGTCACACTTAATATTGAATCTGTATAAAATATTGCAAATATGGATTTGTTATAAATGTATTTTACATCTATTTAGAAAATTGAAGTACAAATATAGTTGGGGACATTACATAGTATATCTTCTATGTCTACTAGTAAGTTTGCACAGGTGATATGAGTTGACCACTTGCTTTCACTTTAAAAGGTGTACCTTGCATAGAAAACGCTGTCATGTGATCAAGGCTCCGCTGAGCCGAAACGTCGGTGACTCTTTCTGCCAAATAAAGATCTTTGATGCACCTCGAGGTCCGTGTCCGGAGTCTGCTTGCTGGCTGTGCGAGCTGCGTGAGCTAGGAGACAAACGGTGTGCAGGATATATATATATATACGCATATACACACACACATATTACCTACTGATGGTCACCAGTAGGTAGTTATAGCTAGGACCTTGTTTCTACTCAAAAAGCGTTTTTTCTTTTGCAAATATCTTTGGCGTCATTTGACGAATGTTTGCGAAAGTTTCAAAACTAATTAACGGTCAGGTCAGCTCCTGTGTTGAAAGTTTCGGGGTGAATCGCCAAGCAGGGGCTGAGAAAAAGGGGGGGTCCCGAAATACGTTTTCTCCATGTTAATTTCCATAGGAAACTTTAGACACAGCTACAGCCCGTTCTGCTGAAAGGAATTACACCAAATTTGGCAAAAAGGTAACACTTGATCCAAAAAACAATGGTAAGAAAACAAGAAAAGGGGGCAGGCTAGAAACACCTTGATACCCTAGGCCTGATCAGGGGGTCCCAAAGGGACCCCTTGGGTCAAAAAAAGCCTTTTTAATCAAAACAATTAAGCAGGGGTCACATTGGGTGTGCAAATCCTGCAGGGCATTTTTAAATTAATGATCCGTGGTCTCCCACGCTTTGTTTTCTTTAAGCCCCCAGGTGGACCAGGTCCTGGGGGCAAGCATGAAAATACATGTAGAGGCCTGCGCGGGCCCCCACAGCCCCAGGGACTGCCACCTTCCCAGGGCTATGTTCTCTAAATGCAGAGGGCCACGCAGGCCCCCCTCAGCCCTGGGGACCACCACCCGTGGCTTTATTCTTTTTGAAAATGTGTGGGGGCTCCTGCCCCCCTCACTCAGCCCCGGGGACTGTCACCTCCCCGGGGATTATATTCCTTAAATGCGGGGGCCACGTGGCCCCAACCCCAGCTCTGGGGACTGCCACCCCCCGGAGCTATCTTTAAAAATTAAGTGTGGGGGGGCTCAATCCCCCCCACACAGCACTAGGGACCACCACCTTACCAGGGCACAAATTCAGTAAATGCGGGGGACCATTGCAGACCCCTGGCCCTTGGGACCACCACCTCTCCGGGGCTACACAGAAGATGGGAGGGGGGCGGCACGGCCACTCTCCAGGAGCCCTCCATGGCCCAGGGGACTGACACCCACCAGGGCCAGCTCTAGCAATGCCCCAGGGCACCCACCCCAGGACATTGCAGCTATGGCATGGTGGGAGCACTGTTCCCTACGTGCCATTGCAAGCCCCGCTTTGCTTTCTATGTAATCAGTGAATTAATTTGAGATGTCATTCATCAGTGATGTCACTGAACATGTCATGAGTGATCTAATATATGAGGTCATAGGCAGTGCATTGTGGGGGCACAAATTTTAGTTACCTCAGTTAACTATAACTGCTGAATGTTGTACAAGTGAAATGTCAGACTGACTATAACATCCCTCTAACCTTTCTTTTTCTCTGTGAATATCAACGTTTTTTAAATGCTAATTTCTAATGATAATGTCCCTGATATGAAGAAGCAATCATTAGCCCACCATGAGACCAGCAGGGCAGACAAGGTACGGACCACAGAAACACTCCTTTTTTAAATTCAAAATAGTGCTTTATTGTATTCACGGCACATCACATCGTGTTGCACAAGGCAATGCCTGCCATGACGCGTTTCGTCCATAAGACACACAGTCTTAGAGAAGAGAGAGAAAGAGAGAGAGAAAGAGGGAGAGCCGGAGGGGTAGCTAGATAGATATAGATACAGATATTAAAGCTCCACAGGTTGCCCTTGCTTAAGCAGCACTATGCACAGTTATAAAGCTTCAAGCCTTATTTGTGGTATGGAAAGCGTCCTGTCTGCCAATGTCGTTTGGCAGCTGCTTTGTCCCTTTGCACCGACGCGTTTCAATGGCAGTTCCTTCTTCAAAAGTTTGATGACTGCAGTTCTGGTTTCCGTTCCACAGTAATTAATGCTGAATTCCACGCCCACTGATGGGTTCCTCCTTTGAGTGTGGGGCATTATCGGAACTGAGGTTTCTGAAAATATGTGGCTTCAAATAGCCGCAATTATTGCTTGCAGAGGCTCATCTGAGAGCTTTTTAATCTTGTATTGGACAGAAGTAAGTGCTGCTATTTGAAGTCAGAAATTTTCGGAAACCTCAGTTCCCATAATGCCCCACATTCATAGGAGGAGCCCATCAGGGGGCGTGAAATTCTGCATTAACTACTGTGTAAAGGAGACTGGAACTGCCGTCACCAAACCTTTGAAGAAGTAGGAACTGCCTTTGAAATGCGTCAGTGCAAGGGGATGGAGATGATGTCAGACAGGATGCTTTCCATACCTCAAAAAAAGGCTTGAAGCTTTATATCTGTGCAGAGTGTTGCTTAAGCAAGGGCAACCTGTGGAGCTTTAATAGATACATATATATATATACATATATAGATAGATATGTTTAATTCATTTTCTTAACTAGTGGCGGTCACCACTGGGCAGTTATAGTTAGGACCACATTTCCTTACATAAAATAGTTTTTGGTATCTTTATAACTTTGGCGCAGTTTAACAAATCTTCACAGAACTTTAAAAAAAAGGTCTCATCTACCTCAGCTCCTTCTGGAAGTTTCTGGGTGATCTGTCAAGTGGGGGTCAAGAAAAATGGGGTCCCAAAACACATTTTCTCTCTTAGTTTTTCCATAGGAAACAGTGAATTTACACCACATTTGGCAGAAAGCTAGATCTGAGTCCAGAAAGAATGCGTTTTGTAATTTGGTGTAAATCCATTTAGTAGTCCTTGAGCAATTAGGGCTTAAAAAGTTTGCATATTGCATGCAGTAGAGGATCTACAGAGTCAAGAGATTTCCTGAGGAGATTTGATTGGCTGCCACCACATCAACAGTGACGTGGTGACAAACATCCTAGAGCGCGGAACTCAGTCCTAAGTCCTAAAAAAAAGTTACAAAAAATATAAGGGGGCATGGCAGGGATATTCTGCCCCCCTCACACCTGGTTAGAGGGTCCAAGAGTGACCCCCTTGGGTAACAAAACTCCTACTTGTGAAAGAGGGAAGGAAGCTCCAGCCTTGCAGGAGATGCAGGTCCTGGAAGGGACTTCTGTATTTTACCCAGGTGTAGAGTCTTTTCAACAGAGAATCACTAAGCAAGTGCACCGAAGGTCTTAAGGTACTGCCAGATAGAGCAGTGCGTTCTTAGTCATTTACTCCAGACATAGCACCCAGGCTCTTGCAGCAGTGTGTCTGTGTGGTGGACCCAACTAAAGTAGCAATAAGCACCTGCTGGTGGTCTGTGTGCTCAACAAGTTGACTGTGTGATAGAAGCACTTTCAAGTGCGTCTTTTGGTGGGGCCAGCCTGGAAGATTAGGTGATTCAAGACTTCAGCTGGGGGGGCTTAGTGAAGAATTGATGTTGTCGCCTTGAGGCACAGTTGACAAAAATAATGCCTGGCATCTACTGTGCCATAGAATCATCATCTCTAAAATAAGAGGAGCCAAGTATTTAACAGTGTTACAGTGAGCTGTCTCATGACTCAAATACTAGTGGCATGCCACGATTTTCAGCACCCTACCTGGAAGAGGACCCACCTCAGAAGGTGCCTCTCAAGCTGCAACCCCTGAGCAACATGCTGCCACTCTGCTGAGTGCTGCCTATCAGCTACTGTTGCTGGTGTGATCTCCCATCCACAAGAGGGCCGATGGTAATAGACTGAACAGGCCTAGACCCAAAAGACTAGGGGTCCCATTACGATGGCGGGCAGACCGTAACTGTGAACGGGCCCGACTGCTGGAGGTGCGGCAGTCCCGTTTTGCCCATTAGGATGCGGCTGCCACCCTGGCAGTCGCATTCCGCACATTTAACATTGTGGTGGGCAGTACTTTAAGCAGCACCTGCCACAAGGTTAAATGTGCATGTTGTGCATTGGCATGCATATCGTGACAGGCCCCATGTTGTCCCTGCTACCTTGTGCATTCCAATGTAGGGGGGTACCATAGGTACCCCCCAAGTGAGGCCCCCACATCCCGGGGGCCCGCAACTGGCCCCCAAAGCAATACCCGCATGCCTTTCCATGGCAGCATTGCCGCCATGGAATGGCCTTCTCCGCCAGGCATCCTGATATGGATGGCGGTACCATATAAGGCCCAAGTGCCACCCGGCAGGCAATCAGAACAATTTCCTGCCAGCGGACATGCGGCTGACAGTCTTTCCATCCACCGCTGTAACCCCCACCATTGTAATATGGCGGGGGGTAAATGGAGGGTGAGCGGGGAATGATGTCGGGCAAATCGCTACCAGCGGTCCGGCGGTGGCGATTTGCCTGACATCATAAAGGACCCCTAAGTGTTAAGATTAGATCACAGGGGTTGATTACGAACCACACCGCATCAACCGACATAGAATGTCAAACCTGAGGGGAGAAGCCCAGAGACAAGAGGACCCTTAAGGGGCAGATGGATAACTAGTCAGCTGAGGTCCCTAGAGCAAAAAGACTTGCACCTTTGAACTGGGTATTTATGCATTATTGATTGTATAGTGGAATTCTATGTTTTCTGTGTAATAAAGTACTTGTCTTTTCTACAAAGTGAAGCACTGTGCTGGACATTGCTCTCATTGCATTGGTGGGGATTTGGTATTGATTCTTGAGCCTGTGTAACACCCCCACTAACCTCCCTGGGTAGACTGCTTGCCCTCCCTAAAGTTGAGTCATTTGCGGAAAGGGTGGTACTTAGCCCAGTTTGCAGAGCCGTAGTAGAGCACACCTGAGACTGCAGTGGTAAAAAGGTCTCCCTCGAGCCCTACAGTTGTTTCCCAGTAACTCCTACCTGCCCCATGCCCTCCTGAATTGGGTCTGACTGTTAGTGTCTTCCTCCGTCTTATTTGCAATACTGGTTTGTAATAGTCATAAATAAAGATGGCCATAGCCTTTTTAAAAAAAAAAAAAAAACTTCTCCATAAAATTCCTATTGTGTTATGAATAGTAAGAAACATGTTTTCCTAGAACTTGGATTCAATCCTGAGTCTAATGTACCTTTTCCTTGAAAATATTCTATATATTTGGAAAAGGTAATTAGCCATTATGGCATTTCACCTAAGTGAAGTTTCATCATACTGATTTTTTCAGGCAGTCTTTCTTCATGTTGAAACTCACCATAATGACAAAATACCATGGACACACAGGACGCAAAACCTGCCTAAAGATAATCCACAGCTTGTTGTCAAGTACATACCTAAAAGTCAGTCCAACAGAATTCCTCCTATCTGCCAAAAGTTCAAAACACTTGTTGTTAAGTACATACTTGAAATTCAGTCCCAAAAAAATCCTCTATCTGCCAACATTACCAAACAAGCAAAGATTACTGCATGGCTATGCCAAGTAAATCTAGACGGCTTCAAAACCCAGGTGATGAACACTTCCAGTAGAAAACTAAGACCATATGGTATCAGCTCTCCCTCCTCAAAAGATTGGATTTTCAGGAATTTGATGGCTTGCAGACACTCATATCACATTGTTCCTATCTTCACTACTCCATCTAACCCAATCCGAGTGCATCCAGTTACTCAAACTGTCACTTACAATGAAGCTAGAAGGACCTACGAAATGCCACCGAGAGCCATGTCTAGAGTCAAGTTGAGCCATTAAAAAGCCTTGGCATTTAAAACCATACAGGAGACTGTCTGGCATGGGGGAGTAGCATGGCAGCAGTGCCAGAAGTCTGAGGTGGGAGAGGAGCAGCCCATGCTCTCAGCCCCCAGAGGGATGTGTCAGGAAGCTGATTCGATTCATGTTCCTTAGTTCACTACACCCTGTGATCGTTGGAAGTTTCCTCTACAAAAGTAAAATGTGAACGCCATACGTGGGGATACAAGCTCAGCTCCGGAGAGGTCCCAGCTGATGATATCTGTATGGGGCATCGCTGCTGTGAAGCAATTTGCTCTTCAAGTGGAGGGGACTGAATTGAAAGATAGTTATGTCCCTGCATTATAGGGAAACGAAGAACACTGGTCTACTGGCTCCCCTCTGCATTTTTTTTACCAAATGTGAGCATTGAGTAGAAAGGCACCTCCGATGGCACACCAGTTTAAGCATTGCTCCACAACAGTAGTTAGCATTGAGAAAAGAGGGAACATAACAGGAAAAGATGGGACTCAGGATCCAATAGCAATTAAATACAATTAACTGCAAATGTATGCTGCTAACAAGAATTATTGGGCACAGTGACCCGAGAGCCGCAAGATGACTCCCCATAACACCATTGGAGACTCACCATGCAAGGCCCTGACATCAAACACCAGGGCCTACTGGTCAGAAGTGAAGGAACAAACCCAGCTCCATTATCCACGAGTATCTTAGGACATTTACATCTGTTGGGGCATCTACCAGAAGGTAACCTACCTACAAATGTTCCCACAAACATCCTGGTGAATCCTTCTGGGGTAGCACAAGCATCACTCGGGCAAAAGGGGGCCTATGTCTATGAGGGGTAATCCAAAATCAAAAGAACCAATCAGTAAATGCTTTTGCTCTGCATCTCCCCCACTAAATGAACAACAAAAACGCCTCCACCACACAACAAGGCAACTGCCTTCACAAGAGAGGGCCTGAAAAGCGAACTCATTGAATTCCTGTTGAGCCTGATGAGATCACTGACATACAGACTCACTTCCCCCAGAGAGGAAATGCAGGGCTGGCTAAGCAAACTGAAGAGCAAAAAGCAATCCCTGGACCTCAGAATTGAGTTGTTGGAAGGCCACATCACCCTAGGAAGCAATGGTTCATCTGCGACACACAATACCAACACCTCAGAAACCCACATTGAGGCTCTGCAAGAAAAAAATGTGAAGACCTGGAAAATAGATCTAGGAGGAAGAACATCGGTGTGCTCAATCTTAAAGAGGGGAAGGAGGGAGAAAATCTCTATGGATGCCTTGAAAGCCGGTTTTAATTTGTGCTGCAGGCTGACTCCACAATAAAAATAAAAATCATTAGAGCGCAGAATTGGAAGGTGGTCTAATGAACTGGATTACTGCCCAGAGAATTAATAGCTAAAGAAGGAGGCCAAATGAAAAAAGAAGCCATCACCACTGAGGGACAGAAAAAGGTTCCACACCACTTTCAAGAAAAAGGAACGAAACCGCTTTCAAGACAGCAAGATGCAGCTGTATCAAGACATCCACACTATCACTTTACAGCAGCAAAGTGGACTCTGTCCATTCGTCCAAAAGCTTATCAAGCAATAGGTCAAATAAAGGTAGACCAACCCAACAGGTATACAATATCAATGGAAAGAGAAACAATAGACAATAAATGATGTAGCAAGGGCCTGCCTCCAACTTCCACAAAGTGGTGATGCCTCAAGTTACCAGAAGGGAGAGAATAGAACAACAAACACAAAGGAAGAGAATGCATAAAGAAACTCAGTCAGAGGATCTGCACCAAAGTCACGCAGAGACAGGTCAATGAGAAAGAAAGCAGACAGGACTGGCCACACCTAAGGATGACAGAAGAGATCCACTGGAAATGATCGACAGCGTGCTGCCCCAGGAGGGTCCATTAACGTTTTGTGAGAAAATAGATCATTAGTTAGGGTGGATGGAAATCTCCAAAAATAATAATATTCCTATTCTTGGTAGGTCATGTAAAGGTTTCAGTAATTTAAAACTGAGCTTAACCCCTGGCAGTTATGACAGAGAAGAGAAAGGCTTACCTTAAGAAAATATGTAAAGCATTTAGAAGTACCAAAAGAGTTACAACGTTGAAAACACAGCACAATAAAAATCCCACCCCAATTTATAAAAATAGAGATTATTTTCATTAACAAAATGACACCCAAAAAACAAAAATCTGAAAAGGGGGACGAAGATATTAGTTATAAAAGTTTTAAATAAAAATAGTGCCTCAAAGCTCCAACTACAGGAACTGGCCATGCTAGATCCGGACATGGGTAAGGGTTAAGGCCAACTCCAATGGAGCACGGGTCAGATATAGAGTTCAGGTTTGTCCCGATATTGGCGTATGGGTTACTCTGTCAAAATGGTAGTGGATATTCCGTCCGCTGAAATAGAAATCCCATTGGAAATAATAAGATATTTATTTCGACGGATGGGATATCCATCACCTTATGATAGAGTAATATGTCCCTCAAGATCAAAATCAGGCCTTCAGTTTCTGAAAATGGAAGCCAATATCTTCAGCAGAGTAAGGCAGCAGGCTGTGGTTGAGATTATTCCACAATGCCAGATAGCCATTGGATGATGTTCTGGTGAAGCAGTTGACTTTTGGGGAGTAAAGTCCAAAGCAGGATAAATGCAACATTTGCACAATGGAGGGTCCCCTGCGTGTCAAATACTTTTGGCCCCTTCACCAGGTGAAGATTTCTACCTTTGCACTCCGTCACTTTTGGAGCTCAAATTATTCTTGCTAGACAAGGCAGTATGCTGTTGCAGAACAGGGTTCCACAAGGCTGTATACCTACTCCGTAACGTCCCACTGAAACAGATTTACTGCTGCGAAAATGTCCGAGGGGAACAACCTGAATCTTTGGCCCACCCGCAACACATCTTTGTCAAATCTGACCTGGCAGGTTTGTCCTGGTCTTCTGTAAATTCTCCAGGCAAAATCCTTGTAAAGGTTTCTAAGTCCCAGGTTTTAAGGCTAAGTAGGAGTAGTGTACTCTGACACTTATCTAAGGCCTCATGACCTGAGGAACACCATTTACGGTCTGCGCTCATTCCAGTAAAAACCACCTACAGGTTTCATAGCAGGCCTAGTTAGATCTGGTCAGCTGGGATCATCAGGAATGTTGGCTTCCCACAGCTTGTGTGTCCCTGTAGCTTAAAAGGAGTCAGTCAATTGATCCTTGGAGTCCACTTATCAGTCCTGGGTACAAGTCGGAGCAGGTTCAGCCATTAGGGTTCTCCTCACCGGTCATAAAAGCAGGTGCAGTCCTTCTTCAGTCTTTCAGAGGTCTAAGGTTGGTCTGAAGAGTGTACTGGGGTGCCACCTTTATGCCCAATGACAGGCTGTGGGTGGGGGATTCTCCTGGCCACTCCCTAACCACTTGAGCAAACGTTCTCTGGAGTGACCATACCCACTTTAGCAGCACTTCCTGTGGGTTTTTTCTGTAAACTATCACACAATGCCCCTCTCAACATTTCTTCCCTTATGCATCACACCTTGTGCCCACCTAAAAGTGTGGCTATGATAATAGGCAAACCCTCCCTTGTAGTCAATCAAAATTTGTTCTGGCTGCAGTCCGTCTCCCACTGGGATTTGTTCCTGTCTGGCTAACAGGTTATAGAGGGAGAGCGACTAGGTGTGAGCTACAGCTGCCTGTGACAAGATAGTGACTATTTGAAGTTCATTAAATTCCTGGACACAGACAGACATCCTGTCAAGGGTAGATCAGCCCCCCTCAATTTGTCTCAGCTCTTGAAGCTACTTCATACCTAATCAAAGACCCAGTCAGCTTCTCGGTGTCTGTAAATTCTGGCAGAAAGGCACATTTGACTCAGGCAAGAAAATTACAACTTTCTAAAAGTGTCATTTTCAAAATAGTTGTAAATCTGACTTGACAATTAAGTTGGATTTTAAATTACTATTAAAATGAGCCCTTGAATAATTTTGTTTGAAACTGAAGCTAGGCATTTTAAGGTGTTAAAAAGTAACCCAGTGCTTTCCCTTGGGAGAGCCTGACTTGTTACAGTGAAAAGCAACTTAGGAGGTTTTTCACTGCCAGGACGTGTAGAACACAAAATATACATGTCCTACTTTTTAAATACCATGCACCCTACCCCATGGGTGTTTAGGGCCTTCCTCAGGGGTGGCTTATGAGTATTAAAAAGAACTTCTTAGCTCTGACAAAATGTTTACTTTTTATGAAGAAATTGGAGCGTTGTCAGGTCCCCAAACAAGACGCCTTCAATGCCGTTGAGCATCAAAAAAGTTGGATTAACTAATTGGAGTGTATTCTACCACTTCTTGCCAGGTCAAATTTGCAGTTTTAAAACTGCCTACGCAGACTGCAGAGTAGGCCTGGAGACATGCTTTGCATTGTCATTTAGTGGTGGCAGAATATGTGTTGTATTCCACTAGTGACATTTAACTTCCAGGCCAAGGGGTTCACTATTGTTCCATATACTAGGGATATACAGGTAGGGTCAATATAGCAATCAGGTGTATATCAACTTGACATGCTTTTAAGGGTCAAAACACCTACACTGGGTGCCAACAAAGCAGTGTCCCAGTGTGCAGAATCCAAAAACCAGCAAAATAAATGATCAAAAGGTAGAGGTGACCACACAAAAAGGGCTAAGCAGAGGCTTTTTCCTACCCTCATTGTGTCCCAACAAGTACCAATGTACAAGTAGATACTACACTTATTGAAAGACTTAACCTAACTTCCATAAGTGGGAAATGAAGATCTCGGCAATTGGAGGTGGGCAGGAGGAAGGGGAGACAACACAATTCTCTTCCTTGGTCTAATGAGCCTCGGAGGTCTCAAAGACCACATCCACAGGACACCAAAAATTTGAGAGCTAGGGCTAACTGTCTAGATACACCTTATGGTAAGTCTAGCAACAGTAATCCAGGCCCAGTCGACCAGATCTATAGGTACTTCATTCATTTTGTTATGGGGGAGGAAGGGAAGTTACTCAGCTCAACTTATCTACAAAACTACAGGTGGTGGGGAAGACATCTTGGAGTGCACATCATGACTCTCACAATTCAAAGTATTCTCAATGTTAAAGGCCTCATTGCACTGAATAAAAGGCACAGTGTTGTAGCTAGACCTTTTGCTGTCACTTTCAGTCCCTTTGTTTCCCGCCCCGTGACGGCTGCAGGTAAGTCATGCCCCCCCTTTCTATGCTATTGAAAAGGCTTAAGTTATGGCATTACTTGTCACAACAAGATCCAGACAAAATGCATCTGCAGGAAACCTACTTGCTTCACACTGATTATGTTTACATGTTGCATAAACACTGCTTGAGACAATTTTGGGTCTCGGCTACCACGAAGAGGTGCGGGTCAAAATTCTTCTTAATCATATTATTTACAGAGGTCACTACTTGAAATTACACCCAAAATTGAATGCCAAAACGGTCATGCTACTCAAAATATATGCTCCTAATTCAATACAAGGAATATTCCTTATGCAAAACACTCAAGCAACTCATGCAGGAGCTGCAAGATGAGACAATCATTGGTGAAGATCTCAACACAGTCTGGGACCCCCAGCTGGATGTATCGGTAGCGGCTCAGGGGGGTGCACTTGTAGTCAGCAGGGGCACCCACAAGAACTTCAAAGATTGAAAACTGGTGTATACCTGGAGAGCACTATACCCTGACAACACAAGACTATACATTTTGCTTACATGTCCATAGGGCATTTTCATAAATAAGCTGCCTCTTTGTTACCCAAGGGCTGGTAGATACTTTGAGATTTTTTTCACTAACCATGCACATATTCAAATTGAATCAGCTACCACCAAGCGCTGCCCACTAGCGGTTGTTGACACCTCCAGGTTATTTCGAAACCAGGAAAATAGCTGAAATGGCATAGGCTATTAAAAAATATTTTGAGCTCAACAACCCGAAAGATACTTCGTCATACACCTATTGGGATGCTTTTAGAGTGGTAGCCAGGAGAGAAGAAATAAAACTCTCAGCAAAGATAAAGCAATTAGAAGCTCTACACGAAATGCACCCAAATAGACATAATGAACCTCAGTAAAATGGCAGAGGCCAACTCAACCTTATTTGAACCAACAAAGTAGATCTTCCTAACACTAGGGAAGATATCTCATGAGAAAAGTACTTCAGTGGCGACATACCTAACCAACAGATTGTGAGTGCAGAGAGCAAACACCTACATAGCTAAGATAAGACACCCTAGCAGCCACTGGGCTGCTAGTGAAGCAAATAAAAGGGCCGTCTTCATGGACGTTTATCAGTCAGTGAACACGAAGGGTACAGAGGACATCTCAGAAATTCAGACATGCTTTGATACTACCGAAATACTGCACATCTCCCAAACTTTGAGATTTGGTTAGTCCCATTTAGACAAGGGGGTAGTACAAGCAACGAAAGAGATGTCGCCAATATTTGGACCAACAGGGACCAATGATGAAGTAGATGTCCCTCTGATTCTGAAGCCAGAAACGTACCCTAATAAATATGGCTCATATAAATACATTGCTTTGCTCAAGAGGGATGTGAAGATTTTTACTAAAATTCTTACAAATAGATCAGATGCATTGATACACTTCCAAGTAGACACAGTGCAAGTAAGTTATGTAAAAGAATGGCAGGGCACTGACAATATATAGCGAATAGCCAATCCTATAGACAAAGTGACACAGAAAATTATCCCAGCTATTATGCTGTGTCGGGACAGCATAATGATGTTTGATAGGGTTGTGGCTATTGGGGTACCTTTAACACAGTTTAGCTTACAAAGAAAATCAAAACGGGCTGCCTCTTATCACACCTACTTTTTGCATTGACAGGAGAGCCCCATATGCAAAAAATCTTGGTCAACCTATCCATCAAAGGTATCCCATTTGGCTTGGAAGAACACAAGATATGTTAACACTAACAGAACCCATGTGTTTGATTCAGGCCTTCCTGGAAGAACTTGACTTTTTTTGTAGGCCTGGGAAGATCTCCTCAAAGTGCAGAAAAACTCGGAGTTCCATGAGTGGCGAAGACCAGTACATCCAGCTGTTTGCGCTTATTTTTAGCACCAGGAGTTCCTCTCACAAGGGGGCACAGCTACTTTCTGCCGCATGAGTAGATTCTCCACTCGAGTGGCAGCTTCCACAATGCAAGCAGCAGCTTTCTCAACATGAATGGTAGTGACCTGCCGCTACTGCCCGCGTTCAGAAAATTCACCGGGAGGTGGTCCAGTACATGATTTCTCTCTCTTGAGCTCGCCAACTTAGCGTTGGTGAGACTTGCGAGAAAAAAAACTCCACTCCGCATTGCTTTGCTGAGTTTTTTGGAACTCCATATGGAGCACAGTGTGGGCAACACTCTGCGTAGTCAGCTGGAGGAGCGGAATTCTTCAGATCCATAATTTTTTCCACTATTTATAATATGTAACAATGTGTAATTTTCATAATACATCTGACACTGTAATGGATCTTGCTATCTTAGTCCTAAGACTATAGTCTCATTTCCTACCTCTGGCACTGCATCTGCATAAATCAAATATGATCTTATATTTCAGTAGGCCATCACTGATGTGTGTAAATATGAGAATTACTACTTATGCTCAGGATGTGAACATGATTATGTGGCGTTCAGTACAAGAACAGAATCAGAATGGGCTCTGAGTTTCTGGCCGCATACCATGGACCTGCAACAAACACCTTTCTCAATGATTTTTATATGGGGACACAGGAGCAGTGGTGGATGAATTGATGCGCATGGTTAATAGATGGTGGCATGACAGACTGTGGAGCAAAACGGTAAATCTTAGAGTATTGTCATAAAATAAGATTTGTCACAACAACTTGGCAAGTAAATGTATAAACGTTTGCAACAGAGACAGTGACCTTCTCCTTGCGGGATTCGGTGGGTCTATTGCGAGGAGGCAAGATGGCGGACGCTTAGAAGGCCGTCAGCAGCCCTAGTGAGCCTCGGTGAGTCTCTTGGTGATATGAAACCCCTGTAAGGACAGCTGAATTTAACAGAACCACTCAACCATCAAGTTAAATATTTTTCCCCTCTATGTTGAAATCACGGCGCCCAGCAACGGAGTCTGGGCGGCCTGGACCAAAGTTGGATTGCGGATACTTAGACGCGCCGCAGATAAATACGTGAACCAGATGGTGCAGAAGTTAGGAAGCGGTGTAAAAATGGCCCGAATGTAGCAGCGAACACCACCACGTCCAAATCCGTTGGAAATTGAAAACTGCGAGGCGAGATACCAGCAGACCTCAATGTGCTAGACCAGTCACCGGGACGCCTGCAGTAGAATCTCACGCCCAACCCGCCGGCAGTGAAGAGAGGAAGAGGTGGAGCAACAGGAAAAAATCGCCCAGCCGGCCCGTCAATGGCTGAGTTACAGGAGCCACAGACTGGAGGAGGAGCAGCAAGCGGTGAGAAGGGCATTGAGAAGGGCAGGCAGAACAAGGAGGTGAGTCGGGAAGAGACTCAGGACATTACTGATGCAGGGGCCAGAGGGGACATTCTCCTGAATCAAGGGCAGCGGGTGGAATGTGAGGCTCCCCCCTCCTGGATATCATTGTTAGAGGAGAGGGTAATGTGACAATGCCCGATAATGTGAAGCATCCCATGGCCGCAGCGGCAGCAGCGGATTGTGTATCACCGGCCCCCCCAGAGCCAAGCGTGAATGTGGGGGAGCAGGACGCGGCAGGTAAACAAAGTGGATGGCCATACTGACAATCCAGAAATACAGCAAATAGATGGAAATTAAACCCAGTCTCTTGTCTTAGCGCCTGAGAGGAATAATGCAATGATGGCAACAGATCTGTTAGCAGGGGACAAGAACAGGGCTGAACTGGATAAGGAGCCTAGTGACTGTTTCTTTTCCGTCTCAGAGGGGGCAGAGTGGTCAGATGACGGTCTGAGTATATCATCAGGGGCCAGTAATTTAGGAACAGATCCCGAAGAGATCGACCCAGTCCTCCCTATAACAGCGAAAAAATCCAACTTGCGCTCTGCTTCTCAAGGAGAAAGAACTTAAAATGGGACTATTCATCGGCAACTCCGCTGTCGGGCCACCTTTCTGGTATATCTCCCTCAGAAACTGGCGTGACTACCCCTACTCTGGAGGTAATTCATCAAGCTATCCTCTCCCATAGGGAAGAAACGCACCAAGACAGCCGGAAAGCGAAGGCTGCAATGAGGAATATGCAAGGAGTCGTCAGGAAGCTCTCTAAGGCATGCATAAATATAGGGGAGAGGGTGATGAACCTCGAGGAGAGAATTGTCAATACAGAAGCGGCAAGTGCAGTAACCCAGGTGGATGCTCAAGGGTCGCAAATCAAAGCTATCCAGTGGAAGCTGGAGGAATTTGAGAATAGACAAAGGAGGAACAACCTCAGGGTGATGGGTGTTCCGGAGGGGCTGGAAGGGTCCGACACCAGGGCATATATAATCGATATTTTTAAGTCTGCGTTCCCTGAGTTATCAGACTGGATTGGGCAGCAGAAATACAAAGAGCACATCACACCCCCTTTAAGCCACGAGCGCAAGCAAGAGAATGCGATAAACCGCAGGCGATTTTAGTGTTCTTTGGCAACTTCCTTCTGTGGCAGGCAATCTCAGACAAGGCAAGACCAGAAGCTAAGAGATTAAATGGGGGGATTTTGTTCTTTGTGCAGGCCGACTTCTGCCACTCAACAGTAGAAAGACGCTGGAGACTGAGGCAGCTCATAAAACCTTTCCAGGAGAAAAATATCCAGGTCTCTCTCATCAACACAGCGCAACTTAAGGTGATCCATGTGGGGCAGACTCAGTATTTTTCATCAGAGATAAAGGCAAAGGAATACCTGGACGCTTTGGACAAATAAAGTTAAATCTGGAGTAATTTAGAGAGACAAACGGAAAGAAATTGTATTTATTGCTGGGTATAAAGGGAGTAAGGGAAGATGGGGGGAATCAGAGAAAGCACATGGCTGTATAAAGAGTGGGTAAAATCTTTGATTTAATAGGAGTAAGGGGGTATTGTAATTTATTTTAGATTAGAAGGACCCTGGCGGCTAGCGCTGCGTACATCGCATGCACAGACCACGGTCTGATCGCTTCAATGGGGTGGCAGGAGAGCACGAGGTAAGGGAGGGATCGGGGGGAGAGGTGCAGAGGGTTTGTTGGGGGGATGGAGATGGTGGAGGGTGCACGGTGAGGGGAAGAAAATAAATACCTGGCAGGATTTTGTATTTTGGCCTAAGGTTTTCTATACAAACCAGATAAATGGTCTCAGTGATAAGGGTTGTGGCAATTCTTTAGAGGAAAATGGGGAAGCTTAGGGTTTGTACAGTTAACATTGGGGGTCTAAATGACTGGAGAAGGAGGCAATTTGTAAGGTCAAACCGGTTAGACTTGCTATGTTTACAGGAGACCCACATACCATGGGCAAAAAGGCATTTATTAAATATTTGAGGATTTGATCTGTTGGCATGTTCCTCCCAGACATCTACCATCAGAGGGGTTGCAATATTGGCTAAGTCAGTCCGGGGAGAGGAAAAACGCCAAATGATAGATGCCCTTGGGAGGTGGGCGGTGGTCGAACTTGGCTTAGGAATTACTTTCTGCACAATCTACGGGTCTAATCAGGCTGATCCTGATTTATTTGACCAGCTGAAAATAGAGTTGATGAATTGGCTGAGACCTTTGATAGTCTGCGGAGATGTTAATATTTCTGCTGATATTAGTAATAATACTGGGTATCTAAGCCGTAAACCAAAGGTATATCGAGCACTGAACTCATTAATCAATTCGCATGGGCTGGTAGATGTCTGGGGGAACAAGGAACCTAATAAACCAGGGTTCACATATTTTTCTTGCCCCTTTAAAAATTAAACCAAGCTGGAATATTTGTGGATTTCCATGACAGAAATTAGGAAAGCTAATATTGAGAAATTACTGAAAGTAGTATTGGACCACAATCCATTAATCCTATTGATATAGAAGCCATAAATAAAAGTCATTCAAGATGGACCTTCAAGAGGAGGTTATTAGCTAATCCTAAATTTATAGAATATATAATGAAGTGGACCCAAGGCTACTTTGATATGAATTGGTATAATGCATCCCGTAATATCGTTTGAGATACATTCAAGCAGCCCTTAGAGGGAAAACAAGTTAGCTTCTCCCCTAGGTTAAAAAAAGAGGCTTGGGGTGAAAATGAGAGATTTTTGGCTCATCTAGTAGCTACAGAGGAACGACATATGATAGATATCGGCCAGCAGAAAGAGGTCACTGAGATTCAGCAGAAGATTTTGACTATTAAATCAGAAATACATAAATGGATAGCCCAGAAATCTGCAGATGAATACCAGTCACATAGAGGTAAGCTATATGAGACAGGAGAGCAGGCGGGTAAACTTTTAGCACTTCGGATTAGGCAGGAAAGTACGAAGAACGTAATAACAAATATACAAGAGGGGGATCAGAATCATACAGAGCCAGACGATATACTTAAGGTTTATAAAGACTTCTATCAAAAACTATATAAAGAAGAGATTGGAATAGTTCCCGATAGTTTGGAGTTTGATGATACAGGTCTTCAGCTGGGTAGTCATACCAGAGCAGTACTTGAAGAAACAATTTCAATAGGGGAAGTTGTGGAAGCACTGCAAGATGAATCAGCAGGGAAGGCGGCTGGGCCCGACAGTATGAAGTATATAAATGTTTTCATAGCGAGATTGCCCCTATATTGCTCAATTTATTTAATGGCATAATGTTCTCTGGCGAAATTCCAGAATCCTGGAAGGAAACTAACATTGTAATATTTCACAAAAAAGGGAAACCCAAAGAGAATCCTGCATCTTATCGTCCAATATCCCTCATCAATAGAGACACTAAGATTTACGCAAAGGTTCTGGCGAAAATGTTGGGAGGGGTCAGTGGCCGTTTGGTGTCCCTGTGGCAGCATGGGTTTATCCCTGGCCGAGGGACAACGGACCATAGCTGTCCGGAGGGACAGATGGCCATGATCCTTCTTGACGCAGAAAAGGCCTTTGATCGTGTGACATGGAAGTATTTGTGGGGGATATTGGAGAGTAGGGACTTTGGCCTCAAAATAATGAGAGCTATTAAGGCCATGTATTCGGAGCCAAAGGCTAGAATCCAATTAATGGGAGGGAGCTTGGAAATAATTTTTATCTCCAGGGGGCTGTCCCTGTTCACCAATTCTATTCGCCCTTTACATCGATTCTGTTGATTCAGAGAATATTAAGAATTCAAGATATTAAGCCAATAGTGCGCAATGGGTTTGAGACCAAGCTTTTGTGGATGATCTATCCATAATCACCGCAGAGCCAGTCAGGGCTATAAGAGCTATTACGGAGATTTTGAGTGAATTTGGGCGGCGCTCTGGTTATCTGCTGAATGAAAGTAAGACCCAGATAGTCTGCACCAATAATATTATAATGAATGATGTAAGATGTATTGAAATGGCAGTCTATCTTGGGGTCAGGAAAAGCTCCACAACGGATACAATTATAAAAGGACAATTTTATCCCGGTGATAGCATCTATTGCAGCGGATTTAAAAAGAATAGATGCTCTGTGTTTGTCTTTAATAGGGAGAGCCAATGTACTTAAAATGACTATGCTTCCCATAATATTATATCTCTTCCACTCTATGCCGTTCATGATTGACAAGGGTCGATTAAAATCGATAGAGGTAACATTTATGAATTGTATATGGCAGAATGGGAAAATCAGGCGTGCCATGAAATATATGTCTCTGCCGCAGGAAAGAGGAGGATTGGTGATTCTTAATATCAGATTTTATCATTGGGCGTGTCTAGTAAGCCAGAAGGCAATTTTATTTGATTCTGCTAGCAGCCCGACTGACACCTCATCTGGTAGCCAGACGCTAACTTCCATTTATGAGTTAATGTTGGGCAGAGAAGCCTTGGGGCTTCTGCTGCGGAAAACTGATAGGCGGTATTACCAAAAAAATGCGTTATAAGATAATGGACAGTGCCTGGGAGGTATAGAAGCTGATCCAAAGAACGCTGGCTGTTCCAAGAATAAATTATTATACTCCCCTCTGGAATTCAAGCATATTCCCACAACTTAGCTATGATAGGTTGGGGAGATCTTGGGAGCAGCAAGGAGTTAGACAAATAGGAGATATACTTGAAGGGGACCAATTGATGGGCTTCAATTCCATCCACCAGAAATTAGGCAGCCACGCAAATCAAGGTTTCACATTTTTACAAATATGCATTACTCTTATGGGTATTAGGCCACAGATCTCTCCAGGGGGTAGAAATAATATGATTGAGTATTTATATGGTGGTGGAACTAAAATTTGAATGGTGTACTGTTCTTTAGTAACCAGACTACAAGATTATCTCGAAAAATTTGAGGCCTCATGGATGACTAAATAAAACAATCCGGATGTAGATTTATATAAAGCTCTGGAATTAGCAGGGAAATTGTTTCGCTCTACAAATCTAAGAGCCCAACACTATAAAACCCTCTTCAACCTTTATTTTGCACCAGTCAAATTATATTATTGGGGGAAGAGGGAGGATGATAAGTGTCCAAGGTGTTCGGAGGGGCCCGCTAATCTGGTACACATGTTCCATCAGTGTGATAAACTAGTTGTAATTCGTGGAAAGATCGAGAAGTTTTGGGAGGGGTTGCTAGGTACTATGATCAACCTATCCCCTAACCTAATGGTGATATGAATTGACAGTAATTTGTGCCTCACTACATAGGAGGAAGCCTTTCTTTTTATTTATGTGTGGCAGTCCTGCAGATATTGCTAGCGGCGGGCTGAAAGGATACTGTAGAACCTACCTTTCAGATGTGGCTCCTGGGGATCCATAATATCGAATACTCCTTATACACTCGGAGAGGAAAGAAGATGAGGGAGCTGGGGTTGAACATCTGGGCCCCCCTTAAGGGGTGGAGGGACTCTTGTTTTTAAACAGGGGAGAGGGTAGAAGATTATATATGGATGTGTATGGAGTGAGCCCCTCTCAAGCAACAGGTTGTTGATATTTTTTTTAATGGGTCCGCAAGTCTACATGATGTCTTTTATCTGGTCTCTTACTCTGATTTTTACTCATATTAATTAACTGCTTCTCAATCAATGATAGAATGCCACAATCTATTCATTTAGATGGTTTCTCACATTTTATAAATCTGTGTATACTGGATTTTAACAGATTGAAGTATGAAAAGTATATATTGTTGTTGTACCAGGTATTTAATAAAAATTTAAAAGGGAAAAAAAGAGACAGTGACCTTCTCAGAGGTACCTGGGACACAGGTGAGAATACAGAAAGCACTGGCGCCCAAAAGCAAGCAGAAGACACACCAGTGTACAGGGCCAGGATTATAAAAATGAGGCAGATGCTCAGAGCTATTTGGCAGGTAGATGAAGTCTGCAGTAGTGAGAATAAGCTAGATGTACCCGTTCTTCTGCTGTAATCTTTAATATCTTTAGGCAGTTTTAATCTGGCTCTTGATATTAAACTTGCCTTTAGACATGAACATAAGCATCATGCCAGCCTTCAAATATAAACAAGTATAAGCTTACCCTTCGGGGATTCGACAATAAAATATTAAAATACTGTGTCCCAAAATCGGAATAATTGAATCCAAAGAAAACACAATATATCCTTGGTTGAACGGCTTCTCAGCCAAATCAGTTTGCTAAAATAATTCATATTCCCACTAAATGTGCATACATTGCAGAGTTCTAGCACACTTTTTTGAGTGGTGCATAAAATAATTATGTTTATCAAAAATTGACTAGGACACTTGTAACTACGTTACAAAAGGTTCTCTAGATAACCCTCATAAACGCTATGTATCGTGCTGTGCGATTTATATTTGTTCTCCGCCCCACATAGACGTTGTGGCATTTATCATTGGGTGATCTAGTGTGCTACATGCCAACCTCAACCCTGAGGTAACCTCTGGAGTAGCGTAGCAGTGTCCAGAGATATGTGTAGGTACCACCAAAGAAGAAGGTTATTCTTAAAAAACAAACCCACAATCCAGGCAACTATTTTAATTATAAATGGATGTGGTTTGTTATTAAAAGATATAAATGGGTATACTCTTGGACCAAGCAACTGGATCCTCGCATATTACTTTAAACATACAGTCTACATGTTTCTGCTCCTTGTCGCCCAGCCGGGTCTATGGAGCATTTGTCAGGACAAACAGGTTAAAATTTATACTCACACCTTTTGTGTAGTATATCAGGGGTTGTGATTTTACCCACCATAGTTTTATGGCAAGGTTCAATTTACCTGAAATAGAAATTTGTCAATTTTTCAAATATTCTCGGTGTACCTCTACATGTATGCATTTTCTAAACTGACATCGTTTGATGATCAATTATTCATGGGTTAATTACACAGACATAATTTGTCGTAATACTTATTATTCACAATTTCAGCATTAAGGTTAGACTAATCGGCGAATCACAGTAGAGAATCTTATATACAAACAATTGGGCACATTTATCTAATATACAGTGAACGGTGATGGTAACTATTCACGTATTGAAAGCACTGTTCTTATTTTTAAGCTTAAAGGATATAACAGTAATGGTCACAATATTTTAGGTGTTCATGAAAACATAGCGCAAACTCGATGGTGGTTGGTTTGTGCTCAGTCTCACTCTGTAATTGTAACGGTATTCGCAAAAACTCAAAGATAAAGTTAAAAAACACACTGGCTCTGCCGATGTAAAACTATTGAGACCAGCAATTATACTGATATGCAGCATGCATTTTGTTGATAACGTCTTTACCTTATTAGTAGGGAATTTCTGTGTCTTCGGGGGATTCGGACAATGGGGTCCCAGGCTGCAAATAGGGTTTATGAGGGTTATCTAGAGAACCTTTTGTAACGTAGTTACAAGTGTCCTAGTCCATTTTTGATAAACATATCTAACCTAGGGAACTGACTGGACACCAATTCCTCCTCCCTATCTTTGTTCAAGAATGCATAAAATATTTAGACATGCTACAGTAGACCAGCAAAATAACTAATTTGCTATTTGATTTATCCCTATGAATAAATAGAGATATTGGCGGGAACATAGCAAAAAATGCCAGATTTCAAAGTTAGCCGCCTCTCTTCTCATACAGCACAGAGAACCTCAGTCCTAAAAAGGGCCCTGAGAGAGATTGAAATGAAAGAGATCAAATTTCTCTCTAAAGGACAAAAAGTAATCAGACCCTAAATTGGATGGAGCTGTTAAAGAAAGCAGAATAATATATGGAAACTAAACGGCTACCCATAAAACAGATGGAATGAAAAAAGTGAAAATGGTTCACATGCAGAGCCAAAGTATGGTGGGATTTACTTGATGAACACAGTTGTTCATCATAAGCAAATAGTTGCACAACAAAAAAGAAACTGAAGACCTTTAAAGTGGGGTCCACAGCGTTCAACTGCTAGAAAGACCAGCACACAGGAGATAAATGATGGAAAACATCATTTACAACACACAGGTTTTGCATACAGTTGGACTTTATATCTGGGTTATGCTAACTATAAATTTTATATAATCAGAAAATCACTTGTTTATTGTGTCACTTGGCTATAGACCTTTCTCAAACGTACTTCTTCCCTATGTATAGCAAGTGCAACAGTACTATATAGGGGTTCCCTTTTTCCAAAATACAACCCGTGTCTTTACAACAAATTGGTTACAATGCAAAATCCATTACAACGCATGTCATAACATTGCATGATCCATTACAACACATTCCCCAAAGTAACGGCCCAGCGGAGTTAGAATAGTAATTGAATCGTAATGGAGTATGCGTTGCAATGACATGCGTTGTAACAACTTGCTTTGTAATGGGTTTCACGTTGTAAAAAATTGTTGCAATGACATGCGTTGTAACGGATGCATTCTAACGTGTCCTATTCATAAATGATAGCCCATTTTGGCATACCCAAAACGGTTTTAGTTTTTTAGAGGGGCTAGAAACAATATGGCTGAATGGTATTGTACTCTAAAAATTACCTATAAAATGCTATTTGAAGACGAGTAAAAGTTAGGGTCAGATCGGTTTTGCGCAATTTACCTACTTCTTTCACTGATGCCCTTTTAGAATAAAAGCGGTGTATGTATACATTGAAGAAGAAGCAGCTTTGGGTAAGTTTAGTGTGATTGCAGGGCAGTATCTGAGACGGTTCTCAAACATGATTAATCCTCAGCAACATGATGGAATACTATATTTAAGGGATCTGGCTGGATTAGAGGACAAAGGGTAAATTTAAACTTAAAGCAAAATAAAACTCCATGGGCACAATTTTGAGATACAGGAGTACCCCATGTCACCAAGCAAATAACAGAAAGGTGAAAAAGTGATGGATGGAGTTGTTGAAGCAAAGCCCCTCCTAACCCTATGAATGGGAATACAATCAACCACAGACATCAATCAATCAATCATAGCATGTATAAAGCGCACTACTCACCCATGAGGGTCTCCAGACGCTGGGGGGTGCTGCTACTACTCGAAAAGCCAGGTCTTGAGGAGTCTCCTGAAGGTCTGCAGGTCTTGGGTCTGCCGTAGGTGGATGGTGAGGGTATTCAAGGTCTTGGCGGCGAGGTGGGAGAACGATCTACCTCCGGAAGTTACTCTTCGGATGCGGGGGACTGTGGCGAGGGCGAGGTTGGTGGAGCGGAGCTGGCGAGTGGGGGCTTAGAAGCTGAGTCATCTGTTAAGGTACGCTGGTCTGGTGTTGTGGAGAGCCTTGTGTGCGTGGATGAGGAGCTTGAAGGTTATCCTCTTGTTGATGGGGAGCCAGTGCAGGGCTCTCAGGTGGGGTGTGATGTGGCTGCGGCGAGGGATGTCGAGGATTAGGCATGCAGAGGCGTTCTGGATGCGTTGCAGCCGTTTCAGGAGTTTGGCCGAGACTCCTGCGTAGAGGGCGTTTCCGTAGTCCAGCTGCTGCTGACGAGGGCTTGGCTGACCATTCTTCTCGTTTCGGTGGGGTTCCACTTGTAGATTTGCAGAGCATGCAGAGGGTGTTGAAGCAGGAGGAGGAGACAGCTTTGATCTACTTAGTCATGGAGAGGGTGGAGTCGAGGATGACCTCTAGGTTGCGTGCGTGATCGATGGGTGTTGGAGCTGTTCCCAGTGCAGTCAGCCACCAGGAGTCGTGCCACACCGAGGGGGTGGATCCGAGGATGAGGACCTCCATCTTGTCTGAGTTCAGCTTCAGCCGGCTGTTCCTCACCCATTCAGCGATGGCCTTCATTCCTCTGTTGAGTTTGGTTTTGACAATGTGGGGGTCCTTGGTGAGAGAAAGAATCAGCTGGGTGTCATCGGCATAGGAGATGATGTTTAAGTCGTGGAGTCGGGCAACGTGGGCAAGCGGTGCCATGAAGATGTTAAACAGTATTGGGCTGAAGGATGAGCCCTGGGGAAAGCTGCAGATGATCTCGGTGGCTTCGAAGCGGAAGGGGGGGAGGCGGATGCTCTGTGTTCTGCCAGAGAGGAAGGAGGCGGTACAGTCCAGGGTCTTCCCTTGGATCCCGGCATCGTGTAGGCATGTGCATAATTTGTGCGGTGGCAGACCTTGTTGAAGGCGGCTGATAGGTCTAGGAGGATGAGGGCGCGGTTTCTCCGTTGTCTAGCAGGGTCCTGATGTCATCGGTGGTGGGGATGAGGGCAGTTTCAGTGCTGTGATTGCTGCGGACCCGGACAGGGATGGGTCCAGGATGCTGTTTTCCTCGAGGTAGCGGGTCAGTTGTTTGTTGACGGTCATCTCGATGACCTTCACCAGAAACTGGATCAGGGGGATGGGCCGTAAGTTCTTCAGGTCATTGGGGTCCGCCTTGGGTTTCTTGAGTAAGGCGTTGATCTCGGTGTGCTTCTAGCTCTCTGGGAAGGTTGCTGTCTCAAAGGAAATGTTGATGGCCTTCCGGAGATGGGGTGCGATGGTGGCGTTGGCTTTGTTGATGATGTGGTGCGAGCAAGGGTCTGATGCAGAGCCGGAGTGGACTGTGCTCATGAGCTTGATGATGGCTTTGTCATCTATGTTGGTCCAGGAGAGCAGGTGGTTGGTGCGGATGGTGATTCATGGGGGTGGAGGTCTCAGTGGTTGTCGGGGTGGTCGTGGTGTTGAAGCTGGCATGAATGTCTGCAATCTTGTGATGGAAGAAGGTGGCCAGCGTGTCGCACAGGTCCTGCGAGGGTGGGATGTTGTTGGTGTTGAAGAGTTCCTTCACGATGTTAGGGAGCTCTTTGCTGTTGCCTGCGTTGTTGTCTAGGCGATCTTTGAAGGAGGCCCTACTGGCAGATCTGAGGAGGTGATGGTGTCTGCGGGTGCCGTCCTTGTGGGCTGCATAGCTGTCCAGTGTGCAATCACGTTGCCAGTTCTTCTATAGCTTTCGGCAGGTTTGCTTGGAGGCCTGGAGGTCTTCAGTGAACCAGCTGGCTTTCTTGCTGGTCTGGCTGTTGGAGGGTTATCTTGAGCAGGGCGAGGGAGTTGGGGCAGTCGTTGATCCACTGGCTGAGGTTGCGGGCGGCGGAGTCGGGGTCGCTGGTTGCAGGGGATGGGCTCTGGACGGTGGTTATCTGGTCTTAGGTGACCTTGCTCCAGCAGAGACAAGGCATCTGTTGGGTGTGGTGGTGCATGGTGGGTTTCCGAAAGGTGAAGTGGATGCAGCGATGGTCGGTCCAGTTGAGTTTGGTGGTGTGGTTGAAGGTGACCTAGGGGCTTACGGAGAAGATGGGGTCAAGCGTGTTGCTGTCGGAGTGGGTGGCTGTTGTGACGAGTTGTCTGAGTCTGAGGTTGTCGATCAGGGTGATGGAGTTGGTGTTGTTGTTGTTCTCGGGGTGAAAGTTCTGGCCCCAGAGGAGGATGTAGTCTGTGGAGGCGAAGGCATGAGTGCTGATGAGGTCAGCGATGGAGTCACTGAACTGTGGTCGGGGTCCGGGGGGTCTGTAGATGAGGGTATCTCTGAGGGTGGAGTTGGGGTCGGTGTGGATCTGGAAGTGCAGGTGTTTGACGGTGCTGAGGGTGTCGTCGGTGTTGGTTGACAGTCTGAGGGTTTTCCTGTGGACGATGGCGATTCTTCCTCCTACACTGTTAATGTGGTCCCTGTGGGTAATCTTGTAGCCTGCCGGGATGGCTATAGCTATGTCGGGTGCTGAGGAGGGGTTTAGCCAGGTCTCTGTCAGGAAGGCGACGTCTGGGGAGGTTGAGCCAAGTAGGTCAGAGAGTTCGACAGCGTGTTTGCGGGCAGAACGGGTGTTGAGAAGAATGCATCTGAGGTGGTTGGGTTCTTTCCTGGTGGGTGGGTTGGCGGGCCAGATTCTAGTGAAGTGACAGTTCCGGCAGGAGAAGGGTCCTTGGGTGCGCCTCGGGGCGGCCAGGCAGCAGGTGCGTGATTGTCCGGCATTGAGTGCGGGTAGGGTGCTGGAGTCGTAGCAGTGCTGGGTGTTGTGGTGGTCGCGGAGGCCAGAGGTTCTGGCGCTGGGCGCAGTCCAGGCACGGATGGGCACAGACGGGCTTGCCTTTGGCGTGTCTCTGGCTGTGTGGCCTCCATATAAAGGGAGGTGGGAGGGAGGAGCAGCTGGGAGGCAGGAGTGGGCGGTGAATGGGCGAGGAGGAAGCGGGGCCACAGAGACGAACCGGCAGGAAAAAAACAGGTGAAGAATGGCAGGGGGAACAGAAGGCAAACAGGGCACAGAAAATGGCAGGAGGGAAAAAAGGGTAAATCAGGCAAAACAAACAGGCAAGTACAACCAAGCAAAAGAAAACAGTAGGCAAACAGGGCACAGAAAATGCCGGGAGGGAGAAAAGTAAATCAGGGAATGCAAAATAGGCGAGCACAACCAAGCAAAAGACAAGTACCACCAAAGCAGTGCAGCAGCATGGGGAGCGACCTGCCTGAGAGCAGGTTCAAAGGTCGCTCACATATTACAGTTTAGTTGGGATTCACATCATCTAAAGCTTTATGGGCTTCATTATGAGTCTAGCGGTCCACGCACCGTTAAACTCATGGTGGCGCGGCGGTGGCAGTCCGACCTTCCAATTATGCCTGGTAGGTTGGACCACCATTGCATCACCACAACCGCTAGGGATCAGAGATCCCTGCCGGTGGCAGGTCGGTTGTATGGCTGCAATTTGTTTGGTGGTGCCCTGAGGCAATGCCACTTTTCTCACCACCAGCAGTCTCATGGAGCAATTTGTAATATGTTTAATATTGAAATAAGTTCTGTTGTTGGGAATACATTTTCTAAAATGTATTATTATTATTTTTTTATAATATATTTAATTTGAAAATGTGTTTTGTATATTTTGTTATTTTATGATTTGTATTAATAAACTATACAATGATTATTCATGGTGACGAACATCATTTTGTATGTGAATGTTTAATTATAAATATGAGGATTTTGAGTTTTGTCTATTGTTTTTTTTTAACTACGTTTTTTTTATTTTACAGATCAAAAATTATGTGTGGGTATGGACTATTGATTGTGTATTTAAAATATTTAGTGAGTAGCACCTTACATGAAATATTTTACAACAAATATGGTACGATGACCAGGTAATGGACAGGCGCTCTACAAAGTAATGGCAACAGTAAACGTAATTAGTACAAGTTCTGCTACAAAGTTTAGAGAAGGAAGGTCATCTGTCTTCCTTACAAACACCAAGGAGCACCCTGGTTAAAATACTAATAAACTTCTTAGCTGAGCAGAAAAAATATCACTGTATCAAGTCCAATCTTTATCTCTGTACACAATCAGGTAACAGTAGTAAATTTCCAATTGTCAGATGTCCAACTTTGTATCCAAAGCAAAGTACTCTTCTCATTAACACCACCAAGGTCTGTTGTCATAGAGTCATATTCATTTATTTCCGTTTGTTTCCATCAAACCAAAACACAGCCAACACGTGTTTCGTCGGGCAATAACAATAAGCCATACGACTTCTTCAGGGTAAGGACAAGTTAAATAATTTTCCTATAACTCAATCTCAATCCCTGGGTTAGACACTGGCTATATGCAAATCAGCTCTGACCCTGTGCCTCATGGGAACAGTCCAGTCCGAACTACCAAGCCATGTCTTTCCCAGACCGGAATCAAGCATCCAAGGACCGGTTTCTGGCTATCAGCCTTCATCAGCCTGGATAGTGTGACTTCAGTGGTGTGTCGAGCCTGGGACTCACGTCTGTGTATACCCAGCACACTCGGGGTGAAAATTGCAAAAAACACAGTTGATGGACAGAATGTAGCCAGTGTCTAACCCAGGGTGGTGTGGAGTGCAAAAAAACGATGGATTTAGGCCCAGATCCTTGTACTGGGGTGAATGTATGACATTGTTCTATATTCTGTCCATCAACTGTGTTTTTTCAATTTTCACCCCGAGTGTGCTGGGTATACTCAGACGTGAGTCCCAGGCTATCCACACCACTGGAGTCAAGCTATCCAGGCTGATGAAGGCTGATAGCCAGAAACCGGTCCTTGGATGCTTGATTCCGGTCTGGGAAAGACATGGCTTGGTAGTTCGGACTGGACTGTTCCAATGCGGCACAGGTTCAGAGCTGATTTGCATATAGCCAGTGTCTAACCCAGTGTGGTGTGGAGTGCAAACAAATGATGGATTTAGGCCCAGATCCTTGTACTGGGGTGAATGTATGACATTGTTCTACATTCTGTCCATCAACTGTGTTTTTTGCAATTTTCACCCCGAGTGTGCTGGGTATACTCAGACGTGAGTCCCAGGCTCTCCACACCACTGGAGTTAAGCTATCCAGGCTGATGAAGGCTGATAGCCAGAAACCGGTCCTTGGATGCTTGATTCCGGTCTGGGAAAGACATGGCTTGGTAGTTCCGACTGGACTGTTCCCATGAGGCACAGGGTCAGAGCTGATTTGCATATAGCCAGTGTCTAACCCAGGGTGGTGTGGAGTGCAAAAGAACAATGGATTTAGGCCCAGATACTTGTACTGGGGTGAATGTATGACATTGTTCTACATTCTGTCCATCAACTGTGTTTTTTTGCAATTTTCACCCCGAGTGTGCTGGGTATACTCAGACATGAGTCCCAGCCTCTCCACACCACTGGAGTCAAGCTATCCAGGCTGATGAAGGCTGATAGCCAGAAACCGGTCCTTGGATGCTTGATTCCGGTCCGGGAAAGACATGGCTTGGTAGTTCGGACTGGACTGTTCCCATGAGGCACAGGGTCAGAGCTGATTTGTATATAGCCAGTGTCTAACCCAGGGTGGTGTGGAGTGCATAAAAACGATGGATTTAGGCCCAGATCCTTGTACTGGGGTGAATGTATGACATTGTTCTACATTCTGTCCATCAACTGTGTTTTTTGCAATTTTCACCCCGAGTGTGCTCGGTATACTCAGACATGAGTCCCAGGCTCTCCACACCACTGGAGTCAAGCTATCCAGGCTGATGAAGGCTGATAGCCAGAAACCGGTCCTTGGATGCTTGATTCCGGTCTGGGAAAGACATGGCTTGGTAGTTCGGACTGGACTGTTCCCATGAGGCACAGGGTAAGAGCTGATTTGCATATAGCCAGTGTCTAACCCAGGGTGGTGTGCAGTGCAAAAAAACGATGGATTTAGGCCCAGATCCTTGTACTGGGGTGAATGTATGACATTGTTCTACATTCTGTCCATCAACTGTGTTTTTTGCAATTTTCACCCCGAAGTGTGCTGGGTATACTCAGACGTGAGTCCCAGGCTCTCCACACCACTGGAGTCAAGCTATCCAGGCTGATGAAGGCTGATAGCCAGAAACCGGTCCTTGGATGCTTGATTCCGGTCTGGGAAAGACATGGCTTGGTAGTTTTGACTGGACTGTTCCCATGAGGCACAGGGTCAGAGCTGATTTGCATATAGCCAGTGTCTAACCCAGGGTGGTGTGGAGTGCAAAAAAAACGATGGATTTAGGCCCAGATCCTTGTACTGGGGTGAATGTATGACACTGTTCTACATTCTGTCCATCAACTGTGTTTTTTGCAATAACATATACCGTGGCACTGTTGTATACCATTGTAAAGAGATGAAACAAATAGGATGGATCCAAGTGTGAGATGTACACAATGCTCATACAAGGCCCAGAGTCAAGGACATCTGACTATTACTCATGTGGGAGAAATCATGTCACATGCAAATGCTCATCATGTCACATGCAAATTCTCATTGCACACTGATGACACTTTACACTCAAAATTACATCATATGCCCTCTACCTGGAAAGTCAAATGAAAGCTGCACACATGTAGTTTAGTTATGTATCATATTTAGCAGATAAAATTCCATGTAAACATTGAGGTCCAAACATTTGGTAGATAGTACTCTGATTTCAAACAGCACAACAATCCATTTTGCCATATGAACATCCCCAATCCTGCTGGGTACAGGTGACGACGCCAGCCATAGATTGTACATCCTCAAGCCAATACAACTTTAAAGGTTTTTAGTGTCCAAGAAAATCTATGACATGAAGATATGGGATCACTAGAGTTCCAATCTGCATATACATCACACCAGTCTTTGGTATTGAATACTCAGATGTCTTTGTAAGGATCAGTGTAGAAACTCATAGTAGTTCCCCACAGTTCTACATCTCACAGTTCAGTTTAAATGCTGACTTGAAATTTTTGTGAAGTGAAGCAGTGTGCTCCCAAACTCCTTCTGTTTAAAAAGGATCCCTTGAGCCACTGAGCTGACGAGCTCTTGCAGATGCATATGTGGCCAAGAAGAGGTACAGAGACCTCGAGGACTGTGGCAGATTTCTCACCAACCCCAGATGAATTTTTTTTTAATCTCTACTGATGAAGGATAATATCCAGAAACACATGTGTCTAGAGATTAAGAGCAGTAACCTGCACCAACTTTGATGAAACACTTCTGCAAAATTTCAAGGAAGCATTTAAACTGAACTGCATTTACCAGGATGCTAAGGGGTTAACTGTGCTGGGAGGTGAAGCAGTGTTCTCCCATCCCCCATCCATTGGAATGATGAATATGGTCCATAAAGGTTAGTAACATAGCACAACATACTAAGACTAAGGTCACAACGTAAGGGTAGGTATGTGTGACAGTCAGAGCTGCCTCTCTAGAGGCTCTGTGGACATACGGACTATTCATATTGATAACATAGTAAGTCGTAAAGTGTATGTGTTGTTTGTGCTGCCATCACAGACACCCCTTTTGCCATATGTGACACTGTAACTGGAATGACTCTCAACATACCATTGTATGTGTACTGATAATGAATACTGCAGCCAAGTAGATGATTTACATTTCTATAGCTATTCAAAAGTAACCCATTATCAACAGTGTTCATTTTGCAGATGTGCAACAGACATGTACAGTGTAAGAAACACTATTAGAAAAGTATCAACAGACTGTGTGAGTAAGGGGACAGTCAACAGTGGCACACACACATTGACACCATGGGTCAGTGGAAAGAAGTATCAGGCCAGGGGTTGACCTCAGTCATCATGCCTCATGTTATCTATGTAGCAACTATCAGGGCTACTAGTGGTGCAGGTAACAATATCTGGAAATATCCATGGATTAGCAGTTCTACAGTGACATTACTCTGTGCAACAGTTCTGCCACAGCCAAGCCTTGCTCTCTGCAGGCTGAGACAACTTATCCCACATGAACCTCACATTTCCAAGAATTCTATACAGAAAAGTGAACCTTCTGCCCATTTCATATGTGAACATACATTTGTATGGCACTCTGAAGGGGTCTGTGAGTTACAGCTACCTCCTGAGAACTGTTTTACAAAGTCTGATGTGGGCTGACTGATCAGTGGGACTTCATACTTGGCTAACACCATCCTCAAATACCAACAACAGTATTCAGACATTGCTCATGGTGTAGAGCCTGCACATAACAATACACATATCCCATGCTGTGATTTGAGAACTGATTGAAGCTATTATGAACTTGATCCCTGCATAGAAATATGCCTGTAACACTAGTAGAAATCACCCTTTTCACACATTGTAAAGGTGGCCTTCTCTCCACAAAGTCCAGGGCCCCATAATCCATTGCATGTGTGCCCTATGTAGGGACCACACAATGTATAAAATCAACATAATGCTTACACTCGGACACTCAGAGGCACATTGTAGCCCATCCTATGGAAATAGTAAAGAAGTAGTGAACTAGAGGTAAATATGTATTTGAGAAACTTACCTGTTCCTCTGGTGAGCCATGGATCTTGGCATACAAGGGAAGGACCTCCACCACCAGGGCATCCAGCTCCTCAGCAGTGAAGGGAGGGGCCTTCTTCCCTGTAGTGCGTGTCAAGATTGTGCCTCAAGGTGGCAAACAGTAGATAAAATGGAGGAGGTGCTCATAGCAGCAGTGTCAGGAGGCAAGTGAGAATTTTTGTCCAATGGCTGCGTACATGTAGGCTACATTCGCAGTCATCAGTGTCGGCGCGCACAGCGAATTGGTCAGTGACCACCACCATCACCAACGTTAGCCTATGTCTGTAACCGCCGTGTATTTGACTGCTTACCGCATGGTCGACATCGACAACCACCAGTTGCATACGTTCGACATGTCCTATAAGCGAAGTGAGGCATCTGCCATGTTAGCGGTTGGGAACATTGTATTTGTTGACTGTTAAGGGCATCATCACCATGACAAATGAGGGCAATCATGGTTACATTTGAAATGCTCCATTCCCATGACATGTCCAGTGCAAAACACATATTTTATTCTGCACACTGTGACCAATATAAATTTATGTGCTGCTCCCCACATAGGTACCCTGGGAGTGGGAGGAGATGTCAGGCTCCAAAGTACCTTTCCGTTTGCTGACCATGTTATCAGAAGTTCCATTTGAATCTTCAAACTATCCTGGATTTATGGCATCAGTTGAAGCCTGACCTCCTACCTCACATCAATATTCCTACATCAGTCCCATCACTTGTTAAACTCATCTCATATCAGTTTTGCATTTTTTGGCCACAAGCTCATTTCAAATCACTGTGGCTATTTCAGGTGGAATGTCACAACAGGTGCTGGCAGCATGTTTAAGGCTTGTGGACATCTAAAGCAAGTTCCTCAGACGTTAGGATTTAGCCACTGTAAAGGCAGATTTCTAGGGATTTGGTCACATCCCACATGTAATTAGATTTATTTATGGCACTCATATTGACTTAGAACCACCACACAACAGAGAGCAGTTCTACCAAAACAGGAAGCCCTTCTATTCTATCAATGTTCAAGTTGTCTGATTACTGGATTTGCACATCACAAACATCTGTGCCTGGTTCGCTGGATCTGCACTTGATACGTTTGTACTGCGGGACAGCACCATACCCCAGCTGATGTCACAGCTACTACTGGAGAGGGCCTGGCTTGTAGGTAAGTGTGATCTGTCCTAACTCTGTTTACGAAATGGCAGGTAAAATGTATTATTAAATGTTGCCTTTCTGTCATTCTTCCATCTAGGAGCCTTAGCGTATCCCAATCCTCCATGGCTGTTGGACCTGCTGAGGAATCCCACAATGCCAGGGGAAGTCCACTTCAATGAGGCCCATGGAAGAACATGGCAGCCAGTGGAGCAGGCTTTTTGCCTCCTGAAAGCCAGATTTAGATGTCTGGCCCAGACTGTGGGAGCCCTCCTCTCCTCGTCCGGAAAGGTGTGTAAGATCACCATGGCCTGCTGCGTACTCCAAAACATTGCCTTGCGACGGAACATGCCTTACATTGCAGAGGATGCAGGCCATGAAGAGCCACTGAGTGGGGAACCTGAAATGCCAAATGGAGATGATGATAGTGGTGAGGAGGGAGGAGGAGACTTGCATCTGGATCTCATCCAGAACTACTTCTACTGAGTGTAAGTATGGTGTGACATGTGTTGCCCTTGACTATTATTGCAACTCTTGTAGTGATGCTGTGGGAAGGATGTTAATGCTGCTTTCTAGGAATATATTGCTCTGAAAATATCTAGGGAAAGGTATTTGTATTGTAAGTGTAGCTTTGTCCAGCTGTAAATGTTGTTTTGGACTGTGTTCTCCAGAAGGTGACAATGTGGTGTGTGTCATATGTATGTGTTCTTAGCGACTCTCTCTATGTTGGTCTGTTTTAGGTACCTTTACCATGTCATCTTTATTTGGACATTTTTGAGTTGTGACTTTAGCAGGCGTAGGATGCTGTTCAGATATAGGAAGTGGACATGGATTGGTCCTGGGAATGACTGTCACAGAGTTTGGGTGTACAAAGCTGACACCAAAACAGTTTGCACAGTGAAAGAATGGAAGTCTCCCGGCTTCCATTGGGACATTCCCTTGTGATGAGTTGGTCCTAATCCAATATGTGTGCCAACATGTGATCCAACACAATGTTGTGCCCAATTCATGCTATCCTGCCTTCACATTGGCTAATTCCTCATTGTGTATGAATTGTATGTAGCTGATGAAGTGTCCCCTCATTGTGGGCGTGTAACACATCACTGACATTTGTTTGTGACTTTCCACCAGATGCAAGCAACACTGGAATGCAATGAGCCTGTGGTGAGAAACTGTTGTACTGACATGTGTGTGTTTATTTGTATATTTGATGTAATATTTCCTTTTGTGAGGCAGGTAATATTGCTCCAGCTACTGATGTAGATCTTTATTGTTGCATATTGTGTGGGATATTGTCAGATGTATCCCCTCCTTCCATGTTGTGAAAGTCTGCAAGTGATTATGTGAGTCTTTTCTTGTTGGATATGTTTCTGACAACATGTCAGCCTAGAGAATAAAGATGTTCTCAGCCCTGAAACTTCTATGCATGTGTTGTTGCGACATGGTAGGGATCCTGAGTTGAACATAGTTTACATTCAACATATCCATGCTTCCAGAGGTCCCAGGTTATGACATTCCAAAGTTCACCTGGTAGTACATTTACATGGTTAAATATGAACATTAGAACATGAGACATTGCTTTTGTAACGTGTTTTTAATAAAGTGAACAAGGGTGAAATCAAGAAATTAACTTAAGGGGGGGGGGGCGCTCAAAAAGCCCGCAAGATTGCTGCAAGTCCGTAACACTGCGTCAGCCATTGGAGGCTTTCACCGTCTACGGACGTCTGACTTCTAGGACAACATGCTGGGAAGATTTGAGTGCCCAACGCGGGGAAAGCAGGTATTTTTTTGCTCTGTTTAAGCCGTAATTAGTTTGTAGCTCTCCCGCATCGTGTACCTCAGCATAGGCGGTTGTGGACACCATTTTCTGATTTAGAAGGCAGGTCAAACCCGCAGCTGTCTCACCCAGTGCGACCGCAGGTTTTTTTCTTTTCTTTTTCCTCATTGAAAGCCTGAAAAAGGGAACAGCAGAGGAGAAAAAGGTGAAAAGGAAGCATAAGGGACAGCTCTTTTGAGATGATTCTTTTTTCCTTTTTATTTATTCATTCATTAAGAGCTGCAAAATTGGAATGCTAGTTCATCAATATATTTTGCAACAATAGTTCTAAGGTTATAGTCACGAACAGCAAGTTTAAGAACTCTGGTTATTTCTGTCACTTCAATTTTCTTCATAGGCTGGTTCTGTGCACAGTTCAGATTTTTCAGCTTCTGGTATTGTATTTTTATAATATTAATTAACGTACACTCCTTTGATATTTTTCGGTGCTGCGTTACTGTGATCCTTCCACAGTGAATGTTGCAGAACTTGCCATATGCTTATGGAGTCCTCTCTACCCTCTGGCCAGAAGGCTGCCACCTCCTCCACAATAATGCCCTCTGTGTGTGAAGACTTGAATGCCCCTATAAAACAAAAAAAAGATCCTGCCTCCCCTACAAAGTCTCCCTTACCTTTCACTTTAGATGACCTCATGAAGGAATGAAACACGTGAAACCTTTTGTTATGGAGACCAATGTCACGCTTCAACGTATCGAAGAAAAGTAGTCTACTCTAGAGTTCATAGTGTCAGGTGTGATGCAACGAATTAGTGAGGTGCAAGATGCACCTACCCATATTGATGGTATGGCTAAGGAGATTTTGCTCTTGAAGCAAACAGAAGATTTAGAAAATCAGAACAGATGCAATAATCTATGAATTTTTGGCATTCTGGAAGGAACAGAGGGTCAGACATGCTTTCCTTTCTTGGAGCTCATATCCCTGAATCGGTGAGCCTCAGGGATGGAACTTATCTTAATTGACAACAGGCTCACCTAATGGGACTTGGCAAAGCAAGATGGCGGAATAGGCACACTTTTCGAGAGCTCCCGCTATCTCTGCATCTTGTAATATCATGATGTTGGTAACCGGACCATAACAACCTGCATTTGACAAATCCCCCCTGTCTTTATCCGTGAATAAATTGCTGGAGCACTGACCATATGTGCCTGTGGCTGTGAAGAGTCTCCGATTGCGGCGGCGGGAGCCGACCAGCCATCTTGCATGCACCAGTGGCCTGGCGACTAATTTGACATGGAGGCCGGCGTGCCTGAGCCTCGGCCCGGGCTGCTATTAAGTGCCCAGAAGCAGATTGCCGGGTGGTGTTGGAGGGCTCCTCTTGATGGAAACCAGCAGTGGGTGGCGCAGGAGGTAAATTGTGTGGTCCCAACTTACTGTGACCACTGAAGCATTGTGAGGCATCCCTCCCCTGGCCACTGTGTTGTGTGCTGCAGAGCGCTGCACCTGGACGCCTGGGCGGAATGTTCTGCTTGCACCTGAAGCCCTACCTCCTGTGCGGTTCTCCGAGGATCCGGCTGGCACCGGGGGAAGACTAGGCTTTTGCGCTCCGGCCCGGTGTGCGTAGCACTCTGGGACAATACGTACTGGATCGCGGCATCCAAGACCTGCAACCTTCTCCTACGGCTCGAGGCACGGGCCTGTTAGCGGGTGAGACAGTGGGCGGCATATTATGACGCCAGCTCCCCAACAGGGGAGGAGTGGCTTGCTATTTATTTCACAGTAGCGACCTGGTGGAGTGTGGGGCCAGCTGAACCTGGACACTGCCAAGGTCATGGGCATATATACAGATGTAATCATTTGAATTTACAAAATGTGGACCACACAAGATGTTCAGAATGTCTTTAATCAAAATATTCATGCAATGCATATACGTATGACATACTGTAGCGGGAATTCCGTTCTCCTACAGAACTGTGCATAGAGACTTGGAACCTCGGTGAATTAGGATGGCCCAAAACTCACCTCAGTACCCAAAATCCCCTTACCGAGTTAGCTACAGTGTCTCATTGGTCATAACAAACTCCCAATGTTTAAACAAACCAGAACATGAACTTAGGTTACCTCAGGTATTGTGGAACACATGAACACTCTTTCGCTATATAATCATTTCAAACCAGAACGTGGAGTAAATGAGGACACGTGCATATTTGAAATATTTATTTACTAACGCAGGGTTCTCAAACGCAGTATCTTATATAATACAAGCAAACATATTATAAGCAACAAAGTTATCAGCATAGTTATCAGTCCATAAAAGGCAAATGGTGACAGCATACTAAGATGCTGTAATGAATAGGAATTAACTCCTTGGACGCTCATGACGAGCTGAGCTCTTCATGATGTACACCTCCATACACTCATGACGAGCTGAGCTCGTCATGAACAATGGGATTTTAAAAAATTCAGCATTGACGATGAATGTCATAAGCATTGATGTGGTTAACAATACCTAATTCAAACCCTCCCTATTTAGCATAGTATTTTTATATCTATGAAGGTCTCAATTGGCTTTTAGCAGGACGGGCCCATACCTCAAAATCTCAGTGGCAGAGGATCACATCATCTTCCACTAGCTCTCTGCATGCGAAGCAACATCAAGTGTGTAACGTGTGTGTCCAGCACAACAATATAAAACCCACTTAGAGCCAGGTTTTGGCAGCAGCATGTGTGTTATGTCTATGGAGGTGCGAAGATCAGACCTCACAACAACACTGTGTTGAGTTATCCTTGGAGCCTTCAGCACGCACTGTGCAGACAGTGTACCAAGCAAAACTGATATCAGAGCAATAACATATTATTTCTCAAGTAAATCACAAAGCTCTTCTGGGTTGAAAGCTAAAACAACAATTATGTGTCGTGTGCAAAATGAAGAAAAAAGGAAAAATGGCGTTTAAACATTTAATAAGCTCATGCTAACTTAACACAGTATATAGAAAAGAATTAGCTATATGACACCCCCCAAATGATCCGAGCACGGTCAAAAATCAAGGTAAGGTAAGACCAGAACAGGGGCATAACATGAAAGCAGAGTTCAATAATAATGAGCTAAGCTAATTTTCAAAAGCAGATATGATGGCCTACACCGGCCAAATGAAATGGTCTAGATTTCTCAACGCAAGGCACCTTTCGTACAAGTCAATAGGCCTGGGGCGTATAAAAAGAATTGTTCGTAAGAAAAAAGGCACCTTCCAAAAAATACAATCAGGTACGTGCTTAAATTAGAAAAGTCTCCAAGGCTTCTCAGGATAGGACTGAATATGCAAAATATGCAGCAACAGCCTCCAACATGAAATCACTGTCATCATCTGAAAACAGGTCAGCCATTCAATTAAGTAGTGGGAAAGAACATACGTGCTCCTCCAGTACTGGATCCTCTAGCATCATCAGAGGACAACTCGGTGGGTTCTCAAGAAAGCTCTGTGCCAAGAACTCATGCGCCGCTGCGAGCATGTCCCAATGACCCATTAGTTCATGCATCGCTGCCAAGGACATAATCCATTTGCCAGAACAAACCAACTCATGAGCAACTACGGGGCTTATCAGATGATTAAAATTGACGTCAGGAAGACACCGTCAAGCAGAGACACAAATCAAGGGCCCAGTCGAAATCGCAGCTCAGGCAATGAAACACAGGCTGGACACATGTGAAATAGGAAAATCGAAACGATAATCCAAATGCCGGGCTTAAAGTCGCAAGCAGCAGGGTGCCATAGTAATGAACCATTCGGTTGCGAAACAGTGGCAGGAGGGGCTCTGCGGCTTCTAACGCAGGACGCGCATCCATGTTTAATAAAACAAAATATCACAAAAACGCCTGCAGCCAATGCTAGCAAAACAGGGAAGCCACCAAACAGACTGGAAAACAAAGAATGAAAGAAGGCAGGGATGACTCCAAATATTTTCTCGAATGAAGTCACAAGACCACTACTAACAAATTAAAAAAAGTGAGCAAGGCCAGAAGTGGAGGAGGCATTAAAGATTTGATGAACCAGCTCGCTGAAATGCAACGGCAAATCAGTATTTAAAAGCGTCTGCACCTATGTGCGCGTGTTAGCTATGTGAAGGACGAATGTTTCACGGGCTGAACTCAGGGCCACCTCTTTTTGAGACAAAAGGGCTCTTATTCTACTCATACCATTGAACTCTGCCTTCAAGGTTGGGATGCGCGGCCAGATGGAAACATCTGAATTCCCATGCGTAGGGGGATACAGAACATTTTTGCAACAGACAACACGTTCTGATACAGTTACCACATAAGTGATACCTTTAATTAACCCACAACACTCTTCGTTATTCAACAGTAAATAACTACTGTTCGCCAGTAATGTGAAAGTGGGAACGATTGCGGGAACCGGAGTGCCTTTCAAAACACAGGCTACATTAGGTCTGTCCTGATTACAAGAACCATGTAATTGGATGTGTCTGCATATCAATGAATGGTCCGGGGTCTCTGTGCATTCCTCCCCATTAAGATACACTTCTTTCTCCTCTTTCAGGCACCTATAAGTAAATGGAAGAGACCATGCCTCATGGAGGAATGAGCTGCCTAACGGTTCATATCTCCCTATCGCAATATATTGCATACAATTAGTAAACTTGTATAAGGCAAATGGTAATGTGATCAATCGTGGATAAGCCATGTTGCAGCAGTGGCCTCAGCTACAGAGAACGGTAAAGATTCCAACCTCTCAATGTGTAACATGGAAAAGGATGCATCAAACATTTAAAGCAGGCACTGTTTGTCAGTCAAATAAAAGGGGCAAAGAGGGAGGACACATTCATGTAATTCCAGGGTACTCTGCCTGCCTTAAGCGTCTGAAGGGTCCACGCAAATTGCATTATAGAACGCAATTGATTTTGACCATGGTATAACACAGACACTTCATCATTTACTATATCAACAACAGACGATACAATATTATTCAACGTGTAGATGCGGGAAGAAAGCATGTTAATACTGTTATCGACAACTGCAAGCACCTTTTCCAAATTAGCTTGATCAATAGCTCTAAGGCGCTTAGCAGCCTCAATTTGTGAAAGTTTCCAGATTTCATTGTAAACTGCATAAATCCACCGTTTAGATCTACCACTAACATTTTATGAAATCATTTAAATCAACATTATCAGTCAACTTGGGTAGATGTAATTTAACTGCAGCTAACATAGAATGTTGTAGCCAATTCTGACATAATTTGCCAACTGAGTAAGTGGTGACAGAATGATCAGTATCAAAACAGGGATCAGGCCTGACTTGTGTAAAACCTTCAGTCAAACCTTGAAAGCGACGTTGGCAAGAATCAGAGCTTCTATGCCACATCACCCAAACCTTCGGATCCAAACTGGATACATTAAAGGATGTATTCTGTAATAGTGTTTGCAATTCATGAATGGAAAACTTTGTAAAATTATTCCAACCAGAATATTCTTCCAATTCGGGTATAGTAGGTGTATTTAATTTTTTAGAAGTAGCCAATCCAAAGCATGTTGTCTGGGAAATAGTAGAATTTAAAAATAACATATGATTTGGGATGAGACATGCACGGTGCAAAGCCTCAGTGCCTTGTACCTGCCAATTTTTAGTACCCCAAACCGATTTAAGGTCTATGGTTTCCTTCCATAGCTCGTAGCCCTCTACAGCTAACTTGTCTAGAAAGGACTTCGAATACAGTAATTTAGTATCGGTAAGTCTAACTTTGGACATGGACTTTTGTGTCTTTTTAAAATAAAAGGACCCAGGACTTGATTGATTAAAGTCGGTAAAATAAGTGTACTTTTTCAAAAATGTACTGGAGCTGCCTTGCAATGGTGCTGGGCAATGTTCTCACTGTGTGTAATTTACAGTACCTCTTCTGGAACTTGTTTTATGCAGAAAATGATTACCATAATGTTGAAAGCAAAATAATTGACCATAATTAGCAGACTCTAAATATAAATCTTCAGCATCAAAGGCAGCATAATATTTCAAGTCAGAGAATAATGACTCTACGGCCTGAATATCCCAATCATCAGAACGTATGTTTTGTTTCACCACATCCCCCATGTTCACTCTGAGCACATTAGGGACATTAACCACTTCAGTAAGGCCATGGATTTGAAATTTAACTGCATCCCACACAATCCCCTCAAGAACAGGCCAAGCAGTGATGTTAACAAAATGTAAGTCTCTCTTCAGTCTGTGTTCTGTATGTGATGAGGAATGTGGGGCCAAAGTTTCATTTAGATGCCGAATGCAAGTTCTTTCCTCGACATAGTGTCCATCGATGAGACGGAAAAAATAAAACACAAAACCAATTGACATAAAAAGGTAAACCGAAAAAAGTACCAGCCAAATATATGTCCAAGGGGGAATCAAAAAATGTTTTTTAAATAAAGAGGCATAAATTGCACAACATGAGGGTTTTTTCGAAGTCACTGAAACAGAGTCAAAGGAGAACCTGGATTCTGTGGCCAAACGTGTTTGTAAATCAGGCATAGATAAATCAGCTGGATAGGCGTAATCGAGGTCATCAATGTTATTAACGGGAAACGTGTTTAATAAAGGATTGGAAACAGCAGGCATCTCGAGGGCCACTTCTGGCTCAGCATTAGAAGTAGTGGCCAAAACAGAATGTCTCACAATCGAAGGACAGGAGTCCGCCGGTGTCATACTATGAAGAATCGGCCACCCTGTGTATCTTGACATTGTCAATAGAGATAAACCTGTTTTCCTTACGACCTGGAAGTGGTGGTAAAATGACTGTTCTAGTGCCCTTCACTCCAAGAACAGGAACCGGTGCTCGATAGGAAGGACCAAATTCTTTCTTGTTATCGATCTTCTCTCAAACCAGTTCTCCAACCTTGGGTAGCCAGCCAACTACCGGGATCTGCAACGCATCATCCGATGTGGAGGGCAAATGTTTCTTTGCAAGACTGTCTCTGGTCTTTTGTAGATCCTGTAAAACATTGCAATGCTCATCTACGTCAAATGCCGTGGCTTGGGCCACGCAGTCTAGACCGTCGAGGTCAGGGACATACATCTTGATACCAAAGAGCATTTCGTACGGGGTCTGCCCACCCAGAGACGTTCTAGGGAGATTATTTAGAGCACGCTGCACCCCATTGAGATGGGCCAGCCAGTTTCTGCCAGTGCCTATAACTCGTGCTGTCAAAGATTGCTTCAAGTCACTGTTCATTCTTTCCACTACACTATTACCCTCAGGCCTGTATGGAGATGAAAACTTGACTTGGACCCCCTACGAAATCATAGCATCCTTATATGCCTTAGAGGCGAAAGCCGGACCCTGATGCGAATGGAAGGTACCACAGGCAAAAATCCCTACAAAGACACGCAAATCTCTTATGACAGTCCGTGAATCAGCGCTGCGATGGGGCCATACCCACACAAAGCGTGTGCATGAATCAACTGCTACTATGATGTACTTATACGCAGTATCAGAAGAAAAAGGACCGCAGTGATCTAAATAACTGCAACCCAGTGGTTTATTAGATATGTACAACTGTGTCTGTGGCGGACGCGCAGCAGTCGAAGGCTTAATCTGCTGGCAAATGTCACATTGAAGGACATAATCGCGTGTCTGTTTGTACAGTCCCCGCCACCAGAACCGTTGTTGTAGCTGAGTTATAGTGGCCGAGACGCCCGCATGCGCAGACGCCACACCTTCATGCGCCGCTGTAATTAATGCAGCCCTGCGATCCAAGTTGGGAATCAACCGTTCCCCAACATCAGGAATTTTCACATAAGGAACCTTATCGGGACTTAAGTGGTATTTGTACTTCGAAGGGAACCCCGTAGGATATTTACTTCCCTTCTCAGTGGCAGCTACAGCCGCCAAGATGTCATTATCTATTTTACTTTTGGACCATGTAACTGCTGCAACTAAATTTTTTGATACTGCAGATTTCGCCGCTTCATCAGCAAGCGAGTTACCGACAGCGTAAACTCCAACACGCTGATGGCCGAGAGTATGAATCACAAACACAAGTGGCAACTGCTCTTTAAGCTCAGCCACTCGGACCCAGATCATCTTATGTTTTATTGTGCTACCCTTGGAATCACGAAAGTCATTCTGAATCCAAAAGAACAAGTTCTCATTGTAAGACTGGACAAAGTAGTAAGAATCACTTACGATAAGTGTTGTCACACTAGGATCAGTGTACTCCAATGCAAGCATCAGAGCACAAAGTTCTGCTAATTGTGCGGTGCAGTCCCCTAGTGTCTGCGTGTGCACGACACTGGACTTGAACTCATGGTTAACCATGGCACCAACCACAATGGCGCATGCGGAAACGTAGGCATGTTTAGAGCCATGCGCAACCTGCGCCGAACCATCAGTGTAAATGATGCAATGGAAATCCTCCAAGGGCCGCATTGCTAAAGGAGCCGGATGAACGATGTCATAGTGTAAGTACTCCTGCGACCGTAAAGAGGCGTCAAAAATTAAACGTGACATCTTGGGATGTCAAGGATGCAGCCCATTGAATCCACCGAGGGTGCAAAGCTTTGGAATTTGGTACACTGTCTTTCGTGACTGCTTCCAAAGCAGGACACAGGGTAACAACCAACATGAGCTTTCCCTGTGACAGACCACGTTCCTTAAGAATTGCCATCTGCACACCCGTCAAAACTTTCTCCACAGTGGAAAAGCGCAATTCAGCCGACGTGTACAAGTGTGACTTGTAAGCAATAGGTACTGTGTCTCCTTCATTAAAAGTCAGGTACGTGAAACCCACCGTCCCAGGGATAATTCTTATCACCAGGTTGGTCTGATTATCACGAGTCAGTAAGAATTTAGAAGCGAGCAGATCAGCTTGCAAAGATTGCAGAATAGCTGAATGCTCAGGCAGCCAGCATGATTTGGAAAAAGATGGTTGTATCAAAGCATACAAAGGCTTGATACGCTGGGCATATTCCGGAATGTATGTTATCCCGAAATTCAAGAAGCCCAGTAAAGATTGTAATCTTTTCAGTGTTGTCGGAGCGCGCAGTTGTGCGCATTTCTCCAGGAAGTGAGGAGCCAATCCTTTTCCCTCATTGTTGAGCAGTAGCCCTGAAACAACACTGTGTACTCTGCAATGTGCCATTACGCAAAGTTGAATTTGTAACCCAAGTTTGCAAAGGTACAAATAATTCTGTTGACTCCACACAGATGCTCCCAAAGTTCGTAGTCTGTGAGATATATGTCATCGACATACGAACAAGTATCCAGGTCGATTCTCTCCAAAAGAGAGACAATGCGGGCAGTAAAAATCCAAGGACTATTCCTATAGCCGATAGGCAAACGCCGAAATTGTTTATGGACACCGCTGCAAGTAAAGGAGGTCCATTGGGAACTTAGACCATCCAATCTATGGGCATAAAAACCATTGGAAATGTCAAGCGTGGTTTTAAACCGCTTACGCAAAAGACTATTCACTAGCGCAGAGCCGTGAGTATTCTGTATGCACAGTTACGGCAATGCGAGTTTAAATGCCGGTAATCCAATACCTAACGATATGAACCGTCTGGCTTGTTTACAATAAAAAGAGGGTTATTCATCGGTGACACACATGTTTCAATTACACCTTGATATTCCAATTGTTCTATGATTGCCGTGATGGAAGCTTTTGCTTCCCGCCGTGTGGGATATTGAGGTTGAGGTTGCGGCTGAGACCGTAAAGCGCATCCTCTTTCGAGACTGTGTTCGCGAAACTGGAGAGGATTACCTCCTCCCCTCGCGGAGCTGCGAGAACAAAAGGTGGGGGCCAGTCAGCTTCCGAAAGCAAAATGTCATATGTAGATGATAGATTTTCCCAAAATACCCCTTTAATGGTTCGCTGTATGTCACCTTCGATCAACAGGACAATTTCAAAAAGTCTATCAGGGGGAGCAACTCTTGTATCAGCTGTTTCGATCACAACATAAGTATCAGTCGCTGTCACCTTCAGTAGTGGACGCAGGGCCTCTCTCACTATGGTAATGTCCACCGCGCTGTCCAGCAAGGTCAGAGCCCACGTCAGATTCCGAAGCCGCGTTCTCACTATCTGTGGCATATCAATGCGGTGTTAAGGCCGCGACTTTCTTCTTTGCAAACTGCGGTCTCTTCAGTGTCGAGCCTTTCTGCCTGTCTGCACCGTTTTTCGGGCGGGGCTGGTCACGTCCTTGTTGGCCACCCCGACCCCTGCCGCCCCCTCCACCACCGGTAGTCGGGGTCGATGAGTCCTGAAAGGAACGAGGAGAGCGTTGTTCAGAAGCCTGAAAACGATCAGGAGATTTAATCATCGCGCAATCGCGCAAGTCATAAACACGTTCAGATTGCGCAGGTAACGGTGACGCAGGACGAGAAACCTGTGTTTGTTGTTGTTGCTGTTGCTTTCCCTGTTTCTGTTTTTTAGGCCAATTCTGTTTCTTTGACTTGGGCTGAACTTCCGTTTCCGAAGCTTGTACCTGGGGTCGCTTTTTCTCCTTAACAGAAAAAGGCTTAACACCCTTACTACTGTGACCCACGGTTTTATAAGCCGCTACAATAATCTTCGCTAACTGTCGGGGTTTCTCAGCATCGGGAAGCGCCGCCAAAGCGTTTGCAACCTGAATGTTCACTGCATCCCCCTTGACATTAGCAAGGATGAGATCGCAAACCACATCAAAGTGCCACACAGGCGCATGCCCAACTCAACCGCAGACTCCGGTCCGTGATCAGCTTGAACACGTTTAAGGACCGTAGGCAGCACTGCCATGGACGGGGTGCCGTAGCACCTTGCATAGACCGCTGCAAAAGTCTTACCCCAGGTCTCACAGTCAACGAGCTCAGGGGCCAAATCTTTCGGCAAACTAAGCGTAAGAATCCGGTGTTTTTCACCAGGAGTCGTATTAGGAAATACAGCTTCCAGCTGGTCAAATTTCTCGGCAAGCCAGAAAGGAAAATCATCCTTGTCCTGGGTCTTCCTGCCCATTACGGCATTGACCATGACGGGACTGAGTTTCAAACCACCCTGTCCGGCCGGAAGTGCCGCACCCCCCGGGCTCCACCCGGAAGATTACGGCCCATGTAATGCACTAAGGCTCTAATCACGGCAATTGTGACTACATGCAGTCGCCTAGGTTCAGCCATGTTACAATTGCCTTGTAGAGGATGAGGAGTAAATCCAGCCAAAACAGGCCAACTAGCGCCTGAAATGGACAAAGGACCTAACCTCGGAGCGGTCAAAGTATGGGGTAGGGCACCACCAAACCAAACTCGATGCTGCCAAACGTCTATTGGAACTTCCTGTGCCCTGTACGGAGTATACTCATTAGGTACAGCCGTGGGAGTGTACGTGTGGAACACACTAGAATTCGCGTCCACCGCCGGAAATGTCACCCACGAATAAAACAGTTTGTAAGGGTACGCAGCATCCGCACTCACCACCATGATCACAGCCAAGCCTTCTAAAGGCACATTGTACATCCGCAAATGATCTCGCACCGCAATGCGACTATACTGCGGAATGTCCACGGCAGCCATGACAGCACAGGAAACACGAAAAACAAAGCAAACTTTGTAGCACAACTGGGTAGTAATTCAAGGAAACCGTTTTAGAAAGATTCAAGCTTGAAAAGACCTATTTCAAAAATAGGTAGGTTTGTTCCGACACCACCGTTTTCCGGAAACGACAGTGAAGGGGTTAAGGATTGAATGATATACTACTCGAGTGTCATGATATAAGGCCAACAACATTTGGGCGCCATGTAGCGGGAATTCCGTTCTCCTTCAGAACTGTGCATTGAGACCTGGAACCTCAGTGAATTAGGATGGCCCAAAACTCACCTCAGTACCCAAAATCCCCTTACCGAGTTAGCTACAGTGTCTCATTGGTCATAACAAACTCCCAATGTTTAAACAAACCAGAACATGAACTTAGGTTACCTCAGGTATTGTGGAACACATGAACACTCTTTCGCTATATAATCATTTCAAACCAGAACGTGGAGTAAATGAGGACACGTGCATATTTGAAATATTTATTTACTAACGCAGGGTTCTCAAACGCAGTATCTTATATAATACAAGCAAACATATTATAAGCAACAAAGTTATCAGCATAGTTATCAGTCCATAAAAGGCAAATGGTGACAGCATACTAAGATGCTGTAATGAATAGGAATTAACTCCTTGGACGCTCATGACGAGCTGAGCTCTTCATGATGTACACCTCCATACACTCATGACGAGCTGAGCTCGTCATGAACAATGGGATTTTAAAAAATTCAGCATTGACGATGAATGTCATAAGCATTGATGTGGTTAACAATACCTAACTCAAACCCTCCCTATTTAGCATAGTATTTTTATATCTATGAAGGTCTCAATTGGCTTTTAGCAGGACGGGCCCATACCTCAAAATCTCAGTGGCAGAGGATCACATCATCTTCCACCAGCTCTCTGCATGCGAAGCAACATCAAGTGTGTAACGTGTGTGTCCAGCACAACAATATAAAACCCACTTAGAGCCAGGTTTTGGCAGCAGCATGTGTGTTATGTCTATGGAGGTGCGAAGATCAGACCTCACAACAACACTGTGTTGAGTTATCCTTGGAGCCTTCAGCACGCACTGTGCAGACAGTGTACCAAGCAAAACTGATATCAGAGCAATAACATATTATTTCTCAAGTAAATCACAAAGCTCTTCTGGGTTGAAAGCTAAAACAACAATTATGTGTCGTGTGCAAAATGAAGAAAAAAGGAAAAATGGCGTTTAAACATTTAATAAGCTCATGCTAACTTAACACAGTATATAGAAAAGAATTAGCTATATGACACCCCCCAAATGATCCGAGCACGGTCAAAAATCAAGGTAAGGTAAGACCAGAACAGGGGCATAACATGAAAGCAGAGTTCAATAATAATGAGCTAAGCTAATTTTCAAAAGCAGATATGATGGCCTACACCGGCCAAATGAAATGGTCTAGATTTCTCAACGCAAGGCACCTTTCGTACAAGTCAATAGGCCTGGGGCGTATAAAAAGAATTGTTCGTAAGAAAAAACTCACCTCAGTACCCAAAATCCCCTTACCGAGCTAGCTACAGTGTCTCATTGGTCATAACAAACTCCCAATGTTTAGACAAACCAGAACATAAACTTAGATTACCTCAGGTATCGTGGAACACATGAACACTCTTTCGCTATATAATCATTTCAAACCAGAACGTGGAGTAATTGAGGACACGTGCATATTTGAAATATTTATTTACTAATGCAGGGTTCTCAAATGCAGTATCTTATATAATACAAGCAAACATATTATAAGCAACAAAGTTATCAGCAAAGGCGAATGGTGACAGCATACTAAGATGCTGTAATGAATAGGAATTAACAATACCTAATTCTCACCCTCCCTATTCAGCATAGTATTTTTATATCTATGAAGGCCTCATTTGGGTTTTAGCAGGGCGGGCCCATACCTCAAAATCTCAGTGGCAGAGGATCACATCATCTTCCACCAGCTCTCTGCATGCGAAGCAACATCAAGTGTGTAACGTGTGTGTTCAGCACAACAATATAAAACCAGCTTAGAGACAGATTTTGGCAGCAGCATGTGTGTTATGTCTATGGAGGTGCGAAGATCGGACCTCACAACGACACTGTGTCGAGTTATCCTTGGAGCCTTCAGCACTCACTGTGCAGACAGTGTACCAAGCAAAACTGATATCAGAGCAATAACATATTATTTCTCAAGTAAATCACGAAGCTCTTCTGGGTTGAAAGCTAAATCAACAATTATGTGTTGTGTGCAAAATGAAGCAAAAAGGAAAAATGGCGTTTAAACATTTAATAGTCTCATGCTAACTTAACACAGTATATAGAAAATAATTAGCTATATGACAATACAATAGTATCACCAACATAATCAAGGGTATAAATGTTATAATAACGTGATGCATTCATATTTACATTCTAATTCCACATAATAGGAATCCACTATCATCATCTCTTTACATTTACACATGACTATCAGCACATTCGCATTTCGACCTTATTAGAACACATTAACCTATGACAGTGTTGATCCTACAAAAAGACCGGGATTCTTTTAGAGTGGACGCTTATAGTTTATTTTCATATCCTAATAGGGATCCAAATTGATTCACAGAATTGACACCAAAAGAATCAGGAACAGTTGTGATATATATCGTTTATTTCCTTGCTCCAATAGAAAGTATATTCAAATGGCTCAGTCAGAAACCAGGGAATCAGACACCTCCGAACACCATCACAAGATGGCAACGATGGAGCAGCAGTTAGGTTCCAGCGTTGACAAGTAGTCCGTCATTTGTGGCTACATAGCAGGACACCGGTTTATAACAAGTACCGTTGAGGCAGGCAACTACCTCGAGGAAGCGCTAGTTAAGGACCCGAATATAAACGCGGAGACATCGAAAATAGGTAAGCCAGAACAATTACAAACCCACATGATTATCGAGGTATAGCCCGATTATGACCGAGCACCATAAATGGTTTAAAATAAGTCTCGAGAGCATCTACAGACAAATTACGGCAGCTGTGACAACTATCGTTTACGCTTATTCCTGTATTTTTTCCCAGACCCTCCAATCAAAAATACAACAGATATGAATTAGTGATCAATATTTCTGCACGAGCCGGATCCATCCCCAATATATAAGTCAGAATCTAATACAGTTTTATGCGATCTCTCGTTGCTCTTCAGGTTTAGAAGCACACAGCAACAGACACAGGTATGACATTTAGTCTCATTGAGAAACAGTATACGTATAAGACCTGAGCCGTTTTAGTGACCTATAACAAGGCACTATGGTATGAGATTTTCCATGTGCTTTTTTTATTGCAGCACACAACGTTGGTACATTTCTAAAACGCAGTGGTAAGCCATTCATAAGTATCACTTTCGTTCATCCTACTTTTTGCAATTAAAGACAACACTTACTCTGACATGTATTTATTACAGATTATACTCGCAACACCTCAACACTAACAAGGTAATACTATACACGGCATGTTTAGAATATTTATGAGCATCCATGAGCACACAGCACAAACATGATGGTTTTATTTATTTTCTTGTAGTGAGACCCCTGAGGAAGGCACTAGCTGGGTGCCGAAATGCATCAGGCATTCGATTAAGAAGTGTCATGTGCTAAAAAGCAATGTTGTAAATAACTGATAAGGAACATGATAATCATGATGTATATGTTTTTGTTTATAGACCTAAATGTGATGGTTAAATGACATGTGATTTAAAACATGAATTTTTGACATAATGATGAAGAATTAAATGAATGATAAGCAATTGATTAAGTTTTGATTACACTAGTGAACAGTGCGTGATTGGACTAACCCTATGGTTGGTCTTAACTCTCATGATATAAAGGACTAACAACCCGTAACAGTCACAGCACCAATTGAGCAGCAGGTTAAATTTATCTACAAAAAAGGAGTGCTCCCCACAAACCTCTTAATAATTTTCATATATACCTTCTGCCACTGCTGACTCGCTGTGGAAGGGGGAAGAATTTAGATTGAACATATACACTCTATGCCTATTACCGAAGCCTTACGTGTATATGGAGCATAAGTTTGGAATATCCCTCCCCCACTGGTGGTGCTTTGCAACAGTAGTCACTGGTCACCCTACAGTCTGCGTCCTGCGCCGTGTACTAACAGCCTTCTAGCTGGCTGGTTTACCAAGAGGGTCAGGCCGTCATCATTGACTGTCGTAGCCAAAATTACACGCCGCCTGGGGCCCTCCTGGTTATTTGTCATTCGGCCATACACCCACAATGGTCAAAGATAAAGGGAGCAAAACAGCTCAGACCAACAAGATCTCTAATTACGCCCAGCCACTGCCATTGGAACATGGGGCCCCAATGTCGATGCTACCTACGGAGGCAGCGGCGCAGAATGCTGATTGGCCTCCATACATAGTGGAGGCCCTAATGGCTATCCATGTCACCTGGAATGAATTAAGCCCCAAGATTGATTTCATGGCTATAGACCTGAGTCTGCTTCAATGCGATCTGCGGAATGTCGCAGACTGCATGACACCCACTGAGAAGACTGTGGGCAGAATACAAGCAGAAATGCACATGCTCAAGGACACAGTGATCAGTATCCAGCAGATACTGGTATGACTGGATGCACAGGCTGAGGACGCAGAAGGGTGTTCCCGGCGAAACAATCTTAACTTCATCAGGTTTCCAGAGAAAGCAGAAGGCCCATCGACGGAGCAGTTCCTGGAGGAATGGCTGATCAGCATTTTAGCTATGAAAAAACCTTCCCACTTCTTTACAATGGAAAAAGTGCACTGGACGCTGGTTCCCTCCTCCAAAACTGAGGGCGCCTTCCAGAGCTATAATAGCCCACTTTCTTAATTTTCGAGATAGGGACTTACTGCTGCAACTGTCGCGCAACAAAGGCCAACTGCATTATGAAGTGCACCAAATCTCAATTTACCTGGATTATATGCAGAGGGTGCAAGAGCAAAGACAATCCTTTTTAGCCGTCAAACGCTGCATGAGGGACCTGAACCTTCTGTACAGTTTATTTTATCCGGCAAAACTGCAAGTGGAGTATGGCGGCAAAACATTATTCTTTTTCTCTGCAGGAGTCGCAATGGACTGGCTGCATGCAAGAGGCTCCTCGGGGGTTTGTCTGGATCCCTCCATATTGACGCCAAAGAAACCTGGAACTCGTAGCCAGTCTCAAGGACGCTGGTGCCAAGGACAGTCACTGGACGCGGCTAAGAGCCACAGCCTTAACAGGATCTGGGTTTGCTCAGATGGCACATTGCAGGCATCGGACATTGCCCCAGACTCACATCCATCGTCACCGGGGCACACATCAAGTACCTATATGAGCAAAGATACAGATGCAAGATAGGGCACTATTCCGGGGTACCTGAACTGCTCGAAATTCCACTGCGTATGTGCAATACCTACTTTGCAAGACTGAACTATTGTTGACAGGAATGGAGACATTTGCATATTGTGGGGTTTATCACCAATCTACACCTGATGGCGGGGGCTTGAGGCTCTCCCTTTAGAGGCTGGTGCCTGTCACCGGAGATGGAGGCATGTCCTCACTCCTCGACAGCCAACCATCTACTCATTTCAATGGGGAAGGGTGGGGAGGGAAGGATACTGTAATTTTCTTGTTTCTTACATTCTTAAGGTTACAAATTAGGGAGTTACAGTCAGGAATGGGGCAACAACTATATACCTACACCAGGCTACACGTGGCAAGGGTGGGGAATGTGATATTGCCCTGGGGTGGAGGGAAGTTGGGGTAATAATGTTTGACCATCACCAGTCCGTCCTTTGTAGAGCTCAGATAAGTAGTAATACTGTACTGCATCTGTGGTGGGTAGTGATCACCTTTCTCCGTAACCGCTTGAATTGGGTACGATGGATTATCAAGCAAAATGTATTGGGGCAGCCACCATGAGTAAATGGATTACCTGGATTACCTGGAACGTGCGCAGCATTACCACTCTTGAAAAACGTAGGCAAATATTTGCTTATTTAAAAAGATATGTCTCCAGGAGACGCATGTTTTGGGAGAAAATGTTTGAGGAAACGATGGAGGGGGCAAGTCTACGCAACTTCTTTTTCCGGCTTTGCTCGGGGGGTCCTTATCTGGATAGCACCGGGGGTTCAGTTCCAACACTTACACCAAGTTATAGATCCCAACAGATGATATGTTATTTTACATAGGAGGCTGGACAGAACAGAAATGTGTATAATTAATGTTTATGCTCCATATGATAACAACGCTTCGTTTTTTTGGGGATCTTCTCGCGATGGCCTCCCCCTACCTGGGAGCTCCGATACTTTTGGCCAGGGAAATAATCTGTGTACTAGATGGCACCCTAGATAGGGAACCTCCAAAGCTACACACTAAGCAAATAATGACCGCAGCCCTCCACGGGATGGTGCAGGGACTACAATTGCTTGATGTGTGGAGGGAGCGCCACCCCACTGTGAGACACTTCTCATGTTATGCATGACCACACAAACTTCCAGTAGGCTGGATCATTGGTTCCCATCCTCGCACATGGGTTGGAATGTGGGAAGGATAACATCTCAAATAAGATACCTCTCCGAACATGGCCCGGTCCTACTGGAATTGGGGACTAGAAAAGTGAGACCCAACATACCCCTGTGGTGACTTAACACTGATGCACTCACGAACCTACCCTTTGTACCCACACTTTCCATGCAGCTATGTAACTACTTCCAAGAAAATTGGGGTTCAGCCTTGAGTCGCACTATGGAGTGGGAGGCCATGAAGGTAGTGTTCCGTGGCATATGCATAAAGGCCACATTTGGCGTCCAAACGCAGTTCGAAAAGTATGTTGCTCAACACATCTAAGTACAGCCCCAAAAAAGTTGACAGAGAGGAACGAGGCTAAGGAAGCGCTTATGACAGAGGTAGGTTGGAAAAATACAAATACACAACATATAGGCAACAACTTTATAGGGAAGGGGATAGAACTGGGACGCTCCTGGCATGGTTAGTTAAACAAGAAACGTCTGCTACTCAAATATTACAGATGAGGGATGAGGCCTGGGCACTAGTGAACACACAACATGCTATTACAGAGACAGACTAGTGGGTAATGAGAGGTTTACTTAGATGCCCTTGGTCTCCCCCAACTCACTAGGGAAGAACAAGAGGCTTTGGATGTCCTGGTTACTAAAGAGGAAATACAAGGCACCATTGGCCGCCTCAAGGCAGCCAAAATTCTGGGCTCAGATGGCTTGCCCACAGAGTTCTATAGGTGGTTCAGACCACTCCCGGTGGATAAACTACTGGAAGTCTACAACGAGGCATTGGACAGGACTGAACTCCCACCTTCTATGAGTGAGGCACTTGTCATCATGATCCTTAAACAGGATAAAGAACCTGACCTACCAGGCTCCTATAGGCCGATATCGCTATTGAACATTGATTCTGGCTGAGCCCCTTCCCCCCCTGATGAACCTCCTGATTCACCCCAGTCAGTCAGGGTTTATACCGGGGTGGAACACGACTTATAATTTACGATGGCTTGCACACGTGTGGCATGCTCCTGCAAGCATTTGACTCGGTGGAATGGCCGTATACGTGGCACGGTCTGAGAACGATGGGAGTGGGTGCGCAATACCTGAGGTGGAGTCTCTTACTTTACTCGCCCCCTACAGCCAGAGTGCGGGTGGGAAAAACAGTGTCAAGATCTATTGCAATAAGGTGAGGTGCCAGCCAGGGCTGCCCTTCATAACCACTCCTATTTGCCATTTCTAAGGAACCCATGGCTATACGGCTGAGGACGGTTATGGATCCCTGGGGTATTTGGTTGGGGACTAATAATCCTGTGCTGTTGCTCTATTCTGAAAATACCTTGGTTTATCTGAGACAACGAGAGCACCAAGTCCCACTACTTGTAGCTGAAATTAACACATTTGGTAATATCTCGGGATTGCATATCAGCCACGCAAAATCTAAACTGATACCAATGGGTAATTTGGCTGTGGCTATCCTGGAATCGAGGCCTCACCTGACTATCCTGTGGATGGAAGAGGGGTCAAGATACTTAGGGATTTATTTAGTGGGCTCCGTCAACTCCTTCCACAGACTGAATATCAACCAGGTGGTGGAGGGTCTGAGAGGCTCCATTCGCTTTTGGGTGTATTTACCGCTCTCATTACCGGGGCGAATAACTATCATTAAAATGATTGTATTAATGCGCTGCCTCTATCCACCGCAGCACTCCTTCATGATCCGCCGATCTTATTTTATTACGTTGTAAGTCTTGCTTGGAGACTTATTTTAGGGCAGGAAACGTAAGCGTGTGAGCTTACAGACATAAAAGAGAACATAGGGGGGGGGACTCGAAGTTCCAAAGCTAGAACTCAATGACATGGCCTCCCAGCTCCAGGTTGCGGTACACTGGCTCGATGATGGAGACAATTGGGATAAATCCCTTTTGGCGGGGACATACAGGCGGAATACACTTGCGGGCTATTGAGGATGGGATGAGCGGTTCCTGTTGGCTACAGATATATAATATGTCATGTAGCTAACGTCTGGGAAAGTGCAGTTTGACAGGTAGTCTGGCACTCTCCATACGCACAGGACATGCCCCGTGGAAAATTCAACCCTTCGCCGTGATTTCTGACTCTGTCGATCCGTCGTTGGAAGAAGGGGCGTTATTTACTTCTGGGAGACCTTTATAGGGAAGGGCAATTCATAACGCAAGACGACGCACGAACCGAGCTTGAACTTGGAACAGGACAGTTCCTTCAATATGCCAAAATCTCGACTGTAGCCCGGGAGCTATGGACTAATTTTCTCTCCGAACCCCCTACCACTAACATATTAGCGATGATGTTGTGTATGGCACAGGAACGCCGCCTCATCTCTCACCTCTACCGAGCGTTGCAAGATGATATTACGCAAGAACCTTTAGGACTGCAACACAAGTGGGACTTGCTACTGCACTCACCGCTGACAGCGGCGGAATGGAGGAAGGTACATGAAGGGGTCCATAAGGTTAATGCTAACCCAAGATTAAAACTACTTCATTCCAATGTCATTCATCAGGAGTATCTATCCCCGCGCACCCTCCACACAATATATCCACACTGCACTGACACTTGCCCCAGGTGCACTGCTGGGTAGCACACTTTGTACAGATGATCTGGCAATGCCCCAGACTCCGGCCTTACTGGGACACTGTTCTGACACATCTGGGGAAGGTTGCAGGATGGACTATCCCACAGGAGATCAGACAGGTACTTCTGGGCCTACTACCTAAACCCAAGAATAAGGCACTGAGTAGGAAATTTGTAAATCTGGGATTGGTATTGGCTAAGCGACATGTAGTTATATGGTGGATGCAACACCAACCACCGACACACACTGACTGGCTATAAGACATGAAGGAGTACGCAATGGCGGAGCTAATCAGAATGAAATTTGTGAGAAGAGATGACAAAGCAGAAGATGATAGGATGGCGTGGAATGCCATGATAATAGACCTCCAGGCAGACCAAGATCAGACCACCCAACAAGCTGAGCAGGAGAATGCTACTCAGAGCGATGTGAGCATTATTAGCCCAGGCCGGGAGGGGTTGGTACATCAGTAGATGGCGCAATCTACATTGATGGTGTGCATGCCACTGAGAGTCATGTTGCTCCAAGGGAAAGGACGGGAATACGGGGGGGGGGGTTACTGTTTATGTTAATAACAGTTTTACAAATTGTTGGCAACAAAGTTGAAATACACCACAATATTTCGCAATGTTTTTTCTTCTGTTTATGTAATGTGTGATGGTCCTCTCATATGGCTATACGTTGCTTAACTGGACTGGACTTTGACTGGAACATTGAAGTTCATTGTACCTTAATTTGTGGGATAATAATGTGTGTTGTAACTGAGAATAAATGCCAATAAAAAGAAAAAAAAAGAAAAAACAAGCTCACCTAATTGGCCCCAAACCTGTTGGTACTTCAAGCTCTGGCCGCCCTAGAGGAATAATTATTATTTTTTGGAATATACTGAGCTACTTATGGTTTTATCGGCGGCCAAACAAAGGAAACAAATTGTATGGTCTGGCCAGAGGGTATTTATAGATGTAGTATGGGCAACTGCAGCTCATCGGAAGGCGCTCCTATCCTTCCACCTTACTTTTTGATCCATGATGGTTTGGTGCATCTATGTTTCTTCAAGGTCACCTATAAGGAATAAACTTTCCCATTCGACTGTCCAGAAGACTTGAGGAAATGTATTTTTAAACACAAGGATGAAGCAATAGATTTTGGGAGGGGGCGTGGCCAAGCTGGCGGCAAAGATGGCTGTAAGCGAGTGAAGCTCTGGAAAATAGCCGGCCTATGAAGCAATTTCCCCCCAAATAACCCCCTCATTCTGCCCCCAAAACGGCTCACCAGACAACTGATGTGAGGCTGCATGCGGCGACCTGAAGGCTGGGTGCCGACATGCATTGGGAGAGGAGCTCCGTCAACCTTGTGGTGGTGTGGGTCGGGCCAGTCCTACCATGACTAGCTTACCAGGGCCCAGTGTGCTACATCCCCCGACGCTTCTGGTGTTCTTCGCGGGACCGCGACTCTTCAGGAAAGGTGAATCGGGCCCGCACTGGTGCGTTTCTCCCCCCTCCCCTGCTGTCCCGGTCTGCTGCGGCTGCTGGGCTGCCCACTCTGCCCCCGCCGCTTTGTTTCCCTCGGAATGCGGGGGTCAAGTCCCTCCGGCTGCATCTGCTGGGGAGGCGGGCGCTGGCCTGGCGCTGCGGCGGCCGCAGTGGGGACAGGTGCGGACGTGCGCGCTGCGACTACCCGATACACAGGTGCGACCTAATCTGCATGCGGGGACTCCCGGGGATCCCTGGAGAACCAACACGGCAGCCACCGGCATTAAAACAAAGCGGGCCTACCAGCATTACGTGATCAGGGCTGATCTGCCTGAGGTGAACAAAGAAGGCCTATTGCACTGTGTGGCTCCACCATCTGAATGAGTGAGCACAGGAGGCCTATTACACTGTGTGGCTCCATCATCTGAATGAGTGAACAAAGGAGGCCTATAACACTGTGTGGCCCCACCATCTGCATGAGTGGCTTCTGCATTTGCCCCCCACCTCCATTGAGTCGCCCTCTTTCAGCAGCTGTAGCCTCTGTATCACCAGGGAGTGGTACTGCCATTTCCTCTGCTCTAACCTGTGTGTGCATCCTTCTCCACTGCGCTCTGTGTAGCCTGTTGCCTACATAAATAGACCTCCATACCACTGATTGTGTGCATCCCATCACTGCTCATCAGCATGAGTGACTTGCTTATTTGTACCCCGCCTACATTGAGTCAACCTCTTTCTACAGCTGCAGCCTCTGTGTCACCAGGGAGTGGTGCTGTCATTTTCCATTGCCCTAACCTGTGGAGCTACGCTTATATCCATGGTTTGCATTGGCTACATCTCCTCCACTGCGCTCTGTGGGGCCTGTTGCCTGCATAAATAGACCCCCATACCTCTTACTGTGTGCATCACATACCTGCCTTGACCCCCCCCTCTTCGCTCCTCAGCTCTTCATTCGCGGTGTGGGACACAAGGACCCAAAACAGCGTACCTTGCCTTTTGAACCTGTGGGATAGAACAGTGCATCACACAGTGCGAGAATGGCTGAGAAAGGTACTGCCACGGCACACCCCGAGATCTCCGTCGCCTCCTTGCTGCTGGAAATGAAGGCATGTTTTAAGGCGCTAGACTCACGATTTGACTCTCTAGACCAGACAATCGCATCATTGGGCGCCAAAGTGCAGGGTCACGACAGACGCCTAGATGTTGCAGAAGCATGTGTCTCTGACCTGGAAGATGTGACAGCACAATCACTGAAGCGGTTCGAGAGAGCGGAACGTCTACTCAAAGAAGTGGCTATAAAAAATGAGGAATTGAAGGCTTGTGGATGTCGCAACGACGTCTGCATAATGGGGGTTCCAGAGACGACATCAACAGGCCGAATGGATCTCTTTGTTGAGAAGCTACTTACAGATTTGTTTGGAAGTGAAGCATTTACACCAGGCTTTGTTGTTGAGCAGGCCCACAGATCCCTGGGTCCTCGGTCAAACCCGGGCCTTTCCCCCTAGGCCCATCATAGCGCGCCTACTGAATTGGAGAGACCGGGACCCAGCATTCCAGCTGGCGCCAGAACGTGGCACGATCAAATGGCAGGGGTCTAAACTGGCATTCTACCCAGACTTCACTCCAATGGTGCAAAAGGCATGGCACAAATTCTTGGGAGTCAAGGCTACATTGTGGAATCTTGGACTCAAATACGGCATGCTATACCCCGCAAGACTGAAAGTGGATGTGGGCGGCAGATCGAGGATCTTCGACACCCCTACAGAGGCCCAGGAATTTTGCCACATGCACAAGTCACAAAGCTCACAGAACTCGGTGGGAAATGCACTTGCCTCCCTGCAACATAATGGCTCGGATGCTAGCGCGGACCTGTTTTCTAACACTGGCGCTGAATGAGGGTGCCTTGCATTGTCATATGTGATTTACATTGTTTAATTGGGAAATTTTGTTGTTTGGTTTGATAGAATCTCAGCTGCCACCCCCCCCTCTGGTATATCTGCATAGTTGGTTTGTTTCCATTTGAGGACCACTTTTTGGACCTCTACCAGTTGCCCGGCGATCGTTATGACTCCCGAGCGGGTTATCTTGATAGGGGTGGGCCGCCTTAGGGCTGAAAGGTGGCTGGGTGGGGGGTGGTGGGTTCTGGGTGAGTTTGCAAATCACAAATGTTCTAACTTACGCTTTACTTTCACATAGCTTGCTGAATTAATATCCCATCGCAGTTATGACAGGACTATGTTCTCAAAGATTTTAGATGTCTCGATTAGGTAATGTGCAGGGGCCTTCAGCCCTTACCCTTATGACTTGGAATATTCGGGGCCTTAACAATACTTGTAAATGGGGTCAGGTAATTCACTATCTTCTCTGGTACAAGGTCGACATAATATATCTGCAGGAGACGCAACCCCCCCCCCCCCCACAGATTTGGCTCAATTCGGCGCAAGCTGAGGCACACACAGATATTTTGCCAATGACAGTAATTACGCTAGAGGCACAGCTCTATTGATACACAAGAGAGTCCCCTTCACTCTTATTGACTTGACCCGATGGGTAGGTTTGTAATAGTCACGGGGACCCTGTACGGCCATAAAGTTACCCTGGTTAACATATACGCCCCTAACGTAGATGACCCGGACCCAGACTTCTTTCATGACCTGCATGCCCGGATTGCGAGACATAATCCCCAGGCGTTACTTCTAGGGGGAGATCTAAATGTATTAATGGACCCGACTCTAGATAGTTCATCCAACGCCCCAGACGTGAAACTGCGGGCGAGGCGAGCCCTTAAGGGTCTTGGTGCACATTACTCGCTGCTTGACATTTGGTGACAGCGCAATCCCACTGCTCACCAACTACACATATTGGCCCCTCAATTAATTGAGGTTTACGCGGAAGCACAGGAGAAGCAAATTCTCCCCCCCACGTTACAGGAAGCCGTAATCATACTCCTCCCGAAACCCAGCAATGCAGTTCCTATCGTCCGCTGTCCCTACTAAACCTAGACTACAAAATCCTAGCTAAAGTGCTAGCCACGAAACTTTTGCAACTAATGGATTATATCATTTCTCCGATGCAGTCTGGTTTCGTCCCCCGGGGTTCCACATCCCTGAACCTCTGCACGTTGTTTGCTGTTCTGCACAGAATTCAGCCTGAGGTCCTTGCGGCCGCAGTGTTATTGGATGTCGAAAAGGCCTTTGACTCTTTAGAGTGACCTTTTCTCGTGGAAGTGATGCAACGCATGGGCCTGCCTTATGGCTTCATCTCCACTATATCCTTGTTATACAGTCAATCGTCGGCGCTTCTTCGCCTGAATGGCACTCTGTCTGGGCTGTTCGGCTGTATCGCAGGACTAGACTGGGCTGCCCCCTGTCCCCGCTTTTGATAATCCTAGCCATGGACCCCCTAGTCAGACATCTCCAGGAACGCCATTTACATAGGGGTCTTCAGTTCAATACAGGTCCCTTACTCGCCTATATGATGACTACACTATCCTTTACGTCCGGGAGCCGCACATCAACCTGTCCCCTCTTATCCGGGAAATCATCACTTTCGGTCGTTTTTGTGTCTTGGTTTAAATTGGCACAAATCAATTATATTCCCGCTTACAACAAGCACTACCCAATGGGAATGTGAGTTTCCCCTAGAATGGTTCCAGGATTTGGTGATATATCTTGGTATACATATCCACCTAGACACCACTCAAATCATTAGATTTAATTATGGACAGACGGTTAAAAAATTGGAGAAACAGGTCAAACTATGGCTGCAGTTTCCATTGTCATTGGCTGGCGGGTAGCCATATTGAAATTGGTGGTATTCTCCAGATTTATTATACCTTTTAAATAACATCCCAATCCCCTTCTCTGTAGGATTCTTCTGCACCTTGCAGACACTCATGACCAGACTGGTGTGGGGCGGGAGGAGACCGCGTGTCTGCTGGACTACAATGACATTGACATTACCATATGACAGGGGCAAGTTCAATGTGCTGGACTTTCATCTCTATTACATGGTTGCTTAATATCAGTACGTGTATGCTTGGTTTCACCCTGATGAGCGCATATCTTTCCTAAGAGGCGGGCCTGGTACTCCCTGACAAATTATGTGAGGTACTTCCCCTGGGCTTTCCGCGTGACAAACATGACATACAGACGGTGTCCACAACTGCCCGGGAATGGAGTAGGCTGAAAAAGCGTACGTGCGCCCCATACTTAGACTCATCTGCCCTGCCCTTACCTAATGCCAGATGGTTCCCAATCACGGGGGAGAGACTTGTACAGAACACATTGACCATGCTGGATATTACAAAAGTGGGTGACTTATTCCCAGGGGGCCATGTGTTCTTGCTAGACGAGGACGCCCAGCTCACCGATTGCAACTACATGACGAGATTCCTGCTGAGCCGCATGAAGTCTTCCCTGCGTGCTTCTTTCCCCACATACCCGACAGAGCCTTACTCTTTCCTCTCGCTCCCACTGGTGTTGGAGTGCCCCGGCGGAACACACCTTATCTCTAAAATGTACAAGGCCTGCTCCAAAATGCTACCGGCGGACGACTCAAGCCTTAGACAGGCCTAGGAAGCGGACATGGAGTGCACCATCACGTACGAGCAGTGGGCCAAATGTTGCATGGCCACCAAGGATATTTCACTTAATAGTCACCATAAGCTGTTACATTTTAAATTTCTCCATTGAGCTTATTTTACCCCAGCCTTGGCACACAGGATAGACGCCGAACGCCCACACACTTGCATGAAATGCAACGCACCACACATGATTTTATACATTTGGCATTGTCCTGCCCCCGCTCGAAATCCTATTGGTTGGAGGTGCACATGACCCTGGGGAGGATAATCGGGCTTCAAATGGCTCCCATTCCCGAGGTGGCTCTGTTGGGGTACACTCTCCAGGTTCCGAAGAACGTCAGGAAGCTTGCATCATTGGGGCTGCTGTTAGCCAAGTGGGAGGTGGCCTTGCACTGGGATAGGAAGTCTATTCCTAAACTGCAGGATTGGCTGAGAAGCCTGACACACTGCAACACCAAAGCTGAAGTATACGCTGGTCTTATGCTGGCTACGTCGCGGCCACGTGACATTTAGGGACCGCTGAGGTCCTACTTTGTGAGGTGGAGGCAGGGGTGGTGCCTGAGGGGGTGGGCTGAGGAGATGGTGTTTTCTTCATTTATGTCATGACTCTGCTTCAGACTCAGTGGGTTTGCTTATGCCGTGTTGCATTCCTACATATGGAAGTTGCTGCTAGTTGGGATGCTTATTCTGAGTTGGTTGACAAAGGGTGGGGAGTGGAGAGTGGTCTTGGATTACCCCAACAACTGGTTTGGGCCATAATGTAGAGCACTATAACGTCCATCACTGTGTGTGTACCTGTCAGGCATGACTTGATTGATATGTAAATGACTGTTTGCAATGCAATGTAACTATTCTTTTATATCTGAAAAATAAAGTATAAAAAAAGCAATAGATCTTGGGAAAGCCTGAACTCCTCCTTTTACGGATCTTAAATGATATTATGCCTCTTTCTTGGTCCTTTTTACTTGAATTACTATACATATTGTTTCAAGGAGTTAATTCTAATGTTAATAATTGTAACATATACATGCCTTAACATTCTTGTGATATTGTTAAATATCTCTATTTAATCTGTCTACATATTTAACCTTGCTATTTATTTACTCCTCTTTTATTTGTTAATTTCTATAATTCAGCTGAAAGGTATTTTATAAATCCACATCTACGTTATTTGAAATGTTATTAAATATAGGATGAAGCAAACTACTTTTTATCACATTGTACTTCGGGGCGATTTTAATATTCATATTTGTGACCTGAACTGTTATGTTGATGATCACTTAGGGACAGCCCATTCAGCGACACCCCACTTTGAGCACACACAACAGGGGGAAGTCCTGGAGGATCTTTTGGCTGGTGCAGATCTCTTTGAACCTAGTTTTAGTGATCCGTCTGATCAAATCCCTACTTTTAAAGCTAGAGAGAGGGATACTGTTATTGACTATATATTTACCCCCCCCCCACATGATAGCTCGGGTAGTATTTTCATAATGCCAGGCTGTCGCCTTTTAGTGACCACAATCCGGTAATACTTGTGCTAAATAAAGATAGTGGTATTTTGGGAAAAACTGGAAAGAAAGAGGGAGTTAGTAGTGTGCTAACAAGTGATCAGGGGAGGAGGCTAAAATGTGCTAAGGTAATACCGGACGTTTTCTTCCTGAACCTCTGTGAGAAGGCCAAAGATAATATTGCGATATGTTTTGATAACACCATCCCAGGGGTTGAGGTCCTTAGAGCTTTTGAAGGCATTTGTGGTCAGTTAGCATCTGATCTGACTATGACAAATAAACCCAGATTAACTATGGGTGAAAGGTGGCTTGACAACAACTGTTCACTGGCCCATCGCAATTTGGCGCAAGCTCTTAAAAACATATCTAGAGATAAGGAGCTGATAGCCATGCTAAGGAAACAGTATAAGATCTCTGTTTCAAAGCGTAAAAACTAGATTAAAGAGGAGGCCTGGAATGCACTCTTATCTGTTGAAGTCCTTAAGGATAGCTCTGGATTCTGGGCCATTGTTAATAAACTCTTTTTTTCCGGTATAGAGAATGGCCCTTTAGAATGCAACATTACAGAGACCCAGTAGCTCTCCCATTTTGAAGCAATTTATGGATCTAATGCCACCACAGACTCCTTCATTAGCTTGGAAGCTAATAGGGCTTTACCTCCCTTGGTCTTTAAGGAGGAGCATATAGAAAGGGGATAATACAGACCGCTAGTACCAAAGCGCCAGGCCCTGACTTCGTCCCTGCTGACCTGTATGAATGTAACCCAAAATTCTGGACCAAAATATTAACTAATGTTTTTAATGTTTCAAGTTCACTGGGGTTTCCTGCTTCATGGTATTTAGCCATGAGCATACCAGTTTTTAAAAAGGGTCAGAGAGGAGATCCATGGTGTTACAGACCTATATCTCTAATTGATTTTGCTGTTAAAATCTTAGGCAAAGTGATCCTAGCAAAAGTCACGGATTGGGTGAACGATAATGAGGTCTCATCCAACCTACAATCTGGTTTTAGACAAGGTAAGAGCACTATGGACCAGTGCCTTAACCTACATCTAATAGTAGGTAAATATTCAATAGCTAAAGAAGGCACTTTACAGATGGCCTTTATGGACCTTCCCTCGGCCTTCGATCTGGTTACCAGATCAAAGCTGTGGTCTATTCTGCTTGATATGGGCATTGACCCTTGACTAGTCTATTTTTTGGCAGATTTACACCAGGATCTCTCAGCAACAGTTAGGGTCACCCAGGAAGATAAATACACAAGGCATTTTAAATCGGGTAGAGACGTTTGTCAGCGATGTATATTGATGCCACTACTTTTTACCCTTTATATTAATAATCTAGATAAGAGCCTAGATCATGCAAGCTTGGATATTCTGTGAGTAGTAGAAAGGAGTATTCTCGTTATCCTATACACTGATGACATTGTACTATTAGCCCGTATAGCTATGGGTCTCCAGAGGCTACTTGATGCCTTTGGGGCCTATATGAAGTCTTTGAATATAATAGTGAAAAAATCAAAACCTCACATTATGTCAAAGGGCCAAAGAAATAGAAAAGTAAAATTCCTTTACTGCAATGGAGCAGAGGTATCCAGGGTATCCTATTTTACCTATCTGGGGGTTTTATTTGATGATAGAGGTACCTGGGTCCCCCAACAGAAAGTCAAAAAAAGTGCAATGGCTGGATCAATGGCAGCTGTACAAGGGTTTGCACAGCGCCTGTGGGCAAGGCCCATTACAGCTATGCTTAACATTTGCAGATTTAAATGCCTGGCTATTGCTATGTATGGGTCCGCTATCTGGGTCTAAAAGCAATTGGAAGGGGTGCAGACAACTTAAAACAAATTCCTACATACCCTCTTGTAAGTGCCTCAATCAACCCCAACCTTTGCTGTTCACCAAGAAGTGGGGCTTTGATATTTGTCAGACTTGTTGAGGTTGGCCCCGGTGGTCTGCTGGCTTACGAAATGGCTTACCCCAGATCTAACCCTGAATCTCCAGATTATTCTGGATTGTGTTACTCTGGAAAAAGCCAGAAGTATCCCGTGGTTGCATTATGTTAAGGTCATGTTCTCTTAACTGGGGCATCCAGATCTCTTTAGCGATTTAGCGACCCGAATGGGATTAAAAAACAGGATGTTATATGGCTTAAATCTCAACTTCTGAATTTATTGATGGTGGAGCACGAGGAGCAGGAGTTAATGAAACCCTCAGTTAGGGCTCATTTTTTATTAAAAACTTCCCCACTAATTAAGACATACCTGAGAATTGGTACAAAGCTTTTCCATCGTTGGCTTTTAATCAGGTTTCGTTTTAACCTAATTCATTTCTCGCTGGGTAATGTGCAAGGCTGGTGTAAACCAGAGGATATAGACCCATATCCTTGTGATCATTTTTGGTCACAGGACACTTTGCATTCCATAATGTTTTGTGGCTATTATAGTGAAATTCCTTTGAGATTTTTAGTTCCTCTGCTGAGGGGAAAGGGCTTCTACAGCTCAGACTGGAATTATTTTATCTTCAATTGCTTAATGATACATGGGATATTTTTAATATTGCCAGCTTTTTAGTTGCAGCAGTTTGTCTCAGGAAAATAATGTATCCAATGTTACATTTTGTATGAACACCCTTGTCTTATTCTTCTATGAAATTTCTCCTCAGCGAGTTTTTAAGCTTTGATGTATTAGATAATTGATTCTGTTGTATTAATTATTTTTTAATATCGCTCATACGTCTTATTGATTTACATGATCCTATTATATTACATATTGTGTATTGTACTTTTATATTTTTAATTAATCTAATAAATTGTTTTGACTAACTGACTGACTACTCCTGTTTGCCTCTGTTTGTTATCTAATCCGGATTCCCTTCCTTGGTGCGTTGTCTTTCAAATGCCTCCCTTCCCAGACCTATTGTTTCTATATTATCCCCATGTCTTGGTAAGTGTTATTTATTGGTCTTTTTCATATTTTGCATTTCTATTTTGTTTATTTATTTGTATTGCTATGTTGTTGTCTTGTTGGTTGGATTAAGAACAATAATTGTTGTCTCTACTTCTATATTCTCTTTTTCTATGTTAATAATGGTCTCTGTGGTCATTGCTGCCCACTATTGATTGATGTTGGGACTGTTGCTTGTCTTCAATCGTTGTGCTTCTCCACCCTCCATTATATTTCTTCACTTTAGATGTGTTCCATTTTCTTAATGACTGAAGCCCTTTGGCTTTTTATCATCCTCTCTATCTCTCTCAGAAAAAATTGTTCCTTTCTCCATTTTCATTCCTTTTTCCTCTTGTTCATTCCTTTTTTGTTGCTCTTTTTTCGTTTTCTTTGTTCTCATTATAAAATATAGATCTTTATTGAATACAAATTGCTTGAGATGTTTATACTTATATGGTCTGTTGTTAAAGTCCCTTCATATATTTATTGTAGTTTAATATGTATGCTAACGCATCGCAATGGTAAATACACTCAAGGTTATCTCCCAGAATGTCAAGGGCTTACGGAATCCTATTAAGAAACAGCGAGTTGTTACCCATCTATCCCGTCTTAAATGTCACATTGTCCAGCTACAGGAAACACACTAGCTTCACAAGGATTTAAATTTGTTGCAGAGAATTTGGGTTGGTTTAGTTCTCCATCCCTTGATCACAAACATGGGGTTATTATATTGGTACGTAAATCTCTTCCTTTGGTTATTGAAAAGGAGGAAATAGATGCAGAGGGTGGATGGATATTACTGCATGCACTATTCATCACACACCCATCTCTATTCTAAATATTTATGGTCCCATTGGCATTGATGTGCAATTTTGAGAACGAATGTCAGTTATGCTACGCTCCTGCCCGAATATGGTTTTTATAGTAGCTGGTGATTTTACCGGATCGTAGACCCCTTCCTAGATAGAAAATCACAAGTTAAATGTGTTCCTAAGAAGATGCAGAAAACATTTGCGAGATGTATTTATTCCACAGGACTGGTTGATGCCTAGAGGTTTTACTCTCTGGATACACCGGAATACACCGTGTATTCACCTACTCATAAATCACAATCTAGAATTGATGACTTATTTCTTTCCCCTCCATTAGTTACTACACTTACACATGCTTAAATTGGGTCAATATTAATTTAAGGTCATGCTCCAGTTATAGTTGATCTAGATTTATTACCAGAGACTACTAAACTGAGTCGATGGCGATTTAATAATAGTCTACTGAAGGATAAAGAATTTGTGCAAAATTTTTTCAGGAGCATTTTTTACATGACAACACACCCGATATTCCATTTCATAAAATTTGGGATGCATAAGGCATCTGCCCATGGAAATATATTTAACTATGTTATGACCAAAAAGAAGAAAGCCATCAAAGAATCTTAACTATTACTCCAATCTATTAAACAATTAGAGCAAGGATTTTTCACAACTAAATAGGACGATTTGTTATGGCGCCTAATGAATGTCAAATTAAAATTTAATAAAAGATCAACAGAGGAAGCTACTGGAACATTATTAAAAATTAATTCTAAGTTCTATGGAGGTCGAAATAAGGCTGGCATATTACTTGCTAATTATCTGATAGTCAAATCTCATAAGTCTAAAACAGAAAAGTTTACAAATGAAAGTGGGACTCCTCATTTTAAAAACACAAAAATCTTAAAGTGTTTCTCTGACTTTTATACAAATCTTTACACACCAGATCACTTTCGAACGGATGAAAAATTAGATTCTTTTTTCCATTCTCGCTCACCAAAACAACAACAGACACAGGATGTCTCCTTTTCAGATGAATCCATTTTATTTTCTGAACTAAAATCCAGTCTTAATTCTCTACCAAAAGCTAAAGAGCCTGATCCAGATGTTTTTTCTGTTGAATTCTGTTTTTGTTTTTCAGATCTTCTACTACCTCATTTACCTAATCTATACAAGTATTTTCTCTCACAAAATGAAGCCCGGGCACCTTCTTGAAGGCTACGATTTGTTTAATCCCCAAAAAAGAAAAAGATCCTTCCTCGTGTGTCAATTATAGACCCATCGCTCTTATCAATTTAGATTGCAAACTTTTTGCCAATAATTTATCTATTAGGATTTCTCCCCTTATTTCTGATATGGTTGGATTTTAGCAAACTGGATTTGCTAAAGGAAGGCATATGACTGATAACTCTAGAGTGATTTTGGATATTTTACACATGGTGTCAGCTAATAATACGCCTAGGGCTGCTGTAACTTTAGATGCCGAAAAGGCATTTGACTGTGTCAAATGGAAATATATGATGCGGGCTCTCAAATGGAATGGGTTTAGTCCAACTTTTTTCAATTACATTGCTTTATTATATTTTTTTCCATTGACTTCTGTTTTTCAAAATGGTATCCAATCTACAAATGTTTCTCTTTAACGGGACGCCAGACAAGGATGTCCTTTATCTCCTTTGCTTTTTATTTTATCTTTAGAACTTTTCATACGTACATTACAAAATTCCTCAGTGTTTCATGGCTTCCGATAAAAGGACACTGATATTAAATTCACAGCGTACGCTGCTAATGTCATCCTTTATGCCTCTGATCCAGAATCATCGATACCGGTCTTTGCTAATCTTTTATCATCCTATTCAAAATCATCGGGAAATAAATAGAATATTTCAAAATCCGAGCTACTTCCCCTTAATAAGTATTGTTTGAAAGATATGTTTAATGGCACTGGCCTTAAATGGGCCCCACACTGTTTGGGAATTAAATGTTCTATTTTCTTGGCTAAGACTATTCAGATTAACTTAGATGATGTTCAAAACAAAATTCTTCAAATGACAGAAAAGTGGCCACCTTTATATTTGTCTTGGTAGGGCAGGTTAGTCGTGATAAAAACTATGTTTCTGCCTATCATTAATTTTTATTTGTCCATGTTACCTATTAAACGTCCCCCAAAAATGTTTAGGTTGTTAAAAAAGTCAATTTTCGTGTTTTTATGGAATGGGAAAAAATTGTGCATCTCCTTAGCATCTCTTTGTTAACCTAAGGAGTTGGCTGGCATAGGTTTTCCAAACTTTCAACAATATCATATCACTTTTCTCCTAAAGCAAGTCTTACCTTGTATCAGGGATGCAGATTCTTCACCTAATAATATTTGGCATAAGGTGGAGGATTCACTTATATCAACCTTCCATTTTCATTCTTTAGTATACTTTGTAAAACCTCCTCAGGCATTTCTGCTCTGACTATTAAGCACTCTAGCACGGTATCTTCCTGTGTTCTTAAAAGTTCCATGTCTCCAGTACAAGACTTCTTGGAATCCTCTATTGGGCATAATCAACTCATCAAAATTTGGAATCGTACTATTTTCTGGAGACAATGGGTTCTTAGAGGTATAATTCAAGTCAAACAATTAATATGTGATATGATTCCTCTTTCTTTTCTGAAAATTCAAACTACATTTTATATTTCCTCTGCTTGTGCCATTAGGTACGAATCCCCTAAAGGTGCTCTCTTACAAACTATTTCCATGCTCAGTCAATCGCAATCTCCCACTTGTTCCTCGCCTCCTGACCCAATTACATTTTCTACATCACTTGAAGCATCCTCTATATATAAATATTTGCACTATATCACGCCTTCCGGTCCCAAATCTAAAACTTAGTTAACTTGGGCGTCTGATTTTCAGCATTCCTTTTCTTTAAGAGTCTGGGGTCTAATTTGGAAGAGCATACACCATACCTCATGTAATGCTAGTACCACACACACCCTTTATTATTTTCTTAATAGGTTATATATTACCCCACGTTCTCTGCAAAAGTACAACCCAACTCTTTCAACTATGTGCTGGTCTTGCAATACCCTCCCCGGCACATATCTACATATGTTCTTTCATTGTGCACCAATTACAGCCTTTTGGGTTCTGGTCTGTATAATTATTTCTACTATTTGTTCTATTAACTTTCCATTTGATATTAAATGCATTTTTTGAGAAGCTCCTCATGCACTTAGCCATCTCATTCTAAATTAGGTACATTTGTAGATCTGTTACTAAACATTGCTTTTCAAGTTATTACATCCAACTGGAAGAATGTCAATAATGTCACCGTTACTGGTTGGTGGAACCTTCTTTGTTCCCATCCTAGACTTGATAAGTATCAGCCACTTCTACATTACAGATGATTAATAAAGACCTCTTTTGGTCTCCGCTCACTGGTTACTTAAACACAAGTTATCAACCTTCCAGGGATTCCATGATGGTTTTTCAACACCAATGACTGTCTTTCCTCTTCCTGTTTGTTAATATATACAGTTTATTCTTCAATTGTTATTCTATGAGATAGGTTGTTATATGACATGACGTTAATACTTGAAATAAGCTATTACATGACGTAAAGTTTATTTTATGATATATATACAGAATATGCAATACATATTTTCTTGTTTCTGTTTTCTTTCTTTCTTCTCTCCACTTTTCTTTTCTTCTCTTTTCTTTTTTCTTCTTTATTTCTTCATTTTTCTTAATTTCTTCCTTTTTTAGGTCTCGCCTGAGCCAGCGCGCATGCGCTGCCCTGCGAGACTTTTTGTAAGGGGCTTCAAAAATCTGACCATACGCTCATGCTTGTGGTCAGATATTTGTCACAGGCTATTGACCTTTGCGTGCGTCTTTCTAGAAAAGACAGCACACAATTGGGCAAAGGCGGGTGCATGTCCCCCCTTTGCGCCGCCCACGGCCTAATGCTTGCAGTTACCCGCACAGGCAGCGTCTGTTTTGAATTATCGTGCCCAGCCAAGGGCGCGATAATTGAAAACAGATCGCTCGCTGTAGATGTGTATTATGCCAGGAACAGAGGGGAGAGTTTACAAAGTGGAGGAGTTTATATGGTAAATAACATCTTGTACAGAGTTTACATATGGACTGCAATGTGAGGAAAAGAGGGTGAGACATTACCAAGTGCCACACGAGAGACACTGGTGGAGAGATTATGTGGCAAATGCCACTAGTGTTTGATAGGTCGTTTGTAAGGCGAGTGACACTTAAGTGCCTCTGATGGGAAAGTTTGCTAGATATCTGTCACTCGAGAAAAGAAAGGAAAGTTTGAGATGAGCACCACTGGATGTAGCGCGGTTTCAAAGGGAGTGTCTTGGAGGATCAGTGTAGAGGTGGGCAAGCCACTAATTAACAGGGAGAGCGGAGAGTCTGGATGGGGTCCAAGAGTTCATGCACCATCCCTGCCCTTAAAATGTTTGGCATGCAAACTGTACAACAAACACAATTAAAAAAATATGATAACAAAAGCTCCTTTCTATAACTTGCAGAAGCATTTCACCTTAGTACATAGGATTATATCACTACATTGTGACATGTTTTTAAGGAAATAGTTCTTAAACATGAACCTACAAATATTCATACCCACTTTCCCCTGCCATGACAACAGTCAATTTATTTATTTATTTATTCAATTTATAAAGCGCGCTATCACCTAGAAGGCATCCTGGCGCTAAAGTGGCTCAAGGGGGGGAGAGTAAAAACACAGGGACCGGCAACTACGTCTTGGGGAAAAGTCAGGTTTTTACACTTTTTCTAAAGGGAAGGAGCTCCCTGAGTTGCCTGATCTACCATGGGTGACTGTTCCACAATTTAGCCGCTGCCACCCGAAAGGATCTTCCCCCCAATCTGACCGTACGAAACCTAGGAACCTTCAATAATCTCGCCGACGCGGAGCGCAATGTTCTTATCGGGACGTACCATTCGATTTTTTTGCGCATACCCACAGGTCCTATCCCATGAAGGGCTTTAAAAACAAGGCAGAGAGACTTAAAATGCACTCTCTGTCTCAGGGGGAGCCAGTGAAGTTCAGTTAAGGCTGTAGAGGCAGAGGAGCTTCTAGGCAAAGCTAAGACTACTTTGGCAGCTGCCGACTGGATTCTTTGCAATCTGTCCAACAGGAAGTTAGGGGATTACAACAGGAGAGCATTGCAGTAGTCAAGCCTACTGAGAATTGTGCATCTGGCTACTTGTGCAAGCACCTGAGAATGTAGTAGCGGGAAAAGTTTACCGAGGGATCTGATGATCGCAAAACAAGAGGCAGTTGTTTTTGTGACCTGACTTTCCAGAGTAAGCTTATCTTCAAACATAATGCCCAGGTTACGGACACTAGTAGCTGGCTGAACTGTGGACACAGTGCCCGAAATCTAAAAATTGCTAGGAAGAAGAGGAGATATCCTGTTTGCCGAGCAGAAGATCACCTCAGTCTTTTCTGCGTTAAATTGTAACAAGTTATCCCGCAGCCAACGGACCGTGTCCTGCAAACAGTTGTGAAAAGCTTCTACTGTAGTCGACTCCTCACCCTCAAAGGAAAGGATCAACTGAGTGTCGTCTGCATAATTTATGATGTCAATATTATAGTCCTTGATAACAGCAATCAGAGGTTTTAAGTACACATTAACAAGAATAGGGCTGATAGCTGATCCCTGAGGAACCCCATGTAGCACGTTGGAAAAGGCGGATTGGAAGGGGGGAAGGGATACCGCCTGCTGTCTGTCCTGTAAAAAGGAACGGAACCACCGCAAGGCGGAGCCTCTCACCCCAATCTTGCTCAGTCTTCTCAGGAGAATCTCATGGTTGACCGTATCAAAGGCGGCAGACAGGTAAAGCAGAATCAATGCAGCTGTCTGTCCCCTGTCTTCCCGCCTCTGAAGCTCGCCCATGACGGTCAACAAGACCGTCTCGGTCCCATGAGCCGGCCGAAAACCAAACTGAACCTCTTCCAACAGATTATGATGTTCAAGATAGGAAGAGAGAGACATACTAACAGCCCGTTCTACGATTTTAGCAGGGAATGGCAACAAGGAGGTAGGTCTGTTAACTTTTGACCATTCAGGATCAAGGGAGGGCTTCTTCAACAAGGGAGAAACTAAAGCTTGCTTCCATTGTGGGGGAACTACACCACTGATAAGTGACTGGTTAGAAATCAGCCGTAGAGAGGGGAACAGTTCTTCCTTGTACTCTTTCCAGATCTTATGTGGTACTGGATCAAGGGGTGATCCAGAGGAAATGCCCTGTGCTAAACTGCAAAACTCCTCCACAGTGAGGGGTGTAAACCCATGGAGTTGTTCAGGAGCTTGATCACAAAATCCGGTGACAACATCCTCTGAGTCGCCCACCTCGTGCACTATAATGTTTTGTGCTGCCAGGCAAGAGTTCCCTGCTGCTTGCTGACCACCCACAAGGTTGTCAATAATCAGCTGGATGTTTTCCCAGAAGAACCCGGCCAGGTTCCACAAAGTTCAGGCGAGGGTGTAATTACATTCTTGGAGCAGTCAGGATTGATAAGACTGTTCAAAATTTTAAAAATGCTTCTGGAGCTATTTGAATCATTACAGATTACAGAGGAAAAATTATCGGCTTTTGCCCTTCTAATGAATTAAGAGGCAAGTAATTTGTCATGTGCACCCTTCATGTGGCTTGGATTCTTACATGGAGCAACATTATAGACTATTTACATTGGACACGAGCGGTGCATGTATAGCAAACACTCTGAACTCAAGTATACTAAAAATTCCGTTCTACTACTATAAAGAACATGCATTGAAAATGCAATAGGTCTCGCCTTTCATTAAGATAAAGCCATTTGCTTTGCTAATGGTATTGTATAACATAGCAAATGGCTTTAACTTAATGAAAGGCGAGACATATTGCATTTTTAATGCTTGTTTAAATATTATTTCTTGTAAGCACTCTCTTCTGTAAATGTTTTACTTTATAACTCAAATTTTTATTGTAAACAAAAGATAATTCTGTACATCTGTATTACATTTTAATAAAGCTTTTATTAAACTAACTCACTCTGGGTGCCCACAGTTACCCTGCTCCAAGCCCTTCCCCACTGCCCTGGGCCCTTATCATAGACTGCACCCTCCCACTGAGTCCTGGTTCCTCCGTGACTGGGGTGGTGTTAGCTGTCTCAGAATCCAGGACTATTGTGCACAGGAAGGGACTGACTATGCTAAGTGCAGGTTTCGGGGACAGTGTTTGGCTATGATGTTGTAGCAATGGTGGGATATGTTGTAGTGGGCACAGGGGCCCCAATGCTGGTGTCTGCCCAGGCTGACAAGGTGGACCAGGACCATTATCCACGTCCTACTCTTCAGGACCGTTATCATATTTGAGGGCTTCATCCTGGGGTGGAGAGAAACTGTTTTGTTTCCAATCTCTGGGCAGGTGCAGTGGTGGATTGACCTGTTGAGAGGATACAGAACATTGTTAATGGTGCAAGGGAAGTATCTACATCCATGTTGTTTGTGTCAAGGTAAATGGGGACCTAGATTTGAACTAAATAGATAGAGATTAGTTTTATCATCTATTTGCATGGAGTTGAAGTTGGTTACTAGAAATGTGTAGACCTTCATTATATGTAGTAGATTTCATCAGCTGATTGGATGTCCAGATATGTGGGATTTGGGCTGTAGGGATAGAATAACATCTCCACATAAAAATCTGTATTTGTCCATCCCAAGGCCTAGTTGTCTCTAATGCAGGCAAACACCCAACTTGGTGGTATATTTAGCATTGTTCATTATGTGAGAAGTGTAGAGTTAAAGAGTCACCTGCCACTGCTAATGAGCTGAATTTTGTTCATGGAGGACGTATATTAGGGGTACACCATTGTTATGGTGTCACTCATGCCATCAGTAGTTTGAGTTGATGGGTCAAGGACACCATCAAGCAAAGTATTGAGAAGTATATCTGAGTGGAGCATTGTCTGTACATTGCACAATCCATGACAAGTGTAGATCAGTTGTGACATGGCAGACAAGTGAGAAGGAGCAAAATGAATATAGATTATTGGTCAGAGTTACAATCACAATGCCTTATGGTAGTTGTAGTCACTTCAATGTCACTTTAGCAACACATGACAAATCGTAACCTGTGTGACCAGTGTAGATTAGTTGTAACATGGTAGACAAATGGGAAGAGGGAACAGAAGTGTAGTATCGTGTTTAGAGTTGAAGTGAGAGGGCTTTGTGGTAGTAGTGCTATCTTTTGCATTTGAACTTAGCAAGACTTGACAAATTGAATGTTGCATGGCAAGTGAAAATCAAGATTGACATAGCAGACAAGTGAGAAGGGGCAAAAGGAGTGTAGCATCTTGCTTATGGGAATTTCAAAGGCAGTACCTGCACAGCATGGGCTTCTGCAGTCTATGCCAAGCAGATATTGGTGTGCATGCACACAGGGGGGTACATGCTATGCCCCTCTGTATGCATCCACATGCATGAGGCACCAGGGCCCCCTTTGTTTCCTCACTCCCACACATTTGATGGCAGTCGCACTGCCATGAAAAGTGTGGCAGTGCGGAAACTTATAATATGCTTGGTGGAGCCACACGGCCCGCCAAGAATATTGCGGCCTCAAAACTGCTGGGCATCGCCAAGGATCTCTGATCCTGGTGGTTGCAGAGGCCCGAGGGTGGCCACACTGCCCTGATCCTAATGGGGCGGTTAGAAGACCGCTATCACCACGCCCACACAAGTCTGGCTGTCCTTGGACTGCCAGACTCATAATAAATCCCTTAGCCTGAGGTCCTTTCCCTTCTACCTAATGTCGCCCTATGTTGACTATCTTGTCCCACGTTTCAGTACTACTACTGAGAGGAGTCTGCAGGACTTGGGCTCCAAAAATGTGTGGCTCTACACTATGATTTCACCGACCATGACTCTAACTCTTGGACAGTGAAGTTGCTTTACCTCCCACCACAATCTAACATGTTTCCATTGACTTTTCAGTTAACAGATGCACAGGCAGGAATATCTTAAGGTGTTTGGGGTCTCTTGGACAAAACCTATTTTGGGAGTCTCTGTTTGGAACAGCTTTGAACGTATGATCCAAATTCAGCTCTTTGATGCTCTGTTTGGCTAGGCCACTGTCACTACATGGGCACACTCTTCCAAATTCTAAATGTGTTGACATCCAATATTCATTGATAAGGGTGTGTATTCAATATTGTAACACATACATTACAGGATCCGACAGGGACCGTGGGGGGCATATGGGCTCCCCCGGTCCCCAAATAGGTAGCCAGGCCCCGGGGGATGGGGCACCCCTCCACAATAATAATTTTGAGGAAAACAAATGTGCAAAGGCCGGCCCCGGGGGATGGGGTCCCCGGGGCCATAAATGGCCTGAGGAGGGGGGCCACGCTGTGGTTGATGATGCTATGCGAAAATCCAGCACCAAGAAATGGGCAGATCTACTTTTTAAACCACCAGCCAGTAAGATCAAACAAACAAAGAGTAAAGTCACAGAAAGCAGCCTCGTTTAATACTCACATATAATAAACAGAAGGACAGCCTATGAAAAATAGTCAAGGACAATTGGCATTTAGTGCAAAATGATCCAATCATAGGGGATCAAATGCCAGTTATTTCCTTAATAACGTATAGAAAGGCACAAAGCACAGGTGGCTATTTAGTTAGCAATATTCCAGAGGTTACTACAAGTACCAACTGGCTGGTTAACTGCAAAGGGTTTGTCCACTGTGGAACATGCAGGGCTAGCAAATAAGGGGAATGCAGAACGTCATTTTTAACAGTTTTTAAAGATAAGCCCACTGTCATAAAAAGTTTTTTAACTTGCAAATCAGAATTTGTAGTGTATGTGCTGGAGTGCTCTTGTGGACTGCGGTATGTGGGAAGCACAAAACTGCAGGTCCACAAGAGAATACTCCAGTACATGCGGGCCATCACAAATAAAGACATTACATATCCGGTGGCTCGCAACTTTGAGGAGGTCCACTCTAGTAGTTTGGACCACTTAAAGTATTTTGTAATAGACAGTGTGCCTCCCCCAAGAAGAGGAGGAAATAAGGAGTCCATGCTATGACGGCTTGAAACAAAATATCTTTTAGAACTGGATAGTAAGAGCCCCCAAGGTCTTAATACGACGGAGGATCTACACACCTGGCTTTAAATACAATGCTGTTAGTTGTTGGTAATCTGAAATCTATACAGGTGCATGAATGACAAACCAAGAGGAACACGTCTGTTAATCATTAAGATTTTAATTAACTGAATCTCAACACAAAAACTGATTTGTTCTGCCTTTTTTAAGTGTAGTTGTAAAACATAGGCTCATGTGAACAACACACTTGTCAGACAAGTCAGTCACAAGCACATATCAAGCGAGTTTTTAAGCTTTGATGTATTAGATAATTGATTCTGTTGTATTAATTATTTTTTAATATCGCTCATACGTCTTATTGATTTACATGATCCTATTATATTACATATTGTGTATTGTACTTTTATATTTTTAATTAATCTAATAAATTGTTTTGACTAACTGACTGACTACTCCTGTTTGCCTCTGTTTGTTATCTAATCCGGATTCCCTTCCTTGGTGCGTTGTCTTTCAAATGCCTCCCTTCCCAGACCTATTGTTTCTATATTATCCCCATGTCTTGGTAAGTGTTATTTATTGGTCTTTTTCATATTTTGCATTTCTATTTTGTTTATTTATTTGTATTGCTATGTTGTTGTCTTGTTGGTTGGATTAAGAACAATAATTGTTGTCTCTACTTCTATATTCTCTTTTTCTATGTTAATAATGGTCTCTGTGGTCATTGCTGCCCACTATTGATTGATGTTGGGACTGTTGCTTGTCTTCAATCGTTGTGCTTCTCCACCCTCCATTATATTTCTTCACTTTAGATGTGTTCCATTTTCTTAATGACTGAAGCTCTTTGGCTTTTTATCATCCTCTCTATCTCTCTCAGAAAAAATTGTTCCTTTCTCCATTTTCATTCCTTTTTCCTCTTGTTCATTCCTTTTTTGTTGCTCTTTTTTCGTTTTCTTTGTTCTCATTATAAAATATAGATCTTTATTGAATACAAATTGCTTGAGATGTTTATACTTATATGGTCTGTTGTTAAAGTCCCTTCATATATTTATTGTAGTTTAATATGTATGCTAACGCATCGCAATGGTAAATACACTCAAGGTTATCTCCCAGAATGTCAAGGGCTTACGGAATCCTATTAAGAAACAGCGAGTTGTTACCCATCTATCCCGTCTTAAATGTCACATTGTCCAGCTACAGGAAACACACTAGCTTGACAAGGATTTAAATTTGTTGCAGAGAATTTGGGTTGGTTTAGTTCTCCATCCCTTGATCACAAACATGGGGTTATTATATTGGTACGTAAATCTCTTCCTTTGGTTATTGAAAAGGAGGAAATAGATGCAGAGGGTGGATGGATATTACTGCATGCACTATTCATCACACACCCATCTCTATTCTAAATATTTATGGTCCCATTGGCATTGATGTGCAATTTTGAGAACGAATGTCAGTTATGCTACGCTCCTGCCCGAATATGGTTTTTATAGTAGCTGGTGATTTTACCGGATCGTAGACCCCTTCCTAGATAGAAAATCACAAGTTAAATGTGTTCCTAAGAAGATGCAGAAAACATTTGCGAGATGTATTTATTCCACAGGACTGGTTGATGCCTAGAGGTTTTACTCTCTGGATACACCGGAATACACCGTGTATTCACCTACTCATAAATCACAATCTAGAATTGATGACTTATTTCTTTCCCCTCCATTAGTTACTACACTTACACATGCTTAAATTGGGTCAATATTAATTTAAGGTCATGCTCCAGTTATAGTTGATCTAGATTTATTACCAGAGACTACTAAACTGAGTCGATGGCGATTTAATAATAGTCTACTGAAGGATAAAGAATTTGTGCAAAATTTTTTCAGGAGCATTTTTTACATGACAACACACCCGATATTCCATTTCATAAAATTTGGGATGCATAAGGCATCTGCCCATGGAAATATATTTAACTATGTTATGACCAAAAAGAAGAAAGCCATCAAAGAATCTTAACTATTACTCCAATCTATTAAACAATTAGAGCAAGGATTTTTCACAACTAAATAGGACGATTTGTTATGGCGCCTAATGAATGTCAAATTAAAATTTAATAAAAGATCAACAGAGGAAGCTACTGGAACATTATTAAAAATTAATTCTAAGTTCTATGGAGGTCGAAATAAGGCTGGCATATTACTTGCTAATTATCTGATAGTCAAATCTCATAAGTCTAAAACAGAAAAGTTTACAAATGAAAGTGGGACTCCTCATTTTAAAAACACAAAAATCTTAAAGTGTTTCTCTGACTTTTATACAAATCTTTACACACCAGATCACTTTCGAACGGATGAAAAATTAGATTCTTTTTTCCATTCTCGCTCACCAAAACAACAACAGACACAGGATGTCTCCTTTTCAGATGAATCCATTTTATTTTCTGAACTAAAATCCAGTCTTAATTCTCTACCAAAAGCTAAAGAGCCTGATCCAGATGTTTTTTCTGTTGAATTCTGTTTTTGTTTTTCAGATCTTCTACTACCTCATTTACCTAATCTATACAAGTATTTTCTCTCACAAAATGAAGCCCGGGCACCTTCTTGAAGGCTACGATTTGTTTAATCCCCAAAAAAGAAAAAGATCCTTCCTCGTGTGTCAATTATAGACCCATCGCTCTTATCAATTTAGATTGCAAACTTTTTGCCAATAATTTATCTATTAGGATTTCTCCCCTTATTTCTGATATGGTTGGATTTTAGCAAACTGGATTTGCTAAAGGAAGGCATATGACTGATAACTCTAGAGTGATTTTGGATATTTTACACATGGTGTCAGCTAATAATACGCCTAGGGCTGCTGTAACTTTAGATGCCGAAAAGGCATTTGACTGTGTCAAATGGAAATATATGATGCGGGCTCTCAAATGGAATGGGTTTAGTCCAACTTTTTTCAATTACATTGCTTTATTATATTTTTTTCCATTGACTTCTGTTTTTCAAAATGGTATCCAATCTACAAATGTTTCTCTTTAACGGGACGCCAGACAAGGATGTCCTTTATCTCCTTTGCTTTTTATTTTATCTTTAGAACCTTTCATACGTACATTACAAAATTCCTCAGTGTTTCATGGCTTCCGATAAAAGGACACTGATATTAAATTCACAGCGTACGCTGCTAATGTCATCCTTTATGCCTCTGATCCAGAATCATCGATACCGGTCTTTGCTAATCTTTTATCATCCTATTCAAAATCATCGGGAAATAAATAGAATATTTCAAAATCCGAGCTACTTCCCCTTAATAAGTATTGTTTGAAAGATATGTTTAATGGCACTGGCCTTAAATGGGCCCCACACTGTTTGGGAATTAAATGTTCTATTTTCTTGGCTAAGACTATTCAGATTAACTTAGATGATGTTCAAAACAAAATTCTTCAAATGACAGAAAAGTGGCCACCTTTATATTTGTCTTGGTAGGGCAGGTTAGTCGTGATAAAAACTATGTTTCTGCCTATCATTAATTTTTATTTGTCCATGTTACCTATTAAACGTCCCCCAAAAATGTTTAGGTTGTTAAAAAAGTCAATTTTCGTGTTTTTATGGAATGGGAAAAAATTGTGCATCTCCTTAGCATCTCTTTGTTAACCTAAGGAGTTGGCTGGCATAGGTTTTCCAAACTTTCAACAATATCATATCACTTTTCTCCTAAAGCAAGTCTTACCTTGTATCAGGGATGCAGATTCTTCACCTAATAATATTTGGCATAAGGTGGAGGATTCACTTATATCAACCTTCCATTTTCATTCTTTAGTATACTTTGTAAAACCTCCTCAGGCATTTCTGCTCTGACTATTAAGCACTCTAGCACGGTATCTTCCTGTGTTCTTAAAAGTTCCATGTCTCCAGTACAAGACTTCTTGGAATCCTCTATTGGGCATAATCAACTCATCAAAATTTGGAATCGTACTATTTTCTGGAGACAATGGGTTCTTAGAGGTATAATTCAAGTCAAACAATTAATATGTGATATGATTCCTCTTTCTTTTCTGAAAATTCAAACTACATTTTATATTTCCTCTGCTTGTGCCATTAGGTACGAATCCCCTAAAGGTGCTCTCTTACAAACTATTTCCATGCTCAGTCAATCGCAATCTCCCACTTGTTCCTCGCCTCCTGACCCAATTACATTTTCTACATCACTTGAAGCATCCTCTATATATAAATATTTGCACTATATCACGCCTTCCGGTCCCAAATCTAAAACTTAGTTAACTTGGGCGTCTGATTTTCAGCATTCCTTTTCTTTAAGAGTCTGGGGTCTAATTTGGAAGAGCATACACCATACCTCATGTAATGCTAGTACCACACACACCCTTTATTATTTTCTTAATAGGTTATATATTACCCCACGTTCTCTGCAAAAGTACAACCCAACTCTTTCAACTATGTGCTGGTCTTGCAATACCCTCCCCGGCACATATCTACATATGTTCTTTCATTGTGCACCAATTACAGCCTTTTGGGTTCTGGTCTGTATAATTATTTCTACTATTTGTTCTATTAACTTTCCATTTGATATTAAATGCATTTTTTGAGAAGCTCCTCATGCACTTAGCCATCTCATTCTAAATTAGGTACATTTGTAGATCTGTTACTTGACATTGCTTTTCAAGTTATTACATCCAACTGGAAGAATGTCAATAATGTCACCGTTACTGGTTGGTGGAACCTTCTTTGTTCCCATCCTAGACTTGATAAGTATCAGCCACTTCTACATTACAGATGATTAATAAAGACCTCTTTTGGTCTCCGCTCACTGGTTACTTAAACACAAGTTATCAACCTTCCAGGGATTCCATGATGGTTTTTCAACACCAATGACTGTCTTTCCTCTTCCTGTTTGTTAATATATACAGTTTATTCTTCAATTGTTATTCTATGAGATAGGTTGTTATATGACATGACGTTAATACTTGAAATAAGCTATTACATGACGTAAAGTTTATTTTATGATATATATACAGAATATGCAATACATATTTTCTTGTTTCTGTTTTCTTTCTTTCTTCTCTCCACTTTTCTTTTCTTCTCTTTTCTTTTTTCTTCTTTATTTCTTCATTTTTCTTAATTTCTTCCTTTTTTAGGTCTCGCCTGAGCCAGCGCGCATGCGCTGCCCTGCGAGACTTTTTGTAAGGGGCTTCAAAAATCTGACCATACGCTCATGCTTGTGGTCAGATATTTGTCACAGGCTATTGACCTTTGCGTGCGTCTTTCTAGAAAAGACAGCACACAATTGGGCAAAGGCGGGTGCATGTCCCCCCTTTGCGCCGCCCACGGCCTAATGCTTGCAGTTACCCGCACAGGCAGCGTCTGTTTTGAATTATCGTGCCCAGCCAAGGGCGCGATAATTGAAAACAGATCGCTCGCTGTAGATGTGTATTATGCCAGGAACAGAGGGGAGAGTTTACAAAGTGGAGGAGTTTATATGGTAAATAACATCTTGTACAGAGTTTACATATGGACTGCAATGTGAGGAAAAGAGGGTGAGACATTACCAAGTGCCACACGAGAGACACTGGTGGAGAGATTATGTGGCAAATGCCACTAGTGTTTGATAGGTCGTTTGTAAGGCGAGTGACACTTAAGTGCCTCTGATGGGAAAGTTTGCTAGATATCTGTCACTCGAGAAAAGAAAGGAAAGTTTGAGATGAGCACCACTGGATGTAGCGCGGTTTCAAAGGGAGTGTCTTGGAGGATCAGTGTAGAGGTGGGCAAGCCACTAATTAACAGGGAGAGCGGAGAGTCTGGATGGGGTCCAAGAGTTCATGCACCATCCCTGCCCTTAAAATGTTTGGCATGCAAACTGTACAACAAACACAATTAAAAAAATATGATAACAAAAGCTCCTTTCTATAACTTGCAGAAGCATTTCACCTTAGTACATAGGATTATATCACTACATTGTGACATGTTTTTAAGGAAATAGTTCTTAAACATGAACCTACAAATATTCATACCCACTTTCCCCTGCCATGACAACAGTCAATTTATTTATTTATTTATTCAATTTATAAAGCGCGCTATCACCTAGAAGGCATCCTGGCGCTAAAGTGGCTCAAGGGGGGGAGAGTAAAAACACAGGGACCGGCAACTACGTCTTGGGGAAAAGTCAGGTTTTTACACTTTTTCTAAAGGGAAGGAGCTCCCTGAGTTGCCTGATCTACCATGGGTGACTGTTCCACAATTTAGCCGCTGCCACCCGAAAGGATCTTCCCCCCAATCTGACCGTACGAAACCTAGGAACCTTCAATAATCTCGCCGACGCGGAGCGCAATGTTCTTATCGGGACGTACCATTCGATTTTTTTGCGCATACCCACAGGTCCTATCCCATGAAGGGCTTTAAAAACAAGGCAGAGAGACTTAAAATGCACTCTCTGTCTCAGGGGGAGCCAGTGAAGTTCAGTTAAGGCTGTAGAGGCAGAGGAGCTTCTAGGCAAAGCTAAGACTACTTTGGCAGCTGCCGACTGGATTCTTTGCAATCTGTCCAACAGGAAGTTAGGGGATTACAACAGGAGAGCATTGCAGTAGTCAAGCCTACTGAGAATTGTGCATCTGGCTACTTGTGCAAGCACCTGAGAATGTAGTAGCGGGAAAAGTTTACGGAGGGATCTGATGATCGCAAAACAAGAGGCAGTTGTTTTTGTGACCTGACTTTCCAGAGTAAGCTTATCTTCAAACATAATGCCCAGGTTACGGACACTAGTAGCTGGCTGAACTGTGGACACAGTGCCCGAAATCTAAAAATTGCTAGGAAGAAGAGGAGATATCCTGTTTGCCGAGCAGAAGATCACCTCAGTCTTTTCTGCGTTAAATTGTAACAAGTTATCCCGCAGCCAACGGACCGTGTCCTGCAAACAGTTGTGAAAAGCTTCTACTGTAGTCGACTCCTCACCCTCAAAGGAAAGGATCAACTGAGTGTCGTCTGCATAATTTATGATGTCAATATTATAGTCCTTGATAACAGCAATCAGAGGTTTTAAGTACACATTAACAAGAATAGGGCTGATAGCTGATCCCTGAGGAACCCCATGTAGCACGTTGGAAAAGGCGGATTGGAAGGGGGGAAGGGATACCGCCTGCTGTCTGTCCTGTAAAAAGGAACGGAACCACCGCAAGGCGGAGCCTCTCACCCCAATCTTGCTCAGTCTTCTCAGGAGAATCTCATGGTTGACCGTATCAAAGGCGGCAGACAGGTAAAGCAGAATCAATGCAGCTGTCTGTCCCCTGTCTTCCCGCCTCTGAAGCTCGTCCATGACGGTCAACAAGACCGTCTCGGTCCCATGAGCCGGCCGAAAACCAAACTGAACCTCTTCCAACAGATTATGATGTTCAAGATAGGAAGAGAGAGACATACTAACAGCCCGTTCTACGATTTTAGCAGGGAACGGCAACAAGGAGGTAGGTCTGTTAACTTTTGACCATTCAGGATCAAGGGAGGGCTTCTTCAACAAGGGAGAAACTAAAGCTTGCTTCCATTGTGGGGGAACTACACCACTGATAAGTGACTGGTTAGAAATCAGCCGTAGAGAGGGGAACAGTTCTTCCTTGTACTCTTTCCAGATCTTATGTGGTACTGGATCAAGGGGTGATCCAGAGGAAATGCCCTGTGCTAAACTGCAAAACTCCTCCACAGTGAGGGGTGTAAACCCATGGAGTTGTTCAGGAGCTTGATCACAAAATCCGGTGACAACATCCTCTGAGTCGCCCACCTCGTGCACTATAATGTTTTGTGCTGCCAGGCAAGAGTTCCCTGCTGCTTGCTGACCACCCACAAGGTTGTCAATAATCAGCTGGATGTTTTCCCAGAAGAACCCGGCCAGGTTCCACAAAGTTCAGGCGAGGGTGTAATTACATTCTTGGAGCAGTCAGGATTGATAAGACTGTTCAAAATTTTAAAAATGCTTCTGGAGCTATTTGAATCATTACAGATTACAGAGGAAAAATTATCGGCTTTTGCCCTTCTAATGAATTAAGAGGCAAGTAATTTGTCATGTGCACCCTTCATGTGGCTTGGATTCTTACATGGAGCAACATTATAGACTATTTACATTGGACACGAGCGGTGCATGTATAGCAAACACTCTGAACTCAAGTATACTAAAAATTCCGTTCTACTACTATAAAGAACATGCATTGAAAATGCAATAGGTCTCGCCTTTCATTAAGATAAAGCCATTTGCTTTGCTAATGGTATTGTATAACATAGCAAATGGCTTTAACTTAATGAAAGGCGAGACATATTGCATTTTTAATGCTTGTTTAAATATTATTTCTTGTAAGCACTCTCTTCTGTAAATGTTTTACTTTATAACTCAAATTTTTATTGTAAACAAAAGATAATTCTGTACATCTGTATTACATTTTAATAAAGCTTTTATTAAACTAACTCACTCTGGGTGCCCACAGTTACCCTGCTCCAAGCCCTTCCCCACTGCCCTGGGCCCTTATCATAGACTGCACCCTCCCACTGAGTCCTGGTTCCTCCGTGACTGGGGTGGTGTTAGCTGTCTCAGAATCCAGGACTATTGTGCACAGGAAGGGACTGACTATGCTAAGTGCAGGTTTCGGGGACAGTGTTTGGCTATGATGTTGTAGCAATGGTGGGATATGTTGTAGTGGGCACAGGGGCCCCAATGCTGGTGTCTGCCCAGGCTGACAAGGTGGACCAGGACCATTATCCACGTCCTACTCTTCAGGACCGTTATCATATTTGAGGGCTTCATCCTGGGGTGGAGAGAAACTGTTTTGTTTCCAATCTCTGGGCAGGTGCAGTGGTGGATTGACCTGTTGAGAGGATACAGAACATTGTTAATGGTGCAAGGGAAGTATCTACATCCATGTTGTTTGTGTCAAGGTAAATGGGGACCTAGATTTGAACTAAATAGATAGAGATTAGTTTTATCATCTATTTGCATGGAGTTGAAGTTGGTTACTAGAAATGTGTAGACCTTCATTATATGTAGTAGATTTCATCAGCTGATTGGATGTCCAGATATGTGGGATTTGGGCTGTAGGGATAGAATAACATCTCCACATAAAAATCTGTATTTGTCCATCCCAAGGCCTAGTTGTCTCTAATGCAGGCAAACACCCAACTTGGTGGTATATTTAGCATTGTTCATTATGTGAGAAGTGTAGAGTTAAAGAGTCACCTGCCACTGCTAATGAGCTGAATTTTGTTCATGGAGGACGTATATTAGGGGTACACCATTGTTATGGTGTCACTCATGCCATCAGTAGTTTGAGTTGATGGGTCAAGGACACCATCAAGCAAAGTATTGAGAAGTATATCTGAGTGGAGCATTGTCTGTACATTGCACAATCCATGACAAGTGTAGATCAGTTGTGACATGGCAGACAAGTGAGAAGGAGCAAAATGAATATAGATTATTGGTCAGAGTTACAATCACAATGCCTTATGGTAGTTGTAGTCACTTCAATGTCACTTTAGCAACACATGACAAATCGTAACCTGTGTGACCAGTGTAGATTAGTTGTAACATGGTAGACAAATGGGAAGAGGGAACAGAAGTGTAGTATCGTGTTTAGAGTTGAAGTGAGAGGGCTTTGTGGTAGTAGTGCTATCTTTTGCATTTGAACTTAGCAAGACTTGACAAATTGAATGTTGCATGGCAAGTGAAAATCAAGATTGACATAGCAGACAAGTGAGAAGGGGCAAAAGGAGTGTAGCATCTTGCTTATGGGAATTTCAAAGGCAGTACCTGCACAGCATGGGCTTCTGCAGTCTATGCCAAGCAGATATTGGTGTGCATGCACACAGGGGGGTACATGCTATGCCCCTCTGTATGCATCCACATGCATGAGGCACCAGGGCCCCCTTTGTTTCCTCACTCCCACACATTTGATGGCAGTCGCACTGCCATGAAAAGTGTGGCAGTGCGGAAACTTATAATATGCTTGGTGGAGCCACACGGCCCGCCAAGAATATTGCGGCCTCAAAACTGCTGGGCATCGCCAAGGATCTCTGATCCTGGTGGTTGCAGAGGCCCGAGGGTGGCCACACTGCCCTGATCCTAATGGGGCGGTTAGAAGACCGCTATCACCACGCCCACACAAGTCTGGCTGTCCTTGGACTGCCAGACTCATAATAAATCCCTTAGCCTGAGGTCCTTTCCCTTCTACCTAATGTCGCCCTATGTTGACTATCTTGTCCCACGTTTCAGTACTACTACTGAGAGGAGTCTGCAGGACTTGGGCTCCAAAAATGTGTGGCTCTACACTATGATTTCACCGACCATGACTCTAACTCTTGGACAGTGAAGTTGCTTTACCTCCCACCACAATCTAACATGTTTCCATTGACTTTTCAGTTAACAGATGCACAGGCAGGAATATCTTAAGGTGTTTGGGGTCTCTTGGACAAAACCTATTTTGGGAGTCTCTGTTTGGAACAGCTTTGAACGTATGATCCAAATTCAGCTCTTTGATGCTCTGTTTGGCTAGGCCACTGTCACTACATGGGCACACTCTTCCAAATTCTAAATGTGTTGACATCCAATATTCATTGATAAGGGTGTGTATTCAATATTGTAACACATACATTACAGGATCCGACAGGGACCGTGGGGGGCATATGGGCTCCCCCGGTCCCCAAATAGGTAGCCAGGCCCCGGGGGATGGGGCACCCCTCCACAATAATAATTTTGAGGAAAACAAATGTGCAAAGGCCGGCCCCGGGGGATGGGGTCCCCGGGGCCATAAATGGCCTGAGGAGGGGGGCCACGCTGTGGTTGATGATGCTATGCGAAAATCCAGCACCAAGAAATGGGCAGATCTACTTTTTAAACCACCAGCCAGTAAGATCAAACAAACAAAGAGTAAAGTCACAGAAAGCAGCCTCGTTTAATACTCACATATAATAAACAGAAGGACAGCCTATGAAAAATAGTCAAGGACAATTGGCATTTAGTGCAAAATGATCCAATCATAGGGGATCAAATGCCAGTTATTTCCTTAATAACGTATAGAAAGGCACAAAGCACAGGTGGCTATTTAGTTAGCAATATTCCAGAGGTTACTACAAGTACCAACTGGCTGGTTAACTGCAAAGGGTTTGTCCACTGTGGAACATGCAGGGCTAGCAAATAAGGGGAATGCAGAACGTCATTTTTAACAGTTTTTAAAGATAAGCCCACTGTCATAAAAAGTTTTTTAACTTGCAAATCAGAATTTGTAGTGTATGTGCTGGAGTGCTCTTGTGGACTGCGGTATGTGGGAAGCACAAAACTGCAGGTCCACAAGAGAATACTCCAGTACATGCGGGCCATCACAAATAAAGACATTACATATCCGGTGGCTCGCAACTTTGAGGAGGTCCACTCTAGTAGTTTGGACCACTTAAAGTATTTTGTAATAGACAGTGTGCCTCCCCCAAGAAGAGGAGGAAATAAGGAGTCCATGCTATGACGGCTTGAAACAAAATATCTTTTAGAACTGGATAGTAAGAGCCCCCAAGGTCTTAATACGACGGAGGATCTACACACCTGGCTTTAAATACAATGCTGTTAGTTGTTGGTAATCTGAAATCTATACAGGTGCATGAATGACAAACCAAGAGGAACACGTCTGTTAATCATTAAGATTTTAATTAACTGAATCTCAACACAAAAACTGATTTGTTCTGCCTTTTTTAAGTGTAGTTGTAAAACATAGGCTCATGTGAACAACACACTTGTCAGACAAGTCAGTCACAAGCACATATCAAGCGTGAATATAATTGCACTAGCACTTTCTATACATTTTGCACATACATGACATTCATCTAACAAAAGAAATTGATTGTTTACAGAAAATTATAATGTTTGCATATAATAGCGTATTTTGCACATCGATAATGAAATCATAAATTATTGTCATATTGGAAGCATGTCATTGTTTTAAAATATATATTTGTACTATCTTTTTTCAACTAAGTCAGTATTTTATACCAAGTTTATAATGGTTTGCTTTTGTAATCAACAATTTTAGGCATTATGCGCATATGTAAATAAGCTCAGTGTGCAAATAATGCACAACTGTGTTTAATGGTACTAAGCATTAGACAACAATAATAACCAGTGCCAAAACAATGAACACACCTGTTTTTACAATGAGCTGCATTTAAGCAAATATAATTTGTAAACAAATTGATTCTTTGTAAATGTAGGTGATAAATATGTAATGCAGTAATGCAATGAGTAGTCTGTTTTCTAGCTTTACTACGAGAGACAAAAAAAGAATGAGAAAAAAATGCACTTGTCACTTTAAAAATGGGGAGAAATGACGTGGTTTGTCCTGTGATCAAGAACCCTTGGAGGTTCGAAATGTGTCATGGGGCCATGCACTGATAAAATAAATCAACAATTAAAAATAAATTAACAATTGCACCGATAAACCGGAGTTATATATATATATATATATATATATATAGAAACACAGGATTGTGGCTGGTCCTTTGCCTCTGTGTCGGCGGGCTCACGGCAGGGGTAGCCACCCCCTTTAAATCCACACAAACACCCAGCGTTCGCTTTCAATGGTCTCCGAAAGTAAAGAACACAGGAGCCGTGGCCTCGATAAGTGATGCAGTTTTAATGCAAATACAACGTCCGACGCGTTTCGGAGTAAGCCTACTCCTTCATCACGGGCAAACTTTGCATGTTACAAGGTGTATAATAAAGTAAAAAAGTATGTCACGTGATAACAACATGGACAGAAATAAACAAAATACTTTGCACATTACCAATTTTCAAAACGGTGTAAGTACTTATATTTAAACATGACTGAAACAAGTGTTATTGAGACGCCAACAATATTTAAAGTCCATTATTAAATGCAATTACGTCAATGCGTTTGAAAACATTTTCGCTTGGATTATCTGGACGACCCTGGAATCACGTCAAACTTAGTAGCCGCTATTGCATCCCAAGTTTTAAAAGTACAATGTATATGCCATTTATACATTAAAATGCCCATGTTCAAAATATTACATTGGAAGTACCATCCACAAGGGCAAGAAGCGGGTATTAGAACACCTGAGAGCGATCACCAAGAATGACAAAACTTATCCTGTAGCTCGGCACTTTCACGAGCATCACAAAAGTAATGCCAATCTCGTGAAGTTTGCCGTTATTGATTGCGTGCCCCAAAACAAGAGAGGTGGTAACAGACTTCTTGAACTTAGGAAACTAGAGTCCAAATTTATTATAAGGTTCAATACCATGGTGCCCCAGGGGTTGAACATGGACGAGGAATTATCAGTACATTTACATTGAATCAGCTATTACTATGTCTTAGAATCTTTGCTGCTATTACCTTCTGTATGATGTTTTAGAATTTTGTGTGTCTTCTCACTGATGAGGATTTTAATAGGACTTTGCCTTTATCATTGTCTTAGGTGTTACAGGTACTTACTCAACATTGACTGCGGAGAAAAACATATACCTCCATCAGAGCACCGGCCCACAGAGATGTGATTATGACTGACCCTTAACATGAACTGTTTTTGAATAATCAAGCTGCCAAGCTACATGGTTTTGCCCACTTGGGCTACATTTTCAGTGCTCAGTTAAATTAATCTTGGCCCACTTGGGCTACAATTTTCTTTTCTTTTCTCTTATTTGAGAGGATATGTTATTATTATATACAAATACTTTGGCCCACCAGGACAACATTGGTTTATTGGACAATGTGGACTTAACACCTTTTCTGGTGATTTTCCAGTTGTCAACACGCGGCCCACTTCATAGCTCATTGAGTTGTGCCTCCGCATGTGTAACTCTTTTGAGATTGGAGGTTCGAACCTCCGCTTTGCATATGAGCACGAATGCGAAGTAATTCAATAATTTTATATTTTTTGGCTTATCAATTTAATGCTTATCATTGACTTTAATTTGAGAGTTGCTTGTACTTTTAAAACTTGGGATGCAATAGCGGCTACTAAGTTTGACGTGATTCCAGGGTCGTCCAGATAATCCAAGCGAAAATGTTTTCAAACGCATTGACGTAATTGCATTTAATAATGGACTTTAAATATTGTTGGCGTCTCAATAACACTTGTTTCAGTCATGTTTAAATATAAGTACTTACACCGTTTTGAAAATTGGTAATGTGCAAAGTATTTTGTTTATTTCTGTCCATGTTGTTATCACGTGACATACTTTTTTACTTTATTATACACCTTGTAACATGCAAAGTTTGCCCGTGATGAAGGAGTAGGCTTACTCCGAAACGCGTCGGACGTTGTATTTGCATTAAAACTGCATCACTTATCGAGGCCACGGCTCCTGTGTTCTTTACTTTCGGAGACCATTGAAAGCGAACGCTGGGTGTTTGTGTGGATATATATATATATATATATATATATATATATATATATATATATATATATATATATATATATATATATATATATATATATATATCAAAACAAAACCCTTTCAGGCATAGAGTGACGCATAAATTATGCAAAAAAGAAGGAGAGAACTCTGGGTAATTTTCATGTTTAGGTGGAAAGCAGCCCTTGTTAGAGCACTATCAACACCAGCGACACTCCAGATCTGCTCACCTCAAATGCCTGTTTTTCTATCAAAGTTTTTAAGCATAGGATTAGCACAGTGCTATCCACGCCGAGATAGAACATGACAAAGTCTTTTGCAATTTATACAGCAAAGTCTTTAAGCATAGGACTAGTACAGTGCTGTCCTTGCCGAGCTGTAAAAGTACAAAAGCCATTTATCACTCCAGGCACAGTATTACAGCTTTGAATTAGTGAAATACCAACTCAAGCCAACCTGAAATGAGTAAAAGCAACCCCTATATATACATATATACACATAAATCGATATTTTGTACAGCTATATTTTTAACATCAATACTTTTTGGGGATATATTTATACTTACTTGTTTAAGTATAGAGAGTCAATATTTTTGCATTCTATATTTTTTCATCGACATTTTTTACTTCTATATTGTTTACATTGATATTCTGTCAGTGAACCGTTCCAAAGACCAATGTGTTAAAAAACAAACTAGATTTTATTTGTCTGAATAAAACAGGCGGACAAACATAACTGAAGGCCAAAGGTCAGTCCATACAGAAATAGTGTGCGTTAGCACACTGCAGTGCCAGATAACTTGCCCCGAAATACACTGCCAGGCTAATCTCTCCACAAATAGAGTATCCGTTGGGCAGGGTAGGCACCTTAAATATGTTATTTGGAAGATGGACATTTAGTTTTGGGAGGAAAGTTGTGGTTTTGGGTAGGCTTGTTTAGGAGAGGGGCTTTAGGAATGTGAAGTGGTGTAACAACATTTGGCTGGGGTGCCTTGGGAAGTGGACCGGGCATGTGGGTCAGTAATAAGGATGCATTTGAAAGGGGAAGGGGAGGTCTTGGGTATGGGAGGAGTAGTAAGCTTCTTGGAGGTTTGGGTGGGTGAGAGCAAGGGAAAATGCTCTTTGGTAGGGTACTTTGTAATGGAAATGGTAGGGAGTGGGGTCTTGGAGGTAGAGGGAGTAACTGTGTGTGAAGAGTCTGTTGTGAGTGCAGGTGCATGTATGTCTGATGTATGTGCTGCAAGTATGGGTGTGTTGTATTTCTGTTGTATCTGTTGGGTGCTTGTTTGTGTGTGTGATTGTGTTTCCTAGGTGTATAGAATGTGACTGGTGGATCTGTGAATGTTGCAGCAGTGGAAGTACTGGGTTTGAGTGTTGTGCATACTGATGTGGTGGTGACCGTGGTTGTGTGTGGTATGTATATGGATGTGATGGTATATGAGGGTGGGTGGGTGTGGTATTCTCTGTGCTGGCTCTGGGTGTTATAGCAGTGAAACTGCTTGGTGTGGCTGTTGTGGACGCTGATGGGGTGGTGACAGTGGGTGTGGTTGTGGGTGGTGTGTATATGGAAGTGATGGTGGTTGGGGCTGGGTGTGATGTTGTCTGTGCTGGTTGTGGATATGGTGGTGGTGTGTGGTGTGTGCATGCATGGGTTATGCCATCCATGCTGTGTGGGGATGTGATGGGGAATGGTGTGAGTATGTGGGTGTGGTATTGTCAATGTTGGTTGTGGATGTGATGGTGGAGGCGATGCCTGTGAGTGTGGTGATGCGTGGGGTGTCTGTGTGTTTGGATGCGTGCCTGGTTATCTTGTGGGGTTTGTGCTTATATGTAGATGTGCTGCTTGGGTCTGTATGAGTGGGTGTGTGCAAATGTCTGTGTGTGCTTTGTATAGATTTGGGAATAGGGCTTGGTATGGGTAAGGGGCACAAGTTTGTACGGATGGGAGGCTGCTCTGAGGGAGGAGGCCAGACCCAGAAAAGATCACTGCAGGCCTGTCATTGCACTGTGAATGCCTTCCAGGTAGGCCATCATCTGCTGCAGATGCCCTTTGTAGTGCAGTCCTAACCACAGATATGTTTCTTAGGAGGTCAATAGCCTTCTCACTTTGTGCAGTGGGAGAAAAGGGGGGCAGGAGCTCAGGAGCCTGGAGCGAAGGAGACGGATCCTCTCTTAGGCTAACTGGTTGGAGAACAACAGTGAGGTTAGGGATGGAACTGAGGGTGGCAGACAAGGATAATGTTGAAGCAAGACCTCTGACCTCCTTGTCAGGGAACTCTGCTCTCTCGTGCAGTACTGTTGTTGTGTTGCTGCCCCCAGCACCTCTCTGGTAGCAGATATGTGTTTTAGGCCCTCCTCCAACTGTAGGTTTCTGCCTGCGCCTCAGTCCTGGTGGTCCAGTGAGAGAGCCTTGTTCTTCTGCTAGTCCGCTCTGCCAGCCTTGTCTGTCTGCCTTTTGTCTGTCTGCCCAATGTTTTTCAGCAGTTTTTGTGCACTTTCTTTTATGCTCACAAACTCAATAAAACCCAATGATGAAGGATGCCATCAACTTGGTTGGTGGGTGAGGGCCGTCATAAAAAACCAAATGGTTTCCCATACAGACACAACGCACACTCGACAGAGCTAGTTCTTGTTAGTTGATAACAATATTCTAGGGGAAACAAACTAGCCTCTCTGCTTCCTCTCTCTCTCCTTTGATTACAAAACTTTGTGCATTTTCTGCCATCTCGTTGCCTTTTGGTCTATTGGTGCTTTTTGCCTTTTTGTCTATTTGTCTCATATTGTGCCCTTCTTCACTCTCATCTTATCCATTATCCCACCCCAGCTAACCCCCGACTCACCCCCTGCCGGTTCCCACCTCCCAGCAGCCCTCCCTCCCCCTGTCCCCTACTTAAGAGTGGCTGCTAGGTGGCTGCGCTGTGTGTGTGCCTAAGGTGCACCAAAGCCAAGCCCGTCTGCGCCTGTCAGTGACCTGACCTCGACTAGCGCCAGGGACCATGGTTCTCTGAGCTCCCTCCATTATGAATCATCTTTCCTTCATGCACTCAACCCCAGAAGAAACAACAGCTGCTAGTTGTTGACGCCGAACACCACCCACGGCCAGTTCTCCTGCCAACACTGCCGCTGCACATTCACCAACCTCCTGACCCCCACAGCTACCACCCACCCACTGGAAACCATTGCCCCCAAACCACTGAGCTGCATCCTCCTCAACTGATGCTCCTTGCACAGACAAGTAGTAGAAATCTGGAACCTCCTCTACACCCTGTCACCAGACGTCACCTTCTTCACAGAAACCTGGACCAACGCCACCTTCTCCCCTGACATCGCTACTGCCATCCCCGACAGATACAAGATCCAGAGGAAGGACCACCTCAACCACCCTGGAGGGCTCCTCATCGTACACAAGAACTCCCTCTGACTCACCATATCCAGCACAAACAACTCCTCGTCCCCCACGGAACACCTCCAATTCTAGATCGAAACCAACCCGAGAATGACCCTATATGGCACCCTCACAGATCTCCCGGACTATGCACCACGGTCGCCACGCCATCTCCTCCATGGACCACGTCCTGATCGTAGACCTGAATTTCCACCTCGACAACGTCAGCGACCCCAACTCCACTGACCTCCTAGACACCCTCACCAATATCGGACTGAAACAGCTTGTCACCACTGAAACAACATCCACTTCAGCCACACCAGGTAAACCCTCTGGATGGACCACTACAGTGTACATTTCTCCTTCTCAAATCCCACCGCACACAAACCTACACCATGCCCCCCACGCATGAATTGGAGCAAGGTCACCAAAGAGCATCTCAACTCCACACTCAACCTCATTCCCCCTCCATCCATGATTGATTCCAACTCTGCAGCCAACAAACTTCACAGATGTATCACCGACTGCGCAGACAAGCTCGCCCTCCACCAAAACTCTGACAGACAGTGCCCCATGAAAGCCACCTGGTTCACCACCGACTACCGAGAATCCAGACGCACCTGCAGACGTCTCGAGAAAGTATGGAGAAACAGCAACACCCCGGAAGCACGAGCCAGCTACAAGAACGCCATGACAGATTTCCACCAACGCATCAGATCCAGTAAAAGGAAGTTCATCCAGGACAGAATCATTGCCAACTCCAGCAACTCGAAGGAGCTCTTAAGCATCATACTAGAATTCATCAGCCTCTAGATCAAGTCTCTCTACGACAACTTCAATGAACAGACACCCAATGCCAAAACCACGTGTCCCCCCAGCAATGCCAACCAGCCTACCATCTCCGCCTGGACAGCGGTCACCACCAAAGACACCGCCACAAACATGAAGAGCATTCACTCAGGAGCCCCCATGGACCCCTGCCCGCCCCACAACTAATAGACAAAACATGGCAGTAGTACATTCTGTAGACATGGGATCATTCCAATCCTCTGTTCCAGTATCTGGTGGAATGTCACAACCACGTTTCAGTGGTGTGCCGCAAGAAGTATTTACTACAGATACAAACACTTTAAACACAATGAAGACTTTGCCATTGTGAAGGGAGATTAGCATGATTTGGCTTCCCTACCATACGTGGTTTGAGCAAATTATGTCACACATATTGCTGTAGTGCCAAAACACGACAGAACAAAAGTCCCATGTAATTTTTAAATCTTCCATTTAATCACAGTGTAAGTTGCCTTGGTACAAAATGTGTAATACAAAGTACCCCGGAACTCAAAAAAGTAATATCAAATTTTCCTTAGTGTCCAACCTTTATAAGCAAGAGTTCATTTTATTTTCTCAATATATCACTGATCATAAGCAGAAATGGATTAGTAAGAAAAGTGTTTTTTTTAATTTAGACAAAGTAATGAATTAAAACATCACAGTTTTCACAAAGTGACCATAGAAACCCCCTATTTTTTCACACAAAAATAACAATTACAAGACTAATTGTACAAGATGTTTGGAAGCTCTATAGTCTTGATCCAACAGCACAACAGCTGACATTTGTTTCTTCACACCTGGTGACTTTCTCAAGGCAGCAAAGATTATGACATAGTCTCATACATATACACATTTGAAATAACTCCTATTCTAGTGTATCATTTTCATCACGATGTCCTATTTAAAATCATTACACTTTAGAAAGTGTAAGACAAGAACAAGAAGAAGAATGAGACGAAGTCCAAATAGAGTGAAATTCCCAAAAAGTCATACTGAAACCAAGATTGTTCTCATCATATCTGAAGAGAAAGATCCAAGCAAAAGATTTAAAGACCCATATTCCATATGACGTACAATATATCCCAAGTGAAACTAGTGCAACTCACTGTGCTCGAGGTCCACAATAATTTTTTGTTCTAGGTCACTAACCTTTCAACTAAAAATAATATGCATTGCTGGAGTGTGTCTCAAAAATGATGCAGCTCCAGCAATGCATCCTTTCACATGGTGCCAGGCCCCATGTGAAAGGGCCTGAACACCTGCTGTGAAACAGGCGTAAGATTAGGACGCATTATTTACAGCACTGGTGCGTCACAAAAAGTGACGCACCAGTGGCGTTTAAGTGACGCATGGCCTCATAAATGAGGCCTTCAGTCTTCTAGTCATGCGTCATATTAAATATATGACATATTATGTCGGCAGTTCTCACAGATACGTCAGTATTTCAGACGTATCTGTAAGCGCAAAAGTGATGCATTGCTGGAGTGTGTCTCAAAAATGATGCAACTCCAGCAATGCATCCTTTCACATGGGGCCAGGCCCCATGTGAAAGGGCCTGCACTCCTGCTGTGATACAGGCGTAAGATTTGGACGCAACAGCGTCATAAAAGTGACGCAGTGATATCTCATAGATTTCACTGCGTCACCTCTACGACCCTTTCTTGCGTCAATACATCCCTTTTGCATACTTTACACCTGATGTAGGTATAATGTGGCGCAGGGGCTAACAAAGTGACACATCTACCTAGATGCGTCACTTTGTAAATATGACTGAATAAGGTGCATTATTTACTGTACTGAATGCGTCACAAAAAGTGATGCTGCTGTGGCGCTAAAGTGACGCATGGCCTCATAAATGAGGCCTTCAGTCTTCTAGTCATGGGTCATATTAAATATATGACATATTATGTTGGAAGTACTTACAGATACATCAGTATTTTTGATGTATCTGTAAGCGCAAAAGTGATGCATTGCTGGAGTGTGTCACAAAAGTGATGCAACTCCAGCAATGCATCCTTTCACATGGGGCCAGGCCCCATGTGAAAGGGCTTGCATCAGTCTTACGCCTGCTGTGATACAGGCGTAAGATTTGGACGCAACAGCGTCATAAAAGTGACGCAGTGATATCTCATAGATTTCACTGCATCACCTCTACGACCCTTTCTTGCGTCAATACGTCCCTTTTGCATACTTTACACCTGACGTAGGTATAATGTGGCGCAGGGGCTAACAAAGTGACACATCTACCTAGATGCGTCACTTTGTAAATATGACTGAATAAGGTGCATTATTTACAGCATTGGTGCGTCACAAAAAGTGACGCACCGGTGGCGTTAAAGTGACGCATGGCCTCATAAATGAGGCCTTCAGTCTTCTACTCATGCGTCATATTAAATATATGACATATTATGTCGGAAGTACTTACAGATACGTCAGTATTTCAGACGTATCTGTAAGCGCAAAAGTGATGCATTGCTGGAGTGTGTCACAAAAATGATGCAACTCCAGCAACGCATCTTCTCTTACCCTTCCACACCCCCGTTCCTTTTCAACATTTTCTTTGAATATCCACATTCCCCATATTCACTCTCCTTCTCCTTACTTTCCTTCCCAACACTCACCTTCTTTCAGTCCCCCTACTTCACTTCCTTTCTCCTCTTATACCTTTCTGTTCTTTCTTACTCATTTTACTTTCCATTATCAATGCACTCCACTTCACTTACTCTTTTTCATTTTTTTAAGAATATAGCTCTTTGATGAGAATTGGAGGTAGTTCTGAAAACAACGTTTTTTTTCTTCTTTTTTCTTTTTAAAAAACAGAAACAAAAACAGGGAATGAAAACTGCTCAACAGGAGCAAAAAAACAAAAAGAATTAGGGCTGGAAACGGCAGTGATGGTTCCCCAATGCTCGAACCATGAGCAGGACACTTTGCTCCCCAAAGGTAAGGAGTTGATCGCAGTATCTGCATTTCAGGATACCTTTGTTGAATGCAGGTTGAATATTTGGAACCAGCTCCTGTGATCGTCCCCTCACAGAAGTAGTTGCTCCTCCGGTGGATGTAGAGGCCCCATCACTGGGAACCTCTTGTGCCAGAGCCCTGACACTTTCCCGGGCAAAATTCTGGGGGTGCCTCCTCTCCACATGGCCTATCATTGTGAAGTTCCCAAAAGAATATTTCTTTTTGGGGTCACCCCATGACAGGACTTTTTTGCAGATCCTGCACTCCACTTTTGGAGCATTCACCTTTTTCAGTCCTTCTGGTATGGAAAAAAAATTCCATATGAAATGCTCTTTCACCTTTGGCTGAGGAGGCTCTTCATCGATGAATTCAGGCTCATCTTCACTGCTGGATGGTCTGGCAGCCATGATTAACCAAGAAATATGCAAGAGCAAAAAGGCAGGTCTTTCAGTAACAAAAGTGAAAGAAGAAGTGAAGGAAATGGGTGGGGATTTCATTCTTTGTAAAAAAAAACTGTTAGCAACCAATGAAAAGTGTTATTTTAAGGTCACATGACTTGACGCGCTGACGCTGCGCGCACCGGAGCGCTTCCGGGGGCGCATACGCGGTGCGAACGTAGGCGCTTCCGGGGGCGCATACGCGGCGCGAACGTAGGAGCATACGCAGCGCAAACGTAGGCGCTTCTGGGGCGCATACGCGGCGCGAACATAGGCGCTTCCGAGGCGCATACGCGGCGCGAACGTAGGCGCTTCCGGGGGCGCTTAGGCGGCGCGCCGAAGTGACATTTTGATAGTTTCACGGAAATGCAAAATTATTTTCATTTCCTTATTCAAAAAAACTGCTTTTATATGTATGGTACTAAATGTCTAGCGTTATTATTTACTTTTCATTTATATTTTTTTACACGAATGCAAGTAGCACTCTGGGTGCGCTTTCCGGAGAGCTTACCGGTGTGCGGACCCAGGGCGCCCTCAAAAAAAAAGATTAAAAAAAAGGTTTTAAAAATATTATTATAAAAAAAATAATACTAATTAATACTCACACAAATCAGCAAATTAAAAAAAAATCGTAGGTTACAAACTCGATATAGAAAGGAATTAGCATTTATAGTTAGGAATTAGCATTTAAAAAACCTATTAAATTCACTGAAAAAACCATAGATTTCACACCAGTTATAGTTACCTGGAAATTTTACTGACATAAAACCATTAAAATTCCCACGTTTTAGTTAGTTGGACTCACTATAACTTGCGCGCCTGCAATGCACTACTGATGATGTCACATATTACATCACTCATGACATGGTCAGTGACATCACTCATGACATAACTGATGACACCATCCTTGTGACAGAGTGACAGACCTCCTTTCAGTGTAATGTAACCCTTAAAACACATATTCAAAAATAGAAATTAACATTTTCAAAAAAATGGAGATACCCATACCAGTTACAACAACTAATTCAGTAATTCCACCATCTATATACACATCCACTCATTCACCAACAGTTTTATATAGTCACTCATACATATACTCACTCATCATCTGTAGTGATACACCTATACATCCTGTTACACACCGACAGTCATCCAAAAGTTACTCACACACATACTCATACATGGAAATAAACTATTGAACATCCATGTATTTGCATATAGAACTATACAAACACTACCACTTTACTTCTATGGAAATTTACACATACTTACTCTCTTAAACAATCACTTATAGAAACACATACTTATTTAAACAGGAACTCTTACAATCTCTCGCTCTGACATATACTCACTTATATACATCAATACTCACATATAATAGATTAAAACATATGTGGTTACTGATAAAGACACTAGGGAGACAGTCATTCACTCACTAACACACACATATACACACTCATCCACCCATACAGTCCTGCACATATGCTGTCTTCAAAACATATACAAACAGTGAGTCAGTCACCAACCCATGCAGCCACTTATACACAAAGTGAAACACTGATACATATATTTCAATATTTAAAAGTTACTCGCTAATATATGTATTCACTAATATACACTTAATAAGGCAGTTAACAAATCATTTTTTTTTAAAACATCCATTTACACACTTATTTAACCATTTATTCTTCCATCGACCTTTACAAATACATATATAAAACAAATTTATTTTTCAGAAAGACACACATTCACTGGATGGTGTCATCAGTGATGTCATGAGTGATGTCACTGACCATGTCATGAGTGATGTAATATGGGACATCATCAGCAATGCATTGCAGGCGCGCAAGTTATAGTGAGTCCAACTAACTATAACGTGGGAATTTCAATGGTTTTATGTCAGTAAAATTTCCAGGTAACTATAACTGGTTTGAAACCTATGTTTTTTTCAGTGCATTTAATAGTTTTTTTTAAATGCTAATTCTTAACTATAACTGGTGTGAAACCTATGGTTTTTTCAGTGAATATATATATATATATGAAATATGAGACTATGGGCCAGATGTAGGAAACCTAATACCGGTCGGTAACGGCCGAAATTACCGAATTTCGCCCGTCACCGACCAGTATTAGGCATTTGAGATGTAGGGGCCTCATTTAATGATTCGGTAATTTACCGAATCGGTAATTTAAGGAATCGGTAAATTACCTTGCAATTGTTATGTTTGTGTGAAAGAATAGGGGGTTTCTATGGTCGCTTTTTGAAAACTGTTATGTTTTTATTCATTACTTTGTCTAAATTATAAAAACAAATTTTTCTTATGAATCCATTTCTGCTTCTGATCAGTGATATATTGAGAAAATGAAATGAACTCTTGCTTATAATGGTTGGACACTAAGGAAAATGTGATATCTCTTTTTTGAGTGCCGGAGTACTTTGTATTACATATTGTATTATACAGCAACTGCTTACAGTTGCTGTATGTTTATGCACCCAAGGTAGTAGGGTGAATTTGTAACCCTGAGTGGCACCACAACGAATTGCCTATTTGTCATATATGATAAGGAAAATCTAGAACACCATCTTAATTGCTTAATCTGATTATACACTTCTCTCTGAGGTGCGCTCTGTTTAGACACTACTACCCTTCTTTTGTATTCTGTTGGTACACAATGTGTACATCCAAAGTCTGTGACTGTCTTTCCCAGGATTAACCCATGTTCTCTTTGTACTTCAAAGCAGCACCATATACATGCAAATGTCACAACTCTGAAATGTCCAATTGAAGATGACATGGTGAAGGAACCTAAACCAGATCAAAACAAAAGGATTACAAATCAAACATAGCTTATTAGAAACATTACAAAGTGAATCTTTGGAGGACACCGAATCTCAAAAAAATCAGATGTAGACATTGTAGCTCAACACAGTAGTCAATGTGCCAGAACTTTATTCAATAAATACTTTTGGCCTGAATTTCCCTGAACTTGTCCTTCTTAACGAATTACCACCACATACTTCTCTCATCACCACATCAGTAGTTGGTGTAACACTGAAAGTGATAATATGTAAAGATTTATTTACACTCATGAGAAGAAGTTGTCAATGACATTTCAACGTAAGTCAACTCCTTCCTCTTCACCACTATTATCTTCATTTGACATTTCAGGATCCTCACTCATGGTTCTTCAGTGTCTCCATCCTCTGCGATGTAAGGGATGTTCCTTTGCAGGGCGATATTGTGAAGCATGCTGCAGGCCATGGTGATTTGGCACATCTTATCGGGTGAGTAGAGGATGGCTCTGCCAATTTTGTTCAGACAATGAAATCTGACATTTAGGAGCCCAAAAGCCCACTCCACTGCTACCGTGTTCATCCATGGGCCTCATTGAATCGGACTTCCCCCTGGCGTTCTCTAATTTTTCAGCTGTGCCAACAAGCATGGTTGGTTGGGATAAGCTGATTCTACTAGATGAAAGACAAAACAATTGCTAAAAAGATGTGATACAATTTATGATTGTTCAACTAGCGATCCCCCAAACAATATATGAAAGAATGTACTGACCAACAAGCCAGGCCGTTTCAGGTTTAAGTTCTGACATTTGTAGGAGTATGGAGCTATTCTATAGTACAAATGAATCATGGGCAGAGTTTGGGAAATGCGTACAGATACTTGTGATGTACAAATCCGGTAAGCAGACTACTTGCATGGTGATTGAATGTGTGTCTGATTGCAGTAGACCTGTTCTCGAAGGTGTGGTGGCACTAAGGCAATATGTTTGCCACCAATTGCTCAAACCACTTGTGGTAGGTGATCCAAACTGTATAAGTCACCCTTCGCATTGGTTTAATCCTGCTGTTGTGGAAACTGGATGAAGCTGTTTATGTATCTCATTATTAAAGTTATAACTTCTTGTCGCACACCACTGAAAGTTAGTTGTGCATTCCACCAGATACTACCCCTCTGTAGTGAAAGGGTCCTGTGGCCACAAAGTTAAGTATTGCCATGAGTTTGACAATTGGTGTAATAGATGTGGGATTTCTGGTATGAGGCTGAAGACCTGGCACCAGCTGAAGACATAAATCCAGTATAGTTTGCCTATTCAGTTTGAATTTCTTGATTATATCCCTTTATTCCTTGGTGGCAAGGTCTGGAAATGGGGAGTACACCCGTGGCTGTTGTCTCCTCACTCTCCTAGGGTTCATATGTCTGCATTGGTAAAACTTTTGAAAAATGTTCACATTGTCCACAGAAACATATTTAATATTTGCACTAAAATCATATAGTTGTACAAAATACATATGTTTTTGCTGCATATTTTTTATAAAACATCTACTTTTTGTCCATTTTTCTTCACAGATTACATTTACAGCCTAAAATAAAAAAAATGAAAAGGTTTAAATAATACATTTCAAATATATGATTTTTTGTATTTTTCCTACAGAAATACTGCCAACTGAGGTGTACACAACACCCTGCTAATATTGCTTTTCAGCACAGTAAAGAACTACATATAAATGTTTTATTTAAAAGATTGAGTGTCCATCGAAGTTTGAATATGTAAACAAACTAGTCCCCACTTTGAGTGGTGATGACACACTTAACACTAGCAAACACACTATTTTGAATCTATAAAATGTTGGGTGCCTGACCTCGCTGGTAGGACATTTGGAATCAGACAGTCGCGGTGTAAGTTAACTGATTAGTGGGCAGTAAACTCTACAATGGACACAGTCATAGGCTAACATTGATGAAAGTAACATACATAGGCCAATGTCTGTGTCCGTCTTCGCTGATGATCTTGTGCATTGCATACATGTATGTGACAGCTGGAAAAAAAGCTCCCTTGCCTCCTAACACTGCTGCCTCAATACCTCCTTTCTTTTTGCTGCTGTCACTTACCTCTGGGACCAACAATGGCTGGTTGAAAAAGTGTAAGGGCCCCGGTCTTCTTGCCAGAGGAGCTGGACTTGTTGGCACAAGAGGTCCTCTCCCTGTATGGCCAGCTCTATGGATCACCATAGTAATAGGTACATGTCTGAAATGTATATGGGAATCTGTCTAACTGGTATTTTTCCATTAACACAGGCTACAATGTCACTTTGAGTTCCTAAGTTAAGTGTAGTTAGTGATGTCAAGTGTCATATCTTTTTTTTCTTTACAGGCGACAATGATGTTGGGGATTTCTAGGCACTTTACAATGTGAAAAAAAACAACATTAGTATGCATTATGTGTTTAAAACCCCAGATTCTAATTGGTGTTTATGTAGAAATATATCTGTGTATATGTTTGAATTACATGTGCTATGTTTAAAACTCACATAATGGAAATCAGACAATACATTATATACTCTCCACAACTGTACATGCAAAGTTTTTTGCATAAACCGCTAGATGTTCAAGGCTGTGAACTGCAGTCTCAGTTCGATGCGTTGGGATTTCAGAGCTATTTTACAGACTCACTCAAGTGGTGTCGTGATTGGTTCATGTTGATGTGAACGGATATAGGACATTTCTGAACCTTCTGTTGCTTTTACTTTTAAGTTCTCATAGTTAGAGTTACAAGAGATTCCGTGTAGACTTTTAGAGGTACGGACATTTCTCCTTGCCTTATTTTGCAAGTGTGAAGCTTTATGCTAAACAATTATTTTCATTTTCTTTGGACTTTTACAGAAGTCTGATCATGCTCACACCTTCTTTTTTATGCTCCTGAATTATAGACCCTTGGTAGATGGCTCTACATCTGACATATGTTTAGAATAGAAAAGGGGCATTTCTTTATGTAACACCTGTTCCTTTTTATATGTTTCTTTACAATTGTGGCTATCACAATTCTGTACCTCATTCTTTTGCATCTCAATCAACTGAGATACTTCACTTTGCCGATTGTACTACTGTACTTAAAGAATTTACCTTTTGACTTGAATATTTACTGGATTGATTGGTAATCCAAATAAAGCCCTTCATTGCTGCTCGGGGATTCCTGGTCCTCATTTTAGAGTCATATGGGTTTCACAAGTTAAAATTGTATTGTTGATGCTTTCTCCCTCTTAATGCTTCATGTCAGCTATCAAAAGTTTATAGAACCAATGGGGAAAAATCTTTGACAACTTGACTAAGAAATTACGTTGTAAGGCTGAGTGTTCCAGCAGATTGGAATCAGAAATAGCTTCAGACAATCCAAACAAGTGCCTCACAATCATGGATCATGACATTTTGCAAAGGAGTGCTTATTTAGGAATTGTGAAATTCATCCTGACAGTCACAAAATTCAATATAGGAGTATTGTCAATCAATAATCTTTATTTAGATTTAAAGTATCCATAAAAGCACAAAGCAATATATCACAGGGTTAAACGCTTAAAACATTACATATAAAAAACATCAACTGAATTAAGACATAGAAAAGGAATTTTTGCGATATAAAAACAGTGCAATAAATCATCTTAAATGTATAAATATCACCGAAACCCGGAAAATATATCAGGTTATATAGCAGCATCACATGATAAAGTGCAGAGTACAAATAGATTACAGGGGTAGCAGCAGAAGGAAATAGGCAATTAGATCCATAGATAAAAGTCCACACAATTTAGACATTAGCCAAAGACCAAAGTGCATATTCTTCATCTGCATAAATGCAAGAAGTTCATATGATGCAATCAGGTCTACTTATGAGGGACTCATAGAGGCACGCAAATGTATAGCCATCTTCAAAAAGGTACAAACACGGAGGGTTAATTTTTCCCCGTTGAGCTGAAGGATAATCCTGTAAGCAGCCATAAATCTGTTATTTCACTGGCTCTAAAGAAGGGAATCAAGAGTTTTTTTACTATACTTGTGATAAAAGTTACAAAAGAAAAAAAAATGCAACATGCATTGTTTACCGAGATTACCGCAAGGACAAGGCAGTTGCTCAATATATCTTTGGAAGCCTAAGGGGAAGCATGACAAGTATTTTAATGTGCCAGCGAAAGAGCAAGCTTCGATCCCAGCCGTAAATGTCTTTTAAAAGATAACTAGCTGGGAGATTACGAAGGCGAGCCTCCGTCATCTTCCAAAGATATATAACGAGTGACAGATGGTTTCAAGAGCTCTTGTGCTTGTCTTGCATCCACGTAGTATTTATATGTGGCTTCTTTGATAGTCCTTTTATTGATACCCTCTAGCTGGTCTTGGTTATGAAAAATTATTGATACCCTCTAGCTCGTCTGGGTTTTGAAAAATATGGCCGAAATTTACTCTATTCAAACTTGCTCTTACTTTCGCCAGCCATGGTATGTCTCTTCCCTTATCGCATTTTAGACAATCAACAATAATTTCTAAGGTTAGCGAGGCTGCCAGATACTGCCAAACTTTTAGCCAAAACAGAGCCGGGCGGGACCTGATATAATCTTCTATATAGAACAGTTTTAGCTCATTATGACAGACAAAGGATGAGGAGGAGATAGGTATCCCCAAAATTCTCCTACAAAATCTATTTTCTTTAACCTGAATACTTTTAGAATTTATAAAACCCAATATTTCAGCCCGGTATGTTACAGTAGGTATGCACTGTGTTCTATCAATTTTGAGTAGGGATAGCACTACCTCAATTCCTTTTGGTTGTGGAAGATTCAAGATCGAATTGACAGCCTTTAAAAATGTACTCTGGCCATATTCCAGGTGGGCTGCCCATGATCCATTATCTGAGAATTGTAGGCCCAAATATGGGAAAGCAAAACTCCAGAACCTAGGGTAATAGCTTTGATATTAAATTTTTTAGGACCACAACACATTAAAAATGATTTATTAAAATGTGTGCAAAGGTTCAAACCATTCATAAAGTCAACAAAACCCCTAATGAAAATTTGCAATGCATTTGGGATATGACCCATTAAAACGGCGTTGTACGCACACAAAAGGGCGGGCAGTTTGTTACCGTTGATCATCGGGACATCTGTGGTCAATTCAGACAGCACATTGTGAAGCTCGTTAATATATAAAATGAACACAAGTGTGGCCAAGACACACCCTGTCTTACTCCTCTTCCAATCACTGTCCCAAGAGACTGCCCCATCCGTGCTAATTTTCACCCATGCCCTTAAGTCCCTGTGTAAATATGCTAAAAAATGCACTAGAGCCTCATCCAACCCATAATTTAAAAGGCAAAACCAGAGCTGGGATCTATTAACAAAATCGAATGCCGAGGTAAGGTCCATAAATGCTAGGTAGATGGGGCAGTGCCGAGCTATGGTATATTTACCAATAATCCGGTTGAGGATAAAAAACTGTTCCACCGTTCCAAGATTGCTTCTTAAGCCTAGCTGACATCTATTTAAAATGTTTTCCTCCTCTGCCCAAAATCTGATTTTGTCAAATAGCAACCTCCCTAATATCTTAAGTGTATTGTCAATTAACCCCTTCCATGCTGGTGACGAACCCCAGCCGTCACGCTCCACGGTGCTCGTGTGCTGATGACGGCTGGGGTTCGTCACGGCCCCACCCTGTTCGTCCGGCGGCCGCACACGGGGGAAATCGCGGCCGCACGGAAGGGGTTAAAGATATTGGTCGATAACAACTCGGGTTGGATCTATCGCCCTTTTTAAAAATTGGAATAATAACAGATGTTGACCATGTATTGGGGATATTGGTAATTGTCAAATTATTAAAAACATTACATAAAAGGGGCGCCCAGAACTCCGGCCCAACTTTAATAGGATCGGTGGGAAACCCATCACTGCCAGGGGCCAATAACCCAAACTTTGGTCAATAGCTTCCTCTACCTCTGATATTGATATTTGAATTTGTGTGGCAACTTGATTGTCTTTAGGATCCTCACTCTGAGGTGTACCTCCATATAGTTTAGAGAAATGGGCTACCCAGACTCCCTGGTTATGTTGCAACTTAAAGGAGTAGTCAAAACACTTTATTTCGATTATTTAAAATCATAAAAAGACAATCATGAACATATATACATATATATACACATCATTATTTACACAAATCAGTCATGGGTTTTATATACAAGGGGGTAGGAGGTAATAAAAAGATGTATGTAGTCACAATACATTCAGATGTCTAATTTCATAAAATAGAGAGACTAACGATTTCATAAAATATCAAGCTAAAAATATGATTTACAAAGGAGGAAATTCAATATGGACATGGTGCATATTTCATCGCCTAATGCATCTAACAGTCAGTTCTCATCAAATATACAAAGTGCAAAGTGCAAAAGTAATTAGAGAAAAACAATCAGTGAAAAATTATCCTTTAGGAGTAAGTGTATGGCCCAATGTTCTCATAGACTTGGCTGCTGCCCAAACGCCATTTGAGTTATTAAATCTTGCAGTACAAGCCAAGTTGTTCCATTGTTCTTTAAAGATCTTGTCTCTCCTCTGCTTAGTCACTCGTTTATATTGGTGCCTCAATATTCTAATGAGGTTAGATTCCCTAGAGATGGCTATGAGGGCAGTTCTAAGCTCTCTGTTTGCCCGTGAGCAGACGCTGTTGCACCACCTAGGGTTAGAGTTGGAAACAAGTGCAGGTCTTGAGATTAATTTTTTAATGCCTGCACATAGTTGAACAAAAGCAGAGACTACCTCTGGATTTGGATCAACAGATGAGAGACGAGTATCACAGAATGATCGATAAGTAACAGATCGAACCCCCCCCCCGTGTGTATATCGAAGCTTGGATGTTATCACTTTTGGTGGGAATTGTTTTTACACTACTGCCTGAAGAAATGTTCATTCAGATGGATAGGAATTGTGAAATTCATCCTGACAGCCACAAATTAAAATATAAGAGCATTGTAAATTTAGGGACAGGCCCTATTTCGCCAAGCTGCTTTTTTTAAAATCAACAATGGCTTTCTCTCTTCTGCTACCCACTGTCCCTCCCCTTACATTTCCTTTCCATTATTTTTCCATTACTTTTTCCAGTTTCAGTTGTCTACATCCACGCATCTCTAACTTAATCTCACTTTTCTTTAATCTCTTTCTTTGTTTCTCTCAAATCCTATCTTTCCTTTCTTCCATCACATCTAACAATCCATTAGCACCTCTTCTACCTTGCCCACTCTATTTTCTTTAACCTCTTTTCTCCCTGAGCAGGTCTTTTTTCATGTGCTCTCTCCACTCCTTTTCTCACTATTTCCCCCTTCTTCGTTCACTCTATCTCTCTGCACTCCCACCGTCTCTCCTCTCTGTTGGCATACTCTCTTTTTCAGTCCTGGCTATTTCAGATTTGACAATTACCTTAATTCCATCAATCACCTCTCCTATTCAGATGTTACAGTAGTACTTGCCTCCTGTCTCAAGGCACTTTGCATAATCACGTCCCCTAATCTTAGATTTCGTGTGAGAGAGCCATGCAACTGTCTATACCACTGTATGCTTCCGTGACAAGGAGAAGTATTAGTTTGTTTCCTTTGTAAAATTATTTTAGGTACTAATACTAAAAGCTTCAAATTATTTAAGAATGTATTGGCGCGCTTCAGAGTCTGTGTGCTGCTTTACATTTTATAATATATGATATTAAAACCAGGAGTGAGGTCTTCTCTAAGATTTACCTAGCCTAACAGTAAATCTTGATTGGTATGAAGTCAGGTGTGTCTTCCTTCACTGACAAGACTGCAGCTCTGCACATGCACTAATGATGCTTTTTACTGTACTGTATCATATAATAAAATTGTCACTGCTCAAAACACCACACTGACTGGTTTAATTTGCTTTTAGGTTAGGTCAATCCCAATTGCCCATGCCATTACCTGCCTCATCCTGACAACGGACCCCAGTCCGTTATCAGTCACCAGCTGACTGGGGTATTCTTCCTCTCTAAAAACATCTGCAGAAATTCAACCACACTTCAAGGGTGATGCTCCAAAGACTCCATAGGGTTCTTTGATGTCCATCGCCAATTTGCTCCATGGTGACATTAGAATTTGGATCGAGTTACCAGAGAAGGTTTAGAAACCAGAGCCTTTTTGCTGAGAGCACACATATTGTGCTTCCTCATGTGGCTTTCTACCATGCAATCAATGCTAGACCACCAAAAGCCTCTACCTGAATTCTACGCTTCATGGGCTGAATACCAATATGACCTTCATGTGCAATGCTCAGAACTATTTGTCTCAGTGTCCCTGGCACAAATAAATGCATCTCAACTAGCCTTTGTCATCTAACAACACATTTGCCTTCTTTCAAACTGGGCAACCAAAATCAGCCCTGTAATAAAAATTAAAACCAGCCCACTACCTATGCCTCCTCGTGTAATCTCTCTTTCCATTCATCCATCCATTCTCTCTCTCTTCTTTCTTTTCCCTCTCAAATTGGTCCCTCTCTACCTTCTCCCCCTCCCTCTCTTTCTTCTCTCTTGAAGCCTTCCTGTGCCTGCTGACATTTAACTCGGGAGTTTGGAAGAGTGACAGAGGCAGCAGGAATGACCCTGTGTTTTCACAACCAGCTTAAGAGGAATGTAGCCCACTGATGAAATGATAGCATGTTGTAAACACTTCATCCAACGCCCACCCATGCAGTTGGTTACCATACACACCATCTCCACATCATCACTAAGTTCATCAACCTGTTCTCCATTGGCATGCTGGATAGAAAATCTGCCAATTTGTTTTTCTTCCTTGGAATACATTCTAGTTCATACTGAAATTCGTGTAGGCGGAACCACCATGTAGCAGGCCTCAGAGTAGCCATTCCATCCTCAACGTGGTGAATAAATCGATTAAGAGCTTGTCGTATGTGTGAAGCACAATCCAATCCTCGTCTCCACCGCCAGGATGATCAAGGAGATAGAAATGGTAATCAGTTATTATTACAAGCCCATCGATATACACCACTGGCACCTTGTCTCAGTAGTAACAGCCAATGATCAGAAAGTTGCCATTTGAAAACAAATAAATACCAACGCAATGCATGTCGGATTAAAACCCTACAAAGAGTTGGACTTACATTACCTCTATTAAGGTGCAGATAAAGGTAAAACATTCATTTACAAAGTCTGGCAACTTGGGAAACTACAATAGCAACAAAGCCAGGCAAAGTTTTCCATCTGCAACTGACTTCGATGCTGCACAGACGCCTTCCCCTGGCGCTATAAAGCGGGGCTTTTTTTACTACTGCAGAAGTGTGGGCCTGAGTCCTGCGCCTGGGAAAATGGCTTGAAGTGGATGACCTCTGGTTGGGTGGGGGGTGAGAGCTGTTTTTTTACAAAAGTGCATAGGTATGGTTCGCTCTGACACCTCAAAAATAACAAAAAGAGGGGCCTTTCCCGAAAGTTATTTGGCTATGTATGGTATCGATCAGCGTTTCTGACTTGTAGGCTTTGTCTGCATCCTTTTTTCAGCTCTGAGAATCAGTAGGAAGCGCATCTGGAGCGGGAGTTACACTGGAAGAACTTCTCTTTTCCACCACCGAAAATCAATCAGACACATGCTTTGCTGATAACCCTGTCTCCCAGCCCAATATCAAAGGTGATTTAATTAAGACTTATGCACATCTGTCGACACAGTGAAGACTCTCTCCTGTGTTTAATCAGCATTTGAAGTAGTGATTTTTGCAGAGTTAACTTTACTTTAGGGGGAATTGTGCCCCCACCTACTGCGAATGTACAAAAGATGAAGTAAAAAAGAATTTCTGCTAAATCCTGTGTCCCAGCAGTTATTCTGCATATCTGTTCCGACTTTTAATTGTGGGGCCCCCCAGCGATTAGACCAACGAAAGAAGATGCGCTACACAGATGCCAATAAGCATTACAACCCTAACTAATCATGTACAAACAGATGTGCTGCCGTCTCTGGTCAATTTAGCACAGGGACGTTAGAGTATCAACGTCATTTTATAAATGTTGTATTCACTCATTTTTTTTTCATCGAAATAGCATTTTGGCTCGAACGAGAGCTTCTCAATCGGGCAAGCGTCATTTCAAGGTCATCTCTCTATCTAATGACATTTCGGTGGATTCATCGCTCGGGGTCTCGTTGTTCGTACTCGCAACTGAAAGAAAATCACCGAGTAGAACCGCTTCCGAGTACTCCTACGCATTTTTAAGGCGTTTTATTATATTGCAGCCATTGTCAACCGCTTGCCAATACGCAATAGCAGCATCTAACAAGCGCTCTGCATTAAAGAAATAACACCTGCTAGTTTCAAAAACAATATAACTCCTTCGCCCTGTCATTAAGTAGACAGGCGGTCTGGCGACGACGTTCAGCACTTCCCAGAAGGCTCATTTTCTAGAAGCGGCGGGCGCATTATCTCCCCTCTGTGTGTGTAATTTCCGCGCGTGTTGTGTGGAAGATGCTGAGGCGGCGCGCGCGGCCCTTCTTGCGAAGGCGATGTTTACACTGACCCCATCACATGATTAGAGGCTGATTGATGGCCGTCCTGACGGAATGCAATTGGATGCTACACGCAGTGACAAATGGACTGTCCTTTTCCGTCAATATCATTGATCGAAGGCTCAATTGAGGCAGTTTTCAGGCGAAGTGTTGATCGGACATTCTCCTCAAAATGAAATATTTTAGTGTCTCCGTGTGCTTTTCCAAATTGCACTCTACGACCTTTCAAGTTACCCATTTTAACTAGAGAGAATGGGCAGTAGAGCAAGAAATCAAACTTGAGTCCTTCAGCTGTCAGCTCGATTTTTTAGGGCTGGGCAACAGGACAATGTTACTTTTGTTATAAAACCTCAACGTTGAGCATTTTTGTAGATACCGCAGTTGTGCGCTGTTTTTTCATGCAAATCGTCCTTTCCTTAACAGGAGGTCAACCCCACGAGTTTAATCACTCCAATAGATTTCGATGAGTTTATCAACACAAACCACCACTTACCTGACAATAAACATATAGAGGATACTCCAGTACATAAGGGCTATCACCAATAAGGATCAAACCTATCCAATGGCTAGGCACTTTGAGGAGGGCCATGATAGCAATCCAGTACACCTACTATATTTTGTTATTGTCTTCATTCCACCTTTGAGAAGGGGAGGAAATCATGAGGCCCAACTTCGTCTTCTAGAAACTATATATTGGAACTAGATATTAAGACACCTGAAGGGCTGAATGGAAACGTGCTTATAGTGGGTGAGCGAAGCTATCTGAATATTGTATGTACTGTAGTAGCACCAGTTTTTCTATATAAGAAATAGTGCATATGCATAGATGTAAACATTTCCCTTGGTTTACACCAACACTTCAACACCCTATGGCTATAACAATTTGTTATTTACTTTTTATTTATGCCACACTTTTTTGAACCAGTTGGTTCAAGTGGGTCACACGTTTTTGCACAGCACATATATTGGCTGCTTAGACATGGAGTGATTGTTCGCCCACTTGGGCTTTATTGTATTTAGCGCAACATATACGAAGAGCATGTCATCTTGACACCAACAAGTGAATGAGTTTATCATTGTAATTAAGTGTGTAAAACTTTACTTTAAAACCACACCTCTTTTTGATAGCCTTATGTGTTTAAAGTTGTTTTTACATAGGAGTGGTTTTGTGCAAATGAGACTGATACATATTTATAACCAAAATTAGGGTATTAAAAATAACGGCATTTTTAGCTTTTTTTACAATTCTTATGCTTGAATGTTTTAACAGATTTTAAATGCCAGAAATCATGTCTCATGTTTACATTTGTGATTAGATCTATTTTACATTAATGTATTTATTGATATATTTATTGTACATTTACGTATTTATTGAATCAAATGTATGACTATTTGCAAATGGTCAGTAAAACCAAAGCTGAATATCTCGAAGTAAGCCTTCAAATTAAGCAAAATCAAGTACATTCGGCCCTGTTCAGGAAATCCTCAGCAGGCAACAGTATACTTCATGCCCTCAGCAGCCATCCGGAGGCTCTCAAGTGGAGCATCCCATATGGTGAGCTGCTGAGGACAAAAAGAAACTGCAATACTGAGGAAGCGTATCAGCAGGAAGGTAATGCCAAGGTTGAAAGGTTCAGGGCAAGAGGATATCCCAATTTGGTGCTCAAGAAGGCCAGAGAAAGGGCAAATGGGGTGGATAGAACCCGGACAATCTCTGAAACTAACATAGAGCCTACAGATACAGGAGAGGACCGTACAAGAATGATCATGACGTACAGTTCAGACTCCAGGGATATCAAACGCATTCTATCTAAAAACTGGCGATATTCTTAAATGTGACAACATCATTGGTGATACCATTTCTGAAAGACCCAGTATAACTTACAGAAGAGGTAGAAATGTTAGGGATTTCTTAGTATATAATGACATCACCATCTATCCCAATAGACATGTCAAAGTGGTTTCTTTTCCTGCGGTCACTGTAAGGCCTGCTGCAACAGCAAATTTCGGAACAAGGTTACCTATAACGGTGTCAATAAAGCCATATCTCAGTTTCTTACCTGCAGCTCCACGTTCGTCATATACGCCATTGATTGCCCCAGTAAACTCTGGTATATTGGCAGCACTACACTCATGGCAAAAAAACGTATATTGGAGCACAGCAGAGCCATCCCCAGTAACGATCCAAAATATCCAGTAGCACGTCATTTTTATAAACATCACTTTTCTAATGCATCCCAAGTGGGGTTCTTCATTCTGGAGCAGATTAACAGGAACCCAAGAGGGGGAAACAGAGTCTTGAAACTGAGACAAAGGGAGTCCAAATACATCATAGAATTTCAAACTAAGATTCCGGGGGGGCTCAACCAAGATGAAGAGCTTGCTATGCATTTGAAAGAGGGATAGAGTTCTAGGGTTGTACCCCCATCTTGTGCTTTTTTATTTGACGCGGCTAGTGTACTTGTTGTAGTCATTCATATTCTTATTTGTGTTTGAACGTGTATTCTCGTGTATGCCCTCTTTCTTCTAATTTTCTCTCCATTAGAATAGGTAGGAACATGTCATTTGTTTTTAATCACAATAGTATCGTCTTAGATACGTCAACCTCACAGTGCTATTATATTAATTTTTCTGTTCTTTTGCTTTCTTACAGGAGGAAAGGAAGGCACCCACTCACCAGTACTCACCTGCACAGGCTACCTACCCTTTTCCCCTGGGCTCACCATCACATATGTCAAGTTGGTATCTCCTTGATTGTATAAGGGATGTGTAGTAATTTGGACAGGGCTCTGTCTAATCAGTTGAAGTTTCAATCGTATAACCCTAAGTTTGCCATCAGCAGATACACATGTACGTCGCCTTATGTTGTGTTCATTTCATCATTTCCATTTGAGCATGATATTTAGAGATATGTATGATGGCACTTGCCAATCATCGTATGCTCAGAGCACATAATATTTTGAAATCTCATGGGGCAGGGTCATTTTGGTATTCTTGTATTCTTAATTAAGATGACAATTTAGGCTTCTCAACAATAAGTATTTCGACACTGGTTATAGGGCAACTTTGCCTCAGTGGACAATAAAGATCATTAAGGCACTATGCCGACATGCGCGCATGTGCTTCTCCCTACCATTAGATCAGCTTTCCTTGAATCTCTGTGGACTGTTCACATCACAACAGCACTGCAACTGGCAGGTTCTCAGGCATTTCCCAGGGACACCCAATCAGGTAGACTGCACTGCAAGCGTAACACACTTGCCGCATTCAATGTGTTATTGTATGCCACTGTGACTTTGATAATGCTTTATTGACATTCCATAGTTTTTTTAATGCCCTTGCAACAATCACGAATATTGTACAGATCGCATTCAATGTTTTTCCATGGGGCCCTGTACATTGATACATTTTTTATGGACATACAATGTTTTCCGGCATGCAACTGTGATACTGATAAAAATGCTTGAAAAGTGATTTTCCTCTAGCAGAATTCGACTGGTAATCACCTGATTGTACCGCCATGTCATAGATGATGTTTATATTTGCCGTTCTGAGACTGTACCTATGTATTAATATTTTCTGCATTAGTCTGAATGCAATTAACTGCGAGTGCAATGCTGTGAATGTAACGAAATTGGTAAATACCATGAAAGTTACCATTCTAATATGTCTGCCATTTTTGTGGGCGCAAAATCCATTCCGCTCGTGGATTATGCGGATTTTCGTCAATTTCACGATCCACAAATCTCGCGAAATTACCGAAAAATTCGCAAATCTGCTCGCAGGTGGATTTTGGGCAGTTGAGTAGAGGTATCGCACAAACCGGTGGCGTCTTCTTGGATAAATATGAAGGGCAGGGTTCATTCTGGCATGATGCTCCTGTCACAAAAATTAAACCTCAACAGGAAGCACTTACAGATATAAATAAAGCAGGTGCCCGAGTTGAAGCTCAAGTTCAGTAATGCATTCATCAGCCCAAAAACAATCGTCAGCTTTGTCGAGGCTGGGCAGGTGTGCTTTCTCCCCATATCTACCGTCGAAAATTAGCTGTGATGCTGGATGGAGGCCTTTGCATCCTTGACTTTCACGAGCGCAATCCCTGTGCAGTTTCTGTGACCAGGGGCTTCTTTCTTCTCGTCTGCAGCTCTGATCGGTCTCTGACCTTTTATACACACAAGAGGCATGAGAACTCGCATAGAAGCCCTGCCCGTTTAGCCCCGCTCACACACTAGCGGTGTGCACCGTCTTCCCGCCATTTACCCACTTTGATGGACAGCTCAATCAAGGGACCCCTGCGCCCTTCAGCGCGATGGCATAGTAACACACACATGGTCACTGGAGACAACTCTTCTGGCACTTTACGCAGCTGTAGTGTAGGAAAAGTATTATACATTTACCCAACGAGGTACACTTACTGATTAGCCAGTAGACAGTGGGAAAGAGTCTATTTGTGCAAATCTGCGAGTTCATGATTTTTTTCACGAACTCGCATATATTTTTGCAATTTCGCGCGAATTTGCAGACCGCAAATCCTCAAAATTCGCCCATACTTATTTTGCGATTGCCCTACGTTGATGTTTACCACAACCATCAACCTATATCAGTTACCTTCTTTTTTTGCACATTTCACATGATCAAGGCTTTGGATGAAGATGAAACTCGCTGTGCAATAAACACTTTGGTGGAATTCCATTTGTGCGGAGTTTTGTTCGACCTGAGACCGCACGGATCTGTGTGCCTTGTAAGTGATATATACATATATATATATATATATATATATATATATATATATATATATATATATATATATATATATATATATATATATTACCTACTGGCTGACGCCAGTAGGTATATATAGTTAGGATTTTTTCTCTATGGGACTTTTGAAAATTCTATGTCTAATAACTTTGGCGTTTGTGGACGGAATCGGCTGAAATTTTCAGGAAAATTGCACATTTTGTTTCTGAGCAGCCCCTGAAAATTTGGGGGGGTTTCGTTAAGGGGGGCCGAGAAAAAAGGGGGGTCCCAAAACGCGTTTTTCCCATGTTAATTTCCATAGGGCATTTGGCCTCACTTTTAGCTCGAACGGCTGAATGGATTTACACGAAACTTGGCAAAATTGTAGGGACTGGTAGCCCGATGTGCCTTTGCTGGGTCTCAATATATGTGCTCCAGTGGATTTTGAGAAATTAACGTTTTAAAAAGTTATATATCTGTGACAGCGTCCCAGATAGCGCTCCAGATCGCGTACTTTTCGCGTCCCGGAGCTTTGCGAAGCGATGCTGATTGGCTCTCCGGTGTCTGTCAACATTCTAAACAGTCCGGTGCGGCCGCCATCTTGTCTCTCGGTAGGATCGAGAGACAAGAAGAGGTGAAAAACGAAGGGGGAATTTAATGAAAGGGAGCAAGGTAGACCCCTCTTGACCCCCTAGGAATGATGTTGGGGTTATTAAAGGGTCCCGTGGGGAAAATAAAAAAAAATTGATTTTTCACGGTAGAAGCGCTTCCCGGGCCGCTTCCCGGGCCGCAAACTGGTAGCGAAACGGGAATTCGCCATTTTGTGTTTCGGTTTAATTAAATTACAGGGTATAAGGGGGGACGGGAGACGTATCCTGACCCCTTATGTTTTCTGAGGGTGGCTGAGGAGAATCATATATGTTGATACATGTCTTCCAGCGGCTGTGCATGAGGGTTTTATTTTTTTTGCTGCGTGACGTCTGTTAACGTTCGATTCGATGGAAATCAGGAAGTGTTGACCGCCATTTTGTCACTGCGAGTAAATATTTTATTTGTTATAAATAAATCATTATTGATAAACATTGTATGTGCCATCTTGCCTTTTTTGCAATGCCACACTTTTGTCGAGCACAGCAGCTATTTTAGATGCCTTGACCAGACCCACTGTCTGCACCCTCGCAAGCATCTCCCCCACGCACTGGTCACTCCCGCTCTCTCATGCATGGGCCAGAAACCTCCTCCCATCTGCGCTGTTCTTCTCTGAGAATCACACCCTGTGCCCGCCCGACACCTGCCTTTCACCCTATTCACTACTGCACCCTCTGACACTCCTCTTCCTCTGTGTCCGATTGTCCAGGCCCGTCCCAGGCTATCACCTAGCCCTGCAGATGTAGTTTATGGCCTCAACTGTAAAGAATCACCCCTCTTCAAAGAAGTTACAGTAGATCAAGGCCCCCACCTGATGAGATCCGTCACACTACACGCGTTCCTGCAATCTGATAACCATCCTGTATTGTGATTGGAGAGGGGATTCTCACTGTGAGGGTGTGTGGGACTGAGCCTGAAGCGGAAGATTCCAGGGATGCCTTTTTGTACATCAAAGTCTTTACAATTATGTGTCACATTAAAAATATATAGCACTCCAACAAAGTAGAAGGAAAATAACACTTTAATAACTTATAAATATATACATCGCAACAAAAACAGTAAACACCTTAAAACATTTTTTATTAAAACAGAAGCAACAATGGTTTATGACATGGGGAACAGTAGTGATATCCTGGGCGGGTGATGGAACTGGGTTTGTTAATGGAAAAACATCTACAGAAAAAACTATTGGTAAATTATACTTCTCCGGAAATTTTAAACTCACAAATGTTTCATTTGTGTAATCGTTTTATGAACATGTACATTAAAAAACTAAAAGAAATGCCAAGAACGTCCCATGTGAAAGTGAATCTTATCTGGCAATTTTTTTCTTTTCCTTCTCATGAAAAGAAAGTTAAAGCCAGGTTCGTTACCTGCCTCATCTGCAAAAAAAAAATCTCTCGAGAGGGACCGAAAAAAAATAGCGCTATGGTAATCATACCATGCATTGGCACATGGAGAGGTGGCACCCTCTTAATTATTCTAAAGCACAACTTCGAGATTTGGGGGATAACCCCCGACCGGCAAAAACATCCACCAATGACTTAGCAATAAGTGAGTCAGAGGCAAGGGAAACGGTCCCAAATCTGCAAAAGAACTTTGGGCAGATGAGATTGACTTGTGTAGCATGTGGAAAATAATTTCATGCGGAGAGATCAGTATTACTTCAATAAATACAGTAATCAATGATGCATTAGAACTTAATATCAATTCATTTTCCGAACGTGTAATCAGTACCTGTCCCATGTCAATTCATTGTTCGAACGTATAATCAATACCCATCCCGGATCAATTCATTGTCCGAGCATATAATCAGTAAAAAGTGCGACAAGTGCGACAAAATCATATCGATAATTCATTGTGAGCAAGTACCAAAAGTGTCGACAATTCTAACCTTCAATAAATACAGTAATCAACGATGTATTAGAACTTAATATGAATTAATTGTCCGAATGTGTAATCAGTACAAGTCCCATGTCAATTTATTGTTCGAACGTATAATCAATACCCATCCCGGATCAATTCATTGTCCGAACATATAATCAGTCTTATCCCATATCAATTCATGTGCTAAAAACTGCATACATATCTCATGATATCAAGGCTAAGCAATCGGGGCACAATAGTTTCATTTGTACCGGCGCCATTTTGGGTGAGGTCTGGAAGGTCCAAGTATAGTCAAAATGTCTCCACCAACTCGTGGTTGGACCGGGACCTGTTTTGGCAGTCCAAAAGTTTATGTTGAAGGGTAGTAGAGGGGACTGGCGACATGAACCATCAGTCAAAGAGGGGTGGGAGGCAAAAATCTCTCCTACCGGGTCATACTGGTGTCCCACCGGAACTGATCAAGTTGGTAGTCTTGCAGGATTTTGGTGATTTCAAGACTGAGGCCGGCGCCGGCATGAGCGCGCGGACGTCCCGCGGCTACGTCGTGGTCGTTCCATGGGTGATCATGGCAGTCATTCCCCATCGGGGGTCGGGGGCCCCCGTGGCTCTTATAGAATCTTCAAAGTTGAGGAGAACGTTTCTGGATGCAGGACTCATTTTCAGGCTGAACTGAAAAGCGTTGTTGTACCGCAAAAGTAACCGAAACTGTTGGGTGAGTGCAGCGTCGCTGCATCGCAAGAGTGGAGGAACCCTTTTGTTGGGTGAGTGCAGCGTCGCTGCATCGCAAGAGTGGACGAACCCTTTTGTTGGGCGAGTGGAGCGTCGCTGTATCGCAAGAGTGGACGAACCCTTTTGTTGGGTGAGTGGAACGTTGGGGGTGCAGCTGAGGGGCCCCCACCTGGGGGGGTGGGAGAGGCTCGTTCGCGCCGCCTCTCCCTCCCAGCGCACCCCACGCCGACACCTGGTGTTGATATCCGTGATGTCCGGACCAGGCGATAAGAGGGGGGGGGGTCGGAGGCAGAGGCAAGACATCCCCCCCCGTGGCCTGCAAGGCGCCGCTTCAGGCCCGAACGGGGAGTTCATATCAAGCCGGGGACAGACCAGGAGATACGAGGGGGGGGGTCGGTGGCATATGCAAGACATCCCCCCCGTTGTCGCAGTGATTATCTTAGAAAGAAGAAGAATCCCGTCGGCTTTGGCTCCTCTCCTGGCCCACCTTACGGGATGACCTCCCCGGCCAACGGCTGCCAGCAGGACTCGCCCTACACGTGCCGAAGGCCTCGTCTTCCGGATGGGCGTAGCCGCGAACCTGTTGCACTTCGGGAGTTTCCGGAATGGGGGTAGGTATCTGCTGATTTGTACTTATTTCATGTTACCGTTATTGGGCGTGGCGGGCAGTGGGACAGACATGCTTGGAGCAGTGGGGGGGTGGCGGAGCCTAGCTACCTCGTGGCTGCCGTAACGTCAAGCTTGGCTTCTTTCACCATTTTCATGTTTCTTATTTCTAGCGAAGTCAAAAACTCATCAGAGGCCTACTGATTTTGTTCGATTTCTTTCCTTTCCTTTTCAAGTGTATTTCATGCTAAAGTTTCTGTTTAACAGGATACAGGGATTACTTCGTATTTTACATATGTCTTCTTTATTAGGGGTTCTCTCTGGTTGAGTCAGATGATGTACCTCTAATAAATGGTCCGGGTGGAAGTAGTTTCTCAATCAGTGGGGAGTGACAGATTACAACGGGGGACAAAGGTCCGCATTACCCACCCTTCACTACTTGCAAAGACTAGACAGAATATTTCTATTCCACGTTATTTGCAAACAGAGAGTTCCTCGAAAGAACTATTCCTTGAACAATAAATTTCCAGCCAATCAATCAATCAGGCATGACGGATTACAACGGGGGACAAAAGTCCGCATTACCTATCCTTCACTATCTGCAAAGGGAGACAGAATATTTCTATTCTTCTCTGTTTGTAGACAGGGAATATCTCAAACAGCAATAATCGATAAAAAAAATAGTAGGATTATAACACTTTAATAACTTATAAATATATACATCGCAACAAAAACAGTAAACACCTTAAAACATTTTTTATTAAAACAGAAGCAACAATGACAACTAACAGTAGTGATATCCTGGGCGGGTGATGGAACTGGGATTGTTAATGGAAAAAGATCTACAGAGAAAACTATTGGTGAATTATACTTCTCCGGAAATTTAAAACTCACAAATGTTTTATTTGTGTAATCGTTTCAGGTCAAACGGATTGTGGGACAATGTTGACAATGGAAGAGTCACCAAAAGGCATTTGGATCGATGTTGCAGCAGGCTGTCATGTATATAGTTATTTAATAAAACGTTTTACCCTGTTACTTTGCTGGTGTGTTGTATATATTTATAATATTTGCATAGGGTTTGTCGTTATTTTGGGTGGGGTGGGGTGGGCGGCGGAGTCAAGCTTTCTTGCAGCCATCATGGTGTGGAGCTAATTTCATCTTACTAGTTTCGTATTTCTCATGAGGGGTTGTTCTTAATGTTTCTATTTTAGCGAGGTCAAAAACAGATCCCATTATCGGCCTACTGATTTTGCTCGATTCCTTTTGTTTTTTTAAACTATTTTTCACTATCTGCAAAGACTAAACAGAGTATTGCGACTCTGTGCTTGTTTGTAAATACAGAATGAACCAAAGAGAACCAATTCTAAAACAGTAAATGCTTGGATAGCAATCAATCAAATAGAGAGAGAAGCAGGCACGACGGATTACAACGGGGGCAAAGGCCTGCGTTAACTACCCTTCTCTATCTGCAAAGAGAGAGTACTGGTAAGAGAAAAGAGGGGGAGGGAGTGGGGGGGGCAGCGTTCAAAGCACATCTGCGTGCATAAACACGAAAATGTTTTTACCTATCATGTACTTGACATTTGACAGCATTTGATATTTGGTATTAAAAAACCACTGAAATTCACAGAAAAAACCATAGGTTTTAGGCCATATATAGTTAGGGATTTGCATTTTCAAAACCTTATTTTACTCGCATAAAACCATTGAAATTCGCATATATAGTTAGATGCGCTAACTATATATCGCGCACCCGCAATCCACTGCTGATGATGTCACATATTACATCATTCATGACATGGTCAGTGACATCACTGATGACATCATTCATGTGATAATACGATGAACCTCTTAAGACTCTAATATAACCTTAGATACACTCAGGGTAAACAGACACTCACAGACTGTCACTCATCCATGGAGTTACTCACACACCTAGTCAGTCATGCACTGAATCAATCACACCTCCATATCCTCAACTATACAGTTATACACACCTTACTTATTCAAACATATACTAACACATATTTACTCTTTTATACAATCCCTGATACAAGTTCACAATGATCCATACAGCCACTCACACATTCACTGGCTCTTATGCACAGTAATTTATATATGTGAACTCTCACATGTACTGTGTTTTACATATGTACTTACTTTGACATGTAGCACTGAGATATCCATTCACTCACCAATACACTCGTACACAGTCAACCACCCATACAGCTGTTTCCACATGCAGTTTTGAACCCATAGATCTAGTGAATAAACAGTTCACACATGTATGCACAGAGTCACACACCTCCCAGCCACCCCCACACACACACTCACTCTCCCATACAAATACTTGGACAACCAATCAATAACCCATACAGTTACTCATATAGCTACTGATCAACACATGCAGCAGTTCATAGAACAACAGATATAATAATGCACAAATTAAGATAGTTTAGTCACTAACCCATGCACTCAGTGAGACACATTTAATCACTCTCTCATACAGTCAGTCATGCACCTACTAAATCCTTCATCCAGACACTTATACATCCACTCATTCTTCAATATGTAAGACATATTTTAACTTTACAGAAACAGACAGCCACTGGATGATGTCATCAGTGATGTCACTGACCATGTCATGAATGATGTAATATGTGACATCATCAGCAGTGGATTGCGGGTGCGCGATATATAGTTAGCGCATCTAACTATATATGCGAATTTCAATGGTTTTATGCGAGTAAAATAAGGTTTTATAAATGCAAATCCCTAACTATATATGGCCTAAAACCTATGGTTTTTTTCTGTGAATATATATATATATATTGGGGACAGAAGATCAATAAACCACCTTTAATTTGAAAAAAAGCGCAGTTTTTTTGGTCTGTACCTACGTCGTGGAGTCGGTATCTATGCCGATGAGTAGGAGTTGGAACGGATATTTATATATACATATATATTCACTGAAAAAACCATAGGTTTCACACACGTTATAGTTAGGAATTATCATTTTAAAAACCTTTGAAATTCACTGAAAAACCATAGGTTTCACACCAGTTATAGTTTGCTAGTCATTTTACTCATACAAAACCTATGAAATTCCCCTGTTATAGTTAGTTCAGCTAACTATAACTCGCGCCCGAAATGCACTGCTGATGACGTCACATATTACATCACTCATGACATGGTCAGTAACATCACTCATAACATCACTGATGACATCACTGATGGCATCATCCAGTGAATGTGTCTCTTTCTGAAAAATAAATAAATATATTTTATATAAGTATATCTAAAGGTCGATGGAAGATTGAATGAGTAAATAAGTCTCTAAAAGGATGTTTTTTTTGTAAAATTGATTGTATAACTGACTTATTAAGCATATCTTAGTGTATAGGTGTATTAGCGAGTAATCTTTAAATATTTAAATATATGTATCAGTGTCTCACTTTGTATATAAGTGGCTGCATGGGGTGGCGAGTAGCTACATGAGTGTGTATATGGGTTATTAGTTGTTTTTTTACGTATAAGAATGAGTGTCTGTTTGGTTCGGTTGGGAGTATTACTTAGCGCAAAGATGCATGAATGACTGACTCACTGTTTGTATGTGATTGGAAGACAGCATGTGTGCAGAACTGTATAGGTATGTGAGTGTGTGTGTGGGTGTGTTAGTGAGTGAATGACTGTCTCAAAAGTATCTTTATGAGCGACTACATATGTTTTAAACTAGTATATGTGAGTATTGATGTATATAAATGAGTATATGTGAGAGCGAGAGATTGTAAGAGTTCCTATATAAATAAGTATGTGTTTCTATAAGTGATTGTTTTAGAGAGTAAGTATGCGTACGATTCTGTAGAAATTAGTGTAGTGGTGGGTGTATAGCTGTATATGCAAGTAAATGGATGTTTGATAATTTATTTGCATGTGTGACTAACTCTATAGATGAGTGTTGGTGTGTAATAAGATGTACAGGTGTATGAGTACATATGATGAGTGAGTACATGTATGAGTGCCTATATAGAACTGTTAGTGAATGACTGGATATGTAAGTCGATTTTGGAATTACTGAATAGGTTGTTCTAACTGGAATTGATATCTCAATTTTTTTGAAAATGTTACTTTCTATTTTTGATCGTGTGTATCAAAGATTACATTACGGTGAGAGGAGGTCTGCCACAAGGATGATGTCATCAGGGATGTCATTTGAGATGTCATCAGTGATGTCATGAGTGATGTCACTGACCATGTTATGAGAGATGTAATATGTGACCTTATCAGCAGTACATTGCGGGCGCGCGAGGTATAGTTAGCTGAACTAACTATAACTGGGGAATTTCATAGGTTTTGTATGAGTAAAATGACCAGCTAACTATAACTGGTGTGAAACCTATGTTTTTTCAGTGAATTTTAAAGGTTTTTAAAATGCTAATTCCAAACTATAACATGTGTGAAACCTATGTTTTTTTTCAGTGAATTTGCAAGGTTTTTTAAATGCTAATTGCTAACTATAACGTGGCTGAAACCTATGGTTTTTTAAATTAATTTCAAATGTTTTTTAAATGCTAATTCCTAATAATAACGTGCCTGAAACCTATGGTTTTTTTCAGTGAATTTCAAAGGGTTTTTAAATGATAATTTACAAATGTAATAATAGTTATATTACTTGTTTATTACTTATCGGGGCCTTTGACACTGGCCTTTTAGGGTCACCACCCGTTTCAATTACTGGTGTGTTTAGATGTTTAGGAGGGGGTAGATTTTGGGAGCCGAGGTCAGCCCTACCCAGGGGCTGTGACTTGTGTTTGGTCGGCTGAGGTGGGGCAATTGGAGTGTTAGCAACAATGGTAGCGGGAAGCCTGGTCGGAGGTGTGGGATGCGCCACCCCACTCCCCTGGGCTTTGGTTAGAGTAACCATACTGTTTATAGCAGTCTCCAAAATGGTCAGTCTAATTTCAACCTTTTTAATGGTCTCATTAATAGGTAAAAGGAGAGATCTTAACAGAAATTCCAAGTTCCCTATTAATGAGGGGGGAGATGGAATATCTGGTGCTACAACCCCAGCATTGCTATCAGAATCCACGGCCTGTATAGCTACTTCAGATGATCTGCTTTCCAACGGCGGTGCTACAGCTGGTGGAAAATCCGGCCCCTCTGCTAGGACACTCTCAATTTGAATGGGAGTTTTTAACCCTTTACCAAAATCAGAGTGCAGGATTTTGGCTTTACCTTGGACCGCCCTTGATTTCCTCCTTTTTTTACTTGGTAGTGGGCGATGAATCTGGGCAACAACTAATTGCTTGGGTTTCTGTTTCCTAGGCTTGGCTGTGACAGTGATGCGACCGGGGCTTGGGGTAGGGGAAGCAATTATAATATGATCCGAGGGCAAGCAAGGTGTGGGTATAAAATCACAAAGCAAAAGGGGAACACCTTCTTGGCCAGCCTTATCCCCACTCATGTCTGGTGAGCCTTCCTCCCGGGTCAAGACAAGAGGAGTACTGTCAGTGAGGGGTCTGTTTTTCATGCTCTCAACTGAGCGAAGCCGCTCAGCCCTGCGCTCAGCTAAAATAGAGTCCTTATCACCCTCACTCTGTACCTTGGGGAAGCAGTTGTCCAGAGACACATTGCGTAGTCTTCCTTTCTTCCCAGGGGTTTCCTCTTCTGACAGCATAACCAACGTTTGTCGGGGCACGGACCACTGTACTGCAGATGTTAAGGGGTAGGCCCAGCCCAGCCTACTCTGGCCTACGAGGGCCTCAGAGGGCCCGCCCTTTGCCCGGGCTTCGCCCTGAGCTCCGTCCCGCGCGCGTCCCGCTGCGCGAGACAGTTATGATGATTTTATACTCCTAGGTAAAGGGGGAGGCGGGCCGCTGCGGGAAGAGGCTGCAGGTGTGAGAACTGCCTCGCAGTCCCGCAGCGGTGTGGGCGGTGAGGGCGGGTCCTTCCTCTAGTGGCAGCAGCTCCCTCTGCTTAGCCGCATCCCGAACAGCAAAGGGGTCCAACTCCAGAAACGATCCTCAGAGGAGCAGCCCAACTCGCAAACAGGTCAGCCCACAACACGATCTGAGTAGCACCCACGCAGCGGGTGCTGCGAAAGTTAATACAGCACCAGGCAGGGGGGCGGGGCCGCTGCGGGAAGAGGCTGCAGGTGTGAGAACTGCCTCGCAGTCCCGCAGCGGTGTGGACGGTGAGGGCGGGTCCTTCCTCTAGCGGCAGCAGCTCCCTCTGCTTAGCCGCGTCCCGAACAGCAAAGGGGTCCAACTCCAGAAACGATCCTCAGAGGAGCAGCCCAACTCGCAAACAGGTCAGCCCACAACACGATATGATCCAGTAATTGAAACGGGTGGTGGCCCTAAAAGGCCAGTGTCAAAGGCCCCGATAAGTAAGAAACAGAACGATCAAGGGGAAGGCAGATATACTAGAGACCCACGGAAAAAGGTGCCGCAAGTGGAAATTCCCCCAGAAGCAGTGCCCTTTGTGGTGGTCTTGACCGGGGTCCCACCTTTAGCAGAAAGTAAGAAGGAGGGATATGATGAACTTAAAAATAAAATAATTCACTGGTTGAGGACATATAGGCCCATAGCACACAATATAGATGGGGACATAGTCCATGTCAGACGGATTAATTGGCTGGGTAGCAGACGAAAAGATATAGAGGGGGACCTAGTGGTGGTTAACTTTAGAGACCCTCGGGCAGTAGATTACATCTTAAACTGGCCACCTGGAAATGGGGACACTCGTATCATCCCTCGGGCCCTAACGTATTTCTATCCCAGGACAGAGGCCCTTCCTCCTAAATACCAAAATAATTTCCACTCCGATAGGCCACCCCCTACTTTGCCTTACAGTAACATTTATCCCCAGTATGGGCAGTACTTTGCCTTGGCGGCTGATCACTCTGCCTGGACCACAGTGCCCCATAGACATACAATGAACCACGACACCAGGATGGAACATCTAAGACCCTTTACCCCCTTGGACACTTATAATCGGTTTTCGCAGCTCTCTGGGTTGGAAGATTGTGATTGATGTTCACTGTCCAGGGGGGAGAGAATTGGTCTGCCTGATGTGGAGGCTCCGCGATCACGTGGCAGTATAGATATAGGGCAAGATAGATCCCATTTAACTCAAACTGCCATTACCAACATCACTATTGAGGCTTCTTCGGTAGCCAGGAGTATGGTCGGCACGGCTAGCTGCCCTGCAAACCCTAACCCCTTGGTTCAGGAGGTGGGTAGCTGCATGACCGCGGTGGGTAATGATGGGGGGAACAAGGGGGTCTACATTAAGGTGCCCAAGGGTCGACGGGTAATAAACCTGGTATCTTGGAATGTAGCGGGGTTAAAAAGGAAGTTGGATATACCGGAATGGCACACATTGATCGAGAAGTTCGATGTTTGCCTGTTTCAGGAAACCTGGAGCCTACTACCCTTAAATAAATCGGAATACACCACCCACTTTTCGCCAGCAGTAAGTAGAGGGAAGGGTAGACCGGCGGGAGGCCTCACGGTCTGGATAAAAATAGATCTGGACTGGGAGGTCACACGCCACGATATGGAGTGTAGCGACATACTTCACCTCTCTTCTAGGGGACACGTAGATGTCAGGAATCACATATGGCGCCTACAGAACTACAACTCCCACAAGTGAGAGGTGACCAGAGGTTATATATTGGTGGTGGCCACTAGATGGCGTTGTATCTAATTATTCCTTTGAATCGGAGAAAGAAGTGTGGTCGAGTTCCCTGGAGAGGGAAGCCTTGTTCCTGGATTAGAGACATTGAAAATCGCCCGTTTATTGTGGACTTTGAAACGGAGTGATGAATCCCAAAGATTAGGAGTGGGGAAGGCTTTCCCTTTTCCGCCGTCCTGCGCGAGCGGCTGCCGCGAGGAAAAGCCGTGTTTGTTGTTAAACGGCTTCCCGAAGACATTTCCTGTTCAGAAGTGGAGTTTTTCCCTGTGCGCGAGCGGCTGCCGCGAGGGACGATTCCCAGCGCCTGAGCGCTAGAGTGGCGCTTAGTTTTGTGAACTTGGGAGCTAGGTTTGAGCGGATGCAATACCAAAGCAAGTCCGCGTTTGGTGTTTCCTTGTATGCGGCTGCAGCAAGAAAGAAGAGGCGCTTATTTGTTACCGACAGAAAGTTGGTGCAGTTTTGATTGGGAACTAAAATAAACCGAAGAGAAAAGGAAGTCGGTAAGCCTCGGATGAGGACATTCGCTTTGAACTATTTTTTGTTAGTGTTCCACTATTAGTTGGGCCCAGCTAGGAATGCTAATGCGATTAAATCATTTTTGTTCTGGAATGATATGTAAAATACCCAACATATATCAAACTTTGATCTTCAGTGAAGTGAACTGAGGTTGCTGGTGACATTCCTGTTTATCCACTGGGTTACTGGAGAGAATTATTACGATTGCAAGGGAAGCATTAAAAGGGTAGGTGAGGTGTATGGTTGACTCGTGTGATGCTTGGCCAAAGGTGGTTGAACTGTTAGTAATTTATGGTTTTCTTCCAGGTGGCACTCAGAGATAGAGAAGTATATATCTTTTTAGAGGAAAGAGGTCCCCTCCTGATTTCAGTGGTATGTATCGTTCCTTTAGCGAGAATTGAATGAGAGTAGGGAGAACTAATGTGATAATCCTTTGTTGTTTTTGTCGTTACAGCTATCCCATCCGTTCCAGACCCCATCCCTACCTTCCCTGTGTTATCCCTCGCTTGATTACTCTTATGCTCTGTGGTATATGTACAGTCAGAGTGTGGGGAAATCAGGAGGTGGACCCCTTTCAGCATCACCCTGATCCTGAGGTTTTCCAGAATCCTGACAGTAGAGGGATGCAGGCTTGATCTATTTAACGTGTATGCCAGAGGGCACCAGGGGATACCGCCTCTTCAACTTTATCAGCTCTGGATTCAGCCTTAGCTAACTGCCCTCCAACAGCGAAAATCATTGTGGGGGGGATTTCAATTGCACGTTTTAACCCCTCCTCGGAGATGATCCCTTGGGTATTGAAGAGGAAGATTCAAAATGGTCCATTCCAACCCTGTCCCTGCCCTCTATTAGAAAATGATCAGCTAGGGCAATCCAAATCAATGCACTAACTAGGGATCATAAGTTAAGAGCCCTCAACGGCAGGACTATGTCCGACCGGGCAGGTGCACTGACTTTCAATAGGCTTATTGGGCCATCCCGAATTGACTACATCCTAATGGATGTTAGTTTGTGGGCAGACCTAATTGATATGGAGGTGCTCCCAAGTCAGGATAGCGACCATAACCCCCTGTGTAGCAAGTTCAACTGGGGCATCTCTAAAGACAGGAGGGTGAATGCCCCCACAAAGGTAACTAAAGAGATTATCCCATACAATAACAACCGCAGATTGAAATGGGACAAGGCAAACCTGAAGGAGGACGATCTAGGGACCATTAAATCCCTGGTGGAGGGCCTGTGCTCGGACCTGGAGGCCTGGGATTGTGAAAATCAGATTAGTATGAATCCGCACACTTCCCTTGACTCAGCTTATAAAGCCACAATTGAGCAAGTTAGCCACTTCTTTACCTCCAAAAGGAAAACCCATAGGAAAATCGCCACACCTCCCATCTCAAATAAACCTTGGTATTCGGACCAGTGTAAGGGCAAAAGGAAAAATCTGACAAAAGCCCTACTTTCTAGGGATCCTTTGCTAGTTAGAGCGGCTAGGAAGGACTATTTGAAAGTATTATCGCTGGCTAAACGTGAATGGGAGGAACAGCATTGGCAAGACCTAACTAATGCTGTGAGCAGGAGGAACCCGAACCTTTTTTGGGATCTGATTAACAGAGCCAGGCAGGGGAGATCGCAACCATTAGCAGCTCACATAACTAGCCAGAAATGGTTTAATCACTTTTTAGCCCTATATGGCGGTAATGATGAGATAAACAGCCCTGGGGTAGCAAGTTTTGGAGATGGGGATACCACAGGGGTGGACGATCTCCCATTCACGGCCTCTGAAGTAGCAACGGCTATTAGACATCTAACCCCCAAGAAGGCGGCCGGTCCGGATGGGATCCCTGGGGACCTGTTGATTGCGGAACCTCTGGCTTGGGCCAATCTAATCGCCACAATAATGAACTTGATTGCTAGGGGTCACCCGGTGCCAGATTCTTGGAAGGGGGCCGAGGTGGTAACAGTGTTTAAGAAGGGGACAAGAGATGACCCTGCCAACTACAGACCTATCAGTCTGATAGATATAATCCAGAAAGTGGTTGGCAGGGTCATCATCTCAAGGGTTGGCGATTGGATGGAGGAGGCTAGTATCCTCTCCCACCTCCAAGCGGGTTTCCGAAGAAAGGTAGGCACGATGGACCAGGTCTTTCGCTTTTTTGTTATCTATTGGAAGGCAGTTACCATCAAAAAGGCAGTTTATATATGGCCTTCATAGATCTTAAAACAGCTTTTGACCTGGTCCCCCGGGCTAAATTGTGGGAGATCCTAGGAGGGATGGGATTTCCCAGTAGACTCCTGAGTTTAATCGTATAGCTCCATGAGGGGAATTATGCGAGGATCAGATGGGGTACCCAGGGCCAGTTAACGGATAGGGTCCCTGTGAGGAGGGGAGTACGCCAGGGCTGTGTTATGGCCCGACTCTTTTTTCCCTATTTGTGAATGGAGTGGTGGACCATCTGAAAGGGGAAGAGTCAGATGCCCCATCCCTGGCGGGGGAAAGAATCCCCACTTTACTCTTCGCCGACGACACCTGATTGATCTCCAAATCCCCAGTGGGTCTGCAAAAACTCTTGAATCGATTTAGTTCCTTCTGCACAAACAGAGGCTTATCATCAACACCTCGAAAACTAAACTGATGGCATTCTCACCCTCCAAAAGATTTAAAAATAACTTTTCGCTTAATGGGGCTCCCCTGGAGATGGTCGATTCATTTGACTATCTTGGAGTTCGGATAAATAGTCGAATGACCTGGAAGGACCATCTGGCCAAAATGTTACTCAGCCACCAAAGAGTATCTGGGGTGACTCTGAGGGAGCTCCGTGAGTCAAGTAGTAAACCTGTCTCCCCGGCCATGGCGATTTATGAGGGCCAGATACTCCCGGCGGCATTATATGGCTCCGAGCTCTGGGGGTTCGAAAATGTGTCAGATCTCTCCATAGCGGAAAATAACTTTTTGAGGAAGGTGCTGGCTCTTCCCGCTTCCACTCCGTTGATCCCCCTGAGATTAGATTTGGGCAGAAGAGCCCTTAAGGACTTGGTGAGGCTACGCCCATTGCTTTTCTGGACCCGCTTAAGAAGGACTGAGGAGCTTGCTAAATATGCTGAAGGGTTGGATGACCTTCTACTGCTCGACACTGGCAAAAAAATTGGATGGCTGAACAATGTGAGAGACCTGGTCCTTAAACTAGGACTAAAAGACGCCTGGGAGTCTCAAATGCCGCCGCCCAAGGAAGTGATTAAAAAGCTATACTGGGACTGGGTACAGGGCGAGGCACTGAGTGGTTCGGATGTGGGTTCACTCACGGATCGTTTTTTGGAATTTAAATGGGTAAAAAAACTGGAACCCTTCCTTGACCTGATAACTAAACCCCTAGATAGAGCGCTATATCTAAAACTGAGGTATGGGACGCTCCCGGTGCATGATTTCACCGTGAGGTGGTCCAAATCTGGTGCCCCCTTGCGTTCGTGCCCAGGCTGTGCAGCACCAAAGGAGACTGTGGCCCACTTATTCTTTGCCTGTCCAGCCTACAAAGTGGCCCGGAAAATCTGGCTGAAACCTGTATGTAGGGAGCTGGGGTTGAGGTGTCATAGTCTGGCATTACGTGTACTTTCTACCGATTCATCATCCACTGTTATGATATGCGGGGTGGCAAAATTTTTGGGTAGCGTTTGGCTGAAGCGTTCCCGGTTACTGAAATTGCATTCTAGGTTACCAACGGACTGATGCATGTAACCGAAGATACCCTCACTTAAATTAGTGACTGTGGAGCATTTCTTATCCCAGGATATTTTTTATGCTGTATTACATTTTATTGTTTTAGCGGAGGAATTGAATATTTATTGTGCATATGTACTCTTTTATGGTGAACAATTTTGCCGAATAAAGATTATTAAAAACAAAATAATAATAGTTATATTTTTATACTGATTTACCACATTATTATAATTTTTTTATTTTTATATATATTATTTTTTAATTACATTACATATTTTTAATATAAATTTTTAAAAAAAATGTTTGTACACCTCACTGCACTGCAGCCCCCTGGCGTGTTTGCAGATGGGGAACTAATTCCCCTTGCATACTGGGGGTCCCTGTGGGCCAACTAGCTCATCTGGCAACTCCAGTATGCGCCAGTGGGCTGCATTGCTTTGCCCCGGGGGGCAGCGGTCCCCAGGGCAGTGTGGGGGGATTGGGGACCTCCCACACTTCTTTATCACTATGCCCTCGTGATTTGATCCCCCAAGGGGTTATTTTTAAAAAAACAGACCGTTTAAAAAAATATATTGAGCCTTTTTTGTCCTTGTGGGATCACCTGGGCTGGCCTAAGGGGTCATGGTGTGTCTACCTTGCCCCCCTTTTTTTCTACATGTTTGTTTTTCTGCTTTCTACCTAGCACAAGATGGATGCCAACACTTCCTGGTTAAAAGTGGTGACAGCCAATGAGCATGCTGCTTTCTCAGGAAGGCATGCTGATTGGCTGCCACTGTCTGTCAACACTCCAAACCAGGAAGCGTTGGCAGCCATTGTGTGCCTCGGTAGAACCAAGGCACAAGAAAGCAGTGAAACAAATGTGGAAAACACGCAAAGGGGACAGGGTAGAAGCACCCTGAGCCCCTAGGCCTGCTCAGGGGGTCCCGCTTAGGTACGCATACCCAGCGATTTTTAAAAAAATATATATTTTTTTTGGGGCCTTGAGGGTCCTTGCGGGACCCCCTGACCAGGCCTAGGGGGTCAGGGTGCTTCTACCCTGCCCCCTTTTTGAGTTCTACACGTTTGTTTTTCTGCTTTTCTGTGCCTCAGTCTACCAAGGCACAAGATGGCTGCCAACAATTTCTGTTTTATAGTGTTGACAGACAATCAGCATGCAGCTCGCGCACGCGAAGGTCCGCACACGTACGCGTTCCGTGCGAGTACGGTGCGCGCTTATAGATATATACATTTTTTCAAATTCCATTTTCTCAACAACTACTGGAGGGATTTACACCTTTTAAACAAAAGGGCGATCTGCGAATCAGACTCTACCATTTTGCAAAATTTTGTGTAGTTCCATTCAGTGGTACGGGCTGTAGCCGTGTCTAATCGTCAAAATATCTACAAAATAGTCCTATGTTTATTTTTATGACTATGGATTTAAATATGTTTGTGTGCGTGGAGATCTACAAGCGTGATCAAGGCTTAATTGCCGAAACATGTTGTTTTTGCCAAATAAACGTACATTTTTTACTTGCAAAAGGAAGGTGTCCGAGCAATCTTTTGGAGCAAGGAGATTGTGGAGAGTATATTGGAGACTTCCGGTGTCCCAGCTCGGACCGCCCAATGACAGCAAACTGACTGTTACCGGAGAGCGGTGAGAGAATATATATATATATACATATATATATATTTATTGTCAAAGTTTGGCAGAACAGTGCATCTGCCATAAATGATGACTGAACAACATAAGGCCTATTGAGAGATGGGGAAATGCAGGATTTCCATAGGCAGAGTCTCAGCTGGCTCTGCCCTCACAAGGCTGCCAGGTTATGTTGACGGGCCTGCCCCATTTAAGGCGTGGGGTGGCCATCACTTGGTTTGCTTACCCACACCACCAAATGAGACATAACAGTTCCAAGCAGAGAAATCACACCATGGCATTTTCTTTTGTTCCGCAAGCAAAAACCTCAACTCAACAAAGTTCAATATTTTTAGTAGAGCTAACATAGTCACAGATAAACTGAAGGTACAGAAGTCTTGCCTGCCTGGCAGGCATCCCTAAATTTACCAGGTGGGCCTCCAAAAGTAGAGCATAGGCCATGTCATCATTTGATGCTGCCTCCATACTATTAAAGAGAGGCAATGCATCTCAGCTTCAGAACCACTGAGTGGAAGCTAGCCAAACCAACAGGGAGGCTCAAGTCCTTCTCTTTATCTCCCCCACTCTTTCATTCTCTATCTTTCTTGGACTGATGATACTGGACATCACAATTTCTCCTGGAGGCTTGACCAGTTTTGTTACTGGGTGCCGGTTTTGAAGCAGTGCAGCAGTTTCAAAAGCAGCAGCTGCAGAGTCCCTTGTACATCCAACATGTTTCAGGCATCAATAAAAGTGTCAAGATATGTCTGGGGATTTGTTTTCCTACTGGAGAGAGATCAAACTTTTTTTTAGTGGCAGTTTTGACTCATCTAAAGTAGTGCAGATGGATAATATGCCTGCTGCAAATAACTTGTAATATGCATATCATAGAACTGTATTTTATGTGCAAAGCTTATTGGGTTACTGCTTTTGTCACAGAGATCCTTTCTAGGTCTAGCCTAGACAGTGCATTCGCTGTTCAGAAGACCTGTTGTAGTAGAAAAGGACTTCAGTCCTGACTATTGCCTTTCCATTGGTACACTGCATTATCACTCTTCTTTGCTGCTTCCTAAATGATTCATGCAGCGATAGCTCACTTACGTTTTTTGAAGAGCAGCACTCACCTACTACAGTTACCTTCCTCGTACATTGTTAATCTGTTTTTCAAGGATACTCTTTTTCCTGTTTCCAGTGCACCAACACCATGGCGCCTTTTACGGACCAACACAAGGAGATGATGGACGGAGCTCCCCAGTCACAGATCTGGGTTGAATTCATCATCGTTCTTTAGCTCACTTCGCCACCTTAGTTCAGACCCAGCTATATGAAAATCAGTCTTGACCCTGTGACTTATGGGAACAGTCCAGCCCGAACTGCAAGCCAGGTCTTCCTTGGACCGGAAACAAGCATCCTGGGACTGGTTTTGGGATAACACCCCTCATCAGCCAGGCTAGTTTGAATCAAGTGGCAAAGTGAGCAAGGGGCCTACGTCTGCGCATACCCTGCTAACTTAGGGCGAACAAAGCAAACACAAGGAGATGATTGACAGAACGCTGAAATGCCAAACACATAACATTAATAGGCACGGGTACCCGCTATATGTTTTAGCATGGCACCCGCTTTAGTCTTTATTGTGTATTTGTTTTCCTCCTTTTAAAATTTTGGTTATCGGCATGACACCCTTCATGGGCTGCCATGAGCATAACTTTAATAGGCTGGGGTCCACACTATATGCTTTAGCACGGCACCTGCTTCTCTCTTTGTTGTGCATTTTTTATCCTACTGTATCAATGCTGGTACTCTCCTCCGCTTGGTAATATGTACATATTGCAGGGCCCCACTCCTTTTCCATGCTCCACAGGTAGCAGTGTCACAGCCATATTCAGCGTTCAGTGGGGGCTCGGCTAGAGAAAGCGGCCAGAGACAGCTGCAGGGCCCTGTCTGAAGGAGAGGGCTCTCCAAGCCCACTCCAGCAGTGGTTGCTTATTGATGCTGCATGGCTGCTGCTTCAGGAGGCCGCAGCAGGGAGGAGTAGCAGCAATGCCTGGCCAGGCCTGAATGCAATGCCAATTTCTTGGCTGGAGGATTCCTGTCCCAAAATGGAGGTCCATTCCAACAGTGGTGGTGGCGAGTTGGTTGCTTGGATAATGGGTTCATGAGTTGAGATTTTTTAGATTAAATAATAACATTTGAATTCTCAATGATTTTATTGTTTTTGGTATGTTTTCATATTTGTTAATACTTCTGTGAAGGAAAGTGTTTCTGGTGTGATTTTCCGATCTTAGCAGGGTGCAAAACATTTTCGAAAATAAATCCCCAAATTTAACCTCATTCAGACTCTGTTGAATTGTTGCCGATAGTGTCACGTGACCTCCCTAGCATCCCTGCATGTCCTGCTATCTGCATGGTGGTAATGCAAGAGGAAAATCCTTGAATGAACTTTACGAAAAATTTCATAAAATGTGAGTTTGTCTATTTCCTAAATCAACAGGTGTGATTGACAAACTCCGGACTCATAGTTTTAAAACAAAGTTAACAGTAACCCATTTTAATATTTAATTTACACATCTTAAACCATCCCCTAACCTGCGTAAGCAAACAGTCACCCGCTTGCCTCTTTCTGTTCTTACTTATTAACGATACACAATTTCACAATTAAAGTATCACTCCAGTAAATCCAATGCAGAGAGGTGTTACACGGTTTTAACCTTAAATTGCAAAATTTTGGAAAAACGATAAAAGTGATAATAAATCGCGTTATTTGGTTCGTAAAGTGGGTGTTCTCCTTCCCTTGCATTTTGGTTTCAGTGCTCCTAAACCTAGGATGTATCATACATATGTTTATGTATATATGTATGCATGCACCCATTTATTTACGTATTTATTTAGACAAAGTTTTATATGGCAAACACACCTCACCTTACTTCAGAGCAGTGTAAGGGACTTTCTTCACCTCCCGCCCCTTCCTCTTTCTTCCAACCCCTCGTAAAGCTAATTACCTGGGGGGCCTTTTGGGGCTTGGAAGCAATTTCAGCTGAGTGTCATGGACTCATATTGACAGCATTTCAACAGTCTATGTATGTGAGAAGTAAAGTTCATATTAGGTTTATCCTGTGATTTGTTTGTTGGAGCAAAATAATTTCAGTAACATAGATCACCGATAATGTAATCAATACAAAAAGGCTCTGCCAAATGTAAACTAAAATTAAAAAAATGTGCATTTACCACACCAGTCGCTCTCGCTTTCCCCAATGCGAGACCAATTGCAATGCAAAGGTTCGTGTAACTTGCAGCTCATAAATTTCAATCCTAATACAGCACCGTGAGCTTTGAGCGGCCTTCAAAGATCTGCATGCAAACTGCATGTTACAGGTTAGGAAGTTACAGTCTTTCATTATCCTAATGTTGCAAAAAAGGTTTTGTTTGGGTACAAATACATTCTTATTAGTAAAACGACCCCTAACAACTGTATAACGTTCTGGATCCTGAGTTTGTGATTCTCCAGACCACTCACTCTTAAAAAAAAAAAACCGACCAGCATGGATGACATGCGATGATGCGAATCCTACACACTGATTTAGGCGCCTAGGATTAATTATCTCTGTATGTTTTACAACAGAAGGTGACAAACTTTTAAAAAACAAAAACGGCTGGTTTTCCCAAATCGAAATGTTTGGATTTGATAGGTGCATGTGTTTGTTTTTCAAACAGATAAGCCGCTCCTTGGAGATAAACTGTACTTAAAGCAAATAGCTGAATAATAACTTATGCTGTGTTTTGGAGAGTTGTTTCTGATATTTTCCTTGGTGTCAGAGGAACTTCCTATTGATAGAATGTGCTACAACAATATTATTGGTAACCATTGGTGAAGCTCTGGAATAGTGATTTAATCATACATGGGTCACTATTATAATCTTGTTTGATGTGGTCACCATTACAACAGTAATAATATTTGCTAGGCGATCTGGAAGATTTCTATTGATTAAAAGGTTGAAGGCCCTGATGTGAAGCATTTGCAACTCGTCATCTAGAATTTGCACAACTGGAAGCTGATAAAATGAAGCCTTAGGAGTGAGAACAGGGAGCATCAACTCATAGTTACAAACCCTGAAGATTCTTACATGACGTTCCTATCATCTGTCTCTTTCACCTATAGTAGTTCTACGGGCTGCTAGTCCTGGTGCTTTCTGCAAGTGGGGCTGGTCAAAGGTGTCCATTTTCACACTCCCTGAAGGGACAGCAGATGTGCGGGAATGCTTTAATCTACTGAACCACGGGTAATTAATCTGGATGTATTTCATCCCATCAGTTTTAGCTCGTCTGAGCCACCTCAGGTAAGTACGCTCAAAAAATACATCCAGCCCGACCTATAGGGCCGCTTTTCCTGTGAAAGCGAACACAGATTACAGCAAATGTGTTTTAGGGTGTTTGGACCTCAAGTTACCTCATACATAAAGTTTAGCTTATTTTGAGAGGACACATCAAGGCACTAACAGGTAGATTCATCATTGAAAAATCGGCTCGCAAAGGGTCAGATTCTGAGAATCTGGCCCTTTGCGACCGCAATTTTTGCATTTGAGATTCATCATCCCAAATGCAAAAATCGGTAATTGCGAATTCGCTAAATTGCGAGGAATTACATTTAAGGAATCTCTATTTGAGATTCTTTAAATGCAATTCATTAACCATTTTTAAATTGTGAAATCGCAATTTCGGGCCGCTATTTACCGTGAGATCAAACCTTGTGGTAAATAGCGAAAACTTAGAAAAATACTTTTAAATGCATTTTTCTAAGTTGCATGTTGCACACACACATGTCCTTTGGACATGTGTGTGCGCAACACCAATGTAGATTACATTTCAGGGGTGCTACAGGGTGTCCTTTGGACACCCCTAGCACCCTTGAAATCGCATCCTTATTTGCGATTAGCAAATTGCTAATCGCAAATAAGGAATAACTCCCCATTCATTCCTATGGGCCTTTAGGCCCATAGGAATGAATGGGGAGTTAGCCCATAGGAATGAATGGGGAGTTATTCCTTATTTGCGATTGGCAATTTGCTAATCGCAAATAAGGAATGTGTAGGAATCGCAATTTATTTAGCGATTCCTACATGAATCCCGTTTTGCAAGTCCTTAATAGCGATTCCTTAATAATCGCTATTAAGGACTCGCAAAACAGGACTTTGATGAATCTAGGGGCTAATCTGAAAGCGTGTTTTACATCAATGATGTTATGTTATATAATTTTATAACGCACGCAGCTACTACGAAGAGTGTCCTGGCACAAACCAAGAGGAGTCAGCAAACTAACACTAGGCAAAAAGGTAGGTTTTTAGATGTTTCTTTAAGGCCAAAGTGTCTTGGGTATTGCGAAGTGCAAAAGGAAGAGCATTCCATGCCTGAGTGGCTTTCACAGCAAGGGAACAGCCGCCCAGCCTGTGATGGATGAAGCAGGGCACTTGAGCTGAAAGAAGTGCTGATGAGCATAATTGTCTCAGCAGGACATAGATGGAAAACTGCTTCCGCAGGTAGGCGGGACGGTGACCATGGAGGTTGCGATTGGGCAATAACAAGGGAATTAAACTTGACCCGGTCTGCAACGGGAAGCCAGTTAATTGTGCGTAGATGGGCTCGCACACTACTCCTAATGGTAATTTCAAGGAAAAGCCTAGAGACCATATTTTGGACAACCTGGAGTTTATTCAATGAATATCCCGGGATGCCGAAATACAAAGCATGGAAAATTCAACGAAAAATGCCCACACCAATCAGAATCACAAAGCGATTATTTCAAGGTCAAAACAAATATATTTCAGTTTTGTCCGGGTACTTTTATTTATACCCCTTTAAATTTCAACAATTCTTTTTATGAACTTTTCTCTTCTTTGTGAATGAAAAGAGAAACATATACACATTCAGAGCTATTTTACACAAATATACACAACACATATACCAACTACAACACTTCACTTTAGTAGACAAAATAAATACAGTATATACATCCTACATGCAATACAAACAATATATATTCGTACAAAACAATCAATATTCCCAAAATTAATCATAGACAAAGTCAAAGAAAGGAGACAAAGTCACCAAATGGTGAATAGTTTTTGAGAACTAGCAGCCACTAGTTCATCCAATCAATGATATTAATTGCTCCTTAAGCTTGTGCCGACGCGTTTCGAATCCAAGTAAGGTACTTCCTGGATTCTCATCAGGGCTTTGTCACTTATCTGCAATAGGTGTAAACAACAATAGTGTTTTTATGTTGATTGCCAAAAGCCTCTATTACCCCTACATCTTAGGTTCCTAAATTAGTTTTATATCTACCTGCAGTGGATAGGCCAGTTGTCTCTTCTTGAGACTTGAAATGATTTTCTACTACCTCCTTGATTATATAAATCTTGCCTGTAACAAGAACAGGGGATTTTTGAGCAAGTGGGGATTCTATTTAGGTTAAAACATACCAGTGTGGTGACACGTATAGTGCCAAGGGAGGTCCTACCATTATTTTGATGGAGACAAGTTTTGATCATGCCAGATCGCTGGGTTGGAGTCCTGTTAAACACTTAACCTCTGGGAGTCTGAGGGAGTTGATAGTACGTAGTTACTTATGGTTACCAGCTAGTTGTGTCATAGAAATAATGGTCAAGCGCATGCCTTCCTACCTTGTGCGGAGAGCGTTGTTTTCGGAGACCCACTTCTAGTATTTTCAAAATATTCTTTTCAATCTAAGAAGCGAGAAGCCGTATATACAATAATCTTTGTCCAATCTCATAACAACTACAAACGTCCCTGCCACGAGCGTGTTTCTAGATCGTACCTGATTCTTGCGGTAATGCCATTTTCGGCCGTATGTCTATTGCTGGGGGCAGCCGTCTCAATCACATTCGTTCCTAATGCATTTAGGGAACACGTACATTTGGTCAATGTTTATTGAGCCAAGTATCTATTTTTTAGAAGGTTGGGAGCCGTTACCTCGCTCTCATGTAGCCGTCCTGTCTCGACTTGCACCGCAGTAGCGGCCATCTTGGATTCCTCCGTTATATGTGCTTACTTGAACCACTGGAATTATGGTACTCGTAGTTTCAATGAAGGAAGAATTACAGTATCAATGTAAGTTGTGGCCCAGAGCTGCCTATCTGGACCATTATATTTGGTGTTTATACTTCGTGTTCGGTAGAACTCCATCTAGACTGGCAGACTAATTCGGGGGTACAATTTAGGACGGCGGGAGTGTCTTCGTCTACAGGGTGCCATGGGAGTCTTAGGGATATCATAGCCTAGATGTTTCAGAAAGGCTATTAAGACCAGTTTGAGTTGTATTAAATTTTAGAATTAAGTACGCTTCCTTCTGCAGCAGTGCTCTCTCTACATCAGCAGGATGTTTTGTATTGTTCATGCTGAATAGAACAGACCATTTGAAATCGTTTTCTCCATGACCCTTCTCTCCAAAATGTTCTACCATTGGGACAGTGGCTACTTTCTTTTTGAGCCTCGACCTATGCTGGGTAATTCTCATATTCACTTGCTGATTAGTTTAGTTTTCCCGATATAGATCTTATTGCATGGGCAAGTTACAACATAAACAACATTCCTTGTTTTACAATTAGAAAAAGAAGAGTGTTTCCATTTAACTCCCCTATGTTCAAATTCAGTCCCCTCCACTGTGTTGGAACAGGCCACACAATTACCACATTTGTGGTGGCCCTCTACTGGTTTCATATTCCAGTGGCATAACAGGGTGTTTTTGTTTTTTGGGTAGCGAGATATCCGCTCGCACAAATTGTTGCCCTATACTCTGATTCTTCCTATATGCAACAAGCATTTGCAATGCAATGGTCTCGGCATCATTAAAGGTAGAGCAATTGGCATTGCTCATGACATTTCTTTTTTTTTCTTTAAATCATAAATAAATGGCATTGTCATTTACATTGCCAATACACACCACTCTGCACCTGCACTCACTGCTCTGCACACTCACTACTCTGCACACTCACTACTCTGCACACTCACTACTCTGCACACTCACTACTCTGCACACTCACTACTCTGCACTCACTACTCTGCACTCTGCACTCACTACTCTGCACTCTGCACTCACTACTCTGCACTCTGCACTCACTACTCTGCACTCTGCACTCACTACTCTGCACTCTGCACTCACTACTCTGCACTCTGCACTCACTACTCTGCACTCACTACTCTGCACTCACTACTCTGCACTCACTACTCTGCACTCACTACTCTGCACTCTGCACTCACTACTCTGCACTCTGCACTCACTACTCTGCACTCACTACTCTGCACTCACTACTCTGCACTCACTACTCTGCACTCACTACTCTGCACTCTGCACTCACTACTCTGCACTCTGCACTCACTACTCTGCACTCTGCACTCACTACTCTGCACTCACTACTCTGCACTCACTACTCTGCACTCACTACTCTGCACTCACTACTCTGCACTCTGCACTCACTACTCTGCACTCACTACTCTGCACTCGCTACTCTGCACTCACTACTCTGCACTCTGCACTCACTACTCTGCACTCTGCACTCACTACTCTGCACTCTGCACTCACTACTCTGCACTCACTACTCTGCACTCACTACTCTGCACTCACTACTCTGCACTCACTACTCTGCACTCTGCACTGACTACTCTGCACTCTGCACTCACTACTCTGCACTCACTACTCTGCACTCACTACTCTGCACTCACTACTCTGCACTCACTACTCTGCACTCACTGCTCTGCACTCTGCACTCACTACTCTGCACTCTGCACTCACTACTCTGCACTCACTACTCTGCACTCACTACTCTGCACTCACTACTCTGCACTCACTACTCTGCACTCACTACTCTGCACTCACTACTCTGCACTCTGCACTCACTACTCTGCACTCACTACTCTGCACTCACTACTCTGCACTCACTACTCTGCACTCACTACTCTGCACTCTGCACTCACTACTCTGCACTCTGCACTCACTACTCTGCACTCTGCACTCACTACTCTGCACTCACTACTCACTACTCTGCACTCACTACTCTGCACTCACTACTCTGCACTCACTACTCTGCACTCACTACTCACTACTCTGCACTCACTACTCACTACTCTGCACTCACTACTCACTACTCTGCACTCACTACTCTGCACTCACTACTCTGCACTCACTACTCTGCACTCACTACTCTGCACTCACTACTCACTACTCTGCACTCACTACTCACTACTCTGCACTCACTACTCACTACTCTGCACTCACTACTCTGCACTCACTACTCTGCACTCACTACTCTGCACTCACTACTCACTACTCTGCACTCACTACTCTGCACTCACTACTCTGCACTCACTACTCTGCACTCACTACTCTGCACTCACTACTCTGCACTCTGCACTCACTACTCTGCACTCACTACTCTGCACTCTGCACTCACTACTCTGCACTCACTACTCTGCACTCACTACTCACACTCACTACTCACACTCACTACTCTGCACTCACTACAGCTTCCTTCCACAGCTAGAACTAGTGCATAATGTCAAAACAGAGAAAACAAGGAAACACACTGAAGCTGTCTGTACCACGCCAAGTTCACATTTCGAGCAGCATGTGTTAAATCACGCTTTAGACTACTTCTCTACTCAAAAGTAGTACATTTCCTTCAAAAAGATAAAAATATGACATGCAAACAGTAATGCCGAAACAAACTGTTCAGCATGGGTTTTGATTTACATGAAAACATTAATTTCACTTAAAATAATAATAGTTTTTAGCTAAATTAAATTTACATTTGGATTTAGGGCATATTCACATATTTTTAGTAAATTTAAATGTCAGTGGCAGATGTACACGCTTTCATTTAGCAGCCAAATATACAATAACTTACTGCCCCCGGAATTCCGCCACGGCCGCACCGGAAGTCAGGCAAGGTCGCCTGTGACGGGGGCGGAGCCGCGTCCGGACCGGAAGAGGAGGCAGGCGGAGGAAATGCGTGGAGCGGCCCGGGGCTCCTGCGAGCGTGGAGAGCCCCCGGGGCCGACAACAGGACGTTGTACGCGTGTTGCGGGGCTCCCTTGACCAAGAGGGAGTCCCGGGATAGGAGCCGCAGCGTCAACTCTCCCTGCCGGTGCGGAGCAGTAAGTTAAAGGGGAGAGGGGGGGCCGGTGCGCGCGCGCGCGTGTGTGTGTGTGTGTGTGTGTGTGTGTGTGTGTGTGTGTATGAGTGGGGGGGTTCTGTATGTATGTGCGTGCGTGAGCGCTTCTGTTTCTATGTATGCGTGTGTTGTGTGGGAGCCTCGCGCAGCGCTCGTGCTAATGCGCGTGCCAGTTTAGAATCGCCTGCGCGCGGCCAGGAGTGTCTCCTGGGACTGCTACTCGCTAACATAAGATCTCGGCGGAGACGCGCTTACGCGCGTCTTTTAGCCGAGACCTAAAAAGGGGACGTTGAAATAGACATTCTAATCCCTCAAGTAAATGCCAATTTTTAAGTATCATCTGCCTCATTTTATGGGTGTCTAGCCCAAATGTGGTGACACAGACCAGTCTATCTAGCTCACTTTTTCTTTAATCTGGAGCAGGCATTCCCAGGGAGTAAATCTAGCCCTTTTGAATGAATGTTTGAGCAATTTTTTGGGATACCCCCTTTATACCATTTCTCCACAAAATGTCTGCGCATGTTCTTCAAAGTCAGATACTTCTGTACAATTTCTCCTGATGCGTAACAATTGCCCATAAGGCAAGTTCGATTTTAGATTTCTTGGATGTGCACTTCTATGGTGTAGAATGGTATTTTTATCTGTGTTTTTCTTATACAGGGAGGCTTTAAATTCTCCCTCAGCTCATGTTAGTTCCAAATCCCAAAAAGTCATTCTTGTCTGACTAAATTCAATGGAGAATTTTAAATCATGGTGTCTGGCATTAAGCCATTCATGGAACGCTATTATTTCCGCCTGGCTCCCCTGCCACTGGAGCCAGACGTCATCAATATAGCGGAACCATTGGCAAATATGATCTTTGAATGGATTATTTGTTTCCACAAACCTCTTTTCATATTCAGACATATAGAGAACTGCCATTTCTGGTGCATATGGACAGCCCATGGCCGTCCCCTTAATTTGCATAAAAAATTCTCCATTGAAAGAAAAAAAAATTTATTTAGTGCAATTTCTGCCAGTTTCAAGATGAAAGCCGTTGGCACTCTATGTGGGCGATCTCTGCTTTCCAAATAGATTTCCATCACCTCCAAAGCTTCGTCCTGAGGGATCTGCGTATACAGGGATATAACATCCATTGTGACCAATATTTGGGTTGATGGATCAAATGGTGTCCCTTCCACTTTATTCAAAAAGTCAGTGGTATCTCTCAGATACGATTTCACATTCTGTATAAAGGGCTTTAGAAAAAAGTCGAAACATTTCGAAATAGGCTCGAGACAAGAGTCACACCCCGAGACTATTGGGTGTCCTGGGGGTTCGCTGAGATTTTTATGGATTTTGGGCAATAGGTAAAATACTGAGATTCTCTGGAATTTTTTAACCAGGAAATCAAATTCTTTCGGACCTAGGAAACCCTCGTCCTTCCCAAATTGTAAGATCTCTACAATCATACCCTGAATCTCTTTGGTGGGATCCTCTGATAGTTTTCGATACCACATGTTGTTGTTGACTTGTTTGCGGCCTTCTGATAGATACATTTCGCGGGGCCAGATGACAACAACCCCCCCCCCCCCCTTATCAGCCTGTTTTATCACAACTGAAGTGTCTTCTTGTAGGCTTGAATAGTTGCTTTTTGACCAAAGCAGATGTTCTGCTTAACATATTTTTGGGACTTTTCAAGTTTATTGATGGAAGACATCAAAACCTGTTCAAAGGAGTATATCTGTTTTGGTATATTTTGGCTTGGAACAAATCTAGATTTGTTCCTAAGCCATGTAGCTTCATTGCTCTGAGCCAGTGGTTGATTAGCTAAGAAGGCTTTCAATCTAACCTTACGGCAGAACTCTATTGTCTCCAGTTTTAATTTAGTGAAGTCTGTATGTTTAGAAGGTACAAACTTTAATCCAAGATTCAAAACAGATTCTTCATTTTTAGACAACACCTTATTAGATAGATTAACTATTGTACTGGGGCCCCCTACGATTTGTAGAAGCGATTTTGGGTCCTCATCTCCCATGCTGGCTTGTATCTGGTTTTGGGTTGTTGGCCTTGGTCTAAAAAAGCCACTTGTTTTTTCTGATTATTGCTTCTTATATCTGATCCGGATAAATCAGAGGATGTTTCGGAAAAGGTGGTGAACCGATTTCTAGAGCGGCCCTGGTACGTAAACAATGCCCTGCATGAGTCTGTCTGAGTATAATAATCCTCTTTTAAAAAAGGATATGCCTTCACCAGATTAAAGGATTTGGAGTCTCTCTCGTTTTAGAACTCTTATCGTTAATAGTGTTATCTTTAAAAGTCTGAATATCTTTCTCTGTTTTATCTAGAAGTCCCTTTGCATCAGTAATGGTTTGATCATTTTTGATAGCTTTGGTTAATTCCTCAATCTCTTCAGCCTCTTTAAGGCAAAGTCTCTGTGCGGTTTCGATAGTATGTACCATTAAGTCCCGGCTGCATTTAGTATTGTAGTTGGTATATGCGTTGTATATATTTGTGTAAAATAGCTCTGAATGTGTATATGTTTCTCTTTTCATTCACAAAGAAGAGAAAAGTTAATAAAAAGAATTATTGAAATTTAAAGGGGTATAAATAAAAGTTCTCGGACAAACCTGAAATCTATTTGTTTTGACCTTGAAATAATCGCTTTGAGATTCTGATTGGTGTGGGCATTTTTCGTTGTATTTTCACTAAGAAGGTCCAGCCCACCCCAATGTTGTAGGACCTAACTCCCTAGTTCTAGGACATATAAAGCATTGGCATAATCCAAATGGGAGAGAATCATAGCGCAGAAGACCGTCTCTTTAGCCAGCCTAGGGAGAATAGGAAGACATCTCCTTAAGGTTTCAAGGAGACCAAAGCAACTACCTGAGAGTTTCTTTACCTGGGTCGAAAAGGATAGATTGTCCTCTAACCACAATCCCAGGTTCTTAGCAGATTTCCCATTAGATGACGGTAGGAGGAAACCTGAAGGCCAGATTGTGTCTCTGAAACTGGGGAGGAAATTACCATAGAGAATAATCTTTGACTTGTCTTTGTTGCATTTGAGTTGAGCTGCAGCCAGTCACTTAAAGACAGAGGACAAGCAGTGTTGTACAGAAGATACAGAGTCTGCATCCTTATCCCAGGTAAAGAGGAGCTAGGTATCATCTGCGTAGGCAATCACCTTAGCCACCAAGTCCTCAGCCCAGACCAGAGGACTGACATATATGTTATAAAGAGCATTGACAAATTTCACCACAAGCAGTATTACAAGATTAGAATATGGCCACGTCTACAATAAAGATTTGCTCATGGAACATAAATGGGATTTGTAAAAAATTAATTGATGCCCAATTACAAGGATTACCGAATTATAGTCAAATAGTACTATTGCAGGAAACATGGGCAATGGCCCAGTTTATGTTAAAACATTACAAGGGATATTTCAAACCTGCAATAAAAACACCAGAAATGTGGTCGTCCCTGTGGTGGCTTGGCAATATTCATATTGATTGAACTAAAGGCCAAACATGAGCAAATACAGACGAATATTTCCAAATCTACTTGCAGTGAAATTACGATATAAATCTTGCAAAAGTAGGCCTTACAAAATTCTAATTCTAGTCAACATATTCATACCACCAAAACAGACCTTAAAGAAAGAGATGTGTATTGTCATAAACAACTTACTATTGGAGCCAATCTTGGAAGAACCGTTGGCTGACTATATTGTAACATAATAATGTAATATAAACTTGTTAATACCCTTCGTGCGGGATGATTTCGTACAGTCCCAAAACCATCAATGGGAAATTCCGGAACCAACAATCGAACCTAGAACGTCTAATAAACAAAATAGAATAGGGAGAAATTTTGTAATGGACATGGAAGCGCTGGGCCTTAGAAAATTAAACGGTAGATTCACAACGGACTGTCTACCTGCTTGTTCATTTCACTCAAGTAATGGTAACTCACGCATTGATTACACATTAACGTCATTATGTACTTTCAACAAAGTGATATCCTATCGCCTGAATACGGTCTTGGATCCCAATCATAGTCAACAAATTACTGAGTTAATGCTATCCTGCCAAAATTCGGAAAACGATTTGACAATCCAAGGCCAGATCAGCACTATCAATTATAGGAAACATACGGAAACCGGAAAATGCGGATGAGATTAAGGCTAAGGCAAAAAATCCTGTTAAAGAGAGCTTTGAAGAAACAACTATGAAAACAGTAATGGACCAATGGGAAAAATTTACAAAGGAAGTAGTGTACAAAACAAAAAAAAAAAACTGGCGTACAAAGGAAAAAAACTACATGGAGTGATACAAGGGAATCTAACATCTTTCTCCCCTATACTGTAAGGAAAATTAGATGTACACGAAAAAGACTTAGGAAACAGCTAACCAAGTCTCCGCTCAAGGAGGAAACACAGGTATTATTAAGAAATACAAACTACACACTAAGGAAATTAATTTGGAATGAAAAAAATAAAGCCAGACAAGAGCTGTGGACAAAAATCTTTCACGCAAGCACTTTAACAAATTCGCTTGAGTTCTGGAGATTGATTAACGGGCTAGCCAGACCAACTAAATCTGCTACAGGATCTAGCTTATCTGAAGAAGAATGGGTGACGTTTCTTAAAAAACTTCTAAATCCTGAGCCCATAGTGTATAACCAATGTATCAATCACGAAATCAATACAAAAGCTGACCTGGAAGGCGATTGTGAAATTTATATAACCAAATCACAAGTGGCCAGATTGATAAAGAAACAAAAGGACGGGCCCCCAGTCCCAACGGTATCCCTTTTGCACTATACAAGGAAGCAGCAGATTTTTGGTCTACCTACCTAGCCAATGTTTTCAGTGAAGTGGTCCAGAGTGGACAAATTCCGAAGTCATGGAAAGGCTGACTAATAACACCTATTTATAAGAAAGGAAATTGGCAATTGCCAGAAAACTATGGCCTAATTACCTTGCAAGACACAAATGCAAAATTGTTTACTGGGTTGCTATTGATGATTTTAATGGATTGGGCAAAGGAGAATCAGGTATTACCCTCAAACCAAACAGGCTTTATTAAAGGCCTAGGAACATCAACAAACATATTAATATTATTGGTATTAATTGATAAGGTAAAATTTATTAAAACAACCATTATACCTGTGTTTCGTGGACTTCAAATCTGCTTTTGACTGTATTGACAGAGAGCTGTTGTGGGATAAACTTAATAAACAAGGAATTCAGGAAACATTGTTAAAAATGATTAGGCTTCTGCACTCCGAAACTTGGGTCAGGGTGAGGATTGGTGAGGGAAATATACTATCTAATGAAATTTCTACATCTAATGGTCTTAAACAATGGTCATTTTGGCCCCCTTACTTTTTAACTTATTTTTAGGTGATCTCTCCACCGAGTTAAATTAAATCAATGTGCACCCTCCAAGGTTGGCACACAAACAGATATCCAACTTGTTGCATGCAGATGTCGTCATACTCCTAATTCATGCTAAAGTTGGAATGCAACGATTAATTGATGGCATTTCTAAGTACTCAAAGGAAAATGGCATGCTAATAAACGAAGCTAAGACCAAAATAATGGTTATTACAAAAAATCTGCAACTTAAATTTACACATAAATGGTTCCTGGATGACAAAGAATTGGAACAAGTAGCTGTTTACAAATACTTGGGTGTCATTTTTAATGATAATGGTAATTTCCTGCCACAAAAACTGGATACTACAAGGAAAGCAAACTCTCTTGTAGGGGCATTTAGAACTATTCAGAAGACTATAGGAGACCTGTCTTATCACCCTTTTTTAAAAATAATTGCTGCAAAACTACTGCCTACTTTAACATATGGTAGTGAGGCAATCAATGGGAAGGATGCTGAGATCATTAACACCACCGTCGCTAAAACGTACAGAATCTTATTCTCTCTCCCAAAGAATGCCTCACAAGCCCAGGTGAGGTTAGAGTTTGGACTAAACAATCAATTCTATGCAAGGAAAGGGCATATACTGAAAGTATGGAATAAAATTTAAAATTATCAGGATAACTAAATGTCTCGTCTACCGTGGCAAGAAGTAGACAATAACAGAAATCTATATGTCTGCTCCTATTTAAAAAGAGCAGTTGAAGAATTTGGTATAACATCGATTTGGAATACCACTATTGCACAGGCGAGCTTCAAAAAAACAATAAACACACTTACCAACCATCTTTCCTTGATAAAAGATAAAGATATCTTTGTAAAAATAAATCATGCATGGCAGATTGTAAATGGATTTAAGGGAAAAAAGGTGCAAAAATACCTGGAAATATCATGGTCTAAGAAAAATAAGCAAATCTTTATCAATGCTAGATTTGGTTATTTGCCAGGATTATGTCACTTACCACCATGGAAAAGACCGAAAGAAGACAAGCTATGCAGGCTTTGTAAAACGGGACAAGAAAACATTATTCACCTACTGTGTCTTTGTCCGGGACTGGATAATGAAAGAAAAATTATCCTTAAGAGACTGTTTAACAAATGTGGTGTAAGGACATGTAGGCAAGCCCTGATTGCATGTTTTAATTCTAAAGATCTACCAATGAATTCAGCATTTGTTAAATTCCTTTCTGCTGTATGAAAAAAATAAGAAGCTTTTGCTTGACTAACGACTGGACTGTGCTAACTTGTATATTATATAATCAAGTCTTTGATCATAATTACAAATGACAGATTACTCTATAATCTAATGCTTATGATACATAATCAAGTCTTTGGATATTAATTGAATTGATGGATTGTTTTATAATTTTTGATATTTTAGCTACTTTTGTAAGATTTTAATTAATCAAACAAATAAAATAAAAAATAGAAATAAAATAAAAAAATAGACATAGATTTAAAAAAAAAAAGGGGGGCTAAGGGAGGACCCCTGTGGGACTCCTGTGTCGACCGGCTGAGGGAATTAAGCAGCCGGCGGCAGCCAGACCTGTTGCACCCTCCCTTCTAAGAAGGACCTAAGCCAGCCCCAGGCAGAGCCCTAAACACCAATCTCAGTGAGCAGGGCGAGCAGCAGTGAGTGTGGGACTGTGTTTAACGCTGCCGACAGGTCGAGCATTACTAAAGCTGCTCTCCCGCCAGTATCCAGACACTCACGAATGGCCTCGGAGACCACCACCAATGCTTACTCAGTACTATTAGAGAATCAAAACCCTGACTTGGCTGGATGCAAGAGGTGCGACCCTTCGACAAACTCAGTAAGTTGTCGGGTCACCACCTTTTCGCAGACTTTGGCTAGACTAGGCTGGAGGGAGAATGGGCGGTAACTCCCTGGGATCTGGGGGTCAAGGGCAGACTTTTTCAGAAGAGGGACACGAGCCTCAAGAAGGGAAGAGTTTATGATGTTATTCACTTCTGGATTAATGATCTCCGCAACTGCACCCAACAATCTGGCCGCGCAGGGATCAGTGGGCGAGCCTGATTTCAGACCCTTCAAAATTTTGAGGGATCTATGCAAATCCACTGGAGAGAAAGCGTGTAGAGTGCCTAGGAATGGCAGGCGTAGGGACACAAGGCAAGGAGTCAGATAGAGGCCGAGAGCAGGGCGTAAAAGGCACCTAAATCGTTTTGATTTTTTCCATTAAAAAAATAGACAGAATATCTCCCCAGGCCTCTGTGGCAGGGAGTGAGCTTGACTGTGCCGTGGGAGATGTGAAGCTCTGAACTATTGTGAAGATTTCCTTAAAGTTATTTTGCACCTGCTCAATGCGGGCTGCATAATATTGCTTCTTAGCCTGTGTTATCGCAGCAAAGTAACGTGTTTGCCTACACCTGAGACTACCCTTAGCGAAAGGTCAATACTCACTAAGGCGCCAGGCACGCTCAAAGCTTTTGCACTCATGCTTCAGAGTAGATAGAACCGGGCTGAACCAGGGTTTGGAAGGAGACTCCCTAGTGAACCTAGAAGAAGTGGGCATGACTAGCATATCCATGGTATTGGATACCCAATTTGAGAATCCAGCAAGACTCCCACCAAGATCCTGAGGGAGAGTGGGTCTAGAGGCCGCCAAGGACGAGGAGAGTGTGGAGGGCTCGATTTTTAAAATTATATCTGTGTAAACTGTCTTCTCAATATATATTAAAAGGTATGTATTGAGAGCACTCTTGTTACAATGGCTATTGACCCCATAAGTTCATAAATAAATAAGATATCATGGTGGTGCAGACTGGCACCTATTGATGTAAACAAGACTTGTTTTGAAGCCACAATGATGATCCACATATTTTAAAAGGATAGTGCTGAAATCGATGCTAAAAAAAGATGCAAATTTAACACAGACAGTGTTTTTTTTTCACAGTTGCAAAGCGTAGCAGTTGCTGTTGGTATTCAACGTATAATTTGTGGAACAACAATAGCTAAAGATCTAAGGTCTGGTTTTCACATAGCTGCAGATAACCTGGAAAGAATGTGGAAGTTGTTTGAATGACAGCTGTCAGGTTACAGTGTGACTGTTGAATTGCGCATCTTTTTTCTGGAAGTAGTTTATATTCAACAGGAGTCCCTAGACTCTTCCTTACATTTTTGGTTGACATTGGAGTAAACATAGCACATTAATATGTTTAACTTTAAGCTACCCTTCATCTCTAATCTCTGGGAGTTTGAGGCCAGATGTAGGTAAAAAACATTTACCGATTTTTAAATACCGAATTGTACCGATTCGGTATTTCAAAATCGGTAAATGGTATGTAGGTCTCAACATCTGGATTCGTTACCGAATCCTTAACAATTCTTTAATTACTGATTCGGTAAATACCGAATCGGTAATGCCCATTCATTCCTATGGGCTTTGAAGCCCATAGGAATGATTAGGCATTACCGAATTGGTATTTACTGAATCGGTAATTAAAGAATTCACAAGGGTGCAGGGGGTGTCACTTTGACACCCTCAGGCACCCCCAAAACAGGCACAGGTGCCATGTGGTAGGCATACCTGCCCTAAGGGCAGGTCTGCCTGTCACATGACATAGGTGTGCATGCACACATGTGCATGCACACAGGAATCGGTATTTTACCATGAAGTTGGATTTCATGGTAAAATACCGATTCGTTAAGGCCTTTGGGACTCAGAAGAGTCCCACCTACATATGGAATTTACAGAATCGGTAAAATTACCGATTCGGTATTTTACCGAATCAGTAATTTTACCGATTCTGTAAATGTAGATTTACGTACATGTGGCCTTGGATTTAGGCCCCTACATACAGATTGGCCATTTACCGGTCGGAAACGGCCGAAATCGGCCGTAACCGGTCGGTAAATGGCCTGAAACGGCCACCTACATCGGGCCCTTAGTTCTGTAAAAAGAAATTAAGGGCCCGATGTAGGTAAATCTACATTTACCACTTCATAAATACCGAATCATACCGAATCGGTATTTATGAAGTGGTAAATTAGAGGGGGGGAGATGTAGGTATTTCAGATTCGGTAAATACCGATTCGGTATCCCCCATTGCTTCCTATGGGCCTTGAAGCCCATAGGAATCAATGGGCATTACCGAATCGGTAATTACAGATTCGGTAATTACCGATTTGTGCAAGGGTGCAGGGGGTGTCACTTTGACACCCTCTAGCACCCCCAAAACAGGCATGTGAGCCATGTGGCACACAGACATGCCCTAAGGGCATGTCTGTCTGTCACATGGCATAGGTGTGCATGCACACATGTGCATGCACACCTGGATTCGGTATTTTAACACCCAATTGGATTGGGTGTTAAAATACCGAATCTGAAGGGCCTGTGGGACTGAAAGTAGTCCCACCTACATCCCAAATTAAAAAAATCGGTAAAATTACCGATTCGGTATTTTTGCGATTCGGTAATTTTACCGAATCGGTAAAATACCGAATCAGACAAAAAAAGGTCCCCTACATCTCAGTAGGCCAAATACCGGTCGGAAACGGCCGAAATCGGCCGTTTCCAACCAGTATTTGGTACCTACATCGGGCCCTTGATGCTGTGGCACTGGATCGCATAATGGACCTGCACACTGAACACTTTAGAGAGTCCTTGGGAATAGAATGATCAATCACCTCATAATATAGCAACCCTCCTTAGATTGCTTATTTGGTTGTTTTACCTTTCTAGCCTCTTCACAAACTCCTTGTGAACCCCTCTTCCACCAACATTCGACTAGCAAAAGATGACAGTAGTCACATGTATAAGAAATAAGAAGGAGCACTTGCTTATTCTGAAAGGCTTGCAACCTGAAAGAGTTCACAAAATAGATATCTAGCTAAAGATCATCACTCCAAATTCATTTTATGTCAATGATTATGTGACTGGTTTTATATAATAGTACTAGCAACCCGTCCTGACATTGTCCGGGTATGAATTGCTGCCGGCCAGTAGTATATTCTTTTGTAGGATTTCGTTTAGATAGCATTTCTTATCTGTGACAGGCCTGTGAAGCGCTCCGATTCACAGTGCACTGCTGATGCACTTAAGAGTGCGCGTTCAGTAGTGTGCGAACTCGAGTTTCCCTACTTTATTTTTCCTTGCAATATTATATAGCGCGAACTCGACAACATGGCATGAGCACAATTTACATTACAGAAGAACACATTCATTTGTGGTAGGCACGGGGAGACAAAGCGATTTGCCTGGAATCACAGGATGTTGAGCTGATGCCGAGATTCGAACGTAGCTCCCCAGCTCTAAAGTTCGCAATTCTAGAACTTGTGGCGGGAGGTGTGTCTAAAAGTGTATGTCGGTGCTGGCCATCAATGAGAGAGACCTGTGCATTTTTCAAATGGCTGGTAAAAAAATATGAGTATGTTGCTGGAGATTTGGGCCGCCGTGCCACCAATGTACTTACTGGGGGAGGGTAAACACCCATTATTCCGCAACAATCTTTCCACATACCATCACTCCGCATACTTTCATTACTAAAGTATCATGGCTCTGCAATGCCATATAACGCATGGCATTATATTTTATATGATTTTACCATGCATAAATTTACAACAAAATTCGTTGTAAATGCATGAATGGTAAAAGCATGTTTTTTAAAAATGTTTGGATGAGGTAAGTATGGGTACAGGGGTATATGTTTTGGGGTACTGAGGTATATGTTTTGGGGTGTTTGGGTATTTTAAGGGTTCAGATATAGTTTTGGGTTATGGGGTACAGGGGTAGTTTTTGGGTTTAGGGATAGGTATGGGTTTTGGGGTACAGGGGTATTTTTAGGGTTCAGGGCTAGGTTTGGGTTTTGGGGTATAGGGGTATTTTAAGGGTTCAGGGCTAGGTTTGGGTTTTGGGGTACAGGGGTATTTTTAGGGTTCAGGGCTAGGTTTGGGTTTTGGGGTACAGTGGTATTTTAGGGTTCAGGGGTAGGTTTGGGTTTTGGGGTACAGGGTTATTTGTAGGGTTCAGGGGTAGGTTTGGCTTTTGGGGTACAGGGGCACTTTAAGGGTTCATGGCTAGGTTTGGGTTTTGGGGTACAGGAGTATTTTAGGGTTCGGGGGGTAGGTTTGGGTTTTGGGGTAGTGGTATTTTTAGGGTTCAGGACTAGGTTTGGGTTTTGGGGTACAGGGGTATTTTAAGGGTTCAGGGCTAGGTTTGGGTTTTGGGGTACAGGGGTATTTTAGGATTCAGGGGTAGGTTTGGGTTTTGGGATACAGCGGTATTTTTAGGGTTCAGGGGTAGGTTTGGGTTTTGAGGTACAGGGGTATTTATAGGGTTGAGGGCTAGGTTTAGTTTTTGGGTTACAGGGTTAATTTTCGGGTTTAGGGATAGGTTTGGGTTTTGGGGTACAGGGTTTATTTATAGGGTTAAGATGGGTTAGTGTTTAAGGGTGTTGGGATATTTTAAGGAGTAAGGGTGGTTTATGAATATGGGGTGCAGGGGTATTTAAGGGGAGCAGGGTGGGATTAGAACACAATATGAAACATGGCATGAAGGGCGGAACGTACCACACGCCCCCGGCGTTTGTCACGCCCCCAGCACACGCCCACAGCACAACGCAGACACGCCCACAACGGACTACTTTGCTGGCACGGTTCTTTTACCTTTTAAATGTATATGGTGGGCGTCTACATAGCCTATGTCCTTCTGCTGCAAAGCCCTTTCCAATGCTGTATTGGCTGTTGTGATTGGTGCTGTGGTTACTGAGATTACCCACCTCAAAGGTTTGGGCTCTCTCTTTAATATATTAGTGTGGATAATAATAATACTTTCTTTACTCGGATGACAACACATCCTTAAAATAAAACAGTCATAAAAATCAATACAAACAGGTAAAAGTACACAAGACAAAGCAGGATACTAAGAACCCCATAAATCTATGGTTATGTACCTCATCCCGCCAATATTAACCTCATAAATACAAAGCAATAGGGTTCAATCAATTTTTGATAGCCTAGATCTGTAAGCTGCCCGCAAAAAACTAATCACAACAAGGAGGGTATGGGGGTTTGGTAGCAATTGTATATGCAAAAGTGCCACTGAGAATAATTTGCGCAGTAAAACAAAATGGAGCGTGGCTTGTGGAGATCTAAGATTGTAGCCAAAGGGGCCTCTTTGGGATGAGGTATAAAATCCGGCTGGTGAGGCTAAAAGATGGTGGAGGTGGATAAACCTAAAGCGCAAAATTAAAAATCTATCATGGGGGCTCAAAAGTGCACTAAGATATGGCTCCATCCCTGGCTCAGACTTTAACATTACATAAGTACTCACTGAGGGTTTACTAAGCTCAGTTTTTTGAGCAGCGACAAATTTATAGTATACCTATCTTGTGCTGTTCAAATCCCCAGGGTGTAAAGTGTCATGTGCAAAGAAAAAGGTCTGGCCTTGCTATGGCCTGTGCAGTTTCTTTAATCCAGGGAATTTGAAATCCCTGATCCATGGCCAAACGATCCACTAAAAACAAGCAATTTCAATCCTAATCTTCACAAGACCAGATCTTTATCCAGCAAAGTAATGGTTTATTTGACCCTTGATCTACCTGATAATCCATCCATGGCTCTTTATGGACAGACCTAAGCATGGGCGAATTTTGCGGATCTCGCGTTTGCGGATTTTGCGGATTTGCGAACTCGCAATCCGCAAAATCTGCGAATTCTCGCGCATTTGTGGATTTTTATTTTTAGGTTCGCACGGGTTTCTGCAAGTTCGCGAGGGTTTTGTACAATTTCGCAAATTGCGAAATTGTACAAAACGCGTGCGAACTTGCAGCAACCCGTGCGAACACAATAATATGAAGAGAAAGAAGCTCCTGGTCACAGGAACAGCACGGGGATTGCGCTCATGAAAGTCAAGGATTCAAAGGCCTCTACCCGGCATCACAGATGACTTTCCACGGTAGATTTGGGAAGAGGCACACCTGTCCAGCCTCGAAGACGCTCACAATTGTTTTTGGGCTAATGAATGAGTCACTGAATTTGAGCATCAACTAGTTCGAGCGACCATGTGTGTGTTACTATGCAATCGCCCCGAAGGGCGCAGGGGTCCCTTGAGTGAGCTGTCCATCATAGTGGGTGAATGGCGGGAAGACGGTGCAAACCGCGAGTGTGTGCGCGGGGCCAAACGTGCGGGGCTTCCATGCGAGTTCACATGCCTCTTGTGTGCATAAAAGGTCAGAGAAAGATCAGTTCAGCAGCCTGGCCTGTTGTAACTATTTTACGATGGCGCCGGCAAGCTGCCAGCGCCATCCTAAAATAGTTACTAAGTTAGCTTCAACAGGAAGCTCTAATAGATAAAATCGAGCACCTGCTTTATTTTATCTATTAGAGCTTCCTGTTGAAGCTAACTTAGTAACTATTTTAGGATGGCGCTGGCAGCTTGCCGGCGCCATCCTAAAATAGTTACAACAGGCCAGGCTTCAAGTTTTGAACTTTTGCCCCCGGAAAAATCCGCCGCTCGCGGATTTGCGGATTTTCGGTAAATTCGCGGGAGTTCGCGGATTGCGAATTTACCGAAAATCCGCAAAATCCGCGAGCGTAACGGATTTTCCGCCCATGCTTAGACAGACCAAGCTGGTGTACCATGGGGGTCACACAAGATCCTTCATAAAAATGTATTTTCCGATACCAGTAAACCATGAGAGGGGATATACCGTCACACTTCACTACTATATACAACTTTTGCAAGAGTCTTGGGTCTACGCAGTTTTAAGATAATTTCCAGTGCCCATGAACCCAATCAACTGGCAAAGCTGGTGATGGACCCCGCAGATTTATTCAGCTCGATGCGCTTTCCATCTAAAAGGTCTCTCCACTGTAGGCGGTCATCAAATAAAACTCCTAGGAAGCGGAATGCTGAAACCTTAGCCAGAATATGATGGCCCACTTTAAAACTTTTCATGTGAGGCCTCGGCCGCTTGGCCACCAATACATATGACTTAGTAAAATTAACCAACTGGTCCAGCCTGTCCATAAAAGAAATGAAGCCATCTATTAAAGTTTTCAAACCCTGGGCCGTACGGGCCATAGACACTGCATAGTCAGCATGGAGTAAGACTGGTAAGGCTCTTTCCCACTCTAGGAGAATCCAACTGAAGTGCCAATAGAGCAGCCTCGAGCTCGTTAATATACACAGAAAATAGAAATGGAGCTCAAATGCAGCCTTGGTGCAGTTAGAATGCCCTTGTGCAGTTAAAATGTTTAGTGAGTTCTCCCCCAGGTGTATATCTCACTGTTGCAGTCGTTTGGGCATGAAGTGGTATAAGTAGATGGGCAATACAAGGTTCCACTCCCAGGGAAATGAAGATATCCCAAAGCTTAGTCTGGTTGACACGATCAAACGCGGACATAAGGTCCATAAAAGCTAAGTACAGGACACTCAGTTGTGTCAGTGTGTATTTGGCAGTCAAAAGATACAAATTAAGGCAGAGGTCAGTAGTTGACATGCCTTCCCAGAAACCAAATTAGACTTCCGCTAAATTCTGGTTACCTATGGCCCACACAGGCAGTCTAGATAAAATAACCTGACCCAAGACCTTTACAACAGCGTCAATAAGGGAGATCGGTGATATGAATGTGGATTGTCCTTGTCCCCTTTTTTATAGATTGGAATAATTATGTCGGTGGACCAGGAGGGCAACGTCCCCTTCAAGGCTACCACATTTAAAACTTGGGTTAAAAGGAGGGCCCAAACCTCGAAATTATCATAAAACAGATCTGGGTGTATTCCATTGGCCCAGGGTTCGCCCGAAGTTGGCAGGGTATGTACAGACGTGGGTCCCTTGCTCACTTTGCCACTGGATTCATACTAGCCTGGCTGACGAGGGCTGTTACACCCGACTGGTACCATGATGCTTGTTTCGGGTTCAGGGAAGACCTGACTTGCCAGTTCAGGCTGGACAGTTCCAATGAGGCACAGGGTCAAGACTGATTTGCATATAGCTGAGTCTGAACTGAGGTAGCAAAGGGAGCTAAAGAAGATAATGGATTCAACCCAGATCTGTGACTGGGTGTAAGTGTCTGAAAAGTTTCAGCGCTCTGGCCAATATCTACTTGTGTTTGCTTTGTTCACCCTAAGTTGGCACGGTGTGCCCAGACATGGGTACCTTGGTCACTTTGCCACTGGATTCAAGCTACCCTGGCTGATGAGGGTTGTTACGCCAAAACCAGTCCCAGGATGCTTGTTTCCGGACCAGGTAGATCCTGGCCTGGCAGTTCAAGCTGGACCGTTCCCATGAGGCACAGAGTCAAGACTGATTTGCATATGGCTGGGTCCAAACTGGGGTGGTGAAATGAACTAAAGAACTATGATGGATTCTACCCAGATCTGTGACTGAGTGTGAGTGTCTGAAAAGTTTCAACACTACGTCCATCATCTCCTTGTTTTTGATGTGTCAATTTCATGAGGAAATTGAATTATCCCTAAAAAAAACAGAATGCTATGTGTTGCTGTGCACCGTGGATGGATGGATGGATGGATGGATGGATGGAAGTATGGATGGATGGAAGGATGGATGGATGGATGGATGGATGGATGGATGGATGGATGGATGGATGGATGGATGAATAGATTGACAAATTAAAAAATAAAAAAACAAATTTTTTTAGATGTTAGCTTTTTCTTAAATTTTACTTTTTTATAATTACAATAATTAAAAGATATAACAATTAAAATAATGTTTATAAAAAAAGATAAAAAAGATATAATTAAAAATTACTAAAAGTAAATAGAACATTAAAAAATAAAATAAAAATAAAAAACAATCAATAATTTCTGATGTTTGTATGGGAAGATGAGATCTGTTTTAAAAAAACAATTTAAAAAATGACAACATTTTTTCAAATAAAAAGTCAATTGAAATTAAAAATGAACACTAAAAATATTTAAGAAATAGCAAATACAAAACAATCAATAAGTGCTGATGTTTGTATGGTAGGATGAGAAAAAACCTATTGCGAGACAAGGTGGTGCAAAAAATACTTGTAAAACATAAGCACTACTCATCAAAATCACATTCTGAATACATTTTCTACAATTAGCCTCAAGGATATTATTAAACTGCTATCTCAATCATCCATGCAAGCCTATAACAAAGGAGCACTGGCTGGATGCATCAGATGGCTACCAGTCAGTTCTGCATGTTTAAACAACAGCAGCAAGCAAGGAGGCATGGGGGTCTAAAAATAAAGCCCAGTGTTCCTCCTTCAAACTTTAAGACCACAGTGACATCAACAAAACCTTATTGACCATAAAACCGAACAACAACTACAACAACCCCCACCCGTCGAATTGCTTGTCATCTATCAACCATACTATCATCTCCATTTGGACCAAGATAATCAATGTATCACTTTCGTAAGGATCCATCCCGGATTGCCTAAAAACTGGAAAAGTCATCCCCATCCTCAAAAAACAACAGAGAACCCTTCAGAACCAAATGATTTCCGACCGAGAACCAACATTCCTAGGCTAGCCAAATTAATAGAAAAATGTGTTCTACAACATATGCTTAACCAACACATTATGGAATTTAAGCTACTTGACATCTGCCAATCAGCACTGAAACAGCAATTCTACATATAGTAGATGATGCCCTACTCGCATTAGGCAGTAATGTAACATGTCTGCTTGTGCTGCTTGACTTCTTGTCTGCTTGCGACACTGTTAACCATAGCAAAATACCCGAGAAGCTTGCGAATAGAAGTGTATATTGGGAACAGTCCTAAAATGGTTTAAATCATTCTTAAATAATAGAATGCAAGATTTCTGGTGAATCAAAATTTATCTTTACCAACCCCTAACCTATTAGGAGTACCACAAGGCTCAACACTGTCCCCATCACTATTCGAGCTCTGTATCGAACCCTTAAGCAATATATTAGAGCAAGCTAACATCTCATTCCACATGTATGTGGACGACACTCAGCTATATATTAAGATAACTTCCCTAGACAAGATTAAGATAATGTACCAAGAATTAAAAAAGACCGGCCAATGGCTAACAAACAATCACCTTAAGCTAAACTCTCAAAAAACCGAATTCCTTCTAATCTCCCCCCAAAAAAACTCCACAATGAGGAAGGATTGGACCACGATGATCACTGCAGTATATTCCTGGTGAACTCTATCAAGTCAGTAGGAATCACTCTAGACAAGAACCTTAATATGCAATCACACATCAACTTGATGGCTAAAAAGGCCCATTTTCACCTCAGCTATTCTAGAAAAATGAAACCTTACATCTAAACACTGGACCTCAAAACTGCAGTTCAGTCATTAGTCATTCCGAGACTTGAATATGGATGTACTACTTTATCAGGACTACCCAAAGTCTTAACAGCCTGCTTAAATTAAAGCCTGTCTTAAAGCCTGATTATAGATCCCCTCACCCGCTTAACAAAACTAGAAGCTGGAAAGGTATTTCAGCCGACACCTTAACCAACACCCTAAATAATATTCCTTGGGTAATTCAAGAGGATTTCAATCTTGGGGCTGAGACCTTTGCAACATGGTTGGAATCCGCCGCTAATATACTGGAACCTTTGATAATATATGCTAAAAAAAATGTTGTCCCTCAGCCCGCTAGAATAACGACAAACTAGAGCGAGTATGGAGATTAACTTTAGAGGAGCTTGATAGATTGTCATATAAAGCTAGTATTAAGTAATACAAACGTGCATTAATGGAAGAAAAATCCAAATACTGCACATACAAAATTGAAAACTCATCATCCACAAAAGTTATTTAAGCTGGTACAACAGCTTTCATCCTCCCAACTCATAGCAGAACCAGAAACCTCACAAGTATTCTGCGACCAACTGGCCAGCTTCTTTCAAACTAAAATCATGGATATTTATACTGGCTTTGATCCACATCTTGGAGCGTCTACTATGTCTCTGGCATCTAGCAGACTCACTGAAGGGGCACTCTTGGAGCACTGTAATGAGAATAGAGGTCTTTCTAAATTCTCTGATCTCTCGCCCCTACTTATTGCACAATATCTTTTGAGAACGAATGCTGGTTCACCCATGGAGGCGTGTCCACCAGCAATTCTCCATATGGATGCAAACACCATAGCAGAATCGCTCTATAAACTCATGAATAATATCATTCTATCCGCAATCTATCCACACAGCTGGAAACAAGCCATCATTAGGCCGCTTCTAAAAAAGCCTAATTTAGATCTATGGGCTTGTAAGAACTACTGTCCCATTTCTTCGATTCAAGCTCCAGCTAAACTCCTGGAGCTGCATCTTAATAAGTGGTTTATGGAAATGGCAGAATAACAATCATGGTATAATGATTCTCAGTTTGGATTCAGGAAGTATCATGGGATGGAAACGGCTCTAATATCGGCCACTGATTACATCAGACGTTCTGTAAATGAAGGACAGGGGGTAGTGCTGATTATCTTAGATCTGTCAGCGGCATTTGATACCATTTCACCTATTCTGCTGCAGGACAGACTCCGGAGTCTTGGTATTTCGCAGCAAGCACTAGCCCTCCTGTCATCATTCCTTACAGGGAGATCCCAAAGGGTGAAACTACAATCTTTCTACTCAGACTCCTATGTTCTACCCTGTGGAGTTCCGCAGGAATCGTCTCTGAGCCCTACTCTTTTTAATCTGTAGGTGGCACCCCTAGAAACTGTGATCCATCCAGTCATATGCAGTTGACATACAGATCATGGTCACTTTCCCCAAAGGTCCTTGTTCAACGTCAGAAAATATTCTCGGATGCATGACTGAAGTGGCAGAATGGATGTCTGCCAATTTTTTAAAACTCAATGGGGAGAAAGCTGAAGTGATGATACTTGGATCAGAGCCATCTAAGTGGAACAGTAACTGCTGGCCTCAATCCTTAGGATGCTGTCCTGCCCTGAGCAAGACGGCTAAGAACCTTGGAATTCTGATGGATATTGAACTCAATTTAAATATACAAATTAACCGTACAATCTCGACATGCTCCTGGATCATAAGGATGTTAAAAAAAATGTCCCTCCTATCCCACCACCAGCTCGAATCCAGGTAGCACTGGCCTTGGTAATGTCCAGACTCAACAACTGCAGTGCATTATACCTGGCTGTCAATAAGAGTATGCAGTATAAACTTCAGGTGCTACAGAATGCACTGGCAAGACTCGTTTTGGACATTTCCAGGAAACAATCCACCAGGAAGGGACTAGAATCCCTACACTGGCCCCCAATTGAAAAATAAATTACTTTCAAATCAATCTGTATGGTTCATAAATCACTGCATTCTCCCTACCCATCAAGATTAAAGACTATGTTCAATTGGCATTACCCTAGCAGACCCTTGTGTTCTTCATTCCAAATGCAATTGGTCATACCAAGAATCAAAAAGAGAAAGTGGGGGGACAGGGCATTTTCGGTGGCAGCAAGCAAGCTTTGGAACTCTCTCCCCCTTGCTCTCAGGTTTATCCCTCTTCTGCTCCCTTACAGAAAGGCTCTTAAGACCTGGCTTTTCTTGATTTAGCATCGAACCGCATTTTCTTTTCCCTTTTCAGTCTGCTTCTGGATGCTGATCCCTAGCACCTTGATGCCTTAGGTTGATTGTTGCGCTCTACAAATTACAAATCAAATCAAATCTTAATGCAGCCACAACATTCTTAACAGGATCAAAAAAAATTGACCACATCACCCCACATCTCAAAGCTCTCAACTGGCTGCCTTATGAAACAAGAATCCAACTAAAGATTACCTGCATCATTCATAAAGCTATCTTTCACAAAACTCCACTGTACCTAGCACAGAAAATTTAGATTTCTGTAGGAAGCAGAATATCACAGAGCGCCGGCACTCTTCCTCTAAAACCTCCACTCTTCTATAAGAAAAAAACAAAACACAGAGCCTTCTCTGGAGCTGCACCAAGAATATGGAACTCACTCCCACCAAGCATCAGAAAAATGTCATCTACTTCTACATTCAAAAAAGAAGCTAGGGCTTCTTAATGAGCAGGTTTCTCCAGTAATTCGCAGCAGCCCTTTCACTCCATGCTCTAGAGGCCCCATTGAGTCAATCACTATACCTACTCAAGCCTGCTGAGTAACTCTCTCTGCAAGCTCATCTGTTACCAGACTCTAGATGGAGCTCTTCACTCTATTACTAGGCGCATCCCGCTTTTCCTTACTCGCAGAGGACTGCTGCATCTACTGTCACCATTGTGAATACCCAGAACAAGTACAAATGTACTATAAGTTAATAACCTAGGCTCTTTCAAACTGAATTAGTGATTGTACAAATGTTTCTCCTCATTTCACATTTTTATTAAGACAACTACAACTATTTATAGGTTTCAATTGTACTGTTTAAAACTACAATGCTATATATATATATATATATATATATATATATATATGTGTGTGTGTGTGAAGCGCTCTGATACCCATTTCTGGGTCTTGTTTGGGCTATATTAAACACTAAATAAATAAATGAACAAAGAACACATAAGAGCGTACAGCAAAGGCACACTTGCTGGATGCACAAAATTGCTGCCAGCAAGTGCCACATGGCCAAACAACAACAGCGAACAAGGAGGCATGGGAAACAAAGAATACATGAAAGCTGTTAGAAATTGGGTTTCTGGTTCGCTACTGTATGCTTCTAAGCCAGGTAGAACCCATCACTCTAGCCAGGGTAAGGGAGTTGCACACGCATTTGCCAGCCCACACCTCTAGGGACTATTTGGCAACACAAATACAACAAGACTGGTTTGTGCCCAATTTGCACAACATAATTACCATGTATCTGTACAGTGGTATGATCTGCCAGCAGTATTCCCCTAATCCCACCCTAAAAGTGCTATATTCTGCCATCTCACGGCCACAGGGTTTCTTCAAAGCCCTTAATCTGGATTTTGTGGATATGATTGATAGATGCAGTAACTATTGGTACCTTATCATGGTGATCTTCCCATTTTCCCGATAGATTGAAGCAGGACCATGAGTCAATTGTGATGCCAAGTCAGCAGCCACATTATTAATATGGGAAGTGATTCCACAATGGGGAATCCTAGAAGGAATAAGATCAGACAATGGCACTCATTTTTCTACTGCAATATTTGAACATATACCAGCACAGTTAGGGATAAAGCACAAATTGTCTTCCATGTACCACCCGCAAAATAAGGGTATTGTTGAGCACCTGAATGGTATCTTGAAGAGCAAGAACAGAAAGTTATGCACTACTTGAAACAAAAAGTGATTCTACTGTTTGCCAGTAGCAATCTATTCCCTGAGAAATATGCCAAGTCCAGACCATCACTTAAAAATCCATCGAGGAACGGAGGGAAACCGCGGGATCGGAGGCGGGGCTTGGGGAACATGGCGGCGGCAGGCTAGCGGCTGCTGCGAGCCTCTGACCCTGGAGCCCTAGTTCGAGTCAATATGGGTCTCCTTCTTCTACTTTGCGAGCAGAAATCAAAATGGATTGTGCTGAGTGTATAGGTGAGTGAGAAGCCGTACTTTATCTCCCCTTCGGTTGCACGGCAACTTAGTTCTCTCTCTCTCGCCTTTCCCCCCGGGCTTCCCCGCGCTCACGGACTGAGTGTGACAGCTGAGACAGACGCCGCGATCAAGAGTAGGGAGACGGAAGGAAGGAGAAGGCACTAGGACCTACGCGGACCACTTGGCAGGTCGGATGAAAGAGCAACGCGACTGGATTCACGAACGGCGGTACGCCAGGGAGTCATCCACCGGCCAGCTGTACCGGGTTTCAGGTGAAGTGTCTGGTGTGAGATATCAGCGTCTTGAGAACGGGCGCTGCGGCTGTGATGCACGACCCCAGGCAGAGCGGACTGCAGTCCTCATAAAACCATGGGTAGGCGGTTATAATATTGGGCTTCGTGTGAAAGCTGCCCTATGGTACCGGTTAACAGGAGTCACAAACCGCTCTCATCTCCCTGCCTTTGCATCTGGTTGGGAATCTACAGTTTGTATGGATGCAGATAGGGGAATTCCTGCAATTCAGCAATTTAACCTGGGAAACACAAGCCCCCCAGGAAGGAAGACACAGCGAAAGGGCTCTTTTCAGTTAAGGTACTTGAACTACCTACCAAGGAGGGAGTAGCCATTGGTGAGCAGAAAAGTGCTATTAAAAATAGATACCAACTTCGCTCACGAAAGGAACTTAAGATAAAGGGAGTTCTGAATACTGCAGATTTGGCCGAAGCTGGTAGTAAGGGTCCGGAGCCAATTTCACCAGGCAAACAGAGCAGAAAAGTAGGAGCGAAGGGGGGTAAGGCTAAAAGCTCAAAGCAATCTAAGTCTAAGTCTAACTTGCTTAAAGGTACTCCCTCACTTAAGAGCTATTTTAAGATAATGGAGCATGCACTGTCCTCTACGACGGATAGCACTGGTATGGATGGAGGGGGTGGAGGGGAACCAGGTTTAAATAATCCAACTCAGGTAACAGTTTTCCCACTTTTAGCTTCCTTTCCCTTGAGTAATAAATATGGGGCTTTGGAATCAGCTTTGGAATCAGCTAACACTCCAGTGATAACGGCTGAAGGGGTCTCCGCAACCGAGGTAATCGATGAAATTGTACAATCTTCAGTGACTCTTCCAAGGGCCACTAATCAAGAAAAAAGTCATGGAAGTAAGTTGTCAAAAAACACTACGCAGGATGTTGAACTCCAACTTCTCCGCACAGAGGAAGAAGGAGCTTGCGGAGGTAGCGATTTTTCAGATAAAAGCCTGGGATCTCTACTGCAGTCCTTAAGAGGAGATCTACTAAGTAAATTTGAGACTTCTGAAAAAAACCAACAGCGTCTACATGATAGGTTTGACCTACTAGAGGCAAAAATTGATGGTATCAATATTAGAACTAGTGCATTGGAAGGTAAGATTTCAACACTCTCAGATACCTCAAACACTAATTCTAAAGAAATAACAGCCCTGAAAGTTCAGAATCGATCTCTGGCTATGGACCTGGAGAGATTGGAAACCCAATCTCGCCGGAATAATCTGAGGATTTTGAAAATTCCGGAAGGGGCCGAGGTGGAGGACATAAAAGGTTTTGTCTGCAGATTATTGCGTGAAGATATTCTTAAAGACCGTCCAGATATAGACTTAGAAGCAGAAATTCAGAGGGTACATAGAGACCCGTATAGGCTGCATCCGGACAGGAAGGCCCCGAGAAAGATTTTGGTGTACTTCCAAACATACAGTGTGAAAGAACTGATCTTGAATAGATGTTTATCACGCACTTCCCTACACTTTCGAGCTAATCCATATCACATTAGATCTGATATAGGTGGTAAAACTGCTAAAAGGCAGTGGGGCTTAGGGTCCAGAATGCCAGAATTACGTTCAATGGGGGCAAATGTACAGATGAAATTTCCGGCACTTCTTAAAATCATGTGGAACAATAAAATGTACACGTGCCAATTTCCAGAAGAAGTTGATGCTGTTCTTGATAGAATGAAGGCTCAGGAGAATGAGGCTCAGGAGGAGTAGCATAGGTAGAGGTGATTTAGAGGTTCCACGTATCAAATTTATTTCCTATGTATCTAGTGTAGGGTAGAGTAAGTCTGCGAGCGGGAGGTGGGGGAAAAAAAAAAAAAAAAAAAAAAAAATTTTTTTTTAAAAAAAAAAAAATAAAAGGGAAAAAAAAAAAAAAAAAAGAAAGAAAAGGGGGAGGTAAGAAGGGAAGAAGGGAAGGGGGAGGGGAAAAAAAAATATATATATATATATATATATATATGTATATAAATAAAAGGGAACACAAAAAAATCTAAAAAAAGAGAAAAATAAATAAATAAATAAACAGCTTACATATTTAGTTAAGTTAAGAGTTTTTTTTAGAGAGTTTTGCAGAAAATGAACAGTAAAGTTAGGGGGATGAGACCCAGACATATGTTTTGCTTTACTTTTGAGTGGGGCAATCAGGGAACAGGGCCTCCTAGGGCGTTTTCGCCAATCAGGAGGGAAGGGTTCCCCGCAGGGTGGGGGGGTGGGTGCTCCAGGGGAAGGGGGGAAAAAAAACAAAAAATGTCCTCAGACACCATAAAAAAGTTATTTTTTGTGATTACTTATCACTCTGATAAGGTATTAAGGTGTGTTATTAGCCACATTCAAAATTTAAAACTAGAGTATGCAAGCTAGCCAAACTATAATCCTCTCCTGGAATGTGAATGGATTAGGGAGTTATAAGAAACAATTTAACGTTTCCCATTTCTTAGAAAATGCCGGAGCATCATTAATCCTCCTGCAGGAGACTCATTTGGAAGCCAATAAATGCAGAGATGTTTTTATAAAACGCAAGTGGGTTCAGGAAATCTTTTGTTCCAAACAATCGGGTACCACTAGGGGGGTGGCAATTATTATTTGTGCCAATAAAGGAATTGTTGTCCATGAGTGGGCTACAGATCAGTCAGGGCAGTGGTTGGCGGTAGTGGTATCAGTGGGCCCTGTTAAACTCTTATGTGGGGTCTATTACGGCCCAAATGAGGATAATCCATGCTTCCTTCATAAACTAGCAAGTTATTTATTACAATTTCCAATTCCTATAGTATTAGGGGGAGACTTTAACTTGCTACTGGATGTAGAACTTGACCGCACTTCAAAGGCTAGATATAACTGCCCAAAAAAATCGATTTGTACGCTGCAAAATATTATTAAGGAGTATGCGTTGTGCGATGCCTGGAGAGTCAAACATGGCTCCCAGAGAGAGTATTCGTTCTACAGCAAAAAAAAACATCAGTTCTCCAGGATAGATTATTTTCTGCTGGATCGAACGATGTTATCAAATATTCATTCTATTGTATATATCCCGAATGGATTATCAGATCACTCCGTGGTTAAGTTGTGCATTAGCATTCAAAAAAGGAACCCACTAGATCATAGGTGGACTTTGGATAGGACTATTTTATTAAAAGCCGATTTCAATACTAGCACCAAGAAAAGTATAAGAGAGTTTTTCCTATTTAATAATGATTCAGCCCCAAATCGAACTATATGGGATGCTCTTAAATCTTTCTTGAGAGGAATATACGGCTCCCAAATGGCTCTAAATAGAAAGCTAACTAAAGAAAAAGATGTAAACAATCTCAATCTAATTAAAATAAAAGAGCAGCAACTTCTCCATGCCATCTCTAATGATCGAACAGAAGTATCGAGGCTAGAAAAATAATTAAATGACCTACAAACTAATCACAGACTATGTTCTGAAAAGATACTAAGAGATAAATGGGAGGTAAGCAAATTGCGTAATTTTGAATATGAGGAGAAATGCGGATCACTACTTGCCTGGAAAGCCAGCGCTGACAGGTCCAGAAACAACATTAAAACTTTAATACAACGAGGAACTGGTGCAGTTTTATCTGAGGATGAAGACATTAAAGAGGAGGCCAGATCTTTCTATGAAGATCTTTATCGTGAAAGAGTGAATACTTCATCGGAAGAAATAGATAATTTAGACATTCTGAGAAATCTAACTCGTTTAAGTAATGAAGAAGTAGCCTTCTTAGGAAAAGAAATCACCGAGGGGGAAATTAGATCTCAAGTCGAGAGAATGGCAAGAAAGAAAGCTGCGGGTCCAGATGGGCTCCCAACAGAAATTTATAAGGATAATTTGGATGAATTCATTGTTCCAATGCTTAAACTTTTCAATGAAATTTTCATCCAAGGTCAGCAAATTCCATCTTCTTGGCTGGACGCAACCATCTCATTAATTATGAAGCCAAACAAAGATCCACAAAGGATAGAATCATACCGACCTATATCTTTACTGAACTCAGACTTAAAAGTTTATTCAGGTATCTTAGCAAATAGGCTCGCTAAGGTGATCAAATCCATTATACATCCGGATCAACGCGGATTTATCCCGGGCAGACAACTGAATGAACTCACATTTCAGGCAATCGGAGCTATTGACTATGCAGTTCAAAACAAAAAACCTTTGGCCATAGTCGCAATAGACGCTGCGAAAGCGTTTGACCAAGTAAACTGGAAATATCTATGGTCAACGATGAAGAAATTTGGTTTTCCTGAAATCTACATTAAAAGTGTGGTGGCTCTATACAGAAGTCCCAGGGCTAAGATTCTGGTCAACGGAGGACTGTCAGAATGGTTTAGTGTTGGTAGAGGAACAAGGCAAGGATGTCCCTTGTCTCCGTTGTTGTTTGATGTATACATCGAGCCTTTTGTTTGTTCTTTAAGGCAGGATTCTATTATTTCTTCATTTAAAATTGGGGACTTATCAATTAGGACAGCGCTATACGCAGATGATCTCTTGTTGTATACCTCAAACCCCCTCGAAGCAATTCCCAGGTTATTTTGGCTCGCGGAGAGCTTCGGCTTGGTTTCAGGTTACACTATTAATAAGGAGAAAACCGAGGTAATGTGTTGGAATAACCCACTCCCTATTCCAGAAGCCAAATGCAGGATGAGATATCTAGGTATTTATTTAACCCAGAATATAGATGACACTCCGAAGATTAGTTGGGAAACTGTGATAAAGGAGATTAAAAAACTTCTCTCCAGGTGGAACACTTTACCGTTAAATATCTACGGCAGAGTGAATCTTGTTAAAATGATCATTCTACCTAAGGTTACGTTTTTGTTTAATTCTATTCCCTTAGTTTTCAGTAGAAAAGATATTCTTAATTTACAAGGTAGAATAGGGTCGTTTATTTGGGCAACCAAATCTCCAAGGATAGCTTGGAAGAAGCTAAGGAGAGGACTAAAATTAGGTGGTTTAGCTCTCCCTGATTTATTATTTTACTGTTATGCTTTCCAGCTTAAGAACTTTAGGATACTAGCTAATAGATTGGATTTTACTTCAAATAGTTTACTATTCCAGGCTATGCTACAGGATCTCCCTTTTGGTACTGATTACTTTCTGTTTAAATTTGGTGACAAAAAATTTTTCAAAAAAGTTAGGCTGAAAGTTTTAAAGGCTGCTTTATACTATTGGTCGCAGACGTGTAGGCTGCTGTGTATTCAATATTACCATCAATACTCCCCAATTTGGGACTCACCAGGCACCCCAGAGTGTTTATTGGATCAACTGGCTCTCCCCTTAAAAAGAGCAGGTCTCCTGAAATGGGGGGACTTATGTGATGAATCGAAAGTTTTAAAGTGGGAATTTCTTGAGGGTGTAACCGGAGGGACATTAACGAGGTTCAAGTTTTATCAACTATCGGCCTGGTGGGGAAGCCAAAATTGGGTTTCAAAAGATGAGGAATCATTCTTAGAGTTATATAGTAATTCTAGAGAAATAAAAAGAGAAATGGCACAATGGTATAACATATTACTGAACAATAAAGACAATTTGGAAACAGAAATTACGAATATATGGGACCCCTCTTCAGTCCAGATAGCGGAGGAAGTAGAGAAACTATGGATTGATTCCTTTTCTTTATCCCAAAAGATAATTAAACCTTCTAATTTAAGAAGGAATCATTTATATACATTGCACAGAGTGTATTGGACCCCAGCGAAACTCTCTAGAATCTCTGGGGTGCAATATTTTTGTCCTAGGTGCAATCTAAGGAGCGCAAATGATATTCACATGTTCTTTGAATGTCCAAAAATAGCTAATTTTTGGGAACAATTGTGTAAATTTTTAGAAGAGGTTTTGTCGGTTCCAATTCAGTGTTCACCCAGATTGGTTTTCTTTGGTTTATTGCCTAATTATGTGTTTAACAGTAACTTGTCACAGTTTATTTTTTATGTTATGACCATTGCTAGAAGAGAGATCTGCAAAGCATGGAAGTCTGCATCCCCCCCGAAATTCGCAGACTGTCTTAAATATATCGTGGCTGTGAGTAACTTTGATATTCTATGTGGGGGTGATAAAGCTGTTAGGTTGTGGTCAGCATTGAATGCCTGGATCGAAAAGTAATAATAGTCCAATGATTATGCCAGAGGTAAGTGGTCCTGTCCTTCCTTAGTTGCAAGAACCAATCCGAAAGGAAGTAGGACGGGTAACGACCTTTCCTCTGGGCAATCTTCTACAGCTATCCACAAACACGAGGGCTGGAAAGGATAGTTTGTGACAGTGGCTTGAAGAGCGCCTATCTTAGAGCAGTCATTAACTGGTGGCATATATGAGGACAAAAAAAAAAAAAAAGTCCATCGAATGGTGACCGGAAGATCTATTTATGTCCAAGTCCCTGCCACAAGAAGTAAAATTCAGGGAGAAAGCTCATCACTAGCACTGAATGATGAAATGCATATGAATTTCTGTGAACTGATGAAGTGTGGACGGTTCATCTCCAAACAGGGAACCAAGGAAAAAGAAAAGTGAGCCAACGCTGAGGTCATCCTCCCAGCTGTGCAAGCAGGAGGTCAAGTGTTTGTGCCCAATTTCGTCTGTAAATGGAAGGAGAAATGTTTTGAGGGCCCCTGCACAGTCACCATGGTAACACCAACCGCCCTCAAGGTGGGCGGCAGGAAGCCCTAGATCCAACATAGCCATGTGCGTCCCAACCCAGGTTCTCGTCAAAAACATTAAACAATGCAAATGGAACAAGAGGGGGGACGCACCCCTGTCCAACTATGATTTTGGACTATTTTCTAAAAGGACAAACACAAGATATGTATTTTTGTTTTTATGCTTCTTTTAGTCTTTGAAATCTATCCTTTCTTCCAAAGTACCCTCTAATTATAATGTTTTCCATGCCCAGATAGACCTCTCTAATAACAGTGTGACCCATAATGCCCATGCTAAATTGTCAGATAATATGTGGTATCAGAACATGTCAGAGACCACTAATGAATCATGCTTCACGTACTTCCTAATTACTTATGTTTCTGGTTCAGATAGACTGCACTCCATTAAGGAGCACCCCAAGACATAGCTCAATGTTTATTATATCCCTACTTGTGTAGAATTAACCCCTTCCATGCGGCCGCGATTCCCCTGGTGTGCTGTAAACAGCACGAACAGGGGAGGGCCGTGACGAACCCCAGTCGTCATCAGCACACGAGCACCGTAGTGCATGACGGCTGGGGTTCGTCATCAGCATGAAAGAGGTTAAGGCCCAAATGCAGTTAATATATGTTAAGGTATTGTGCTTCCTAATTAATGTCACAAAATATGACAGTTTACCAGAAGTACTATACATTCTCACAGGTAGGCAGGACATCAGAGAGGAAATATCACACATGAGAAAGACAGGCAACTCCACCACTGTAGAATGGACCCAGAGCGTCCTAGATGTAGGATTTCTAAAAGTAACATGCCCACCAACTGAATGTAACAACTATTTTGCAAACCCATTACCCCAGACTGTTCAAAGACCAGTGTTTAGGGGTCTCCAACCTTTTCTGTAGTGAGAACTACTTATGATCAGTGACAATCATCATGAGCTACTTAAGGCTGAGCAACTCACACATTGTTCTCGGAGTACTCTCCACACCCGCTTCATTGTCTAAAGGGCCTCTACTGGGAAAGAGATACATATTTAGTGTATGCAATGCACAACATGAAACCAGAAAACCTGGCATAAGTCCTGGCTTTCCTCTCCAACAAATGTTTGGATCCTGAGCTCTGCAGTCACCAGCTCAGTAGACTACAATCGTGAAAAATTATAGAGCTCTGCTGAGCAAAGCTACCAGCATACAGAAAAAAAACTGCACGTATGTCTCTCATAACTTGTCATCCACCACACTACTATGACCCATAACACAGTAAATGCACCTCAGTGGTCATCACGCATGACATGGAAACATGTCCCATATAGGTTCACAAAACAATGGCAAAGTCGTTCCAATCACATAGCTTACATGGCCTAGCTTGCAGAGCATGAGATTAGAGCTTCAGTGCCCCACAAAGGGGTAGTACTTGCTATAGAACTGCTGCAATGCAATTAATTTGTTACACCATGCCTTCTTTTTCTTTATTATCAGGCCTGATGGCACCTCGATATGCTCGAATTTAAGGTGTGCACTGTGCACTATACAAAAATCTCTTCTGAGAAACTTGTTATGCTCCATGTAGTTATAACCTATGCAAGATGTATGGAACACAACTTGCCTCTTAGTCAAACTTCATTAAAATAGCATTGTCATTATGGATGGTGGAAGACCATAACTGTTTCAAGGTTTAAAAACGTTCACTTCTAAAAATGCCTCCTAAGGCACTGAAATAAGTTGATATTCTTATTATGTAGTTCTACATGTTGGAGAAATAAAAGTTGTGATTTGTTTTCAAAAGATGGTATTTTTGTATGACTTCTGTGTCACTTTTTGCAATATTTACAAATGTATGTTTGTGCAAAGAAGGTGTTCTACACCTGCCTCATATCCCAGATTTCACTGTTTAACTCATGTCTCAGCTTACCCTGTTTATGGGCTGTATATACAACTGAAAAATGCAGCCACTGTATGAGTGAGGTACTTCTTATTTTAATGAGATCAGTTCAAAATGCCATGTTAAGCCTTATGTTCATTGTGTTAAAATGAGCACTTCATTTTAAATATCTCCCATTATTTAATAAATTGAAGCAACGTTTTAAAAAAGAAAAGAAAAAAATAAAGTACCTCCTGCAAGTGGTCCCTATGCATAAATCATATCCAGGAACTTAATTTTACGTTTCTCTCATTATTCCATTGAAATGTAATGAAAAGACATGTAAAAGGATATTCTGTCTCATGTTTGTGGACAGAAACAACTTGCAATGTACTTTATTTAAAAAGGAAAGATCCCTGTAAAACGCTGCTTTAACTTAATGTTAAATTAAATCAGCATTTCAAACAGATTTTTTCTGACAAAATAAAGTGTCTTTGCATTTTGATGCCCAGAATAAAGCCTTTCACAGGCATCTTTTTCTAACAAAAAACATTGCTCTCTTCCACAAACCTGAGGCTGGCAGTCTGGTTGTGCCTCCGAGGCTGCTGCTCGGGCCGCACAATTCATGCAGGATCAAAGTGTGGTGCTGGGCAGCAGAAGGCAGGTGTTGTAGTTCCACGTGGGCAGTTTAACACTGCTCATGCCAGGCCAGAATCACTCGCTTCGCCTCACCCCTCCCCAGCTAAAGCTCAATAGCCAATGGGAGCAGTTGGTTCGCGAGACAGCTGGCAGGAACACATACGAGGCTAAAAAGGCATAAAAATATACAAAATGACCATGACAGGGTACAATAGTGAGCAATGAGTTTCGAGCTACAGACAGGTTGTCAGTGAGCTACCGGTAGCTCGCGATCGACAGGTTGGAGACCCTTGGTTTAGAGTAACAGGGTCAGTCTTTATACACAAACAGAAATTGAATTTGTACGGCCATGTCTTTATGAAATGGCACTTATGTCAGCCAGAATGCAACCGGGAAATGTACACCTACCTGGGACAAAAGCATCTCACGTTACACTTGGATAGATAGCACTTTATTTGATTTATTTATTTATGCAATTTATATAGTGCGCAAATACCCTGGGGTGTCTCGGCGCTGTGGAGTACAGGGCCACAGCAGAGTTGGGTAACTACTGGCTTAAGAGCCAGGTTTTTACTACTTTCCTAAATGTCAGGAGGGTGGGACTGGTTTTAATGTGGAGGGGGAGGGTATTTCACAGTCTAGCTGTGGCAACTATCTCTTCAGGATGTTTTCTTTGTGCGAGGAATAGTAAGTAGGTGAGCTGAGGAGGAGCACAAGGGTCTGTTGAGGGTGTAAGGACATAGTACTTTTTTTAGGAACTCAGGTCCTATGTTGTTAATCGCTTTGTATGCAATGCACAGTGCTTTGAATATGGTTCGGCTTCTGATAGGCAGCCAGTGAAGTTGGCATATGACTGGAGGGATTGATTTGAACTTGGGGGTGCCGGACAAAATTCTGGCAGCTGAGTTTTGAACTAGTTGCAATTTATTCAGGACTTTCTCCTGGGCATATTGGAGGAGTCTGTTGCAGTTGTCAACCTTTGACATAACCAGTGTGCACATGAGGGTCTTGCCGGAGCTGGAGGGGAGGAATGGTAGAAGTTTCCTTATCATTTTAAGGGTGTAGAAGGATGACGAGACAACTGCGTTTGCATGGTGGATGGACAAGAGCTTGTCGTCGAACATTACACCCAGGTTCCTAACCTTTGTGACAGGTCCTGGAGGAGATCCCAGATTGGATGGCCACCAAGTGGGGGACCAGCCAGGAGCTAGGCTGACAAAGATTAATACTTCCGTTTTATCGGAGTTCAGCTTTAGGCAGTTGTTTGCCATCTAGGAGCTGATGGCTAGCATTCCCTCCTGGAAGCTGGCAGCAACTGCTCCTCAATCATTGTGTACTGCCAGCACAAGTTGGGTGTAATCGGCGTACAATGTCCGTCTCATCCCATGTGCTTTGATTACCCTGGCCAAGTCCGACTCATAGATGTTAAATAAGGTTTGACTTGGGGCACACCACAGGGAAGGGTAAATACAGGAGAGTAGAAGTCACCAAATTTAACTGACTGTGTGCAGTTGGAGAGGAAGGAGGTTAGAAGGGCTCTGGACTTATGATGAATGCCGATGGAGGGGACACGGTCGATCAAGATGGCGTGATCTACTGTGTGAAAGGCTTCGGACTGGTCCAGTAGTATCAGGACTGCAGCGCCGTCTTGGTCTAGGATCATCCTGATCTCATCAGATGCCTTAATAAGGGCCGTCTAAGTCCCGTGGCTCTTTTTAAACCCAAATTGGGTGTCATTCAAAAGGATATTGTGGTCGATGAAGAAAGATAGTTGAATGTTCACGATTTTTTCAAACTTTTTTGATGGAAATGGGAGGCATGCGATAGTCTGTAGTTTTTATATTCTGTGGGGTCGAGATTGGATTTTTTTAGTAGGGGTTTGAGAATGAAGGATAGGAGATTGTATGAAACATTGAATTGCAGATATTGGTAAGGATGGGGCCTATTGAGTCAGGAATTAGTTTTAGAATGGAAGGGGGACAAGGGTCAAGGGGGATCCTGATTTAATGGAGGAGATTAGCTCTGTTATCAGCTCGGGTGAAGCCTGTCTGAATTCGGAGAACACAGTGGCCGAGGCGTTGTAGAAGGTATTGCAATTAGGATGGTCGGAATTGACCTGGGTTGAGAAGTTGTAGTACATTTGATTGACCTTGTCTGCAAAGAAGTTAGTGAGGGAATTAAGTCCCCAGACTGTCATGAAACTAACTTCTGCCTACTTATGTTTCAGAGGAAATGGTACCATCAGCGTAGGTCATAATATTAGTTGTGGGATCACAGTATTCTGCGCTGACACGCAAGGGACTCCACTAGCCTCATGGATTTTTTTCTGGCAGCGTGGAGACCTGCTGTATGCCCAGTTACTACCAAACTGAGTAGGAACTTCTTTGCTCCAATCTTGGTAATTCGTGGAATAAACATATCCAGTTTGCATAAACACCCCATGAGCTACCCAACAACCATGCAACACCGCAACTGAATAAAGAGAACTGCAGAATATTAGGGCATGAGCACCTGGAATGAAGTTCCCCAGGAGTATCACATGTTCAATGATGCTGCTCCTTCCTTTGAAATGTCATAGTGATATCATTGGTGATGTCACTGAGCATGTCATGAGTAACGTAATATGTGAGGTCATAACAGTGTATTGTGGCGGCGTGAGTTAACAGCTGAATTTCACTCGTATTGTGCTAGGGAAATCTGTGCCAAAATGTCCCTGTAACCTTGGTTTCTTACAGTGAAATTCTACGTTTTAAAAAAATTATACTTCTGAACTATGAAGTCCATGTAACTTTTGATTTTTTTCAGTGAGTTTCTTAGGTTTTTTTAATTTATTTCCTAACTGCAACCTATAACCTTTGAGAGTAAGTTTGTGAGTGAGTGCATGAGTGTCTCAGTGGGCATGTTAGTGAGTGTGTGAGTATCTCACTAGGCGTTTGAGTGGGTGCATGAGTGTCTGAGTTGGTCTGTGAGTGGGTGTGTGAGTGTCTGAGTAGGTGCATGAGTATCTGAATGAGTGTCTGAGTAGGTCTGTGAGTAGGTAGGAGAGAGAATGAGTGATTCTGTAAGTGGGTGAATGAGTGTCTGACTGGGTCTGTGAGTGGGTATATGTATCTGAGTTCATCAGTGAGTGGGTGCATGGGTGTCTGAAAGGGTCTGTGAGTGGATGTGAGAGTGTCTCAGTTATTCTGTGACTGGGTGCATGAGTGCCTTAGTGGGTTCTGCTCATTTTCTGCTCAATTCTTACTTTTTTCTCTTTACTTCTGACCTTTATTTTGTCTCTTTCAGCTATTGAAATGTGTCTCTTTCTGGTCATTTTTGACCTGTATACTGCCACTTTCTGCTCAATTCTGATCTCATTTTTTACTTCATTCTGCTCGTTTCCAACCTCCATTTTGCATCTTTCTGCTCGTTTCTCACCTTATCTTGCCTCTTTCTGCTCATCGCTGACCTTTATTCAGCCTCTTTCTGCTAGTTTCTGACCTTTATTTTGCCTCTGTCTCTATTGTTTCTCACCTTTATCTTGCCTCTTTCTACTCATTGCTGACCTTTATTCTGCATCTTTCTGCTCATTTCTCATCTTTATTTTGCCTATTTTTGCTGACCTTTATTTTGCCTCTTTCTGCTCATTTGCCATCTTTATTTTGTCTCTTGCTGCTAATTTCTGACCTCTCTTTTGCTTCTTTTGGCTCATTTCTCAACTTAATTCTTCTATTTCTGCATGTGCCACCTTTATTTTGCCTCTTGCTGCTCATTTCTGACTTTTATTCAGCCTCTTTCTGTTTGTTTATGATCTTTATTTGCTTCTTTCTTCTCTTTTCTATGGGACAGCAGGTGGTCCTTTAAGGTCCTGCAGTCCCAGCAGGCTTCCTGTCTTGTATGGGCCGGCATTGCTGGTGCACAGTGGAAGCTGTCGGAAAGGCAGCTCCCTTCAATGCAGGAGTAATCTGTTTTATCTTTTTCCCTGCCCGCATGTCTGCAGGTAGAGAAAGAGATGACACCTGCTTCCAGCGGGCGGGAGCACTTTGACAGCTCCTGCCCGGCGGACCCAGAGGGTTTTCTTTAGCTTGTTGAGAGTTGCCACAGTACCTGCCAAGCTAAAGCAAACAGTCATGTCCCAGGCACGGACACAGGATGTAGCAGAAGCCGGCTCTGGTGGGTGGTAGTCCCTAGGGCCATATGGCTCCAGCAGGGAGTCTGTGCAGCCCCACTCCTTTGATCTGCACAGGCCAGACCTGGGGAGGAGGTGGTCCCCGGGTCTGTATAAAGCCCAGGGGGGGGGGGGCTGCACAGCCTGGCTCCATGTGTAAATTTAGAATTTTGCCACAGGGAGGTGGTGGATCTGCACAAAACCTCTTCATTTTGTTTATATATCCATGGAGAGGTAGTGGTCACTGGGACTTCTAAAAGCCATAGGATGGGGTCCATGTGGGCCTCCTCCTTTTCTAAAAAAACAATGGGTAGGTGGTGGTCCCTATGGTCCAGGGGGTCTGCGAGGTCCCGCTGATTATAATTTAAATAAGCCCTAGGAAGGTGGTAGTCCCCAGTGCATAAATATGCCCTTGGATGGGGCCCTGTGCACCCCCTTTATAGTTTATAAATATCACCATGCCCCCGCTGTCAGTGCTTACAAAGGGTCTTTATTAAAAAATAACCGCAGGAGACCCCACTTGTTCTTTGGAATAAATGTTGCTGTATATTTGCGGCTCTGTCATGTTTCTGCGGCAAAATAAAAAAGAACTTTTATGCTATGGTGGGGACCTTCTGGAACTCCAGACCAAGACTTTGGGAGTCAGGGTATTCCTACCCTGTCCTCGTTTCTTTTGAATTTTTTGGGGAGGGAGACTCGAGTCCTAAGATGGCTGCCAACATTTTCTGCTTGAAGTGTTAGCAGCCACTCAGATTTGAGCACACGGACTGTCCGATCCAGGGAGTATCCGCATACATATATCTCCAACTTTGGATTTTTTTTACTATCTCAAAAACTACTGAACAGATTTACACCAATTCACAAAAGGTTGCTTTCTGAACCAGCAGCTGCCTTTCTGTCAAATTTGGTGTAATTCCGTTCTGCAGCTGGGGCTGTAGTCGTGTCTAAAATCAAAATGGGAATTTGCATAGGGAAAATACATGTTCGTCCCCCCAGTTTTAATGCCCCAGCTTGACTGATCACCCCGAAACTTTCAAGAAAGCAGCTGAAGTGAGCATCATACTAATTTTAAAAATTTCACGAGGCTTCGTCAAACAGCGCCAAAGTTATTTGCAAAAACAAAAAAAAGCTCTTCGTATGGACACAAGATTCTAACTATAACTACCTACTAGTGTGTGTTATACTTACTTTAGGGCATGAGTAATAGTTATGTGAAATAATTATAGTGGCTCAATTTCTATGGTTTTGTGTGCATAAAATCTTAACATAACCGCATTGTCCCCATAAACTTTGATTCTTTCAGTGAATGTCTATGTTGTTTTTAATAATTATTCTGAACTATAATGTCACTGTAACCTGGGTGTGTGAGGGGGTATTGTGAGTTGGTGTGCAAGTGGTTGTGCGGGTATATAAGTGGGTGTGTGAGTATGTGGTGGGTATGTGAGCGAGTGTGTGTTGGCTGTGTGAGTCTGTGAGTGGGTGTGGTAGTGGCTGTGTGGGTATGTGAGTGGCTGTGTGTGTGAGTGGCTGTGTGTGAGAGTGGTTGTGTGGGCCTGTGAGTGGGTTTGTGAGTGGCTCTATGGATGTGTGAGTGGTACAGCCTGAACCATCGTACAGAATTTCATCAAATTTAGCAGGGAGCTAGCTCTTGGTCCAGAAAGAGTGCTTTTTGTTATTTGGTGTAACTCCATTCAGTAGTTTTTTGGTGTACTAAAGGAAAAACAAATGTGTATATCTAGTGACACAGATCCTCCTTGTGATATCATCAGTTATGTAATTTGAAATGTAATCAGTGATGTCATCATGGATGTCTCTGATCATGTCATGAATGATGTAATATGTGAGGTCATAAGTCATAAGCAGTGCATTTGAGGCCATAAGTTATAGTTAACTCAGGTAAATATAACTGTTGAATTGCTATGGTTGTGTACATGTGAAATCTGAGCCTAACTATAACATCCTTGTAACCTTTGTTTTTTATGGGTGAACTTCTATATTTTTTAATGTTATTTCTTAACAATAACTTCCCTGTAACCTTTGTTTTTTCAGTGAATTCCTAGGTTTTGCAAATTCTTTTTCCTAACTATGGCGCCTTTGTTTTCTTAAGTGAATTTAAGACAAAATGTTAGCTTTATTTTCCAACTGTACCTGTAATGTTTGAGAATAGGTGAATAGGTTGATGAGTGGGTGAGTGATTGGTTTTATGGGTATGTGACTGGGTCTGTGAGTGACTGTATGGCTATGAGATTGGGTGTGTGAGTGGATATATTGGTGTGTGAATGAGTGTGTGACTGAGTGTGTGGGTCTGTGAGTAGATGTGACAGTAGCTGAACAGCTGTGTGAGTAGGTGTCCAAGTGTTGCTGTGGGTGTGTGAATACCTGTGTCAGTGGGTGGGCTAGATTGTAAACTCCCTAGTTCCTTTATCTAACACAATCCACCGTTTTGTAGTAAATATCTTCAGTACTAGTATCCTTTCTACTGCTTAACTGGTAAGTGCAAGTGCATCTTCATTGGGTAAATGGCTACTGCAAATTCTACAGTACTGTTGTGCATTGGATCTGCTAATAATGTCGCCAGTGTACTTGTGTATCATTTGGCAAAATTACCATTTATTATACAACTTTATCCAGAATTCTGTGGTACCTTGAATCCTTGTATTCAAAACATAAAAATAGTAAAAAGAGGTGAGTCTTCACCAAACAAAGTTACTTGCTCTTAAGTATAGAATTTTAGTGCTTCTTTGTTTGGTGGAGATGTCCTCACATTATTCAGCATGGATAACACATCACCAAAATCTGCAAAAAGTTGTGTGAGGGACCTTTTTGTAGTTGTCCATTATCCAGGCAAAAGATGGGAAGACCTATCCCTAATACTTAAATGTACAAGGTGAGGGCAAATTTGCAATACCTTCAGGTGATTTTGCACATTTAATTACTCATACTCATTTAATTAAAGAATTATGAAGTCTGCTTTCATCTTTTAATGTAACTTTGCTTAGAAAAGACACATCAGGTCCAGGAAGTTAACTTCTTTACAAAATTGACATGTATATTTTTTGTTGCAAGGAACAGATGGCCCTGGTGTGTTTTTTCTTTTTTTTATATTTGCGAATTCATTTTTAAAAGTCACATTACGTATATTCCTTTGTTGCGGATATTCACAAACAATGTGTTGTCGCGTTCTAATCTAGGACCCTGATCGATACTGTGACCTTATGCCCCTATACGGCTATAATCCCTTTGTACCCCTATATTGGCATAACCGATCAAATGCAATATTCAGAAACTCGTCTCTGGCCTCACACGAACAGAGCCACATTTCAGAATCGCTTCCTCTGCAACTTCCTTTGCAGCTCATTAGTGCAAATGATACAGCAGAAGTCACTATCAAGATTCCTAGATTAACACTCCGAGTTCTTCAACAAGATAAAAACTCAGCAACCTGGGAAAGCCCCGCTTGCTATGTTTTGATTAGTAATAGAACATCTTTATTTACGTCTTATGACAAAAAACTTACGTCAAACAAGGCACCTTTCAGGTATAAATATTACCAACTTTGCCTTAAGCAAACGCTGCTGCTGTCTCGCTGATGCTGAAGCTGAAGCTGATGATACCATTGCTGATATCGCTTCTGCTATCGCTGCTAACGAGCGAACGATGGTGTGGTGAACTTAGGAGCTGAACAGCCGTCCCCCTGCAAGAGCCTAGCAGATGCAAGCTGCCCGCGGACGCTGCCCCTCCTCCTCTTCCTCGACGCGCTGAGAAAGACGCTGTCTTTTCTCCTGCTGAGAAAATCCAGCTCCGGCGTTTCCAGCCCACTCTTGCGAGTGACTGGGATATCGAGTCCCTGGAAGGAGATACCAGACCTCCAACATTCTATTCCGGAGGTATGGTGTTGACTAAACCCTTAGAGAGAATTCTTGAAGCAAACCTTGGCAAAACCAACTTAACTAAAGCTACTTACTTACTCCCCTTCCAAGTATTAGGCTTAGGTCAGGTACACTGGAGTAGGCGTAGTTAGAAGCACCAGTTGAGTACGTTAGTCAAATGTATATATGAATGTATATATGTTTTATTCATTTTAAACCACTGTATGGCTAAGAAACCATATCAATGCTTTTATAGTATTATTTTGCAATGCTCATTTTACTGTAGGTACTTTTTATAATAACAAGTCTTGCAATTGTGGTAATTCATTTCTCTTGTATGAGAAGAAAGACTGTTCAATAAATAATACCTTTTATTGAAAACGCCCGTCTCTCTATTCTCTACATATTGTGAAAGTAATCTGCACAACAACTGACTGAGTAAAATAACTGTCTATTGTTTCACACGACCCTAGAGATTGACTCTTATCTGAGGAGCAAAGTTGTCATGTTGCACGGTTGTTGGAAAACTGAATCCCTTCTTGGCTGTGCCAGGGAAGCTGATCACTTCCTATTCAGTCAAGAAAGTTTCCAGTGATCTCTGAGCTAGTTGGTAACAAACCCAATTAAGTTTAGCATAGTCAGTAGAGGCCTGGAAGATCCGCACTTCTACGTCGATACTACTGTTTATGTTATTCCAATGCGCAGGGCCTATTGGGAAAATAGGAACTACACTACATGGTGCCCAAACGTTTGGTAAGGCGATAAACTAACGCAAGACGTTAGAGTAACTCAGTCGTGCATTTTTCACACAGACCCCTTTCTTCCGTAAATACTCCAATAGACGTCTGGAGTGGGTGAAAGGTAAAAATCCGCCCAAACTCAGTAGGAAGAGATTCGTATGTAAAGCTCTGGTTTATTCAACGTTGAAGGATACAGTGTTCCAAAATATTGTGCACCTAATCTTTGTCTCCTTGGAGACCTGCTCTGCAAAACCTGCATTTCTAAAATGTCAGTAGAAAACAACGGAACTGATGCCGCAGTAAATGCGACTCAGCAGGGTCCCGACGGGACTACTGAACCGGGTGCAATAATCATCCCGGCACATTTAAGAAAATCTATAACGTCAAAACTTATAGAAAATGGACTGACCACACAAGGTGGCACAGTCGTCTTCGTGATAGAGGCACACGAATATCGGCAGACAGAGGTATTCTATTCATGGATAAAATTTCCAGCGGCAAATGCTGCAACACATGAGTTCCACTATTATAAAATAGAGGATCCACCGGGAGAGTACGCTCCTTTCGAGGAGATTGAAATCCCATTAAAATTCCAAGAGCACCTGCTCTGGTTTAATGGCGCCCTAAAACACAATGATCATATTACCAGGCTCTGTCCACTAGGTAGACCAGGAGCAACGTGGCCGGTTCTAGCCAGCTACACACCACATCCGGACATTGATAAAATGTCTAAAGAAGAACTTTTAGCACAGCAAAAAAAATTAATTAAAATACATAGGCAATTAGTCGAATATGTAATGCGGACTGCTACAGTCTAATCAGCTGTTAATGTACCACAGCTGACCCCTCATCAGGGGAACACCAATAAAATTACACTACAGAACATACAGTCATGTCTTGGTAAAACACCCATAAAACGGGAACAAATTCCTTTCTGGTTAGCGCAGAAAATTACTCAAATAGAGGCAGTATTTCCGAATACTACCCCTATTGAGAAACACAGGATTCTGACCATCTGCCTTCCTATGGGGGTCGCACCACACGTGGAGGACTGTGACACTTGGGGTACAGTCTTTGCTTCCATTTACACAAAAACACATGGTGTTCTGTCCATGGCGGTATTACCAGAAGTGCTAAAACAGATTCAGAATGAATACGGTCCAGAACCTGCCTAAACTCTTGGTATGAAATTACTGAAAGACTTCAAGCAGGTCTCGGCTATATTATTAGCCAATATAAAAGGAGAAGCAGCATCTGTGGCGATCCGCCAGAAGTTGAGGGAAACAGATATAACAGATCAACCAATTGAGCTTGCCAGAATCATAGAAAAATGCTATGAAGAATTAGGTAGAGACAGCTTGGGTGGGAAACCAGTAAAACCCCAACTGCTCGAAAATCCTGAAAAATTATTTATTAAAAATAATTCAAACACTCCAAAAAAGAGCTGGGATGGAAATAAACAATCCACTCCCAAGGGAAAAGTTTTCCAGTCCAGAGGAAGGTCTCCTCGACGGAGGTAAAGAACTCCGACTCAAGAACATCAGTCTCCCCAGAGGGAGCCCTCTGAGAAAAGATATAACCTTAGAAATAGGGATAATTTGAAAAAAACCTGATAGATATCAAAGTATTGATACACGTCCCTCTCGATCTTTTTCGCAGAAATCGGAAAGAAGAGGACGGTCAGACCCAGGAGAGCACACCAAGTCCAAAGACAAGGAACCTGCTCAAAGTAAAAAATCTCAATTTCCAAGAAAGAAGGTAGCCAGTATTAGAGTAATCGAAAATGCCGAGAATACTGAGGACACAGTTGAAAAACGGGGAGTGGGCACAGACAATGCTAGACAGTGCAGCAGAAATCAGTATAGCCCGCAAGATCCTGATGAGTCATCTGGAGACAGTGGACACGAATGAATACATTCAGGTTGAAACTACCGACACCAGACTTAGCGAGCCCCATAAGATATACGAAATAACACTGCGTATAGAGGGTGATAAGACTAGGAAAATAAGGGGTCTATTTTGGGATAAACTCTCAAAAGGCTATGATATTCTGTTAGCTGAAAAAGATTGGCCCCCAGAGTTTGTCAGGGAGTGCCCTCAAGGCGAAGAAATGATTATGCCTGCCTTCTCGAATCACATTCCCATTCACCAAAAATATACTTATGCAAGGAAATGGGCAGTGGCCCAGGCACCGGCATTATATAAAAATCATGTAGGATGGGATGAGGACTCTCCTCCTCACAAAATCCAGTTAAAAAGTCAACCAACTGCACAAAGGCAGTATCCCATTAAGCAAGAAGCTAAAAAACAAGTCAAGGAGATTTTAGGTCAACTTGAATACCAGGGGGTGATTGAAACATGCACCTCTCAAATGAACAATCCTTTGTTTCCTGTCTCCAAGCCAGACAATTCATATCGTCTAGTTTTGGACTACAGACACCTTAATACATGTTGCAAAACTTTTGCAGTACAAAATTCGCATAGTGCTGCTCTAATGAATAACATAGTTAGGAAAAAATATAAAACAACATTAGACATATCTAATGGTTTCTTTTGTCAAAACATTGCACCAGAAAGCAGATACTTGACCGCTTTCTCAGTAATGGGGTCACAGAAAAATTGCTGTAGGCTACCACAGGGGTTCAAGAACAGCCCAGGGCTATTCTCAGCTAGAGTAACAGAGTTACTACAAATGTATGATGATGAGGCATTATCTTACGTAGATGATATCTATCTCACAGACGACGACTTGGATACTCACTTGAAAAGAGTGAACACCATTATACTTGGGTTCGCAGCAGAGGGTTACAAATTCAACTTTAAAAAGTCCCGAATTGCCCATCTGACAGTATTACTTTTGGGATACGAATTATCAAGTGAAGGAAAAAGCCTAGCGGACAACTTCTTAGAGAAGTGCGCTGTACTCCAAGCTCCAAAAACGCTGAAGAATTTACAATCGTTTCTAGGCTTTCTGAATTTCGGTAGAACTTACATTCTAAATTACGCAGAGAGGGTTAAACCTCTCTACGAACTAATTAAACCTGATTTTAAACAAATCTCCTGGACTCAAAAACACATAGAAATTTTGAGATCACTGCAAACAGACATGTTAGCAAAAACAAAATTAGATACACGTGACAACACACGCGATCTTGTAATCCGAGTCATCCCAGGAAGATGCAGATTCACCTACCTGACCTCTAATGAGGGAGAAAAGGTACCTATTTCAATTAAATCTCACTTGTACACACAAGCAGAAAAAACATTCAGTCCCACAGAAAATACTGTGAAAGCAGTGCAAACTGCATTAGCGAATGAACGAGAACTAGCACACGGCAAAAGGATTAATATCCTCACAGCAGAATCCGCCTTCGAGGCGCTATTCAGCCCAGTAAACCTGCCTACAGTGTCACTGGATCCGAAATGGATACAGTGTATAAATTCTCTTGGAGCGGATGATGTGAAATAATATTTCGCCCCGCAATTCAAAAAACTGAATGATTTAGAATATGAAGAAGAATATCCTCTGCCAATCGAACTTCTGCCTCTCCCACAGTACGTCTGTATAATCTATACAGATAGATTTGTACAGCATTTCAACGTAGAGAACAAATCCTACGATGAAGCCTGTGCGATTGTTAAAGGTTGTTGGCTGTGCGGTAAATTCAGACCGAAAATAACAAAAACTGAATCAGTAAGAAACTGTTCGGCTCAGAGAGCTGAAATCAGATCTTTAAAGATGGCGCTTGAAAATGCAGAACGTGAATTCCCGACACTAATCGTGTGCGATTCTCATTTTTGAGTCAACTCTTACAATAATAAGTTGCATAGCTGGATTGAAAACGATTACAAAGATGACACAGGTGCCACAATAAAGCATAAAATGCTTTGGGAACAGGTAGCTCTTTTACAGAAAGAACTACAAAAGACTCACGTGATACACGCACAGAGTCTTCAACGTGATGGCGTTCACGTTGCAGGGAATTCATTGGCTAATACAGCCACAGCGGAAGCAACTAAACCGGCTTCCGTAGCCACAAAAAAGCGTTCAGAAAAATACATAGACGGGGAAACCATGCTGGCAGTCAAAACGTCGGTAAAAGGTGACTGTGCAGCACTACCCGTGAGCTATCCACTCAATTATGCATCCGTAATCGATGCAAACTCCGTTCCTTTTGCTCGAATCCCTGAAGTGGGGGATAGGGTAATTCCAAACATGAACAGGAGAATATTTTTAATAGCAGACGCACACATGGGGTTGGGTCTAAGACACCAAACAATCAGGGACTCTCTGACTGAATTAGAATCAGTATACTGGTGGCCCGGAATGAGTGTGCAACATGAAATATTTGCAAAAAACTGTGAAGACTGCAACAGAGATCGCAGTAGTGAACCACGCTACCGGCTACCAATCAGAAACAGAGTAACACTGTCTACCTGCCATCCAGCGTCCTATTAATCATTAAGGCTAAACACACTTAAAAAATGTGGCCCCAGCGCTCGGCTGACGCCAGAACGGTTATAAAAGATCTGCGAGTCTTTATCTGCACATACGCAATTGCCATGTTCCATTCTGACCAGGGTCCTACTTTCATCTCTTCAGCTTATAAGGAGGCCATGGCCAGCATGGGAGTTGGGTTGCGGTATTCTTGTCCGTCACACCCCGAAGGGAACAGTGTGGTAGAAAGAAAAAAACAGGACTTAAAGCAATCTATAACAGCGAAGGTATTAGGTTCGGGTGCTGGGTGGGTCAAACATTTAATAAGTGTCCAGATCAGTCTTAACAACTTGCCAAGAAATTCTCTAAAAGGTTTCAGCCCATACGAACTATTGTTCGGAACTAGAATGTCCATTCAGGACTTAGATAGTCAGTTATCAGTGGTACAAGATAAGAAAACAGACTTTGACATCAAAGACCGTTTGGCTGTTTTACAATGCTTGAACGAAACAAGAAAATCCTTAAGCAACATAAAGTTAAAGCAACAGCCAGCTACCACTGACGAGGCACCACAAGCACCAGCCCCAGCAAGGCCTGTCTGGATTCCAAAGATTGGGGATCTAGTTAGAGAAAAAATAGCGGTGAAGAAGGAATTTGGGCCTTCTTACAGAAAAGCAGTACCTGTCTTGGCAATCAACGGAACAAGATCAGTAGTACTACCGCCACTTGCTGGTAAAAAGGAGAACAGAGTTGTGTCAATCGACCTGTTAAAACCACAAGCATGTGGCCTATAATCAACAGTAGGCCCAGTGGACTCCCGAGAAATAACAGAATACCCAAACTTGCAACAATCCAAGAGGTTCAAACTGAAAGACTAATCACATTCGATCAGCCTGCAGTGCACAGAGAGGGACTATGCAATAATGCCATGGAACTTGTGCCTCTTGAAACACAGATTGAAACAGTTCGTCAAGAAACACCAGTCTACAATGATGTGGCATCAGAATGTGCTACTGAAAGACAAATTGAAAGAACAATCCCAACAATTGACAGAACTGCCTCTGGCTACTTCATCAACTTCGACAACTTTTCTGAGGATCAAAGCAACCCCGAAGTGATGCCAGAAACAAAAAAGACTTTTAAAGAAAAAGCAACGGAACTCTTTCATCAACTGAAGGAAATTTACCTAATTTCTCCATGGTTAGAGTTCTGGTTTGGTCTAGGTATATTTTTCCTCCTGCTTTGGCTCATCATGGTACTTTGTTTGGGAAAATTCATTGAGGGAAAATATAGTACAATGGACACAGCAAGTCAGAACATGAACTTAGTCCTCAAACCACACAGATCATCCCACGTGAAGAAAAGAGAACTGTCAACAGTAAATGTCACAGCCATTCCAATACCCGGTGGGGTAGTATGGGAGAAAACTGACTATGAAATCTATGGTCCGGTAGAAATCCTGAGGTATCCTCATCAATTCAAGGTTTCCTTAAGTGACTTTGTAAAACCTAGTACATTCTCTGATGATTGGGACTTTGACAGTATTAATAGTATGATGTCTGATTTGGTAATGTCAGCTAGATTCACAGATCATGATTATTTACAAGGTTCGTCTAGTTATGAACAGATGTTCTGCTTAACACATTATGGTGATCATTACTTGCATAAATCTGCACAGCCTAGAAATGCTTTTAAGTATAACCAATGGGAACATTGTGCTACACCACCTAAAAGCAGTTCTAAAACATTCTTTGAAAAATTCAAGTACTTCTCAGGGTTTAACACCAGTGATGCAGAAACGTTTTATTACAAACTGTTAGATAAAGCAGGAATGAAAACAATGCTGACAAATACTAAATTGATATATTCAGAAGCACTTTATGAAAAAATGATGACATTTGGTTTTGATTATTGGAAAAATAACACTGAAAGAAAAACAATCTGGGGTACTAAAGATTGGCAGGTACAATGTCTAGAAGCATTATTCAGAACCTGCATGATACCAGAACAAATGATGTTTTTAAATGAAACAATTCATCAAACATCCTGTCTTGGCCTAGCTAAGATTAAAGACCTTAACAAACCATCTATTCCGAAGCCAAAACCTGAAAATGCGACAACAGATATTGAGATAGACGTAACTAAAATTTTACATTTAAACAGAACACATCCTGATTGGAAAAAGTGGTTAATCTGCCCTACTGACACAAACAACTGTCAAGATAGATTCCTGAATAAAACACAGGGGTTAACAATGACCAGACAAGACCCTAGATACTCCCAGAGACAACACCCAGGGATAGTAACAACATACAGTGTAGGGAAACTCTACCTCGAATGGCTAGGATCATCCACACTGGCTGAAATTAAGCAACACTTGTCTTTACTTAAAGATGGTGCTGATTTGCGCAATTTTATTATGGGACCACGCAAACAGCGTCAAACGCGTTTCATAGCGACCAGTATCTATGCTGCATACAACGAGGCTTGGAAAGTCACACAAATTGAAACAGCTGAAAAAATATGTGAAATTGATCGTATTAATTTGGCAAAATCACTTTCTGTAGTGGACAATGGGTTAATGACTCTGTCCTCCAGAATATATTCGTTGGACAATATTGTATCATCTGCCTTTGATATAATAGACGGAGACTTGCTAATGTTACAGCATGGCCAGTCACAATTGCGTTCTATTGTACAGTTAGGCTGGACGCTGCAAAATCTTCGTTCAGGCTATGTCCCTTGGCGTTTGAACAACACAACGTCATTGTTTTCCATTTTTAACCTTACTGATAAACAAATCAGCTTGGCACAGAAAGGAGCAGACTATACAATCCTGAGCATCGAAAAACTTGAGAGATTACCTTTGACAATGTCAGAAAGTCCTGTCATTGAATGGATTATCACAATTCCGATAACAACTTTCCAATTTAAAAAGTGCCTTGAATACATACCTACTGGCCAGTATGAACGATTGGGTAAAGGATACGTTAAGTTAACATGGAAATTACCATACACACATTCATGTTATAGTGACAGCAACAAAAATGTATTTCTTAGTGGTGAAAACTGTAAGCGTTCACTAAGCGGTATACTTTTGTGCCAGGGTATTAATTTACACGGAGCCTGTGAAGGTAATTCTAACAACCTTTCATGCCACCAACATGTCACACCTGCAACGCAGATAAAGCTTTCTTTATGCAACTCGCAAATGGGAGTTACATTCTAATAACGGATCACAGCTGTTGTGGCCTTTTGCCAGGGAAAGCCTATCTCATAAGCGTAACTTCCATGGTCAAATGCTGTATGCAAGCATTGTTTCCGAGCGGCCCTGGAGACATAGAGACTCCCATTTGGCCTCGTTTGAATTTCTCTTCTATACGAATTGATACTTTAAGCAAAATGAAGTCTGTGCTTTTGCAGACAACAGTGCCCATCATGTTATCAAAAGAAACGTATGATCTCCTAGTTGCAAGGACAGCTACAGAGATACATGACCTTTTATCAACAAATTGCCCCGTGCATTTCGTAGAAATGCTTAGCCAACTCCTTAACATGTCTAGTGCCACAGGCATCCCAGGCATATTTAAGACGATTTTTACGGGACTGCTAACACCATTCAAAGCAATTCTGGGAATCATTCCTAATTTTGTCCATTCAGTCTTTGGCGGCATACCCCTATTTTTGGGACTTCTAGCAGGGATTTTATTTTTGACCCTCCTGCTCCGATATGGCAAGCCAAAGCTCAGACATGACTCCTACGAGGATGGAAGAAACAGTCCTAGCAATTCGCTACCGGGACAGAATAACTAGAGTCCTTGGATTGGCCAGGCTGAGAGATCTAAACATGACCTGGTTCCTTTCATTCAGACCGATATGGCAATCCTGCATCTTACCTGTGCTACGATGTATGCTATGCGGAGATGAGTGCGTGTTGGACATCTGTCTTGCACTTCTATCAGCAGTACCAATGGATATCAATACTTTGCTCTGTCCGATAACGGCTCACGCATTGTGTTTTCCCCAGCGGCTACCAATCCTGATGACGGCATTAGTTGAGACTCCTGTACTACGACTAGGTGGTAACAGTGGAGCGAGTGACAAAAGCAACATCACCCAGGTATGACCTTCTGTGAGCATTGCTGATCCAGACTTTGATGATAGCAATCATTCTCACACCTGCCAAGTTACAGCACTATCGAATTTGGTCGAACTGTCACCTGATTTTGTAGACCAATTCTTTGAGAGCCTGTCTGATATGATGTTCTCACCCGAACAGAAACAATAACTTTAGAAAAGCATTCCGACACACAGCGTTCCCAGGAACTCTGAATTCGGCCTTCAGTTTTGAACAACAAAAATGCTAAAAGCGTTGGAACTCTATTCCCCCGTTCACCAAGAATTTTTTTGAATTGAACACTTTTTAAAAAAAATATTCACCTTTTTCTGGCACGAAAATTCTTTGCCTAAAGTAGACCTATTCATAAAGAACAGAAGCTTCTACTTCTATTTTTAGGTAAATCTAGAGACATAATAACTTTACATAAGCCTCTAGCACATTTTACAACAAATGCATTTATATGTGATGAAATTATCTCGCCTTTTTTTTCTGTATTAAGAGATATTTCATGCGTAATTCTTTCGCAAAATCGTTCATTGATTACATATGCTATAATTTTGAATGATTTCTATGCTTAAAGACGTACAGTACCTATATTTTCACGTATTTCAAATACGCCTATTTCAAATGCATATATGTATTTTGGGGGTGGGCAATGTTACACATGCATCTTATTGCTCTAGTTTTAGTAATTTGATGGACATAAATTCGTGGAGTGGGTGTCGCGTTCTAGTCTAGGACCCTGATCGATACTGTGACCTTATGCCCCTATACGGCTATAATCCCTTTGTACCCCTATATTGGCATAACCGATCAAATGCAATATTCAGAAACTCGTCTTTGTCCTCACACGAACAGAGCCACATTTCAGTATCGCTTCCTCTGCAACTTCCTTTGCAGCTCATTAGTGCAAATGATACAGCAGAAGTCACTATCAAGATTCCTAGATTAACACTCTGAGTTCTTCAACAAGATAAAAACTCAGCACCCTGGGAAAGCCCTGCTTGCTATGTTTTGATTAGTAACAGAACTCTAATGAGCACTGATAGACGATCACTTCCTAAGTGACATCTTTATTGACGTCTTATGTCCAAAAACTTACATTAAACAAGGCACCTTTCAGGTATAAATATTACCAACGTTGCCTTAAGCAAACGCTGCTGCTGTCTCGCTGATGCTGAAGCTGAAGCTGATGATATCATTGCTGCTATCGCTTCTGCTATCGCTGCTAACGAGCGAACGATGGTGTGGTGAACTTAGGAGCTGAACAGCCGTCCCCCTGCAAGAGCCCAGCAGATGCAAGCTGCCCGCGGACGCTGCCCCTCCTCCTCTTCCTCGACGCGCTGAGAAAGACGCTGTCTTTTCTCCTGCTGAGAAAATCCAGCTCCGGCGTTTCCAGCCCACTCTTGCGAGTGACTGGGATATCGAGTCCCTGGAAGGAGATACCAGACCTCCAACATTCTATTCCAGAGGTATGGTGTTGACTAAACCCTTAGAGAGAATTCTTGAAGCAAACCTTGGCAAAACCAACTTAACTAAAGCTACTTACTTACTCCCCTTCCAAGTATTAGGCTTAGGTCAGGTACACTGGGGCAGGCGTAGTTAGAAGCGCCAGTTGAGTACGTTAGTCAAATGTATATATGAATGTATATATGTTTTATTCATTTTAAATCATTGTATGGCTAAGAAACCATATCAATGCTTTTACAGTATTATTTCGCAATGCTCATTTTACTGTACGTACTTTTTATAATAACAAGTCTTGCAATTGTGGCAATTCATTTCTCTTGTATGAGAAGAAAGACTGTTCAATAACTAATACCTTTTATTGAAAACGCCCGTCTCTCTATTCTCTACATATTGTGAAAGTAATCTGCACAACAACTGACTGAGTAAAATAACTGTCTATTGTTTCACACGACCCTAGAGATTGACTCTTATCTGAGGAGCAAAGTTGTCATGTTGCACGGTTGTTGGAAAACTGAATCCCTTCTTGGTTGTGCCAGGGAAGCTGATCACTTCCTATTCAGTCAAGAAAGTTTCCAGTGACCTCTGAGCTAGTTGGTAACAAACCCAATTAAGTTTAGCATAGTCAGTAGAGGCCTGGAAGATCCGCACTTCTACGTCGATACTACTGTTTATTTTATTCCAATGCGCAGGGCCTACTGGGAAAATAGGAACTACACTACAGTGTGATTCTAGAAACAATTAAAAACTTACATAAATGTTGTAAAATTTAGTTTGAGATCAGTAATTTAGTAACGTAACATAAAAACATAGCCATTGCGGCACTTTTCACTGCTGGGTCGGCACTTTTTTGACATTCCGGTGCTGTGACATATTTATAAGGCCATGTAAAGCCACTTTATGTGGATTTTCATGGCCTTCTAAATATGTGCCCCTTTCACACAGAGCACTGCATGAAAGAGGCGGTCCATGGGTTTGGCTAATTGGTGTTGAAATGCAACGCCCATGGAATCTGAAGCATTCCCAGATTTACGAAAAATTGTAAACCTGCGACTGCCTCAGTATCTAATGCCACCTCAGCTGTGGCGTTAGGGAGGAGCAATGAGTAGAATTTTTATAATTTCTCCTGTTTTTTTCAGTTTTCTATGTGTGCTATGTTCTGCAGCATACATAGAAAGAGGAAATCACCTGAAATGATTGATTTTGATCAGGAAGGTGTGCCTTCTTGCAAAAAAATCAATCAGCCTCACAATGCAGGCACTCTTGCACAATGCCTATGACAGTCCATTGTGCACTGGCACAGGGGGAAAACACTGGAATGTGCAGTATCTCATATATACAGCACATCCCTGCTATTTTTTATATATAGGCCAGCCCAGCAAGATTTCTTGCGGTACGGCCCTACACAAAAACATCATAAATGAGGCCCATTCATTTTATTAAGTAATTTTATGGAACAAGACTCTTTTATTACATTTCCAGAAATTGTGATTGCGTTGGCATTCGTCAATTCTACGTGACTACGGAATAAAGGGATTTCATTGCATTCAACTCTTTTAATCATTCTAGAAAGGAAGTCCCTACATAGTTTTATTTTCTTTTATCTCCTATTACTGAAATTGGAAGTTTAATTTATGAGAGTTCCAGTTTTGGTACTGCTATAACTTGTTTTGGATTGCCGGCTTTTTCTTTGTTTAAAATGGCATCAGGTGGCAGTGAAGAACAGCAGCCAGGCCACACAAATGACAGTGAATCAGAGGAGGAACTTCCAGCCAAAATACAATCCATTGCCTGGGATTTATTTTCAATACTGTCAAGCAAAAAAAAGGTTGTGCCAAGCACGTCAAGTATAACTCATGTGAAAAGTTCTTCTCCATAGGAACATCCCATAAATATTCTTGTGCCACCACGAGTACTTTGAAACATCTAAAACATTTCATTCAATGTGCTTGGCAAGGGTGGAGAGTCAGCGTTGTGCATCTGTCCCATGAACATCAGCAGCAACATCAATTACTCCCTGTGATAGTCTCCTACCTGAGGTCCAGTAAAGGGTCCCTGAACGAGCACTTGAATCAAAGAAGATTGGTACATTCTGTACAGACTGTCAAAAAGTTTTGACAGAGACAGCAAAAAACATAAATGTTAATTTATGGGAGATTTTATTTTGTAATGACAGTTGTTTCTCAAATTTTGAGTTTTTGTGTTAAAATTTTCTTTATCCCAGTTGAAATTTAAAAAATTTAAAATAACAAAATGTTAGAAAACTCCAAAAGTAAAAAAGGTTAACCAAAGTGAAAAAACAAAGAACTGTATGTGTCTTGATATATAAGTGAGAGCATGAGTGAGTGAGTTCTTGCATTAGTGGGTGAGTGAGTGATTTTACGGGTAGATGAGTGGTTGGAACAGTGCTTGTATGTGGGTATGGGAATGGCTGTATGAGTGAGTGAGTGGCTGCATGGGTGAGTGAGCGATTGTATGAGTGGCTGTATGGGAGAGTGAGAGTGGCTGTAAGGATGAGTGAGTGATTGTTTGAGTGACTGTACGAATAACGTGAGTCAGTGGGAGTATGAGTGACTGTATGGGTGATTGAGTGGCTGTGTGAGTGTCTGTGTGGGTGAGTGGGTACATGTGTGAGTAGCTATATCAGTGAGTCAGTGTGAGTGTCTATGTGTGTGTGAATGTATATATGAGTAGATGTATGGGTAAGTTAGTGGGTGAGTGAGTGGCTTTATGGGTGAGTGAGTTGCTGTATGGGAAACTAAGCATGTGTGTCAGTAGCTTTACTTGTGAGAGAATGTATTTGTGTGTAGCTGTGTGAATGAGTGAATGGATTTGTGAGTGGCTGTATGGGTGAATGAGTGGCAATATGGGTGAGTGAGTGTGTAAGTGACTATATGGGTGAGTGAGTTTGTATATCAGTAGCTGTATGTGACTGGGTGGGTGTGTGAGTGGCTGCATCGGTGAGTGAGTAAGTGTGTGAGTGGCTGTATGGGTGAGTGAGTGTATGAGTGGCTGTATGGGTGAGTGAGTAGATGAGTGAGTAGCTGTATATATAAGTCAGTTGGTGTGTGAGTGGCTGTATGGATGAGTGAATATATATAGGTGAGTGAGTGATTATGTGAGTTACTGTATGGTTGAGTGAGAGTGTGTGAGTAGCTATATGAGTGAGTGGTTAGCTGTGTGAGTGGTGTATGGGTGAGGGAGTGGATGTATGGATGGCTATTCAAGTGAGTGAGTGCTTGTGTGAGTGGCTGTGGGTAAGTAAGTGCATGTGCTGGTAGCTGTAAAGGCAAGTTATTATGTGTGTCAGTGACAGTGAGTAGGTATGTGATGTCTTAGTGGCTGTATCACTCTCTGCTGGATCTTTCAGCAGCATTTGACACCGTCTCTCATAAGATCTTGCTGGGAAGGCTGGAGGACTTAGGGCTAGGCGGCTCTGTTCTGAAGTGGCTGGCATCGTACCTGTCTAATCGCACCCAGCAAGTCTTTACCCCTCCCTTCACTTCCTCTGCCAGGCCACTTAAATGGGGAGTCCCACAGGGTTCTTCCCTTAGCCCGCTTTTGTTTAATGTTTATTTCACCCCTTTGGCTAAGCTGATCTCCCAGACTGGGATCAAATCTACATCTTATGCTGATGACATCCAGCTACTTTTCACGTTCGATACCCCTTCTGCATCTGCTTTCGACCCGCTGAAATCCTGCCTACGAGACATTTCCAACTGGATGGATGCTAATTCCCTCCGTCTCAACGCAGGAAAAACAGAGATTCTGTTTTTCAACTCTCCTTCTCCCTTGGATGCCAGCCTGTGGTGGCCCGAAGACTTGTGCCAGGCCCCCACGCCTAAAAACTCGGTGAAAAACCTAGGAGTATGCTGGGATACCCACCTCAGCTTCGATACCCAGGTACAAAAAGTCGCAGCCTCATGCTTTGCCAAAATCAGAACAATCAAACGGCTTATTAACTATCTGCCGGAGGAATGCCGCAAGACTGTGATCCAGGCATTAATCATATCCCATCTTGATTATGCCAATGCCCTTTATCTTGGTATCAGAGCTGGCCTTTGTTACAAATTGCAGACGGTTCAAAACGCCGCTGCCCGGCTGGTGGAGAGAATTCCTGCCAGACACCATATCTCCCCTCACCTCCGTAAACTGCATTGGCTGCCCATCGCGAAAAGATGCGTATTTAAAGCAATGACGCTGGCATTTCGTGCATCTAAAGGCAATGGGTCGGCCCATCTGAAAAATACTCTTCGCCCTTATACCAAATCCAGGGCACTACGCTCCAACTCCTTATTTTTCCTTGAAACTCCCCGATTTAAGCGTTCCCGTGCTGGTGGAAAAACCTTTGAGGTCTGTGCTACCAAGCACTGGAATAAGCTTCCGTTAGCTCTTCGCACATGCCAGACAGAACCAGTATTTCGTAAATCCCTTAAAACCCTTCTTTTTTCCTCCTAGTTTGGTACCTCCGACCTGTCCCTCTAGTTTTCAGAGTCTTCCAGCGCCGGGATGCCCCGTTGGGGCCGCTGCGCGCTTTACAAAACACACTAATAATAATAATAATAATAATAATAACTTGGTGTGCCCCTTGACAATGTAAGTTTGTTCAACAATACAGAAGAAGTAATTAGGACATTACATCATTCCAATAGATGGTGTCATTCATCTGTTTAAAAGAAAGGTAACATAAATATAGGTTGGTATTACATTTTACAAAATTGTTTAGAAAAACTTTTAATTTCTATCGTGCATAAGTTCACATTATGAACAAAACAGTACACATTTCTTATGCTGTAAAAGTATTTCACATTATATTAAAATATTTCATTTTCCGTTTTTTAAAGTTCTCAGCTGTCATACTTGCATACCATAAATGATGTACTGTATAAAGAGTCATCCTTGAATAGTGGGGAAAAATACAATCATATAAATTGTAGAAAAAATAACACTATGCATTGCACTCAGTACAGTAACTTAATACATTGTTTTACCTATAATTACTGAACCAATCTAACCAAACATATTGTAGAAATAACTATTTTATTATTAGAAGTGGTGCAATACTACTATTGGATATAAAGGACACTTGAATGATGGAGACCCTTATGAAGACATCACCCCTTGTAATGATGTCATAAACAGTGAAGATCCACATGGAACAAATACCATATACCACCTCTTTTAACAATAATCCTCCTTTTAACTTTGGATGAAGAAACAAAAGATAAGAATTTGGCAGCTTGAAAGGCAGTTTTTTATTTTTTATTTAAGTTTGCTGTCATTACATTCCTCCCATCCAGTTTGACTCCTGAAATAGACAGTAGAGCTTCCAGATGCTACACTAAGTCCTTGGTGAAACATGATAGCTATAGTAAAATAGTTTCTTCCAGAAATTTGCTAGTTCTCCAGCTTTGAAATGTGTAACTTCTGTTTCCAACTTACTTCATAAGCTCAGCATTGTTGTAGGATTAAAATAAAGGTATGTTTCACTTCTTCGTATATATAATGTTGCCAAAACATCTGATCGACAATTTGAGTGGTATTGTTTTGATGAGCTTTTAAGATCAATCTGTCAAAAAACACAGTTTTGGAATCAGATAGAGTTAAGTAAAGAAATCGCTTGAAATCTATTTGAGTACTTGTCGTGAATGAGCAATATTCACACTCATGGTTCCATGAGTAACTCAATCCAAATTATTCATCTATACTTATTTCCTCTTCTTCTAAAACTCTAAGGAGGAAGGAACATGCTTGAAAAAGCTCTTATCCCTACCCCCATCGGCAATGGTGCAAGCCATAAGAACAGAGCTAGGGACAACTGCTTGGGGGGTCCAGGCACAATGTGCAGTAATTAGATTTTGAAAACGCCTTAAAACGATCAAAAAGTTGCCCATTGGTGTCGAAATGAAATACAACATAGTGACCTAAAATGGGCAAAAATGTGTAGGAAGAGAATGTTACAGGCCTGGGAAAATATAAAAGTGGATATATCTTGTGATTCGCTAATAATCGAGTGCTCAAAACATGAGCTAAGAACCAAAGGACAAGCTGCTACTAGAAGCACGGATAGGGAATATCTTGGTAAGAAAATATCGGTGGAGTTTATGATGAATGCATGGGCAAAGGAAACCTGGTTCCCTTACTTGGATCTATTGCCTAACCCATGGTTTAGGCAAGAGATCCTAAGGTTACACATTGGGATCAATCCATGATATCAAATAAAAAGCTCAAAACCAAAATGGTGGACCCTAATGGGCACTGTAAATGCAGGTTGGGTACAAAAGGGGATACCTTGCACTTTTTGTTGGACTGTATAAATATTTTAGAACAGCGTAAACTTTGGCTGCGTCCAATATTCGTAAAATATGATATAAGAAATAGGAGACAAGCACTTGAACTAATTACAGAACTTCCAAGTATTGATATTGTAATTGCACTTGGGAAATTTATAAAGGTTGTACAGAGTTTTATAATAAGTCAGAAATAGTTTGAGTAATTGATAATATGTGTACCCAGTTTTAAATGTCATACGACTGGAAGAAGTCCATTTACACCTTTCTTTTAAAGGAATGAGATTTTAACAAAAATGTTGTATGTATTGCTGTTGATAGATATTATTTTTAATGCAAGTAAGTACTGTGTATTGGTTTAAAGATTACAATCTAAATAAACTTACCTTTTGACCTTGAAAACTCTAAGGATGACCATTTTAAACGTCTATGCATCTTGTTGAGAGTCAAGAGTACATACTACGCATCCACTACATATATCTATTAGATCTCGAATTCCTGAAGCACAATGTATTACAGTCCTATCAACATGTTAATGTTACAGCAAAGCACACAGTGCAGAACATATTCTCTTCTGTGGTTTCTGTTCAATTGCATTTACAAGATGTGGCAAATGAAAGTGTACATTGAGAACAACATTTACAAAGCAGTTGACACCAGAAGGGTTTGACAACTTGTAACCCAGAATATCTCCCTTGTTCTCTACTTTTTTTCTTAATAGATTCTTTGTTCTCCTTCTTTTCCTTCTTTTTAGCAAAGTTTGTAGAATCTTTTGCAAACTCTCAATTTGGACAGATTATCATGTTTTCATTAATGGGACTAAATGAGGATCGTGTATATTCCTTAACCGATTGTACTTTTTGACATTAGTTGCATCAGCATTTACTTTGCTGTCATCGAAATCAGCCAAAACTAACTGAACAATGTTCTAACTCGCTGTAATGCTGCATATGACATACCTTCTTGAAATATAGTACTACCAATATTAATAAAAGCTGCATCTACACTTAAACCTTGAGATTTATGGGTAGTCACAGCATATGCTAGAGAAACTGGGAACTGATGCCGCCGAAAATACAAGTCTTTTACAAGCAATAAATGTACAATACATCTAACAATCTGCTTCACGCCATCAATCTGATCAAATGTTATTGCTAAATAATCAACCTCATTCCTATTTGAAAAGTTAATGAAATCAATCACTTTATCCATAGGACGATTAACAAATCCTTCCTCAACATTTAAACTACACTGCAAAATTAACCAATCCTTCCTCAACATCTAAACTACAACTGTAAAAGAACTCTACAGTTTTTGCAAACACATAAACACTTTTCTGATCCTGTAGTTCTGGAAACAGATTTCTCCAATTAATCCAATTTTGCTTGTAGCTTTTTTTATTTAGCAGTACTGTCACCCCCTTGTGTTTGTTGATTGGTGTAATTTTCAAAATGTCTTATTTCTCCAGTTTTAGTACTTGTTCGTTAAAACAGAAGCACTCCTGAGGTGTAGTCATTAGGCAGACAATGAATTGTGAATTATATGTGCAGCCGTCTCGTTTGAAGAAAATAATTTCTTTAGAAGTCGAATTTCTAAGAAATGTGTGAGCTCCTACTAATATCCTTCACAATAATTCCCTATTCCACGTTAGATGTTTGTCGCATATTCTTTAGTTCTTGTATTGGAATTCTAGCCAAATGCTTACGGTTCCAATACTGCCCAAGGAATTTCAAGTTTCATCATGAAGTAGTGTCTTGAACACAGCCTGTCCTTTGATTGGGGGTACCTAGAAACATCCTCAATTGGAGACAGACAGAGACTAAATGATACTCTAAGAGAAGTCCAGCACTGGCTATCATACAACCACCTAAAACTCAACCAAGATAAGATGGAAATCGTTCTCATATCCCACAATGAGAAGACCCCGCAAGTCTCAGAATGACTAAAATCCATTGATGCTCCTAATTGCAATCTTACCACGGCCGAATCTGTAAAATCCCTGTGAACCATTCTGGACCCACGTTTAAACATGAGCAAACATATTAAGAGCACTGCGAAGAGCGCATTCTACAACCGAAAACTACTCAAAAATCAAACCCTTCATCCCTCCCAGTGCCCTTAAACAGGCCACACAATCTTTGGTTCTGTCTCGATTGGTCTACATGGAATGCAATCCTCACAGGCACGGCAAAATCTCAATTAGCCCCCTTCCGAACAACACTAAATGCAGCTGCTAGGATGGTCACTGGAGAAAATAAATACAACCACATCTCTCCCTCTCTAAGAGAACTAAAATGGCTTCCGAATAAATTCTGCTCCAACTTCAGAACTGTATGTTTCACCCACAAAGCTCTTCACACTGGTAAACCTGCCTAACTGGCATCCAAACTCAAAAAGGCAGGCCAAACAAGGAATCTCAGAAACGCAAACACACTACTTCTCATTCCTCTCAAAACTCACAACCAAACAAACTTATAATGCTCCTTCTCTGGAAACGCCCCTAAAATTTGGAACTCCATCCTAGTCCATATCAGGCCCAACTCTTCCTTCAATAAACTTTAAAAGGCAGCTCAAAGACCTCTTCCTCAACCAAACTCTTCAAACTCGATAGCATCCACCCAGCGAGACAGGGTACCTTTGCCACAGGAATCCCATCCAGCGGATAATCTAGCCACCTTAACAAGAAGGCATCTACATCGCCTTCCTTTTTATTTGCTTCTATGATCCCCTCCAGGCCTCAACCAGATTCGACACAAGACAATGCTGTTTATTGGAACAATGTGTGTCTGCTTGCATCATGATAAATGTTGTAAAGTGTTCTAATACCTTTAGGTCTGGCCTGTGCTATATAAGTGGTGTTGGACCTGGCCCTTTTGGCAGGTTCACCCCGAAACTTTTTGCTTTTTCCTAGCCTGTTTTTGTGACCTGGTGTTGGTGATTTTAGGCCTCTGCGCACTTTTTCACTGTGGTACAGTGTAAAGTGCGTGAGCTCTCGGTGTATGTGTGGTGAGTGACCTGCCCTCCCATAGGAATGAATAGGGAATATGTATGCCCTTGGTAGTTCCTGATGTGTGGGGAGTGCAGGGTCGAGTTTGGTATGTGCGAACTCGTGAGATTGAATGCTGCGCAATGATATATGCAGCATGATTGTGTCTAGTATATAAGTGCCACTTTTAGAAGTTGGCATATTTGTGTAATTTGTGCCTGGCGTGTGATTGGCTGGAGCCTGGCTCCAGGAGGGTACCTGGGCCTGCTTGTGGATTGACTGTCTGGTTAGAGGGTGACAGGGGCTGGGGAGCCCCCAGGAGGTTGTCTGAGTCAGCCCTTGGTTGAATGACTGCATCTGCAACTAGAGTGGTGGGAGGAGATAGCACCTGGGAGTGAATGGGGCTGGGTTTTCCCCACACAATGCTGGCTCCACCCCCTGTAGTGTGTCTGATGTCCCTAGCCTGGCCAGTGAAAGGAATTCCCTATAACCAGTTCTAGCTGGTTCTCACACTGCCTGCACCCTGCTAGACAAAAGATTTCTCTGTATAAAAAGGGGCTGTGTACCCTTCCAAAAATGTTCTCGTTTGTGACTTGAATCCTGCCAGGGTCGTGCTGCTGCTTGGGCTCAGGGGAAGGCTTGCCTCCCTGGGCCCTGCCCAGCCCCTGGATGCCTGATGGACTTGGAGGCTGGAGGACTTTCCTTTTCATGGGAGCTGCTTTTTGCTCCACCTTAATCCCTCCAGGATTGCTGGAACCGTTTTGCTGGGCTGCTTGTAGCCCTAGGGACCTGGGGGGGAGGGGGGGCTGCCCTAGAACCTTGGGAGTGCTGGCATTGTTTTGAGATGCCCCTGGGTCTCTCTCTGCGCACTGGAGTGCTTTATTCTCATTTTCTGGCAGAGCGCTGTGGTTACCCCAGGGGGGAAGCGCTCCTGCCCTTTATGTGACCCCGAGTGCTTTGTGTGCACTTTATTTTTATAAATTCGGGCGCCCTAGCGAGTGCCTACCTCGCTTCTATATTTTAATTGAATTTCGAGGGTGCCCACCCCTCTGTACTGCCCCGAATAAATCACCGCCGGCCGGCCCGGGACACCCCCGTGACGTCATTCCCGGACGGCGCTATGATTGGCTGCCGGCCCGGGACCTGAGGCGGAAGGAGGGGAAGAGGAGGTGTGGCCTGTGATGGGGCTCCCGTGTGCGGAGGGAGCCCCGAGAGAGGAAGAGTCGCGGCTGCAGGCGCCGGCAGGGCTCCGGTGTCATGGAGAGCCCAGCAGAGACAAGAGATATGGCGGAAGGTGCGGGCGGGGCTCCATTGTCAGAAGGAGAGCCCCACCGCCCAGGAGAGAGAGACGCCGCAGGGACCCAGCGCAACGTCGGAGGACCCGGTGAGTGACCGAGCAGGAGAGGGGGCGTTGGGGCACATTGCCGGTGCCCGCCCCTCCCCTCCAGTGCGAAGGCCTGGGTGCTGAGAGGCCCGTGGGGCCTCCCTTGATTCTGAGTCCCCCGGGCGGGACTCCAACGACTGGCCCTATTTGTTGAAGAGCCCTGAGAAGGCTCCGGGGGCCATTTTAGTGAGAGTGGGCATCGGGGCACATTGCCGGTGCCCGCCCCCTCCTGCCTGCGAGACGTTTGTTCACGAGCCTCAAGAGGCTCACAGCACCCTATTTGTTTCGAGAGCCCTGAGAGGCTCAGAAGTCCCACATGTGCATTGAGAGCCCCGTAGAGGCTCAAGGTGCCCCAAGTGTTCCCGGGTCCCCTGTGAGGGACCCCACCGCTCAGTAAGGCTGTATCTTTGTTTTGAGAGCCCAGAGAGGCTCGTGGGGGCATATTAGTTGAGCCCTGAGAGGCTCAGACTGGCCCATTGGTGTTAGGAGCCCAGAGAGGTTTGTGGCCGCATTTCTTTGCTTGGAGATCAGAGAGGCTCAGGGCGACCAGTTGTTCAGAGCCTGCGTGGCTCCCACGTGGCCCCATCATTATTGATGCTCAGCTGCCCAGCAATTAGTGGGCAGCTGCACCGTTTAGGACTTTGACTATTGGGACACAGGCCATCCTAGCCCCAACAAGGCCAGTTGGCCTTGGGACTGCCACAGGCATATGTATGTTTTTGCGCAATTGTGTGATTTTATTGCACCTCTGAATGTTTTTAGGCATCATGTGTTTTTGCGCTATTGAGTTATGTTCCAGCACCTCTGAATGTTTTTGCTGCATCATGTGCCTTGTTCTGACACCGCTGAATGTATGTTTTATGCATCATGTGTTTTTCTTCCCTACACCTCTGAATGTTGTGATGCCTCATGTGTAATGTGTTCTTGCTGATACCCCTAATTGTATTGTGAAACTTAGGTGGTTATTCTTTCTAGTACAGGTGGTCCTAGTGAGGTCCTGGTTCCCTGCGTGACATTCTCCTAAGGTGGTAAGGGTTGCGTAGGTGGTACCTGTTACCAGTGGTTACTGGTTGTGTGCTATATTTGCTAATTTGTGCTACAGTGATTTTCTATCCTATATTCTAGTTCTAAAAGTGTTGATTCTGACAGTGGCCCATGTGGCCTTGTCCTGTAAATAATCCCTTGTGAATATTGCCCGTGCCAGTTGGCACAATGTATATTGTGTGATTACTATCTGATGTGTTTTTGACAATACAATAGTTATTTTTATATAACCTTGTGTGGAGTTCCTTTTGTGGTGTGCCTAGGATGTTGTTGCTGTTTTGTGCGTGCGCAAATGCTTTACACATTGCCTCCGGGATAAGCCTGTCTGCTCGTGCCAAGCTACCAAGGGGGTGAGCAGGGGTTATCTTGGCGTGTGACTCCCTTGTCCTGACTAGAATAGTGGTTTCTGCCTAGCTTTGGCGTCAGCCTTAGCCAACCAGATGCTCTTTGCTTTGACCTGGCGCTGATCGTGGGGGTAGCTGCAGACGGTAATGACTGCACACCATTAAGGTACCTTACCAAACTCTGTGCAGGTCCCACGGGAGCAGACTGCGAGACACCCTAGGACAACCCTTAGGGTCGCTTGATCATATTAGGACCAATTGGCCTGCCTTTACTGATCTACTGGATGAGGTTGTAAATTTTCCTTTTTTTCACACTCTGTAGTACGTTAGTACGTTACACCTAGGTCCTGAAGAATTGCCATGACGGCAAGAAACATGTTGACCTGACAAGAGGGTTGTAGATAATTTTCTATGAGCCTTTTCCAGTTTATATCTCCCCTCCCACCCCTTTTAACCAAGGGAGTCTACCACCTTAATAAAGTATATTGTGGATTGACTTACCTTTTTTAAACTCACTTTCACTTCACGACTACACTTCTTTTGCCCTCTCACACGCATGCACCATATGGCTGGAACAAAAGATCTCCGATAAAGAGCCCCTTTACGGGTGCCCGTCAGACATTGCAGCGCCAGTCTGACGAGGAGCAGAACCCATATGATGAAGCATGACACCTAGCTCTCTGTGTGTGTGAGGGTTTTAGTTCCAAAAAGGGAATCCCCCCTTTTTTTCCTTTATTCTACGTTGCACATTAACTCTGTCCTATTATTCCCACTGGGGAACTTTGTACTCTCTTTGTGTTACTCTTGAGATTTCATGACAAGCTTTACCGGATAACGGTTGGCACTCTAGTTTGTTGTCATGTTCTACACGTAGCATAAGTAGTCAATGTGAACTAATTCCTTTGATGGGGTGTGCAGCTAATCCAATTGGTTCTGTTACTACATATGACATCTTGAGTCTGTAGTCCTCTGTAAGTAAGCGGTGAGAACTTCATTTAAAAAGCTTTTTCAAGTTTCAATTTGACCACTGACATATAATAGTATTGGCTTGAATACATTCATTCATTCTTCTCATGGAGGATTTCATGCTCTCATTTCTCTTTTACATCCATATATATTTCTTTCTACTTGTTGTTCAGTTGTCCAAATAACAGTTTTAAATCACCACTTTCTTGTCTTGCTTGTTACATAGCACGTTCCACCTCATTCATGGCTATTGCAGGTTCTTTTTAAATAATTGGTTGTCCAAGAGGATCTTGACTCTGTTGTCCTGAACTATGGCTGCTTTGTGAACTCTCCTCTGCTATCTCAGTAGCAATTGTTTCTTCCTGTTCAATCTCATCATTTAACATTCTCAAATATTTTGTAAACGCTGAATGCTGTTGTGAGAAGCTGGCTTAGTATATGGTGCCCACTTATGTAAGTGTGCACCCTGCACTAATCCAGACAATCCTAACAGTGATGTGGTAGCTGTGGAGAGCAGCCTTCAGTCTTGGGCCAGAAGGAGTGTAAAGCAGCTTGATTTATCAGAACCTAATATTATTGGTATATTTTAAGTGGAAAAAAACACACAGTGTATTATTATATATTTTTTATTTATTATAAGACATTCATTACCACATACAGATATCTCTTACCTGGAGATATATATACAATACTCACAATACTTTGCAATAAAAACAGGTTAGTAGCACAAATACACAGTGGTCGCCAGGGGGAGACCAACACATATACTAAAATAGTGGAATGCGAACCACCGCAGTAGATCAGACTGGATCCAGAAGGTGTAGAGAGTCCTTGTTCCTTGTTCCCTCGGAGTGTAGCCCTGACACTCCACCCTCGTCCCGCCCCTATATATACGGCCCTTATGTGTCAGCGCAACGGACGAGTGCAGCGGGCGCGACGTAGGCGCGCCGGAGTTGCGCCTGAGTTAAGCCCGTCTGCGCTCGTCCGCGGCCGGCCGGGGCTAGGGGCACGTTACTCTGCTCCCCCTCTTACCTACACTCGCACAGCTCTTGTCTCTGCCCACGATCCCGCCCTTCCTCCCCCCCATCCGCCCCTAAACTGCTTCTCCACAACCTGTTCACGACCAGAACTACTTTTCCGGAAATCCTTCCCTCCTTTCCCGACCAATGTACTTCCCCTCTGCAATCTTTGGCCCGGACCCCATCATCCCCTGGCCCCTCTTCCCCCCCATTGTCCTTGGTGTATCTCAACACCCGTTCCTTGGTGCGGCATCAATCAGAAATATTCCATCTTCTGGATTCAGAACAGCCAGACGTTTTGCTCTTGACCGAGACTTGGCTCACAGACGATTCGTCCCCAGACATCTTGGCAGCCATCCCCCCAGGTTACTATATTCTTCAGACCAATCGCCCTGCTGGTAAGACGGGTGGCGGGGTCGCAGCCATCATCAGACACCCTCTCAGGTTCTCCCCAGTGCCTTTTCTCAGCATCTCTTCTACAGACTGCCTCGTACTAAGATTGGAGCAGCCCGGGTGCTCGCTCATATGTGTGCTGATCTACCGCCCCCCTCAATCCATGCCTGACTTTTCTATTCAGTTCGGCAATTTGATCACCCAGCTTACCATCAGTAATTCCAATGTGCTGGTCCTAGGCGACTTTAATTACTGGCCGGCAGACACTCACGAAACTCCTGACTCACGCGCTTTCTCTGACCTTATGCTGAGTCTCAACTGCACCCAACACATACATGTACCTACGCATGTTAAAGGCCATACTTTAGATCAAGTCTGGACCACCTCTCTTGTCATTTCTGCTCCCCTTGTCTCTCCCTGTCTTTGGTCAGATCATCACCTCATTACCTTCTCCTTAGCTCTGTCCCTCCCTCCCACTGTTGCCTGCCAATCCAATTTCCTGGCACGTAATTGGAAAAAAGCTGACCTCAACAAATTTACTGCTCTTCTCAGCTCCTCGTCCCCACCCATCACTGGACCCAACACTCCCACCGACCTCCAGTCCAAAACCCTCACACTTTGGCTTACTAATGCGGCCGACTCTGTGGCACCTTTAAAACTCATCAAGACTAGGCGTAGACATGATGCCCAAAAGTGGTTTACCGCTGAGCTTAGCGCACTTAAACTTAGTCTTCGCCAAGCAGAGAGACACTGGCGTCGGGATTATTCTCCTGCATCTAAAGAGCTTTTTTCACTTCGGCTGAAGGAGTACAAGAAATCAATCATTGCCGCCAAATCCTGCTACTTTTCTAGCAAAATTATGAACTCCTCCAACAAATCTAAAGATATATTTTCCATAGTGGACGAACTATCTAATCCGGAAAGAGTTGCCCTAGCCCCCCTCCCTTCCCAATCCCTGTGCGACTCCCTTAACCAATTTTTTGTCGAGAAAATTATCAAAATTAAAACCAGCATTTCCACTTCTCCACCGGCTCCCACATCCTTTTGTGTTCCTAGTCACTCTCACACCCACACTCTCACTCACATCCCTCTCATTTCAAAGGATAACTTTTTGTCACTCCTACATAAAGTTTCCTCTGGCTCTCCCAGCGATTGTTGCCCTCCCCCGGTCCTCCGAGAAGCCTTCACCTCTTGCCCGGACCCCCCCTCGCTCTTTTGAACAACTCGTTGACCAGGGGGGAGGTTCCTGGTCCCTTTAAACAGGCTGAGGTGGTCGCCATTTTGAAGAAACCCTCGGCAGACCCCTCCATCATGAGCAACTATCGCCTAATCTCCCTTCTCCCCTTCCTTAGCAAAGTTCTAGAATCGCACGTCACTCAGATTCTCAGTTCCTTTGTGGAAGACTCCGGTGTCTTGGACCCCCAGCAGGCTGGATTTAGACCCGCGCACTCAACAGAAGCCGTCATTCTTTCTGTTATGGAGGAACTGCGCAGGGGAGCGGACGGAAACATCTGTCAGGCCCTGGTTCTCCTGGATCTGTCGGCCGCCTTTGACACGGTCGACCATGATATTTTGGTCGACCGTGTCAGGGAGGCTGGCATCCAGGATACCGCCCTGGACTGGGTCCGCTCCTTCCTGACTCAACGCCATCAAGCTGTCAGACTATCCCAGTTCTCTGCTTCCCAGGTCAAACTTACCTGTGGTGTCCCGCAGGGTTCTTCCCTGTCCCCCCTCCTTTTTAATTTGTATCTCTCCCCACTTATCCGTGCCCTCCGGCAGTTCAATGTCACAGCGTTCAACTACGCTGATGACATACAACTTATTTTTAACATCGATTCCTCTGCTGACTCCATTTCTACCTTCCAAAACACCCTCTGCTTTATCAGCAATTGGATGAGCTCAAACCATCTGAAGCTCAACCCCGACAAGACCGAGCTGGTTCTTGTCGGGGGCCCTTCCAACCCCTGGGACTCCTCCTTCTGGCCGGTCAGCCTCGGCAGCCCACCTCGCCCCGCCAACTGTGCCAAAAGTCTGGGAGTCGTCATCAGCAGCGACCTTTCTATGACGCCCCAGATCAGCGCGGTAGTCTCCTCCAGCCATTTCCAACTGAGGAAAATTAGGAAAATCTCCCGGCTACTTACTTTCGAGGCCCTTACCCTAGCTTTGCTAGCGTTAGTAATATCGAGGCTTGATTATGCCAACGCACTTTACGTTGGCATTCCAGCCTACCAGCTTAGGCGGCTCCAGCTCATTCAGAATCAGGCTGCCCGCCTGACACATTCTCTCCCAAGAGATCAGCATGTTCGTCCCCTTCTGAAGAGCCTCCATTGGCTCCCGGTGGCCGCCCGCTGCAGGTTCAAGCTGGGCTGCACCATTTTCAAAGCCCTTGCCGGTCAGGGCCCTCACTTCATTTCTACCCTCCTCCAACCCTATGTTCCCCCTCGCACTCTCCGGTCTTCCCAACTGGCCCTGTTATCCATTCCCAGATACAAGAGAAAGAAACACGGTGGGCTTAAGTTCTCCTATCTGGCCCCCACTCTTTGGAATTCTCTCCCTCTGCCCCTCAGACTGTCCACTCTGTACCCCAAATTTAGATCTTCTCTCAAAACTTTTCTTTTTACCGAATCCTACCAATAAAACGTCCTCTGTTGCTTCTTCATCTGCTCTCTTCATTCTGGCGCCAAGAAACCTAATGGTGTTAGCTGCGCCCTACAAATTTCTTTAACATAACATAACATAACAGTCAAGGACCCAAGATATCACCCCAGGTGAGAGTCTAGCTACCCCACCATAGTCATATGCACAGAGGATACACGACCGCGTACTCAATACTACTCAGGGTACTTTGCAGTTGCAGGCTTGAAGAGGAAATAACCTTCCCCGTGGACCCCAAAGAGACCCCGTGGAAGACAGGAGGATGAGGAGCCACCCCACCCGTGGAAACCCTCAGAAATAGGATACCTACAACCACAGTTGAGAACAATCGAGGACATCAGGACGAGACAGCTGTAGCAGAAGGATAAAAGAGTCTGTTGGAACCCGGGAGCGGTTCATGTTGAAAAGTATCTGAAAGCAGAGCGGACAGAGTATATGCCACACCGGGATGTCAAAAAGGCAAGGAAGATGAAGGCCACTTAAGTTCAGTGAAACAGGTCAATTGATGAAGAGGCTTCAAGTATGGGTACACTGAATCAGTAACTCAACCCAAGGTACTGTGATGCTAAAGACGACAGAGTCCGTTCATCCAACGAACTGCGTTGGCAAGGGTCAGTTATAGCGGGGACAGACTCATTGAGACCTTTACATGCATCCGACTCCATTGATACAAGTCAGTTGTGGTAACTGATGTGGTTACTTTGTGTTAAAGCAAAGCAGCGTCACGGTGCACATGGATTTGATTGCAGGGCGTTCTATGAGGGATGCGGGCCTCAACTCGAAGAGAGGACAACTCAGGCCTCGAGGGGATGCAAAACTACCACCTGTGTTCCTGAGCCTTTTGGAGTCCGGAGCTGCCAATGTTCGGCAGAGCGGTTGATTGTGTTGCGGTGCCTGCGGTTGCAAGGGAGTGACTCCTTCACTCCAAAGGAGATTCCTTTGGATGCCTTTAGATGTCCACAGGCCGGAATGGAACCTGTATAGATCACAGACACTGATGGTGCAGAACAACAAGGTCAGAAGCAGACAGAGTCTTCTCAGTTGCAGTCTCTGTCCCAAGGCAAAGGACAATGTGATCAGTCTGGCACAGACAGCATGACTCGGCCAGGATGTCCAGACAGTCAAAGTTGAAGTGGAGTTGGAGCTGAATCGAATCTCAAGACGAATCTAGGGAGCCACCTACAGGTAAGCCCTCAAGTACCCTAAAGAAAGGGTTGGAATGATTCAGGGTTCCCTCACAGGGTAGGGGTTGGACAGTCGGGTGGATACTCCCATGTCCTATGTCCAGTTTCGCACCAGAGCGGGAGCCAACAGCTCCCTGTGCTAGTTTGAACCGAACTATGCAAGGAGGGCACCAAATGTGCCCCTCAAGCAGACTGAGTGGCACTGGCAAGCACCTTCACCCTGTTCTAATACACTAAGCACTGTCTTGGAGGTGGTCACACCTCCCTGTGATAGGATACCTATTATCCTGCCTGGCTCTGCTTGAGCTTGGCACAGCAGCAGGAGAGCAGAATCATGTCTCTGGTCTGCAGCAGCCATGTTGTGCTGTCCTGGTCTAGATGACTGGTACCGGGAACACTGAGGGCCTCCTGGAGGAGCTTTACAGTGCATGGAATCATAACTCCCACCCCGTTCACAGTGGGAGAGTATGATTCCAGCATGTTTGATACCAAACATAACAGGGTTAGTTACAGCCAGTATAGCGATGGTCATCGCGTAATGACGCATGGCCACTCTATGTATCATAATGGCTGATGCACTTACAACCCTGGAGAATAGACTCCAAAGGTTGTAGAGTTCTCCTTCTCAAGCAGGGGCGCCCTCACACTTAGAACAGAGCAGCATGCCTTCAGGATTAAAAGGCCTGTTTGGGGGTGACATATAGGTTTTAAGTGCAGTGACCTTAGATATAGGGAAACCTAAATCTGTATCTGTCGTAGGTGGTGCTAGCACCAGCTTACACAGGCTGCAATGGCAGGCCTGTAGCTATAGTTTGAGTGGTCTTCCATGGGTGTCATAATACATGCTTCAGCCCATGGGGGCCCCTGGTGTACCTATGCCCGAGTACCTCAGTACTATATACTAGGGACTTCTAAGGGTACACTAGTATCCAATTTAGGATATACCTAAGTACTTACCATACCCATTTTAGGGGAGAATGCACAGGGACTGGGGTCCTGGTTAGCAGAATTCCAGTCAGACTAGTCAGAAACAGCATAGCACCAGTTAAAAAGTGGGGCTAACCATAAAAGCAGATCCTTCTTTCCTACAGCTGTCTTTCACTGAGTTAAAAGAATCTTCTTAGCAGACATAGGTCGCCAGGTAATTCCAATTAAAAACGCCCAGGATTGGAAAGTTGTAGAAGTGCTAAATAAAAAACTCTGCTCTATCAGGAGTTTGGCAACTAAGGGCCTGATTTAGATCTCAATGGTATTACTGCCATTCGGCAGCGGTGGCAGGCCCAAGTACTCCGTCAAGCCGATGGTGTTCTGACTGCTGTATTTTGATCTATGTCTGTAAAGCTGCAGTCCATGTCAACCGAGCTGTAACCAGCAACGAACGTAGTGGATTCCAATGCTGGAGATGAGCACTCCTTCACCGTTGGGACGGCAGCATTGTGCTGACCATATTTAGATAACACAGTTGAGCTGCCGGTGTACCAGTGGCGGTCCCATGACGGCAGGAATCCGTTGCGGGACCCGTTCAGCATTGGACTATGGCTGCAGCTATTGAATGGATGTTAGCAGCTCACACCTGATATATATCCTGATATATATTGAACAATTGTGAACACCTGAAAAGCACATTGTAAAATCCATTTCAGTCACCATGATACTTTTCTATTTCACTGCTGAGCACCATTCTGAGACTACCCTGCCACTGAACATCGAGGGTATTTTTTATATTACTGTTCTCTCTCAGTTTTTTTCCAGTTCCTTTTCCATTATGTTTTAAAATCACTGTAGGGACACTAGTATATAATTGTTTTTATCACAATGGCAGCGAGGAGCAACCTACGTTTTATAGAGGGATAATTGTCTGTCATGGTGGAGAAAGTCATTAGAGTGGAGCCACAATTGTTTGAATCACAAGTACAAAATACTACCATATTTCAGAAAAGGCAATTTGGGGACAGAATAGTCAACAGAGTGAATGCTGTACCTAACAATCTTTGCACACAGGAGGATATTAGGAAGCGGTGGAACAACCTGTGGGGTACAGTCCTGGCCTGCAAGTGTCAACTGGAGGTTCAGAGGACTTGTGGTAGTTCTCCCATCCACCCAATACAACTATTTCCCTGGGAGGAGAAGGTCCTGCAGATCCTACACCCTGAAGGCTTGACAGGAATCCCTGCTGGAATGGAGACTGGTAAGTTACACCTATGTATGTCTCAGTAATCACAAATGGAGTACTTGCCCTTAACTTAGATGTTCAGAATGTTTCTAGACACTTATCGAAACATATATATTTAAAATTCAGTTTTAAACATACCTTGGATTACACAAATCAGTAGCATCATGGTTGTTACAATCTATTTAATAATGACCAATATGTATTGTCATATTGTGTTGCCCTCCATGAATCACCCCTTGCATTTACCCAGTCCTTTGCTGTATCTTAAATTTATATGCACATGAAGGTATAGTGCTTGTAAGTTGTATTGTTACCTATGCACGAAATATACATACATGTACATACTGAAAATGTGTGTTTGCTTTTCACTGTAGTAATTAAAAAAGAAATATGTTCGTTTTTTCACAAGTATTGGCAATAGTGTCCACAAATGACAATAACTACCAAGATGCCTGGCTTTTGTCTCTGCAAAACAATAGTGCAATGTGATGCTGGCCAACTTTCTTTTCCTTCCACAAGTACACAACATACCAGTAGTTGGTTCTTTATATGGGTGGGGAGGATCGTCCTCTTGTTACTTTGCCAAATTAAAAATATCAATCAATAGAAGATTCCATCTTTTTTGTGTGCAGTGACTGACATGGCCGTCAGCCAGGTAAAGAGGTTGCATGGGGGGTGTAGGCAAAAGCCTCTGTGTTAAGCCCGCTGATTGACAGGTACGAGGCCTCCTTGAGGTAAAGTGTGCATGTTGGGTTGGATGGGTGCCTTGCTCCAGCCAGCCAGACATGCGAACTTGAGCCCTCGTCAGGCTCTGCAATGTAGAAGCCCAGGGGATTGCTGACGCAAACCGCGTGGGTGCAAATTAGCACTGCCAATGCTTAGCCAATCCTTGTACAGCTACAGTGGGCCTGATGGAGGTGAGCTGCACACTCGGAGGCAGCACTTCAGGAGCGTTCTTCTCTGTGACACTGGGCTAATGAGCTGTGTATCATGAAATACAGCCTGTCCCTTCCCCTCCTCCCCACACAGGAGGAAGGGGGGGGCGAGTAGTCAGACCCTCATACCTCGAGACAGGAGGCTGAGCGGAGCCGGAAGACCAGAGCATGGGGCCAGGGGCTGCGCCACTGCCGGTGCTGTTGTGCGGTGAGTGCGACTGCCTGGAGACCCCGGGCGTTGTGTCTTATATTTAAAGGGGGGTTTGCAGAAACCCTTTCCAAAAGTAAAGGCTTGTGTGGGCTGTGGATGCATGCATGGCTACAGCTGCCACACTGCGGTGGGAGGATGCCTCAGAGAGATAGATCCACACTCACTATTAAAATATGCGGTGACTTGACGGTCACCGTCATGTCGTTGCATGACAGTGCCCGAGTGCATTATGAAGAACTGTATATTAACACGATATTCTCTCTTACACTTCAAGGTCCACTGGGCTCTGAATCGATGTCCACTGGTCTTTGGCAGATTGAACCGAGGTGCGCTCTGTATTAACAGACCAGCATGCAGTTTCTCTAATTTCGTTGTTATGTATCGCGATTAGATCTCGAGCAGGCAGGAAAGCACAGGGGCGCTTTCTGTTTCTCTAACCTGAAACCAGATGCTTGGCTTGCAGACAGCAGCGGCGCAACAGTGATTTGAAACATGAAATCCATTTCTTTCCACACAGATCCCCACGTCCTATTCAACAAGGCTTGTTTTACTCGGTAAGGTTGCATTTCCCAGAATTAAGCACATGTTGCGCCTTTATATTTTCTAAGAAACTGTGATATTTTTATACAACTTAGAAGCACCCGGCTATTGGGAAAGCTGAACATGTCATGTACAGTGACTGTGCATGAAGAATTGAAAGTAACTGTGACCATGTGCTAACTGGCAGATGATCAATAGATATTTATACTTTCTTCATTCCACAGGCTTCCCATTGTGTTCTTTTCTGGAATTTCGGGTTGTTCATGATTTAAAACAGCCTTACAAATCAACCAATCAATTGACTTTATTTTTTATGTTGACCAGTATATTTTTGAATTGTAATTTCTTGCATTGCATTGTTAAAATACATAAAACAAGGCACTGTCTAAAACAATTATAGATATTAAGATTATCAATCATCAGTCTCACATTAAATGTGAAAAAAATGTAGGCTTGAGAAATTGCACCCAGAGCTTTCTAACTTTTCACATATAAAATAGATTGTTGTTAAATATGAAGCACACAGGTTAAGCTAAGGTCAGGTGTGCATGTTTTAAGAGGTTTCCTTACCAGTATCCCCGTTATTGAAGGTTTCTTAATTTAAAATGTACTAATCATCGTAATGTTTATTTAAAAATGTACTAATCATTGTAACCTCTCTGGAGATGTGTTATCATAAAATTCTGCATAGTGCTCACTACTCTCGCCTCCAGCGTAGACTTACAATACCCCAAGTCATGATAAGTGCAGCTGGTTCTACGCTGTGGTTGTAAAATGTAGTGTAGTTATGTTCATTTCCACTAATAGTAATTATTGCAAGTCCCCGATTATGGGTTCCATGATTGCAAATTGAGGCTCTGTAACTCTATAGACCCTACATCTTTAGCTAATAAACAGCTTTGGGATATTGGCACCCGCAGTCGGTGCTCTGGAATGTCACACCTAATACCTAGGCGGCAGGGCTGGACTGGTAACCAAAACTGGCCCAGGCAAACTGATCGAATGGCCTCCCTGGGGGTTGGGGGTGCGGCCGAGCTGTTTGCCAGGTCTGGTTGAGGTCGATTGTGTGACAGGGGACGATATTGCAGCTAGGCTGCAAAAACGGCCCTGTAACAAAAAATGCATGACACCTTTCTTACACCACGGTTTGAAGAGGAGGGTTTCAAACCTTTTCTGAGGAAAACAGTGTGAGCAGGCCTTTCTCTTTCGCTCACAGTGCAGCCTTGTAAATATTTTCTCCCCATGGTCCCACCAGCACGGGCCAGCTGCCATCGGTCCCTCAGTTACATGGGTTTTGTATTCTTTCTTACAATAGGCCAGTGGATGCTCTCATAATACTGAGGGGTTTCATTAAAACACCACCAGAGGCTCCATAATATGCAAAGTAGTATCAGTCTTTATCATACCGTACATTATTATGTGCCCTAATGATGTCCTAACTACAATTGCTTTATTAACCTTCTTGCTTTCTCAACTTTGAGTGAAAATGCACTATTTGCCCACTCATTTTTCAAAATGTTCTTTTGGGGACCCCCCCACCCCCATTATGATGGTTTGCTTCGCTCGCACACCAGAGGGCACTCATCTCGAACTTTTATGCCTAACCACTTTTAAATGTCACCAGTCGCCACTGAAAAAAACAAAGCTTTGTGTAGTTGTAATTCACCATTTCATGTATGTTTACAAATATCATCTGCTGTGTTTATCCAGTTTGTTGTCACATTCTTGTAACTCGATGGAATAGATCTACTTCCTTGAAGAAATCATCGTAGGATAGTCAAAGGTTTCCAATCATGTCCTTTGGCATGCTGATTATAAGTATTAATGATACACTATTTGCTATGTAGTGTACATATGATGACCAATGGCATTTAATCCAATACGTTTTATCGTGGTTTGTTTTGAAGGCTACAAGGCCTTGAAATGGCTCAGCTCTCAAATCTCCTCTCTACTGTGTTGAGTTGCATGTCTGGTATATAGAATGTACACTTTCTAAAAAAACAATTTACATTTCAGGGCATCTCTCCAACATTGTTACTTAAGTGTGCTTCTGTATGCATTAACCTGCATGGGTAAAAAGTGAAAACCACACAAAGCCCTCAACATCCCATTAATCAGTATTTTTTTCTTTTCTTTAGGCTGCATCATCTATAGCTGAAGACAGATTTGAGGTACAATACAGACCTTTAATGTTTTTATATTTTGTAAGTCATATTAGGACCAACAGCCAGGGCCAGTGGGCCACTGTCTGCACCTCCACTCCAGGATAGAATCAAGCCTTAAGTGACGACACCACTCCTGCAAGTCCGGATGATGAGGGTTTGCCTGGCCAATTTGGTTTGTCTGGGCAGACACCCCTAGTGAGTCACACTCGACTCACACCTACACCTCCCACCCCAGCTACTACAACTACGCATTCTCCCTATTTCCAGTGGAACACACCTCCCATATTGTGCCCCACAGTCCTGGCTTCTGTTGAGTAACTATCACCACCTCCAGTTGTGCCAGGACCCAGTGGGATGGCCCACACTGCCTCAAGGGCACAGGTTAGTGGGGGTAGGCATCGTGGGAGGGAATCAGTGGGCCTGAAAAGTGAGGCCACAGGCATCATTGTCACCTAGACCACCGTTGACTGAGTCTTGGGAGCAATGCACAGTCCCAAGATGGAACGGGACAGTTCCTAACAGAGATAAGGGACCTTAAGCAGGTGCAGTGGTAGCACAATATTGAGCTTCATAATCTGAACTCCAGTTTGTGCACCTTGACTGGGGCGATGGTTGAAATTTATCATCACATGTGCAGGGCTTTTCCTGTACCATCTTCCACTGTCCTTCTACATCACAACACAATATACTTTCCACAGACAGGGAGGCCCTGTCACAAAAGGAAACTGATGTATGAAAAGTAACAATCATAGGCAGTCAAAATTATTTTAAAAAACTAAAATTGTACAATAGAAGAAATAATATGCAAATTATGGAGAGAACACAACAATCAAATACCCAAATGTGCAAATGTATCCAAAATATTTAATAAAAATAATTTAAAAACAATTCATGCAATTCATTACAATACAATACTCAGTTTATGTATAATCATATAATAGAACCATAAAAAGAAGTGGCAAATAAATCACAATTCTTTATCCGACGCGCGTTTCGGCGTATCACAAACGCCTTCTTCAGGAATAGCCACAGTATTCTACAAAATTTAAAAAAGTATAATATTAAAATCATTACAGCAATTTTCTGTATAACAACTATTATATAAAACCATTTATATAATTAATTACCATTTTGGAAAACAAAGGCACATATCGGTTTATACAAATCATTATATATATTCTCACATATGCATATTAAGTTCATCTCAAACATGTCTGAGTACTTATCCTCATGGCATAAAGCTAAAGGAATTTGAACATTACAATGAAATGATGGAAAGAGACTCCAAACCTTATTAATGATAAAACGGGCCACTATATGGATGGATCTCTATTGTTCGGTTTCTTCAATAGAACCAGGCCCTCTATTTATTACAATATCTATAGTTATACTAGGTAACTTAATTATATGCATCTTTCTAGGTTACCTTTTAGTGAGATCCTATATTGAATTTCTTCTCACAGAAGGTCATTTTTTCACTGATGGAGAAAAGCCTTCTAAATTTTCTATAAGAAATGATTTTAAGAAATAATTTAAAAGAAGGACCTATAGTTAACAAAATAGGAACTGTATTAGTTCTAAATATTCAAAGGAGCCGTATTTATATTCAATACCTGATAGAACGGTAAAGAATCGTCAGAGAATGTCGTATGGATAAAAACAACTTCGAGGTAGAATTCCGACGAAAGGGAATGAAGTGCGATAATCTAAATGAAATGATAGAATAACATGTAAGATAGGTTTTCCAATCGCAGCTATATATACTAAGAGCATGATGATAAATCGATAACACAAATCACCTTGTTTTTGTGATGATTAAGGCCATTTTAGGGGCCGTATTGTTTGGATATCTGGCCGTTATTCAGCCAACAACTGGATTCCACTCTTTCTTAAAATAAAAATCGACCACACAGATGACGCTCTTCTTGGCCTATGAGATATATAATGGGGTGGTCACAAACGTCATTACTCGATTATATTAATCCTATATTTAACATCAGATAAGCACGAAACAATTCTTCTTCTTTTAAAAAAGAACCTGATATGGCTGTATTTATGTAGAAGAGCGTAACCGTGTAGATATCGACGTCAAGGTAAATGGATGGCGCGAGACGAATAGCGTCTTCTGCCACCTATAGAACAAACAGTGCACCTCGCAGCCTAAAAATTAATATAGACAGGCTTCAAATCTTTGCGTGTATTTCGAAATCAGAAACATTATGGTTCAAACCCTTTTTAGATATATACCTGATATTGCTGTGCTTATCTCGAGGAGGGTAGCCGTTTAGATATCGGCGTCAAGGAAAATAAATAGCGCGAGATGAGTAGTGTCTTCTGCCGCGTACAAACAAACGATACACCTCGCAGCCTGAAAGAGTTAATATAGACAGGCTTAAAGTCATTGCGTATGTTTCAAAACCGGAAACCTATTAGCCCAAACTCTTTTATATATTACCTGATGTGGCTTGTCTTTTAATTGTATAAACCGGCGTACGCTCTGGAGCCGGCGACGTTCACGAGGTATCTTTTAACAAACCTCGCTCGAAAGGCGCTCCATTTTATTATGCTAGAGCCCGCCTCTGTTTAATCATGTGACTAGCCACATCAGAAAAGCCTAGAGGGTTCGAATAGAATTCATACGAACGACAACACAACTTAGACTTAAACTTTATGTTTATAATCTTTTCTGTCTCTTTTTTCTTTTTCTCTTTAAGGTGATTTAGCTATTTACGAAGGATCTTTCCTATTGTTAACACCATAAGCAGTTGGTATGGAAGAAAGACTACTATGTCATCTCATCCAGATCAACAACTCAAATCAAATAAAATCCAATACATAAATGGGTCTGTAAGATCACATAGCCCAATAATTTGAATCCATAAATACCAAAGCAACGAAGGTTCTTGCTCATAAACTTTGGTGTATAATCCTAAATTCATTGATTTAACTCTTTTGGAATATTTATATTAGAACCATAAGTTCTTATCACTATATAGATGGTCCTGGACTGATAAAGATGTTTATTTAGGATCAAATCAAAGCGTTCTCCCACGGTATTTCACTATTTAGGCCTTTTTTAAAAGTGTTGAGGGAAAAAATCAAAAAAACCTCATGTTTCTTATGGACTTTTTGGCCCCCTTTACTGTCTGCAATGTTAATTTTCTCAAGAATTCTCCACCTGATCTCCTCCGGTTTATGTTTTTTTTCAATAAAATGCTTCACTAGTGGAGCTAACAATTTTGCCATTCTGATTGCCGAGCGAAGTTCAGTAAGTCTAGTTTGAATTGCCCTTGCTGATTCCTCTACATATCCTAGTTGGCAAGGGCAAATAATTAAATAAATAATGTTTTGCATCCTACAATTCCACATTTGGGAGGCTTTAATGGTATAGCCATTATGCACAAAGGTTTCTCCTTCTATTATTGAATCGCAAGATTTACAAGAGTAGCATTTTACTGTTCCTCTAATTGGTTGATTTCCATCTATAGATTTCTTATTCTGAGTTCTACCATTGCCATTATTACCAAAGCGAGAATGTACAATCATATCCTTTACGTTCTTGTTTCGCAGGTGGTCAAACAAAGGATTCATCAATTTAGGTTTCTGATCTGGATTACTGTTAAGGATATGCCAATTTGCATTAATTATTTGTTTTATTTTTGAATCCACAGTGGAGTGCCTGGTGACACAGACTAGTTGTTGATCCTCTCTAACTGTATCATTATTTACTTTGGGGCGCAACAAATGGTCACGGTCAAAAAATCTTGCTCGCTTATAGGATTCACGTACTAGGCGATGCGGGTAACCCCTTTCTATGAATTTTGTCCTCATAATTGCTGCTTGTCTGTCAAAGTCTTTAATGTTTGAGCAATACCTACAAACTCTCAAAAATTGAGAAAAAGGAATACTCTGCTTTTGATTACGGGGGTGAAAACTTGTAAAATTCAACAATGTATTTCTCGCCGGCGGTTTTATAAAAAGATTTACTTCTAAGCTTTTATTCTGATGTCTTATTAAAATATCCAAAAACTCTACCTTTTCTATGCTTTTTTGGGCTGTAAATTTTAAATTTGAATATATTGCATTCAGCCAATGAAGGAACTCGAGTAACGAGTCGTCCCCTTTGGTCCAGATAAAAAAGACACCATCTACATATCTGGACCAATGGGAGACCGACTCGAAAAAAGGAGCAACTTCATTGTGTATATATCTTTGTTCAAAGGATGCCATATAAATAATAGCAATTGATGGCGCCACTGAAGCGCCAATACTTATGCCCTTGAGTTGGCGGTATAAAACATGGCCAAATTCATAAATGTTTTCAGACAAAACAATATTAAGACAGGCTAGAATGAAGGTCTTTGGGCATTGAATTTTAAATTACTCAATAAACCAATCTGTAGCTTCAAGTGCCTCTTTCTGGGGAATATTACTATAGAGTGACTCTATATCTAGAGTCACCATAATATCATTATTTGGATTAGAAGCTATATTTTCAATCTTATTGATCATATCCCCAGTATCTTTTATGTAAGAGGGTATTTTAGGAATATGAGGGCGTAAGTAGAAATCAATAAATATTGACAAAGGTTCAGTTACAGTCCCGATAGTAGATACTATTGGTCTGTAAGGGGGATCGTATAGATTCTTATGCATTTTAGGAAGGCCAAATATGCACGCTGTTTTTTCTTTATTAGAATTTATAAAATCAAATTCTTTAGCAGTAATGTCCCCGGCGAAAAAAGCCTGGTGAGAAAGAGAGTGAATGTTTTTTGATATTTTAGCAAGAGGGTTCTGTTTGATCCTTAAATAAAAATTATTATCACTAAGCATCATATTCATTTTGTTTTCATAGTCCTCGATGTTCATGACTACTATCCCACCTCCTTTATCACAGCTCTTTATAATGAGAGTGTCATCTTTGGCCAAATGGTCAAGAGCTGTAAATTCCTTTTTATTTAAATTATAGAGGGGTTTGGGGACAAATGATAGTGCTTGTTCTAGTCTTTTCAATACCACTAGTTCGAAGGCAGCTACTTCAGGACCCAATTCATCCAACGAAGGAGTGAATATGGAGGGTAAAGCTAATTGTCTGTCTAAATTAGCTTTGATAGAATCCCCATCATTAGCAAAACAGTTTTTTAGTCTCACTATTCTAAAGATTGAAATGATATCTTGATACAATTCAAACTTATTTAGGTGAGCATGTGGGACAAATGAGAGGCCTTTTGAGGGAAGATTAATGTTATCATTATTTAAAACATGGGAGGGCAGGTTAAAAATCGGAATCACATCCCTTGTTTCCAATACTGCTTGTTGCGTGTCTCTAGCAAGTATTGAGGGTCCAGCTGTTGGTAATGATGTTGTTGTTGGTAATTGCCCCTGGCTTGAGATTGGGATCCCACTCTCTGTCGTCCCCTGCGTGTCCCGCATGTGGCTAAAAAAGACAGATGTGTATTACGTTTTGCTTGGAGGGAATTGTAATTTCCTGGTCAATAACAGGTTGAACCCTCACCATCTGAATATGAGGTATCAGAGAAAGTATTCACTCTTGTTTGTTTATTTATATTCTCCGCTGTGTAATGGTTTTGTTTATAAAAATTCTCACCTAAATAGGGATATGTATTCTCCAAAGAGTAGAATCTTGTATCCTTTGTTAATTTATCCTTCTTACGTTTATCAAGATAATTGGAAAAAGATTCCAGCTCTTTATTTGTTTCTTCCAATTTTTTTATGGCCTCCTCTACACTATTCGATTTTTTAATTTTCTCCTCTAATTCATCTAATTCAATTTTCAACGAAGCAGCAAGTTCTTTGGCAGTTTCAATGTTCAAGATCATTAAATCGTGGGAGCAATGACTAGCGATCATGCTCCATCATTCTAAAAATTGTTTGCACTGGACAAAGAGGCCAGGGATGTTATGTACACGGAGACCATTAGGTATTATCACTGCTCTCAAATATGCTAACATATATTCTCAGTGTGCCTCCATTCTTTTCATTTTTTTCTTTAGATCTATTAGTTCTTCATATCTTCATTATTATGTACACTGTCTTTGGATCTGTTTCCAAAGGAATTGCTGCTTCCTACCAGTATGGCGAATTCTTCATCTGAGAACCCGAATGTTTTAAGTTGAGCCATATTCTTCTAATAATCAGAGACAAGCATATACAGGACAAGATTTCTCTCTAGCCTGACAGATGAGCACTCAGACACTTAATTAAATATTGATCAAAATCACAGAATGTGCCAAAGAATAGCCCTGCACAGACAAGCTGTGGGTAGTACAATTGGAAGAAACAAGGACCCCTGAACTGAACCATGAATGAAATGATTCCTAGGACAGGGAAATAAATGTATGAAAAGTAACAATCCTAGGCAGTCAACATTATTAAAAAAACAAAAATTGTACAATAGAAGAAAGAATATGCAAATTATTGAGAGAACACAAAAATCAAATACCCAAATGTGCAAATGTATCCAAAATATTTAATAAAAATAATTTAAAAACAATTTATGCAATTCATTACAATACAATACTCAGTTTATGTATAATCAAATATTAGAACCATAAAAAAAGTGGCAAATAAATCACAATTCTTTATCCGACGCGCGTTTCGGCGTATCACAAACACCTTCTTCAGGAATAGCCACAGTATTCTACAAAATAAAAAAAAGTATAATATTAAAATCATTAAAACAATTTTCCGTATAACAACTATTATATAAAACCATTTACATAATTAATTACCATTTTGGAAAACAAAGGCACATATCGGTTTATACACATCATTATATATATTCTCACATGTGCATATTAAGTTCATCTCAAACATGTCTGAGTACTTATCCTCATGGCATAAATCAAAAGGAATTTGAACATTACAATGAAATGATGGAAAGAGACTGCAAACCTTATTAATGATAAAACGGGCCACAATATGGATGAATCTCTATTGTTCGGTTTCTTCAATAGAGCCAGGCCCTCTATTTATTACAATATCTATCTTTATACTAGGCAACTTAATTATATGCATCTTTCTAGGTTACCTTTTAGTGAGATACTATATTGAATTTCTTCTCACAGAAGGTAATTTTTTCATTGATGGAGAAAAGCCTTCAAGATTTTCTATAAGAAATGATTTTAAGAAAAAATTTAAAAGAAGGACCTATATTTAACAAAAAAGGAACTGTATTAGTTCTAAATAATCAAAGGAGCCCTATTTATATTCAATACCTGATAGAACTGTAAAGAACCGTCAGAGAATGTCGTATGGATAAAAACAACTTCGAGGTAGAATTCAGACGAAAGGGAACGAAGTGCGATAATCTGAATGAAATGATAGAATAACATGTAAGATAGGTTTTCCAATCGCAGCTATATATACTAAGATCATGATGATAAATCAATAACACAAATCACCTTGTTTTTGTGATGTTTAAGGCCGTATCAGGGGCCGTATTGTTTGGATATCTGGCCTTTATTCAACCAACGACAGGATTCCACTCTTTCTTAAAATAAAAATCGACCTCACAGATGACGCTCTTCTTGGCCTATGAGATATATAAGGGGGTGTTCACAAAAGGCATTACTCATTATATTAATCCTATATTTAACATCGGAAAAGTAGGAAACAATTCTTCTTCTTTTTAAAAAGTACCTAATATGGCTGTATTTATGTAGAGGAGCGTAACCGTGTAGATATCGACGTCAAGATAAATGGATGGCGCGAGCCGAATAGCGTCTTCTGCCACGTATAGAACAAACGGTGCACCTCACAGCCTAAAAATTAATATAGACAGGCTTCAAATCTTTGCGTGTATTTCGAAATCAGAAACCTTATGGTTCAAACCCTTTTTAGATATATACCTGATATGGCTGTGCTTATCTCGAGGAGGGTAGCCGTTTAGATATCGGCGTCAAGGAAAATAAATAGCGCGAGATGAGTAGTGCCTTCTGCCGCGTACAAACAAACGATACACCTCGCAGCCTGAAAGAGTTAATATAGACAGGCTTAAAGTATTTACGTATGTTTCAAAACCGGAAACCTATTAGCCCAAACTCTTTTATATATTACCTGATGTGGCTTGTCTTTTAATTGTATAAACCTCCGTACGCTCTGGAGCCGCTGACGTTCATGAGGTATCTTTTAACAAACCTCGCTCGGAAGGCGCGCTATTTTATTATGCTAGAACCCGCCTCTGTTTAATCATGTGACTAGCCACATCAAAAAAGACTAGAGCGTTCGAATAGAATTCATACAAACGACGAAACAACCTAGACTTAAACTTTATGTTTATAGCCTTTTCCGTCTCTTTTTTTCTTTTTCTTTTTTATTTAAAAAGACGGAAGTTTCCAGGTAAGTGTATATAGAATGAACTTTCAGAACTAGTCTCTATAAGGTGATTTAGCTATTTACAAAGGATCTTTCCCATTGTTAACACTATAAGCAGTTGGTATGGAAGAAAGACTACTATGTCATCTCATCCAGATCAACAACTCAAATCAAATAAAATCCAATACATAAATGGGTCTGTAAGATCACATAGCCCAATAATTTGAATAGATAAATACCAAAACAACCAAGGTTTATGCGCATAAACGTTGGTGTATATTCCTAAATTCAGCGATTCAACTCTTTTGGAATATTTATATAACAACCATAAGTTCTTATCACTATATAGATGGTCTTGGACTGATAAAGATGTTTATTTAGGATCAAATCAAATTGTTCTCCCACGGTATTTCACTATTTAGGCCTTTTTTAAAAGTGTTGAGCGAAAAAATCCAAAAAACCTCACGTTTCTTACGGACTTTTTGGCCCCCTTTACTGTCTGCAATGTTAATTTTCTCAAGAATTCTCCACCTTATCTTCTCTGGTTTATGTTTTTTTCAATGAAATGTTTCACTAGTGGAGCTAACAATTTTTCTGTTCTGATTGCCGAGCGATGTTCAGTAAGTCTAGTTTGAATTGCCCTTGCGGATTCCCCTACATATCCTAGTAGGAAAGGGCAAAGAATTAAATAGATAATATTTTGAGTCCTACAATTCCACATTTGGGAGGCTTTAATGGTACAGCCATTATGCACGAAGGTTTCTCCTTCTATTATTGAATCGCAAGATTTACAAGAGAAGCATTTTACTGTTCCTCTAATTGGTCGATTTCCATCTATAGATTTCTGATTCTGAGCTCTACCATTGCCATTATTACCAAAGCGAGAATGTACAATCATATCCTTTATGTTCTTGTTTTGCCGATGGGCAAACAAAGGTTTCATCAATTTATGTTTCTGATCTGGATTACTGTTAAGGATATGCCAATTTGCATTAATTATTTGTTTTATTTTTGAATCCACAGTGGAGTGTCTGGTGACACAGACTAGTTGTTGATCCTCTCTAACTGTATCATTATTTACTTTGGGGCGCAACAAATGGTCACGGTCAAAATAATCTCGCTCGCTTATAGGATTCACGTACTAGGCGATGCGGGTAACTCCTTTCTATGAATTTTGTCCTCACAATTGCTGCTTGTCTGTCAAAGTCTTTAATGTTTGATCAATTCCTACGAACTCTCAAAAATTGAGAAAAAGGAATACTCTGCTTTTGATTACGGGGGATGAAAACTTGTAAAATGCAATAATGTATTTCTCGCCGTCGGTTTTATAAAAAGATCTACTTCTAAGCTTTTATTCTGATGTCTTATTAAAATGTCAAAAAACTCTACCTTTTCTATGCTTTTTTGGGCTGTAAATTTTAAATTTGAATCTATTGCATTCAGCCAATGAAGGAACTCGAGTAACGAGTCGACCCATTGGTCTAGATAAAAAATATCTCATCTATATATCTGGACCAATGGGAGACCACCTCGAAAAAAGGAGCAACTTCATTGTGTATATTTCTTTGTTCAAAGGCTGCCATATAAATATTTGCAATTGATGGCGCTACTGAAGCGCCCATACTTACGCCCTTAATTTGGCGGTATAAAACATGGTCAAATTCAAAAATGTTTTCAGACAAAAAAATATTAAGACAGGCTAGAATGAAGGTCTTTGGGCATTGAATTTTAAATTCCTCAAAAAACCAATCTGTAGCTTCAAATGCCTCTTTCGGGGGAATATTACTATAGAGTGACTCTTTATCTAGAGTCACCATAATATCATTATTTGGATTAGAAGCTATATTTTCAATCTTATTGATCATAACCCCAGTATATTTTATGTAAGAGGGTAGCTCAGGAATATGAGGGTGTAAGTAGAAATCAATTTCATTTTGACAAAAGTTCAGTTACAGTCCCGATAGTAGATACTATCGGTCTGTAAGGGGGATCGTATAGATTCTTATGCATTTTAGGAAGGCCATATATGGACGATGTTTTTCCTTTATTAGAGTTTATAAAATTAAATTCTTTAGCAGTAATGTCCCCGGCTAAAAAAGCCTGGTGAGAAAGAGAGTGAATGTTTTTCGATATTTTACCAAGAGGTTTCTGTTTGATCCTTAAATAAAAATTATTATCACTAAGCATCATATTCATTTTGTTTTCATAGTCCTCGATGTTCATGACTTCTATCCCACCTCCTTTATCACAGCTCTTTATAATGAGAGTGTCATCTTTGGCCAAATGGTCAAGAGCTGTAAATTCCTCTTTATTTTAATTATAGACTGGTTTGGGGACAAATAATAGTGCTTGTTCTAGTCTTTGCAATACCACTATTTCGAAGGCAGCTACTTCAGGACCCAATATATCCAACAAAGGAGTGAATATGGAGGCTAAAGCTAATTGTGTCTACGTTAGCATTGATAGAATCTCCATCATTAGCAAAAAACTTTTTTAGTCTCAATCTTCTAAAGAATGAAATGATATCTTGATACAATTCAAACTTATTTAGGTGAGCATGTGGGACAAATGAGAGGCCTTTTGAGAGAATATTAATGTTATCATTATTTAAAACATGGGAGGACAGGTTAAAAATCGGAATCACATCCCTTGTTTCCAATACTGCTTGTTGCGTGTCTCTAGCAAGTTCTGAGGGTCCAGCTGTTGGTAATGATGTTGTTGTTGGTAATTGCCCCTGGCTTGAGATTGGAATCTCACTCTCTGTCGTCCCCTGCATGTCCCGCGTATTGCTAAAAAAGACAGATGTGTATTACATTTTGCTTGAAAGGAATTGTAATTTTATTCTGGTTCATAATAGGTTGCACCCTCACCATCTGAATCTGAGGTATCAGAGAAAGTATTCACTCTTGTTTGTTTATTTCTATTCTCCTCTGTGTAATGGTTTTGTTTATAAAAGGAAACTGATCCATCTACCCAAGTCCTGGTGGAACGTTCATCTGAAGACTTTCATCCGAACCACCAAGAGAGGATGGAAATACCTCGTCCACCACCTCCAAGAGACCACAAACCTAATTTCCTCCAGTGTATGTCTACCATTCACTCTGTGGACTATTTCATGGACACATTTTCCTTTTCCGAGAACAGATATGGGGGCATATTAGCAAGAACCTTGTTAAAATTATCACAGTTTTAGCGGCAATTTCCTGCCGCTAAAACAGCGATAATGGGCTTGCTAGTATGCGTTATAGAATTCCAATAGAAGCTCAGGTTAGATTTCCTGCACATCCAACCTGGGCTTGTATTGGAATTCTATAACGCATATTAGCAAGCCCATTATCTCCGTTTTAGCTGCAGTTTCCTGCCACTAAAACAGCGATAATTTTAACGAGGTTCTTGCCAATATGTCCCATAGTTTGTACAGTGAAATCCAAACAATTTGTGCTCAGCAAATATAATTTCATCCACCATGATGGACTTTTTTTATTATTGTCCTATTTTCTTTCTGATTTCCAAGCTATTACACTCATCTTTTTGTTGAAAATAAATGCACATAAAACAAAGTGAAAGACTGGTCTTATATATATTGTGGTAATTCATTTTCTATGTCTTCTGTACATTATAATTTTTTTTTAAATCTGTGAGACAAAATGTCACTTAAACAAATAATATATAGCAACTAGGTAATGTGTTTCCCATGTATAAAAAGGATGGAAAAAGAAACAATGACATTTGAATGTATTGGTGTCATACATATCTAGGCAACAAGTTTGTGACAGAAATATGCAGTCCGCAAACTATGCAGAAACCAAATAGTCTGTTCCATTTAGAAATTGACAATCCAGAACCATGACACCATGGAAGAAAGGGAATAGTATTAAATAGATCAACTATCACTGATGCATGATCACAGCTAGAGCCAGACTTCCTGCCCTCACAAAAGAAATCCTACATCAATAACACCAGTAGTCCACATCATGGCTGTATAGAAATTTGAGGCCAAATGACCATGTCACAAACACCATGTCGTGGTGTGCTAAAAACTAATTCTTTCAACTATTTGGAGACACATCAACAGCTTCCTACACTGGGGAAACAACCTTTACAAGGCAGTCATTACATCGCACTACCTTTACATAACAGTAATTACATCGCAACATCCTTTACATTGCATGTCATTACAACGCAGCCATTACATTGCATGTCACTACAACGCATGTCATTACAATGCATGTCACTAAATGCAGGCATTACATCACAAGTTATTACAACGCATACCATTACAATGCATAGTACCATTACACTATCCGACACTTACCCTACTGTTGCACTCATTGGAGTTAGAATAGTACTTTTTACCCCTACACTGTCCAACACTTACCCTACTATTGCACTCATTGGAGTTAGAATAGTAATTTTTACCGCTACACTAGCCAACACTTACCCTACTGTTGCACTCACTGGAGTTAGAATAGTAATTATTACCCCTAGGACTTGAGTGCCTCAATAACCTGCAATGCACCCACTACTGACTACTGCTCTGCCTTCAACATTGTGTTTATTCACCCTCTGGGGTGCTATAATCTTATCCGTTTAGACATTGTACTGTTTCCATATTATTGTTTCTTGATTGTTATTACTCTGTATACTCATGTATGGTTGATACCCTACTCTTTGCAACTCACGGTCTACGGAATCTCATATTGATTTAGGAGTCTTGTTTATCCTACCTACTGTTTCTGTAAAGCGCTCTGATATCTGCAAAGATCTTGTTCGCGCTATATAAAACTTTAAATAAATAAATAAATAAATAAATAAATACTATCCAACACTTACCTTAAATGCAAAGTTATGGTATGCATTGTAATGGTATGCATTATAAAGGTATAATGCGATGTAATGGAATGCGTTGTAAAGGTAGTTTCTGCAAATGCGATGGAATGGCATGTGATGTAAAAGAATACATTGTAAAGGCTGTTGCGATGCAAAAACTGTGTTGTAAAGGCATGCGTTGTAATGTCATACATTCCCTATACTGTACACCAATTGAAGATTTAGCCAAAGTGAAGGGAGACCAGTATGCTATGGCCTGATATACACCTGCGGTTAGAGACCGTTACGCAGCACTTATTGCCTTGGTGGCAACATCCCACAGAAAAGAGGTTTGATACAATCTCAAGAACTTTCATTCAATCACAGTGCAAGTTGTCCTTGTACAAGAACTGTCCATCCCAACTTAGGGGCCGATTATGATGGCGGACGGACCTGAGTCCGTCCGCCACCATAGAGTAGGAGGGAACCTCAGCATGGCCTGCGGAGTTCCCTCCTGTGCAATTAGGATGGGACCGCCACCCTGGCGGTCACATCCTCTATTTTTATCATTGCGGCGGGTGCGGCTTCAAGCTGCATCCGCCGCAATGGTAAAAATGCATACATTGCATTTGTATGCAGAAAGCGGCAGGCACCGTGCGGTGCCTGCCGATTTCTGCACCCCCCTTCACCCAGGGGGCCCGCAACGGGCCCCCCGCAGTGAAGTTACACATGCTTTTCCACGGCGGAAAAGCCGCTGCGGAAAAGCAAGTTTCACAGCCCTTCCTAATCTGTCTGACGGTGTCTGAGAGACACGTCACCATATTAGAGCTTTTCCGCCGCGGTTGTAAGCCAACCGCAGCGGAAAAGCTGCGGTCGGAAACCAGGACCCACCAGCCATCCTAATGTGGCGGTGGGTCTTTGGTGGGTCCGCAGAGGATTTTCCGCATCCTCCGGGCCGGCGGTGGCTTCCGCCGGCCCGGTGATGCGGAAAATCCTCCATCGTAATAGGCCCCAAAGTGTCTGTTCCATGCTCCTTTTGTAATTTCGAACAGCAACATATCACTCGAAATGTTACATTTTTAAATGTCCAATTAAAGATGAAATAGTGAAGGCCCCTGAAACTGAATAACAAAGGAAAATTAATGACTTCACATCTACAATTTGACTCAAATTACTAGTTAGGAGGACACATATACATAGCACAAGCAAAGTTAATTTAAGTCAATAGACACAATAGTCAATGAAGGGAAATTCTGATCCGCAAACATCTTTGCCTTGAACTTTCCTACACTAACCATTCCTACGAAATTTCCATTGCATGTCTATATGTTTCCTGTGTCACAAGTTGTCCTGACATTTGATTTTACAAAAAGTAAGGGTGAAGAAGTGGTCATTGACATCTTGAAATAGGTCAATTCCTTCCTCTTCACCACAGTCATGTTCATAGGGCATTTAAACATCCTTACCCAGTGGCTCTTCACGGTTTCCATCATCTACAATGATTGGAATGTTCCGAATGAAGGCAATTTTGTGCAGCAGGCAACTGTGATTTGGCACACCTTATCGAGTGAGTACAGGAGGGCTCCATTGGTCTTGTCCAGATACCTAAATCTGGCCTTCTGGAGATCAAAAGCCCATGTCACTGTCCTCCATGTTCTTCCATGGACCTTATTGAAATGGACTTCACCTGGCATTATTGGATTACTCAGCAGTGCCAACAACCATGGTCGGTTAGGATAAGCTGAGTCTCCTACAAGGAAGCAATACATTGATAGACTTAATATCATATAAGCTCATTGTACATTCCTAACCTAGGATTAAAGCAAATGATCCTCAAGTCATATTGTACTTACCAACAAGCCAGGTCGTCTCAAGTCCAAGTTGTGACATTTTTATGGTGTTGTTCCATACTACAAAGGAATCACTCATTGACCCAGGAAAGCGGGTACATACACTTGAGATGTATAAATCCGACAACTTGCACATTGATGGAATGGAAGTTCTTTCACTTGTGATAGACCTGTTTCTTGGCATTTGGTGGCCAAAGTCAATATTTGTGGCATCAATTACTCCAACATGTGGTAAGTGTAGGAGAGTAGGATCTTCTTACTATGGTTACCCCCACTTTTTGCTGGTGTTCTACAGTTTTTTTTTTACTTTAGTCTGTCTGGGGTCCTTCTTTTCAGGACCTCAGCCTAGCTGCTTCCTCTCTAAAATGATTGCATGTACTTTAGGTACACTCCAGATTGGTTACTGGGTTACCCTTGTGAGTCCCTAGCATATGTAGCCCAGAGGCCTACCAGGGACTGAAGCATGTATTATGCCACCCCTAGGAAGCCTTCCAAAATGGCACCACAGGACTGCTACTGCAGCCTGGGTAAGGTGGTGCATGCACCCCCTACTAAGATATACGTTACCTATATCTACCTTTAATCACTGACACATATACACCTATCAGTCACTCCTATGGCAGGCCTTATCAATTTTGAAGGCAGAGTGCTTGGTTTTGTGTGAAAGGGTGCCCATGCACGAGCAAGACCCCTCTGCAGCTTTTGGAATCTATTCTCTGAGACTGTACTGTGGTGCAGCCAGACCAGATACTCTTAAGTGCATTATAACCTCACAGTAAATGCTAACTTTTGAAGGGCTGCATGGAAACATGTTGTGTTTGGTGTCAAACACTTTGGAATCTTACCAACCCCCCCAGGTCTGGCAGTGGGGTAGAGTTCCACCCTTCTAGAGGGAGAGACGTGTACACACTGGTATAACCGGTAATAGTTTAAAAGAGCTCTGGCATCACAAAATGGATGCCACAGCCACAGACACAGTTCTGACTTTCTGCTGCTGGACAAAACTCCGGCAGGGTAGGGGTGGACAATAAGTTTGCTGTCACGGGGAGGTGTAACCACCTCCCAGATAGGCTTTAGTGTATTGGGGCTGGGTGGGTGCATTCAGAGAATGCTTTTCAGACAGTGCTGGGGCACGATTGGTGTCCCTGTGCATACCCCAGTTCAAACCAGTTGCAGGGACACTCAGCCCCTGCTCTGGCATGAAAGTGGACAAAGGGAATGGGTGTAACCACCCCTCTTTCCAGACCCTCCCATAGGTGGGGCCCCAGAGTATGTCCAACCCCTAACTTATTATAAGTATGGGACCCCAGTCCTTAGGACTTCAGATTACACCTGGACGAAACTCTGCAACATATATCCTGAAACTTCAATGTTCTACACGACTAGAACATGAAAGAATCTCTTTTGGGGTCAAGGAGTGACTCCCCTGTTCAAACAGGCACCAAAGAAACATCTTGTCAGTCTGCATTTCTGAGGCTCCCGCCGGACCCGCAGCACTCACAAGTAACGTGGAACCGGAACACCCGGACACCCTGCACATTTGCAAGTTCATCAACTTCCCGAGGTTTCCCAAAGTTGTGCACTGAGCTCCTTGTAGTGCAAGCCCCAAGCACCATCTGCTCCGAAGATTGTGGACCTACACTCCACGAGTGTTCCAAGGGCCCACTTCTAGCATTTCCGCTTCAGGCTCCTTTGCGATCCCTAGTCTGTCCACTGGTGGGTCCCCAGGAAAGTAACTCTTCTGTTTCTTGGGCATCCCAGATTACTCCAGACGTGCCCGGACTCCCCACCATGGGGTGAGTCCCTCAGACCTTGCCGGTCTGCACCAAAGCCAATCTTTGCTTTCTGCATGGGTTGCTCTAGCCAAGGCTTGTTTGGTCCAATCCGGATACCGACACTGCAGCACTCGACACCCTCTGTGGGACTGCTCGAATCCAACTCCTGTTTGTCATCGACACCTCCTGGTCCTCGTGGCTGAAGAATCAAGCTTCACCTTCTTCACCTGAAAACACCCGACATCGGTGGGCATCCTCACATCGCCTTCCTGGTCACTGGTAAGTGAACCAGACTCTGGGCCAGATGTTTTAAGATACCGTTTGCGAATCCTAAATAGCAATTTTTTTCGAATCGCTATTTAGAATTCGCAAAACGGTATGTATGTACAAAATCGCAATTTTTTTGCGATTCCTTATTATTCTATATTTGCGAATTCGCATTTTGCAAATTTGCAAATAAAGAATAATTTTCAATGCATTCCTATGGGCCAGGAGGCCCATAGGAATGATAGTGCAATAATTCTCAAATTGCGAATTCGCAAATTACTAATCGCAATTTGAGAATTATTTCAAGGGTGCAGGGGTGTCTCAAAGACACCCTGCCGCACCCCTCAAATCTACATGTGTGTGCATGTGGCACACATACATGCCCTATGGGCATGTATGAGTGTCACATGCCACCCTTACAAATGCCAATTAGGGCATTTTTAAAAGAAATCGCAATTTACCACCAACTACAAGTTGGTGGTAAATTGCGATTTCTTAACACAAATTCGCAAACCAAAAATGTGTCATACATATCATTTAAGGAATCGCAAAATTTGCGATTCCTTAAATGCTATGGCAAAATAGGGAATCGCAAATAATTGCGATTCCTTAAATTGCGATTTTTTGATACATGACAAAAATCGCAAATCGGCCGTTTGCGGGTCGCAAAGGCCGAAATTCTGCAAATTTTGGCCTTTGCGAGTCGCAAAAGCCTTGATACATCTGGCCCTCTGTCCCCTCTGTTTTCAGGTTCTTCACATCTCCGATCCACCCTTGGATCCACCTGGACACTTTCAACTTTGTCGCCAGCAGCACTTTGCAGAAAATCGCCATTGAAATCGATGACGAAACCCGACACCAAAAGACTCCTACGCACCCGGCTTCCCTGGGCGAGGTAACTGGAGTGCTCCGGTGCTCCCGTGGGTATTGACTCTAGAACTGCCTAGTTCTAAAGGGGTTTGCTCCAAGTCCTCTTCTAAGTGTCCTGAATCTTTAAAATTCCAACCTTGACTTTCCCCGTAGAAGTTAATGGTGATTTGTGGCTGTGCTTGGACACTGCCCGCGTCCCCTGTGGGTCCCTGTGTCACTTCCTTGGGTGGTTCCTGGTGGCCCCAGCGGTTCTAAAGGCTCTATGCCTTGTATCTATGTCAGTTGTGGTTCTTATACCACTTTCTCAATATATGGTTTGGTGCGCCCCTAGGGCTCAAAGTATATTGTGATAATTTACTGTGTGCTAAATAAGTTTACTAAATGTACTTTTGCCTCTAGCCTCATAAAGAGACTAGAGGGATGTGTTGAGAATAAATACATATATTGTATATATACCTGGTGTGGTTCTCCTTTTATTTGGTCATTCATGAGAATATAGACTGGTAAAACAAGCTGCTTTACATTCCTGAAGGCTGCTCTCTACAGCTACCTATAGGATAGCTTTCTATATAGGTTGTCTTTAAACCTACCATCAATAAGGGTCCTTTGAACTGGTGCAAGGTGCCCACTAGAGTAGTGGACAGCATATGCCAGGCCAACTTCTCACATTGGTGTGAAGCATGTTGGATTCTTGTTTGCCATTGTTTTACCAGATAATCTCAAGTGATTGATCATTTGAAAACCACTAAAGGTACCAGAGGTAGGTATAATACAAGCTTCAATACAGTAAGTTCTACTGAACTTAGAGTTGTGTGTTTAGGGCTTGAGCACACCCTTTCTACAACACAAGAGAGTTTAGTAGGTAAACAACTAGAAGAGGTAGTGCATACACCACACCTCACTTGTTATGTCTTCAGGGCCAGGAACCAATGGGTCTCTTCCAGATATCATTATGTTACAGACATCAAAATATGACACATTCCCTTTTTAGGTCTCGGCTAGGCAGCGCATGCCCGTCTCGTCGAGAGATGCTGTATTCAGTATAGCGTGGGAAGCTCCGCCCAATTTCCACCTATCAATTTGATTCGCAAAAATCCCAAATGCTAGAAAATGATTGGTATTTGGTAACTTAATACCGCCTCTTGACCGCCATGTCGTCATTTTTGTCCTACCACGGCTATCTGCCCCTTTACTCTAAAAACTGTTTTTTTTCCCTGCCTCCCCCATCTCCTCTCGCAGTCTGAGATTTCTCGGTCCACAACCACCCACCCAGCCCCTCCTATTCGTGCCTTCTTTCATGCCCGCACTTGTGTTTAAAATGCAATAGGTCTTGTGTACATAGGAGTCCTATTGCATTTTAAATGCTTGTTCGGTGTGTGATTGGTGGGTACATTTGCACTCGTTTTTAGGCTTTGAATAGCGTTCTAGGCGCATCGGCTGCTCTTTTGGTGTCGCATGCGTGCGCAGACATTAGCAAACGCTACTCGTTGTCTGCCTCGCACGCTTCATGTTTATTTATTTTTTAACAGATGTGCACAGTTCACTGGGATGGAGAGGTTAGGGCGTATGTCTCACAGAATTTATAAATGTTATATCTCTAGTTACCATTCTAATTACATACGCTACAGAATGCCCTAAGGAGAAATGCAGTGATGTGCTTTCCACTGCTGGTTTCTGGCCTGAGAGTGGGCACTGGGACTGTGTAGATACTTCTGAGCTAGACTTCAGTCACAGACAGGGTACTTCTCCCATTCATGGACAAACACGAGCAGTGCCAGGCAAGCGAGCAGATGTTTTCTGCCACTATGCCCGCCAGTCGTCTTTGGTGCCTTCCAGTAAGCACTCTTGTAACAAGCACACTTCTTTTCGTCTGCCCACAGGCGTGTTAATAATTGAGCTTAGAGTGCCAAGTTGTGTTTGTTTTAGCTCTGGTGGCAGACCAGGGGCGTAACACAGGCCCCCACAGCCCTCGCGGTGCGGGGGGGCCCGGAACCCTGACGCCCCCAGGGGGGCCCCATGGGGCGTCGGGCCCCCGGGATACCCCCACCCTCACTGTGACTCTCTGGAAGACGGCCGCTGTGGTATCGGTCTAGTGTTCAGGTGACCGGAACCGGAAGGGGGAAAGTGGAAATGGTAGGCGGCCATTTTGTTCTGGCGCCAACCGAATAGAGTTAAGACATGGTCCCGGCGCTCCATAGGATAAACCAGAGTCAACCTACCGAAGTCTCCTGTCTTTATTGGAGTGAGAATATCTTCACAGCTGCGAGAAAGCCTATAAACAGTGCGCGCACCGTACACACCAGGGACGGACGTTGACGGTCACAGCCTCAATGTATTGTATTTATAACCATTAATTATAGGGGCGACGGGCGTATTAACACAGGCCTCCGCAATGGCTCGATTGGCTCGCGGCTATTTGTCCATGTTCCCATGCTTGCTTCTTCTTCTCGTCAATCCTTTCGGCTTCCCCCATACCCCTTGCAGACTGTCCGATTGTCTTTTCGCTCCCCTGGTGGCGTGGAGAGAGAGGTGTAGAGATAAGAGAGTAAAGAGAGAGAGGAGGCACATTGTGTCACAGAGTAGGTGGTGCAAGTGGTCTATGTAGTGTTGCCTAGTCTGGCCTCTGGGCTACCTTCCCAGTTGTCACCTTGACGTTCAGGGTGGCTTGTGTGAGGACAGGTAGTTGTCCAGCGATAGCCACATCTCACTTTTCTTCCCTGAGTTCGGTAGGCTGTTGGTTGTTATGGTGTCGGCTCCTCACAGGAAAATGACCCAGTTGAACCAGGCTTTAAAAGTGGCCTTCGCTGTGTCTTTCCAGTTGTTCCATACCGTCTGGACCGCCGCTGTGAGCAGGAGGTCAATCAGGTCCCTGTCATTTCCGGATGTTATGGAGGGGTCAGTGTACCCTAGTGCCAGATAGTGAAAGTCAAGTGTTAGTGTGGCGCCTGTTACGTCGTTGATTAGAGTGTTTATTGAGTTCCAGAATTTCCTGATCTTGGTGCAGTGGAAGAGGAGGTGTGCTAGATCCCCTTTCTGCTTATTGCAGTTCCAGCAGGCGTCGTTGTCTCTGATACCCATGGAGGCTAGGCGGGCTGGGGTCCAGTAGGCCTTGTGTATCAGCCAGAATTTTGTCTGATCTAGTGTTGTTGTCACCTTCCTCCTCGATGTGGAAGACCAGAGGTCAGCCCTTTCCTTCTCACTGAGCTCCCTCCCCGCCACTGCTTCCCAATGGTTTATAATTCTGTTATTTAGTTTAGAGGTTTTGGGGCACAGGGCTCTGTATATGTGCGCCACTTGGTGTCCTATTATGTTTAGGCTGGTGGCGTATTGTAGTATTGAGGGAGTGATCTTGTGTATGCCTGCTTTGGCTATTGCCACCCTTATTTAAGGAAGTTATAGAGCTCTAAAGTGACGCAGCATGCCGTGCAAGTTTGGACCTCACCCGGCTTTGGCTCTCATGCCAGCCGCATTAATCCCTGGACCGGACCGCTGCCGAAGAAGTCGCCACAGCTGGCATATACATGCCGTGACTGTCACTCATTTACAGGTATTTACCATTCTTATAGGATAATACTTTTAATTAAATTCCGTCGCGACACTGGCTGCTGAACCTGTTAACTACAGCTCTGCCTGCTCACTGACTGCACGCTACAGGCCAGGAGCCGGGCTGCATTTTTACCAGATGAGTAGCATTAGTCTCCACTCATTAAAGGGGTCCAACTGACGACCAGCCGATTCACACAGTGGAGTAAAGGTTAATCTGCAAGTGTGGGGGGGGGGGCAGAGGAGGGAGGGCGGAGGGGGAGGAAACAGCCAGTGCAGAAATTAAAAGCTTCTCTGCGGGCAGGAGGTACAAAGCCAAGAAAACCACCAGCAGGCCTGCCCAGGCCGGCACTTCAGACCCCTATCACCACACTGTAACTGCAGCGCCGTGGCCCCCTACCGAGCCTGGGCAAAACCACTTTCTATCTCAGCCTGGCTGCAATCACCGGGAAGGACTTATATGGCACAGTTGCAAGTGAGTCTAGCACAGCTACACTCAGCCTAGCTGCAGTGACTTGGGCAGCACATCTATCATAAGATCCGTTATGTTTACTTCTGAAACTTCTCTCGCATACAGCAGCTAGGACTCCCCTGAGGGCTGGAGGGTGCTTTGTTTAAATAACATGAGGTAAAAACCAACTGGTAGTGGAGCTTAATTCTTTGTGTGCCCAGGAGTTTTCATTCAACAATACAAATGTCAAGAGAACTCTGGTGAATGGTGGAGTGCTGGGGATAGATCATCTCTTGTTGAGTGACAGTTTGCAAAAAAGAACATGAACCATGCATATTCGCAAACTTACTCTATTTTATGAGGATTAGCTGTGAGTTGCTGCTTTTTACTATGTTGGTCTCCTTCCATTTCTGGTGCCTTAAAGCAGTTTTAACATTTTCTTACAGTTTCTTGTTGCTCAAATGGGTGTAATTTCTGATATTGATATGTCTCCCTTGTTGTCATTGTTTGATTTTGCTCCCGAGAAAATGTCACTCATCGTCATTGAATGTCACTCATATTTACAGTGAAATGGTGAAAATGTCACACATAAGCAATCTGAAACCTTGGCAGCTATGTTCCTTTTAGCACTGGCAAGGCTGGATCGGATGCCGATGAGATAATGGGGAAGGGGGGTCGGCGGCGAAAGTGTACCACAGTAGCATCATATAGTGTGTGGGATGAGGTGCCGCTCGCGCGAGGGGCCTTCTGCAGCTGCAACATCTGGAAGTAAGGCGTTACCTGCTTAACGCGGTGGATAACGGCCGAAAGTGACTTGTGTGGAGTTTGCCGAGGATGGGCTTGTGTTCCCGAGGGAAGGTAAACCCCCCAGTAATAACAGGCTAGCCGCGACTACATTTTTAGATTGCCTTCTATCCCCGAGCATCAGAGCGTAGGTATCTTGTGCATCAGGGTAAGCGTGCCTAAGACAGCAGGTAGGGCAGCTGTGGTCAGAGCTTAATTTGTAAAATATGAAGTGCAGGTGCTCAAATTTTTTGGGGAGGCCACACTTAGTTCCCTCGGCTCCACCAACTTCCACCAGTGGCTCCACCCACTTACTCTAGTTGCTCCAACCACATCCTAAATTGGCACTGCTGACTACTTGGGAGGTAATTTTCTTCTCTGGATTATGGCCCAGGAGGCCCAGGCTACTCCCCTCACCTTTACTCTCCATCACGTCTTCACCCTTTTTTTTTGCAGATTATTATAGCGGTTTACATGAGCACCAGTTATGTTACCCTAGGGCACATTCATTTGCTTGATAGGCACCGGCAGATGACGTGATTTGCCCAGAATCACAGGCTTTTGAGCCGAGACTCAAAGCTGGACCTGGTTCCCCCATTCCACAGTGGGCAGCTGTGACTATTATGCCACATCCTCTTCCCCTGACATGGAATCAGAAATGTTTATGTGTTTCCCATCATAACATTAATTGCTGTTTTTGAGTGCAAATATTAGGCTAGTGACGCATTGCAATCCTAAGGCCGATAGATGCGAAAAAGGAGAGCCAACTTTTCAGGGTCAATAAAGATATTTTTGCTGCATGAGCTACTGCAGATGTTAAGCTTTTAAACATTTTTGGTGACATGATTCATCTTCAGAAAGATTCTGTACTAGCTGACCTTGTCTGAAAAGTTGAAGTGGTTTCTCAAAGCATAGACGGCACAGGCAATATTTCAAGAATACCTGTTTTAATGTCAGCTAGCAGTGTCAAAGGGCGGCAGTGGAACAAAAGGCCTGTTACCTGTTAAGGTCAAATTTTTTTACTGTGTTAAAAAATTAAGTAAATAAAATATATACACAAGCAGCCTTGTAGGGTGGTGAGGACACAGAGAGGACATTTCAACTAGGAAGACAGACATGCTCTGCACTGCAATAAGTATCACACAGGAGTTACCAGACCATTCTACACCTCACAGATCTTACATACATTCTGACATTTTCCTAAGCTACCCAAGATGTTCTGTGTTTGTCTCATACCAAACGTATCTGTTCTTTTTAACTTCCACTACTCCCTGGCTGTGACCGGTCTACTCTATGAACTTGTTCAGCATCTTTGCAGCATGTCTGGCTGGCACAATAGTTTAAACAACTAAAGCTGAAAAGAATTGACAAAGCCAATAGGTCTCGCTTATGGACAAACTAATGCCTTTGACATTCGGGTGGGGGTGGTGAACTGAAGGATAGGGAAAGGGAGTGAGGGTGGTGAAGGTAAGGAAGGGTTGTCGGTAAATCGGAGTGGTTGGGGGTGGCAATCAGGACTGAAAAAAAAGCGTTCACCCAAAAAAGATCCAGTTATTTCAAAAAGAAGATCCGATTTTGGGCAGATAGCAGGTTTACATAATAATGGTTTAACGATTAAACCATCTTGACAAAGAAAGCGAGGGTGACAGTGGTAAAGAGAAAACGTCTGCCACCCACTTCCCTACAACTGTACAGAGGGAACATATTAATTACTAATAACTGCCTAAAAATGGCAGCAGGCAGTTGTTTAGAAAACAGTTGCATAAATAAGCAAGTCAGTGCTTAAAATATGATAAAAAACACAAAAGGCATGTACTGTGGGAAGACTACCAATATAAGATATTTGGTAAAAATTGGTGAGGTCTAATAGTCTGAATTTATTGACTGGTTGACCGCAGTTAAGGATGTATGTTTAGAGATGCAGCTTATGAATTGTCTAACTTTTAGTTGAATTTTCTGTTAATATTTAAAAGTATTCAAATGAGCTGCACAGTTACTTGTATTAAATATGTTGTTAGTGATAAACACGCACTTGAATTGAAGGACAGTCGTTGCATCCAAAAAATGAATATCTATTTCTTGCTGTAAAAAAAACCCTATCGTTTTTCCATCGGATGAAAGGAAGTACCTGCAAGCATGTATGTATGTAATAACCTGCTGAGGGAGTGCACTAATGTAAAAAAAAAAATGTAAACCAAATTAAAGTCTGCCTCAAAAAAGAAACCTTAGGTAGAGAACGATATTTTTGCTTTTTGAACAAATAACCCACAGCGAGCAGTAATGTAATTATTGTAGGGGTGCACATTGAAGGAGGTCAGAATTGGCAATATACTGTGGTGAGGGTATTTAGTGCTATAAAACTAATATAGGACGAAGTTGTGTGAGGAATACATTTCTTATTGGTTGATTATCTCAGGTGTGTGCTTTTAACGCAGATGTAAGGTGAAAGCGGCAAATGAGAACACGGCAGCCTGCAATGCATGAGGTTTACAGACTTAAAGCATATACAATTAACTGCTTTTTAAATGAGTGCTTATCTGCAGCATTTTGTAAGCAGCTGGGTGTCTGGGAGTTATGCAAACCACGGGTGGTTGGGCTCTACAGCCCTCCAGGGTACTGACCATTTGTATGGCATACAGAAGAGGCTTCAGTCTTACAAGCTAAATAGGATTCCTTTATTACGATTAGCGGGATGAAGTGCAGTGCCAGCCCTGCCGGATTTCTAATTTGAGATAAGTGTGTTGGTGACATAATTTACCAAACAACAGGTGTTTTGCGGGCACAGGCTGGAGCCATTATTTATTCTTCGGCTTGAGCCATCATTTATTCTTTAAATGCAATCATCCTTACTGTACATTACCCTTCGTGCTGTACATGTGCCCTGCATCCTTTGCTCATTCTAGTTCCCACACAGTTCCAAAAACAGAACCCCTACCCAGCAAAAGTAAAATATGTAACTCTCTAAGAAGACATTTTTAAATTATAAACACTCTAAATATTCCCGGCTCTAAAATATGATTAAATCCGATTTGCCTGCTATGGGTTGTAAATCGCAGGGCCATTTGTTAGGCAGAAGTAAACATATCACACCCGACATGAGCAGAAATTAAATCTATCTGAAAGTGCACATTACCTTCCCAAGAGGTTCAGGGGGAGCAAGTCAGGAGCCACAGTATTATTTCTTTTCAAACGTTCCCTTCAGTAAAAATGCCCGCCTTTTGCTGCTATTTGAGTGACCTCAGGTCAGGACCATGGCAGGGGCAGGAAGCGGAAACAGAGAGGCAGCGGAAGTTAGAGCTGGGGGAAGGTGCCTGTTTGAGAAGAAGGCTGATCAATCCTGGAGGCTGCGCTGCGTTGTTTTTTTTTAAGGCAGGAGGTACGTGATTACAGCCTGGGAGAAGAACGATCATTATCACGGGCAGGCACTGTTCCCCTGTATGCTCTCGGCAGTTCCTTCCCAGGGAGGCGGAATGTGCCTCTTAACAAGGCATGCATCAAAGAGGCATTCAATGTGAAATATTTTATGACGTAGACCCGGCCCTGAGAAATATGTGCCGGTGCTAAGCACCGGAAAGCACCGGCACAAATTAAGCCCTGGCTGTGGTGCCAGGCTGCCTTGCATTACTGATTTTGTGGTTTTGAGTCAAGCTCCACAGAACACTCACTTCATATTTGTTGTTTTGTCCTACTCCAAACGTCCATCTGAGCTGAAACCGCCGTATCTGCTCCCAAGCCCTAACCAGGCCCTGTGCGAAAGGAGATTTAGGCATGGCCAGTCTGTGCTTGATCGTTGCTGCAGCTTGTGCCCAACCTCATGGTGCTCTTGGGCAGGCGGTAATGGGGATCGTCTTGTTTCATTGAATTGGGGGGCCCTAGTTGAAGTCTCAGGTAGGTGGCGTTTGTAGGGGCTTACAGCCTACTTCTGCAGTTTCAAAACTTGAAAGTTGGCTTGTTTTTTCATTTTGTTTTTTTAAAAGTAAATAATGATCATGGTTTGTCCACGAAATGGCAAATTGAAACTAATAAAACAGAAGTGTGCCCTAGCACAATCAGTTCGAAGTCATACAACATAATACATAACATCTAACTTCAGTTGTTTTTTATTATATAGATCACGTTGCAGGGACTCCACTGGGACTCGGTTCTGTTGTATTTACTAAACACCCAGGCTTCGGGGAGATGATAGGGTCACCCTATGGTGTTTATGATACTGAAAGTAGTAACATCAAAAATACTCTTTATCTAAAATCAAACTTCCTGTTCGGAATGTCTTAAAGACCTGCATGGACGAGCTGCAGTCACTAGGCTGTATCCCACGATCTTGCTTCTCCGGGTTGTAGCATGCCAACAGTAGTTTGTGGGTGATTAGCAGGACGGCCCTGTGTTTTCTCAAATACTGAACTCACTCCATTCGTTAGTATGTTTCCTCCTAGTTTCTTCCTGTCTGAGCACTACTGGTGCAGGGTACATCATTCATTAGAACCACTCTCTCAAGCCCAGAGAGTGGGGGTCATCAAGGAAAAGAGAAATCCCAACTGATCCTTTCTCAGAATGTGGCAGTGCTACTGCTTGATACCACTCCAGGAACCTGGCCTTCCTGCAAACAATTCAAGGACGTGGAAAGACAGTATGGTCACTTTTGGAATTCCAATGAATCTGTATCTCTTTACGTAAAAACAATATGCCGCTTAAGGCCAAACTGAGATCAATAAAGATGAATATGATAATGAGGTGAAAACTTTAATATGAAAATAATCTTCCAGTACTTTGAGAGGATAGATATGTAATTCTAACTCCATTTTCAGCAACATCAGGGCAAGAGCCATGTCGATCCATCTTCTGGTCATGTGAAAGTGAAAGAGTCAGGGTAACAGTAATCAGTTGTGTGAGTCGAAGTAATGACCTTGATGGTGAAGTCAATGACCTTGTATTGATCATGATCTTCACCCATGCCATTTTTATATACCTTGCCTGCTGCAGGTTGTCAGGATATAGTTATTCTGGATTTAGTATTTCTTAGTTCCCTCATTAGTTTGCTTTGTTTGATCATGTTTTAAACTTTATCTGGTGTGCCCTTAGCAGCCAATCGACACACCTCAAGACTGGTTCTACATAGTCTTGTTTGTTAACCTTTGAGCATTAACACCGTTGAGGTTTGATTTGGTTTCTGCAATATTTTCATTTATCTTCAAAGGTTCCGAATAGATTAAGTTGTAATAGCCTGGTCAGTACTTTAAGGCAATGGGTTCTTCCCATCAAATCAGCCTGGATTTTTTACTTATTGGTCACCTGTTTTTTCAACTTTTACTATGGGTGAGCCTCAAAACTAGTGACCCACCCACGTTAAACACACAGTAATTGGAATGCACGTGTTTACAGCCAGTGTCTCCCCTATAAGATAAGGCTGCTGCATTGCAGCAAGGCTAAGGGGCACTTGGCTAGTTATACGTGAACACTTGTACACACATGATTGCACACAAGTGAAGGCTGGATGTGTGAGACTCTTGTAATGCTCAGTTTGGTAACTGCGCACAAATAGCCTGGCGCAGAGGGTACGCTGCAGAATTGGATATTGACCTGGAGTAGGCCTCATAATGTAAGTGTACACTAATCGGGAAAGTCAGTGTGGTTTACTGGCTTGTATGCAGTGACACTCCATGGGGCAGACTGCACTATGGGGCAGACTGCCTTAGAGTGCAGTTTCGCTTCCCTTTGGCTGGCAGAGACCAGTAATATTGAAATAGGAAGGAAGTGGTATTCCAAATTTGAGAGTTCCAAAATGAAATCTGTACAACTCATAGGTCATTCGGCAGGGGAGTAACACAGGCCCCTGCAGCCCCCGCGGTGCGAGGGGCCCTCACCAGGGTCAGATTGGGATCACAATTTGGCCCAGGCACTGACGAAAAAAGTGGCCCACGTTCAAGGGGTGTGGCATACATTTAAGGGGAGTGGCCTACGGTTAAGGGGCGGGCCCACATGCAAGGGCCGTGCCCTTTCATGAAACACTATTTGGTTACTCTTTGAGGTCTAATTCGTAGAGAAATATTTAGTAAATTAAGCCTTTTAAAGCTTACAGAGCAAGTAACATTGGTAAAGACTAGGAGCACTGCAGTTCTGATAACTGAATACTTACTTGCAGTCTTAACGCCCTGCACAATGTCGTTAGCTACTCTTTCCCAACCAGCTATGTCCTAGACTCTAATCATCACATAAATCAGAAATCTAGTACAAAGTCAAGGAGAAAGGGTAAGACTGGAATCTCTGGGAACAGAACATGTAATAACAAAAGTAAGAATTCACAAATGAGGAAAAGGCAGTCTGGGGTGTAAAGAATGCTGAAAAAATGTATCTGTGCAATCTAGTCATAAATTTATTTCACAGTCAGCAGGTGATGTCTATATAAAAAAAACACAGTTTTATTCATATATGTTGCTGCCTTCAAGTCTGGGCCATGAGGAGACTGAGGATTACTCAATTAACCATGAAAATGATAGAAAATCTGCAAAAAGGAATTCTAACCTGAACATGCTAGAAAAGTGAATTCTTCTGCACAGAGAAAGAAGTGCCAAGTTTGCAAATTTTGCTTAGGCCTCGAACAAGGCTTAGCTTAGAATGAGGCTAAACAGCTCTCTTTTGAGAAAGCACATTACACAAAGTCTTAGACATGTCCTGAAATCAACACACAAACATGTTGCCACATTAGAGTGCAGTCAGACCTACACACTACAAACAAAAACTAACCAAAACGTACTAATTAATATTTTTGGCATAGAGAGAAATATGCCCCTTGTGCGCATTTTGGATGAGGCCTTTAAAATAAAGTTACATTGTTAACTGGCACACAAATGAATCAGTAAATTGTGCAAAGAAATGGTAAACAAAATGGTTCCTACCTGTTCCTTCTTGCTTCAGAGGAAGGGATCGGCTAGCAACACATTGCATTTCTGGGTGCTGGATGTGGCAAGTCAAGTAAACATTTGAGGAAGACCTACTGCACTGAGTCTAGTGCAGTATTTTCTGGATTCAGTGGGACAACGATTGAGGCACATTAGATGTAGCTTTGAGTACTGCTTTACTCAGCCTACTTTGGTCAGCCCTGTGGAGAGTGGGATGCCAAGGGGATTAGATGGCCCCTCTTGAGTTAGAGCTTGGCAGGTGGTGCATCTGGTTAGAAGAATAACCAAATAGAAAAGGCAGGGTGAACACTCTGTAGTTCTGTATGGGAGGGTCAGGACTAGGGTGACCAACTGGCATGGGTGCAAATTCAGGATGGGGAGTGTAAAAATTCAGGACAAAGGGTCAAAATTCGGAACAAAACTTCTGGATAAAAGGTAAGTTTTACAGACCCATCAGAGGAAGTTGCACATTATTATGTAAGTAAGTAAATAGAGAACCATTTAAGCACTAGTCAAAATAAGTTTATATCAGGTTGAACCAATTGTGTACTTCACGGTTTTTCAGTATGCACGCAGCTTTGATCAACTGTGCAGGTCTTTTTGTGATATTTCATATGATAATAATCTATATATATGGTTACAGCACTCGGTTGTCCAGTCTGATATTTTGTTTACAATTCATGGTTCTGAGCAAGCATGTTTGGTGAGAGAAATAGTCGGGAAGATCTGCTTGGATAGTCATTGTGAGATGTAAAGTGGCAAACATAAGATGCCGCTAATCCAGATCCAAACATATTCAACCATCTTCAAACCTATCAATCATGTATTCTTCCATCCATCATTTCACTCATCCATCCCTCCATCCACTCTTTTACTCATCCATCCATTATCCACCCATTCATCCACTCTTCCATCCATCCATCCATTCACTCATCCTTCCATTTACCCTTTCACCCATCCAGCCACCCTTTCACTTACTCATCCATCCACCCAGTCACTCATCCTTCCACACATTCACCCTTTCAGTCATCCACACATCCATCCTCACTTTTTCTCTCCATCCACCCTTTCACCCAATCCATCCCTTCACTCATCCATCTAGCCATTTTCCCTCTCACCCATCCTGCCATCCTTTCACTTTCTTATCTATCCACCCAGTCACTCATCCTTCCACCTATTCACCCTTGCAGTCATCCATCCTCCCTTTCTCTCTCCATTGACCCTTTCACTTAGCCATCCATCCTTCCTTCCATCCATCCACCCAACCATCCATCTACTCAACCACTCATGCATCCATCCATTGACCCTATCACTCATCCATCCTTTCAATCATCCATCCATCTTTTCTCTCATCCATCCTTTCACTCCTTCACTCATCTAGCCAATCTTTTGCCCATGTACCCTCCCTTTCACTCACTCATCCATACTTACGGCCACCCTTTCACACACCTGTTCATCCATTCACTCTTCCACTTATCAATTAATCAATCCATCCATCATTTCACTCATCCATCCACCCATTCTTTCTCATCATCCATCCATTCACCCTTTCATGCATCCATTCACCCTTTCACTGATCCATCCAGCCATCCCGTTACTTACTCTCTCACCCGCCTTTTCACAATAATTGTGAGCTGAGCCTTTGTCCGCAGAGTTGCAGACAGAAGAGACTCATCAGGAACTCACCCCTCGCTGTAGTTCTTAAAGCAAAGGGAGGGGTTCAAGATGCCCCTGCAGATAGTCAATCTGAAACCATGGAAGTCATGAGTCATGCATGATGCACAGTGCCAGGCCCTGAGGTGTCTGTGACATGGTGTTGTTTTCAGGGTTTTAAGTGGGATGACAAAACTGAGGGGTCTCTCCAAAGGGGGTGTTCAATGTAATTAAGGGCGTAGCTTAAAACACCTAAGCTACAAATCTGTGCTTAGCATAGTGTGCCGCTCGACTGGTATTTTGCTGCTTCTGTCATTGCGTTCAGATATATGATACAGCAAGTAATGTTACACCTACAACAAGCCAGAACTATAGGTTTTGTCAATGGTTCTTAGTTGTATTAAATAGAAAAGCTGAACTATGACTTCCTTGAATGTAATATTGAAAATGCATCAGTTCTAAAATGATGACACTGAGAAAGAACTATAACCCTTTTTTTTAACTTCTTGCACCACCTTATTTTGATTAACTGGATTCTCTTGTAGCAGCAAGGATGGATTTCTTCCTTCTGACAGGATGCCCGAGGCAGTAGGAGGCCACCACATGCTTTAAAGCCCAGACTGACCCATTGTCATTCTGTATGTGGCAATCAGCCGCATACAGAATGACAATGGGTGGGTCGGGCTGCTCTTGCGCTCAGAGGAGTGCTAGGCGGCCCCATCAGGGAGTTGAGGCTTCTGGTAGGGGAACAGTGCTGTTCCCCAAAGGCCAAAATTACGGACAAAAGGGATCATCAAGGACAACGGACGTGAGGTTCCAATTACGGACGGTCCGTGAAATTTATGGACGGTTAGTTAACCTAGTCAGAACTGTCTTCTTCCTGAGCCTTAGGAGTTGGACTGGGTCACTGAAGGCCTACACATGTATTCCTTCCACCTGGGAAGGATAGGAAAAGACTGGCACCTAAGGAGATGAAGATGAAGTAGCAGCCTGTTGAAGCAGGTTTTCTGGGCACCTGAGGGCTGGGCAGGTCTTTGCTTTGATCTCCTGCTGCAACTTCTGGATACGATCCTCCTGGTGGTGGGTGCTGTAGAGTCCAATTTGAAGTTGTCTGATGAAAGCTGCTGGCAAGCTGCTTTTATGTCCCTCACCTGGCTAAAGTGGCCGTGGTAATCAGGAGGCGGGAAGGAAATCTATGGATTCTCACCCCCACTTCAATCCAGAAGCTGTGTCTTACTCGCTGACCGAGAAAGGGGGTGTGGTCAGAGCAGTGAGTCAGAAACCTATTTGCCTGCTGTTTTTCCACTCATGCAGGCAGTGAGTAAGGGGTGTGTCCATATGGAGGTGAGGCAGGAGCTGGGGAGGGAAAGGAAGGCCACAAACATCACCCAACAAGATCCCCCATTGAGGAGCGAGTCACTGGAAATTATGAATACTATGAAATGTTATCTTAGTGCAAGCTTAGACTCTCCCAGAATACCAAAAAGAATAAAGAAGTAGAGTGGTGCACCTGGTAAGAGGTACAGAATGACTTAAGGGTCAGAGCGCAGCCTCCACAACATAAGAAAACCAGACAGGGAGGCACTAAGGGGAATTAAATACAAATAAAAAATTTGCATCAGAAAAGCTGTGTTAAAAAATATGGACATGTTTTTATAAAGTGTCCTCTTTAATTGTCATGGTCCCTTTGCAGAATCGTAAAGCATAAACAAATGGTTATTTTTTATAGTTGTTTTACCATTTGGCAGTTTTATATAGTGTAAATTCAGCCCAAGACAAAGGCTATTTGAATTCTATTCATGAGTATCAATTACAGTACACATGATCTATTAAGGGCCTGGGCGAGGAAGTGATCTGCCCAGAATCACAGGTTGTTGAGCAGACGCTGGGAATCACACTTGAATCCCCATCGCTGCAACTCTGGCGCTAGGCCACCTATGCCTATGCACAGACAAGGAATGAAAGTGGGAGGATACTGTTCTTGCGCAGGACGCAATGGCAAGGTGACAATGGCCTACATGCTGAGCAACTGAAAAACCAGCAAGGCCCTTTCCATCACAAAATTATTCGAGCCCTCCAGCACAAGAGCACCTGAAAAGCAGCAAAGCCCCTGCTATTACTTACATACTCAGCCCTCCTCAGACCTTCAGCTCAGGAGCACATGAACAGCAGTAAGGCCCCTGCAATTTGTAAATTAATCAGCACAAAACACAGCTGCTGGATCATCCACAGTAGCCAGGGGGGTCGGGGTGGGGCTAAGGTGAAGATTGTGGGCTTTCAAAACATCACCTGGCCCCCACAGCCAGACCCATTCTTCCTCGCCCACTGTGCCCTGAATGTGAATGGCTGTGGGCAAGGTGTTAAGACTAACACTGTTTCCCTGGCTGCGTGGGCCCCAGGGGGGCCAAGCTGAAAATGCCTCAAAAGGCCTGAGCAACACCTGGCCCCCAGGGAGGCCGATTCTTGTAAACAATCACCCCTCCTCAGCCCGGCCTAAGTGTGATTGCTTTGCAGGGCAGGGGGTGCAGTAGAGGCCACAGCTGATAATCGCTGTATGGCCGCACAGTGAAGAGCTTTCATTTCTGTCTCTGTCTCCGTGCCCTCTGTGGGCCGTTTTTTAGGTCGAGCAGACCTACTCTCAATGCGTGAGCATTGAGAGTGTCTGCTTCAGACCTTTTGTGGCCCGTATTTAGGAATGTGGACAGCTACCAGACGCGCGCTTTGACGAGGTCAGATTTCACCTCGGGAGCGAGCGTCTGGTAGCTGCGCATGCGCGGTGCAAAGCCCTCACACACAGACACAGGCAGCCCCCACCCCTCTGCATGCACGCACACACACACACAGGCGCGCGCATGCACACGCAGGCATACGGCACACATACAGGCACACTATCCCCTACCTCGCATTCTCTCTCAATCACACACTGTCACGCATGCGCACACACATTCCCTCGTGCACACACGCACACACGCGCGCACACACTCCCTCCCTCCCCCCCACCCCCCCAGGCATACACACAGGCACGCACGCACTTCACATCAGCCCTGGGCCCCACTCACCGACTGTGCTCTTCCGGCGGGGCTCCTCACGGCGCGGCGCGGCGCGTCTCCTCATCTGAATCGGGGCTCCCTCAGGTCAGAGGAGCCCCGCAACAGGCGCCACACTCCTCCTTCTCCCTGGCCCCCTCCTGGGGACCCGGGCTACCCCGGACGGCAGGGCGCTCCATGCGCCGGAAGCTCGCAGCTAGCGGACCTCGGGAGGCGGGACTTCCGGTCGGCCGCGAGCGGATTGGCCGGCCGGGCAAGAGCTTCTGGGTCGCCGCAAGATCAGCTTTCAGCGGCGCCGGCACACGGAGCTCGCTTCTCCAGGCTCGGACTGCCCCTGTGACTTGGATTTTGCCCACCAGGCCCGTCCGAGGGAAGGCGGTGAGGACTCGTTTTTAAAGGTAGTTCTATTTGTGATGAAATGCAGGCTGTGAAGACAAAAGTTCCACAATCGGGTGCCTGAATCTGAATGTCTCACTCCACATGTGCAAGTTTTAAAGCAACCGGATAGCAAACACAATCACAGTCATATGAAAACGAAGGAAGTACTTCAGAACATGGGTAACAACAGATATTCTTGGAGCCTGGAACCTGACCTATGAGGAGGCTGTAGATCTGACACTTATGTTGATCAAAATGTACCGATTATTATTTATGAGAGGCTGGCAGTCTGATGCTGTTATCTTCCTGGCTCCAAGGGGACATTATTGGCATATGTGCACTTAAGGTTCCTGTAACATAACTAGAATCTCACCACATGCAAAGAACACTAAGGGACAGGCTAGTCAGTCTTTCTGTCTGTCTCTTTCGGCCTGGATACTATCTTTCTTTCCCTGTTACCATAGCTTTCTTATAAAAAAGATGTTAATATTTCACTTCTGTTTTTGTATTTTCGTCACAATAAAATACACTGAACATAATCTTCACAAAAGTTATTTACAAAAGTTTAAGCTATTGGCATTATAAATTACAATAACTTTTAAGTATTAATTATGTAAAAAAAATAAAAGCCATTGTTATTTGTAATAACGATACATCTAAGTCACGTAAATAAAACACATATTGCATTACAAATTCTATAGGTGTCACATTTGCAAAAGTTAAAACTATTGGCATTGTAAATGACAAAGCTATTAATTTTGCTATTTTCAAAACCAACACATAAATAAAAAAATTGTCATTTACAATACCAATAGCTCAAACTTTCCTAATGCGAGACCTATTGAATTGCAAATGCTTGTTTTCTCCCCTTTCCCAGTCGACAGAGAGCAGACGGCAGGGAGCACTCTCTGTGGACTGGGAAAGGGGAGAAAAAAAACGGCCCACAGAGGGCACTGAAACATCGGCCCTTCGGCAGTTTCCCGAATGCCCGCAGTGCCAATCCGCCCCTGGCCCTCACCCTCCCGGAGGCCCCATCAGCACCGCACTTCTGCTGGGGAGCTCTAGATTGCGTGGGGGGGGGGGGGGCCCTTCACGTACCATGCAGGGGGGCCACCTCAAGGTTCCTTACGCCACTGTGGCAGACAGTGAGGCAGGGGTATTGTGGTGCAATGGTAGCTGTTCTGGATGCTTTTGATCTGGGTCCGGCGCTTGTTTCCATCTTCTCACACATTTGTTGACACGAGTAACTCTCAAGAAGTACCGGTAACCAGGAAAAGGCGCTGCGCGGCAAAGCAGGTTATGTGTGTCTTAAGGCAAAAAGCGCTATATTTGTTAAAGACGTCTTGGGTCGCGATCTTGTAATGTAGACTAATTGAAAATAATGTCCCACGGTGGCGCAATACACCGTGTTTCCTGTCCCAACAGACAGCTCCGTTCCATCCAAAAGTTACTATCTGCGTGCACTGATAAAGTCCTATTATAGGTACTAAGCACCCATACCATAACTTTGCCGTTCCACTTCTAAACATTTTGCCATATTGTTGCACGCCGTTGTCTAAATCCACTCAGCGCCCTTAAACTGCATGTGAAATTGTCTTTAGCGCTTTCCTATCTTAATATGCACACAAACGAAGCTTGTCGAAACGTCTTCAATGGCCTGCGATTGCTAAGGAACAAACAACTGTGGTTCTTAAATGTATTCAAATCAGCTTGTTTCACCTCGACTTGTTAATATAGCGCTGAGACACTACCTTTCCGTCCCTTCAGGGTGTGCATCGGGGAAAGCATAAAAACGCCAGACATATAAAACTTGTTACTGAGGTGATGATTTTAAACTGAGTACAGGAATAATATCATCAACAAATGTAAGCATTTTAAAGAGGCTGTCAGAAGGATGAATGGGTGGATAGTTGCAGCATGCCCATATAATAGTTTATTCAAAGTATTCTGCACTATGCGCCAAATCCATAGGCATGTAAACCTGGTAAAACTATGTTGCAGAAACATAACAAGCACAGCACAGTGTACATGAGCATCGGGAAGCGCCTGAGCAAGAACCTATGTGGGGCTAAATAGACGTGTAAATAAAGGGTGTACCTATTCCCTGGTCTGTGTACTATCAGTGTTTAAGACAGGGATTCTAAAACCAGGAGAGCGCGACATTTGCATGTTACAATATTGAAAGTAGCCGTAATAGTAATTGCTCTAGCCTAGGGTGTCCTTCAGTTCCCTCTGGCGTTTGCACACTGTGACCTTAAAGTCTGCATGGGCTCTTCGCTTAACTCTGCCCCCTCATCAGCTGGGATTGGCCCCTATAGGAAGTGTGAACTAAGGATTTGCTTGTGTAGCAGATATTATGTAGAGTTTAGTATTTAATGGGCAGCAAGTTTGTCTGCTGTTCACGGTGTTTTTTAGAGCCAGTGCTCTCTGAGCTGCATTGATTGAAACCTGATGGTGCCTTTTCACAACCCTAGTGTACATCCCTGTTGGTCGTTTCCAAAGAGTTTCTGCTGGACCTAGTTACTGCCATTTTGGATTTAGGACACCTGTTGTTCTCCTGGGGGGAGCATCTTGCAACTGGTTATTGGTGTCCTTTGATCAAAGTTGGTATTTTTGTTTGTGTCCTGCGTAGCAATGGAGATTCATTACGGTCTTGAAGGTTCCTTATCTTTAACCCTACGTGCATTCAGTGCTTTTCTCTTTAATGCATCAGCAATTCACTACATATTCTAAAGGTGAGTGTGTTGTTCATAAGACGCTGCATATATGTTGAAAGAAATGCCCTTTCCTTGCAGCCTGCCTTTGGATCAATGTAATGCCCTCTTACCAGCCAGTTATTCAAAAATAACATTTAAATAAATACTTCTCAATGCAGTTCGATAATATGCCTATGTGTCCTTGCGTAATGTAACTGAGGCTCATGTTAAGCACCCAAAAACCTTTGTGTCTAGTCCACTCTACATAAAACTATTAAAAAAAATACTTCCACATTAAAGAACACTAGATGTTACAGTGCCGCCCAAGATAATATGATGTATAGCTAAAAACGTATAAGCTTCTAAAAGCGAGACCGATTGGATTGCAAATGCTTGTTTAGAATTAAGGGATCTGTGTTCTATGGGGAAACTGAAGACAGGCAAGAATGCCACCACCCAACACCTCAGAGAAGTGTTATTGAAGGATGACATAAGGAAGACTGCAGAGCCTGAAAGGGTAGGAAATGGGGTGGAAACAACAGAGGGAGAAGAGGCCAGTGGTACAAACCAACAGGATTCAGACTCTGATATTGACCAGGAAGGTGACAATGACCGAGACCTGGACCAACCAGCTCCAACTAGAAATGAAGAAGGTCAAAGGAGCCCTTTCTTTGCCCCCCCAGGGAGAGTTAGGGATGTACCTAGAAGGCCAAGATCTCCTTCACAGGAATCTAACCATTCTGACACATCTGTAGGGACCTCTGTCTCTTCTCATAGGAGGGACACCTTCCAGGAGAAGAGAGAGAAACAGCTGAGGCTTGAAGAAGCTCAACTGAGAATAAGGAGACAGAAAGTAGCCTTAGAAAGGGAGTTCCTAGAGCTTGAAAAAGCAAGAAAAAAATGGGACTAGAGTCCCATGGTGGCAGCAACTTCCCTAGTGGTAGGGAAAGGTCTTATGACCATAGAAACTTAAACAAGATTGTGCCTCCCTATCAGAATGGGGATGACATCCACAAATGGATAACTGCACTGGAAAGGGTCCGCAAAGTACAAAAGGTCTCCCAGGAGCAGTGGGCAGCAATCTTGTGGCTCTCCTTTGCAGACAAAGGTAGAGACACGCTCATCACTGTCAAAAAAGAGGATGCTGATGATTACAAAGTCCTGAAGAGTACTCTAATATATGGGGTTGGCCTAACCACTGAGCACTATAGAATACAGTTCAGAGATACCCAAAAGACACAGACTCAGGACTGGGTTGACTTTGCTGATTGTGCTACTAAGGCTCTGGAGGACTGGTTACTGGGTAGTAAATTGTGTGATTATACAGGGTTGTAGAACTTGATTATGAGGGAGCAGATCCTTAATAACTGTCAGAATTAGCTGTTGCATCAGCACCTGGTAGACTCTGATCTGACCTCTCCTCAAGAATTGGGAAAGAAGGCAGACAAATGGGTCAGAACCAGGGTGGAGCAGAAGGTACAGAACCAAGGTGGTGACCAGAAGAAGCAAAATCATAATAAGAGTGGGGAAAAGGGTAAAGACCAGAAGTCTTCACAAGGCCCCCAAAAATCTTCTAATGGTGGGGAATCCCAATCTTCCAAAAAGCAAGGCCGAAATAAACCATGGTGTAAAGTCTGTGAGCAGAATAACCATTGGACTAGTGATTACACTAGAACAGTTTAAACTCCAGCCACCATTGCCCCTAAGGCAACTGTTCTCCCTAGTTCAGCTCCAAGTGGTGGTACTCAGCAGAAGGGTGTGGTAGGATTAACCCTGGGTACTGAGATGGGCTTTGGCTTAGTCAGAGTGCCAACTCAGGCTGTTCTGATCTGTGATGGAGGCATGGATATGTCCTCCTGTGTGAGCCCCAGTAACTTGACAACAGCGTTTGATAAATGGAAAAGAGGCTACGGCCTACAGGGACACAGGAGCAAGTGTCAAAATGGTGACACAAGACCTTGTGGACCCTGGACAGATCATACTTGGTGAACTTTACCAAGTGACCAATGCTAGCAATGTCAGGACCAACCATGCCCTGGCAGTTTTTAATTTCTCCTGGGGAGGGGTAACTGGCCTCAAGAAAGTTGTGGTAAGTGCAGACCTCCCTGTAGAATCCTTGCTTGGAAATGATTTAGAGTCTTCATCTTGGTCCGAAGTGGAGTTAAGGACCCATGCAGAAATGTTAGGGATCTTTGCACATGTGTTTGCTGTGACTAGGTCCCAGGCCAAAATATCGGACACTGAACAGGCCCTGGATTCTGGAATAGTGGGCCAGGTGCCTTCCAAGAAAAGGAGCAGTAGGGTTAAGGCAGTGCCCTCCCCCCTGACTCGGAGTGATGATCAGTCTCTTGAGGGAGATGATTGTGCTCATGAAGAAGGAACTGTCCCAGAGGAGCTTGAGCCTGATCAGGTTGAGCTCTTGGGTACAGGGGGCCCTTCCAGGGCAGATCTGAGTCAGGAGTAGCTGAGCTGGCCTTCTCTTAAACCCCTCAGACAGCAAGCTCCTGCTGAGGCTGCTGGGAATGCTAGTGGCACCCATAACATTTATTGGGATGATGGACTCCTGTATTCAGAGAGTAGAGACCCCAAGCCTGGTGCAGCCAGGAGGTTGGTTATACCTTTGAAATTCAGGGGCTTCCTATTGACACTTGCCCATGATATTCCTTCAGTCGGACAACTGGGCCAAAACAAGACTTGGGACAGAATTGTCCCTTACTTTCATTGGCCCCACATGTCCTAAGACACAAATGAGTTTTGTGGCTCCTGTGTCACCTGTCAAGTCAGTGGCATAGCAGGTGGTACATCAAAGGCCCCCCTGACACCACTACCTGTGGTGGGGGTTCGCTTTGAGAGAGTGGGGATTGACATTGTTGGACCAATGGATCCTCCGACTGCATCTGGGCACAGGTTTATCCTACTGGTGGTGGACCATGCCACTAGGTACCCAGAGGCTATTCCACTTAGGACCACCTGTTGTGGCAAGAGCCCTATTGGGAGTATCTGACAGAGATGCAAACTTTATGTCTAGCTACTTGACTGCAATGTGGAAGGGATGTGGAGTGAACTACAAATTCACCACACCCACAATGCAATGGCTTAGTTGAAAGGTTTAGCAACAGAATAGAAGGGGGTTCCCCAAGGGAGTTTAGGATACTGGCAGGTAAAGAGGGGAAGAGCACAATACAATAGAGACACCAGCTACCCTGCCAGAGTATATTTCAAGGTCCCAATGGGATCCTTAAGTATAAGTAAATGGTGACAAAAAATATTTATCAGAGCCAATTATACATCAAACAGAGTTCATTTTCCTTTTTTTTAAGATGTATTTATTGAATTCATATAAAAATGTATATAAGTGCTTAGGATTGATACAGATTAGTTTAGACTCAACATATCATATAGGATGAAGAACAAGGATTGTGCTTGTAGTTTTAACATGATCCATTGGTTTAACCAAGCAAGTTGCATACATACATGTCCCACACACTCCCAGACTCATCCACTAAATTCACACTTACTATCAGGCTCACCAGTTACAAATGTACACAGTCACATACATAACATTCATAAAGGTACATCAAGGCCTGCAGAAGGGATATCTTATGGCTGCTTAGGCTACAGTCACATTATGGAGGCAAGTAGATGGAGGAGAAATAGTTTTAGAAAGACTGCACTTTGAGCCATCCACAATAGTCACGGCAACGCGCGTTTCGGTGTTGGGCCTATTTAGGCTGCACTTTCATCAGGGCGGAGATGACCAGGGGGCGGGGACTCGCACACTGTAGATAAAAAAGTTCTATTAAAATGATATATAGATATAAAAATGTACAATCAATGAACATTTATACAGTTTACATGGCAAGTATTCCTCCATAGTGTAGAAAAACAAAATAGTGAACATTTTATTATTGTTTATACTGAATACTTAAACATGATGTGAATCATGGCTCTGATATCATATAGTCACTCGGCAGATCTTAGTTCTTCCTCAATGGGAAAGAACATAGGGTCAATTTAGACAGACCAAAGAACAGACCAGGCAGAAAACCAGTGAAAACAAAACATCAATTCGGTCATGAACATAATATCTTGGACTCAATAAGGACAACTATTTCTGAACAACTCATAGGGAAGGAGATTCTCTCATATTAGCACCCCCTAACAGAAGGGTTTGAAGGGGAAGCATATTTTGGTAAAGGGATTTCTATCAAAGAGATACGTCTAAATCGTGATACGGTTATTTAGGCAAAAAAAGGGGAGCAAAGACTTACCAGTTTCCACGCTACACAAAAGGGAGCGGTATATAAATGTCACCGTAGTTTACATATTCTCTCTGCGTCAGTAAATAGTAGATATCTGGGGGAAGGAGACGTCATACCTCATAAGGGACTGAATCTGCTCTTTTAGGTGAGGTTTCTTTTTATAAAAGAGAGAGAAAAAGATGGAAGATAGCTAGTTCCGGTTAGTCATATAACAGATTAAGTACCTCTGAGGACAGGATCTTCTCCAGCAGGTCCGGCGACAGGAGTTCTTAGTGTGCTCGGGGTTCAGGGAACAGTAATCAGGTCAGGTATCCTATGCGCTAGATGAATTGGAGCGGGTATGATAGAAGAGAGGATACAATTCTATAAATATGTATAGCCTAGTCATCCGGCGTTTGTGAAGAGAATCGCGCTTAATGCTATCCAGGCCTAATGCGATGATTTTTATACAGTGCACAGGCAAATGTGTACCTTTGTGATGTAGTAAGTATACAGAAAATATTAAAACGGGGGCTTGTCCTTCTCTTTAGGCAGCCTTCAATTGGATCGGTGGTGGTCTTCCATAATACGGATGGATATTCTGCAAGAGATCATCATACACTTTAAACGTTATGTGTAAGGCAGTGCCAAGTGACTTTAGGTCTAAGGCTGCATTTTGTTAAGAAAGTACCGGGTAGGGGGAAAGTTCTGTATCGATTAACAAGGCATCGTATAGTGTGGCGACCAAGGAAACTAGTATCGGTATGCACAGAGGGACAGGGGATAGGATCACGTCTTCGGGTGAGGGACGGGAAAATCCAGGGAGAAGGAAGGAGGACTCGTACGGCCAAGATGCTTTGCGTGACGCTTAGCTAGCATAGCCTAAAGAGAAGAGCTCTTACCCAATTTGCAAGATAATGGAAGGACCGCGTTGCAGCCAATGCTTCTACGATCAAATGCGGTGGGCGGCTACCGTCAGGGGCGTACCATGTAAATATGCTCTTTATTTTCAATAAAAAATTACTGAAATCAAAAAGGAGCAAGTCCGGCATGGCTACAAACCATGTCACAAACGGGTAGCGGGGTGGACGAGGAGGTTAAGGGGTGCCATGCATGATTTACCTGAGTTGTGGAGGTCCACACGGACCGCGGAGTGGGTTCCTCTCTCAGGATTAACAAAACCTTAAAGGGTATGATCAAGGGTCTCCCAGAAAAGCTTAGGCGGAGATGGGACATCCTACTACCCTGCCTTTTATTTGCATACAGGGAGGTTCCTCAGAAGGGGGGTGACTACAGCCCTTTTGAACTTCTGTTTGGGCATCCAGGAAGAGGCCCATTGTGTCTGGTGAAGGAGGGATGGGAGTTATCTCTCAAACCCCCTAAACAGGACATAGTGGACATATGTACTTGGTCTCAGTTCCAGGATGACTGCGTATATGAAAAAGGTAACTAAAAACCTTGAGGCTAGCCAGGAATTACAGAAAGCCTGGAATGACCAAAAGGCTGTACTGACTGTTTACCACCCAGGACAGAAAGTGCGAGTTTTGTAGCTTGTGGCCCAAGCAGCTCTCCAAGACAAGTGGAGTAGACCTCACAATATTGTTGAAAAGAAGGGAGAGGTTACCTATTTGGTAGATCTAGGAACTTCCAGGAGCCCCAATAGGGTGCTTCATGTCAACAGACTGAAACCATATGTCGACAGGGCAAACATGGGCTTGCTCATGGCTACTAATGAGGGACAGGAGGAAGAGAGTGAACCACTCCCTGACCTGCTCTTACAGGACCCTGATGATGGGTCAGTAGATGGTGTAGTTTTGGCAGGCAGCCTTACTGACCAGCAGCAAACTGATTGCAGACAGGTGCTCAATCAGTTCAGACATATGTTTTCTCTGACTCCAAGTCATCAGCCCACCTTGTGCACTGATGAAGTGGACACTGGGGACAGTCTGTCTGTTAAAAATATAATTTACAGGCAACCTGATCATGTCAGAGACTGTATCAGGACAGAAGTCCAGAAAATGTTGGATTTGGGAGTTATTGAACCCTCAGATAGCCCTTGAGCTAGTCCAGTGGTCAAGGTACCTAAACCTCACACCCAGGGTGGTAACATAGAGATGAGGTTTTGTGTTGACTACAGCGGTCTCAATGCAGTCACTAGGACTTATGCCCATACAAGCCTAAGAGCAGATGAGCTTATAGATATGTTGGCTTCAGATACATTTCTTAGCACATTTGGCCTTACAGCTGGCTACTGGCAGATCAGATTAGCTGATGATGCAAAGCCAAAGACAGTATTCTCAACCCCTAGTGGGCACTATCAATTTGTGGTAATGCCCTTTGGTCCGAAGAATGCACCTGACACTTTTCAAAGGTTGGTGAACAAAGTCCTAACAGGCCTGGAAGACCATAATGCAGCATATCCAGATTATATTGCTGTCTTTAGCTCCACCTGGGAGGATCACCTGGTCCACCTGAGAAACATTTTGGAGGCCCTACAAAAGGCAGGCCAAACTATCAAGGCTACGAAGTGCAAGATAGGGCAGAGTCAGGTTGTGAACCTAGGTCACCTTGTAGGTGGAGGCCAGGTTCAACCACTACAGAGCAAAATCTAGACCATCATGGAATGGGTTGCTCCAACTACCCAGACTCAGGTCAGAGCTTTCTTGGGCCTGACTGGGTACTACAGGAGATTTTTCAAGGGGTATGGTTCCATTGTGACACCCCTGAATGACTTAACTTCTAAAAGAATGCCTAAGAAAGTTCAGTGGACAGTCAGATGTCAAAAGGCATTTGATGACCTGAAGCAGGCCATGTGCACTGCACCAATTCTGCACCGTTCAGACTGACCATAAGCCCGCTCTTATGGCTCAAACATACGAAGGGTGAGAACCCCAAACTTTTGAGGGGGTCCATTTCCCTACAGGGGATGGACTATACAGTGGAACATAGACCTGGGAGTAACCATGGCAATGCAGATGGACTCTACAGATATTTCCACTTAGAACATGAATACTCAACTGGCCAAGGTCAGTTCAATGTCCCTGCGTTGGGGGGGGTTGTGTAGGAGAATAGGATCTGCTTACTATGGTTAACCCCACTTTATGCTAGTGTTTCACTGTTTTTCGACTTTAGTCTGGCTGGGCCCTGCTATTTAGGACCCCAGCCTAGCCGCTTCCTCTGTAAAATGAATGCATGTACTTTAGGTACACTCCAGATTGGTTACTGGGTTACCCTTGTGAGTCCCTAGTATATGGTACCTTAGGTACCAAGGGCATAGGTACCCCAGAGGCCTACCAGGGGCTAAAGCATGCATTATGCCACCCCTGGGAAGTCTTCCAAAATGGCACCACAGGACTGTTATTGCAGCCTGGGTAAGGGGGTGCATGCATCCCTTACTAAGATATAGGTTACCTATATCTACCTTTAATCACTGACACATATAAACCTATCAGTCGCTCCTATGGCAGGCCTTATCAATCCTGAAGGCAGAGTGTTTGGTTTTGTGTGAGAGGTTGCCCATGCATGAGCAGGACCCCTCTGCAGCTTTCAGAATCTCTTCTCTGGGGCTGTTCTTTGATGCAGCCAGACCATATACTCTTAAGTGCATTATAACCTCGCGTTAAATGCTAACTTTGGTGTGGCAGGGTTTACTCAGACATGAGTCCCTTTCTCACTGCTCCATCAGGATTCATCAGGATTCAAGCAAGCCGGGCCGAAGACGGCTGAAATGCCAGAAACCGGTCCCCGGTAGCTTGTCTCCTTTCTGGTGAAGAATTGGCTTGGTAGTTTAGTCTGCCCTGTTCCCATGATGCACTGGGCCAGGTACAGACTGATTTGCATATAGCCAGGTTCTGAGCTGGGATGGGGCAGTGAGATAAATAACGGTGATGGATCAAGCCCTGATCTTCGGACTGGGTAAGAGTGGTCTGCTTAATTCAGACACTTTGTTCATCACCACCCCCTTTTCTGAATAGTTTTTGGTCACTATAGGTGTGGCAGGGTATACTCAGACATGAGTCCCTTTCTCACTGCTCCATCAGGATTCAAGCAAGCCGGGCCGAAGACGGCTGAAATGCCAGAAACCGGTCCCCGGTAGCTTGTCTCCTTTCTGGTGAAGAATTGGCTTGGTAGTTTAGTCTGCCCTGTTCCCATGATGCACTGGGCCAGGGACAGACTGATTTGCATATAGCCAGGTTCTGAGCTGGGATGGGGCAGTGAGATAATTAACGGTGATGGATCAAGCCCTGATCTTCGGACTGGGTAAGAGTGGTCTGCTTAATTCAGACACTCTGTTCATCACCACCCCCTTTTCTGAATCGTTTTTGGCCACTATAGGTGTGTCAGGGTATACTCAGACATGAGTCCCTTTCTCACTGCTCCATCAGGATTCAAGCAAGCCGGGCCGAAGACGGCTGAAATGCCAGAAACCGGTCCCCGGTAGCTTGTCTCCTTTCTGGTGAAGAATTGGCTTGGTAGTTTAGTCTGCCCTGTTCCCATGATGCACTGGGCCAGAGACAGACTGATTTGAATATAGCCAGGTTCTGAGCTGGGATGGGGCAGTGAGATAAATAACGGTGATGGATCAAGCCCTGATCTTCGGACTGGGTAAGAGTGGTCTGCTTAATTCAGACACTCTGTTCATCACCACCCCCTTTTCTGAATCGTTTTTGGCCACTATAGGTGTGGCAGGGTTTACTCAGACATGAGTCCCTTTCTCACTACTCCATCAGGATTCAAGCAAGCCGGGCCGAAGACGGCTGAAATGCCAGAAACCGGTCCCCGGTAGCTTGTCTCCTTTCTGGTGAAGAATTGGCTTGGTAGTTTAGTCTGCCCTGTTCCCATGATGCACTGGGCCAGGGACAGACTGATTTGCATATAGCCAGGTTCTGAGCTGGGATGGGGCAGTGAGATAAATAACGGTGATGGATCAAGCCCTGATCTTCGGACTGGGTAAGAGTGGTCTGCTTAATTCAGACACTCTGTTCATCACCACCCTTTTTTCTGAATCGTTTTTGGCCACTATAGGTGTGGCAGGGTATACTCAGACATGAGTCCCTTTCTCACTGCTCCATCAGGATTCAAGCAAGCCGGGCCGAAGACGGCTGAAATGCCAGAAACCGGTCCCCGGTAGCTTGTCTCCTTTCTGGTGAAGAATTGGCTTGGTAGTTTAGTCTGCCCTGTTCCCATGATGCACTGGGCCAGGGACAGACTGATTTGCATATAGCCAGGTTCTGAGCTGGGATGGGGCAGTGAGATAAATAACGGTGATGGATCAAGCCCTGATCTTTGGACTGGGTAAGAGTGGTCTGCTTAATTCAGACACTCTGTTCATCACCACCCCCTTTTCTGAATCGTTTTTGGCCACTATAGGTGTGGCAGGGTATACTCAGACATGAGTCCCTTTCTCACTGCTCCATCAGGATTCAAGCAAGCCGGGCCGAAGACGGCTGAAATGCCAGAAACCGGTCCCCGGTAGCTTGTCTCCTTTCTGGCGAAGAATTGGCTTGGTAGTTTAGTCTGCCCTGTTCCCATGATGCACTGGGCCAGGGACAGACTGATTTGCATATAGCCAGGTTCTGAGCTGGGATGGGGCTGTGAGATAAATAACGGTGATGGATCAAGCCCTGATCTTCGGACTGGGTAAGAGTGGTCTGCTTAATGCAGACACTCTCTTCATCATCACCCCCTTTTCTGAATCGTTTTTGGCCACTATAGGTGTGGCAGGGTATACTCAGACATGAGTCCCTTTCTCACTGCTCCATCAGGATTCAAGCAAGCCGGGCCGAAGACGGCTGAAATGCCAGAAACCGGTCCCCGGTAGCTTGTCTCCTTTCTGGTGAAGAATTGGCTTGGTAGTTTAGTCTGCACTGTTCCCATGATGCACTGGGCCAGGGACAGACTGATTTGCATATAGCCAGGTTCTGAGCTGGGATGGGGCAGTGAGATAAATAACGGTGATGGATCAAGCCCTGATCTTCGGACTGGGTAAGAGTGGTCTGCTTAATTCAGACACTCTCTTCATCACCACCCCCTTTTCTGAATCGTTTTTGGCCACTATAGGTGTGGCAGGGTATACTCAGACATGAGTCCCTTTCTCACTGCTCCATCAGGATTCAAGCAAGCCGGGCCGAAGACGGCTGAAATGCCAGAAACCGGTCCCCGGTAGCTTGTCTCCTTTCTGGTGAAGAATTGGCTTGGTAGTTTAGTCTGCCCTGTTCCCATGATGCACTGGGCCAGGGACAGGCTGATTTGCATATAGCCAGGTTCTGAGCTGGGATGGGGGCAGTGAGATAAATAACGGTGATGGATCAAGCCCTGATCTTCGGACTGGGTAAGAGTGGTCTGCTTAATTCAGACACTTTGTTCATCACCACCCCCTTTTCTGAATCGTTTTTGGCCACTATAGGTGTGGCAGGGTATACTCAGACATGAGTCCCTTTCTCACTGCTCCATCAGGATTCAAGCAAGCCGGGCCGAAGACGGCTGAAATGCCAGAAACCGGTCCCCTGTAGCTTGTCTCCTTTCTGGTGAAGAATTGGCTTGGTAGTTTAGTCTGCACTGTTCCCATGATGCACTGGGCCAGGGACAGACTGATTTGCATATAGCCAGGTTCTGAGCTGGGATGGGGCAGTGAGATAAATAACGGTGATGGATCAAGCCCTGATCTTCGGACTGGGTAAGAGTGGTCTGCTTAATTCAGACACTCTGTTCATCACCACCCCCTTTTCTGAATCGTTTTTGGCCACTATAGGTGTGGCAGGGTATACTCAGACATGAGTCCCTTTCTCACTGCTCCATCAGGATTCAAGCAAGCCGGGCCGAAGACGGCTGAAATGCCAGAAACCGGTCCCCGGTAGCTTGTCTCCTTTCTGGTGAAGAATTGGCTTGGTAGTTTAGTCTGCCCTGTTCCCATGATGCACTGGGCCAGGGAAGACTGATTTGCATATAGCCAGGTTCTGAGCTGGGATGGGGCAGTGAAATAAATAACGGTGATGGATCAAGCCCTGATCTTCGGACTGGGTAAGAGTGGTCTGCTTAATTCAGACACTCTGTTCATCACCACCCCCTTTTCTGAATCAACTTTGAATTGCCAGCATGGAAACATGGTGTGTTTGATGTCAAACACTTTGGAATCCTACCCCCACCAGTCCTGGCGGCGAAGGAAGAATATCACCCTTCTAGAGGGAGAGACATGTACACACTGATCTAACGGGTAATAGTTTATTAGAGCCCTGGCATCACAAAATGAATGCCACAGACACGGGTCTGACCTCCTGCTGCTGGACGAAACTCCGGCAGGGAAGGCCTGGACAATAGGTTTGCTGTCACAGGGAGGTGTAACCACCTCACAGTCAGGCTTTAGTGCATTGGGGCTGGGTGGGTGCATTCAGAGAATGCTTTTTTCAGGCAGTGCTGGGGGCACACTTGATGTCCCTGTGCATACCTCAGTTCAAACCGGTTGCAGGGGCACTCAGCCCCTGTTCTGGCACGAAACTGGACAAACGGAATGGGTGTAACCACCCCTCTTCCCAGACCCTCCCATAGGTGGGTCCCCAGAGTATGTCCATCCTCCTAACTTAGTATAAGTATGGGACCCCAGTCCTTAGGACTTCAGATTAAACCTGGACGAAACTCTGCAACATATATCCTGGAACTTAGACATTCTACACGACTAGAAGACGGAAGAATCTCCCTTGGGATCAAGGTGTGACTCCCCAGTTCAAACAGGCACCAAAGAAACATCTTGCCAGTCTGCATTTCCGAGGCTCCCGCCAGACCCTGAAGTATTTGAGACTCAGGACATGGACTTCCAGTTTTCTCAGAGGCTGACACGAGATCCCAGCAAAGCTTAGACCTGCAGCCGTCACAAGTGACGTGGAACCGGAACTCCTGGACACCGTGCACATTTCCAAGTGCATCAATTTTCAGAGCTTTCCTGAAGTTGTGTGTTGAGCTACTTGTAGTCCAAGCCCCGAGCACCATCAGCACGGAAGATTGTGGGCCTACACCACACAAGTGTTCCATGGGCCAGCTTCTAGTATTTCCACTTGAGGCTCCATCGCGATCCCTGGTCCGTCGACTGGTGGGTCCCCACGAAGGTAACTCTTCTGTTTCTTGGGCTTTACTGGTTGCTCCAGACATGCTTTGACTCCCCACCATGGGGTGAGGCCCTCAAACCTTGCTGGTCTGCACTGAAGCCAATCTTTGCTTTCTGCATGGGTTGCAGTTTCCAAGACTTCTTGGGTCCAATCCGGATACCGACACCTCAGCACTCGACACCCTTTGTGGTTCAGCTCTAATCCAGCTCCTGGTTGTCGTCGACACCTGAAATCACCCGACATCGGTGGGCATCCGCTCATTGCCTTCCTGGTCACTAGTAAGTGACCCAGACTCTGTCCCCTCTGCTTTTAGGTTCTTCACATCTCCGATCCACACTTGGATCCACCAGGACACTTTTGACTTGGTCGCCAGCAGCACTTTGCAGCAGATCGCCATTGAAATCGACGGCGAAACCCGACACCAAAAGACACCTATGCAATGGCTTCCCTTGGTGATGTAACTCGAGTACTCCGGTGCTCCCATGGGTATTGACTCTAGAACTGCCTAGTTTTAAAGGGGTTTGCTCCAAGTCCTCTTCTAAGTGTCCTTAATCTTTAAAATTCCAACAGCGTCTTTCCCTGTAGAATCTGAAAGGGCCCTAGTCCGGTGATAATTCCAACCCGGCAGGGTGACCTATTAGTAGGAGGATGACGGCGTGGTAGTTCCGTTAAATCACTTCAAAACACACTGTATAGGGGAGATGCCAACTTCAGCATATCTATGCAAGCAACAATTCCGTGGTCCCAATCGTGGAGTTAAAAGAAATTCTTCAACGAACACCACATGGGTACGTGTGGTGTCCGAGTTATGGGTAGAATCACCTCCGTGTAACTCGCGTCCCCGACCCGACTAATACTAACCTGACTAATAGGTCACCCTGCCGGGTTGGAATTATCACCGGACTAGGGCCCTTTCAGATAAGAATCCAGCCATTGAGCCCTGAAGAGCTATAGTGTCTAGAATTGTATAGACCTATAGCGAAACACGTGTCGGCTGGCTGTGAATTTCCATTGGTGTGACGATCTAATTAAAGGAAATATACATCAAAGAACCTACGTTGGACATTTGTTACTGTGAATCATATATAGTAGTACTCTATTTGTTTGTACCTAATCTGTGTGCGCGGGATTTTGTTTGCTCAAACACAGTAATGGTACATCTTTTTTAGTGTTATTTCATGCCATAAAGCAGTGTTTTGTACGTATCTGACATATATAATCTACTTAGCACAAGCAAAGTTAATCTATGTCAATAGACAAAATAGTCAAAGTAGGAAAATTCTGACCCACAAACATCTTTGCCTATGACTTTCATAAATTGACCATTCCTACCAAATTCCCAAAGCATGCCTATACGTTCGCTATAATTCACAATGAGAGGGACAAGTGGGGCTATTTTTAGCAGGGTCCAGCGTACAAGCCCAAGGAATTTGTGAACAAAGAAGGGTACGCAGTTCCCCAAAATGGTATACCAAAGCAGTGGAAGAGGAGAGGAAGTGGGCCAAAAGCCCACGTTAGAAGGTAACACAGGATAGGGGGAGGTGGAATCCTCCATTTCGGGACTAAAACCCTCACACACCCATCATGCTAGGTCTCATGCTTCATCATCTGGATTTTGCTCCTCGTCAAACTGACGGAGATATGTCTGACCGGCACCCAAACGGGGCTCTTTAACAGAGATCTTCTGTCCCTGCCAGTTGGTGCATGTGGTATGAGGGCCCTAGTGGGAGGTGTAGATGTAGAAGGAGTGGTGATGGTTAAAAAAGGTTAGGTAGTCCACTATGTGTATTTTATTGGTGTGGCTATCTACCTTAGTAAAAACATTTAGGAGAGCTGACTTCCTAGTTTTAAGATCTAGAGAAGTATACTCTACCAAGTGATCGGACAGTGGTTGGTCAACATGTTTCATGCATTTGTTCTGAGGGATACAGCGCAATTCATCAGGACCTAGAGACTAAAACACTATCTACACACCTGGCTCCTGTATTCCCGTTGTTCCTTGAGGGTAGGTTAACCAATGGGACCTGCGACGGCATGAGGGTACTTACCTTTGAAGTGCTCTATACACGGGAGGAGACCGTTGAAGCCACCCCATACATATACTAGGGTTCCACTAAGAAGTGGTAGGACCATCGGCCACCCCTGAATCTACTGTGGATTAGGTAATTTTTCTTTTTCCACAGCGTGTAGATAATGTTTTAGTCTCTAGGTCCGGGTGCCGCTAGCAGCAGTAGGACCTGCTCTAGACTTTTGGTGTTTTAAAGTACACGGGACTGCGAGGACCAGCAGCCCGGTTTCTTCACAGCTGTGTCCTCTTCCCGCTTTGCTCCCGCCCTTTGCCTGCAGGCATTTATTTGACTACTTCTTCCACCTTGCGGAACGCGCGCGCGCGGCGAAGCCCGGGCCAAGGGCGGGCCCGTTTTAGCCCGTTCTAGACCGGAGGAGACCGGACCGGGCCACCCCTCTTTCGTCTGCATTAGAATGCACACCCATCGTTTGGATTTGCTGTAAGTACTCTTGAGGCTAGAGCTTCGCATTAGTAGTATGGCTGCTCGAGAAAGCAGGAGTAAGACTATGACTGCAAATAGGAATTTAACAGGGACATTGGACAATTTAATAATAAGAGTCAATTCTGTTATTGACCAGGGGATAAGTCTAATGGAGCGACGGGTCTCGCAAGACCTAGCCATGGCAAGCGACCTGCCATGGGTCATTTTGCAACTGCTCGGACACCAAAGCCTGATAGACGAGCTAACACTATTGCTGTCCCAGTGACCATACATAGCCCACCCATTTCTCAGGAACAAGACTATATTTCCCCAGCTCCCCATTCACAAATATCGGAGGACAATGAGACTATTGCAGTTCCAATCTTGGCTAGTTCTCCTGAAAGACCCAATACCCAACAGTTGCGGGGGAGACGTGAGGGTGCGATGCCCAAGAGGAAGCGGGCTGCTGCCACTGTTCATGGAGGCAGAAAGCCTAAACTTGCTTAAGGTTCAGGTAGAAGTGATATAACATCTAAGCACAAGGGGTCAAATGCTCTAAATGATACGAAGAGTTATGCGCTATTGCCATTGACTGAAATAAGCTCAGGACCAGCTCCTGCAGTTGTGGCTAAGACCACTAGCGGAACAATGGCAGAAGAGGATCCTCTACTTTTAAAACTGGGCACTTTATTAAGATCCTCACTTGAACCACTGGAAAAGAGACTCATGCACATTGAGCAACAGCTCGCCCAGCTCGAACAAGTCACTCGGGGTATTGCGGATAGTACAATGTCAAATGTTTCACATTTGAGTAGTGTTCAACTGAATACTGTGCTTGATGGGTCTGTAATGCGCAAATCCCCCCTTCTTTTGTGCCACCTATCCCAGATGTACTTAGTGCACCCATGGCAAAACCCTTTTCAGCCCCGCCCGCACCTATTAATACCTCCAGAATGGGCACCACAGCAACTATAGCAAAATCAAAAGTGAGTGGTCGGAATTTATCCGTAGCGGCTTCCCAGGGGGATTGCAGAATTGATCTGCCCCCTGAAACAAGGCCTTAACTGAAGCCTAGTCAGGAATCGTATATGTCCCTAAAAAATAAAGTCACCTACAGGCTCAACAATAACAGACCACTACCTTCCCACATTACCAGTGAAATTCTGATGGTACGTAGGCTCTCTTGGGTGGTCCACAGCCCTAAAACTATTACAGGCGATTGTGTGTTGGTAAACTTTAAGGATCCCCGCACTGTGGAGTATATCTGTAATTGGAGCCAAAGCAGTGCTGGGACAACTATTGAATCCCGCCCATTATCATATTTTTATCCCTCAACTAATTTGCCTGATGGTGGAGGTGAATGGTCCCTGGTAACGAATCATGGTGTGGGTAGGGTGGAATGGGGTTGGTATAGGCGACCAATTGCACAGAGCCATATATCCACACATAACAGGTTCAGTAGCTTAGAAATGGTCGATTGACTACAGCACACCAAGGTGGAAACATCGGGCTTCGCTTATAGCAGGAATAATGTTAATCCTGGTGGAGCAGTTGAGTCATTTGGTACCCAACTCATTAGTGAGCCTCTCGATTCTCATCTTTATATTCAGGGGACTACTAGGGGAAATGGCGACGATGGTTTGGGGAGTACAGTGTCACCCCACACGCTGGAGTCCCCCCAGGTAGTTGTAAGTGAAGGAGCACCATTGGAATGTGATACTATCGGCCCTAATGCTACCAAATTGAAGTGTCTGACAATATTATCATGAAATGTGGCTGGTCTAAAACACAAACTAAACTGCCCAGAGTGGGGTTCCCTGGTGGAAAAGAATGATATTTGAGTCTTCCAAGAGACCTGGGCCAGGGATGACAACATAGAGTGGGTTTTGCCTCATTCCATGTACTGCTAGGTGGGGAGGGAAGGGACGACCTTCAGGGGCCCTTACTATTTGGGTTGGGTTGCATCTGGGCTGTATGGTTTAGACCTTGGTCACACATTCTGATGATGTGCAGTGTATAGTTTTGAAGTGGCCAAACCTTTTTAAACTTGTTATCGTGAATGTTTATTCATGTCCGGTAAATTTGGCCACTGAATCTACCACCATTGCTGAGTTATCACATTTCTTGAGTACTCTCTCTAGTGATTCTCACCTTTTGGTGGTCCGGGATCTGAACTGCCACTATGAGCCCCTTTTGGGGAAGAATGAAGGTGCCCTCATGGGAGAGGATGACTATTGGGCCATTCCTCTATGCCAATTCCCATGCCCTAAGTCATGGTCCCCTCTAGCGATTCAGATTATGGCCCTGACTTTAAACAAATCTATAAGGGCCTGTAACGGACGTACACCGTCCGACACTCCATCTATGTGCACCTTTAACAAGAGGGGCCAAGAATCTCGCCTTGACTACATCATGGTTGAAACACAGATGTGGTCTAAGGTTATTGATTTTAAGGTAATCCCCAGGGTCGATAGTGACCACAATGCACTAAGTCTGGAGATGGTTTTTCCAGGGCCAATGGAAACTTCAGCTGCTGATGTGGTAGATCATGAAGATGGGATGACATTAACAAATGACAGACGCAGGGTCAAGTGGGGGAAAATAGTGGAATCCCCGGAGGAATTGGCTAAATTATATAACACAATCCTTCCTCTGTTTTCGGAGGTTGATGTCCTAAACCCTCAACCTCTGTCCTCAGATTATAATGAAAAGTGATGGTCTCTACACTCGGTCTTGGTTTCCAGCCTAGCTGAGGTTTTTAATCCACAAGTGTCAAAAAGGAGGAAAAGGGCACCAGTTTCCTCCTGGTACAACTCAGCCTGCAGAATGGCCAAGTCGGAGCTGGTTAAGGCTCTTAAGACTGGGAGTAACAGACCCAAAATCCGGGAGTTAAGATTGAACTACATAGAGGTAATGGGACATGAAAAGAAAGATTGGGACCTGGAAAGGTGGACCAACTTAACTGCTGCCCTAGATTTGAGATATGCACGAAGATTCTGGTCAATAGTTAGTACAGGCTGTGGAGAACCAAAATCTGCCATAGACCCTAAAATTGATGCATCGGTGTGGGAAGATCACTTTAAAGCCCTATACTCAGATGAACTAGGCATGGAAAATGCATCGGCACCCGCAGTTTTAATTGACCAGCACGAGGAGTTTGACTTTACTATGGAGGAGGTGTGTCATGCGATAGGGAAACTTGCAGCGGGAAAAGCCCCGGGTCTTGACAAACTCCCGGGAGACCTTTTTAGGCACCAACCCAAGATCTGGGGCCCCTACCTGCACATTGTCTTTAATGCAGTTTTGAGAGGTATGAATGTACCCTGTACTTGGCTGGGAGCAGATATAGTTCCGATACATAAGAAGGGCTCTCTTCTGTTCCTGGCCAACTACAGGCCCATCAGCCTCATTGACGTTCCACAAAAAATCTTTGCACGCCTCATCTTGGATCGTCTGCTGCCATGGATGGATGAACACGAGGTCCTCAGCCGGTTTCAGGCGGGGTTTAGGAGGAACACTTCCACCATATACCAGATCTTTCACCTAATATTATTGTATTGGAAAACGGCAAAGATTGAGGGTGGCAGCCTCTATACAGTGTTTGTGGACCTCCGGTCCGAGTTTGATTTAGTGCCCCGGGGGAAGTTGTGGTTGGTGCTTCAGGAACTGGGTGTTCCGTCCCAACTCATGAATGTATTGATGAGGTTACACACGGGGAACTACACGCAGGTAAGATGTGGAAGGAATGCACATCAGTTGGCAGGGGGGTGAGGCAGGGGTGCGTTTTGGCACCGATCCTGTTTTGCCTCTACGTAAATGGCGTAATCTCACATCTGGATGATGTCCCTAATAATGATGCCCCAACATTAGCAGGCAGGAGGGTGCCGGCGATTATGCTCGCTGATGACACCCTCCTGCTTTCCAAGTCCCCTATGGGGATTCAACGAATATTGGACGGCTTTGGGGATTTCTGTTGATTCCGTGGATTGGAGATAAATGTTGATAAAACAAAATTTATGATATTTAATCCTCCAGCATCCTCCAGTCCTAATCCTATCATGGGTACTGCGAGATAGTAAAGGGTTACGACTTTCCAGTACCTAGGGGTTACACTCCATGAAAATCTGTCCTGGGGACCCCAACAAGTAAAATCGCAAATGAAACTGTCCCACCTGGAGGGGCATTCTTAAAGTCTCCAATACATCGACTTTTAAGCCAGTGAGCCCCGCACTGGAAATTTATTAGCCTCAAGCGAGGGCTGCGGTTCTATGTTATGTTATGTTATTAAGTTTTATTGAGCGCGAACAGCTGCCCCAGCAACGAGGCGTCCCGGCGCTGAACCATAACAGTAACCTGAGGGAGGGAAGGGAAAGGAAGGACAGGAGGGGATTAAGATGGGGCGAATAGAATGGTTTTAATCGCCTTGCGGAAGGCCAGTAAGTTGTTCATGGAGTGAATGTGGGGTGGCAGGGAGTTCCAGAGCCTTGCCCCCAAGACTCTGAAAGAGCAGCCGCCTATTCTGCTTAGCCCTATACGTGGGGTAACAACCAAATTTTGACCCGAGGAGCGTAGGGCACGCTGAGGGATGTAAGGCTCTAGGAGTGGGCGCAAGAGACCAGGGCAGTCAGTCTTAAGAATTTTAAAGACAGTAGTAAGAGCTTTAAACTGAACTCCGGCTTCCATACGCAGCCATGGTGTTTCTTGCAGAGCACCTACGAGGGAGGCCTACAACTGCCCTGGCAGCAGAGTTTTGTGTGCATTGTAGCCGCGCCATCTCAGCTTTGTTAAGGCCAAGAAAAAGGACATTGGCGTAGTCCAGTCGAGCCAGGATGGTGGACTGGACAATCAATTGGCGCGTATGGTGGTCAAAAAAACCAAGAATTGGATGAAGGCTCCTCAACAGGCCCACACAGGTGGCAGCCAGTTTCTTAGTGTGGGTCTGGAAGTTAAGAGATGCGTCCACCCAGACACCAAGGTTTTTTACCACGGTTTTGGGGGGAGGGATGGTGCCCAGCGCGGACGGCCACCAGTGATCAGTCCAGTAGTCGGGATTTTTACCTAGGAGCAGCACCTCCGTTTTGCCAGCATTCAACTGGAGGCAGTTGTGTGACATCCAGCGTGCGACTGCCTGAAATCCGTTCTTGAATCTCGCCGCTGAGATCGAGGGGCCTTCAGTCAGGGAGATGACCAGCTTGGTGTCGTCGGCGTACGACACCAGCGTCAGGTCCCATTCTTTTGCTATTTCAGCGAGAGGCTGTACATAAAGATTGAATAGGGACGGGCTGAGCGCCGATCCCTGGGGGACGCCTTGCTCTATGGGGTGAGGCTGGGAGGTAAATGGGGGGGCAGAGACCTGGAAAGATCTGTCCGTCAGGAACGATCGGAACCACTCTAAGGCAAGGTCTTTGATTCCTATGGCTTCGAGGGGTTTTAGCAGGATAGAGTGGGAGACCGTATCAAAGGCTGCGCTGAGGTCGAGTAAAATCAGCGCAGCACTTTGACCGACGTCCAGGATGACCCGTAGGTGTTCAATGGTGGTCAGCAGGGCGGATTCAGTGCTGAATCCTGACCTGAAGCCGTTCTGTGATGGATCTAGGATTTGATGTTGCGTCATATAGTTGGCAAGAACCTTGTTCACGTGGGCTTCTGCCAATTTTGAGCCCCATGGAAGCAGTGAAATTGGTCTAAAATTTTCTGGTTTAGATGGGTCTAGGGTAGGTTTTTTTAAGATTGGAGAGACCTATGTGGTGGGGAGTTATGGGGGCATTTATGCAGGTCTGAATTCCCTAAAACGGAAACCAAATTTATTAGACAGCTATTGACACTTCCGCAAAGCACCCCGCTTCTCCCCATAAGGTTAGATTTGGGGCTGAGTCCCATAGAAGATGAGCTTGCACTTAAACCCCTCAGGTTCAGGCGCAGGCTCTGGACAATGCCAGATCTCCTGAATTATAGGCTAGAGCTTAAGCAAATACTAAGCTATAATAGTACAGCAAAAATTCCCTGGTTGGCGTTCATAAAATATGAATTTATGAGATTGGTCTTACCTGCATTGTGGCATGATCCGGAAAGGGGCTGTCACGAGGTTTCGTGTAAATTTCTCACTAGGATATTTAAGGACAAAAAACGTAACTCTGTTTTGCACGACCCCCCATGCTGGCACTTAGACTAATTCTTTTTTATCACTTAAAGCTTCTTACTCTTTTGAGAATTCTATGGAGGTTGTTTACCCAATTTTAGCTAGGAAACTTTTTATACAATGGAGATATGGTACTTTACCCCTAAGAGCTTTTACAAGCAAATGGTCAGCCTCCACAAATAAATTCTGCCCAGGATTTAGCTGTGACGTGGAGGATGAACTCCATGTCCTCTTCTTCTGTCCAGCATACAGTAAATCCAGGAAACATCGGTTAGTACCTTTATGTAAACATTTGTTTTTTTTACACTGTATACGTGATTTTAGAATTCTAAAATTTGATACTTCTGGACACATTGTATTTGCACTTTCTAAGTACTTGTTAGCCATGTGGTTTAAGCGACGGCATTTAACCGCAAATGCATGTTAAGGACTAAATATTTATAAGATTATTTTACTGTGAATACGTGTACTATACATTGTATGAATTTTATTATTTATTGTGTCCACCCAAAAGAATTCTATCCATAATCTCCTTTTAAATCATGTTTTACTTTGTACTCTTTTATGGCGAAAATAGCCGAAATTTATGAATGAATGAATATTGTGTCAAATATGTTAACATAATTTTCAAGCATCTTTTCTACTACAAATTATTTTTTTGGGACATGTCTGACATTTTTCTTGCAAATTATGTGTGAATAATTGATTTGAAATGTATAATTTTCAAAGTTTGAATTTTTTAGATTTTTGGGGAAACTTGCCAGCAATTGAAGTATTTATTACATACCTTTTTGTGACATTTCATGCCACAAACAGTGTTGTACATATCTGGCAGATACAAAGTAGCCACCATTTTGAGTGCTGGTGACTCAAATTACCAGTTAGGAGGACACACAAACTTAGCACAAGCAATGTTAATCTATGTCAATAGACACAATAGTCAATGTAGAGACATTCTGATCCACAAACATCTTTGCCTAGGAATTTTCCTAAACTGACCATTCCTACCAAATTCCCATCACATGCATATATGTTCTCTTGTCACAAGTTGTTCTGACATTGGATTGCATCATTTTGAGTGCTGGTGGCACACAACCTATTTAAAAATACACAGCTACATGTCCTAAAATGGCTTGTGCCTAACCTTTATGTCAGGACATTGGCTATCCGATGGCCATCGCCAGACATTGACCGTGTAGTAGGTAGAACACTCCATGACAGGCCCTGCCATGGGCTAAGGTGTGTGATGGCTACGCATTAAAATCAATGGCTGTGTGCATCTCGGTCACGGATCACGTGCGTTGTGTACTTGTACTCACTTGCCTCCTAACACTGAAGCCAAAAGACGTCCTCTGGGGGCCAGGATGCTGGGCAAAGCAGATGAGAGGGCCACTGCCTTCACTCCTGAGGAGTTGGAGGTTCTCACCAGGGAGGTCATATCTGAACCCAGAAGAACAGTTACTTGTTTAAATGAGAAATGTTTGCCAAAAGAACTTGTTCCCTCTTTGTCCACAGGCTATTTGCTCCCTTTTTGTGCATGAGTTAAGTGTTGTGATTGGAGTATAGTGAACTGATTGATTTAGCTAGGTATAAGGTCTTGTTTGAGGATGTATGAGATTGTATGTGTTTTTCATGTCAGTGTATGCCTGACTGCAGATAAAAAGCTGTTCTCTCTTCCTTTGGAAATGACAGATCTTGGACATCCAAAATGACACCTTGTATAAAATTTTCCTTTAGCCCTGTATTTTTGATGAATGTACTTACCACATCTATGTGATTGAAATTGCAGAACTTGCTGCTTCACGCCTTCTTCACCACTGTTTTTTGGGATGGCACATGTCACATACTGCTGTATGAAAAACAAATCAGACTCATTTGTGACTGTTCCAAATTTTGGGGCATCTTTAATCCACAACAACATATGAATATGAATCTTGCTTGGTATTCCTTACACCAAAAGAAATCAGTTACTTTGCCAAGAGGAGGATATTTTCTGTTGCATATAAAAGACAGTATGGCTTGCAGTATTTTATTGGATGTGACGGCACATGATTATGTCAGCCACATTTGTGAAGGAACTAAAAAAACACAAACCGCCTTGAAGAAGTCCCTTGAGGGTGAAACGTGTCGCGTCTGCTATGGCTATGAACATTGCATTGTGTTTTTTATGAAAAAATCGGATGTAGAAATATCATATAAAGAAAAAAAGGAAAATAATTTCTCACAAGGGGCATAAACGAGGTTAAGCATTGCAGAACCACTTATAGACAGGCTTTAAAAAAACAAAAAACAAGGTTAAGAGACAAGGCCTGGGATGCATTATGCGAATCAAGCAGATCAAAGGATAACAATACATTTTGAAGTTAGTAAACTCTTCTCCATTATGTTAAGATACTGGTCCTGGCATCGTGGTTGCAATTGCGGAGGATGACTGGATCAAACATTTTTTTGCCATATACGCTGCACAACCCCTCCTTGATTTACTTACTATTATTGACAGTATTAGGGACACTTATCAGTCATCAAAAATTGCCCCTATTACCTTGGATGAGGTGATCAAGGCGATAACTTCTAGCAAAGGTGGAAAATCACCCGATACCATCCCAGTGGATCTATATAAAGCAAATATACTACTGTGTGGGCCCATCCTAACTATTGTTTTAAAAGCCTACTGTTTGTCGGCATTACTTTCGACTCGACTTGGGGGGGGTCTATAATAGTCCCCAACTACAAAATGGGGGACCGATACAATCCCGCCTGCTACAGGCCAATCTCGCTGCTTGACTCCCTAGTCAAAATAGTTGGCAGAATAATTTTAAACAGATTACATGATTGGGCCAATAGTAAAGGTGTGCTCACCGATTTACAATATTGGTTTCGTACTGGGGTGGGGACGATTGAACAGAGTCTTAACTTGTCCATCCTAATAGGGAAGTACACAAAATTTAAAAGTTGCAATTTGTATTTGGGATTTGTCGACCTCTCATCCGCCTTTGATTGTGTTAATCACTCTAAACTTTGGACAATAATGGGCAAAATGGGAGTGGACTCCCAGATAATTTCCTTCCTTAGGGATCTTTATGCAGGTGCCAAAGCCAGGATTAGACATGAAGTCCATGGCGAATGTACTAAGTCGTTAAGCATAGGTAGAAGGGTGAGGCAGGGCTGTGTCCTTGCACCTTTCTGTTCTTACTTTATATCAACAGTGTTGGTAATCCCCTGGCTCTTCATCCAAGGGACCTGGCCCAGGTAGGACACCGCCAACTGTCCGCCCTTCTCTATGCTTACAATGCGGTACTGATGGCACGCACGCCAAACTCAATGCAGCTGGTAATTAACGACTTTGTTAAATACTTGCAGGACCTCGACCTCCATGTAAACCAGCCCATACTCTTGTGGCATAAATTGTGGACATCTGAGTACACTGGTTTTAATCAACTTGTCATCCGGAACTGCCTAAACTCTACTCAAAGTGCACAAATTACCTGGCTAAAATATGTGGAGAGTTTTTGCAAAGATTTTGGGCACCCAGAATATTTTAACAATCCTGAAAGCTTAGCGAAACTAAACAGGAAAGACCTGGTTAGGTGCTTAGGTGTTTTAGTATGTGCATGAGTTTGTCCCTGGATGTGTTAGTGTAAGCATAAGTGTGTGCTGCAGTCTATCAGTTTATGCATCAGAGTGTTCCTGAGTGTGTCAGTGTATGCATAAATGTGTGCCTGGGTGTAATAGTGTATTGATCAGTGTGTGACAGGGTGTGTAGGATGTAAGAATAAGTGTGTTGTTTTGTGTGTTAGTGTATGCATGAGTTTGTCCCTAGATGTGTCAGTGTATCAATCACTGTCTGCTTGGGTGCATATGTGTATATATCAGTGTCTGCCTGGGTGTAGTACTGTATGTGTCAGAGTGTATCTGGGTATGACTGCATCTGCATCTGCATCACTGTCTTACTGTATGGGTCACTGTGTGACCCGGTGTGTTAGTGTGTGCATTAGTGTGTCTGTGTGTTTGCATAAGTGTGTGCCTGGGTGTGTTAGTGCATCAATGAGTGTGTGACTGGGTGTGTTTGTGTATACATAACTGTCTACCTGGGTGTGTCAGCATATGCAACAGAGTATGTCTACCTACGGACTACAGTAGAGATGGCTTATATGTAGAAAAAGGGGGTAAAAGACTTAGTAAGCGGTTTTAATTGCCTACTTGACCTTGCAGTAAAAGGGCACCCAAAGGCTATGCAGTAGCAGGCCTATAACAAGTTCATAGGGCTATTTACCTGCATATGTAATTTAGAGTGTCACTACTTGAATAAATAACTGATGAGTTTATCAGTATATCTGTGTGTGCGCCACTTGATGTGCAAGTAACTATCTCGATATATGGCTTGCTGTCTTATTATGTGTATAGATCTATATCTATATGTGAGTGGCTGTATATATTACCTACTAACTCTATTAATGAGTGCTGGAGTATATAAGTGTGTGCGCAACTAGCCCTGTTACTGCTGGTTACATAAGTCATGTTTGGGTATGCAACTGATTGTGTAAGTACCCCTGTCTCTGTCTGACTGGGTAGTAAGTGACTCTATGCTTTTGTAAGTATGTGACGTACAGTATGGATGAGAGACTGGATTTTTATTTGTGCATATGGGTTTACAACTGTGCATGTAACTTTTAAAAACTTCAAAGTGAATGGCTTACTTTCTAAGCACATAGCACCCTGCCCTATGGCCTCATTACACCCTACCCAGGGGTAACTTCTATTTAGTAGAAGGGAAGTTTAAAACTTGGCAGGGAGTTTTCAATACCAACTTCACCTGTCAGTAAAACTACACACAAACGCTCTGCAGTAGCAGTCTCAACACATGTTTAAAGGATTATTTACAGGCCCACTCACAGACCCCCAGAGACACTCACACACCCATTCACAGACCAACAGAACCATTCACACACCCACTCAAAGATCCACACAGACATTCTCACTACTTTTATATATATCATACTCCTTTTCATTCACCTTATGTATACGCTTACTTTTTCAAACTATTTTTTTATACCACACTTTATTTCACATACCTATTAAATGAGTTTGTTGGGCTGTAAATATTTTGGCAATATCAGTTAAAATCTCTTCTCACAGAAAATATGAAATATAAGCATAAGAATGGTACACCACTCTCATACAAAGCAACCATTAATGGCAACCTTTTCAATGTGGCTCTCAGTGATACTGTAGTAGGAGGCAAATCATAACGTGCATTTCACATTTTATTTTTGTTATTCCACTTCTCAATGGTCAGTGTTTACTAATCCTTTGTTGCACTTCTCTTATGAAGCCCAATCTGGTAGTGTTTTTGGGTGGGTTTGTGAATTGGTCACAACGCTCAGTGTGGACCCCGTGTAATTTCATAATGGATTTGTATATGCTGAAAAAGTATTTTATCATTGTACTTTTAATACATCTAAAATGCTCTTTATAAGATAGTACTGAATAAGAAAATAGACCCTACATAATAAGCAATGGCGCACATGCATCAAGAGATTTTGGGATCGGAAACAGTGCGATTCGCCAAAAAAGCAGCCGTTTGTGATCGCAAAATTGCCTTTTGCAATGCATGAAAGTATTTGAGATGCGCAATTTCAATAATCGCAATTTATTGCAATTTCCCAAATTGCGATTGCATGTAAAGAATCGCTATTTGTGATTCCTTAAATGCAATACAAAAAGCACTTTGAAATAGCGATTTTGCTATTTGGGGGCGCAAATTACAGAAAAATTAAACGGTTCAGTAATTTTCAAAAACTTTGAAAAATGCACTAAAGTGCATTTTCAAAGTTTCATGTTACACACAGACATGCCCTTGGGGCAAGTGTGTGCGCAACATGGGTGCACATCACAATTTCAGGGGTGCACCAGGGTGTCCTTTTGAAACCCTTGCACCCTTGAAATTGTATGGGCAATTTGTGAGTAACTATTGGTACTCGCAAATTGCGCAAGCAATTTCCCATTCATTCCTATGGGCCTGTAGGCCCATAGGAATGAATGGGAAGCCATTCCTTAATTGTGACTCGTAATTTGTCAGTCCCAGGTTTTTATGCACCCACTCAGAGACCTATATAGAGGCTCATACACTGACTCACACACCCACCCATATACTCACACACCCACTCACAGACCCACTCAGAGACTAATCCACCCACTCACAGATCTACTCAGACACTCACACACCCACCCACAGGCCCACTCAGGCACTCATACATCCATTGACTGATCTACTCAGTGACTCATGCAACCCCTCCAGGCCCTCTCAGACACTCTCACACCCACTCACAGACCCACTCAGAGACTCACACATCCACTTAGAGATCCATTCAGACTCATACACCTACTCACATTCCTCCTCTGTGACCCACACACTAACTCACAGACCTACACAGAGACTCATGCGCTCACACAAAATCCACTCAGACACACTCCAACACACACACACACAACTAAACACACACCCAGGCACTGATGCACCCACCCACAGACCCACTCAGAGTATCATGCACTCAGTGAGACACTCACGCACTCTTTGAAAAACCCAGTGAGACACTCGTGCACCCACTCAAAAACCCACTTATACATTCACCTACCTACTCAGAGACCCACTCAGAGAGTCATGCACTCGTGAACAAACCCACTCAGAGACTCACACAGCCACTCACAGACCCACTCAGAACCACTCACTCAGTTGTGAATTTGAAATGTGCTGATGTTTATTGAATGTGTTCTTTTGTTTTGTGAATTTGCGTCAGATTCATAAATTAAAAAAATAACTTAAATTGGGAATTAAAAAAGAAAATGAACCAGTGTTTGGGAAAAGGGTGGCTCTGATAAGAACTTTTCTGTTTAATATGTAATGATAATAACTACACATAAAGCAGGATACAATCTTTCAAGATGTTGGAAAACACACTTTTGCTTTTCTCTGTGAAATTAACTCCATCACTTCTATAGATACCATCCATTTCAAAGTGTAAATTGTCATTGTATAAAAAGCCCATGTTATGGTCTGTGAGGAATGCAGACACAGTTTTATTGAGATGTTTCCTTTCTTTGTATGTCTGTGGACAGAACTCATTTGACCAATTCCATTTCTGCATTTCGGATATGATTGTGAACACCAAGGCAATGTATGGACAAAGTACCATTAATTGAGCTAAGGTATCTGTTATGATGTATATTATGTTTTAGGTGATACGTTTTTAATGTATATGTGAGAGCATACTGAAGCTCGTGTTTGATGTTTTACTGTCTCCCGGACTACCAGCGAGTTTGATGTTTGTACTGCGGCAGTTACTTTGAGCTGGCACAGGGTTGAGGGCACGGTCAATTTCCTTGATGAATAAACCTAATTATTGAATTCATTCTGTGTGGAAAATCCCTCTTTAAAGCATTAATTTGGCAACGAATTGCTCACCGGCTCAAAGATGAAGTCAGACCGTGAACCTCGCAGCTGGGTTGGCAAGATACACCCATCAGTCGTAAAGGACAGCTCTCCATTAATTTAACGCCACCCATAACTTGCAGGAGTAAGCATTCAGAACAGTGCTAGACACAATGAGCTGTTTCAGGGCCCATCGTGTGCACTGCTATTGAACTCTGGCCGATGCGAGCAACGACTGCTAGTGCAAGACTCACTTTGCATCTGGGAACCTGTGCTTCAGCAGCATCGTCCGCATCTGGCTTCTTCCCCAAAAGTGGAGGCACTGGTCAGGGCTGAGGCCACAGGCAAAGGAGTGCCGTTGAGCAGTTTTGGTTATAGTGAGCAAGTATTAATGGAGCTAGTCACACGCAGCTGCTTCAGGGCTCAGTGCATGCACCGTTTTTGCCTCCGGACGGCGCAGGCAATTATCACTAGTGCAAAAGCCTCACTGCATGTACAGAAACAGGAGCTCCAGCACTTCAGCTGCGTCAGGGTTCTTCTCTGCAAGCACAAGAGTCAGCCAAGACACTAGAGCACAGTTGTACTCCTTTGTATCTTTCATAAGCCTACACGTCTTCAGCACGGATAGGGACATACCTGCATATGCCAGTGTCAGGGCAGCAGGAGGAGGCAGAGCTTGGCCAGTATCCTTCCCTTTCCCTCACTCCGGTGGCATTGTGTATTGTTTCTCTGCTTCATTGCCCTTCGTGCCTCCACTTCTACAGTGAACTATTATTCCTTTCAGCAGGCAGTACGTGCTTTCCCACCAGTCAACATGCACGCAATGATTCAGGCAGCATGAAGGCTCTGGAGAGCCCCTAGTGTGTGTCCTGGGCCACTGCACATTTACACGGGAGAATTAGAGGAAAAACCATTGTACTGTTGGAGTGTTATAAGGATCTTGAAAATGTGCTGTTTTCTTCTTATTACAGAACTAATATCAGAAACTATTAGCAAAGTAGTGTGTGTCTTCAAAATAATTGTAGTGCATTATATCAAATTAAAAAACAAAAAAATTATTTTCATTTCACTACATATTGGAGACTCAAAGTTATGTGCTTGTATTCTAGTGAATATACCACTCCCTATGGTTTTCATACACAATGGAAGATTCTGCTATAACACCATCACCGTCATTCTTGTCCCATCCCGGTGACCCTCTAATTGAACTTGAGGAGTGGTTGGATATGTTTGACAATTACTTAGAAGCATTGGATGGGTTAGCGTTTCATCCTAGTCAAAAAAGGGCTATGTTGCTCAGTGCGTTAGAAAAAAGACCACATATCTTTAGATATTAACCAGCTTTAGAGGGTCAACTAGGTCAGGCTCATTAGTGAACAGAACGTAGTAATGAGGAGGCACAAATTCTACACTCAATCGCAGCGGTTGGGTGAATCCATTGACAAGTTTGTTTCTAGGTTAAGGGAATTGTCTACCAGGTCTCAGTTTGGTTCGATGGCTGTAGAAAATATTTGTGACCAATTTATTGTGCAATGTAAAAGTCAAAAAATGCAAGAGGGGCTGTGGGCTGCTAAAAATCCATCCCAAAAGAAGTAATAGCCATAGTAAAAATTGTTGAAGAGTCAGAGTACTGCATGAGGGAAGTGGAGAAGAGGGAGATGAAGTAACTGCTGTAGATTATCCCACAAATGAAGTTGTGGCAATTACCAAGACTACTTCCACGCTTGTTAAGGGCAATAAGAATGTACAAGGGACAACCACCTGTAGCAGAACCTGCAGGAGTAATGGCAGTGCGAACCATACCACCAAAGCAAGGAATTGCATTGATCAAGGGGAAGATTGCAGAAAGTTTTGCCCACATGTGTTGCGGTGGAACATGAAGTAGAGTGGCGATTCTCCACAACCACTCTCAACTAAAGTAGGAACAGTGACTGACAGGAACTTGTATGTCGGTGAAGACTATAATTCTCTAAGTAGAAGGCACAAGCCAAAGGCTAACTTTGAGAGAGGAGGAAAAGGGATTTCCCTAATTGTTAACTTAGGATCATTACATACTATCATTCCGAAACAATTATACATTCATTGTGGCCTGGATTCAAATTGTCTCCCAGACATAAATCCAGGGGTTATTAGGGAGAAGCTATCAATATTTTAGGTTGATGATATTGTTGAGGATGCCCAAGTGGTATTTTGAAATGAGTTGGGACAGTTGAAAGATTACTTTCATGAGATGCAGCTTAAACATAATGTGTTAATTGTTCAACAGAAAGTTAGAAGGTTGCCGATTATGATCAGAGGGGAGGTGAAGAAGCTGTTGGAGGAAATGTTGGAGAGCTGAGTGATAGAACCTGTGGAGTTTTCCAATTGGATTTCCCCAGTGGTTATTACCCGCAAAGCTGATGGTAGGCTCAGATTTTGTGTTGACTTAAGGAGCTTGAATCAGAGTGTCATTGCGGGCAACTTTCCCCTTCCCAACATCAATGAGATTGTTTCAATGCTCAAAGGAGCAAAGTTTTTCTCTAAACCTAACCTCAAACATGCTTACTACCAGGTCAAAATCCATGATGATTCAAAACCTCTGATAGTGTTTATCACAATGGAAGGTACATTTCAATTTCTTCAAATCCCATTTGCTCTTTGTTCAGCGGCATGTGTCTTTCGGAGAGTGATGTCATAGGTGTTCAAGGGTATGACAAATGTTATATATTTCCAAGATGATATTCTAGTTTTGGGTGACACTGAGGAAAACCATAATTGTACACTTAAGCAGGTTAAAAGCAAGATTTTAGAGGGTGGTATGACTTTAAGAAAAGAAAAATGTATATTTCATGTCAAAGAAATTGTGTACTTGAGTCATACAGCATGGGATCAAATCTAAGAAGGATCTCTTGGATGCTATAAAGTTGGCACCGTCTCCCCAGACAAAGATCAACTGAGGTCTACGTTTAGGTGTGATTCAGTTCTATGCAAATGTTTTGAAGAGCTTTGCCTCCAAGACTGAGGATTTGAAGGTACTTTTGAGGTAAGGGGTCAAGTTTACATGGTCTGCCATGCAACAAGAATGTCTTGACAACATAAAGAAAGACATTTGTAATGCTGATATTTTTGTTCCCTTTGATACAAGATGTAAGCCCATTGTCGCAGTGGATGCAAATGCCTGTGGCATTGGGGCAGTTCTCCGCCAGATTCAACCTGCTGGCATTTGCATCACATTCTTTGACATTCACTGAATGTCACTATTCAGTAATTGAGAGGGAGGCTTTGGCTGCAGCATGGGGTATGGAGCATTTCAGGCGATATGTGTGGGGTAGTCAAGTGAAACTGTGAACAGATCACAAACTTTTGATGAGGATTCTTTCTCCAGGTGGAGGAGGCAAAGGGTCTGCCAGACGTGCCAGACTGGCAGCCAGATTGCAGTAATACAACTATGTACTTGAATTTATTCCAGGTTGAAGGAATGTTTCAGATCTCCTGCCATCATCTCCTTGAGTTTGCTTTGTTTGCCTAAGTTGGCAGGGAATGCCCAGACTTGGGTCCCTTGCTCCCTTTCTCACTGGATTCAAGCTAGCCTGGCTGATGAAGAGTGTTACCCAGAAACCAGTCCCAGGATGCTTGTTTCCGGTTCAGGTAAGACCTGGCGTGGCAATTCGGGCTGGACTGTTCTCATGAGGCACAGGGTCAAGACTGATTTTCATATGGCTGGGTCTGAACTGAGGTGGCAAAGTGAGCTAAACAATGATGATAGATCCAACTCAGATCTGTGACTGGGGGTGAGTGTCTGAAAAGTTTCATCGCTCCATCCATCGTCTCCTTGTGTTTGCCAAGCAGATTGCCTCACACATTTACCATTGGACTGGGAACTGGTGTATAAGGATGCTGTTTCAAGGAGTGAATGTGGAGGAGCGGTTGATTGTGTGAGCGATGTGGTACAGTGGTCGTAGAGTACTGTTACTGAAGAGGAAAGGATGATGTGTTGAAGAGAGTCTATGCTTTGATACTGAAAGGAGCACTAGGTACCTTGCCCTTGTTGCTTGGATTATTTTCAAAGGTGTTGGATGAGGTTTCCATAATGGGTGAGGGCATGTCGGTCGGAGGTAACAAAATGGTGCCACCTATGTGTGTGTGTGAGGAAAGTTGGTGGCCATTGCCCATGAGGGACCTTAGAGGCAAACAATGACTAAAAAGAAAATCAGAACTGAATTTTGGTAGCTAGGCATGGATGAGGAGGTGGTTGAATGGGTAGAGAGATGTGAAAAAAGGTTGAAGGTAGGGCTTCATGTTGATTTTGGGAGTATTTGTGATCCAGGTCAAGTGTGGCACACTGTGTATGGTGATTTCATAGGTCCTATAGGTGGGTTGAGGCATGCAAAGAGATATGCCTTTGAATTGTTGGATGTGCATTCTAGATGGTTAGTAGTCAAATGATTGTCAGAAGTAACTATTTCCTCTGCGATTTGTGCGCTTTCTGAACATTTTTATGAATAAGGGTATCCCAGGTGTCTCATTACTTACAATGGCACACAGTTGGTGTCTCGAGAAATGAGAGAATTTGTGGGAGGGTGTGATGTGCAACATTCCTGTACTGACCTTTACAATCCTCAGACCAATGGTATTGTGGAGAGGGCAAACAGAATGGTTAAGGGAGCTATTCAATTAGCCTTGACCAATGGCCTGAACATTGAAAAGACTGTCTCATATCGCACAATGGAGAATGTCACCGTGGGGTCCTCACTTTTCCTTTTGATGCGTGGTTGGAGACCTAATACCAAGTGGACCCCATATTGGCTGGGGAATCTGTTGAGTGGGAAAAAGGATTTAAGTGTTGATGAAGGTTGGGTGGCTGAATCCCACCCCTTTGTCCATTGTCGTCCTGCAAATAATAAGATTAGGCTAGCTGATTGGATTAAAATCAAATCAGGAAGGCTTGTTACGGGTTTGAATAAGTTTAGAGGTCCTTTCTAGGTCTGTGAAGTCCACAACCATCACCTGGTACTTTTCAACGGTCAGAAATGAAATTACAGGAGGGTTGCTAAGTTTGGGTTGAGTGGAAAGTACCTAGGGCAGAGCCCAGTCGGCAACATGTGCAGAAGGCTCGTGGTTTGCATTATGGTCTCCTTAATACTCGTTCCCTTCAGAAACACAACTTGGAGGATTTTAGTATACTGGAGGATGGGGAATTGGATGTTCTGGGAGTAACGGAGACGTGGTTAGGGGACTCTTCTATGCCAGATCTCGTAGCGTCTCTGCCAGCGCACTTCTCAGCGTTTTATCAAAATAGAGCGGATACCAAGAGAGGGGGTGGGGTGGCCCTTCTATACAGCTCACTCTTACAGGGTGAAAGACTCCTAGCCGAAAGTTTGGGAGGCGCTGAGGTGCTGGGTGTTAGGCTGAAGTTGGGAGCAGACTGTATAATTATCCTTCTAGTCTATCGCTCCCTGTGGGCATCGCCGGATTACCCCGACCTGTTCCTGAGATAAGCCCAGGACACACGCTCAAGATACGATAAAGTGGTCATCATGGGTGATTTTAATTATCACTGGGAGAAAGTACCAAAAGAAGGACAAGCTCTTCAGATTGATGAGGCACTGACATCTCTGGAGTTTGTCCAACAAGTGAGGGGTCCAACACACGTCAAGGGTCATACCCTGGACTTGATTTGGACAACATCTCCTGCACAGGGTATGGTGACTGTCCAGCCGTGTGTTTGGTCTGATCACCATTTGGTGAGGGGCGAGTTTCTGTTGGATGAACAAATAATGAAGCCTAGGGAAGGGTGGAAGGCGGTCAGAAAGTGGAGAAATATTAATGGAGATAAAATGTTAGATTATCTCCGAACTTATCCATCTCCCAACAATCAGACAGAAAATTCTGAGGACCTCTGTAAGGAATTACTGGACAAACTTTGGAAGACTGTGGACTACGTGGCACCAATACGTAGGTTGAATATAGTGAACAGAGGACCTGGGGCCCCGTGGTACAACAAATCACTTAGGGAGAGGAAACGAGGGCTTCGGAAACTAGAAAGAGCTTGGCGTAAGCATTATGATTCCAACTCCCGGAGGCAGTATACGCAGGCACTCGCTAGCTATGAACAAGCGATTATAGCTAGGAAAGCGGAGTTCTTTGAGGAGAGAATAACTACCGCTAGAAACCCTCAGAAAGAAATCTTCAAAGTCCTAACGGAACTCAGGAAAAATAAAGAACAAACCATGGAGTTTGTGCAAGAGGACTGCCAAAAATTTCAGGATTTCTTTGTCAACAAGATTTCGGACCTCGTAGCTGAAATTGGTGCGACCCCTGAGATTGACTGTCCTCCGCAGGATATACTTGTTAGAACGTCAGTGACTAGCCCATTAACGGCCTTACCCTTGATTACGAAGGAAAGGCTGCCAGCTCTTCTGGGTCGGGTTAAATCGGGTTCCTTGGCAGACCCGTGCCTACCAGAAGTGTTTAAACTAGCACTGCCAGGCATAGAGGAAGAAGTGTTGAACCTATTGAATACCTCTTTACTAACAGGTCAAGTATCGTCTTCCTTTAAAGAGGCCCGGCTGATTCCCCTGCTGAAAAAAACAGGGGCGGACGTGAAATGCCTAAAAAATTTCAGGCCTATATCTCAGCTGCCGTTCCTGGCGAAGGTGGTGGAGCAACACGTACTCACCATCCTGTCGGAACATCTGGAAAGCAACAACTTGTTTAAGCCAAATCAAGCTGGGTTTCGTGCGAATCACAGCACGGAACTCGTTATGCTGTCTATTCTGGATGAATTGAGGTACAGGGCAGATAAGAAAACTCCAAGTGCCCTGGTGCTGTTAGACCTCTCCGCGGCATTTGATACCGTCCGTCATAAACAACTATTGTCGCGGATGATGGATTTCGGCATTATGGGCACGGCACATGCTAGGCTCTCCTCCTTCCTTCAAGGGAGGTCTCAGAGAGTACAGCTTGGTGACCTTCTTTCCACCACTACATCGATCACCTGCGGAGTGCCACAAGGGTCTGCCCTGTCGCCCCTCCTTTTTAACATCTACCTACAACCTTTGATTAGACTGCTCAACCAGATGGACTGCCAGGTGTACAACTATGCGGATGACACCCAGATAGTGATCCAACTAGATGATGGTCCGGGTGCTTTCGTAAGATTGCAAAACATCTTGAAGTACACAGCCAATTGGATGTCAAGAAATTCATTAAGGATCAATCAGGATAAGACCGAGGTACTGCCTATTACCATCGCAGGGAACCCATGGAATGAGCATTTCTGGCCAAGAGAACTAGGGTCACCTCCGGAACCAGCGGCTGCGGTCAAGAGCTTAGGCATCCAGGTGGATGGCAAGCTGTCTATGCAGAAACAAGTTAGGACTGTGGTGGGGACCTGTGTCGGCCTCCTTCGACAACTTAGGAAAGTTTCACCTTTGTTGTCCTTTTCCACTCTGAGGCGAGCGGTCTCCGCCACGATCCTGGCTAGGTTAGACTATGGCAATTCGCTATACATAGGGCTGCCGCAAAAACTCCTGAATAAGATGCAGGTTGTCATGAATGACGCTGCTAGGCTTATTTTTAAAAAGCCAAGGAATACCCATGCATCCCCCCTTATGCAAGAACTGCACTGGCTGCCGGTTAAGCAAAGGGTGATGTTCAAAGGGCTGTGCATTGTTCACAAAGCCCTTTACGGTAAGGCACCAATTTACATGAAATCTCGCCTAATCCCCTTTAGTCCAGCTAGGGTGCTTCGATCTGCTGACGCCACCCTCCTTACTCAACCACGCTGTAGATTGGCCACAGTGGGTGGTCGTGCCTTCTCCTATTTACTCCCAGCAGCCTGGAATAAGCTGCCAATGGAATTGCGGAAGGAGAGTAATTTGTTGTCCTTCCGAAAAAACTAAAAATAGTGCTTTTCCAGCAAGCATGGGGTGATTTGTAATTTTTATGAACAGTTGTCCTCCATGGTACTTGATGTTTTGATCCTGACAAAGCGCTTAGAGACCCCTGGGTTATAAAGCGCTATATAAATTGAAATAAATGAAATGAAATGAAATGAAATGTGAATGGCAGTAGTAAGGTTGGGTATGAGAGCTTTCCAGGGTGGATGTAAGAGGATAAAGGCACGATAGTGGCTCTTGCTCTACCAGTGCTTCAGGAATATCTGTTTTTGTCCAGCCTGCCTCTGTACCATTGGTTGCTAATTCTCAAGAGGACTTGGCAACCTCTGTTTCTGCATTTTGTCCTTCTCAAGACTCACATGTAGGTTCTCTGCAACTAAGAAGGGAAGTGCATCTAAGCGGTGAGACTGTGGGTAGAGATGGAGGTAAAGGTGGCAGAGGGTGAGCAGACCTCCTGCCTATCTGAAAGTTTATTTAACATAATTCCTTTCTGTACTTAGCCTTTGTTTAACTAAAATGCAATGTTCTGTGAGATGAAAGGGGGAAGATATGTAATGATGTATATTATGTTTTAGTTGATAGGTTATAGCTGTGTCTGAACTGGGGTGGCAAAGTGAGCTAAAGAGTGATGATGGATTCAACCCACATCAGTGACTGGGGGTGAGTGTCTGAAAAGTTTTAGCGCTCTGTCCATCATCTCCTTGTGTTTGCTTAGGTGATAGGTTTTTCATGAAAATGTGAGCACATGCAGATGCTCGTGTTTGTTGTTCCACTGTCTCCTAGAGTACCAGTGCGTTCACTGTTCGCACTTTCAGGAGTAACTTTGAGCTGATGCAGGGTGGAGATTGCGCTTGATTTCCAAGAAAAATAAAGCCATTTATTTAATTTATTCAGTGTGCGTAATCCCTCTTTACAGCAGTATACTTCGTTAGAATTTCCAGTCCTCCTCCAGTAAGTGTGTTTAGGTCTTTGCCACCACAGTGCACAATCAAGAGGTTGGGATGTTGCCACTCCGCAATGATTTCAACCAAATTGCTATTGTGTACCACTGCCATCAAGTATTTTTTGGAATGCTCTCAACCAAAGGTGGCAATTGATGCTGCTTTAAACCTAACTGGCCAACCCAAGTAGTGTCCACATTAGGCAAACCCAATTCCCTGCCAATCCAACTCGTTCTAATACACTCTTTGGCCAAAAACACAAAACTGTGACCAACAATCCACAATCTAACCATTTTGAAGGCAAGAAGGAGTAGCACACAGCAGAAGGCTGCAGCTGAATGCAGCAATTTTCAAAATGAAAGGCAGTTAAAATGGAGTACAGGACCTGGTTTATAAAAAGGAGATATTTCATTAGATAGTTTAAATATGCAGGTAGCTAAAATTAGGTAGTGATGTTAAGGAAACGTAAGTAGATATGTGATTGGATCTTGTAAAATTACAAAAAATGTGATGCAATTTTGGATATGCTTTTAATTCCAAACACGTAACCCCACCTGCTACAGTTGATTTTGAAGTTAGTATGCTGTTTCTAGAATGTGTTGTGAACTTTTGACCTAGTGGTTCAGGAGAGTGTTCCAAAGGGGCTTGCTATGGAAACTCAGCTAAGAGACTGAGGGAAGAAGGGTATTAAACAGACAGTAGTGTGATAGTTTAGATTAGAGTGGTTTAGACACATAGGGGCACATGCATCCAGATATGCGTTTCCGAATCCTTAATTGTGATTATTAAGAAATTTCAAAAGTCTACGTATGTAAGAATCAATATAAAAATAGCAATTCCTAAACATTCCAAAATGTGTGAGGCAATCTGCTTGGCAAACACAAGGAGACGATGGATGGAGCGATGAAACTTTTCAGACACTCACCCCCAGTCACAGATCTGGGTTGAATCTATCATCATTGTTTAGCTCACTTTGCCACCTCAGTTCAGACCCAGCCATATGAAAATCAGTCTTGACCCTGTGCCTCATGAGAACATTCCAGCGCAAATTGCCACGCCAGGTCTTCCCTGAACCGGAAACAAGCATCCTGGGACCGGTTTCTGGGTAACATCCTTAATCAGCCAGGCTAGCTTGAATACAGTGACAAAGTGAGCAAGACACCCACGTCTGGGAATTCCCTGCCAACTTAGGCAAACAAAGACAACTCAGGGAGATGATGAACGGAGCACTGAAACATTCCTTCAACCTGGAATAAATTCAAGTACATAGTTGTATTACTGCAATCTGGCTGCCAGTCTGGGAAGTCTGGCAGACCCTTTGTCTCCTCCACCTGGAGAAAGAATCCTCATCAACGGTTTGTGATCTGTTCACACACATATGTCCTGAAATGGTCCATGCCCCATACTGCAGCCAAAGCCTCCCTCTCAGTTACTGAATAGTGACATTCAGTGAATGTCAAAGAATGTGACGCAAATGCCAGCAGGTTGAATCTGGAGGAGAACTGCCCCGATGCCACCGGCACTTGCATCCACTGTGACAATGGGCTTACATCTTGTGTCAAAGGGAACCAAAATATCAGCATTACAAATGTCTTCCTTTATGTTGTCCAGACATTCTATTCTTGTTGCATGGCAGACCATGTAAACTTGACCCCTTACCTCAAAGTACCTTCAAATCCTCAGTCTTGGAGGCAAAGCTCTTCAAAACATTTGCATAGAACTGAATCACACCTAAAGGTAGACCTCAGTTGATCTTTGTCCTGGGGAGACAGTGCCAACTCTAAACCATCTAAGAGATCCTTCTTAGATTTGATCCCATGCTGTATGACTCAAGTTAACAATTTCTTTGACATGAAATATACATTTTTCTTTTCTTAAAGTCATACCAGCCTCTAAAATCTTGCTTTGAACCGGCTTCAGTGTAAAATTATGTTTTTTTCTCAGTGTCACCAAAAACTAGAATATCATCTTGGAAATATGTAACATTTGTCATACCCTTGAACACCTATGACATCACTCTCCGAAAGACACAGGCCGCTGAACAAAGAGCAAATGGCATTTGAATAAATTGAAATGTACCTTCCATTGTGATAAACACTGTCAGAGGTTTTGAATCATAATGGATTTTGACCTAGTAGTAAGCACGTTTGATGTTAGGTTTAGAGAAAAACTTTGCCCCTTTTGAGCATTGAAATAATCTCATTGATGTTGGGAAGGGGAAAGTTGCCCGCAATGACATTCTGATTCAAGCTCCTTAAGTCAACACAAAATCTGAGCCTACCATCAGCTTTGCGGGTAATAACCACTGGGGAAATCCAATTGGAAAACTCCACAGGTTCTATCACTCAGCTCTCCAACATCTCCTCCAATAGCTTTTTCACCTCCCCTCTGATCATAATCGGCAACCTTCTAACTTTCTGTTGAACAATTAACACATTATGTTTAAGCTGCAGCTCACGAAAGTAATCTTTCAGCTGTCCCAACTCATTTCAAAATACCTCTTGGGCATCCTCAACAATATCATCAACCTAAAATATTGATAGCTTCTCCTTAATAACCCCTGGATTTCTGTCTGGGAGACAATTTGAATCCGGGCCACAATGAATGGATAATTGTTTCAGAATGATAGTATTTAATGATCCTAAGTGAACCATTAGGGAAATCCCTTTTCCTCCTCTCTCAAAGTTAGCCTTGGGCTTGTGCCCTCTACGTAAAGAATCATCGTCTTCACTGACATACAAGATCCTGTCAGTCACTGTGCCTACTTTAGTTGAGAGTGGTTGTGGAGAATCGCCACTCTACTTCATGTTCCACCACAACACATGTGGGCAAAACTTTCTGCAGTCTTCCCCTTGATAAATGCAATTCCTTGCTTTGGTGGTATGGTTCGGACTGCCATTACTCCTGCACGTTCTGTTACAGGTGTTAGTCCCTTGTACATTCTTATTGCCCTTAACAAGCGTGGAAGTAGTCTTGGTAATTGCCACAACTTCATTTGTGGGATAATCTACAGCAGCTACTTCATCTCCCTCTTCTCCATTTCCCTCATGTACTACTCTGACTCTTCAGCAATTTTTATTATGGCTATTGTTTCTTTTAGGGTTGGATTTTTAGCAGGCCACAGCCCCTCTTGCATTTTTTGACTTTTACATTGCACAATATATTGGTCACAAATAATTTCGACAGCCATCGAACCAAACTGAGACCTGGTAGACAATTCCCTTAACCTAGAAACAAACTTGTCAATTGATTCACCCAACCGCTGAGATTAAGTTTATAATTTGTGCCTCCTCATTACTACGTTCTGTTCACTAATGAGCCTGACCTCCAGTTTTTTCCGTGCTTCCTCATACACATCCAAATCTAGTTGACCCTCTAAAGCTGGTAAATATCTAAAGCTATGTGGTCTTTTTTCTAAATCACTAAGCAACATAGCCCTTTTTAGACTAGGATGAAACGCTAAACCATCCAATTCTTATAAGTAATTGCCAAACATATCCAATCACTCCTCAAATTCAATTAGAGGGTCAGAGGGTCACCGGGATGGGACAAGAATGACGGTGGTGGTATTATAGCAGAATCATCCATTGTGTATGAAAACCATAGGGAGTGGTATATTCACTGGAGTACAACCAAATAACTTTGAGTCTCCAATATGTAGTGGAATGAAAATAATTATTTTTAAAATTTGATATAATGCACTACAAATATTTTGAAGACACACACTACCTTGCTAATAGTTTCTGAAATTAGTTCTGTAATAAGAAGAATACAGCACATTTTCCAGATCCTTATAACACTCCAACAGTACAATGGTCTTTCCTCTAATTCTCCAGTGTAAATGTGCAGTGGCCCCGGACACACACTAGGGGCTCTCCAGATCCTTCATGCTTCCTGAATCATTGCGTGCATGTTGACTGGTGGGAAAGCACGTACTGCCTGCTGAAAGGAATAACTGTTCTCTGTCGATTTGGAGGCACGAAGGGCAATGAATCAGAGAAACAATACACAATGCCACCGGAGTGAGACAAAGGGAAGGATACTGGCCAAGCTCTGCCTCCTCCTGCTGCCCTGACACTGGCATATGCAGGTATGTCCCTATCCGTGCCAAAGACGTGTAGGCTTATGAAAGATACAAAGGAGTACAACTGTGCTCAAGTGTCTTGGCTGATTCGTGTGCTTGCAGAGAAGAACCCTGACACAGCTGAAGTGCTGGAGCTCCTGTTACTGTACGTGCAATGAGGATTTTGCACTAGTGATAATTGCCTGCGCCGCCCGGAGTCAAAAACGGTGCATGCGCTGAGCCCTGAAGCAGCTGCGTGTGACTAGCTTCATTAATACTGGCTCACTGTTACCAAAACTGCTCAACTGCACACCTTTGCCTGTGGCCTCAGCCCTGACCAGTGCCTCCACTTTTGGTGAAGGACCCTGATGCGGACGATGCTGCTGAAGCACAGGTTCCCAGATGCACAGTGAGGCTTGCACTAGCAGTCGTTGCTTGCATCGGCCAGAGTTCAATAGCAGTGTACGCGATGGGCCCTGAAACAGCTCATTGTGGCTAGCACTGTTCTGAATGCTTACTAGTGCAAGTTTCTGGGTGGACTCACAGTTAAATTGATGAAGAGCTGTCCTTTACGTCTCTGATGGGTGGATCTCGCCAACCCAGCTGCGAGGTTCTTGATCCGACTTCATCTTTGAGCTGGTGAGCAACTTGTTGCCAAATTAATGCTTTAAAGAGGGATTTTGCACACAGAACGATTTCAATAATTAGGTTTATTCATCAAGGAAATTGAGCGTGACCTCAACCCTGTACCAGCTCAAAGTAACTGCCACAGTACAAATTCCAAACTCGCTGGTACTCCGGGAGACAGTGGAACATCAAAAACACGCTTCAGCATGCTTTCACATATACATTAAAAACTTATCACCTGAAACATAATATACATCATAAAATATACCTTAGCTCAATTAATGGTACTTCGCCCATACATTGCCTTGGTGTTCACATACATATCCCAAATGCAGAAATGGAAGTGGTCAAATGAGTTCTGCCCACAGACATACAAAGAAAGGAAACATCTCAATAAAACTGTTTCTGTGTTCCTCACAGACTATAACATGGGCTTTTTATATAACGACAATTTACACTTTGAAATGGATGGTAACTATAGAAGTGATGGAGTTTATTTCACAGAGAAAAGCAACAGTGTGTTTTCCAACATGTTGAAAGATTGTATCCTGCTTTATGTGAAGTTTTCATCATCTCATATTAAACAGAAAAGCTCTTATCAGAGCCACCCTTTTCTCAAACACTAGTTGATTTTCTTTTTTAATTCCTTATTTAAGTTATTTTTTTAATTTATGAATCCGACGCAAATTCACAAAGCAAAAGAACACATTCAACAGACACCAGCACATTTCAAATTCACAACTGTATGAGTGGTTCTGAGTGGGTCTGTGAGTGGCTGTGTGAGTATCTGAGTGGGTTTGTTCACGAGTGCATGACTCTCTGAGTGGGTCTCTGAGTAGGTGGGTGAATGCATAAGTGGGTCTTTGAGTGGGTGCACGAGTGTCTCACTGGGTTTTTCAAAGGGTGTGTGAGTGTCTCACTGAGTGCAATACTCTGAGTGGATCTGTGGGTGGGTGCATCAGTGCCTGGGTGTGTCTTTAGTTGTGTGTGTGTGTGTTGGAGTGTGTCTGAGTGGATTTTGTGTGAGCGCATGAGTCTCTGTGTAGGTTTGTGAGTGGGTGTGTGAGTCACAGTAGGAATGTGAGTAGGTGCATGAGTCTGAATGGATCTGTAAGTGGATACGTGAGTCTCTGAGTGGGTCTGTGAGTGGGCGTGAGAGTGTCTGAGAGGGCCTGTGAGTGGTTGCATGAGTTACTGAGTATATCAGTCAATGGATGTATGAGTGCCTGAGTGGACCTGTGGGTGCGTGTGTGAGTGTTTGATTAGATCTGTGAGTGGGTGCAGTAGTCTCTGAGTGGGTATGTCAGTGGGTGTATGAGTATACGGGTGGGTGTGTGACTGAGTGCATCATTTTCTGAGTGGGTCTGTGAGTAGGTGCATGAGTCCCTGAGTGTTTCTGTGAGTGGGTGTATCAGTGCCTGTGTGGGTCTGTGAGTCAGTGTATGAATCTCTGCATAAGTCTCTGAGTGGGTGCATAAAAACCTGAATGAGTGTTGAGTGGGTACATGAGTGTGTGAGTGGATCTACGAGTGGGTATGAGAGTGTTTGAGAGAAATGGTTGCATGAATCTATGAGTAGGTCTGTGAGTGGGTGTATCAGAAACTCAATGGGTGTGTGACTTGGTGTCTGAGTGGATCTGTGAGTGGTTATGAGAGTGTCTCGCATTGCCTGTGAGTAGTTGCATGAGTCTCTAAGTTGATCTGTGTATGAGTGTCGGAGTGGGTATGTGAGCACGTACGTGATAGTGCCTGAGTGGGTCTGTGCGAGTGTATGTGTTAGGGGTCTGTGAGGTGCTGTGTCTGAGTGGGTCTGTAAGTGGGTGTCTGAGTTTCTCAGTGGGCCTGTGAGTGGTTGCAACAGTCTCTGAATGAGTCCGTGAGTGGGTCTTGAGTGGGTGCATGAGTCTGTGAGTGGGTCTGTAAGTGGGTTCATGAGTCTCTGAATGGGTCTGTGAGTGGGTGTGAGAGTCTCTTAGTGGGTCTGTGAGTTTCTGCATCAGTGCTTTTGTGGGTATGTGAATGTATGCGTAAGTCTTTGAGTGAGTGCATGAGTCTCTGTGTGAATCTGTGAGCGGATGAGTGAGTGACTGAATGGGTGAATAAGTGAGTGGGTATATGAGTGTTTGAGTGGATCTGTGAGTATATGTGAGAGTGTCCGAGAGGTTCTGTGAGTGGGTGCTTCAGTGTCTGAGTGAGTATGTGAATGTAGTTTTTTCAGCAAAATTTGTGAATCCACCTTAAGAGTACCAGGGGCCGTGCTGAGCAGCACAACGGATTCACAAATTCCCATACGGGATCCCTCAGACACCCCTACATTGCACCCATGGGGTCAACGTACCGCTACCCTGACCCCCTCTATAAGCTACAAGCTTTATCTGTGTCCCATTATATAAAATGGAGGTTGCAACTTCTACAGCGGTTGCGGCCACCCAATCACTGCAGTTCTGTTTGTGAGTGGATTCACAAAGCATCGCAATGGATTTGCAAATGTTTCACTCCTCTACATATACAAACTTGTTTTTCCATTACTAGCTCGAAAACTACTGCACAGATTTACTCCAAATAATGAGAAGCAATAAAACACAATTAGGTCTCACACTTGTGTTAGAGCTATTGTCGTTGTAAAAGTATTAAAGCAGCATGAAAGACCATGTGCATGTTGTTGCTGTGGGCGCTATTACTAAATGGTTTGGATTACAGACAATAGATACAATAAATGCAATAATAAAGGCATCTCCAGATGAAAAATATTTTGGTGATTATATGAACACTAAAAAAATAGGGAAACCAGTGAAAATTCTTACCCAAGGCTGCCTAATGCTTGGCCGGGTTGGGGGAGCTGCCAGAGACTGGAAATCTTTGGGAAGATGGAGCTATGGGTGACTGAACAGGGGAGATATGGAGAAAGGCTAAAAAGTTATTATGGGAAATATTTGTGTTTTTTTTCCTTTTTCTGAGAAACTGTTGAAGGTGAGGTGATGGGATAGTGCCTAGAAGGGCAGCAGGAATTTAATACATTAATAAATGGTTGTAGAAATGTGTATAGCACAGCCCTTAACTCCATCGCTTTTATGTGCTACATTGTACATTGCAACAACCTCAAGAGTCCTTGCAAGACCATGCTTTGTTGATGTGTGGTTAGAGGCAGGTATCTACCCGGATAAGACCGACTGGTCCTAATGGGGGCACCCATAATCCTTGCAGCCCAAACGTTTGACTAAATGAACTGGGGCACTCCTCTTCCCCATCTTCTTCTGCTAAAAGTCTTGGGGTAACAATGAATTGCGATCTCACAATGAAGACTCAAATTGGTTCAGTAGTCTCAACTTGCTTCTACCACAAGTTAAGGAAAATAAGAAAGATCAGTAGATTTCTTACTCAGGAGGCACTGATACAGGTTGTCCTAGCCATGGTCATGTCCTATATAGACTATGCCACCTCTTTATACCTTGGCATTCCACTATATTTAACCAAACAATTACAACTGGTGCAGAACCAGGCAGCAAGACTGATCTTCCAACAACCTAGGTGGCAACATGTCACCCCTCTCATGAGGAAGCTGCACTGACTCCCTATCCCACAGTGATGTGCCTTTAAGGTAGGCTGCCTCATCTTTAAATCCCTGAATGGCAGGAGTCCTAAATTCATTGAAAGACTTATTCAAAGGCATACAACCATGCGCAACTGCGCTCAGCTCACAAGAACTTCCTGAAAATATCCTCCTTCAAACTGAAGCGTCTGGGTGGCGGTAGGTTCGCAGTACTGGCACCCAGATACTGGAACTCCCTTCCCTCCGAATTTAGATCCTGCACTGACCTCTTGAGCTTCAGGAAGCTCCTCAAGACTTGGATGTTTAGACAAGCATATGAGTAAGCCAACAGGGCTTCGGTACCTCTTAGAGCAGCGCCATGAAACCAATCGGTGTACGTGCGCTTTATAAGAATGTTTTAACATACCTTAACATTTAATTAAGGTTTTACAACAGAGGATGTCAATATTGGCTTCTAGGTGCTACATTATTCAGCACAACATATTCATTGTCAAAATGCCACTAGTGTGTAAAAATTTCTGGTAGACTTGGGGGTAAGTGAGAATGATTCAATGATGGACCGGACAGTCGCTTAATTTGACTGAAAAATGGGAACTCAGTTTTGTTGAGGTGTGGTATTATGGTGTCTTATAAGTGGTACCAGTGAAGCAAGTATTCAGTGAATGAATCAGTGAACAGGTATTGTTGCTGGAGTGCTGAAAGAATGAATGAACAAGTCAATGAATTTGAAGACTTTCATAGCACAACACCCTTGACTGAACCGTTTAAATGTCGATTTTCCAAGGACCATAACTTTAGAACACACAGAGAAATGACATGCCACTTTTGCTGGATGGGCTGAAACAGACATTGGGTAGAGAATCAATATGCAGAAAGAGAAGGATTGCATAGCAAGAAATCACTTCTAGGTGTTACATCCTTCTGTTCTTCAACTTCAAGGTGAAGGTGTGGTAGGTGGTCTCCTCCCAAAGCATGTGAATAAATCAATGGGAGCAAATTGTGCGCTACATTACACTGTGGGACACGTGCAAGGATTGAGTATGTTAGGTACATGTCCTGTTGGCGCAATAAGAGAAGTAAGCATCAAATGAATGATTGGATGTGGACATCTGTGCACCCCGATACTGAATGACCGCCAGGTGCTAGACAGGCAGTATTAGGATGATGAAGTTTGAGGCCCCTAGACGGTAGGTAGTAATGTATTAATTGTTGCTAGTTCTGTGTTAGGCAGTGGTCAAATTGGGAGAAAGAGTAGGGGAACTGTGGGGCATATTAGCAAGAACCTCTTTAAAATTATTGCAGTTTTAGCGGCAGGAAACTGCAGCTAAAATGGCGATAATGGGCTTGCTAATATGCATTGTAGAATTCCAATAGAAGCCCAGGTTAGATGTCCTGCACATCTAACTTGGGCTTCTATTGGAATTCTATAACGCATATTAGCAAGCCCAATATTGCAGTATTAGCAGCAGGGTCCTGCTGCTAAAACTGCAATAACTTTAACGAGATTCTTGATAATATGCCCCCAGTGTGTTGAGAATCAAAGGGCGGGACTAACCTGAGGATTGGGTCAGTGGGCAGAGTCTGAGGTGTGGTCAGAAAGAGCAAAACATCTCAGTTTTTAGTATTTATTTTGGCATTTCACTGACCAGTTACAACTTATTACATCATTTAAATCCACCAATGGAAACACATATTTATTGAAGGTTTAATCTGAGTTATTGACATTAAAATATATTCACAAAGTTGGATATGTTTCCAATCACAGAATGTTCTAAATACGCTTAAAAGTGGAATCACATGCCATTTGTCTCCAAGTCATGCAGTTTCTGTTGCCAGAACTTCATCTACATTTTCCACAAGAGCAGTTCAAACATAAATGGCAAAATATCCTAGTTTGCAAATGTTTTCCACATAATTATGGTTTTGAAATATTTGCCATACAATACATCATCTGCTGCATAATCTGACTTCTCTAAACTAACAAATTGTTTGTAGCTCAAACAGATTAAAAGTTACAAAAAAAATTGACTAGCGTTGCTGTGAAGTTGAGGGCCCTTTACAAAGGTAAAGTGGTTAGCTTTCTCACTGAAGCATTTGTATGTTACACTGGTACTAATGAGGAAATTGCTTTGCAGAGACTGTTAGTATGTGTAAAAATGTCATAAACATAAAGTATCCCAAAATTTACCACATTACATTGCAGCCTTTTTTTTGCTGCATAATTTAGTCAAAACTGCAAACATAATTTTGTCCTCCATTGTTGCATAATTCCAGTGCCCCCAAAGCAGGCAGAACATGTTAAAAGTGCTTGTGCGTGAAGCAGATAGACCATGAAGATTGCAAATTTAGTTTGGTGTGAATGCAAATCCTGCTATGCCAATCCCTGGTGAGTTGCACTACTACTTCTGAAACAAGTCCAATAAAGGAACCACTGGTAGAGGTGGACTGGCTTCAAGGGTCCTGTGACCTCAGGGACAGAGTCACTGTCACTCTAGGGTCTACTGCTTTGCAAGCGTGCCCGCAAGACTGGAGGTGAACTTCAATATAGATTGTGGTTGACAGGCCTTCGAGGTTAACTCACACTTGCCAACACTAGGGTCCACCTGCTGGTGCTGAAACACCAGGGCTTCCAAGGTCTAGTGGGGTTCCAAGGTTTGGCATGAGAATGTGCTCCCTCAGGATAGTGATCTGGTGGACTGGTTCTGAAGGCTGAATCTGGTTCCCCAGTTGCAAATTTGTCCGCTCTGGCCATAGTGTCCCATTGCACTGCCTTCACCTACAACCCAATTGTGCATCACTATAAACCCCTTGATGCTACTTAATTCAAATTATGCACTTAACAAGAGTAATATGCTGCTTGGAAAAAAAGTGATAACATCTTGGAAAAAGCAAACACTCATAGGGAATGCTAAATTAAGTAAAGCATGTAAAATGTAAGCAGGAACAACATGGTTACCTTAACGCTTTTACACTCATTATTCAAAAATCAATGAGTAATTTGCATAAAAAGTTAAGGACATGACTACAGGCCCCAGAAGGGACCCATTTCAATGTCCACTGCTTATATCCTTACAAAACATAAGCAGTATGGTTTAAAAAGACCACATTTCTGAACACAAAGCGATGCATATTTTATAAACTTAAATAACAAAAACAGCTGATGAGGATAACATTAAACTTTTTCACTTCACGCATCAAGCAGTTATTGCACAGTACCTCCACGAATGGTGAACTGCCCCACCCAGGGAAAATAACCTTGTTCAAAGAAAGAAGAGAAAACAAAAGTAACACTTTACTGGCAAACTCTGTAAAGTGTTGCTAATGTGTTATGGTGTGAATAAAAATAATCTTAACACTTTGCGACCACTTTGTCTTGCTTTATTTAGTCATTTTTCATATTTTGAAAAATGTTTTCTTTCTGTGTGGAGGAAGCACTTTAGAATAGAAAATTGTCAGAAAAGACTCCATATCCAGCCGTTTGGATCCATTTCACAAGGGAACAAATGAAGGAACAAAGAGGAAAGAGAGGGTAAGAGCAGTTTCTTGAAGTCACGGTATTCATTCGGAAAGTGAGGGGGAGTGAAACAGAGACGGAAAGAGAGGGTATAAAAGGAAGAGGAAGAAAGGGAGAGAGAGGGCGGTGCAGCTGCCAGCAGCAGAGCAGGAGACGTGGACACTGCCCTTGTATTTCTCTGGGCAAGAAGGAAGAGACAAAATCCTTTTCTTTCTCTGGCCACCTCGAAAATGTAGGAGAATTGAATTTTTTTATTAAAAAAGTATGGGCATGCTGTGTTATGCCCTGCTGATCTCACCCACTTCGCCCACTGGTGTTAGGTTGGTAGCGCGCTGCTCTGCACCAGGTACAATGAGGACAGAACCCGTGGGCTATTTTGTACAGAGTGCAGGAAGGGCTGCTCTAAAATCTGGGGAATACATTACTCACAGAACTGGACCATTTATCTTTCTGTGCCCGATCCTTCTGATTCAGCTGCATGGTGATGTGATGCTTCCAACAGGGCAGTGATCGCTACCCAGTGAGCAGCGGTTCTGGAGTCCAGCTGAGGGCTGCAATCTGACAGTAACTAACAATAGCTGTGTGAGCAGTGCCCTAAACATAGTAAATAAACTAAGCAAACCTGTGTTTCACCCTAAGGTGATGCGGAGTAACACTTGCTTTCAATTAATAACTTGTTCGAACCCTTGCATTTTTGTATGACTTGTGAAATTGACTTACCTGATTGTTTATGATATCACTTAACTGTACTTTTATCACTATTGATGTATCTGTTTATATATGCTCCCCTCCTCTGTAAAGCGCTCTGATATCTGCGAAGATCTTGTTCGCGCTATATAAAACTTTCAAAATAAATAACCCTGTCACCATTTTTAAAAGGCAAATTGTCTCTATTAAATCAAAATAATAAACTATGTTGAAGGAAGGTAGCTGTTAGCAAAGCTCCTTGTGAGTCACCTAGGCATTTAATGGAGTCCTTACTGCAGTAGCTGAAGCATCAAATCAGAGGAGGACTTCTACAGATGACCCTGGGATGTTTTTCTGTAACTGAGATCCAGCCCTGCTTACACTAATTCTATCCTGCAAAGGACGTGTGGCCTGGTCTACATCAGTATGGCTTCCTGATACATCTTACATAGGTATGGAGAGTTGAGTTGTCCCAAGGGATCTGGCAGAGGGTGCTCCCACTATGCTCTGTTAGGTCTAAGTAGAAGTATGGTATATCTGTATGTATTCACACAATCACTGTAATGTCATAATGGTTGAACTGTTTATCTTTTTCACCATTCTAGTAATGCTGATACCAATGATTTGTTACCTCCTACTTATAATTGCAGATCATATTTTTTACACAAGAAAATAATTGCTTCAATAAATGTTTGAAAAGCTAGTTTCCAACCCTGTCTCGCACACTTGGGAATAGCTCTCCTTCTTTTAAAGTTCCTCATAGACATTCATTCTCGCTTCAGATACCTTGTTACTTGTTCTCAAGTTCCTAGGACTCAGTTTGTAACCCTAGGTGAGAGCTCCAGCACTTCCTCTACTTTCACATGCAATGTTCATGTTCCGTCTCTTATCACTGTTGGATTTCCCTTCCCCCTACCCTTACTTCTTCCTCGTCTCCTTCTTTTTGGGTCTCTCTGGTATGTTGCTGGACCCATACGTTGAACTTTTTCTTATTCCTTCAATAGGCTTGTCTAACCTGTGATATGCAATATTGCTATTTAGTAGGCTGTGGGCTAGGATGCTCTTTTTACTGCTGGCAGCCTTCTAAAAACTCAGCTACTGCTCGGGGTTACAATCTGTGTACCGTACTATGGCTCTATCACTATATGTTTCTTCAAACCCCAATTGTGGTCACTATTGTGCCTTAACTTGGGAAAAGTATTGCATTTTTAGACAGGAATTCAAGTATGTGCAGTCCCTTGGGCTTGTATATAGTTAACAGTGAGAGCCATATTATCAAGAACAGCGATAACATTATCGCCTCTTTAGCGGAAGGAAACTGCTGCTAAAGCAGCACTAAGGAGCTTGATAATATGCAGTATAGAATTCCAATAGAAGCCCAGGTTTGTGGTCCTTCACACCAGAACGTGGGCTTCTATTTGAATTCTCTATGGCATGTTATCAAGCCCCTTATTGCCGCTTTAGCGGCAGTGTCCTGCTGCTAAAGCGGCGATAATGTTATTGCCATTCTTGATAATATGGCCCTGAGTACTTTTGCACTAAACGTTACCTATCCTCAGGTGTATACAATACATCTAGTTCATCTATCCTTTCTCAATTTGCTTTGCCTGATATATTCTGTGAGTTTCTTCCACAGATGTGCACAGTGTAAGATATTTCCTTTCCTTCATGTTTCTTCACGTTTAGTTTATCCGCGATTAAATCTCTCTGTAGAATGGTTATCTTTGTAGTTGCGTCACATTCTGCTCATGCATCCAGTACCAGGGTGTGAACTGGGAAGTGCCAGGACACTACTCTTTGAGTTCCTTTCCCCACAATTCAGGAAGCCTAAACCTCGCTTGGCCCAAGTTATTCTCAGGGGGATAAAGTTGCAGAAACTCCAGTAGGCTCTGAGCAATCATTATTCTGAAAATCCCACTACAGATGTATCGAACCCTGAACCTGAAAATATGAAATGTACTAAGAGAACTGTAATACGAGTGAGTGGTTTGTGCTGAACAGACCCTGCAGATAGAATACCTGTGCTTGCATTTAATTGCATGTTTGCATCAACATGTCTGGCTTACATAAATTGTACTGATGCTGGAGCACTTTGAACCATTATTGGCACTCCCTGAGCTTGCAAAAGAACAATCTGCTGTGACTCACGAGTGTAAAAACATTTTCACTGGTCGGTAAGCTTAAGTGTCAGACCACAATTGCACCAATTGCATCAGTCAATCCAATCTATATAATCTCGAAATGATTGTGCAATATACGTAATACAGCACTACGGGCACAGGATCATTTCATATTACAAAAGGGCTTCCTTTTGTAAAAACCAGCTGCACAGCAGGTGATGTGCATGACCCAGCATACGCAAGTGCAGGTGTTGACAAGGATGGCAATTTGTCAAATATAATAGCTGTCCAATTTACTTTCTTTGGCTGAGTCCGCTCTGGATCCCATTATTACTGTGTAATGGACACACCGGCAAGGAAAGCAGTGCACCTGATACCACTAAGAATTGTATATGCAAGCTTTGTTTTAATCTATAAGGAATACAGAATAAATCCCACAGGTTTTAGCTACAGGAAGCTAGGTTTCATGCAGCGTGTCACCATTCACCTGACATAGAGCTGTAATAAAATGTCAGACTTTTTTCACGTTTATCTAAAATTAAAATTACTTTTGTTGGTTTATGTTCTTCATCATTCGTCATGCTACAAAGTGCGAGAGAATTAAATTAAAGACAGAGTCATAAATTTGTTAAAGTATGCTTTTTACTTTTATTACGTTTATGTCAGTTTATACGTGTTATTGCACTGTAGTTGAGAGACTTAAGGATTTAATTATTGAAGCAATATGTGAGGCAGTCCAGGGCATAGAATGTTGTTTCACTGTTGTTGGTTCGTCTAGTTCTTTGGATTATGTCTTAAATTAGATTTTCCTGTTACAGGTGTTCTTAATGCCCTTCAACATAGTCTAAGTTGTCAGTGTTTCCTTGATTTTCTAATTAATCTCTTTTCAGGTGCAGTAGGTGACATTCTTTTATTAGCAAGCATGCTGATTTAACTCGTGCCATATGGCGCAGTCATGACGAGCACATCTCTCACATATGTAATTGTCCTAATGCCAACCCGCCAGTTGCTTATGAAAGCATCTGCAGTGAAATCGGTCTCGCATTTATGAAAGTTAGAGCTATTGGCGTTGTAAATGACTGTTTCTTTTACTTTGTTTTACTTTGCAGTGGAGTGAATATTTAGATAATAAGCGCACACTATACCAAACATGCTTGGATACTGCTTTTACACATTAGAGATACAACATCACTAAATTAGGCACCAATATAAAACACACACAATCCTGGCAACTATGAAACACTAGAAAGCAAGAGGACGGGCAGCCATGATCCCACAAATATAACTTAATGAAAAGATCAGACCAAGAACAAGACACTCATGGCCAGATCTGTTTTTTTGTTGAGCGTTCAGCTATATAATAGATCCCCCTGGTTAATAAAAAAGCTGCAATTCAATGTAATCTCACACTCATGAATTAGTGCTTATGCTCAAGCGTGACATCATTCTGTTCAAATACAGCTCTCTAAACACTATGGGGTGTATATATAAGAACGTGTGATAAGTACCGCAAAATCAGAGTGACGCAACCCTTCACATCGCAGCCTATAGCGGGAAAATAATGCTGTGTTAACTAAGTATTCAGAACACGGAGGCACCATGCGATTGGCCCACGACAACGTGTCAAATGTCCATGATAAAGTGAACGCGATGCCGCAATAATGTGAAACACCAAAGCAAAAAAAGTTGAGAAGAGGCCAATCGCGATACGAAAAGCAGCAAAAACCAGTGACAGGTCTGCAAAACTCACGCATCATGCAGGAAATGCACTATAAAAGCTACTAAAAGAACACAACAAAAACAATTCCAAGTGCGTAGCACCATGGATGCACCTGGAACGAGTGCAGTGGTCAATGCACTACTAAGAACTGGTAGCACCACATCGAAGGTAGTATAGTGACATCAAATCAGCCATAAATATTGTTCTCTGCCATAGTGTAATCAAGACTCAGTTCCAAATGTGTGCCCTACTAGTCCGCTGTGTATGCTGGTAAAGTACGTCAAGGAGAAAGGAGTTCTGCAGGCCTGTGTCGTGGAGGCCGTAATCGTCTAAGGAGGCTGACAGGGTCGCAGGCCTCGGGCTTGGAGCTGGCATCGGCATGTGGTGGGCCCTCTTCGACACACGCCGGTGTCGGCAGGTGGCCATTGAGACCTGGGTGTGCAGAGGTGGGTAAGACTGGTTCGGGGACCAGGGGGCCGGGGTGCACTAGGCGCACAGGATCACAGGCCCCACCGCTCACGGCGTCGACCTCGTGGCAGGGTGATAGGCGCTGCCCTGGCACACACGTTGGGCCCCACCGCTCACGGCATCGACCTCGTGGCAGGGTGATAGGCGCTGCCCTGGCAGACACGTTGGGCCGGACCACACCCAGAGTTACTTGCCTTTTATTCATTCCCCCACGCTGGCCTGGCGTATGCCAGGCCAGCCTACTCCGCTCAGCTTATGGGGGGATGTAACAAGCTACATTTCCGCAATCTTCCCCACAGGCTGGGGTGACATGGTTGCGTCCACTGTCCACTACACTTCAAACCCCAGCGGTGTATGTCGACTTGGATAGGTGTGTGGTCTGCATACTGCAATCTGGCCAGCACATCCACACCACACTTGTCATTGTGTACAGTCTCATTCATCGGTTACCTGCTTCCTTTGCACATGCCTGGTCCCCACCTCTTCCCACATTCTACTATTGTGTGGCTGAAGTGCCATGCCTTTGATTTCTTATGTACAGGCTGGCCCTGGTTCCCACAGTAAGTTGTGCTGTTGTGTCAGGGGGGTGGGCATGTTGTTTGGCATGTTGTATGTGAGTTCCCAGTGTTGTGAGTTTCATGATTGTAGAGTTGAGGTGTGTGATGTGTTCATTTGGTATGTGCCAACGGGAAGTGCATTTCCGTGGGTGCCATCCTGGTAGCGCTGGTTGATGATGGACTGTCGGTAGATGTAGAAATCATGCACACTGCCTGGTGGTTGGTGGAGTTCCCCAGGGGTCCACAATTGCCTGCACATTGATGGAATACGTGCGCTGTCTGTTGCAGTTATTGTGTGCAGTGTTGCCAGGGGGCACAAGTCGGACATGTGTGCAGTCAAATGCCCCATTACACGTGCGGGAAGCCAGCCATGGTGGGGACGCCTTGCTTGGTCTCCAGCCGTTCCTGCGCAGTGTGGGGGAAGTATAGCTCGTGGGGTACCAAGCTGATGGTGTCATCCATGACCGTTGTGAGGGACTTGGATTGGGCTGGCTGTGAGACTCCGCCGACTCAGGCGGTTGTTGGTGGGAGGGTACCAGAGACCAACAGATGCAGCACAGCCAGCAGCTTTGTTTGAGGTGGGATGTTTGTTGTCCGCTGTCTTGGTATCATCAGCCTGTGGGCATGATGTTCAGGATGCGGAGGATGGTTGTCCCTTTGAGCCTATCGTGGGCAATGGCATTCTCTGGATTTGGGTCTATGAAGTTGGTGCGTTTTCTGATGGTTTTTGTCTGCGCTGCCTCAGTGTTGGTCGGGGGCAGTGGAGGTCCGGGGGGCATCCTGGGGGTAAAGGTGGTGGGTTTTGTGGCACTCTTGGGTGTCCGGGCTGCATGATTAGTGGCTCCATGACATCTGTTGCCCTTCAGGTGTGGCTGTGGGCTGGGGTCTCTTTTGTGGTGCAGGCTGTCACACAACTTTACACCAGGTCAGAGCAGGTGTTAATTTCCTACTGCTAACGTGCCTTATCTCCTGTTTTGTGATCTTATCGCTGATCTGGCTGGTTGTTGAGAATGTTGTGGAGTGGTGTTGTTGCCGCATTTTGCACGGGAACGCCTGATCTGCATCTCATTAGCGATAGTTGCTGTGGTCAACTGTGACTATGTTTTTTGCGGGTGCTATCACAGGTAAACTGGTGATATCGGCTGTTAGCACCAGCTTGTGGATGGGGAGATTAATTTATAGTGACTTTGGCTGCAATAAAGTGTCGATAACTCAGCGATAGTTCCTTGAAAAATGCCCCTTTCTGTATCTTTAGCAGCATTGGCCAACCAGATAAAACTGTTCCTTAATTAAGTTGTCAACTTGGAGTTTTTCTCCGGACAGACGCTATTGCGTTTGTCAAAGGCGCTATATTCACTGTATAATTTTTATAAGTGTACATGCACTAATTTTAAATAGCTGAAAGCAAGCTTTTTTCTGTGTTCAGAACGTACACAATTCTGCTAAAATGGGTCCAGCGGCAGAGAATCTTTCGACCTAAAGTAATTCATAGACAATCAAAAACCCTTATAGCGGAAAAGCAGGGATTGTTCAAGGCTATCCTGGTTCCTAGAGTCACTTATCAGCCATCAGCCCATCTCATGCGAGATTCATGATTTTGGTCTCAGTGTTGTGAGCTGACATGCTTGCACATTTTTTGAAGGCTTGTGGCATATTATTTAATATGTTCCCGTACTACGCGAGCTTATCAAACAACACTGAGCTTTTTCCTGGTGCTTCACAGCACGTGCCTTAGTATGCGCTTTGGCAAATCGCAAGAAAAATATGATATAACATGCTTTTCTTCAAAATGATCATGTGACAGACAGCTACCGAGCGTATTGCGCAATAAGAGCACATTGTTTAGGCACCAAGAGCAAAGTTACTAGTTGTGTCTTATGTATTCATGGGCAATTTCTAATAAGTTTACTCCTATATTAGTTATGCTCAATAATATTATCATTAATTGAAGTAATGGTAGGCGTTGTTATTGATAATATTTACATTACCAACGCAAACAATTACAAGTATTTGGGACACCCCTTGCAGTCCTCCAGGTAGAGAGCCAAAATTAATTTGTTTGCATCGTTTTAAAATACAATAAATATTGTGTGCACATGAACATGTTAAAGGGATAATAAAATGCACATCTTCATAGCTCTATGCCTATACAATCCTTTGTACAATACTCTACTTCCCCCATAACAGTTTCCAACACTTTACAATGCAGCACGTCACTCCACTGTATGAGACACCACTCCAATTTATAACATTTTCCTCAACTCTACACTCTCCTCCGCTCTATAGAACTCAACTATATAAAAGTGTACAGCACTTTATGATACTCTATGGCATTCTACTCGACTCTATCCCCATACACTCCACTGTCCAACTTCATACACCACAATATGCCCGTACACTCCATTGTGCACTATACAACACTTTTCTATATGACACAGCACTCCACTGTACGAGACCCCACTCCAAATTATAAGTTTACTACCTACGCTATTCCACTACACTCCACTCCACTGCACTGCACTCCATCCCACTCTACTCTATGACACACCAATACACTCTATTGTACTTTACTCCACACTGCGTTATGCCACTCATCTCGACTCTACCCGACTGTACAAGACTTTACCTCACTCTACCCTACTATACAAAAATCCACTCAAAGCAACTCTGCTTATTGACATACTACTGTACTCTAAACAACTCTGCTCTGCAACACTCTCCTGCACGGTTTGAAACTCTCTGACACTTCACTCCTGTGAATACCCCTACTCTCCACTGTACAACACTGTACTATACTGCCACTGTACTACACTCTACTTCAGTCTATGCAACTCTATGAAACACTGTGTGCAATTCTGTATGTCACTGCATTCCAGTTTAATCCACTCTACTCTACGAAATAGTACCCTAGTCTCACTCCACTAATCCACACTCCTCCACTCCACCTAATGCCAATCTATGCCATTGCACAGTATAACACTGTATGTCAATCCACTTTACCACAATCTACTGTGCTGTAAACCACTTCGCACTGCAAAACTCATTAGACTGTATGTTAGCCTACTCTATTGTAGTCTACATCACTATCCAATACTGTACAACACACCATTACACTCTGCTGTACAACAGAGTGCTCCAATTTACGACACTTTACTCAAATGTATGCAACACCACTCCATTCTACAGCACTCCATGCCACTATGTTCTGTGGCACACCACTACACTCTTTGGCACTTTGCTTCACTCTAAACCAACCCCTTCCAGAGTACTCTACTCCACTATGCTCCACTCTACACACTTTATCCGACTCAACGCCACTGTACCATACTCTGCTTTGTGCCCCTCCACTGCCCAACACTCCACTCCACTGTATGCAACTACACTTTACAACACTCTATGCTCATCCACTCTGTGCCACTCTACTACACTTTATGCTCATCCACTCTATGCCACTGTACTACACTGTATGCCACTTGATGACGTATCACTCAACTTCCCTCTATGATACACCTACACCACATTACTGTATGACAAGGCACTCCACTCTATGACACTCTCCTCCACTGTACTTTATAACACTTCACCTGATGATAATCCATTCTACAACACTCTACTACACCTTACTAAACTCCAACATACTCTATTCCACTGTGACACCCTACTCTACTGTTCGACACACCTGTAGACTGTACAACTTGCTGCTTCAGTGTATGATACTTGACTCCACTATAGAAGGCACCATGCCACTACACTATATAACACTTTACTACTTTGTATGATAGACCACTACACTCTACTCCATGCCACTCTATTCCAATCTACAATACTCCATTCAATGACAATAAACTTTGCAACATTCTCGCCCAATGGACTATAAAACACTCCACATAACTACTCTCCATTAGAAACACTGGACTCAACGATTTGGAACACATTTTAATTTTAAAAAAATGTAAACATTGAAATTCAATGATAAAAACGAAAGTTAAAGCTCAGTTACAGTTAGGAAAACATTTTCCTTATGCAAACCAAACTTAAACTGCACAAACATTAATAATTCATAAGTTACTGTTCTAACTTTCATTTAGAATTTGTCCACCACCTTCAAATTATTATAAGTAGTGCACTTAGTTACTCACTCTTTTGACTTGCTAACCTGATAACTCTAACAATAACTCGCCACTCCTCCATGCACTGTGTTCTCACAAATAATGATACTCCACTGTACAACACTGCACTTTACGAAACTCTCCGCCACTCTACAGCACAACATTACACTCGTCAACACTGAATTGTATGACACTCTACTCCACTGAACTCCATTCTGTGCCACTACACTCTACATCACTCTGCTGCATCTATGCTACTCTAAGACACTTTACTTAATAACACTCCACACCACTGCACTCCAGTCAATGACAATCCATTGTACAACACTCAACTCTACTGTTCGACACGTCACTACACTGTACAACAACGCCACTCCACTCTACGATACTCGACTCCACGATATCACAAAAAACATCACTCCGCCATAAAACACTTTACTCCACGCTACTTGACTCCACTTTGTTCCACTTTACAATACTCCATTTTATGACACTATAATCTATCCCTCTCTCCCTCACAGCACTGTACTACACTCCAATGAATGACACTCCACATTGCAATTTGCAACACATGTTAATGAAAAATAAAAAACATTACCATGTAATGAAATAAACAAAGGTTAAGGGTAATTTATAGTTAGAAATACCTCATTTATTCTTTCTGCACAAACCCAACTTAAAATGCACAAATATAAAAAATTGAAAAGGTATAATTATAACTTCAATTCATAATTTACACACCACCTTCAAATTACTAAAAGTCACACACCTCCAAACAGTCTTGTCACCTCTCTAGCCACACTACATTAATTATAACTCATGCCCTTTTCATGCACTGGTTATACCCTTGTGTAGTACATCACTTATAGCAGTTAAAATCAAAGCATTCATAACAACATTTATAACTTCTGAAAATAAATAATTTGTCACCACACAGTGCATATTAGAGTGGAGAGTAATGGTGTTGTCTGGTTAGTGAGTTGAAAAGAGTGCGTAACAAAGTGCACTACTTGGTGGTGGATAAATCTATCTATCTATCTATCTATCTATCTATCTATCTATCTATCTATCTATCTATCTATCTATCTATCTATCTATCTATCTATCTATCTATCTATCTATCTATCTATCTATCTATCTACCTGTCTGTCTGTCAGTCTGTCTATCTCTATCTATCTATCCATCTATCTATCTATCTATCTATCTATCTATCTATCTATCTATCTATCTATCTATCTATCTATCTATCTATCTATCTATCTATATATCTATCTATCTATCTATCGTGCACTGCAAAAAAAACAAAGGTTAAAGTAGCGTTATAGTTAGGTATAGTAATAATATCTTACTTCAAATTTAAAAATACATACAAATTCACTGAAAAAAACAAAGGTTAAGTAACATAGTTACGTGGAATTCTCAGTTAAAACAAATAGTTTTAAGCTATAATAACCACTGAAATTCACCAGTTACAGTTGACTGAAGAAACTATAACTCGAACACTCGCTATGCATTGCTTATAACATCATATACTACATCTCTCATGACATGTTGTATGACATCTCGAATAACATCAATAATGACATCTGAAAATACATAATTGAAGACAAAATCATGCATGGTGGGGACACTAGTTATAGTTTCTTTAGTTAACTATAACTAGTGTGTTTCAGTGGTTTTTATACTTTTTACGTTTTGTTTTAGCTGACATTTTCATCCAACTATAACATTATTTTAACCTTGTTTGTTGATGTTATTAATGATAAATGAAATTGCAGTATTTAAAGACGTATTCTGCTAGTCGATAAATATAAATATATGAAAGGCACCTGCCAACAGAACATGGAAGCTTAAAAATGATAACACAGCATTCCTTTTTGCCACTTGTGAACGGTGTAAAGTAATTTAAATGCAGCACAGTACAAACGCCTTTGATTTCGATTACAGACCTGGCTTTGCAGCATGGGATAGGCGGAATTGTTGCAGATAAAATAACACAAGGATTAAGTGAGTTGCAAACCGTAGAGTTGGTAATGAACAGTTCTGCGGGATAGGGATGTGCTACAGCTCAGTGCTCTATTTACTGATTTCAAAGTCTGGAAGATCATTTTTGTACCTTTGTCAGAAGGACTGCATTTTTGGTAAAACAGTATCTTTTTGTACACATTTCATTTCTACAGATGTTGGCTTTTATAGAATGCCTGTAATCGTGGTTGAAGCTTCATAACTCTTCGTTATTACTGTACTGAAAAATATGTATGTTTCTCTTTAGGGGTTATTTTGGTGTAAAGCCGAGCTCTGCAGTATGGCTACAATTCATTATAATTCAGCTTTAAACTGGAGTAGTTTCTTTGTATGAGTGTCAATGCTCCGCCCCTGTAGTTGTTCGCTCCTTAAGTTTTTTTCAAATTAAATAAAGGCATCCCAGCTATTTCCATAAATATTGATCCTCCAGCAAAGCTTCAAGTTCCAACCCTTGCTCTGCATGAGGGTCAGGCAGTCACAGTACCACTGACAGGCACATGCAGTTACTGCACATGTGCTATGTTGAAGTACTCTTTTCGTCTCACTAACGAGACACACTATTACTCTCCACTCCATTTTGCAGTACGTGGTGACAAAATATTTAATATGATAAGTTATAAGTATTGCTATGAATGCTATGATTTCACCTGCTATAAGTGATGTGGTATACAAGTGTATAACCAGTGCAAGAAAAAGGCATGAGTTTTATTTAATGTAGTGTGGCTAGTGAAGTGACAAGACAAGTAGTGTGTAAATTACAAATTGAAGTTATAATTATAACTTCACAATTGTTAATGTTTGTGCATTTTAAGTTGGGTTTGTATCGAAAGAAGATATAAGGTATTTCTAACTATAAATTATTGTTAACCTTTGTTTATTTCATTACATGGTAATGTTTTGTTTTCCAATAAAAATGTGTTTCAAATTGCAGTGTGGAGTGTCATTCATTGGAGTGTCCTAAAGTGGAGTGTAGTACAGTGCTTTGAAGTACGATTTGTCTCGTCAACATTCCGTAAGACTCTTTTTCTACGGGAGCAGATTTCGCCTCGAACCGCATACTCAACGTACTATACGGACCCCCCGGTACGGTGCGTACACTCCATGATTGCAGGGGTACGGTGCGTATGTGATTGTGTGGCTCTCCGTACAAATCGCTCATATGCAACGTTTTCCGTATGAATCGCGTTCTCATTCCCCGGTCCGGATGGTACTTGTTAGGTCGTACAGCATGTTTACGATTCGTACGGTTCACTCTGTGGGTCCTTGTCATACGGATTTTCCCGTGCTTTTTGTACGGTTCACAACGATTCGGTCATATATTTTTCAAACGAATCGTACTACACGATTCGGACGGAATTGTACGAGTTGTTCGGAAAGGGCTACGGATTCGATTCGGTTGTATGATTGGTTTACCGAATTGGAATCGCTCCCTTTGTGTTTTTTAGTTCTGTAGCGGGTTATGGGTATAAAGGGGAATAGGATGGGAAGTAATTTAATTATAGAAAATAAATGATTATTTTTAATTTATTTATTTGAGCTTTTATAGTGTTACTTGTGGGAAGTAATTTATATGTAATTAATTATTAATTGGTTTGGTAATTGATATTAATTAACTGGAAATTAATTTTGGTAATTGTGCAACAGTCGTAGGTGTGGGTTGTTGGGTTTATAGGGCTAAACAGAGGGAAGTAATTTACTTGTGACTAATTCATAATTATTTGTTAATTCATATTAATCAATTGATCGAAAATTAATTATGGAAATTGTGTAATTAATTTTAGGTGAGGGTTGTGGGGTGAACAGGGGTAAAGGGTGGGAAGTCATGTATGTTTAATTAATTAATAATTAGGTGTTAATTTAAATAAATTAATGAATTGATACATAATTATCGTAATTGTTTGATTATTTTTTTAGGTGTTGGTTGTGGGGTTTATTGGGTAAAGGGTGGGAAGTAATTTATTTTTAATTAATTAATAACTAGTTCGTAATCAATATTTATTAATTGATTGAAAATTACATATGGAATTTGTGTAATTAATTTTGGGTGTTGGTTTTGGGGTTTATAAGGGTAAAGTGTGGGAAGTAATTTATGTTTAATTAATTAATAAATGGTTGATCATTAATGTTAATTAATTAATTGATATTTAATCAGGGTAGTTTATATTTTTTTGTGTGTGGGTTTGACTTTTGTAGAGGTAAAGGGTAGGGAGTAAATAAATGTTACTTACTTTATGATTTGTTTTTACATATACTATTAGTCTTTCAATTGAAAATAAGTTTTGATTGTGTAATTAATTTCTTTACTGTTTAATTTTCCAGTGGTTTGTGGGGATAATAGGGATAAAGTGGGGGAAATGTAATAATTTTGATAAGGTTTAATTAGTTTTTTAATTAATAATATTTCTTTAATTGGTAATTAATTATGTTAATTATGTAAATGTATTTTTTTATAAAATGTAGATGTGGGTTGTGAATTTGTTGGTGTTATCGTGTAGGAAATAAAAAAAGCAAATGTATGTAATGATTAATGTTCTTGATTCTGAATAATTTCTCATTAAAATGATTTGTTTGAATTTTTTTCACATTTTATTTAATGTAATATTTGTAAGTTTTTGTCATATGCATTTAACATTATGTTTTATTGTAATATTAAATATATTTGCATCTTAATTTTTTATACACATTTTTATTTTTTTGTTTTTAAAATATTTTTGTTGTTAATATTTTGTTTGTTTTTACCTTTGAACTGACCGGAGTGAGAATGTTTATTGTTACCCCTTTGCAATCTCACATTTTCTCTACTGCTGCACTGATTTGAGTGGGAATATTAATTTGTATCCTGCCACTATCCTCCACTTTCACAACTTTTACACTCACTGGAGTGGTAATAGTAAGTGTTACGCCTCGCTATCCAGCACTTTACCTACTGTTGCACTTATTGGAGTGGGAATAGTCAATTTTACCCCCACGCAATCCATCACCTTCCCTACTGGTGCACTGACTGAAGTGGGACTAGTAAGTTTTACCTCTTCGCTATCCAACACTTTCACTACTGTTGCACTAATTGGAGTAGGATAGTAAGTTTTACTCTTCGCTGTCCAACATTTTCCCTACTGTTGTATTCACTGGAGTGGGAATAGTAAGATTTATCCCTCCGCGATCCAACACTTTCCCAACTGTTACACTCATTGGAGTGGGAATAGCAATTTTACCCCTACGCAATACCAGACTTTTCCTACTGTTGCACCGACCGGGGTGGGAATAGTAAGTGTCACCTCTCCACTATCCAAAACTTTCCCTACTGTTGTATTAATTGGAGTGGGAATAGTAATTGTTACCCCTCTGCTATCTAACACTTTCTCTACTGTTGCACTCACTGGAGTAGAAATAGTAATCGTTACCCTTCTGCAATCCAATACTTTCCCATATGTTGCACTGACCGGAGAGGTAAATTTAGGATTCAAGATTTTTAAAGAGTTTAATGTTTTAATTCATAATAGTATGGGTTTTTTAAATATATTTTATGTTATTGGTATATATATATATATATATATGTATAAATATTGTATTTTACAATTAGGAATATTTGGTTTTCGATATCCAGTGTATAACTAAGTCCGGTCAGCAGCAGTTGTCTTTTAAGAATATGATTTATTTTGCACTTTGCACTTATTGCACGATCTTGCACAGCTATTTGCACATGTGACAGGGAAACTTGGTTTTACATATTATGTGAACTGATATTGAGCTGCTCTGCTTTTTGTATCAAGTTATAATTGTCGCCCAATTGTAATTGTATTTATTTTGCAAGCCTTAATCTGTACTGAAATTATGATGCTGTTATATCCTTTATTTTGTCATGTTAAGATCCATGACTTCATTATTTGTGGATGGTGGACAATTTGAGAGTTGATTTAACTTTGGGCGAGGATTTCTTTCTTTCAGTTCCATTGCTGTGCCGGTCACGTGGCTATTTGGTATTTACTGCACTAGCACTTTAAAAGCACCTTGATAGTAGTATTCAATGTCGAGTGAACAAGGCTCGTAGAGTCGAAACGCATCTTTGACAAACAGGATTAAAGCAATTTGAAGCACTTACCTTGGGTCCATGTCCGTTTCCTGCGAATATCGGGAGACTGTTTGATTTCGCATTGGAACTATCTCATATATAAATATATATATATATATATATATATTCACTAAAAAAAACATCAAAACCATTTCAAAGTTTTTTTAAATACTAATTCCTAACTATAAGGTGCCTGAAAACTATGGTTCTTTAAGTAAATTTCTAATGTTTTTTAAATGCTAGTTTCTAACTATGCCTACACAGATAGAACATTTGAAGAAAGAAGAAAAAACACACAGAAAGAACCAACAGAAGTCCTCAAAGACGAAGAAAAGTACAGGAAGAAGCAAGACATGTGCAGAAAGAACCAACCGAGGAGCAGAAAGAGGCCTTGTTACAAAATCATCCTGTGCCGACAACTTTTTCAGATGGGTACTGGTGGTAACTGACTCTGACTAACCAGGTCTAGAGCCACTGGTATGCTAAAAGACACTTAGAATACAGTGAAAAAACCTACATACACTAGAGAACACTATGCGTTGGGGTACCCCTGTGATTAGCATGACCTCCTCTGTAAGCTCCTAGTACATAATAGGGCAGGGGGATTAAAACTACCTCTTAAAACGTGCCAAGGGGCGCGTTTGCACACTGAGGAAGGGAGGGAGACCTGAGGTGACATGTGTGAAAACAAGCGCTGTGGCCGTTTTAATTTGGGGGATAAAGTCTCCTTGAATTCTGAGTTTCCCTGGGTACCAACTAACCCACCAGGTATGTCCAGTAAGTGCCACAGAGTTGCATTGCAGAGAGGTATAAAATGGGGCATGGCCTTGGTCCACCTCTCTACAACGCAGCTCTGTGGTGCTTACTGGAGGTACATAGTGGGCTAGTGGGACCCAGCTCAGCTGGGTCCAACTAGCTGGTCATCACACTTACTGAAGAGCCATCGACATCGGCCACGAGATTTAGAGACAGGATGGCTGCAGTAGCCCAATGGATGACTGACAATTGCCTGCAGCTTAATGCAGGCAAAACTGAGGTGCTGCTTGTAGGGAAGAACACCACCCTCTGGAATGAGCACTGGTGGCCATCCTCGCTGGGCATCATGCCAGCGTCCAAGTCACTAGTTAAAAACCTGGGAGTTTGGATGGACTCCTTGCTCAGCTTTCAGACCCACACCAAGAGAGTAGCAGCTACTTGTGTGGGTCTGTTGAGAGGCCTTAACCCGATATTGAAGTTTTTTGACTCAAAAGTGCGTCAGCATATTGTTCAAGCCACCATCCTATCACGCCTGGACTATGCCAGTGTGCTGTTTTTGGGTGCAAACAAAGCCGAGATAGCGCGTTTGCAGAGAGTTCAGAACTCGGCAGCGAGGACCTTGGTAGGTCTTCCCCGTAGATGCTCAGCCAGAGCGGCGATCAGAAAGCTGCACTGACTTCCGATTAATTCCCGAATCCAGTTCCAAGCTCTCTGTCTGGTGTTTAAGATTCTTAAATCCGGGAGCCCTGATCTCCTGTGTCCGCTTCTGACCCCTTTGTGCCCCAGCGTAGTCTGCACTCACTGGGACAACACCAAGTGATCGTACCTCGGACTAAACTTAGTCGCATTGGTGGTCGTTCCTTCCGGGTGCTGGAGCCAAGCTCTGGAACTCCTTGCCAGTGGGCATCCGTGGAATGGAGAACCTGTCCGCCTTCTGGAAAGGTATTAAAACTATCTTGTTCCCCCCTTCTTAGGGGTGCACGTCCTTGCTTGACTTGCATCTAACTGTACCTCACCTCCTGATCTATCAGCGCCAGGACGCCTCTTTGCTGGAGCAGCTGTCGCGCTCACACAAACTACTAACATAATACAACATAACATAACAGGGTCTCTCAGGATTAAAGGGACTTAATTCCCCAACTTAAAATGCGCCACAGGGTGTGTTTGCACACGTCACCTCTGGCCCCTCCCCCTCCCATTACCACTGCGCAATTGCTGAATTGATTTACACCATTTAAGAAAAAGAGTTCTTTCTGAGGCAAGGGCTACCTTCATGCCAAATTTGGTGTAATTCGATTCAGCAGTTCGAGCTGTAGCCGTGTCTGAAGTTTCCTACGGAAAATGCATTTTTTTACCTCTGTTTTTTTATTTCTCAGGAACTACTGAACGGATTTACAACATTTAACAGACTTGGCTCTTTCTGAACCAAGGGCTACCTTTTGCCAAATTTGGTGTAATTCGTTCAGCAGTTCGGGCTGAAGCCGTGTCTAAAGTTTCCTATAAGAATTAACATGGAGAAAACATGTTTTGGGACCCTCTTTTTTCTCGGCCCCCACTTGACCAATCACCCCGAAACTTTCAAGATAGGAGCTGACCGGAGCGCCCCACAATTTCGTGAAGATTTGTCAACTGAAGCCAAATATATATATATATATATATATATATGACTTAGGGGGGCGTTCACTCCAAGGATTGGGAGCACTGCAGATTATAAATGATGCTGGGCTGCGTGGACTTTCAGTTGTGCAGCAGGTGTCCGAAGAAGGTTCTTACCGAAATGCATCACGCCTTACCTGCTTTTTCAAATAAAGAACCCCATTTGAGAATCCCTGCTTGTGGCTCCTTCCTTCTGCGAAACTAGAGGCTTGTGGCAATATATATATATATATTCACTGAAAAAACAATAGGTTTCATACCAGTTATAGTTAGGAATTAGCTTTTAAAAAACCTAACAAATTCACTGAAAAAACCATAGGTTTCACACGTTATAGTTAGGTGGAAATTTTACTGACATAAAACCAATGAAATTCCCACGTTATAGTTAGTTGGACTCACTATAACTTGCGCGTGTAATGCACTGCTGATGACATCACATATTACATCACTCATGACATGGTCAGTGACATCACTCATGACTATGTTTTTTTCAGTGAATTTCATAGGTTTTTTAAATGCTAATTCCTAACTATAACTGGTGTGAAACCTATGGTTTTTTCAGTGAATTTCATATGTATTTTTAACTGCTAATTCCTAACTTTTTATATGGACTCATACCTATGTGTTTTTTAGTGAATTTCTAAGGTTATTTTTTCGCAAATATCTATAGCTTACAAAGGTATGTTTTTCTAAAAATGAATCCTATATTGTATATTAATATATTTTTTTTAAAAAAAAAAGTACATTTTTTTTTTAATATTTCACTCTGGAGCGCTCACGGTGCGCGTACCGGTCAGCGCCCGGTGCGCGTACCGGGCCGCGTCCCGTCAGCGCACCAACAAAAAAAAGAAGAAAAAAAGAAGTGAGCATGAGGAATGGGGAAAAAAAGAGAGTGGTGTATAGAGAAAGAGAGTTAGAGGGGGAAACACAAGAGACTGTGTAAGAGATAGTAAAATAGAGAAAGGGTATAAGAGGAAGTAACTAAGAAAAGGAAAATGAATAAGGGAGCAAAAGAAGAGAAGAAAGAGGAAGAAAACTAAAGCAGATGTTTTGGGAGAATGTGAATGGGTGAGGACAGTAAAAGGAAGGAGAGTAAAGGATGAGGAATGAAAGGTATTGACGGAACCAGAGAAAAGGAACAATGGTGACGGAGGGAAAGAAAATAGCAGTGAGTGTAAGTAAAGAGGAGTGAAAGAGGGTGGATAAAAGTGAATAAGGGTAAGACATGGGGAGTGACAGAAAGAAAGAACAGAGAGAGTTAAGGAAGGAGTGTCAGAAAGGGACTAAGTGAAGCAGAAAAAAAAGGAAAGAGAGGGAGTGTGGGTGAGCAGGGGCACTGAAAGAAGTTGAATGTGGTAGTAAAGTAAGGAAAAGAGAAGTAAATATGGAGGATAAGAATAAGTGAGGGAAGCAGAGTAAGAAAACAGGGGTGAGGTAGGGTGAGAGAAAAGTAGTGAGGTTAAAACAAAGGGTGATGATAAACTACATTTTGTAGTCACACTTACCATATAAATAATGAAAACTTACTTGCATCTTTAAACTACACTTTGTATCTGTGAAAGACAAAAGAAAAAACAAGTTATAATTAGTAAAATATATATTTTAAAATAGAAGAAACAGGTCAAGAGGTAAAAAATCTAAAAAAAGTTTACTAAGAAATAAAGCAATAGTGAAGGATACAAAAACAGAAATAAAGTAATGTAGAAAGAGAAAAAAGAGGGAAAAAGAAATAGAAAGAGAACAAAATACGGAAGATAAGTAAGATACTAAAAGAATGCGAGATACCAAAACAAAATCAGGAAAGATAAGAAAGTAAAAGGAAAATGAGTGAAAAGGAGAGGAGTCTAAATGTGGAACTATTAATAAGAAAGAGGAATAGAAGATGACTGAGAGTGAGTGAAGGGGAGTCACAGAGTGAAGGGATGAAAGGAATGAGGTTAATATAGAACGATACAGGAAAAAGGAGTGAGAGATTAAGTATACAGTCAGACAAAGGGAAGGACTGAGTGAACTGCAGTACAATGAGTGAAAAAGGAAAAAGAGTAAAGGAGCAAAAGAAGGAAAGAGAGGGGAAGAGAACTAAAGCAGTGGTACTGAGAGAATGTGAGAAAGATGAAAAGGGGTGGAAGGGGGAGAGGAAATGCAGCCAGTTGAAATTGGATTGAGGAGTTGTGAATGAAGTGGAGTAAAGGAACAGCGATGAAACAAAGTTAAAAAAAAAGGCAGTGTAAGTGAGTAAAGAGAGCTAAATAAGGGTGGAAAAGGAAAATTAGTGTGAGACAATGGGAATACAATATAAATTAGACAATGCAAACTATAGAATATCTTGTACAACATGTTACATTGTTTATATGGCTGAGATACCCGCCACCCCCTCTCAACACAATCCCCAAGAATTGGGAAACCGGAAACAGTTCTTGAACTTTTGGAAGGCGGGAAGAGAGTTACCCTTCCCGGCCGTATTTATTAAAATATGAAACAAAATCAAAACATTAAAATAACAGTTTCATATCATGTACAATTTCATATCCACATTACGATGTTTGGCTAACCTTAACATATATCTAATACAAAGGTTCTCCTAGCCGATACTAACATCCTTACAAAAATGCATTTCAAATTGAAACTGTACATCCTAACGTTAAGGGCCAACGGCAAGGTCATAACCGGTGTCAGATCCCTAAACCAGAACTCCCCCCTCACTTGTGAGGGGCGGCCGCACAGAGGACTGCACCTCGTGTGCCATACCAATTTCCCTTGTCTTGACGGGGGCCCCTGTTAACTCGACGCCATGTACGTGGTCGTCCGAGGACTCGTGTGAGGTGTCTAGAAGGTAGCGTAGACCCCCCTCCCCACCCTACACAACTTACCACATCTGCCGTCGCAGATGTCCTGGCCCCGGGAAATTCCCAGGAGGGGCCCGTAGCCCCTCCTATCCAGGGAGGGGCCTTGACCGCCTTCCCTTTCCTTTAGGCGTCCCGTCCTTTAGAAGGGACTGCCTCCCCGTTGAGGGGCCAATGGCCACCTCCCCCCGGGCGCTCCCATCCGTAATGGGTGACGCCCCCCCCTAGGGATCTTCCAATGACTGCTCACCGATCATGACCTTACCGCCCGACCAAACAATAAATACGACACGATTAATGACCAAAAGAAAGAGACATTCCTACTTAAAACAGATCACGTCTCAACCTAAAACATCTAAAACATTACTAATCAATCTGATGAAAGTCTTTACAAAAGCATACTGCACAGAGTTATCCACTTTATTGCAACCGAATCATAAACATTATTCAGAAACAACCTGCAAGAAAAAACAACTTCGTAAAAAACGAACTTTATACCACAACAACTTGCTGTCTTCAGGGGATGGTGGGTGGGTTCACAAATGGCTCTTCGTTCCGTCTCGAGCTCACGTGCAGCGAGGAGGTGCAGCTTCAGAGTACAGGAACAAGAGGATGCTTCCTTGGCTTGTGGCTCCTTTTATTCTTCTCTGGGCGGGCGTGAACCCGCCTCCTCCCGCCTCCCGGGGCGTGGCGAACGGCTTCAGTGTCTAGGACAACCCACTCTTGGGCGGGAAAAAGCGCGCCCCGGCTACGCCGCTTCGGGCATACCAGCCGAGACGCGCCTCCCGCCCAAAATGGCTTCCCGGGGGGATCGGGGTACTCCACCATACGTTCGGGGGGACCGATTGGTCGCCCCTTTCCATATGGCTGAGATACCCGCCACCCCCTCTCAACACAATCCCCAAGAATTGGGAAACCGGAAACAGTTCTTGAACTTTTGGAAGGCGGGAAGAGAGTTACCCTTCCCGGCCGTATTTATTAAAATATGAAACAAAATCAAAACATTAAAATAACAGTTTCATATCATGTACAATTTCATATCCACATTACGATGTTTGGCTAACCTTAACATATATCTAATACAAAGGTTCTCCTAGCCGATACTAACATCCTTACAAAAATGCATTTCAAATTGAAATTGTACATCCTAACGTTAAGGGCCAACGGCAAGGTCATAACCGGTGTCAGATCCCTAAACCAGAACTCCCCCCTCACTTGTGAGGGGCGGCCGCACAGAGGACTGCACCTCGTGTGCCATACCAATTTCCCTTGTCTTGACGGGGGCCCCTGTTAACTCGACGCCATGTACGTGGTCGTCCGAGGACTCGTGTGAGGTGTCTAGAAGGTAGCGTAGACCCCCCTCCCCACCCTACACAACTTACCACATCTGCCGTCGCAGATGTCCTGGCCCCGGGAAATTCCCAGGAGGGGCCCGTAGCCCCTCCTATCCAGGGAGGGGCCTTGACCGCCTTCCCTTTCCTTTAGGCGTCCCGTCCTTTAGAAGGGACCGCCTCCCCGTTGAGGGGCCAATGGCCACCTCCCCCCGGGCGCTCCCATCCGTAATGGGTGACGCCCCCCCCTAGGGATCTTCCAATGACTGCTCACCGATCATGACCTTAACGCCACAGGCCGGATAGTTGACCGGCTATCCGGACCCCCCACAAAACTCCTACCTAAAGGTCATGTTGCAAACTCCTTAACCAGGCTACGAGGTCTCCTATGAGTAAAGAATTCCCCACCCGGGACAAATGGACCCCATCCTCTAGATACATATTGTCCCCCCTGATACAACCATGAGGAATCGAATGCAATGTACTGGTACGGAACAGTCTACCAAGCTTGTTATTAATCTTTTTCACAGAATTATTTATAGCAGACACTGAATTAGCCCCCCGCCACACCTTTCGTGGAATCATATGGGACCATGCAATCGTGCACCCTGGAACCCTCCTCGCCAACCAACTTACTGTGGATAGTATCGCCTCGAGAAGTAGTCGTCTACCAGTGGTCACCAAATCATTGCCCCCAAGATGTACTATGATTATAGATGGCGGTGACCTTGTCCGCCCTAACAAACCCTCAAGAAAAGGTTGAAACTGGTCAATACAGAGCCCGCCCCTTCCGTAGAAGGTCACCCTGTACCCGTATTCCCCAGCTGTGTGAATCATGTCACCTGCTTAGAATACGTCCCCGGCACGCCTCACGTATGAGTGGCCCACGACCCACACCACTCTTTCCTCAGCCGGTGATCTCTGACCGCTGGTTCCCAGGTGTCGGGCCGACTGCACAGTCCGCCCCGCCTCGTAGGTTTGCGAAACTGTAACCAAACAAAAACAAGAAGCGTGAGTACATGATATCAGCTTCACAACATGTGCAACCGCACATACCTTTTGTAACAATTCGAGGACCAACGCCCCAACTGTTTCACTTTTTCCACACTCAGACCCCTGGCTGTAGCCTCTGTAGCAGCCCCTATCCGGAAGGAATGAGTCCCAAACTCGCCCGGGTTCAGGCCCGCGGCCGAAATTGCCATTGCAAGCACCCGCTGGAACTGAAACTTCGTCAGTGGGGTGGCATCTGCATGCCTCAGCAAGGTCCCTCCCCATGATGCCGCCCTCTGCGCCAAATACTCCTCAACGCATGCAACCGGGCACATGGGAGATCCGGGAATCCGCTGGACCACTACACTATCCCCGATCGCGCCTTGATCGGTCTTGGACCTGACAAATGAAAGAATCATCGTCTCCCCCTTTACTTGAATGTGCTCTCGGCACAGTCCACCCCCGTATCCTGCTTATTTTTTGCCACCAGTTCGCTTACCCGCATAGCCCCATGAAATGCTAATGCAAAAGCGGCCCGGAATAACACTGTTTCCGACTGGGATGAACATGTAGCAGGGAGTACGGACAGTAACAGGGCCAACCTATCCAGACCTATCGGGTGCCTTTCATCTACTCTGCGACCCTCAAGGCGTTGCCACCCATGCAGCGCTTTCTGTACCACGAAAGACGCTGTAGGGTCCTGGATACCATGAGCCCGCGCCATGAAGGAAATGGCGGCCCGATGCCTCTGGGCCGTGGCCACCGATTTGCCTGCCCTGCGTAACGACAGTAAAAACTTTATGACCAATTCTTCCTGACCCCAAAGCTCTCCCCTAGCAGAACCCAAAAAGGACCAATAGGAACGGAACGCCCCTTCATATGCCTTCCTTGTCCTGGGTGCTAAACTCTCTCCCACGAGGTTTTGTAGTTCGGGGCACCGAGAGACCAGAGAGCTTCGGGAAATGGTGCCGCCACCGGGTCCGCTGTGGGCAGAAAACCCCAGAAGGCCTGCATACGGAAACGAGAAAGCGCATCAGCAGCCTGATTCAGTACCCCTGGCACATGCCTCGCTCTAAAGAGCACGTTCAATTGCATACATAGTAAAACAATTTCCTTGAGCAACCTCAGGATCCACTTGCATCGCGCTGCCTGACTATTGATACACTCAACCACGGTCATGTTATCAGACCAGAACACCACAGAGTGATCCCTAAACCCCTCAGGCCATGTTTTCAAAGCCACCAGAATAGGGAACAGTTCAAGAAAAGCAATGTTACTTGTAAGTCCACACTCGTGCCACCATGACGGCCACGTTTGAGCCGACCAGTGATTGCCAAATATGGCGCCAAAGCCTATACTCCCCGCCGAATCTGTCCACAGCCCCAACTCTTCGGAGGACACCGCCGGCTTCGTCCAGACAACCCGACCATTGAAGTCCGCCAGAAATGCCAACCAAATGCGCATGTCCTGGCGAATCTCGGCCGAGAGCCTCGTGCGGTGATGCCCCTCTTTAAGACCGACCATGGCTTGTGCAATCGAGCGGGAAAAGGGGCGGGCCATTGGCATTATTCTAAGGGCAAAATTCAACTGCCCCACAGTCTGCTGTAATTGATGCAAGTTCACCTTAGTTTCTCTAATACATGCTTCAAGCGAAGCCCTGAATTTCCGCACTTTTTCTTCTGGCAAGCGGAAGCAACCTTCTTCAGAATCGAGCTCTATTCCAAGAAACTCGAGTGAAGTTGAGGGCCCCACAGTCTTACCTGGCGCCAATGGCACACCAAACTGTCTCATCAAATCACAAAATTCATTTAGAGCCTGTGCACATTCTGTGTCCCCGGCTGCCCCCAGAAACAGAAAATCGTCTAGATAATGCATGACATGCTGAAAACCCGTAATCCTTGTGAATGCCCATTGCAGAAAACAACTGAATTTTTCAAAATAAGCACACGATATGGAACAGCCCATTGGCATACATTTATCCATGTAATAGCGCCCCTGAAACATAAAGCCCAGGAGACGCTGATCGTCCGGGTGTACCGGGAGCAACCGGAAAGCGGACTCAATGTCAGATTTGGCCATCAGCGCTCCGAGCCCCAGGCGATTCAACATGGCGACCGCATCATCGAAGGATGCGTACCGCACCGAACAAAGCCCTGGGTCTATTGCATCATTAACTGACAAATCCCTCGGGGCTGACAAATTATGTATCAGTCTAAACTCACCCGGGTCCTTCTTGGGGACCACTCCCAATGGCGAACAAACAAAATTAGGAACTGGTGGCGTGTTGAATGGTCCTGCCACCCGACCCCGGGCTACTTCTTTCCCAATCTTTGCTTGCACCACTGCCGTATTATGCAGGACCGAAAGTTGGTTCTTACACTGTGCTTTACCCTGAAAATTCCCCACCGGGATGCGGAAACCATAAGAAAACCCGTCCCGCAGCACCCCAGCGGAGACATGATCAGGGTATACGCTGAGCCAAGGAATCATTGCCATGGTATCAACCGGTGTAGGTAAAGCCGCCCCTCGGACTATGTCAGACCTGTTTGGCGCTTGCCCTACTACCGTTATCACCCGTTTTGGCTCTGCACATGGTCTCGGGATGCGAAGACTGTCCACACCCCCCACATTCATGTCTAAACTTGCATGACCCCTGGGGCCTCATACACTTTCCCTTGTTAAAGTTCCAGCATACCCCTTTTTTACCTGTATTGCCGTTCGGCCTTGGGTGATGCTCATTACTTGCCCCTGTCCGAAAGGGCGCCCCGGATGGTTGGCGGGAAAGTTCACCCCCGCCCCCCCCCAACAAAGGCGCCTTTAACATGCCCAATTTTTCCATTTTTTGCCAAGAAATGGAGTCGTAACAATCCCACGTCAGGCACGTATCGAACTCTTTAGCTTTACGAAAAATGTTATCATAACAAAACCACTCATTGCCAACATATGTCTGAGAATATTCCATAATACGTGACTGGTACACAGGTAACTCGGTCAACAAATCTGGTCTCCGTTCCCCCATAATCGAAGTGAATATGCCAAATGCTCTACCCCAGTTACCTATCGTCTCATCGACTCTGAAAGCGGCCATTTTTGCGCGCCAAACACTCGGATGCATGAGTTCCTTCTGAACTTTCACATGCTCAATCTCATAATGGTCAGTTAGCAAGGAGAACATGTTTACGTATTTCTCAGCCCATATCCGTTCCTTGACCTCCATCGGGATATGCTGAGCCAATTTCTCCCTTCTCGAGGGTACAGACCCCTTCCCCGCAATCGGCATTAGCTGCTTACCTGAGCTAGAAGCTGTAACCGCCGTTGCTGCCGAACTCGTGCCAGCTGCGGGTTGCTCTACTGGAGCCTGCGGGGAAACAAACGGACAAGGAGGTTTTGCGGCCTCTCGAGACTGCCGCAACTGCCTCATTAATTGCTTGGCCTCCTCAGCCGCGTCCCCCGGAGCCACGGAACGCCCGCTGCTATTACCCAGCCATGCCGCCAACTGGGCGGCCAACTCCGGAGGCATGTCCCCTTCGTCCACTGGGGTAACCACAACGGGGATCCGCTGGCCCTCGGCAGGAGCCGGGGCGGGAATCTCCGCTGGTCTAGGAGGGCTCAACGGGGGAGCCTCTGGAACTGGGACCTCGTCCTCGTTTGACCCATTCCTGGCCCTCTTTCTTCTTCCGGCCGGGGCCTCCGTCGGGTTGGGTCTTTTTGGCCTTCCCGCACCGTCCCTGGCCGCCATTTTTCTTTTCATCTCTGCCATGTCCTTCACCAACATCCGGAGCATCTGGTCGGTGCTGACCTTCTTTGCGACTCTCTTGCCCGGCATTTTTCTTCGTAGGTGAAAGATCCTGAACGCGATTTGCAGTGCTAGAAGAGAAAAGAGAGAAATTACAAATTTCACAAATGGCTCTTCGTTCCGTCTCGAGCTCACGTGCAGCGAGGAGGTGCAGCTTCAGAGCACAGGAACAAGAGGATGCTTCCTTGGCTTGTGGCTCCTTTTATTCTTCTCTGGGCGGGCGTGAACCCGCCTCCTCCCGCCTCCCGGGGCGTGGCGAATGGCTTCGGTGTCTAGGACAACCCACTCTTGGGCGGGAAAAAGCGCGCCCCGGCTACGCCGCTTCGGGCATACCAGCCGAGACGCGCCTCCCGCCCAAAATGGCTTCCCGGGGGGATCGGGGTACTCCACCATACGTTCGGGGGGACCGATTGGTCGCCCCTTTCCATTTTTGCTGTTCTCAGAATATATTGAATTTCACTTAAATTAGTGAGTTCAAACTCTTCATCATATAACAGCGGGAAAAAAAACACAATCTAAAAGATTGTGTTTAAAAAACCATAAAAACTTACAACTCACATATGTATACTAATCTTTGATTCACTTACTTTTCCGTGAGGCCAAATAGAAGATAGTGAAGGTCCTTTTAGTGGAAAAAAGTCTGCTGTTCTCTATAACTTCCATTTCATCAACTTCCTATGAAAAAAGATCTAAGAACATCATACCTTACACTTTCCTTACGGCCAAATCGTATCAGATATATGAGTATTTTTTACTATGAGATCCACTTACAGTACCTATATGAGATAAATAATTTTAAACATTAGATTAACTAACTAACTAACTTTTATTAACTATTCCCGTCTTCAAAGGCCAATTACCTTTACTAAAACTTTGGTTTTAAAAACACTAGGTAAGAATTTTTAAAGTCATAAGGCAAACGTTGTTTACAAGTCAAATGAGAATGATTGCAGTAACTCCAAATTTTTTACATTTTAAGTAGCATGTATAATGTCCTGATGTTGTCGAAGGACAGTCATGATAAAAATTAGCTACAGTTGTAAAGGTTCTTCCTGAAATTGATAACTGAGAAGCCACAAAATTTTTGATACAAGTTGTCAATTTAGTTCCATCAGGTCTACATCGTTGGAAAACTAAAATGATATACTGACCATAACTTTGTATAAATAATGTGGATAGCATAGGACACTTACATTGGGTACACACCATATTATGATCTGCTGCTTTAACTAGATTTTTAAATGACACTGATTTACAGTCTGGTAAAGTCAAATATATAAATCTTTCAGTGTCTATTCTAAAATTACTTGATGAACTACAATTGTGGCAGTCATGCTGCCATTGATAAGAAAGGCTGAAAAGATTATCTACATCTACACCTTCATCTTCCAAAACACGAAACATATACATTAAAAATGCCTGACAATCCTGCTGAATGTTCTGTGAAAATTTATCTTGACCAGAACACATATCTAAAATATTTCGAATTTCTGTTACACTTTCTATTTTTGCTCTATCACTGCTACATTTCTCAAACACAGAATTCAATAAACCACACAATCTTTGATCCCGATTTTCAACAATCTGTTCTTGTAAAGTTTGAAGAAAAAAAACAACATTAACCACTACATTAGCATAGCAGTTGACACCAGAACTGTTTTCAAACTGAAATCCAACAACATTTTCATCAGAATCCTTTTTCTTTCTGTTTTGAATTACAGTTTCATCTACTTTTTGTCTTTTTGCTACTACCTCACTGCAATTATTCTCATGTCTTCTTTTTCGGCCTACCACACGTTTTTCAAACAGAAGATATTGAGGCAAATGTGGAGCATACTCTCTTCTTAACCTATTGTATTCTTTAACACAATCTAGATCTGCACAAATCTTTGTCTCATCACACTCAATCAAGTACAATCCTGATAAAGTTCTGACTAGTAATAATGTCACATATGCCATACCCTCTTTAAACACAGATCTTCCAATGTTCACCAAAGCACTATCTACACTTAAACCTTGAGATTTATGAATTGTCACCGCATATGCCAAACAAACAGGAAACTGTTTTCGGCGAACATATAAGTCTTTTACAAGCAAAAATCTAGCAGAACAACAACTGATTTGTTGTACTTGCTCAATGCCATCAAATTTTATTTTTAAAAATTCAATTCCATCTCTATTTCTATAATTCACAAAATCAACAACATAACCCATTGCTCCATTTACCAGACCTCTTTCAACATTTAAATTCCTTCTCAAAATGATATGACAATTTAAACACACATTCAGAGTCTTTTCAAAACCAGCTATTTTAGAAATACCTTTCTCTAATGAATCCAATTTTGTTTTCAAATTTTCTGACAAAACAATTGTTGCACCCATATGCTCTATTTTATCTATTGCTTCCAGTTTCACAATCTCTTCATTTTCTAACTTTAACATTTTGTTGTTGAAGATGGAACATTCTTGCAGAGTTGGCATCAAACATATCCCAGATTTCTTCTCAGTCATGTTTTTAAAAAATATTCTCTCGAAGAATGTTTTCATTTGGATACAAATTTGAAATTAATCGAGCATGTAAAGCTTCTTTCCCAAGCTCACTTACTTTTCCGATTCTTACATCTTGTAGAATATTTTTATAATCTTCATCCTTTGCCGGTCGCATATTTTGAAGCAGTTCAGCATATTTAAAATGTAACCATATATTAACGTTTCCAATGCTTCCAAGGGACTTTCTGGTATCTTCATGCGTGAGCATTTTAAACACTGGTTGTCCTTTTACTGGAGTCAACTGCAATAGATTTCCAAAAACAATAATGTGTTTTCCTTCAAACAACACATCATACTCTGTTCTAAGAATTTCTTGCATTCTCAAATGCACAAAAGCAAGCATTAGATTTGAGACCATGCTTACTTCCAATGATAAGAAGTTTCATTTTATTCAAGACTCTGGAAACTTCAGAACACGCATCTCCAGATAACTTGTTGTAATGCAATTTATTATCATGCTCAACTGGCAGCATCAGTAAACAATGTAGAGTAATCCCTTTAATGTTATGTGCTGCCAGTCCAGTTGGAGCAGTTACATCACAAGACAGCGGTGAATCAGTCCTTTTCTGCAAATAAGTTGCAATGGCTTTAATCAGAAAACTTTTTCCTGTTCCTGCTTCTCCACTTACGTACAGTCGAACAGGCTTAAATGATGTACATGAGCACACTTTTTTCTTATGTCTGAATCCATGTTTAATCTGTTCTGTAACTTCGTCATATATCTTTTTCTGCTCAACGTTTAGTTGCTTTACCAAATATTCTAAGTTAACTCCATCCTCTTGAGCTTGTTCCATAGCTCTTTCCACCTCATCCATGGCAGTTGCAGCTTCATTTTGGATATTTGGTCCTCCTAGTGGCTCCTGACTCAATGAAGTAGAACTCTGACTGTCTTGAGAACTGTCTCTAGCAATCTCTTCAGCAATTGTGGTTTCTTGCTCTATTTCTTCGTTCAACATTTGCAGATAATTTGCAAAAACAGGACATTCTATGGTATCCTTAGTTGCATTAAAAGAGTCTTCATAACAGAGAAAATCTCCAAGTAGTTCCTCTTCCTTACGCCATGGCTTAAAGAGTTGCAAAAGAGCTAAATAGTAAAATTCTCTTTTGTCTGGAGCTTCGCAACTCAATTTTCGATGATTAATCAAATGGCCTTTTCTCTGCTTCACTAGACATCTTTCATACCCAATGACAGCATATTTTCCATTATTGATATCTTCTGTGATGTTCCTCTTATAACTGTAGTTTTGCAGAACTTCATACAAACAAGTGTTCTCAAGGTGAGTACTTCTATTTGGATAGTATGTATCCAACATATTTGTCTTCAAAATATCTGTCCTGTTTGGTTCTTTCTCCGCCAAATATTCAATTTCTTGTACAGATTTCAAAACTTGGTTTTGTGTTGCAGCAAGACCTAGACTCACCCAAATGATTGTTCTTGATTTGGCATAGAGACTTGCTGATGATAACCGATCAAAACATTCATATTCTCCAATTTTTCGATGCGACAACCTCTTCAGACTGAAACTGTATAATTTCTTGCTTAGACTCTTTTCATGTGAAATGTCCTCCCACATTTCCTTCAGTTCTGTCTTTTCTTTTTTTGTGATGTAAGATGTCACATATCGAGCACAGCAATAGAGTTGTCAGCAACGAACTGAATATCCATGTTAGCATTCCACATGGACAATATCACTGGGTTGTAGTCGTTGATGTACTTGGACTCTTTGTTTCTTTTTAAATTATATGTATTTTTGGGAGATTTCCTCGTCACAGTATTTCGTAGAGATGACGTCAAATTATTTACTCTTCCCTTAGAAATCATTGGTCGTGGAAACGCAAAACGACATTTCGTGTAGTACTTTTCCTTGTTTTTGAATTTTCGACGACAGTACTTTCCACAACGATGAGATTGAAAACGTAAAACTTGTTGTCTTAAACTGTTTTCTTCAATAGTTTTTGGAACAGCATATGTTGAATGCTCTTCAATGAAACTCATCACTGTTTCATCCGAATCTAATCCAAATTTAGGTGCATCTTTAATCCATAACAACATATGTATTTGAGGAGCACCTCTCGCTTGATATTCCTTCCTCCAAAAGAAATCCAAAACCTCTCCAAGGGGAGGATTTTTTTTGTTGGTAATAAAAGGCATCTTAGCTTCAAATCTATGATTAAAATATCTGCAAACATTCACTGGATCCAAAGAACACAGTTCTCCAGGTGTTTTCAATTCTATATTTTGTATGTTTCCATTTGCCTCTCGTAGAAATTGAAGTAAGTCGTCCCATGCATACTCAGCACAGCTAAGAGTGAGGAACCATGTAGGAGTTCCTAAGTTTCTTAGCATACATTTCAATTCCCATGACGACAGAACCAATACTCATTTGTTCCACGCTGACATGCCATGAGATTGATTAGCTGAGATTCCAAAATACTGTCTTGCAGATTGACCTTCTCCATAAAGTCCCTTGCTGAAACATTTTGCAGATGAGCTCGACTTTTCAATATATGATTAACTGCATAAGAAAGCCCAGACAAATCACTTTCATACAGTAGATGAAACAAATACGGAATGCATTGCCGAAACCTTGGATCTTCAGCATATAATCTTAAAGTCCGGTATTCAGCTGCAGGAATTTGAACTGGTCGATCGTCATATTGTCCACCATGATCTGTTGGAAATAACTGTGGAAAACAACGAGCTTCCAAACTTTCTTCCCATACACTAATGGGACTTCCTTTTGCTGCTTTCAGTTGAAACAAGTCAATTGCATTCCCCATTACTTCTTTGGAATGCAAAGGATGAACAGTATAATGTTCATATATTTCTTCACTTCTAGACACATCAACTTTTTCAATTTGGCCAACTGAACAATCACTGTCTTCTTCTGTAGCTGTTTCCTCTGCTCCAACACTTACATCTTTATAGTACTCATTGTTTTTGACCAAATACAACGTTGCCTTTTTGACTTTCCTAACATCCACTAAATCTTGCCAGATTTTCTTACTCTTTGTCGGAACCCCATTAACTAGAATAACCAGAGGATCCTCTTCTACTCTTTCTACACCAATTGTATCAATATTTTTCTTTACATCTAGAGGCAAATAAACAACTCTTCCCTTTAATCCTCTTTGTAAATCTGTAGGAGGTAATTTCCCTATCTTAGGCTCCATGCGAACAATAGCTTGAAAAGCATGGACACATTGAATCAAAATTGATTCATAAGTATTTAAATCCATCAATTCAAAAGGAATATCTATCAACTTAAGATTATTATGAGCAGCTCTAGCAGGCATTCTATTTTCATTTAATTTTTTCAAACAATAATTACAAATACGCTGATCAAAACTCAAATCAAAAGAATTCTCCACCAACAAATAACTTACAAAATCCTTCCATTCACCATTATTTTCCAATTCACATTTTGCATATAAATCAACTAACCTAGTCTGAATCTTATAATGAGTCCGTCAACAACACACACAAGTTAACTTAGGCCTTTCACTTGATTTCACCTTAAACTTGGTAATTTCCTCGTCAAACTTTTCTGTACTTGAAATCTGTACATTGTCTTCCACATTACCATCCATTACTATATCCATTTCTACACTGTCCTCTTTGTTCCCGAAATAACAAAACTCAATTTCTTCACAAATAGACTTCACATATACTTCAGATCCATGCAAAAGAGCACTGTTTAACTGTTTAAGCTTAAGTGCTGGACTTTTTGCATAATACAACCTTCTCACTAATTTCCTCACCTTATTATGATGCACTGCTAACATCCTAAAATGATTAAAAACACTCTGACATACTTTTCTAGAAAGACAAGCCCGTGAATGCCCATGCAAACCTGTGTTTTCTCTTACTCTGCAAGGATCTAACTCTTGCAAGATCTTCATTTTTTGTTTGAGACTTTTCTTACTATATGTACGTAAGAAATTTCGAAGCAAATCGATTGAATCCTGTCGCACACTACAAATACTACTGCACTTCCATGTGTACACTGGACCCTTAGTACATCTCCCTAATACTTCATCACTTAACACCTCTTCTGCATCTCTAGACATAAGTTTCTCTTTTTCCATCTCACAACCATCTTTCACCTCATATGCTCGACCACTGGTGTCAACTGCATGCACCAAATCATTTTCCTGAAAGTAACTCTCCTCATTAAAAAATGGCTCAGAACTTGAACTATGCATCCATTCTCCAGAAAATACTTCACAAAAATTAGTCTGATTAATAATTCTTTTCCATCTACTGTAAGATTTGAAAATATCAATTGCCTTATTAAGTATCCTAATTATATTGATTACTAAAATAAATAATTTTTTCTTAACTTCAAAAGCCTGATCAACAATCTTCTCTACGCTTTTCTTTTTCTTGTAAAAAGCAGCTCTCTGTTTACCTTTCTTTTAATTTTTTAGCAAATTTAAAACTACCCTATTGCGAAACATTCGTCTACGAATGTCCCTAAATTGATTTAACCTTCTATTGCTATCCATACTCTTCTCTCCTGCTCCAATAGAGACATTTTTTGAGGGCCTCTCCTTCCTTTTTAGATTTGCTCTCCGCTTCTGGATCTTCACATTTCCGTTAACATTTCTTTTTGATCTACATAAATTGCGAAGAAAAGACTTAATTGTCTTACCAGGAGCTTTTCTGGTGTTTTTTGAAGTACTTGTTGTAGAGGATTCTTTTAATTCCTTTGATGATTTTGTTCATTTACGTATGGTATTTTTTCTACTCCTTTGCCTTGACGGCATTTTGCTTGCTTTTTAAATGTTGATTTCAATCTGTGGTTCTGAAAAAAAAAAAACATTAAAAACCACTATTAGCAAACAACAAAGTAATGACAAAAAGCAAACGATATAAACACTAATTTGCAGCATATTAAAGTTGATACCACAGCAACTCAGGGCCTTATTTATGAAGGCCTTGCGCCATCAGTGCGTCCCATGTTAAAAGAGACGCACCGGTGCCACAAGGCAATCATAAATAAGGGCCAAATGTAAACACCATTGATTTGCCCCCAAAAAAGTTTTTTGAATAACATTTAAGAAACACTGCGCAGAACCTATGTACAACCACTCATTATCACTTCTGAAACCTCACTGTTTCCCAAAATACAAATCCTCTATCTTGCAAATGCTCATAGCAAGCATTATCAAAATGCAAAAAAGAAACCAACAGCAAACAAACTCAGGGCCTTATTTATGAAGACCTTGCGCCACCAGAGCGTCACTTATTTCCCATGTTTAAAGTGATGCACCGGCAGCACAAGGCAATCATAAATAAGGGCCAAATGAAAATACCATTGATTTGCCCCCAAAATCGTTTTTTGAATAACATTTTAGAAACACAGCGAAGATTGTATTTACAAGCACTCAAATTCACTACTGAACCCTCACTATTTCACAAAATACAAATCCTCTATTTTGCAAATGTTGATATCAAGCATTATCAAAAAGCAAGACACAAACCAACAACAAAAAAACTCAGGGCCTTATTTATGAAGGCCTTGCGCCACCAGTGCGTCCCATGTTAAAAGAGACGCACCGGTGCCACAAGGCAATCATAAATAAGGGCCAAATGTAAATACCATTGATTAGACCCCAAAATCGTTTTTTAAATAACATTTAAAAAACACAGCGCAGATCCTATGTACAACCACTAAATATCACATTTGAAACCTCACTGTTTCCCAAAATACAAATCCTCTATCTTGCAAACGTTTATAGCAAGCATTATCAAAAAGTAAAAAACAAACCAACAGCAAACAAACTCAGGGCCTTATTTATGAAGGCCTTGCGCCACCAAAGCGTTACTTATTTCCCATGTTTAAAGTGATGCACCAGCAGCACAAGGCAATCATAAATAAGGGCCAAATGAAAATACCATTTATTTGCTCCCAAAATCGTTTTTTGAATAACATTTTAGGAACACAGCAAAGATCCTATGTACAAGCACTCAATTTCACTACTGAACCCTCACTGTTTCCCAAAATACAAATCCTCTATCTTGCAAATGTTCATATCAAGCATTATCAAAAAGCAAAAAACAAACTAACAGCAAACAAACTCAGGGCCTTATTTATGAAGGCCTTGCGCCACCAGTGCGTCCCATGTTAAAAGAGACACACCGGTGCCACAAGGCAGTCTTAAATAAGGACCAAATGTAAATACCATTGATTTGCCCCCAAAATCATTTTTTGAATAACAATTAAGAAACACTGCGCAGAACCTATGTACAACCACTCAATATCACTTTTGAAACCTCACTGTTTCCCAAAATACAAATCCTCTATCTTGCAAATGTTCATAGCAAGCATTATTAAAAAGCAAAAAACAAAACAACAGCAAATAAACTCAGGGCCTTATTTATGAATGCCTTGCGCCACCAGAGTGTCACTTATTTCCCATGTTTAAAGTGATGCACCGGCAGCACAAGGCAATAATAAATAAGGGCCAAATGAAAATACCATTGATTTGCACCCAAAATCGTTTTTTGAATAACATTTAAGAAATACTGCGCAGAACCTATGTACAACCACTCAATATCACTTTTGAAACCTCACTGTTTCCCAAAATACAAATCCTCTATCTTGCAAATGTTCATATCAAGCAATATCAAAAAGCAAAAAACAAACCAACAGCAAACAAACTCAGGGCCTTATTTATGAAGGCCTTGCGCCACCAGTGCGTCCCATGTTAAAAGGGACACACTGGTGCCACAAGGCAGTCATAAATAAGAACCAAAGGTAAATACCATTGATTTGCCCCCAAAATCGTTTTTTGAATAACATTTAAGAAACACTGCGCAGAACCTATGTACAACCACTCAATATCACTTTTGAAACCTCACTGTTTCTCAAAATACAAATCCTCTATCTTGCAAATGTTCATATCAAGCAATATCAAAAAGCAAAAAACAAACCAACATCAAACAAACTCAGGGCCTTATTTATGAAGGCCTTGGGCCACTAGAGCGTCACTTTTTCCCCATGTTTAAAGTGATGCAACAGCAGCACAAGGCAATCATAAATAAGGGCCAAATGAAAATACCATGGACTTCCCCCAAAATCGTTTTTTGAATAACATTTTAGATACACAGCGAAGATCCTATGTACAAGCACTCAATTTCACTACTGAACCCTCACTATTTCACAAAATACGAATCCTCTATCTTGCAAATGTTGATATCAAGCATTATCAAAAAGCAAGACACAAACCAACAACAAAAAAACTCAGGGCCTTATTTATGAAGGCCTTGCGCCACCAGTGCATCCCATGTTAAAAGAGACGCACTGGTGCCACAAGGCAATCATAAATAAGGGCTAAATGTAAATACCATTGATTTGCCCCCAAAATCGTTTTTTGAATAACATTTAAGAAACACTGCGCAGAACCTATGTACAACCACTCAATATCACTTTTGAAACCTCACTGTTTCCCAAAATACAAATCCTCTATCTTGCAAATGTTCATAACAAGCATTATCAAAAAGCAAAAAACAAACCAACAGCAAACAAACTCAGGGCCTTATTTATGAAGGCCTTGCGCCAGTAGAGCGTCACTTATTTCCCATGTTTAAAGTGATGCACCGGCAGCACAAGGCAATCATAAATAAGGGCCAAATGAAAATACCATTCATTTGCACCCAAAATCGTTTTTTGAATAACATTTTAGAAACACAGCAAAAATCCTATGTACAAGCACTCAATTTCACTACTGAACCCTCACTATTTCACAAAATCCAAATCCTCTATCTTGCAAATGTTGATATCAAGCATTATCAAAAAGCAAGACACAAACCAACAACAAAAAAACTCAGGGCCTTATTTATGAAGGCCTTGCGCCACCAGTGCGTCTTATGTTAAAAGAGACGCACTGGTGCCACACGGCAATCATAAATGAGGGCTAAATGTAAATACCATTGATTTTCCCCCAAAATCGTTTTTTGAATAACATTTAAAAAACACTGCGCAGAACCTATGTACAACCACTCAATATCACTTTTGAAACCTCACTGTTTCCCAAAATACAAATCCTCTATCTTGCAAATGTTCATAGCAAGCATTATCAAAAAGCAAAAAACAAACCAACAGCAAACAAACTCAGGGCCTTATTTATGAAGGCCTTGTGCCACCAGAGAGTCACTTATTTCCCATGTTTAAAATGATGCACTGGCAGCACAAGGCAATCATAAATAAGGGCCAAATGAAAATACCATTGATTTGCACCCAAAATCGTTTTTTGAATAACATTTTAGAAACACAGCAAACATCCTATGTACAAGCACTCAATTTCACTACTGAACCCTCACTATTTCACAAAATCCAAATCCTCTATCTTGCAAATGTTGATATCAAGCATTATCAAAAAGCAAGACACAAACCAACAACAAAAAAGTCAGGGCCTTATTTATGAAGGCCTTGCGCCACCAGAGCGTCACTTTTTTCCCATGTTTAAAGTGATGCACCAGCAGCACAAGGCACTCATAAATAAGGGCCAAATGAAAATACCATTGATTTGCCCCCAAAATCGTTTTTTGAATAACATTTTAGAAACACAACACAGGACCTATGTACAAGCATTCAATTTCACTACTGAAACCTCACTGTTTCACAAAATACAAATCCCCAATCTTGCAAATGTTCATAGCAAGCATTTCCAAAAACATGCCACAAACCAATAAAAAAGAATCTCATTCTGCTTCCAAATCTGAGGTAATGCAAGTGACATTATTCTAAATGGTTCAAATATATTTATTTAATGAGGCAAACACTATTAATTACTTCTCAAAAATATAAAAGCCATTATTTTACCCCCAAATCGTTTTTTAAATAACTTTTTACAAACACAGCACAAGTCCTATGTACAAGGAATCAAGTTCACTACTGAAACTTCCCCATCTGCTTCCAAATATTCTCCATAGAGCAAACAAGTCTCTATCTAAATTAAATAAATCATTACTTACCTTTACAAATGCTTTGGGAGATTGAAAACAGTGTCAGACACACACACCAATTTTTCTTTAGCAGAGCAAAATGTGTGCACTCAATACACTGAAACCAAGACTGGCATAGAAAATCTCTAACTTTACACACATATGCCTTATTTCAACCAATCAAAAGTCTTCCCTCACTATTTTCAAACCAACACCCTTCCCCATCTCAGACCTTTCTATCTGTTACCATAGCAACTCCCTCCTACCTGAACTCTCAGGTTCAAAAGTTTATTCTACAATGTTGCAAATTAAGTCAGCAAGGATGTTTGACCTCTCAATACACCAGCTTATCCAGGGAATTATTTCTTTTAGTGACTTTTTCTTAACCATTCAAATTTCTTCTTTCACACAACACAACCATGCACCCTAACTTTCAGTTTTCCACTATCTGAATTCACCAACCATTGCTTGTGATTCAACAGCAGGGAAACTCCACAATTTTTTTTGTAAACTCCTACTGTTCCAACTGCCATTTTATTTCCACACTTCATCTGACTGCACCAGAACCTTCTCTCATCATGTATTCTGTATGGATTATTGGACATAGCTACATCCACTGGGCTCAAAGGTATGCAGCAAGCAGAAATTATCACAACCTTGATTTATCAAATGTGGAAATCAAGTGGATTGGCCAGAGTGGATTGAGATGTCATCAATTGATACCATTGGTGAAAACCTTTTTGCATCTGCCAAACCCTGACCTCTTAATAGTGCACTGTGGTGGAAATGATTTGGGCACTATGACTGGGGTTAGTCTGGAAATGCTTTTAAAGGACACCTTTCATCAATTGATGACACTTTTTCCAAAAACTGCCTTGGTATATTCCAATATATGCCAAAGACAGAAATGGAACTGGTCCAACCAATTTTGTCCACAATTTGAGAAAGCACGGAAACATGTGAATAAATCTGTTTCTGCTTACATGAGAGACTTTGGAATGGGTTCAATATACAACAACAACTTGCGTAACAACATGCAATATTCCTCCTGAATTTAAAACTGTGCATTGGAACCTACTTGTAGGTACCTAAATCAGCCACAGAACCCAAAAGCTCTTTTCAGAGCTACCCTACCTCTGATCATTCAAAACGTTTATCTTTTTCTAACTTTTTTCACTATTTTTCACCAAAGTGCGCTCCCCGGTACGCTTACCGGTGTGCGTACCGGGCGCTCCCCCCGCGAAATGTATTTTTTTATTTTTTTATTTTTGGCCTATATGAGCGTCCTAAGCCCCCCTCAGAAAACCTAGAGGGTCAGGAAGTGTCTACCGTGCCCCTTTCTACCCATTCCCAACGTTGTTTGTCCTCCATCTTGTGTCTCGATTCTACCGAAACACAAAATGGAGGACTCCCGTAACGCTGCTGGTGATCGTACCGGGGCGCGCACCGGTAAGCGCTCCCAAAAAAAAGTGGGAAAGTAATTTACAGAAAAACCACTGGAGACAATTACACCAAATATAGAATACGCCCTACTACATAGCAGTCCCTACCATTTACCCAAATTTGGTGGTATTCCATTGAGCCATTTGGGCTGTAGCCCTGTCTAAATATCCTGAGGTAAATTACATGACAAAAACACATATGAAACTGTTTGAATTTTCAACCAATTAAAATGTTACTTACATTTTGTACTTTTATGTTCTGACATTTGATTGGTTAAGTACATGAATATATATGAAAAATGAGAGGGAAACACAGCCATTTTGACTAACACTACCTAAGGTACATTTGAAAAAAGTTTTCACAGAAAACTTCAACTACTTTGAAGAAGGTAAATTGTTAATTTGAAAGGAGAACTATGCTATGCACTTTAAGTTAATTTGGGAAAACGTTTTCAGATAGTTATATACTGTCCCTCTGTAAGTGTTAGACATTGAGAAAGGCTTGTTTATTATAATTATGGATTAAGTTAGGCTTCTCTGGTATAATTATGAATTTACTTAGGCTTCATCACGGGCACTTTTTAATAGTTCTACTTCCTGCCTGAAACCATACACTGCCCAAAGATAACTTCACTGTTAAAAACGCACAAGTACCTGTCTGAACTTAAACCCAACAGTGCCCTATCTCTACTGATATATTTATTTTTTATGCAATTTACAAAAAGAAAATGGAAGCACAACAAAATGAAAATAATATTTCATTTGAAATTAATATGGAAAACAATCCTAAGGAAGACAAAGATGAAATCGACTTTTTGGATCACACTGTAGACCAAGACTTAATTAAATGTGTTGAAGAAATTGAATCATGGAATGAAAAGGAAGACATACCTAATGAATTAATGTTGCAAATTCTTTTAGATTTTGAAAAATCACAACAATAAATTTAAATTTAAAAATTAAAAATTGTTTGAGACATTATTCTTTTTTATATGTAAATTATGAAATAGTACCAAATAGATATAATATAAAGTGAGACTTAAAATATACTGTGCAACTTTTTTGTGTTACATAGGAAGTTTGCTCATAGTTACTTCCTTTCTCCCACTATATTATCTCCAATGTGTATTTAACATCTCTTTATCATCTCCTGCCTCCATATTGTTTCTGCTTTCCTGACAGACTATGGTATGAATTCCATATACCACAATAACTTCTGTAACAACATGCAAGATATCTACAAAGGAGACAGTGTATATTACATTTTAGACTCTGCATTGGTACCTACATGTTGGTACTTAAAGTAAAAAAATACACAAAAAACAATAAAAAGAACAATTAATAAACATACAATATTTGAAAAGTCTATCATTCTTTTTTCCCCTTAGTACGCTCCCCGGTCCGCTTCCCGGTGCGCGTACCGGGCGCTCCCCCCGCAAAAAATAAAAAAAAATTACTTTTTTTTTGGCCCCGCGGGGCCCTTTTAAAGCCCGCACATCAAACCTACGGGGTCAGGGAGGGTCTATTCTGCCCCCTTATGGTCATTTCCCCCTTTGTTTTGGCCACCTCTCATGTCTCGATCCTACCGAGACACAAGATGGCGGCCGCTCCGGACTGTTTAGAAAGTTTACAGACACCCGACAGCCAATCAGCTTTCCGTGCGCAAGTCGCGTGGCGCGCCCGGTACGCGCCCCGGTGCCATAGATATATATATTTTTTTGAACCTAAATACTCAAAATCCACTGGAGCACATATCTTGAGACATAGCAAAGGCACATCGGGCTACCAGTCCCTACAATTTTGCCAAGTTTGGTGTAAATCCATTCAGCCATTCGGGCTAAAAGTGAGGTCGACCGCCCTATGGAAATTAACATGGGAAAATGCGTTTTGGGACCCCCCTTTTATCTCGGCCCCCGCTTGACGCATCCCCCCAAACTTTCAGGGAAGGACCGGACTCGACGAGGCCATTTTGAGGAAATTTTCAGGCAGATTCGTCAACCAAAGTTATTCCAAATAGAATTTTGAGATTTAACATTGAAAAAAATCCTAACTATAACTACCTACTGGCGACCGCCAGTAGGTAATATGTAAATATATCGCACACATGAAAAGAAGAGTATCCGCACTCTTGGGTGTGAACAAGAGAGCGTGGGCTGTCGAAACGCGTTACCCATGTAGATCAAATTCCACTGCGACTAACCAGAGAGTGCCACCATCCCTCACCCCTCGCCTCGGGCCTTTGATCGCTATATATATATATTTATATATAAGTGTATATTTTTAAATAATTTTGGGTGTGAACAAGAGAGCGTGGGCTGTTGAAATGCGTTACCCATGTAGATCAAATTCCAGTGCCACCATCCCTCGCCACTCGCCTCGGGCCTTTGATCGCAGCAGGAGCGCCCTTGTGTGCAATATATAATCTATATATACAAATAATACATATATATATATTTATATATAAGTGGATATTTTTAAATAATTTTAAAATTCTAAAATAAATAAAAAGTAATAGTTTCTTTATTGTTTTAAAGTAAATATGTATATATATATATATATGTATTGATTATTATGTATTTGTGTTTACATTTTTTTAAAACGTTTATTTCTTATATTTGTTAAAATGTATATTAAATCCACTTTATTTTTTAGTAATTGTATTATTTAATATAATTAACATTTATTATTTTATTTTATATATTTGATATACAACATCGTTTTTTTCTATATATTTTTGAACTTACCTGTTTAAGTGTAGGGAGTTGATATTTTTGCATTCTATATTTTTTCAGCGATATTTTTTACTTCTATGTTTTTTACATCGATATTCTGTTAGAGGATCGTTATAAATTGGAGTGGGGTCCCGTACAGTAGAGTGGAGTGTTGTGTCATATAAAAAAAAGTGTTGTATAGTGGAATAGAGTGTTGCACAAAGGAGTGTATGGGCATAGAGTGGTGTATAGAGTTGGGCAGTGGTATGCATGGACAAAGAGTGGTGTAGAATATCATAGTGTCTTAAAGTGTGGCACACTTTTATAGAGTGAAGTTGTATAGAGTGGAGGAGAGTGTCATAAAGTGGAGCAGCATAGATTGGAGTGGCATACACTGTAGTGGCATAGAGTGGATGACTGTAAAGTGGAGTAGCATACAGTGGTTGAGGAAACTGTTATACATTGGAGTGGCATGTCACAGTAGAGTGGAGTGCTGTGTTGTACGGAGTATGGGGTAGAGTTTTGTACAAATAGACTGTGTAGGCATAGAGTTAAGTACATATTTGGACAGTGGAGTGTATGGAAATAGAGTGCTGTAGAGTCTAATAGAGTGGGATAGAGTGTAGTAGAGTTTTATAGAGTGAAGTAATGTAGAGTGCAGGAGGGTATACTAGAGTGGCATAGAGTGGAGTAGCTTACATTGGAGTGGCATAAAGTGGAACAGAGTTGAGTGGAATGGCATAGAGTGGAATAGTATAGACTGGAGTAGTGTACAGAGGAGGGTCATAGCGCGTAATAGCATATAGTGCAATAGAGCACAGTGGAGTGGCGTATAGTGAAGTGGTATGGACTGTAGTGGTGTTCTGTAGGGTAGGATTGAATGTAATAGCATACAGTGGAGTGGGGTAGAGTGGAATACCATACATTAGAGTGGCAAAGATTGATGTTTGTACAGTGTAAGAGTGTAGAGTGGAGTGGCATACAGTGGAATAGAGTAGAGTGAAATACTGTGAAGTGGCATAGAGTAGAACAGTATAGAGTGGAATAGCATTGAATGAAAAGGCTTACAGTGGAGTGGTGTAGACTGGGGTGGGGTAGAGTGGGAATTGCATATAGTGAAGGGGCAGGGAGTGGAGGTGCACAATGGACTAGCATAGACACGAGTGGCAAAGACTGTAGAGTGCAGTAGTATACAATGGAGTGGCATACAGTGGAATAGAGTAGAGTAGAGTGTCGAACAGTGGAATGGGGTAGAATGGAATACCGTTTAGTGGAGCAGCGGTTCCATGTTAAAATATCAATATTAAAAATATCGATGAAAAAAATATCAATGTGAAAATATTGATAACAATTTTTTTAACTTTTTATACATAAACAGGTAAGTACAATATCAACACAAAAATATAGATGTAAAAAATATAGAAGTAAAAAATATTGACTTTAAAAAATTACATAACTTAAAGAAAATTAATTCAATAATACTAATATTATTAACAAAATTAATTAAATGTAATATTTAATTTAACTAATTATAATTAATAAACTTAATTTATTAAATATAAACACAAAAAGTGTACATATTCATATATTTACTTAAATACATTTTATTAAGAATTATCTTTATTTAATTTATAAACTTTTTAAATTACATACATTTATTAACAAGAAAAACACAATATTAGTCGAAACGTTGGATAGCGAGGGGGTAAAAATTACTATTTCCAATCCAGTTAGTGCAACAGTAGGGAAAGCGTTGGATAGCGTAGGGGTAAAAATTACTATTCCCACTCTAATGAGTGCAGGAAAGCGTTGAATAGCGTAGGGGTAAAAATTACTATTCCCATTCCAGTGAGTGCAACAGTGGGGAAAGCATTGGGTAGTGGAGGGGTAAAAATTACTATTCCCACTCCAGTGAGTGCAACAGTAGGGAATGTGCTGGATAGGGGAGGTATAAAAATTACTATTCCAACTCCAATGAGTGCAACAGTAGGGAATGGGCTGGATAACGTTCGGGTAAAAATTACTATTCCAACTCCAGTGAGTGCAACAGTAGAGAAAGAGTTGGATAGCGTAGGGGTAAAAAGTACTATTCCCAATCCAGTGAGTGCAACAGTAGGGAAAGCGCTGGATAGTGTAGGGTTAAAAATTACTATTCCCACTCCAGTGAGTGCAACAATAGGGAAAGTGTTGGATAATGTAGGGGTATAAATTACTGTTTTCACTCCAGTGAGTGCAACAGTAGGGAAAGAGCTGGATATCGTAAAGGTAAAACGTACTATTCCCACCCCAGTGAGTGTAACAGTAGGGAAAGCGCTGGATAGCGTAGGGGTAAAATTTACTATTCCCACTCCAGTGAGTACAACAGTAGGGAAAGTGCTGGATCTCACAACAATAAAAAACAAAAACATCAACATTTTTATTAAATTTAATTTCCAATAGTAACATAATTAATATATACCTTTAAATATACTATTATGAAGATAATAAAAAATCATTAATTACACATTAATTAACACTATAATATCCACAAAACACACCTAAAATTAATTACACAATTACAATTAATATTTACTAATTCACTAATTAAATTCATTTATAAATATTTAATAATTAATTAATAACAAAGTAATTGCTTACCACCCTTCAAACAATTTATTTAAATAAACACCACAACACACACCTAAAATTAATTACACAATCACAATTAATAATTACTAAATAATTAATGGAAATTAATGTAGAAATAGTTAATAATTAGTCAATCAAAACTAATTACTCACCACCCTTAACACCATTTACACATATAAACACAGCACACACCTCAAATTAATTAAACAATTAACAAAATTAATTATTAGTTGATTAATTGAAATTAATTGCCAACTAATTATTAAAGTATTATTAATAATCAACTAACAAATTCATTATTCAATACATTTATATAATTAGATTACTTCCCACCCTATTCCCCAATAAACCCACTACACACTATGGAACTAAAAATGCAAAATTAAAAAAAATATATTAACTACTATAAATTGTTATTTAAATCTATATATTTAAATTACTTCCCACCCTATTCCCATATAAACCCACAACCTGCTACGGAACTAAAAACACAAAATTAAACTTAAAATAAATTAATAACTACTAATCTCATTAAAAACACTAACATACATATTTAATATTTCAATATTCTTGAAATGGATATTGCTTACCTGTCAGTCAATATACTTGTCCATGATGTTTTTGTTGTCGATATTTATTCCCCACGATATTTTTGCAGCGATATTTATATCCCTCGATATTTATATGTCGATATTCCTGCTCTGCACCGGAACAGCATACACTTCAGTGGTGTACAGTAAAGTTTTGTTGATTGGAGTTGCCTACACTGGACTGGGGTAGAGTGTAATAGCATACAGTGGAGTTGCATACAGTGGAGTGCTATCCAATGGAATAGCATATAAATTAATAGTATCGAGCAGAGTGGCATAAATTGAGGTGCAATAGAGTGGACTTGCATACAGTGTAGTGGCATTCAGTGAAATATCATATAGTGGAGTGCTGTTTAGTAGAGTGGCATACAGTGGAATAGCATAGAGTGGAATGGTATAGAAGGGAATGGTGTGGAGTGGAATAGCAAATACTGGAGTAGCATATTGCAGAGTGGCATACAGTGGAATGGTGTACACTGAAGTGGCGTAGAGTTGAGTTGCATACACTGTAATAGCGTAGAGTAAAGTGGCATAGAATGGAGTTGTGTACAATTGTAATAGCGTAGAGTAAAGTGGCATAGAGTGGAGTGTTGTATAGTGGAGTAGCGTAGATTGTAATAATAAATAGTGTAGTAGTATACAGTGGGGTGGCGTACATTGGAGTGGTGTTGACTGGAGTGGCATGCATTGGAGTGGGGCAGAGTGTATTAGCATACAGTGGACTGGCGTTACTTGGAGTGGCATCCAATGGAGTAGTGCAGAATGAAGTGGGGTACAATGGAATGCCATACATTGGAGTGGCGCAGAGTAGCATACATTGGAGTGGCATACAGTGGAATAGCATACAGTGTAGTGTTGTGGAGTGCAATGGCATACAGTCGAATAGCGTAGAGTCTAATGCCATGGAGACGAGTGGCATATGATGAAATAGCGTGTAGTGGAATAACGTCCAGTGGAGTGACGTACAGGGCAATGGAATAGACTGAAGTGGCGTAGAGTGGAGAAGTGTACTGTGTAAGAGAGTAGAATAAACTGTCAGACAGTGGAGCTGCGTACAGTATGATAGCATAGAGTAGAGTGGCATAGAGTGGAGTCTCATACAGTGAAGAGGCATAGAGTGCAGTGGAGTAAAGTGAAATAGATTATAGTGAATGAATGAATGAATGAATGGCATTTTGTACCACGCATACTTAGCCCCAAGGGGCATCAAGGCGCAAAAAACAGACAGACAGAGAAGTCCAAGCTACCAGATTACAGGACCAAAAGACCGCTAAGATCCCTTATATGCCTGGGAAAAACGCCAGGTCTTCAGATGTTTCCTGAAAACCGCCAAGGAAGACTGGCTAGAAAGCTCCAGGGGGCGGGAGTTCCAAAGTTTTGGAGCCAAGGTGGAAAAGGCTCTACCTCCCCATCTCACCTTAGCGAATCTGGGAACCGAAAGCATTTTCTTAAATGATGACCGGAGGGTTCTCGAGGGGGTGTAAACACAAAGAAGAGACCTGATTCCCTCCGAGCCTGAGCCATGTATAGCACTGTGGGCCAGACAGAGAAGTTTAAAAGAGATCCCCGATGGAATCGGAAGCCAGTGAAGGTCCCTTCTGGCTATGGTTGCAGAAGCGAGTCTAGGAAGGTTTAAGACCATCCTGGCCGCAGCATTCTGCACCATTTGAAGACGGTGGATGGAGCCTTTGCTGATGCCACTATAAAGGGCATTGCAATAATCTAGCCTAGATGAAACTAAGGCAACTGTTGCTTGTTTCCGTGCTACCAGGGACAGGTAGGGGGCGATTTTACTAAGAATTCTAATTATGCCACAGCAAGTTGACACTGTCCTATTTACCTGGGAGTTGAATGATAAAGCGGGGTCAATTAAGATTCCAAGATTCTTGGCGGAAAGATTTGGCCGGGACATTCTCCCAAGGACGGGGGCCACGAGTCTTTAGACCAAAGATCTTGGCTCCCTCCAAAGACCATAATTTCAGTCTTTTCACCGTTTAGTTTTAGAAAATTACGGACCATCCAACAGGAGACATTAGCAAGTGGGGTAACATAGATGTTAAATAATAAGGGGCTCAATGACGAGCCCTGAGGAACCCCACATTGCACTTCTTGAGAATCGGAAAGAAAATCGCCCATTTTAACTCTCTGCTCCCTATGATGAAGGAAGGAGGAGAGTAAACTAAGTGCAGAACCCTCTAAACTGATTTCCTTGAGCCTGGAGATCAGGATTGATGGGGACAAGGTGTCAAAAGCTGCTGTGAGATCTAATAACACTAGCAGAGAAGAATGTCCCCTGTCAACCTCATACCGGATTTTATTGGTCACCACTGTAAGGGCAGACTCAGTACTATGGGCTGCCCGAAACCCATGTTGAGAGGAATCTAACAAGTTAGAATTCTCGATGAAGACAGATAGGTTATGATTTATACGAGACTCCAAGATCTTAGCAGGGGCAGGGAGTAAGGAAATTAGACAATAGTTTTTCAGTATTCCCGGGTCAAGAGAGGGCTTCTTAAGCAATGGCTTAACAACGGCTGTCTTACAAGGGGAGGGGAAATCCCCTCGCTAATCGCCATGTTCATAACCTCTAGTAAAGGGGGAAGAACAGACCCTCTACAGATCTTCAGAATTTTTAAAGGGCAAGGGTCGAGGGGCGAGCACGACTTGGTGGCATCGAGTAGGAGGTTGAGATTATCTAGGAACACGAGGGGGAAACACGTGAGCTGCGGTTTAGGTGGAGCATCAACTTCATCAACAGTAGGGGGGATGGTAAGAGGAGGCTACCTGTTGTGTTGGCATTGAGCTCAAGATTGCTGCTTTCAAGTGAACTATAGATAGCTGCAATCTTAGAATGAAAAAACTTGCAAGTTCCTGTGTTTGGATGGTGAGATTGGCTGATTTAGGTGCCGAAAGAGAGTCGATTATATTAAACAGGTCTCTTGAAGATTTAAGGGAGGCCATGAGGTTGGTAAAATGGTACCTTTTTTCTTCGACAATCGCTTTCTTGTAATCTCTGAGTAGGGATTTGTGCAAGGCTTTTCACTGTAAGTCAGGGTGAGCATTCCAAGACCTCTCTTGTCGCCTGCATTTCTGACGCATAGATCTTAAGCGGTCAGAAAACCAGGGTTGAGAAGGACTTTTTCAGGCTGAATAGTGCCGTTTGGCCGGGGTATGGGTGTCTATGGCACTGGCTAAGGCGCTGGAGAGATCAGAGGCAGCCCTATTTGGATCAGCCAAGGAAGTATACAGCTAAGAGCATTCATGAAAGGTGACATAGTGTCATCGTTGATTGCTCCGTAATTCCTTCTGGTTTCCCACACACTGCTCTTAGATTTATTACAGGGAGTGGAAATTACTTTGCAATGGAAAGGAACTGCCCAATGATTGCACCAAGAAAGAGGGATGGGTGTGCCAGTCGTAAGTCTGGCATCATTCGAAAAGATGCCATCCAGCGTATGGCCAGCCAAATGTGTAGGGCCATTAACCAGTTGGGCCAACCCGCATGCGGCTAAGCCGTCTACAAGTGCTAATGTGTCCTTAGCCTCTGAGGCCTCTAAATGAAAGTTGAAGTCGCCCAAGATGCTAAATTGTAGCTTATCAACGTATGGCTCGATAAGTTTAAGAATGTCCTGAGGGGTGGTCGTTCTAGGGCCGGGGGGTCTATAACAAAGAATGCCTGAGAAGGAGGCTGAGAGGAGAAATTTAATAGAAAAATGCAGAGCCTCAAAGTTGTCAGAAGGCGAAGAAAGAGGCTCAATACGGCAGGGGAAAGTGTCTCTAAACAGGATTCCCAGCCCACCCCCCCCATGACCAATCCTGTCGATCCTGGACAGAATATAGCCCTCCGGAACTGCCTCCACCAGATCTGGGCCTGAAGCTTCAGAACCCCAAGTTTCGGTGATAAAGACCCAGGGAGAGGTGTACAGTGGCTTAGCATACAGTTGTATCTGAAATTTAGCAGCAATGTAGATCATGGTGTGCAGAGTAATGCAAGACAGCGAATTGCACTGCTTGAGTGTCTCCAGATTTACCAATCAACGCAGGGCCATGCAGGGTGGCCTCGTGTTTCTTGGTAAATCTGGCTTAATTAAAGCATTGCCCATCCATGACGCAAGGGTACCATAATCCAATAATAAAACTAGGCCTTAGTTATAGTTAGGGCATTGGTATACTGCAGTAACTTTGCAGTATACCATGGTACGTGGCGATGGCAAGCCAGTATATGGAACACCTGCACTTCAAGATACTGGCCAACCCTACCACCACCCTCCGGGAACTCTCATCTACCACCCTGCTGGACCCAGCGGACTATTCACCACCTCCATCATGGACATCATCTCCCTGCATGCCATCGCATCCGCCAACTACACCCTGCTGGGAGATCTCAACTTCCACCTGGACAACCAACCAGTGCCCAACACCTGGACAACCTCCACAACATTGGACTCTGCCAGACCGTGACCGAACCCACGCACTCAGAAGGACACACCCTCGACCCCTCTTCACAACAGGAAACTCTGTCACCTTCAGCCACACCACCGAACTCCTGTGGACAGACCATAGCTGCATATACTTCTCCTTCAGAACACCCACCAGCCATAGACTCCATCACCCGGTCCCACAGAGAAACTGGACCAAAATCACCAATGACCAGCTCACCTCATCACTCAGCAACTCCACCCCAACCTCCGCGGAAGACGACAACCCAAAACCTTCTGCCTGAAGTCTGCACAGATGGATCACCGACAGCATTAACACCATGGCCCCCCTCAAGAAGAACAACAAAGCACACACCAAGAAGGCCAGATGGTATACCTAGAAATCAGAGAGTCCAGGTGCACCTGCCATTGCCTTGAGAAGATCTGGAGAAACTTCAAATCCATGGAAGCACACCACCAACCCATCAGAAAGATGAAGAAAACTGCAATTGAGGACAGATTCTCCACACACACGCACAACAACAAATAACTCTTCAACCTAATCAAGGAGTTTGCCCAACCCACCAGCGAGTCAACAGACATTCCTCACTCACAAGACCTCTGCAACAAACTGTAGTGTGTTCATATATTCCCAATAGGCTCTGCACATTAGAATAATATATCCTATAGATTTGACGTACCACTTAGGTCAGTAGGTCTTTAATGAATATACTAAACTTAATTGTGTGTGTGCCAGCTAACTGATAGATGTCACTAGAAACTTTCTCGAATGTACAAGAAGGGATTAGTTTGTGACAACTGCATAAACATGACAACTTTGTTTCCCAAGAATAAGAATATATCTCTCAGAGTCGCAAGAACAATAGATAACTTGTTCACTCAGTCAATAGAGCATGCTTCGTTTCTACAGGGTTGCAGAGAAATAGTGAAACAGGCGTTTTCAATAAAACGGTTCATTGAACAGTCTTCTTTCTCAAGCAAGAGAAGTTAACTGCTACAATTGTTAGGCAGACTGCAAAGTATAATGTGCACAGCCTAAACAGTAACATGAAATAATACTGTAAGAGCATTGTATGGTTTCTAAGCCATATAAAAATATATACATAAATAACATATACGAAATACTCAACTGGTGCTTCTAAAATACGCCTACCCCAATGTACCTAACCTAGGTCAGTACGAGGGAAGAAGTAAGTATTGTTTAGCATAGGTTTAGTTTTTGCCAAGAATCTACTAAAGGTTTCTCTGGGTTCTAATCTGCTCCATACCTTAGAATGAAGGAGGTCTGGTATCTCTGTCTCGGGAACTCGATTTCCCAACCCCCCGCAAGGGGAGCCGGAAACACTGGAGCTGGATTCTCGGCAGGAGAAAAGTAGCTTCCTGATCAGTGCATTAGCTGGAGAGTCTGCTTCCTTCGGCACTTGCTGTAGCCAGCTGCGTCGGGCAAGTAAGTCTTCGAACTTCTCCGAACCACCGTATCTTGCTATAGCAAGTGAAGGTATATTTATACCTTCAAGGTGTTTAGGAATGCCATAGTTTGACGTAAAGTCGAGCATATGAACGTCATAAATGAACCCCTGGGGAATAGTTATTCATTATAAAGTAACTGAGTTCTTGAAGAAATATTCAAGCAAGGGGAAGTTCTCTAACGGCTTAAGCTGGTTTTCCAAGAAATCGTTGTGACGTTTGGTGAACGGATGGAAGTAGCCATGCCTGTATTTGGGTAGCATTGGCTATGCCTAAATAGGGTCTGGATTTCTATGCCTATACACGGGCAACGTGAATTGTACCTATATAAGGGCATGAATCGGGAAAATTCAATCGGAGCCTAATACGCCACACAACACAACACAGAACGCCACACAACACAACACAACTCAGCACCTTCTTCCACCACAAAATCAAGAACATCTACGACAACTTTGACAAAGACAAACAACAAACAAACCCTCACACACCCGAAACCATGATGCCAACGATTGACAGCTGGACAGCCCCCACCACCGAAGACACACTGAAGATGATGAAGTCAATCCATCCTGGCCCCCCACGGACCCCTGCCCTCACCCTATGTTCAACAGAGCCGCTGACACCATCGCACCCATGCTTCGCCACACCATCAACCGCTCTCTGGAGAACGCCTCCTTCCCCGACAACCGGAAATACGCAGAGGTCCACCCCCTCCTGAAGAAGCCATTGGCGGACTCCACTGACCTCAAAAACTACAGACCCGTCTCCCTGCTCCCGTTCCCAGCAAAGGTCATTGAGAAAGCCATCAACATCCAACTCGCCAGCTTCATCGAAGAGAGCAACATCCTCGACGTGTCACAATCTGGCTTCTGAAAAAAACACTGCACAGAAACCGCCCTCCTCGTCGCAACAGTCGGCATCTGCTCCCTACTGGACAAAGGTGAAACAGTAGCCCCCATCCTCCTCGACCTCTCACTAGCCTTCGACTACGTATCCCACAGAACCCTAATCTGCAGAGTCCACGATGCAGGGATCTTGGAAAAAGCCCTTGACTGGATCTACTCCTTCCTCTCTGGCAGAACACAGAGGGTAAGGCTCCCCCCATTCTTCTTGGACCCTACACCTACCACTTGCGGAATCCCCCAAGGGTTCTCCTTCAGCCCAACGCTCTTCAATGTCTACATGACTCCACTCGATCCCATCGTCAGAGCCTACGGGCTCAACATTGTTTCATATGCAGACAACACCCAACTCATCCTCTCCCTATCCAACTAAGCCAACACAGCCAAACACAACTTCCAAGACATCATGGAAGCTGTTGCCAAATGGATGAAAAGCAGCTGCCTACAACTCAACACTGAGAAAACTGAAGTACTTATCATGGGCCCACACCCAGATACCTGCAACAACACCTGGTGGCCCCTACCCTCAGGAGCCCACCCACTTCCATGAACCACACACGCAACCTCGGAATCATCCTTGACTCTGAGCTCAAAATGGACCACCAGATCAACTCTGTTACATTCTCCTGCTTCCACATCCTCTGCCTCCTACCTAGGACCTTCAAAAGGATCCTCCTCGAGCCCATAATAAATGTCACCCACGCCTTTGTCACCAGCAGACTCGACTATGGCAACGCCGGCATTAACAAAAACCTCACCCGCAAGCTATAAAATGTACAGAACGCCGGTGCAAGACTGGTCTTCAACCTACCACAAAACTGCCACATCTCCCAACACCTATGCACACTCCACTGGCTCCCATCGAAGCTAGAGTCACCTTCAAGATCCTCACCCCCACCCACAAAGCCCTCCACAACACCGGACCATCATACCTGAACAGCCGACTCAACTTCCACGCACCCCAAAGAACCCTACAATCATCCCAACTCTCCTATGCCTTGGTTCCCTACACCAGAAAGACCAGAGAAAGAGGTCGCTCCTTCTCCATCCTCGTGGCCAAAGCATGGAACACCTTACTGCTACACCTCAGACAGACAACATTGCCCCCCATCTTCACAAACAACTTCAAAACCTCGCTCTTCGACCGGCCCTCTCCTTGATGGACTGGAACCCACACCCCCCCTTCCCCAGCACCTTGAGATCTTTGCGGGTGAGTAGTCACGCTTAACAAATTCATGATTGATTGATTATATAATTGGGTAATGCATGTTTTTACAGAATAAAAAAACAGCCAAATTGGTTTACTACACATTGACTGTGTTCAGTGCTAGGGCCTTAGATATACGTAAGTATTAGGCACCTACCTATTACCACAAAGTGGTAATAAGTAGGCTTATTATTTATATTTTTGTGACATATTTTTAAATACGTTTAAGGTCATGCGTCATGAAATTTTCTGAAGTTCTCTGAAAGAACTCACCTGAAAATTCTGGCTGTTCAACTTGAGAGATGAGACGAGTTTCCCTTCCTGCCCTCAAGAATTCACTCATAGCTGACTGAATGTCTTAATACAGCCTGACAGGATTAAACTCCCAAGGGAAGCGGGAATTGGGATAAAATAACAAATAGAACACTCTAATGTCTTGCGTCACTTAGTTCTGGAATGTTCTTGCATCTACTGACTGTCTATGTACAACATAGAGGTTAACAACAGTTTTTTGTGCATATATGTTTTCTTCTTCAAATCATCAATAATCATCAATAAAACGCAAATATACCTTTCACATCTGGTTATGTCTTCACCAGACGCTAATTTCTATTAAGGCACAGTTTTTAGTAAATACCTTGTTTTGTCCTGTGCAAAGAAAATAATAATAACTTTTAAGTCACCCCTGCACTGCAGCTGAAATAATTATAATTTTCATGTAAACATTGTCTTCGTAAAGCTCACTTTGACATCAATATGCAAGAAAAGCAATTGTTAAAACCCATGTCCTGTTTTGTCTTTAAGTTGTAGAATATACTGGAGTCCTTGAATTTCTTCAAGATTTATTCAGCATTACAAGGTGAAGAAACCGTTTTGTCTATTGCAAGATTTATGGTCCTTTCCATGGTTGCTTGAACTCAGAATGTGCCAACAAATAATACTTGTTTCTTAATTCACAAGTGTTCTGATTCTCCTTGGAAAACTGTCACCAATTTGTATGTGTTGTGTTCGTCTTTCTTATTAAGAAAAGAAATGCTTCCTCAGTTTTCTTAACTAGTTCAGTACAATGCGCATTGCCTATTTAACGAAGGAAGATGAAAGAGTTAACATCCACTTACTTGTTTTTCTTGTACGCGATGTATGCGTCTTTCTTTTAATAATGAAACCTACTTTTCTTTTGCAGATCGGTGCGCGTTTCCAGTCGGAACAAAGAAGCGGGAGGAAGCGTTTCTGCAGCGTGAGGGGAAGAGGAATGCTGAGGGACAGAAAGACATTCACAGCGCGTTGTTGTTTCCTTAACAACTGCTGGAGAGGAAGAAGCGCCGTCAGCAAAACTTGGATGAGGAATCAAAAATTAGCTAGCATTCGCGCCAAGAATTTTCAATTCTATTAAGGACACGGAGGCGAGGATTATGCTTCTCTTTCTTTTATTTGCTACTCACAGCAGCCAATGAAAAACGTTTTGTATGCATATAAAACTACATTTCCCATGATGCTTGTCCATACATCACATCCTGTACAGCCCTGTAAGAGCTCCTGTACCCTGTTTCTCCGCTCGAACCTTAATAGTCAAAACATTAATAAGTTCAGTCCAAATCCAAGGAATATGAGTCCCAATAATAATTCTCCAACATGGAAGAACCATATTCAAACTGGAAAGTTTACGTCTTCTAAGCCAGAAGAACACCTGCTCCTTCTTCTTTTCCCAAACCTGAAAGGAATGAGACAGGGAAAACCCGTAACTTCTGAACTACAGAATAACAAGTACATGCGGGTGGGTAATTATTACCAATGTTGTAATAAACCGGGTGGGATAATCCTCACCTCTGTGTCCTTAATAGAATTGAAAATTCTTGGCGCGAATGCTAGCTAATTTTTGATTCTATTACAGGACTGGAGGCTTCGGATTATGCTAGTTTAACGCTTATCCACACAACTACAGGCATATATCCCACCGGTACATAATACACTGTTTAAATATAGACTGAGAAAATCAATCATTAGAATTAGAAACGTCCTAAACAATGGAAATCATCAAACAATATTGATAAGTATGGTCCTTCGAACAGACTGCGTCTCAACATTTGGTTATGAACACTATATCCTGGCAAAATTTGCCCTCAACCATCGGCTATAATAGCCGCAGACACATATATAAAAGTATCAGGAATAATCAACAGTAATATGAACAATTATACGAAAAAACCTCATATAGTAAAGCCGAGGGTCATTGTTGCAAGCCTTAAGGTATGGAAAAACCACACATAAATTGCATTATTTCAAACACGTCATGTGACCAGACCCTGACCATATGTAGTCCAGACATTGCTTACAGTGCAAACTTCTTAGAGTAGATACTGTACCTATAAATTGAGGGCTTGTCTCGCCGTAAGAACACCTAGAGGTGGAATGCTTCGTAACATAGCCTGACAGTATTTGATTTCTGGTCGACATACTATTATTTAGCTATTATCAAATAGGAAAGCACGAGAATAATTCTGGGCTGGGATTTTACGCTACCAAAAAGAACCAGAAAGAAAGACCCGACACAAGTTCAACAACCTGTTTTGATCCAAGAGTGGGTCGCAGAAAACGGCCGAAATGGCCGCTATGAAGTGAATGCTACTGAATTCCAAGTACATTATCTGATAAACAATTAGAAAAATCAGTCCTCACAGAGCTGCCGCGTGGTGTACATACCAACAAATGCGACCCTCTAATGTCGAAACGTATTGTGCGTGAGTGTAAGGACCCAGGAGTGCAAAATAAACGCCATCAACTCAACGGAAAACCTGGAAATTGCTGTAGATGCCAGAAACAACCTAATCATAACTAAAAAACAATGTTGGAAACATACCACCTGGAGAAAACTGTACTTACCGCATTGCCATGTGTTAAACCCTGACTGTGTGCTTTTTAAGGCACACGTTTAACCTGCAAGCTGTAGCTCTCTGGTGAATTATACAGGACATCTGGCCCAATCTACATGAGCGCTGCTGCATGAGAAAAGTGGAAAAATGAAAAGGTAAGGTAGGACTCTGAGCAAGATTCCGCCAACCCAAGGAGTACTGGAAATCCAAAATGGAGACCTCCATGCGAGAAATGCAAAGATCGCTTCCGCCTAATCGGCGCGAAATAAGCGACCCCAGTCGCTGGAAATATTAGGGAATCAGAGGGATAAAATTCAGTCCCATCGATTTTCGTGAGAGAAGACCTAATTCTTTTCTAATGGTACTGACCTCCAACCAGAATGTCTATAACTGATGAATCAGTCCTGCCACAAAAGGGTCTGTGAGCAAGAACTCAAAAAGGCTTACAACTACTGAGTGTCTTTCGGGTGAAATTGCCATCCATTGCCATCTGAAGATACCCGAGGTACCAGTCCTTCACTGTTCTGTATGCTATGGGATGTACTCAGCAGTGACCTAAGTCTGAGAATTTCGGCCGAATGCTATGGGTCCTGGAACAAGTCCCCTAAGAAGTTGACCTTGTATTCGTATACTTGCTGATAGCTCTCGCAGTTGAGATATTGCGCATGCTGAGCAGTATGCATGAAGAGGCCGGTGCGGTAAAGAACCCGAATAACAGAAAGGTCAGAAAACTGTTTGATTGACGATGCCAAAAGCACCGCTACTTTGGCACTCGCCTGAATGGAACCCTCTGTACTGATACCATCAGAAAAAGCTCTTCATAGCACTGTAATTTGGGTTGTGCAACATATAACTGAGTTGCGTAGGACTGAGATAAGCCTGGAAATCTAATCTAAGAGACAAGTGTATTAAGGCTATAACTGGAATAGTCCAGTACATCATAATCTGATGTTGGGAAGGTGTGAGGCCAAGGCCTGTCTCTGTGTTAAGATAGACCTATATATATATATATCCCGCTAACTCGAAAGGTAAGATACCTTGTTCCCTTGTGGAAGTAATCACCTATATGGTAACTTGGTGAGCACTAGAGAGCTGAAGGGCTTGGGAGAAAAATATATATATCATCAACCATCAGGTCCGTCATCGGAACGGCCGCAAAGGAAGGGAAGGAGGCGCCCACTAGATGCTCTCCTGAACGCTATATGTTAGAAACCGTGGAATATGATGGGAAAGGAATTGATAAAACTAGTATGAATGTGACCACTAGCAAAATATGTCTACCTATTATAGATGCGAACAATAACAAATCTGTTCCAGAGGGGATCTGTCGCAAAGGGTCAACATGGACCGGATGTCAAGATGACCATCCTTATGAAAGGAGTTGCGACTCTCGGAAGACCTGGCGCAGATGGCGACATACCGAAGCCTATCACCGATTGCGGCTGACTACGACTAGGATTTTGTCTTTGCATCCTGTCAAGTCCGGGTAAACCCTTTCTAAGACAACTAGAAAAGAAGGAGCCTGACGTCGCAGTCGGGCGATTCTTCAACCGTAAACAAAAAAGGAGGTTGCAACGCCCTAGTTTAAATCCCGTTGAACGCGCGTGGATGCCCTACTATCCGTCAACATAGTGGTGAGATAGGAAAAAATACAAAATTAAAATAAATAAAAATAAAAATAAAATAAAAATAAAATAAAAAAAATAAAAATCATGCTCAAGAATTTGGTAGAAGAACAATGATTGGCTTTAATCAAGCCTTGCAACCCTGAGTTAGAGATTATCATACCTGGGGCCCTGTTGACCACTCAAGAGCGTGGAGAACCCGCTGTTCTGACAACAGAATTATTTCAGGAGACTTGTGCGCTCCTTTCGACTAGTTGTCATCCTCCAATATATCCCAACCAATCATCCTCATATATGTAGTGCAAAGCACAGCGCAGTGGAGGAGTAGAGGGGGAGCCAACCCTGGGCACACTAAAATACAGATTTAATAATGTATCGGCTCCTCAGCAAAGCTGTAGTCAATTATACCAGCCCAATGGGCATCCGAGTCATGGTGAAATACCAGGAGCGTGTGCGCACTCCGAGGGCCAGCCTATTGTTATAGCCTGGAGGTGTGCCAGGAAATCTGCTCATGTATAGCACGAGGCACTGTGACCCTCGAAACACACAGGGGATGCGTGCGATATGCGTAGACCAAAATCGTCCAAATGAAGCCCAATTGGGTTACGGACACCGAAGCGTTATGACTCCTTAACCGCACTCGGCTACTAGGGAAAGCCTTTGGCGGAGAAAGCGCAAGACCGCCCCATGATTAGAACAACCCTATGGAAGTGACAGGAAAAAATGTTAATTCAGAAACCATAATCGTTGAAACACCTAACCTATGAGCAAATATCTAGACATAAACCACAGTGACACATTTTATAATGGTGCAATGCCACCTCCGCAATGCAGCTCTCGAGGGAGCGTTTGATTCAGTGTGCGGCCGAGCCCAGGCTTCCCATGAAGATCAAACGCAGGCCCTATCAGGTATGTCGCCGGCATCATCAGCGCGACATCTCCACTCCCGCAGGAGTGATCTTATTGTGGACTCCGGGAGAAACCAAAAACCAAAAGGAATATATAATTGCCCCTAGTACAACCAACGCACATACTTGAACACAAGTATTCAACATAGCGCGATATGAGCGCAAACATACTCGCAATGTCGCCGAAGATAATTCAACATTCAACTAAGACATAAATCGATGTTCTGAGCACTTAACTGTCTGCGTGAGCAGCAACGAAAGAGGAGGAGAAACAGGGTGCAGGAGCTCCTAAAGGGCTATTCAGGATGTGATGTATGGTCAAGCATTGTGGGAAATATAGTTTTATTTGCATACAAAACGCTTTACATTGGCTGCTGTGAGTAGCAAATAAAAGAAAGAGAAGCATAATCCGAAGCCTCCAGTCCTGTAATAGAATCCCGGAGTTCAGGTAAGGATGGAGTAAACAACGAGCGTAAGCGCATTTGCTCGCACGTTCAGTCTTTTTATAGCTGTGCTGGAGGGTGGGGGCTTTCTCGAAGTGGAAAGGAAAAAACGTGGTGTAACTGTTTTCCCCAAACAACATGCACCATATGCTAATACGTCTTCAGTACTCAAGCGCTCATTTTACTTTCAATCCGACTTTCCAAGAATAAACAAACACTGGCAAACTCAAAAATGAAAAAACATATATTTACCCAGGACATTGATTATAAATGCAAAGCAAGAGTTCCACAATAAACATATTTGTCAAAACAAGGGTTCCAACAGTATTGTTCATGGTTCAGTGTGAGGCTGAGCATAATTCTTTATAGAAACCCTAACAGAACTGCAGTGACAAATATCTTTACGTTTAAATGCCTTATAACTTAAAAGTACTTACCCTACTTAACTGTAATACCCAAAAAGCATCTTCTGTGCACCATAATCTATAATCCTGTCATATTTCACATAAATCTGTTCAGCTGCTTTTGCACTACGTCAAATACAATAGTATATGGCAAATGCATTGATGGATAAACGTGATTTGGAACCCCCTTTTTGTACCTACTTCATAATTCACAACAAAAAATTACATGATCTCAAAATGTAAAAAATGCTATAGGTCTGGAAAGCTTTTCGTGGTGATTTGTCAATGGATGTAAACTTATTAGGGATCTGAAATCCTAGAAATGCCTATCTCTGGTAATACTAACTAGAACTGCAGAGCAGCATTTAAATTTAAAGTGATTTCTTTGTTTTTTTCTATAGCATTTGTTATGTATTTGGGTATTGGTTTACATAATCATGTGACTACAAGTATGTCTTTTAGATGTTCAGATAGTAATTCTGAAACTTTACATATGCAGTCAAGCTTATGTTTTGGGCCTTCTTTCTACTTTTAGTGGGTCTGTGCTACATAAGACTCCAGAAGTGAATGAAAGCCTAGTGGACAATTATTATGCCCTCAAAATAGCAGATTGCAAAGCTCACTGCTAGGTCACTTTTTCATTTTGCTGCACAGTGGTACATAAGGAAGATGTCATTTATTTGGCTAGGAATGACAAGACGCAGGCCTCTGAGGAGCCATTCTTCAGCATCAATTGCTAGCTCCTGGTGCACTTGGTATAGGGAAGTTAGCACCCGCTAGGCGTCCCAAGTTCAGAGAGCCATGGGTTCTTTAAGGGTCTCCCACTTGCCAGTCTGCATCATGGAGAGGGATAGCTGTAAGCACTCATCTTCTTCTGTCTTGATGCAGATCTTTTCGAGTGACCGAGTTAGGGGTCGGGATCTCTCCACCACATATGGGACATACTATTCTGTGTCCTCCGCTTCCTCAACCTCTTCCCGGATCACCTCTCCTCAAGGCCTGGAGAAGTAGTCTGCCGGGGTGTTTATTCCAGGGTTGTACAGGGTGGGGCTTTTGAGGAGACCCTTGAACAGTTGTATTAATATAGTAACTTCAAGCGTAATGATGAAACCAGGCACACATCAAGGTGGGTTCAGTGAGTTAAAGGCACTTTTTCCAAGCTCAACACCTGATTCATGTCTCCAACCCATATGATGAAAGTTATAGCCGTGCTATCCTGCACACCATAGTCATTCAGACATAAGTATACATTGCAGTACTCTAAGAGAAGTGTACATGGGATGATTTAAAAGGCGTTTTCTAACTGTCAAAATCAGCTTACAGCTGATAACAATCTGCTACCCTTGCAGGTGCAGCTGGGATTATAGCATGTTAAGAACAAGTAGCGAAAGTGTAAACATGTATAGTAACGAAATGGCACAACTCTTCATTCCATACTTTTGAGTATATTTTGAAAACTTAGATTGTTGTGTATTGTCATAATATCCATGTACTGTAAATGTCAACTGTTTTTTTACCAGGAGATTCACATTCTGCAAATACCAGGTGCTACTTTGTTGTCATCATTGTATTGAAACGAAGGGCCAGATTTACTAACATTGTGCACTGTATTTGCATCACAAAAGTGATGCAAACAAGCACAAACCCTTTCAGTACAAAACCTATGCTAGACTCTCATACACACCCTTGCACTATGGGGCAAAGGTGTGCTCATGGTACAAAGCCGCAAAATTCAGCGCCGGTTTTAGGGGGAGTGGAGGACGGAGCCATATCTATGTAGACATGGAACTCTCCTGCTTCTTTCCTACCACACAACGCAGGGCAGCATTTTTGGCTGCTGTGCGGCATTGTGTGACACTTTGATGAATCTGGCCCGAAGAGAATTTGAAGATAAATTGACCCTATCTAGGTTTCACTCTCTGACCTTCGGAATGTACACACATTACAACAGCAGGTAGATTAACACTTTAGACCGGTGGTTCTTTAAGTTTTGACTTCAGTGGACCCCCACTGAATCACTACTGGAAGCGGGGGATCCCCGCCTAAGCAATTCCCATGATTTGAGCCTCAAAACAATACACAAAAATACAGAGACAAGTATAAATCAAACAAATCCAAAGTTATGAATTTTTTTTTGATTGAAAAAGAAATATCCAAAATTAAAATGTGTACTTTTAATCTGACTGGTTGGAGCTTTTCAAAATGTTGTCTTGTTTCTAAAAGACAATGTTATATGTCAGACTCTAGCATATCACTTTGTCTATTTTACACCTAATGCTTGCTCTCTTTTGTCAGTGAGTACTTGTGCTCCATTTGAGGCCACAAATCCGCCATAATGGATTCTGCTAGCTATACTTGCTGTGCTCTATGAATCAAGATCAGGATACCACCTGTGGGGCCTAGTCATAGAACGTCTTCTGTAGTATGTTTAGTAGTACTACAATAGACTACTCATATGCTAAAACATGCTATTCACTAATTACGTGTGGAGATCTCCACCTCGACTATGGAGGTCTTCCCATAAGAATGCTTATGTTTTAGTAGTAAACGCGAGATTGACAGGAGAAAGTGGCTGGAAAATGGCAGGTATGTCTAAATGGGAGGGGTTTAGGGAGAGGTAGTGAGGGGTTCAGGGAGGTATTAGGATGGGTTTTAGAGAGGAGCATGCACCTACCCACAAAAGAGCAACCCCTTTCATATTCACAAACTGCGCTACTACAGTTACTACAGCTAAAAAACACTCAAAACATTCGTAAATGTACTGCAGCTCTGACCTGGAGTAGCTCAGCATCACACATGGCCAGCCACTACTAAAAGAGGCATCGGAAAGGATGCTAAAATAAATTAATTGTTTCTTCTTTTTAATAACATATCACATTTAGTTTAGTTTTAAATATATAAAGTATATATAAACACGACTAATGCTATTTCTTAAAACAGTAATTAAAAAAAAACTTGTTGAAACATAAATATTAAATATTTATTTTAAATTAATAAATTACTTTTAGTAACTCTTACTACATGAGAAATACATATAATCATTTTAGTTTAGATGGGTCTATTTTTATAAATATAAAAAATAATTTAATATATCTAAATTATTTAAATATTGAATTAAAAATTAAGTTAATAGTGCATAGCTTTTTTTTATTTTGTTCTATATTTAAAATACATATATATATATATATATATATATATATATATATTCATTCAATGAAAAAACCATAGGTTATAGTCCATATATAGTCAGGAATTTGCATTTACAAAACCTTGAAAATTCAATGAAAAAACCATTGGTTTTAGGCCATATATAGTTAGGGATTTGCATTTACAAAACCTTATTTTACTCGCATAAAACCATTGAAATTCCATATATAGTTAGATGCGCTAACTATATATCGCGCACCCGCAATCCACTGCTGATGATGTCACATATTACATCATTCATGACATGGTCAGTGACATCACTGATGACATCACTGATGACATCACTCATGTGATAATACAATGAACCTCTTCAGACTCTAATATAACCTTACATACACTCAGTATAAACAGACACTCACAGACTGTCACTCATCCATGGAGTTACTCACACACCTAGTCAGTCATGCAAAGAATCAATCACACCTCCATTTCCTCAACTATACAGTTATACACACCTTACTTATTCAAACATATTCTAACACATATTTACTCTCTTATACAATCCCTGATACAAGCTCACAGTGATCCATACAGCCACTCACACATTCACTGGCTCTTATCCACAGTTATTTATATATGTCAACTCTCACATGTATTGTGTTTTACATACGTATTTACTTGCACATGTAGCACTGAGATATCCATTCACTCACCAACACACCCATGCACAGTCAACCGCCCATATAGCTGTTTCCACATGCACTCTTGAACTCATACACCTAGTGAATCAACTGCTTACACATCTATGCAGAGAGTCACACACCTCCCAGCCACCCACACACACACTCAGCCTCCCATTCAAATACTTGGGCAACCAATCAATAACCCATATAGCCACTCTTATAGCTACTGATCAACACATGCAGCAGCTTACACAACAACAGACATACTGATGCACAAATTAAGACAGTTTAGTCACTAACCCATGCACTCAGTGAGACACATTTAATCACTCTTTCATACAGTCAGTCATGCACCTACTAAATTCTTCATCCAGACACTTATACATCCACTCATTCTTCAATATGTAAAACATATTTAAACTTTACAGAAACATAGTCACTGGATGTTGTCATCAGTGATGTCATCAGTGATGTCACTGACCATGTCATGAATGATGTAATATGTGACATCATCAGCAGTGGATTGCGGGTGCGCGATATATAGTTAGCACATCTAACTATATATGGAATTTCAATGGTTTTATGCGAGTAAAATAAGGTTTTGTAAATGCAAATCCCTAACTATATATGGCCTAAAACCAATGGTTTTTTCATTGAATTTTCAAGGTTTTGTAAATGCAAATTCCTAACTATATATGGACTATAACCTATGGTTTTTTCATTGAATTTCAATGGTTTTTTAAAAGCTAATATCAAAAGCTGTCAAATGTCAAGTACGTGATCAGTAAAAACATTTCGTATTTCTGCACGCTGATGTGCTTTGAACGCCCCCCCCCACTCCCCTCTTTTCTCTTAGTAGTACTCTCTCTTTGCAGATAGTGAACGGTAGTTAACGCAGACCTTTGCCCCCGTTGTAATCCGTCGTACTTGCTTGTCTCTCCATTTGATTGATTATTATCCAAGCATTTACTGTTTTACAATTGGTTCTCTTTGGATCATTCTCTATTTACAAACAAGCACAAAGTCACAATACACTGTTTAATCTTTGCAGATAGTGAAAAATCGTGTAAAAAAATAAAAGTAATCGAGCAAAATCAGTAGACCACTAATTCGATCTCTTTTTGACCTCAGTAAAATACAAACATTAGGAACAACCCTTCATGAGAAATACGAAAATAGTGAAATGAACTGAGCTCCACACCATGAGGGCTGCAAGACAGCTCGACTCCGCCACCCACACCGCCCAAAATAACGACAAACCCTATGCAAATATTATAAATATACACAACACACCAGCAAAGAAACAGAGTAAAATATTTTATTAAATAACTATTTACATAACTATTTTATACTTTTTATTGCCCGATCCGGCTAGCTCAATCGATCGAGCATGAAACTCATGCACTGATAGCAAGCGTTGAGAGTTTGTAGAACAATGGCTTCAGATTTTCCACATACGGTGTAGTGGCGCGAACTGGCAGGGGGCGTTTGGATTCTACCCCTTCCCCAAATAAGATTTTCATACGTGAATGTTCGTTCATGCTTTTAGTCCCTAAATTGCTTCCATGTCACTGCCTTACACAAATGGCATAAGTCCTGGTTGTTGAGTGCCATACTTCAGAGTTCGAAGCAGCTCTTGTAACACTGTTTAAACCTTATTTGCACCTGCTGCAGCTTCACTATTCAAAGTAAGTGGGGTCCATTTGTGGACCTGACTGCATTGGAAAACAATGTGATACGGTGCCTCCCTAAACCGCTTGACGGAGGCCCCCGAGAGGCGGTGAGATGGCGCGGACTGAGAGGGGGCGCTTGGCTCCTGCCCCCTCCCCAAGTCGTGTTGCCCTGGTGACGCCTGAGATCGCCCCCGGCATAGGCGGCCGGCTCCCGGGGTCCGGCGGAATTTTTTCCCTTTTGAAGAATCTTCCATTCTGGACCTTGTCCCACAATCCGTTTGACCTGAAGACACGCTGTCGTGGGGCGCCCCTTTACCGTTTTAGTTGCCATTCCGCCCGCTTTTGGTACTCTGTGCCTCTTCCGCCATTCAGCTGTTTACCGCCCGCTCTTGCGACTACAACGTCTCGCTCACCATGTAGTTGAGTTGCTCCCGCTCTTAAGATTTAACCGAACTTTTTGGACTGCTGAAAGCGGTTGTATTCCGACCGCTGGTTGGTGGAGACATTTTGACTATATTCTGGACCTGCATTGTCGCGTAATGCGTCATATGACGCGACGCGTTAGAGCACCCGGAAGTGCTCCGGTGCGCAAGGCGCAGCTTCCCGGAAACGATCCAGAGCGCGCCGCGCAGCGCGTAACGTAAGCATAACAGGTCATGTGACTTGTTAATAAAACTTTTCATTGGTTCATTTTACTTTTCTTTTCCTAATGATGTAAGACTAGGTCATGTGACCTAAAAATAACACTTTTCATTGGATTAAAACATTTTTTTCCCAAACGATGAAAGCCCCACCTTGTTTCTGGATGTTTCAGACTGAAGCTGGCGTCACCATGAGAGCACCACCATCTCGTAGCTCCGTCATGGCCATTTCGCAAGCAATCATGGCAGCCGCTCCCCACCGGAAGCCTGCGGAAGTCGACGGCCCCCAAGACTTTTGTACAATCTTCAAGGCTGAGGGGACGCTTTCGAGAATGGAACCCAAGCCATGGCAGACAAGCGTCCGAGTTCCAAGGTGTCCCAGGGCCATTGTACCGGACCAGGCCCAAATCCGAAGAGCCGGCCGCCATTTTAAGAGTCCTGTGGAAGCCGCCTATCGCTGCACAGCAAGAGTGGGAGCAACTCAACTACATGGTGAGCGAGACGCTGTAGCCGTAAGAGCGGGCGGTAAACAGCTGAATGGCGGAAAATGCACAGTGTAGCAAAAGCGGGCGGAATGGCGACTGAAACGATAAAGGGGCGCCCCACTACAGTAGACGAGCCTCCGCCATGTGCTTCAAAACTGCATATGTATCTCGTGATATCAAGATTGGGCAACCAGTACACAACAAGCAGTTACGAGTCCCATTTACACCGGCGCCATTTTGGGCGCGGCCGGGCAGGTCCAGGATCTAGTCAAACATAACAAATGAGGCTGACGTCTCTGAAGCAGTTGACGAACAGCAGGACATAGCAAATAAACATGAAGTCTCTAAAGCTGTTAACTCACTGCAGGACAAAACAAGTAAACCTGAAACCTCTGGAATAATTGTCGCTCAGAAGAACAACACACAAAACTCTGTAGTGTCTGTGGAAAGTAAAACAGAAGGGCACTGGAGTTTCAGACACACTTAACACTAATGACTTAACAAAGATATCGTCTGTCTATGAAGCAGCTGTCACAAGGAAATCCCTAACGCATCAGCATTCTCGGAAGAGGTTGACACAAATAACATCTTAAGGAACAAAGAAAGACCTGTTCACTCTTGACACCCCAGGTGCTGTCTATGTTGCACTATAGTGCTGCATCGAGAAAACGGACAACCCTATTGATGTGGATTTTTCATTATTGATTATTGTAAAGAAATGGCGACTCCCCCCTTTAGCAGATTAGCTAAATGTTTGTGTAATTTAGGCATAAAAGTTATAATATTGTTCTTGTTGTTGTTATCGTTATAGTTCTGGTTAATTTCAAAAAATGGTTAAATATATTTACAGTTTTTGTTGCGTTCGTTATAGTTAAATGTTAATAAAGTTTTAAAATCTAACTTTGTTGGAGTGCTATATATGTTTAAAAAATCGGATGAATGGGGCCTTGAATCGGGTTATTGTCATGTGTGGGCTTTGCAAGTGTACTGCTACAAGATCGGACATTTCAAACTCAAATGCACATTCTTTTTCTTACCTTTCCGAAGCATGGAGCGCAATAGCAGGCAGAGAAAGGGTGATGCACGTGTTGAACACTGCCTGGCCTGGCAAGTTGCTGGCAGTGCCCCCCGCCCGCTCCTGAAAGAGGGCACACACACACAGCCGCCCCGAGTACTTCACAAATCTTTAAAAGACCATGCGCTTGTTCATGAGGCTTAAATGGTTTATCACCCCTTCTATAACCCCTGCATCGACCCTCTGACGTTTCCTGGAAGAATTAGCACGTAACACAATACCAAGCCCTGTCAGCTAAAACCCCCGAGAAATCATGGGGCATATTATCAAGGGGGTTTATTTCCACTTTTTTGGCTTTAAAAGCCAAAAAAAAAGAGATAAAATTATCTCCCTATTACCAAGCTGTCGCTAACACCAGTTAGTGACAGCTAAAAGGAGATAGCGACCATCTTGAGCCCCGCTTTGCATATCAGTGATATTTATCACTAATGACATGCAAAGTGGGCGTGCCAAGATTTTAGCGACTGGAAACAGTCCCTAACCATCGCTATCTCCTATTACCAACTTTTGGAGATATTCGCGCTAAGAGCGAATATCTCCAAAACCTAACACCTGCCCTGAGCAGTTTTAGGCGTTGAGAGGAAGGGGTCCCAGTAAGAAGGACGTATGAATGAAAGGAATTTAAGACAAAGTGAAAAGGAATGAATACATCTATAATGTTTTATTCACATTATAGGAAAGAAGTTGTCAAAATCAAATGTACAATACAAAATAGTATCAGTGCCCCTGGGGGTAAGGAGGACGTGCAAACGTGAGGGTAGTGTGAGGAGGGAATTAGTGACAATAAAAGCACGTATTATTCAGACATTCTCGTAGGTTAAATGTTAATTAGACAGCATATAGACATCAAATCAGATTGAAAGTTCAAAATACACATGCCCCTAAATCCGTACTATACACAATTTGGGGTAGGAGGAGGCTGTGTAGGAGTTGAAAAAGTCGACGTTTCGACCCAAGGGTGGCAGGAAATCTTAAGATCCTTGCAAGTGGGTCTTCATCAGGACGGGAAGAGGGTGGCGGGGCAAGCAACCTATATTTGAGTAAATGTATTACAATTTAGTAAATAATTTATAGAACTGGGTACTCGATGAGTTACAAAAAGGTGAACACACTGGGTCAGACTAACCTGTATTGATCAGTGTTGCTGTTTTAATTTGATTTGCTGGGGTCGATATAAGCGATCAGTTCTAAATAAAGAAATATGAAAATGGCCCATTAGCATGTAAAAAATGGGCGCATGCTCGTGTTAAGAGCTGGAAAAGAGAGTATCTTTAAACTTACTTGAAAAGTATAATACATATCCCACAAGGGTAGTTTAGGAACGAAACGATCCGGGTGCTGGACTGGGGACCACTCCAAAACTCTGAATAGAGAAGGACATCTTTTAGATTGGAAAATGGGCCGTTATAAAAACCACTGGGATATTTAAACACAAAATTGTGGCGATCGGTGGTGCTTACCGATTCCAGGGTAGTCAGTCATATGTCCCCGTAGAGAGAATTGATCAATCCGAGTCTTTGACCTAGTACATAAGGAACACGGGGAGCGCGTCAATATTGGTGCTCTGTGGTAAAACCAGCAAGCATAGGTCTAGAGGACTGTCCGGGGCTAGTTGGGAAGAGAATCTTACCCGTTTAACGTAGCTTAGTCAGAGCGTAGCGTCTGCCTCGGCTGCCTCGAGGAGAACACGGAACTGGCTGGTGTCTACGTTGTCATGGCACCAGAAGAGTCACGTGGCAATAGAGAGCATGGAAAGACTAAAGAGTCTGTGGTTGTCTAGGTAATCCTGCAGTGGGTCACTTCAAGTGTGGGCAATGCAAAGCCTGCGACAGCACTCTACAAACCAAGGAATTCCATCATAACCAGAACAAGATCCAACTGAAATCGCTAACCAATTGCAATACATCCATAGTGATATATGCCATTATCTGTCCGTGTGACCTCATTTATATCGGTCAAACCCAACAGAAAATAAAACAGCGCATATTACAACACATGAGCAGAATAAGATGCGGAGTGCTAGGGGCTCCCCTCGTTGACCACTTCCGATCAGCTTCACACCCTCCGGAAAGCTTGAAATGGATTGTGATTGAAAAAGCCTCCCTGGGCCCCAGAGGGGGTGACATCACGACTATACTGAACATCAGGGAACTTAAATGGATGTTCCTTTTCAACTCTATCCAATGTGGTTTAAATGAACATGACAGCTCTTTCTCACAGCTTGCCACCTTACCTTAATCTATTAAACCTCTAACCCGACCTGTCCCGGGTTTTTCTGGTAATGAACAAACGTTTGTGTACTTAGACTGCTCTACCTTCATGTGACAGGCTTGCATCATTGTAAGTATATATGACTTGTTCTTTACACCGTTATGGAAACCTTACACTGCCCCTCTGGCAGATCAAACTGTATTGTTAATGTAAATGAACCATAATCGTCTATTGGAATTAACCTCTACAGTCTGACCATTTTTTGCGTTGTACATACTGCCATAACCATCGTGTGATAGGTTCGCAGTACTTTCTACCAATCACAGCCCAGCGTACCAATACCTATGTGCTGTCATATTTTGATTTTTGCAATGTGTCTTAATTTAAACTGTCTGGATTACTTAAGGACTATTCTCAAATGTCATGTATGACAATATTACCTCACGTAATGTTTACCTGTTTCAACCGACTAATGAATTTACCCGCATGGTTGTAATTACCCTTACATCGCGTGAGCTCTAGGATTAAATCCTTAAGAATATGTTCCTGATTGTTTAAATCATGTATGTCCTCATTACCAACTACGGACCTTTATTAACAGCAATATACTGCTCAGGTCCTATCGACCACGGTTTTAGTAAACCGATTCACTTCTACCCCTTATCGGATTACCTAGACAACCACAGACTCTTTAGTCTTTCCATGCTCTCTATTGCCACGTGACTCTTCTGGTGCCATGACAACGTAGACACCAGCCAGTTCCGTGTTCTCCTCGAGGCAGCCGAGGCAGACGCTACGCTCTGACTAAGCTACGTTAAACGGGTAAGATTCTCTTCCCAACTAGCCCCGGACAGTCCTCTAGACCTATGCTTGCTGGTTTTACCACAGAGCACCAATATTGACGCGCTCCCCGTGTTCCTTATGTACTAGGTCAAAGACTCGGATTGATCAATTCTCTCTACGGGGACATATGACTGACTACCCTGGAATCGGTAAGCACCACCGATCGCCACAATTTTGTGTTTAAATATCCCAGTGGTTTTTATAACGGCCCATTTTCCAATCTAAAAGATGTCCTTCTCTATTCAGAGTTTTGGAGTGGTCCCCAGTCCAGCACCCGGATCGTTTCGTTCCTAAACTACCCTTGTGGGATATGTATTATACTTTTCAAGTAAGTTTAAAGATACTCTCTTTTCCAGCTCTTAACACGAGCATGCGCCCATTTTTTACATGCTAATGGGCCATTTTCATATTTCTTTATTTAGAACTGATCGCTTATATCGACCCCAGCAAATCAAATTAAAACAGCAACACTGATCAATACAGGTTAGTGTGACCCAGTGTGTTCACCTTTTTGTAACTCATCGAGTACCCAGTTCTATAAATTATTTACTAAATTGTAATACATTTACTCAAATATAGGTTGCTTGCCCCGCCACCCTCTTCCCGTCCTGATGAAGACCCACTTGCAAGGATCTTAAGATTTCCTGCCACCCTTGGGTCGAAACGTCGACTTTTTCAACTCCTACACAGCCTCCTCCTACCCCAAATTGTGTATAGTACGGATTTAGGGGCATGTGTATTTTGAACTTTCAATCTGATTTGATGTCTATATGCTGTCTAATTGACATTTAACCTACGAGAATGTCTGAATAATACGTGCTTTTATTGTCACTAATTCCCTCCTCACACTACCCTCACGTTTGCACGTCCTCCTTACCCCCAGGGGCACTGATACTATTTTGTATTGTACATTTGATTTTGACAACTTCTTTCCTATAATGTGAATAAAACATTATAGATGTATTCATTCCTTTTCACTTTGTCTTAAATTCCTTTCATTCATACGTCCTTCTTACTGGGACCCCTTCCTCTCAACGCCTAATACCCAGGTCCCAGTGACTCCTTTGGGTTAACCCTTTTTCCCTTACTATACTTCGTGCAGACGCTGTCTGCGAGGTTCTTTCTCATAGAATTGATTTCTATACCCAGGTTTCACACACATCATGGTCGAACGTGAACTACTATCCTACTCTGAGGATTATATTGACAAGCTCCTCGAGGACCCGGTCAATAATTTTTTAACCAGTGACCCACCCACCATAGACTTTAGTCTGAAGGACAAAATTCAGCGTCTTGAACGACTGGAAAAGAAACTGATCCGCACCCGCTGGCACGGACACCTACTCACAAAATATCTGAAAGAGAATATAATTCCCATAGGCCTACAGATAAAGATTGAACCAGCTATCTTTGTGGAGGTCCCCAAATTCAGGGAAGGTTTCAGCCATATATCCAACAACTGCTCTCGCCATTGGATGGTGCTTGGTATAGAGACGGCTGCACAACAAATCCAACTGCTGACCAGTGAAATTAAGTCACTCAGATCGGAAATTGCTGCGGATGCCAACCTAGCAGGAGCCAAAGAAACCCTGAACAACTTGGAAGCTACTTTGAAGGATTTCGATCTTACTACTCAAAACCGTAAGTTGGAGAAACTTGCCAGAGACATTAGATTGTATGACAAGAAGAAGACCTACCCATACCTCCAAGAAGACTACTACAAACAAGATCAACAAGGTAGATTCACCAATAGAGGCAGGGGTGGCTTTCGTGGCCGAAGAAACTACACTACCTTCTCCGATTCCTCATACAGCTCCGAGGGCGAACAGGATTTCGCCGCACAAAGCCGGCAATACAACTATCCGGAGTACGGCTACCAATCGCCACAATACGCACCTTTTTTAGGATCAAGACCCGCACCATGGCGCCCCCCAAGAGGCAGGGGCAATTTTTCAAACAGAGGCCAGTCCCGTGGACAGAACCAGAACACCAACTGGGACAACAGCCGCGGCCAAGCACCCAAACAGGTCCATTTCCAACAAGAGCAACATGGAGAACGGACAACACGGAACAAGACCTATCGGTGGTAACAGATACATCTGCCAGTAACCCTGTCGTCAATATCTCACAATACACACTGAATGAGCACGAGTTACGGGCCTTGAGCAAAGGGCTATCCTATGTCCCTACCAACAGACCTGACCCCTTTACAGTTCGTACAGAATTGTTCAAATTCTTCAGAAAAGTGAGACTTAAATATTTTTTCAGAAATACTGGCCCATATAAAAATCCTTCACATACCGGCCTAAGGATTCCTTCAACCTTTGTACCTCCATCTTGTACCATGACCAACAAAATCCTAGCATACGAAGCCGTTGTATGGAGAGACGTCAACTCCACTCTTCTCAACCAAACATACACCAAGTACAATACCAGCAAAATTGAGAAATCCGCCCTCCAATCATTGGCCAACAACAGAGAAGTTGTGATAAAACCTGCCGATAAGGGAGGAGCGATTGTAATTCAGGATGTCCAGAATTATGAACTTGAAATTCAAAGACAACTATCGGATGGAATTAGTTATCTTAAACTGCGGTCAGACCCTTCACAGGCTCTATCACGTGAGATTTTGGAAATTACACAACTAGGTCTTGACCTAGGTTTTCTTTCCAAAACTGAGTTTGACTTCCTCAATCAACGACACCCTCGCCTGGCAACGATCTATACATTACCTAAGATACATAAGGATATGACCAATCCGCCAGGACGCCCCATTGTCTCGGGCTGTGGCTCTATACTAGAACCACTTGGACAATATATTGACTTTTTCTTAAAACCTCTGGCAGAATCCACACAAACATATCTCAGAGACACTCTACAAACCATCAATCTGGTTGAGAATCTACCATTCAATCCATTAACACAATTGTTGGCAACCTGTGACGTGGTATCCTTGTATACCAGCATCCCGCAGGAAGAGGCATTAGCAGTCACAACCAGATACTTAGACTCAAGACCATCACCCATGTGGGTTCCAACGGAATTCATTATAGCCCTTCTTCGCATCGCTATGACGAAAAAAAATTTCACATTTAAGAATGAATTCTTCTTACAAACCAAAGGAGTGGCAATGGGTGCTCCTTTCGCACCGGATGTAGCCATTCTATATATGGCAGCCTTTGAGGACAGTAATGTATTGAATACTCGGAATCCTTTTCAACACTATCTAAATATATGGGTTAGATACATAGATGATATCCTCATAATTTGGGACGGAGATGTAACCACGTTCACTGAATTTCATAGTTGGCTGAACCAGCAGTCTCCACATCTACAATTCACTATCCAGTCTGATCACAACAACATCGACTTCCTGGACATCACCATCTACCACCATGAGGGTCACTTATTAACTACCCTCTATAGGAAACCCTCTGAAAGGAATTCTTTACTCCAATATAGCAGCCACCACCCCCGGGCACTGAGAGACAACTTGCCCTTCGGGCAGTTCTTGCGAATTCGCAGAAATTGCTCCACGAAGGAACATTATTTTGAACAATCAGAAGATCTAACAGACCGTTTGAAATCACGAGGCTATCCCAGAAGACTGATCACCAAGGCCCGCAAAAGAGCTTGGTTCTACCCCCGCGAAGAACTCCTAAAAGCTAAGGACTCCATCACCAACTCACTGGACCGCATTGTATGCGTCACCACCTTCTCTACAAAGAGTAACCAAATCAAGAAAATTGTCAACAATCATTGGCAACTGATTGCAGATGACATTGAACATCCTGACAAACCTCTCCATGCGTTCAAGAAATCGAGAAGCATTAGAGACTATGTGGTACGTTCACTCCTCCCGCCCAAGGAGGAACCTACTATAAGAACTCTTTGGAACCTCCAACCTGCAGTGGGTCACTTCAAGTGTGGGCAATGCAAAGCCTGCGACAGCACTCTACAAACCAAGGAATTCCATCATAACCAGAACAAGATCCAACTGAAATCGCTAACCAATTGCAATACATCCATAGTGATATATGCCATTATCTGTCCGTGTGACCTCATTTATATCGGTCAAACCCAACAGAAAATAAAACAGCGCATATTACAACACATGAGCAGAATAAGATGCGGAGTGCTAGGGGCTCCCCTCGTTGACCACTTCCGATCAGCTTCACACCCTCCGGAAAGCTTGAAATGGATTGTGATTGAAAAAGCCTCCCTGGGCCCCAGAGGGGGTGACATCACGACTATACTGAACATCAGGGAACTTAAATGGATGTTCCTTTTCAACTCTATCCAATGTGGTTTAAATGAACATGACAGCTCTTTCTCACAGCTTGCCACCTTACCTTAATCTATTAAACCTCTAACCCGACCTGTCCCGGGTTTTTCTGGTAATGAACAAACGTTTGTGTACTTAGACTGCTCTACCTTCATGTGACAGGCTTGCATCATTGTAAGTATATATGACTTGTTCTTTACACCGTTATGGAAACCTTACACTGCCCCTCTGGCAGATCAAACTGTATTGTTAATGTAAATGAACCATAATCGTCTATTGGAATTAACCTCTACAGTCTGACCATTTTTTGCGTTGTACATACTGCCATAACCATCGTGTGATAGGTTCGCAGTACTTTCTACCAATCACAGCCCAGCGTACCAATACCTATGTGCTGTCATATTTTGATTTTTGCAATGTGTCTTAATTTAAACTGTCTGGATTACTTAAGGACTATTCTCAAATGTCATGTATGACAATATTACCTCACGTAATGTTTACCTGTTTCAACCGACTAATGAATTTACCCGCATGGTTGTAATTACCCTTACATCGCGTGAGCTCTAGGATTAAATCCTTAAGAATATGTTCCTGATTGTTTAAATCATGTATGTCCTCATTACCAACTACGGACCTTTATTAACAGGAATATACTGCTCAGGTCCTATCGACCACGGTTTTAGTAAACCGATTCACTTCTACCCCTTATCGGATTACCTAGACAACCACAGACTCTTTAGTCTTTCCATGCTCTCTATTGCCACGTGACTCTTCTGGTGCCATGACAACGTAGACACCAGCCAGTTCCGTGTTCTCCTCGAGGCAGCCGAGGCAGACGCTACGCTCTGACTAAGCTACGTTAAACGGGTAAGATTCTCTTCCCAACTAGCCCCGGACAGTCCTCTAGACCTATGCTTGCTGGTTTTACCACAGAGCACCAATATTGACGCGCTCCCCGTGTTCCTTATGTACTAGGTCAAAGACTCGGATTGATCAATTCTCTCTACGGGGACATATGACTGACTACCCTGGAATCGGTAAGCACCACCGATCGCCACAATTTTGTGTTTAAATATCCCAGTGGTTTTTATAACGGCCCATTTTCCAATCTAAAAGATGTCCTTCTCTATTCAGAGTTTTGGAGTGGTCCCCAGTCCAGCACCCGGATCGTTTCGTTCCTAAACTACCCTTGTGGGATATGTATTATACTTTTCAAGTAAGTTTAAAGATACTCTCTTTTCCAGCTCTTAGCACGAGCATGTGCCCATTTTTTACATGCTAATGGGCCATTTTCATATTTCTTTATTTAGAACTGATCGCTTATATCGACCCCAGCAAATCAAATTAAAACAGCAACACTGATCAATACAGGTTAGTCTGACCCAGTGTGTTCACCTTTTTGTAACTCATCGAGTACCCAGTTCTATAAATTATTTACTAAATTGTAATACATTTACTCAAATATAGGTTGCTTGCCCCGCCACCCTCTTCCCGTCCTGATGAAGACCCACTTGCAAGGATCTTAAGATTTCCTGCCACCCTTGGGTTGAAACGTCGACTTTTTCAACTCCTACACAGCCTCCTCCTACCCCAAATTGTGTATAGTACGGATTTAGGGGCATGTGTATTTTGAACTTTCAATCTGATTTGATGTCTATATGCTGTCTAATTGACATTTAACCTACGAGAATGTCTGAATAATACGTGCTTTTATTGTCACTAATTCCCTCCTCACACTACCCTCACGTTTGCACGTCCTCCTTACCCCCAGGGGCACTGATACTATTTTGTATTGTACATTTGATTTTGACAACTTCTTTCCTATAATGTGAATAAAACATTATAGATGTATTCATTCCTTTTCACTTTGTCTTAAATTCCTTTCATTCATACGTCCTTCTTACTGGGACCCCTTCCTCTCAACGCCTAATACCCAGGTCCCAGTGACTCCTTTGGGTTAACCCTTTTTCCCTTACTATACTGAGCAGTTTTAGCCATGTTATCCAATGGGAAGTGGATAACATGGCTAAGAGCATTTGCTGGATAATGCATGAATATCGCTGACTTTTCAACGATATTCATGCATTGCGGCCGTTTTTTATCGCATTTGCGATAAACCTTGCTAATAGCAAGTTTATGTGCGATATAATTCGCCGATGTGCAACGATAATTTTTGTCTCTAAACAAGTTAGAGACAAAATTACCGCTAGTTGTTGGTAATATGCCCCCGGGTTTTTCCTTGCAGGAATCAGGAAGCGAAAGACTAGCACTGAAATCAGTAGTCTCACGCCTGAATCGGGAGGGTTGGCATGTCTGGATACTCTACAGCTGGGGTCATAAACTACATTCGCAGGGCTAGGTGATAGCCTAGGTCCGGCCTGGACAATCGGACACAGAGGAAGAGGAGTGTCAGAGGGTGCGGTAGTGAATAGGGTGAAAGGGAGGTGTCGGGCAGGCACAGGGTGTGATTCTCAGAGAAGAGCAGCGCAGATGGGGGGAAGTATATGGCCCATGCATGAGAGAGAGAGCGGGGGTGACCATTGCGTGGGGGAGATGCGTGCGAGGGTGGGGAGCCATGCTGAGAATCGGCGGCGTGCAGAGAGTGGCCCTGGTCAAGGCATCTAAAATGGCTGCCGTGCACGACAAAATTGTGGCATTGGACAAAACGCAAGATGGCGCAGACAATGTTTATCAATAAGGATTCATTTATAACAAAATATTTACTCGCAGTGACAAAATGGTGGTCACCACTTCCTGATTTCCATCGAATCGAACGTTAACAAACGTCACGCAGCAAAAAAAAAAAAAAAAAAAAAAAAAAAAAAACACGCACAGAGCAGTTTTTAGCCATGTTATCCAATGGAAGGTGGATAACACGGCTAAGAGCATTTGCTGGATAATGCATGAATATCGCTGACTTTTCAACGATATTCATGCATTGTGGCCGATGTGCGGCGATAATTTTTGTCTCTAAACAATTAAAACGAAGCACAAAATGGCGAATTCTCGTTTTGCTACCAGTTTGCGGCCCAGTTCGCGCCCCGGGAAACGCTTCTACCGTGAAAAATAATTTTTTTTTTATTTTCCCCACGGGACCCTTTAATAACCCCAACAACAATCCTAGGGGGTCAAGAGGGGGATACCTTGCCCCCTTTCATTAAATTCCCCCTTCGTTTTTCACCTCTTCTTCTCTCTCGATCCTACCGAGAGATAAGATGGCGGCCGCTCCGGACTGTCACGCAGCAAAAAAAAAAAAAGCTCACGCACAGCCGCTGGAAGAGATGTATCAACATATATGAGCCTCCTCAGCCACCCTCAGGAAATATAGGGGATTAGGATACGTCTCCCGCACCCCCTTATACCTAGTAATTTAATTAACGAAGCACAAAATGGCGAATTCCCGTTTCGCTACCAGTTTGCAGCCCAGTTCGCGGCCCGGGAAGCGCTTCTACCGTGAAAAATCATTTTTTTTTTAATTTTCCCCACGGGACCCTTTAATAACCCCAACAACATTCCTAGGGGGTCAAGAAGGGGATACCTTGCCCCCTTTCATTAAATTCCCCTTTCGTTTTTCACCTCTTCTTCTCTCTCGATCCTACCGAGAGACAAGATGGCGGCCGCTCCGGACTGTTTAGAATGTTGACAGACACCGGAGAGCCAATCAGCTTTCTGCGCGCAAAGTTCCGATAAGCGAAAAGTAAGCGGACCGGATCGCTGCCCGGAGCGCTGTTACAGATATATATCTTGATTTAAACGTTAATTTCTCAAAATCCACTGAAGCACATATATTGAGACCTAGCAAAGGCACATCGGGCTAACAGTCCCTACAATTTTGCCAAGTTTCGTGCAAATCCATTCAGCCGTTCGAGCTAAAAGTGAGGCCAAAGGCCCTATGGAAAAATGAATGGGAAAAACGCGTTTTGGGACCCCCCTTTTTTCTCGGCCCCCCCTTGACGAAACCCCACCAAAATTTCAGGGGCTGCTCAGAAACAACATGTGCCATTTTCCTGAAAATTTCAGCCGATTCCGTCCACAAACGCCAAAGTTATTAGACATAGAATTTTCAGAAATCCCATAGGGAATTAATCCTAACTATATATACCTACTGGCGATAGCCAGTAGGTAATATATATATATATATATATATATATATATATATATATATATATATATATATATATATATATATATATATATAATGAATCTACCTTAATATGTAACATACAAATTATTTTACTATTTTGTTTTTCAGCTAAATAAATATTGTACGATTTCCCTATAAATTACAATATGGAGATGTACATTCCAGTGGCGGAGATCTCTGCCATCCTCTGCCTAGAAGCGACTTTATACTGCTATATTAGGCTTGTAATTCGGCTCTTTGTGGTAGGTTTACACTTGAAAATGATGAATAGGCAAAAGTAGAAATGTTATTACAAAGAGTAAGTAAATTTACATGTGCACATTTAAAAGTAAGTTTGCGAATTGGCCCTATAATTTTTAGCCTTCAATTTCGAATTCCTTAACATTTAGAGAGCATTTTAAAACTTTGACTTTTCAGTTTCACTTTTGTATGAGTATATACTTTATTTAACATACTTTTATTTAATTTTCTAAACAGTAGAGAACCTGCTGAGTGGGCATTTTGGACTCAAGGTTAAGAGCCGGTGCTCTAAATTACCCTTGCAACAGTATATTCAGCACAAAATAATACCTTCATGAAATGGTGCACACTGCCTTTTTGAAATATGTTTCTATTTATAGGGTCTATTGATGGATCGCTTGTAGGAACATGGTAGTTCCCAGACCTCATTGCTATAGTAGGTCAGTCATGTGCCTCGCGTGTGCTTTCCACTCAGGCTCGTGTTTTCACACTGGCAGAAGATGAATCCCCATTGGCCAGGATAAAATTAAGTAGCACTAAACTTTGACCCTAGGTATCCCTGGGCACGCTGTGTTATTTTGCCAGCTCAGCATATAGGCTTATGATTTTTTCACGTCTGTGCTTTCTATTTGAGGTAAAAATCATCTTTTTTAATCGGTGTCCCTGCACGTTAGCTATCTCCATTCTATGTACGAGGCTCGTTATTCAAACAATGACGGTCTATATGTTGCATCATTGCTATTAAATCTCCATGTGAGGCTTAGACCCACCTCCACTGGCTTAAATTCATATGAATCTTCTTAGCTTCTAGGCTGTGGGAGTCATGCACTGCATATTTCAATGCAGCTTGATTTATTAAGACCACATAAAGAGAGCGAAAGCACTAAGACAGTGCAAGAATAAGGAATGGAGCCTAACATTGCTCTGTGCTGTGACAGCTACCCAGGTTCAGGTTTTTAAAGTCTTTATTTCTATTTAAAAAATCATAAAAGACACATTGTAACGCACATTAATATATAAGTTTCATAATTTTAGCTAGTCTTATCCATATACAATTATGATTGTTATTGTTTAAAATACCGCTACAACAACGGCTAAGTTCAATTATATAGACAAGGCAATACAAGACTAAACTAAAACTAGATTCAAATGAACTAGACAGAGGTAGACTATCCAATACTAAACTAAACCAATTTTTTTAAAATTAATTTAAAAAAGATATTAAACATCTTGAGAGAAAAACCTGACACAGACATAGTAAAAATTAGCAATTACATTCTAAACAAGAACATTTAATTAAAAAAAAGCATTCCAAGTATAAGGTGCATGGGATGCAATCATATATTTACAGCAGAAAAAACATTCGGCCTTATAGTAGAGCATCAGAGGACACTATCAGGGATTTGTCGGATGTTTTGACCTGATAATCGAGGCCCACCCTAGATACTTGGCTAGACTCACTACAAACACCTCAGAGGTGTTCGTTTTTAGCGCCCAAATGGCCTCTGCAGATTTTCTAAAGGGCAGACGCTGAAACAGCGGTTTTAGCCATTTGATTCGCGGCGCTGAGTAGCTGGGGCTGGCAAATAAAAAGTGGCCTTCTGTTTCCTTCTGACCTAAACACCCTCTACAGAGATCCGAAGCACCAACGGACCATTTGTTTATAAAAGTGTTCAGTGGCAGGGCTCCTACCCGAAACTGATGGTAGAGTTTCTTGTCCAGCGGTTTGGTGATGACATCTCAGTAAGATTCACGGGACGGATCCAACTTGAAGGTCAGGAACCTACCCGTGAGACTAGTAGAGCTGGAGACTGTAACTCGAGTTTGGCGGAGCGCGGCCCAATACAATGCTTTGAATTCTTGTTTGGAGGGAAAGGCGCTAGTTGAGGGGGCTGTCCATAACTGTTCTAGCCCCATGTCTACCAAGATGGTTTTTACCGTTTGGAGCCAAGGGATTTTCCCAGAACCCCCAATTGACCTGACTTCTGTTAATTCTTTCGCAAATAGAGTCAGGTCAGGGGAGGTCCATAATCGCCTCCAAAAGGCCACCATCTGAATCTGGCCATCTCATTGTTCGGAGGGCATCCCAGATCCAAACAAAGGGGGATGGATGGGGACGACTGTGGTAGTCCTACTAGATTCCGTAGAAACTTACATTGATTTTTAAACAGATTTAAGAGGTCCATGTAACCCCAGAGATCTGCACCATATAAGATTGCCGTGTTAATCTTGGCATCATAGATCTTGAGAGCTGGGGTAACCCGCTTAGTGATAGATCTCTTTTGCTCCTTCATTAAGCAACCAATTAGTCGGGCGAACTTTAGATGTTGTACGCCGACTTGGTCTTTCCATCTCAAACGGCTATCTAGAGTGACCCTCAAGTATGTCATAGTCTCAACTTGCTCCAGGTTGACTCCACTCATGCTTACAGAGCTCCGGACAGGGTGGTTCCTCGTAAGGACCATGAACTTCGTTTTGCCCACATTTACCTTAAGATTATTTATGGCACAGAACTCCTCAAAGCGGTCCAACGCCCGCTGTAATCCGCAGCGTGTTCTAGAGAGGAGTAGGGTGTCATCGGCAAAGATGAGCATTGGGAACCTTGTCCCGGCCAACATTGGGGCATCAGTGGGAGTATCTGAAAAGAATTTGACCACTTGATCAATAAACAAAAGGAAAAGTGTTGGCGCCAGGACGCACCCCTGACGGACACCTCGAGTTACGGGAAATGATTCCGTCACTTGTCCCTGGCCTCCCCACCTCACCCTCGCGTAATTGTCCTCGTGCAATTTAATTATTAGGTCAAGTAGCTCCATAGGTATTCCTAATTTCCTCAAGACTCCCCACAATTTGTCCCTCGGCACGAGATCGAAGGCGGACTTCAGATCGATGAACGCTGCAAAGATGATACCACCACCGAGCAGGACCACTTTCCAGTAGATCAGACAAAATCTGAACACCTGGTCGATGGTGCTTATGCCCGATCTGAAGCCCGCCTGCATTGGAGATAGTATGTCGTCCGATTCGATCCAGCCTTGAACCCTGCCCAGGACCATGCTCGAAATGATTTTTTGTATGGAGTCGATGAGACTAATCGGGCGATAGCTGCCTGGATTAGACCTATCGCCTTTTTTAAATATTGGTATTATCTCGGCCCCCTTCCAGGACTTGGGGATTCTTGCTCCTTTAGCTAGTGAGTTGGCAATCTTGGTTATATAGGGCAGCCACAAAGCGGGGTTAGCTTTGAACAAATCGGCGGGGATGAGATCCATCCCCGGCGCTTTCCCTCGCAGGGTCAAGCCTAGTGCTAGCTCAACCTCTGTTTCTGAGAAGATAAGTTTCTCCCCATAGGTAAGTAACGGGGGTGCCTCTCCCAGAATGTATGGGGGTTTAGGGTTCTCAACACTAAATTGGGGCGAATAAAAAAAACACCCACTCTTCAGGAGGTACATGATTTGCGGGGGTGCGCGAGTCAGAATCCTTCCCCCACTTAACTAGATCCCAAAATGTTGTCGGATTATTCGAGGTGGAGGCATCCAGAAGGTCCGACCAATACTTGTCCTCCCACTCCCGTTTGGCTTCCCACTGTGTTTTCCTGTATTGCAGCCTAGCTAATTTAACTGCACCCATATCCCGGGATTTGACTGCTTTAATTAGGTGTGTATGGGCCTCCCTGCATTTTTTGTTATACCATTTCTGGTGGTGGGCATTTACTTTAGTGGCTCCCTTCCGACACGGGAGAGAAAGTAGGGACTTTAACTGGTCGAAACAGTGGTTATGGAGATTAATAATATTGTTAGCCATTTCCGGGCTACCCCCCAGCAAATCATGTGTCAGCATTTCATTAAACACATTTGTAACCGCAGTATTAACATTGTCCCATAGGGTTTCATCCTCCACGATCCGGGACCATTTTAACCTCTTCCTGTCGTTAGTTAAGAGGACATCCCCTGTCCGTGAGGTACTAGGCTCCTCCAGTCTCCTTATGCCTGGTAACCTTAGTTGGAGTGACAAGGGGTTGTGGTCGCTTTCTGGGCGGGATACTACTTCCATGTCCACTAACAGGGGCCAATATTCCAACTTTAGCAAAATATAGTCAATACGGCTTCTCCTTAGGCCGTTATCAAAAGTGTAATTGGCTCCTTGGTCGGATCTTGTGTGGCCATTGCTGGCCCGAAATCCCCGAGTTAGGCAGAGAGCCATCCAGTTCACTGCTGCCTCGGTCGCATTGACAGATTTGTCAGACATCAGGTCAGGAATATCCCAAGCAGCGTCCTCTGCTGAACCCCAGCTGTCCCCTAAGTCGTACAACGGCTCAAAGGTGCAGTTTAAATCACCTGCTAGAAGGATAACATTTTCACTACCCAGGCCAGCAAGGTTGTGGTCCAATACATTCAACAGGGCGGGGCAGCGACCACCAGGTAGGCCTCGAGCATATATATTAAACATAATCAAATCCCGATGTCCAGCCTTACTCAGCCTAATTATTAGAAGGTCCGGGTTCTGTACAATTAGCTCTGTAGGGTAGAATCCCAATGACTGCTTCACCCAAATCAATAAACCCCCTGATGCACGCCCTTTGCCCCCTCTGATTGCAGGTTTAAAAAAATTTACATAGCCCAACCTAAAGATTGGATCGGGTGCCCAGGTTTCCTGAAGTAGGATGATGTCGAATTTATCCAAAAACTCCAACCAGTCTTCAGAGAGCAATCGGCCCTTAACCCCAGCAACGTTCCAGGACACTATGTTTAATTTTTCTGTGGGGGAAACCACAGGGGGGAGCATCGGAACTGGAACTGCAGGAATTGACTGTTCACCCCCACTACCTCACCTATTCTCAACACTCCTAAGGTTATCCGGGATGTCCCCACCCTTCAGGGTCTCTGTTACATCTTTGGGTACTAATATGGTAACCTCAGTCGTGGCTAAAACCCCCATGCTCTCCTCTACATTATATATAGACCGTGGGGCCTCCTGGCTCCGCCTCACTGCCTGGTACCCATCGTTTTCAACAGGATTGGTCAGCCTAGATGGTATATGATGTCAATCTATGGCCTCAAGGTCAGATAGAGGGCCAAAGTGGTTGAAGAGAAATGGAAGTTGCTGGGCTTGGGGTGTCATTTCCAAAGGATGCCTCCTAGCTGGGGGTTGTCTGAAGATGGGGCCTGATGGAGTAAAACTTTGTCTATGTGGATAGAAATATGATAGCCCCAATGTTTGGACATCCCCCTATCTAGCAAACCTAGCTTCTCTTCGAATAGTGTCCACCACCCATGGATCCTTAAACGAGATTAGGATACAATCACCCTCCAGGTCCTTGGTGCCTTGACCCACCCAATCGACTCTCCTTACAAAAAGTATTTCGGTTGGCGAGGATGGGGGCAGGGGTCGGTTTTTATTTAGCCAAAAGATCACCTTGTTGCGTAAGTCCCCGTACGACTCCTTAATACCGGGTCTTAAGGGAGCAACACCAGTTAATACTATTGTATATTGTGTTGCCTCCATGGGGAGATCAGCGCGTGGGATAGTATACCTGGTGTGTTTCTCCACCCTTGGGTTAGTATTGCTACGCTGGGTAACTGTATGTCCGTGGGAAGGCTGTCGGGAAAGATTAAGGTTGGGTTTTGCCTGTGGAGGTGGCCTGGTGCTTTGGGGTCTAACAAAATTATGTTTGTCAGTGCCTTCATCTTAGGGGCATGTGATAAAGAGCTCTCAGTTGTCTTGCTGGATGTAGTTTTTGGCTTCCCCCCCCCTGTAGGCCTATTGGTAGCTGCCCCTGTTAATTTAGTGTTGGTGGGATTACTAGTGGGAATGTTGTTAACGCTTGATGTCTTTGGTGCTAGCTGTGTAGTAATAACTCCCACAGAGCTGGTGCTGGTTAGTTTTTGTAGCAAAGCCAGGTTTGTGCTCACTACAGCCTCCAATGTGTCTATTTTTGAGGTCATTAGCCTAGTCCGTTCCAAAACGGGGAGTAGAAGAGTTTTAATCATGGCCTCCATTTTTACTAGCAAGGTCTCATCACTATTAAGGCACATTGGGCAGGGGTTGGAAGATCCCAAAGAGATGAGAGAAGGGCACAAGACATTAGGGAATACAAGGGGGATGTGTGTATCTATGGAATGCCCGGGGACCAGGATTTCATTGCCAGGTGTGTCTTTTATTTTTGGCATCTTACATTCTCTCCCCCCCAAAAGGCTCAAGTCTTGCTTTCTCTTTCTAGATGTTATGTCTATGCCTGGAGGGTCTGCAACAACTAGCGAGTTAGGTACGGTCTTAGGGGCATTGGGAGGTGAGTGACTGGATTCCAAACTAAGTTCAGATTCCACACTAACCTGGGATCCATCCCCCCACTAATTTGGGAATCGTCTAGATTGTATTCATCGTCATCCAGTAAGCGGACGGGAGGGCTCTCCCCCACACTATCTAAACGGACTATTGCCTCAGTGGTGACAGAGTGTATACAGTTGAATGCTGCGTGTGCTACAGGGCTGGTAGTAGTTGCTAACCCACCCAGCGAGGAGCGCTTCCCACTAACAAGATCAAGCGAGAGTCTTTTTTCCGCCATCGCAATTTCTTTTTCCAATATCCCCGTGGCTCGTGTAATGAAAGCATCCCGCGGGCCCGAGACAACTCCCTTGGTTGTTTGAATTTGGACTGTGCGTTCTTTGCCTGATCTTAAAGGCATGGTAGGATCTAGATGGGACCAATTGCAACTACGTTTGTCCTGGCACACTGGTCAACAAGATGTTTTGGTGGCTTAGTGGCCCTCACAATCAGTGTGCTGTTTCTTGTGTCCATACGCACATTACCCGAGGGATTTGATACTATGTAGTCCGCCTACCTTAGGTGCATCAAGAACGGACAGGGGGGATAGGCCCGGGCCGGACTCTGCCGTACTCGAACGGCCTCAAATGGCCCGCTCTTTGCCCGGTCTTCAACCCGCGCCACCGTCCTCGCGCGTCCCGCGTTCGGGTCAGGGGGCTGGGCTAAGTAGGAGGAGGAGGGGGCGGATAGAGGCACCAGGTGCGCGGGATGGTGTTGCGCAAGCACTCCTGGTCCTCGCAGTCCCGCTCCCGATCACAGAGCTTGATTTTCCTCGCGTCTGTTGGTGACTGAGCACACAGGCTCCCAAGTCACGGGCAAGTTCCCTTAGACGCAAAGATACTGGGCAGAAGGGCTTCTCCACACTCCACACTACGACTGCGAGCGGCTCCCGCGAAGCGGGGGCCGCGAGTCGTTTTAAAGCTCTGGTAAGATAAATCAGCAAGTTGAATACCCAATAATGGCATCACTTTGCACAATCCAAGCACCAGTTTGAATCTTGGGGAGGCCAATTCAGTCTTTCATCTTTCGGAGTCTGATCAATTGGGAATTTCCTATTATTTACAAAACTTGGAAACTGTGGTATTACATTCTGGTGGCTGGAAGTGCAGACTATTGACTGCATGGCCGCTGATCTTATTAAGGGTGTTACTGTGCTGACCTACCCAATGACACCCAAACGTCACCCAAATAAAGGAGAGACAGGCACTGCCATGTTGCCCCAAATTGGACTGTAGTATCATTAAAGTGGCATTTTGATACTGTCACATTCGCATTACTAGGCTGGTGGACAGAATACTACAGGATAATCCTCGGATGTCATTTATCTACGTTGCAACCATGCATAATACAGCATAACAATACTGAGTTTTGAATATTGTAAGTAGCATAGCCAGAACATCAGCTACCAAAATATTGTGATGGTAGCGATAGGTTTACCATTCTTATCTCCTCATATATGTACCTCGACAATAAATATCTTCAAAGGATGTACATGTAGAGGAACGAATAGTAAATCTACACTTACTTACACCTACCTAGCTTCAGAATATTTAGGTGATTGATATTTTAGCTATAATACTTTTGTGATACAATTGTTGAGCCTCGACTTTCCGACACACAACGTCAGTCCATTACCATGCTACTCCATCTAGAATGAACAACAACCTGGCATCATCGCTTGCAAGAGGAGCCGAATCAAGCTTGCATTCAGACATCCACAAACCTCGACAACAGTATCTCTTTCTGAAAAAACAGGTCAGCTAGGGAAGAAGTGGATACTACAACTGCAGAAGTAAAATGCTCACACTAGAATGATGTCAAATCACTATCATGATGCATAGGATGAACCTTTGAACAAAGATCAATGTTACCAACCATACTTACTGAGTGGCAACTCCTAAGCAATTCCTCACCCGTCTCATCTTCAACTTCCCGCACCAACATCTCTCACGCCAACACCAGCAATATTTTCCACCCTACCCGACAGAAAACATCCTCAAAGAAACCTCACCAACAACTTCCAGCACACACTCTAAACTCCTGTCGTAAAAATACTTCATACCAAAATGAGGGGAATCTAACACCCAGAAGTAACTAACTATAAGTAGATGTAAGTAGGCAGGTTGGCATGTCTTCCATACTTGGCCCCTTATGTGTCCACTAACTACTCCACATATGTGGCATGGCAGCTGAAGGGCAGGTTTAGTCATAAAGGATACCCTTTTATTGACCATATAGATCCACCAAAGAACTACTTGAAGGGCAGTTCTGCAGGGTAATAGCAACAACAGAAAGGCAATTAGCATTTTGATTACCCACGGTAGAGGTAAGCTTGCACATTGCAATTGGCTTCCGATGCTCACATATGGTGGTCTATACTAACATTATTGTGGCTTTCTGTTGTTGCACTTTCATGTGCCATGCCACAGGGGTTCAGAACCCTGCCGCAAGGGAGGATTGGGCAGTTGAAAGGAGCTGTGGAGGTTACTATATCAGGAAAGGTAAGCTCAGATTGTTCCTACCTCCTTCTTGATTAAATAAAGAAATTAGTTTTTGCCTTTGTGTTCCTGAGCTATTCATTTTGTCACACTGGTGACGTGATGAGTAATAATCTTTAACCAACAGGAGCTCCCGTTGTACGTTTCTGCACTCACCGCTTGAGTGAGAATAATATGCTGGTGTTGTAGCGTTAGCGCAATGGACCAATCTAAACCTTTATCCTAGATTAGTTTTGATTGTTACTCTTTTAAGCTTTAGCTACCACCATTCTTAGTTGGTCTCCGGTGGATCTTGTTCTGTGCTGAAAGGGACTGGAATACTCAGAGGATAAGCAATTATCGAATGAGGACTAGGAATAAGATAATTGCTCCACACTATTTTATACCATTCAATCTATACTAATATAATAAAGAGAGAGCCCAAACATTTGAGGCGGGTAATCTCAGGAACCACAGCACCAATCACAACACCCAATACAGCTTTGGAAAGGGCAGTTGCAGCAGAAGGACATAGGTTATGCAGACGCCCACCATATACATTTAAAAGGTAAAAGAACCGTGCCAGCAAAGTAGTCCCTTGTGGGCGTGTCTGCGTTGTGCTGTGGGCGTGTGACAAACGCTGGGGGCGTGTGGTACGTTCCGCCCTTCATGCCATGTCTCATATCGTGTGCTGTGGGCGTGTGCTGGGGGTGTGGGCATGTACGGGGCCGGGATTACGGGAAAAAAAGCGAGCGTGTGCCCAATATTTCATTGTTTTTTCTTCCCAGGTTCTGTACATTCCAGCTCCGGGTGTCCACCCTGCTCCCTTTAAATACCCCTGCACCCCATAATCATAACCCACCCTTACTCCTTAAAATACCCCAACACCCTTAAACACTAACCCATCTTAACCTTATAAATATACCCTGTACCCCAAAACCCAAACCTATCCCTAAACCCTAAAAATACCCCTGTACTCCAAAACCCAAACCGAGCCCTGAACCCTATAAATACCCCTGTACCTCAAAATCCAAACCTACCCCTGAACCCTAAAAATACACCTGTACCCCAAAACCCAAACCTCGCCCTCTACCCTAAAAATACCCCTGTACCCCAAAACCCATACCTACCCCTGAACCCTAAAAATACCTCTATACCCCAAAATCCAAACCTCGTCCTCTACCCTAAAAATACCCCTCTACCCCAAAACCCATACCTACCCCTAAACCCTAAAACTACCCCTGTACCCCATAACCCAAAACTATATCTGAACCCTTAAAATACCCAAACACCCCAAAACATATACCTCAGTACCCCAAAACATATACCCCTATACCCATACTTACCTTATCCAAACATAAAAAAACCATGCTTTTACCATTCATGCATTTACAACGAATTTTGTTGCAAATGTATGAGTGGTAAAAGCATATAAAATGTAATGTTATGCGTTATAATGGCATTGCGGAGTCATGGTACTTTCGTAATGAAAGTATGCGGAGTGATGGTATGCGGAAAGAAAGTTGCGGAAAGAAAGTTGCAGAATAATGGGTGTTTACCCTCCCCCGGTAAGTACATTGGTGGCACGGCGGCCCACATCTCCAGCAACATACTCATACTTTTTTCACCACCGATTTGAAAAATTCACAGGTCTCTCTCATTGATGGCCAGCACCGACATACACTTTTAGACACACCTCCCGCCACAAATTCTAGAACTGCGAACTTTGAAGCTGGGGAGCTACGTTCGAATCTCGGCATCAGCTCAACATCCTGTGATTCCAGGCAAATCGCTTTATCTCCCCATGCCTACCACAAATGAATGTGTTATTCTGTAATGTAAATTGTGCTCATGCCATGTTGTCGAGTTCGCGCTTTATAATATTGCAAGGAAAAATAAAGTAGGGAAACTCAAGTTCACACACTACTGAACGCGCACTCTTAAGTGCATCAGTAGTGCACTGTGAATCGGAGCGTTTAACAGGCCTGTCACAGATAAGAAATTCTATCAAAACGAAATCCTACAAAACAATATACTACTGGCCGGCAGCAATTCATACCCGGACAACGTCGGGACGGGCTGCTAGTACTTAAATAAATCAATACCCAGACTAAAAGTGTATCGATTATAGATTTTACCTATGAGTAAATATTGAGTCAGAATCAGTAGGTTTTAGGTTAAATAATAAAGTTTTGTATTTTTACATTTAAGGATAAAAAGCATTAAATGACACAAATTTCAATCCTAAAATCTTAATTATCGTTAATAAGTAATAAGTAAAGGCAATAGTGCGAGATACAAGGATGAAAGTGATATGAATCTTCCTCAGTCAAGGGAGATCATGGACATCTATAGAATTACTGAAATATCAGTTGAACCTCACACAAACCTTTGGGAAAGTTCAGTGAGTTTCAAATGACCAGTTTGTTAAAGATAGAAATTTCGGTTTCAGTCCATCACTGTAACAACAAAGTCACAGCTCCATGACGCGAACCTTTCAGCCGAAAAGGTCTACCAGACTAGCATACAAGCTGGCAGCCAATCGCAGTATTATGCCACAGTTTGCGTCCTCCTTTTCAGTTTTAAGCTGGAAGGTGAGTAAACCAAGCCAAGCCAGTCTCTCAAAGAAGCATCTCTCCTCTCATCTCTCTTCCTTTCTTTCGTTATATAATTTTCCGTCCAATACCGAAACTTGTGCAATTATACTTCATTAATTCTGTATCACCAAATTTGTCATACCACTCTGTCCCATTGGTCGTCTTCAATAGAATGAAATTATGTAGTAGGTACAAAGTATACAAACACGAAATAATTAAGTAATCCGAATCATGTAATTTCCATAGAATCATTTTATGTTTAGTCTTATGAACAATGTGGCACTCAGAAACTCGGCAAGTTCATGCTCTCATATGTTGGTCTGCTAGTTCTCGAGCATCTGTTCTATCATGTATCAGTTTTTGTTGCCTTTCCGTCTAACTGTGCTACAGATGTCAAAGGAAGCAATTGAAAGTTAGAGCACAAGTGGCCACTTTACGAAATATTCCCGTAGGCTTCAAGCTATTGAGTTCATAAGTTCAATGTTTGAAAAAGGAGAAGAAGCACATTTTGAGGCCTACATGAAATACAGTTCTCTTCAAGATGGTAAAATATGAATCTCTTATCTAAATACGTGAATGCGCATTTCCACCAATTCGTAATTAATTCATGTAAGTATAGGGTTCTCATAAAAATTTCCAAAATGTCACTGTTTACACATAGATTAAATGAGTTTTCTTTGCATGCTATCTTTAAGGCACAGATCATTTAAAGGTACATCAAAGGGACGACTCAGGGAATACAGCTTCAGCTAGACTCGTGTTGCACTTAATTTTCTTTAGTCATTTTCAGTGCACACATTACACTTTTGATGCACTATTTATCTCTAACACGTGAAACATACATTTTTCTATATAGAATCTGTTATCATTATTATCATCTCTCCTTATCTCATGATCAAATGTCATTAAAGTTGAAAATTTACATCTATTTAGTAAATATAAAATGTAATCATAAGTTCATTCTAACATTCTGCATGCATTTACGATGCAGTGTTTAAATTAGAATTACATTTTTTCACCTTTCAGAAACAGGCAACTTAACACACGTTTGTCATTTTCTATGTAAAGTTGTGTCATAAATTGTTTTTCTTAGTGGATTGTTATAAATTAGTAAGAGGAACATTTCTGCTTGTTCACTGGTGTAACACCGTACAATCTCATTTCTCATTCTGATAAAGGAGTTTCTAGTGAGTGCTGTCAGTGAGTACTTCTGATGCACTCTAATCATTCATTTCATGAGTCCGCATTCTAGAATTGGTATGAATCACATTGGACCTCTTAACCGCATCTACTAAGGGGGCCATTTTAAACTGGGCTTACCTGAATGAACAGCTGGCATTTTAGAACGGGTTCAGCTGAATGTACTATGCCGTTTGGGTAAAGATCTGTACCTGTTCAAAATCTGCAGTCTGTTCCAGTTATTGTTATTTTAATTTACTCCACAGTTCCATGGTGACAGAGATGACCACTTTATTTGTTTTGTGTTTCTATCGACATTGGTGACTACATTACTTTTTTTAGTTTATTTTGTTCAAAATTTCAAGCACACTTCCTCCACCATCATGTTTATCATCTCGAGGCAATCCACTGGATTGGGAAACAGGAGAAGGAATATTTCTAGCATATGTGGAGGTATTAGAAGAATATGTGTGTGATCTTCATAGAAAACTCTATTTAAGCACTGCTTTGGTGATTTTGGGTTAAAGGAATTCAAGAATTTGCCTTTATTAGACAGACCTGGTGACATTGATGTATATCAGTATGCTTCTAGGCAACGAAATACACGTTATGGAACGGAAATCAATGTGGCAATGGAAAGGTACAAGTTTTATTTTAGCAAGCAAGAAGACAGTAAGTTAATTGAGGATTGAGGAATATATTCTTGTTTTAAGAGCTTTGGCATCCACATGAAATTTTGAACACCACAATTATGAACATGCACTATGTGAACAAATATGTAATGAAAATGAACAGTAAATCATTACAAGAGAGCCTATGAGTCAGTGCAGATATGTCATTAAATGCAGCAGTAGAGATAACTAACAGGGTAGAGCACTATTAGCCTTTTGTTCAAGAAATAAGAAGTGAGGTTAAAGTATTTGAGGTGAATGTTGCGTCAAAAAATGTGATAATAAGTTTCAGATAAACACTAATATATCTGATGGAAGGAAGACAAATGCTACCCTAGCATGTTACCAATGTGGAACCCAATCGCACCTAGGTAATTTCAGAAAGATAAGTTCTGTACTAATTGTAAAAAAACTGATATTTTAGTAAAGTGTGTAAGAGTTCAGACCATAAGAAGGTTAAGTTTATGACTGATGATGGTGACTGCAATGAAGCCACATCTGAATTTGAGCACGATCCCAATGTCATTTTGATGTTCAAGTCAACCAAAGGAGTAAGAACTTTCATACTGTACTGTAAAGATTAATAGTAAACGTGTTCTTTTTTATTTGACTGAAGTGCATGGTATACTATATTGAGTAAAGATGTTGTGAGAAGAAAATGGGGGAACAGAACATTGCAGTCTTCCAATTTCTCATCTTGAGCCTATAGTGGACACAAAATAAATTTAGGAGGTTGTATTTTAACTGACTTAGATGGGCACATCAGAAAGAGGTGGGTATCACACTGGATCCCATATCTGATCCTCCAGTTTCATGTAATTAAATCTATGAGCTGTAAGATGTCTTCCACAGAGTTTTTGTTGGAGGAATTAAAATCTACATTCAGTTTGCGGTTCAGTGACAAATTTGGTGAATACAAGGCATTTGAACAACACATTATTGTACAATGCTGTGCCTATTAAACTTCGTGTAAGATATGTTGCTCTCATGTATAGCAGCAAACTCAAGGAAATATTGACAATTTATGTAGGGAAAAAATAATTGAGCCTGTTCAGTTGTCCACTTGGGTATCACCAGCATTTACATTGATTAATGTGTATGGGGACCTGAGATTGAATATTGAGCTTCATAAACTTAATGAAGAAACTTGGGTAGCTTCTCCTCCTTTACACAATCTACATGACATGGTGTCTACATTGGTAGATGCATCTGTATTTTTGACTCTTGATTTAGTCAGTGCATTTCGCCAAGTTTTAGATGATAATTCTAAATACATGACTCCATTCATTACTCTTGAAGGTATGTTTCCTTATTTTAGGATGCCTTTTGCGTTAGCTAGTAAGCTCCATTTTTCAAAGTCCTATGAAAGAAACATTAGAAAATGTCACATGTGCAATTGCATTTTAGGATGACATATTGGTATTTGGTAAGGACATGTCAGACCATGAGGATAATCGTAAGAATATGTTAAGAACACTTCAGAAGAAAGTTCTTACTTTAAAAATATCTAAGTTCAAATTACTTAAGCTATAAGTCGAATACTTAGTATATACTATTTCCAAAATAGGCATAAAACCCCAAACATGCCATTTATCAGCTATTAAGAATGCTCAAAAACCCACTTACAAAGAGCAACTGATAGCTTATTTAGGTTTAACAAAATTTTATTCTGAAACCATACTGAATTATACCAACAAGGCAGAATCTTGAAGATCTGTACTCAAGAAAAGTGTGGTATTTGTTTAGGGATCATCACAAAATTAAACTTTTTAATCCCTAAAAAGGGAAAATGGTAATGCAACATGTTTGAAACCTTTTGAAGTTGGAAAATAATGCATGTTGGGGTTGATGCCAGAAATTGTGTTTTAGGTTCTAGTTAATTGCAACGTAATAGGAAAAAAGAATGGATTGTATCTTATGGTTCCACAGCACCAAAACACTCATAAAGACATTACTCAGTTATCAAAAAAGATTTGCTAATATGTGTTTGGATGGTGGAGTATTACAAAATGTTCTTATGATGTACTATGTTTACCATAAGGATGGATCATAAACCACTGATAAACAGACTATTATCTGGTGGAGAAAGGTCTATTACTACAAGGTTTGGGAAAACTTGCTTTTTGTTGTAAAGTCCCCTTTTTGGATGGCCATCCCACCACTTTTTCCTACTAGATGCCGTGGTAATTGATCTGAATGTTTGCTGGGTCCTGCTAACCAGACCCAGCACCAGTGCTCCTTTCCACCCTTAAACTGTAAATGTGAATTGGCGCACCCAATTGGCAAGTGCTTGTACACCAGTGTAAGACCCTAGTATATGGTACCAGTGGTACCCAGGGCAAGGATGTAAAATGGGTGCCAGGGCTGCAGCAGTTATTGTGCCACCCTGAGCGACAGGAGTAAAAACTAAGGGTGTAGGTCTGCCATGTCAGCCCTGCACAAGCACTTGCCCACTCGAGCTCAACTTCCCTCTCCCGCCTCCCAGCTGTCAAGCCTACCCCGACCTCTACTTAATGGCGGCCACTGCAGGGACAGGCGAGCAAGACCAGTGACTCATTGTCAGTGAAATTGCTCTCCCTCCCTCGTAGCTCCACCAGTAAGTGAGGCCTTCCCCCGAGCCCCTGTTCCACCTGCAGGTTTCACCTGCGCCTCACCCCTGGTGGTCCAGTGGACCTCTGTACCCATTCTCTTGCTCCGATTTTTTCTAACCTTTTTTACTTGTTTTTTCCCTCACTTCTATCTCACCCTTCACTCCCCTTCTGGGTCTTAATCTCCATTGTCTGTCGTTTTCCCCTCATTTCAAGTTCCCCCTTCACTCTCCTTTGTCTTTCCTCCATTTTTTACTCATTTTTTACCCTTATTTCAATCTCCCCCTTTCACTCTCCTGTGTCTTCTGTGTCTTTCCTCCACTCTTTCTTGCACTTTCGCTGCCTTATCTGCACTTTTCTCTCTCTTGTTGCCTTTTTCCTTTTTTAGCCGGTTTTTGCCGCCGCTGCTGCCCCGTGGCCCCTCCCCCCAGCATGACCAGTGCAACCAGCCCAATCCAGCTCCCCTCCCTGCTCCCACCTCCCAGCTGTGTAGACCTTCCCGACCCCTACTTAATGTCGGCCACGCCGCCGGGGCACGAAAGGCAAGCCTGTCTGCGCCTGTCCGCGACCCGACTGCGACCAGCGCCAGGAACCCTGGATCTCTGCACCCCGAACCCTACAACCCAGCGGCACTCCACGCTCTCAAACCAGGCCGCAACAACAACTGCAAGGTAGCATTACCAGCCGACACCTGCTGACCCTTCAGCTATCACCGCTGCCAGCACACCTGCAGCACCGCCAAGACCACTGACCCAGCGTAATCTGCCCGCAAGAACACAACCGACCCAAAGACCCTGCAATGCATCCTCCTCAATGTCTAATCCTTCCACAAACACGCCACCGAAATCTGGGACCTCCTCAAAAGCACTACCCCAGACATAGCATTCTTTTCCGAAACCTGGACCAACACCACCTCGGGACTGGACATCGCCATCGCCATTCCCCAAGGATACAAGATCTCCACCCGCCCTGGAGGAGGAATCGCTATTGTACACAAATGCACCCTACACCTGAGCACACTCCCCGACGAGCCCACAGACCTGATGGAACACCTTCACTTCAAGACACTGGCCAGCCCTACCTCCACCCTCCATGGAACCCTCATCTATCGACCCCCTGGACCCTGCAGACTTTTTGCCAACTCCATTACGGACATCATCTCCCCGCATGCCATCGCGTCCACCAACTACACTCTACTGGGAGACCTCAACTTCCACCTCGACAACGAACTGGACCCCAGCACCATATCCCTCCTGGACAACTTTCACAACATTGGACTCTGCCAGATCGTGACCGAACCCACGCACTCACAGGACACACCCTCAACCCTCTCTTCACAACAGGAAACTCCATCACCTTCAGCCAAACCACCGAACTCCCATGGACTGACCATCCATGTGTCAACTTCACCTTCAGAAAACCCACCATCCACAGACACCAGCACTGCTCCCATGAAGAAACTGGACCAAAATCACCGACGACCAGCTAACCTCATTACTCAGCAACTCCACCCCAACCATCACGAAAACTGACGACACCAACACCGCAGCCCAAACCCTGCACAGATGGATCTCCGACAGAGCCAACACCATAGCCCCCTCAAGAAAACCACCACACACGCCAAGAAAGCTAGATGGTTCACCACCGAACTTTGAGAGTCGAAGCACACTTGCCGCCACCTCAAAAAGGCCTGGAGGAACACCAAATCCACAGAAGCCCACAACAACTTCAGAGCCGCCTCCAACGCCCACCACCAACTCATCAGAAAAATGAGGAAAAAAGCGATTGAAGACAGAATCTCCACTCATACACACAACAGCAAAGAACTCTTCAACATCATCAATGTGTCAGGATCTACCAAGGCGCCTACCGAAAGTATAGGAACTACAACTCCCATAATGCCTATACAGGGGGCGGGGTCCTATAAAAGTCAGGTGGACCCATTGCTTCCTGTTAGTAATTTTGTAACCTACAGTGCGTTGTGTGGCTATCCAGACTTTGTTTCCTGGCTTCTCTTGTGACTGTGATTAGAGAAGCTTTGTTAGTTAATGTTGCTGGCTCCAGCGCGAGTGATTTTCGGAACGCGCTAATTTGCAGAGGGTTTCGTTCATCTGCCAGTGAAAGCGGGGAAGGAGTTTCCCGTATCTTTGATTATTCACCGGCCGGTTGTTCTAACCACTCTTCATCGGAGCGGAAGACTGGGAGCTGAACCTTAGAGGAAGCGCGATCGGAAAGAAGAAGCGCCTTTGGTACTGTAAGTGAACACGCAGCGCGTGATGTTTAACGCGCTGCAGTGAAGTTAAACAGTAAAGCTGAAAAAGGAAAACTGTTTGTTAAAACGGACATTGGATTTCATTCTGTGAGTGTTCTCGCCGGAGAGCGGAGTGTAGTGGGGCTAGCCTCTGCGCACTGCCGCTACGAAGTACGGCACTAGTGTCTTTGAGTTCATTATCCAAGCGGAAGATAGTGGGAAGGCCTACATCTTGCCGTGTTGGGAGAACGGGGATATTTGAAGACAATTGTAGATATTTGTAAGGAAGCGGAAGACAGTAGTGGGAGGCTACGTCTTGCCGTATTCCTTAAGGAGAACATTGCATGTATGAGCAACACGTATATACTCTCTGGAAGAGCATAACTTTGGTTGGTTTTTTGACTACACGTATTTGGTGGAGGATACACGTTTATTTAAAGACACATTCTAATCAAGGAGGGGTAGGTGATGTTTCGATACCAACAGTGTACACAGTCCAATTGAGGAGGGGTGATTTAGAACTAATTGTTGTTTACCATCCCTAGGAAATCTGTGCAGACAAACACACCTTTACACAGGGAGGAGGTTATCTACAACCAGGATATACAGGGAGGAGGAAAAGAGCATTGTTTCTAGAAAGGTGAACCCTTTTCAATAAGTACTAAAAGAGACAGAGAGACAGGGGTTATAAGTAACAGTTCTAACCTGTGCACTGTTTTTTCTTCTTGTCTTTCAGCTATCCCTTCCCAGCAGCCCCCTTCCTTTCCCTTCCTTGGTCTCCTGTTTTTTCCCTCGCCCTATCGCTCGAACCCACTGTGTTTTTTGGCCAGTGGGTTGGTGAGATCGGGAGGTGGAGTTTTATGTGCATCAGCCGGATCCTGCAGTGTGGAGTCTGACAGAATTACTAACCCACGAATTGCATACTGCCTGGTCCGGCTGGGGTACATATGGCCACCTTGGACGATGTGTTGAGGGCTTTGGTTTTAGTTCAGCAAGAACTAGCGGCGTCCAAGGCGGAAGCCGTGGCTCTGAAGGATAGGGTTGAGCAATTGTCCAAGAACCCTTTTTCTTCGGGGGCACAACAAATTCAAGTTACTGTTCCTCCCCCTATTCCTTTAGCTACTCCTGAACGATATGGAGGGGATCCACGCAAAACACAGGCCTTTATGACACAGATTATGCTACACTTCTCATGCAAGCCGGCGTCTTTTCCTACTAATCATTCTAGGGTGGCGTTTGCCCTGTCATATTTGGTGGGGGATGCTGCCAATTGGGCGGTGCCCTTAGTCAAAAACGACGATGCCATGCTGTCCAACTGGAATATGTTCAGGGAGGAATTTGAGAAGGTTTTTGACAGAAGGGCCACCAATTTCAGTGCGGATAAAGAGCTGTTGTCATTACGTCAGGGGAGAAGTGATTTAATAACGTATTGACTACTTTCAATCGCTTAGTAGCTGAAACCGAATGGCCTGAGGGTAAAAGAATGTCCCTGTTCTATCAGGGTTTAAGAGATGAACTGAAGGATGCCGTGGCGCACATAGACCCACAGCCAACCACTTGTATTGATATGGTGAATCTGGTGTTGCGGTTGGATGGTCGTTTGACTGAGAGGAGTGGGGATAGAAGGAAGTGGGACAGGGGCTATGCCCGTAATGTAGGGTTCCCCTCTAGAGCTACGGGTTCTGCAGAGGCAGGGGTGGAGCCAATGGAAATCGGAGCGATTAGGCCCCCTTTATCGAAAACCGAGAGAGAAAGTAGAAGAGTACAGGGGCTCTGTATGTATTGTGGAAAAAAGGGACACTATGTAAGAGAATGCCCTTCAAAACCCAAGACCTCTAATACTTGGAATAAGAATCAAAGGGTAGCAGCGTCTAGCACGGCAAGGGAGAAGGAAGAAGTACAATCATCATTGCCTAAGGCGGAAGAGGTTCCCGATTGGAAACTTACCTCCTTGGCTTCCTCTGGTATAGGGGAAACTGAGTCCCATTTGGTGTTGGAGATGTCCTTGGAGTGCGAACAAAAATCCCATTCTGTGATGGTGATGTTGGACTCCGGGGCGACAGGGAATTTCATTGACAATGGATTGGTGAACCGACTGTTGTTGCCTAGGGTACCCCGAGGTAATCCTGAGGAAGTATTAGCGGTCGATGGGCAGCCCATTAAATCGGGTCTCATAACCGAGAAGACAGCGGAGGTGGAGTTGTCTATAGAGGTATCAGAAGGGAGACACGTGGAGAAAGTGGAATTGAACATCATAGATGCTCCACAATATGAAATAATACTGGGAATGCCATGGTTCACATACCATAACCCTGCCATTGACTGGAAATCCCGTACAGTGCTGTTCTCTTCTGGAATGTGCAAGGAACATTTGGTGCCTTATGTATCTTTTCCAGGGGCAGTGTTAGCCTTGCAATTCAGGGTGGCTACAGCGGCTGAGAAGGAGGTAGTGCTTCCGAAACAATATGAAAGCTATCAGGAGGTCTTTAGTGAAAGCAGAGCCGAGAAGCTACCGCCTCATAGGGCCTATGACTGTAGGATTGATTTGATTGACGGGGCAGTGATTCCTACATGTCGTGTATATGCGTTGTCCGTACCTGAAACAGCTCATTTACGGGAGTACATTACACACTATGAGAGTATAGGCTTTATAAGACCTTCTCGTTCCCCCGCAGCCTCTCCCCTTTTCTTTATAGCAAAAGCTAATGGGGATCTGAGGGCATGTGTGGACTACCGCGCCTTGAATAAAAATACCATCCGAAACCGTTATCCTCTCCCCCTAATCACCGTGTTGATCGAGCAGGTGAGAGAAGCTGTGATCTATACTCGCTTGGACTTGCGGGGGGCTTATCACCTGGTCAGGGTTAGAGAGGGGGACGAGTGGAAGACGGCTTTCAAGACGCGGTATGGACTATACGAATATCTAGTCATGCCGTTTGGGCTTTGTAATGCCCCCGCAGCTTTTCAGTTCCTGATTAATGACGTGCTAAAGGAGTTCATTGACTTGTTTGTAGTTGTGTACATAGACGACATTCTGGTGTACTCGATGGAGGATAAAAGTCATGTGGAACATGTTTGCAAAGTGCTGGCCAAGCTGCAAGAACATAGCCTTTTTGTGAAGCTCAGCAAATGTGAGTTTGGTGTATATAGTGTGGAGTTTTTGGGAGTAATGATCAGTCCATCGGGGTTGCAAATGTCGGAACGGAAGGTGGAAGCAGTGCGAGACTGGCCGGTTCCGAGAAATGTGAGAGAGGTCCAGAGTTTTCTGGGCTTCGCGAATTACTATCGCCGATTTATTATGCATTTCTCGTTGACGGCGGTGCCGATTACCAAACTTTTGAGGAAGGGTAAGCCTTTTGAGTGGACGGTGGAAGCCGGGGAGGCTTTTGAAACACTAAAAAACTCATTCACTACAGCCCCTGTGCTGTCACATCCCAATTTAGAACATCCCTTTGTTGTTGAGGCCGACGCTTCGGATGAAGCAATCGGGGCGGTATTGTCACAGAGAGATGGGAGTACAGGGCAGTTGCACCCGGTGGCCTTTCTGTCAAAAAAGTTGAGTTCGGCTGAACTCAACTACACAATAGCGGAGAAGGAACTGCTGTCGATAAAAAGGGCTTTTCAGGAGTGGAGGCAATATCTATGGGGGGCCCTTCATACCATCACTGTGTATACCGACCACAGGAATTTGCAATTCATGTCATCTGCTAGACACTTAACCCAAAGGCAAATGAGATGGATGCTTTTTTTTGCCGAATATAATTTTGTGGTTACCTTTCGTCCGGGGTCTGAAAATAGAAAAGCAGATGCCCTATCACGACAGACAATGCCCTCTGATAGTGTGGAAGAAACACAGGCCATCATTCCGGAAGGGAAAGTTCTGTGTATAGTCAGAGCAGAAACATTTTTGGATGAGGTACGAACCTATCAGTATCCGGGAGGATGGATGTCATGGGCTCATGGCATAGCAGAGAGGAAGGTGAGAGATGGTTTGCCTTTTTATCAGAACAAATTATTTCTGCCCTCATTACCGTTGCAGAAAAAGGCGTTTGTTTGGGGGCATGAGGGAGAGCTGGCGGGACATCCTGGTGTTCGTAAAACCCTCAAAATAGTTCAAAGACACTTTTGGTGGCCTAGTCTGGGTAAGAACGTCAAGGCATGGGTAGCTAGGTGTGATATCTGTGCCAGGGCAAAGGGACTAAACTCTAAAACAGCGGGGAAGCTTATAACCATGCCTACTCCCAATCAACCCTGGCAACACATTAGTTTGGATTTTGTGTCTGGCCTTCCGTTGGACAAGGGATTTTCCGCTGTGTTAGTGGTAGTAGACAGTCTCACTAAAATGGGACACTTCATCCCTTGTAAAAATCTTCCGAATGCCAGTCAGACGGCGCAACTTCTAGCTAGTAACGTTGTCCGATTGCATGGTATTCCCAGGGTGATAGTGTCCGACAGGGGACCCCAGTTCATTGCCAGGTTCTGGCGTATGTGGTGTCGCGCCCTGAATATTGAGTCCAATCTGTCTACCAGCTTCCATCCACAAACAGACGGGCAAACAGAGCGACTGAATCAGACCTTAAAGAAATATTTGAGATGTTTCTCTAAAGAAGCTCATGAATCCTGGGTAGATCTGTTGTGGATGGCGGAGCTGGCTTACAATAACACCTGGCACAGTTCAACAGGGATGTCGCCTTTTAAGGCTACATTCGGATTTGATGCAAAAACATTGCCGATTGACATACCACTCGATCTCCAAGACCAACCCTCAGTCAGGGAAAGGGTACTGATGTTGAGGAAGGTACATAAGGGAGTTCAGATACATTTGAACAAGGCTAAGGAAGTGTATAAGAGGTGGGAGGATCGTCGCAGGATAGAGAGTCGTCAGTATGTGGTGGGAGATAAGGTCTGGCTGTCTACCAGGAACATTAGGTTCAAGTTGCGCAGCGTGTTCCACCCCAGGTTTATCGGCCCCTATGCCATTGTGAAGCAAGTGAACCCTGTCACTTACAAGTTGAAACTGCCTGGTTCCTTACGCATACACCCGGTGTTCCACGTACAGTTGTTGAAACCTGCTCTTTCTTCACGCAGGGCGGCCCCTCCACCAGTGTTGTGTGATGGGGGTATGGAATACGAGGTGAGGAGCATTAAGGACTCAAAGTGGAGCAGGGGTGTTCTTAAATACCTGGTTTCATGGAAAGGGTATACCGCAGAGGATGATTCCTGGGAGCCCTGTTCGGATGTACATGCTCCGGCGGCGGTGCGCTCTTTCCATCGGAGATTTCCTGCTAAGCCTGGCCCTAGGAGGCGCTAGGGGCGGGGACATACTGTCAGGATCTACCAAGGCGCCTACCGAAAGTATAGGAACTACAACTCCCATAATGCCTATACAGGGGGCGGGGTCCTATAAAAGTCAGGTGGACCCATTGCTTCCTGTTAGTAATTTTGTAACCTACAGTGCGTTGTGTGGCTATCCAGACTTTGTTTCCTGGCTTCTCTTGGGACTGTGATTAGAGAAGCTTTGTTAGTTAATGTTGCTGGCTCCAGCGCGAGTGATTTTCGGAACGCGCTAATTTGCAGAGGGTTTCGTTCATCTGCCAGTGAAAGCGGGGAAGGAGTTTCCCGTATCTTTGATTATTCACCGGCCGGTTGTTCTAGCCACTCTTCATCGGAGCGGAAGACTGGGAGCTGAACCTTAGAGGAAGCGCGATCGGAAAGAAGAAGCGCCTTTGGTACTGTAAGTGAACACGCAGCGCGTGATGTTTAACGCGCTGCAGTGAAGTTAAACAGTAAAGCTGAAAAAGGAAAACTGTTTGTTAAAACGGACATTGGATTTCATTCTGTGAGTGTTCTCGCCGGAGAGCGGAGTGTAGTGGGGCTAGTCTCTGCGCACTGCCGCTACGAAGTACGGCACTAGTGTCTTTGAGTTCATTATCCAAGCGGAAGATAGTGGGAAGGCCTACATCTTGCCGTGTTGGGAGAACGGGGATATTTGAAGACAATTGTAGATATTTGTAAGGAAGCGGAAGACAGTAGTGGGAGGCTACGTCTTGCCGTATTCCTTAAGGAGAACATTGCATGTATGAGCAACACGTATATACTCTCTGGAAGAGCATAACTTTGGTTGGTTTTTTGACTACACGTATTTGGTGGAGGATACACGTTTATTTAAAGACACATTCTAATCAAGGAGGGGTAGGTGATGTTTCGATACCAACAGTGTACACAGTCCAATTGAGGAGGGGTGATTTAGAACTAATTGTTGTTTACCATCCCTAGGAAATCTGTGCAGACAAACACACCTTTACACAGGGAGGAGGTTATCTACAACCAGGATATACAGGGAGGAGGAAAAGAGCATTGTTTCTAGAAAGGTGAACCCTTTTCAATAAGTACTAAAAGAGACAGAGAGACAGGGGTTATAAGTAACAGTTCTAACCTGTGCACTGTTTTTTCTTCTTGTCTTTCAGCTATCCCTTCCCAGCAGCCCCCTTCCTTTCCCTTCCTTGGTCTCCTGTTTTTTCCCTCGCCCTATCGCTCGAACCCACTGTGTTTTTTGGCCAGTGGGTTGGTGAGATCGGGAGGTGGAGTTTTATGTGCATCAGCCGGATCCTGCAGTGTGGAGTCTGACACAATGAGTTTGCCCAACCCACCAGCGAGTCCACCGACATCCCTCCCTCACAAGACCTCTACGACAAACTCAGCACCTTTTTCCACCACAAAATCAAGAGCATCTACGACAAATTTGATGAAGACAACCAACACACTGGACCCTCACCAACCACCCCCAACACCCTAAAGCCAGCGATCGACAACTGGACGGCCCTCACCACTGAAGACACACTGAATACGATGAATTCAATCCACTCCAGGGCCCCCACGAACCCCTGCTCCAACCACATTTTCAACAGAGGCACCGACACCATAGCACCCATGCTCTGTCACACCATCAACCCCTCCCTGGCAACCACCTCGTTCCCCGACGACTGGAAACACGTTGAGATCAACCCCCTCCTGAAGAAACCCTCGGCGGACCCCACTGACCTCAAAAACTACCCATCTCCCTGCTCCCGTTCCCAGCTAAAGTCATCAAGAAAGCCATCAACAGCCAACAGCCAACTCACCACATTCATTGAAGAGCACAACATCCTTGACTCCTCCCAATCTGGCTTCAGAAAAAAACACAGTAGGGAAACCACCTTCCTTGCCGCAACAGACGACATCCGTACCTTACTGGACAAAGGAGGATCAGCGCGTTCGACACAGTCTCTCACTGCACCCTAATACATAGCGTGTTTGACACAGTCTCTCACCACACCGTAATACACAGACTCCATGACGCAGGGATCCAAGACAAGGCCCTCGACTGGATCCACTCCTTCCTCTCCGGCAGAACGCACAGACCCTACACCTATCACCTCCTCTTAGACCCTACACCTATCACCTGCGGAGTCCCCCAGGGGTCCTCCCTCAGCCCTACTCTCTACAAAGTCTACATGGCTCCGCTCACCCCCATCGTCAGAACCTATGGACTCAACATTGTGTCAGACGCAGACAACACCCATTTCATCCTCTCTCTATCCAACGAACCAAACACCACCAGATACAACTTTCGAGAAGGCATGGAAGCCATCACCAAATGCATGAAAAACAGCTGCCTAAGACTAAACACAAACAAAATGGAAGTACTCATCATGGGCCCAAACCCAGACGCCTGGAACGACACCTGATGGCCCCCCGCCCTCAGTAGCTTACCCACCCCCAGGGACCACGCACTCAACCTTTTTCACCATCCGGGACTCAGAGCTGAAAATGGACCGCCAGATCAACTCTGTCTCGTCCTCCTGCTTCCTCACCCTCTGCCTCCAACGTAAGACCTTTAAATGGATCCCCCTCGAACACAGAAAGACTGTCACTCACGCCCTGGTCACCAGCAGGCTCGACTACGGCAACGCACTCTGAACAAAAACCTCACCCGCATGCTACAAAACATCAAAAATGCCGCCGCAAGACTTGTCCTCAACCTGCAAAGCCACTGCCACATCTCCCAGCACCTGCGCACACTCCACTGGCTTCCCATCAAAGCTAGAGTCACCTTAAAGATGCCAACCCATGCTCACAAGGCCCTCCACGCATACCTGAACAACCGACTCAAATTCCACGCACCCCAAAGGACCCTACAATTTGCCCAGCTCTCCTACGCTGTGGTTCCCCGCACCAGAAAGACCAGATCGGGAGGCCGATCCTTCTTCTTCTGCACGGCCAGTGCCTGGAACGACCTTCTGCTCCACCCCAGACAGATAACATCACTCCCCATCTTCGCAAGAAACCTTAAAACCTGGCTCTTCGAAAGACCCCCTTCTTGATGGACTGGAACCTGCAACCCCCCCCCAACACCCCCAGCGCCTTGAGACCCTTATGGGTGAGTAGTCGTGCTTAACAAATACCTGATTTGATTTGATTTGAACCCTACCCACAACATGTGTAACAGGAAATAGGAAAATTGGTGGTTGGGTTGTAATTGCGCTGGGTAACAGTGATAATAGTCAGGATAAGAAAATATATAAAAGCTCCAAGGACAAGGTTTAGACCACCAATCTAAACACAACAGGCATGAACCAGTCAATGCCCTGATACACAACACAACATTTATCCTGAGCTAGTACGAAAGTTCACTTTTCAGCCAATAGACAAATCACAAATCACTGTTTGTTTTCTTCTCTTCTTTCTTTTATTTCATGCGTTGATCGTTCATAAAACCTCCTAGCCGACACGTGTTTCGTCTGATATGGCGTTAATCCACAGACTTCTTCAAGGCTTAGATTGAGTAAGTTCGGCCTCTAATCTCGGCCTCTAATCTCCTGTGACGATATCTCGTCTTCTCCAAAACCGGGTTCCTGAACGCCAGGAACCTGGTTTTGGAGAAGACGAGATATCGTCACAGGAGGAAAATACCCGATTAATACTATATGGAGAGAGATTGATTTTAACCACTACCCACGGGCTAAAGCAACGGAAAATAGACCAAGAGGACAACTAAACCCCAATGACGTTGTGGCAGGGGTGTTGAACAGGAGATTAGAGGCCGAACTTACTCAATCTAAGCCTTGAAGAAGTCTGTGGATTAACGCCATATCAGACGAAACACGTGTCGGCTAGGAGGTTTTATGAACGATCAACGCATGAAATAAAAGAAAGAAGAGAAGAAAACAAACAGTGATTTGTGATTTGTCTATTGGCTGAAAAGTGAACTTTCGTACTAGCTCAGGATAAATGTTGTGTTGTGTAACATGTGTAACAGGGTCACCTCACTGCATTTAACATATGTCAGTCTCACCTACGTTAGGCCTCCTACAGTCCAGGGTGCATTATATGATATTTGTGGAAATATATGTGAAAGCACATATTGCCCTGTGGTAACATTCTAAACATAATTCTACCGCAAGTGATAGTTGGGCCATCGGATAACATGGGCTGGCATATGGGCATTCTCTTTATATCCAGCTCTTTGATGGCCCGTCCGATTTCTTTCATGTTTGATGTCAAACACCATGCTTTTTAACACCCGACTCAATGGTGGTGTTGAGGTTTAATCAGCATGTACCTAGGTGGCACTTTATACCGTGTCTACCAAGTTAACCCAGTGTTCTCATGCCTTGGTGGGCTTTTTCAAAGGTTTGCCGCCAAGACAGAAGTCTGATCTCATGCTGGGGAATGTGTGCACTCCCAAGGGTCAGAAACAACCCACACAGGATGGCAATGTTTATACTGGTGTGGTGGTGAGCCTCAAAGGCTTTACTGGCACCACTGGAAAAAAGGAAGTCCTCCCTCACTTGCAGACAAAGCCTCCCCCTGCCCCAAGCACTGTTTTTCATGAGTAGGTAGGAAATTAGTTATGCAAGAGGTGTACACCTCCAAAAGACTCTTCTAGAGACTGTCAACTGAGACCCTTAATACTTATTGAGTTCAAACCTCAATAAGGTTTTGTTAAGTGTGGTTACTCATCCATGAGGATCTCAAAGTGGAGGGGGTGCAGTGGATCGGACTAAGTGCTGAGTTCATCCGAAGAGGCAGGTCTTGAGGTCCTCCCTGAATTGTGTCAGCAAAGGTGATTTCCTGAGGTGGATGGGTAGGGTTTTCCACGTCTTGCAGGCAGGGTAGTAGAAGGACATATCTCTAGTTCTGGTCTTGCGGATTTGTGGGACGATAGCCAGGGAAAGCTGGGCAGGGCAGAGGTGTCTGTTGGGTACATGGAATGTGAAGCAGTGATTGAGGTATGCCGGTCCAGCATTGTGTACTGCTGTGTATGCATGGGTGAGGAGTTTAAAGGTTATTCTTCTGTCAACTGGGAGTCAATGGTGGTCGCAGAGGAATTGAGCGATGTGGCTGCAATGGGAGATTTTGAGGATTAGTCTTGCTGCCGTGTCCAGGACATTCTTGAGTCTTCAGAGGATTTTCTGGGTGACGTCAGCAAAGAGCGCATTGCCATAGTTGAGTCTGCTGCTGAGGAGGGCATGTGTGACTGTCTTCCTGGATTTGGTGGCGATCCATCAGAAGGGCTTTCGAAGTAGTCGGAGTGTGCTGAAGAAACCTCCATATACATGCCAAAGCTCTCCATTGTCAATTGCTATATCAACATGCCTTAGTCTCCAGTTACCAAATAAACAATCATTGACAATGTAACCTGATAAAAATATTGTTGCTTGATACCCTAAAGAAAACAAAAATTTTAATTAATGAAAAGAACGGTACATGATTATTCCCTAACTGCAACATATTATGTAGAGATAATTGTTTGTCAGCGTATAAGGAGTAACATAGTTTTAAACCCAAATGATCTACCTGTTTTCATGGAAACTGCAGAGAACCAAACCAATATGCACCTATATACACTATCTACCAGATTCCAACAGAACAATAGGTAAACCGTCCAATGTCTAAAAGATTGACCTAGACCTAACAGAGTTTGATTCAGTTTGGAATCTTCTACCATGCCCAAATATATACCTGGCACTGCATCGGTCCCAACTAGTCAACTTTAAATGTTGCACAGTCTACAGAAAATATTGTAACTCATTTTCTAGAAAAAGGCCTATCTGGACAGATCCCAGTCCACTGATTCACTTGGTTTCTTCCTGTCTGAACCTCACTTCCATGTCACCCCTACTAGTGTAAACATTGGTTCCTCCTTTTTCGAGGAGATTCAGCGCATGAAGATAGGAAGGAAAGAAAACCTAGGAAAGCAAAGAGGAGTAAGCGAAGGCACAGAAAATATAAGAATGGGGCCCCACAGTCAGAACAAGAACAAAAATTGAGTGTAAATAAGACAGATCTGATGGACAAGAAACGTTGCAGGTGTTTAACATTTTGGACAGAGTGCTTAGCACAATTGAGAAAAAGGGACTTCAAAGGGGGCTCATCATTGGTCCAGACAAGTGTTGTGACTTTATGGAATTACCAATTGATTTATATACATTTGCCAGCCGACTCAAGTTGAAAAGTTTTTTTACATGAAAGAAAAACATGATGTACCCAAGAGTAGATGAAAAAAAAGATCTGATTTGACAAGCGCTCATGTTCATGATGTTCACATCCTTTTATCTTTGTCTAATGAGGAAAATGTTGAAGTGTATAAGTGGTTTAGCAATACCTTAGAAATGTGTTCCGTAGGGAAATCAATTTGCAGCTATTGACTTATTTGTTAAGAAAACAATTGAGGAAATACACAAAATAGAAGATCAGAAGCCTGTTTAGGAGACATACAAGAAGGTGAACTAACTTTACCCTAGAAAAGCCTTAAATAATCTAGGCTCAGATCAGTCAATAGTAATAAGGGGGCAATATTGTCATTATGAGTAGGATTAATTACAGCCTTATGAGTAAGATTAATTATAGCAATGAAATAAAAAGACAACTGAGTGATGTAAAGTGCTAGGGGAAGTTGTTGAGTTATTCAACTTGGCAAGCAGGCAGACTGATTGCTGACAAACTAAAGAAATTGGGTTGTTAGAGGAGGTACATTTAGGTATTTTAATAACTCTAATCCCAGATTTCCATTCATATATGCAGTGCCAAAATCCATATACCAAAACACAATCCCCCTGGTAGACCTTTTATTTCAAGCATAGGCAACTTGATGGAACATCTTTCGGAATACTTGGACTTCTTCCTAAAATGTCGAGTGATAAACTTACCATCATATTACCATGATACCATGGATGTGTTAAATAAATTGCAAGATGTAATTTCGGATTCGATTTTGAGTCTTGCGACATTGGATGTAGTAGGACTTTAAACATGTATAGAAAATGATCTCGGTCAATGGGCACTAAAATACTATTTGTTCAAAAAGAGTGCCAGTCTTCTAGAACAATCCAAAATGTTGTTTGAAATGAGTGATCTAATCTTAAAGAACAACTTTTTGACATTTGAAGGAGAATGGTATTGTCAGACCTGGGGCACAGCCATGAGATCCAGGTTTGCTCCGTCTTATGCCAACCTCTTCATGGGTTGGTTCGAGAGGGAGCATGCCTGGTCCACACATATGGGCAAATGGATGAATCACATCCTGTTTTTGGATTGTTTGATAGACAGCATTTTGATTGTTTGGAGAGGCACCAGGGATAACATGAAAGAGTATGTAGACTATCTGAACAACAATAGACTCAATGTATTGCTCATAATATGTCATGAACCTAATAAGATTGATTTTCAGGATGTCTAACTGTACATCTCCAATGATGAGATTCAGATTATTTCACAAAGAAACTGCACAAATAATATCCTATATGCTTATAGTGCTCATCCTTCATCAGTTAATACAGGGTTTCTGTGTGGTGATATGATAAGAATCAATCCAGAGAAATTGTTGTAATGAGGAGGAATTCGCTGCATGTTTGAATGAGCTGAAAAGTAGACTTAGGGCACGAGGTTATCCTGAACATATCTGGAGAAAAGCAGAAGCAAGAGTATAGGACATCAAAAGAGCTGACACTCTTGTACAAAAGCCCAAAAAGCAATCACGGGTTTGACTGGCCTTCATATCCACCTACAGTTCAGACCACAACCAAATATACAAAATGTTATGGAAGAATTGGGATTTGTTGAAAGGTGTTCTAGGGTTAACTAATATAATTACGAACAAACCTCTTGCAGCACAAAGGAAGAAACTAAGTAAAGGAAAAACATTTGGAACCTACTACAAACACAGGTTCAAATTGGTTGCCATTCCAGACCAAAGGTTTTTATACATGGATTGTGTGTTATATGCAGTTAGGGACAACACCAATTGAGAAAATTCAAGTATAATACATCAAAAATATACCACATAAATCAATTCACCAACTGTAACAGTTGTTTTGTGGTATATGCCATTATCTGTGATTGCGCTAAAGTCTACATTGGTAGCTCCAAGAGGGTTTAAAAGTTAAGGATCCAAGTACACTGCAGATCTATATTAAACAATGATGTTACATCTCCAATAGCACAACATGTAAGGGAATGTCACCCAACCAATGTTGACTTAAAATTTCATGGAATTCAAAGTAAGAAGGACACTGGGGGGGGGGGGGGTTGACATGGAATCAAGGCCCATACAGGAAAAAGCCAAGTGGGTCAGTATAATGAAAACTGTCCAGGTGGGTCTTCATCTGCAAAAATGAATTACACTATTTTCTGTAGACATTTTAAGTTCACTGGAGGGGACCAATGGATGATGGAGAAATGTACAGATAAAGGAACATAATGATGAATATATAGTAATTTAATGATTTGGAATGCTAAAATGGAAAATTGAGGATTCTTTTGTAGATAGTTGAAAAACTTGTGTTTACAGGTTGGGTTGGATAACCTTCAAATATACATTCTAAGATAGAATTTATCCAGATCAGTTCCGGAAAGAATGCGGAGGTTCACTTTTGTGTAGACGACCTAATGCCATAGAGGTTACTTCTAGGAAATCTTTATTTTGATTGGCCAATCTCATGGATGGACCAGAGAGGAAACTTTCATGGTCGAATACTATTCCCAGCACTACAATAGCAGAACCATAGCCATAGAGAAGGCAGGAAACCATTGAGACTTCCGTGTGTATTAGTATTAGGTTTCTCATTGGCGTGTTTACCCGACAAATCGGAGAGGAGGCTCTCTGTAGTAAGAGGTGCCATTGAAATAGATAAGTACAGGGAGACCATTTACAGAAAATGCACTTTGACAGCCGAGTCTTGGACAGGAAGGCAGTACGATTCTGTTTATACTTTTGGGCTCTCAGATGCAATGCTTTTGATTGGCAGAATGCCTGACAGACTGGAGAGAAAGCTGTCCATGGAGAGAACGTCTGTCATTTGAGTGGATAGTTTATGAAGGCGTGACTCCAGTAGAGAAGGGGGCACATGCACTTAACGCATTCTGACATTGATGGATATAAATATGATTAGTTTATGAGGATGGGTGGCCTCTTAAGAAATGATTTGATTGGTTGAAATTATGCTTAAATCATAAGAACCTAAGAGACCTCAGTCTAGGCACATTTCCTGTAGCATTTTGATACCGGAGCATGAAGAAGAAAGGTCAGTACAGAATGGGGAGATAGAATTAATAGAACACAAATGTTGGGTACCTTAGTTGAACCTGGGGAGTTTAAATGTAGAATGCTTGTGTTATACTATAATAGAGGATTAAGCTCATGATTGGCTCATAGATCACCTGTTGGGTAATGCCCACATCTCAAACTCGATCTTTTGAAATGGGATTGTCAATAGAGGATATAATGATTTCAGGATGCCAGGATCTGTGCTTGGAGATTAGTTGTGTAATTCTCCCATTCCAAATATAATTATTGGAGATGGGATTGTGAACAGAGTAAATAGAGACTGAAAAATGCTATGATTTGACGTATGTGTATGATTTAATAGCGGGTGATTGCTAAGCACATTGTATACATATTAAAGTGATTTTAAATGGACAGAGGAATATTTTGGTAATGAATACGACTACCTCTGCATTTTAGATTTAACAGGGAGCACTATACCATCCGCAACAAAAACTGCTTCTTCATGAAGATACCCTATTTGGGAGAAGATTACATACCATACTAAGATCTGACAATGATGGAATTCACAAGTGGAATTCACAAGTGGGTGGAATTTGTAAATGAATTAATGAGATAGACCTTTTAATGGAGTTATAATACAGCAGGAGTATAAGGACCCAGTGAATTACAAATATTTAGATAAGAAAAGGTACTTCATTTTTAAATGTATTAGGGAGTGGAATCTTTATGTCAATTGTGGAGCTGGAATGCACAGTGTCTAACTAGTGTAACTCAATAACTCACTGAGTTATAAACTTCAATATACAAATTCAATTAGCATTTTGCATGTAGCAACAAATGTGAAGAGAGAAGTTTTTAATGGGGGAGGAGTTTTTTTTAAGATTGTATATAGGCAGGGAGTCTTGTGTTGTCAATTTATCATGTAAATAATCATGTTTACACTGTATTAATGTAAGTACTGTATATAGACACAGGAGAGCTAATGTGCTTCCAGGAAGGATTGCCACTTAGCAGCTTGCTTTGCTGTGGTGCCAAATCCAATTATTGAGCCCTTGGAAGTGAGTTTGCTGTGCTAAATAGGAAAAAAACAGTACATCAACTTCGAGTGCCACTCCGGAGCCAGCGCCACACTTCGACATCGCACCGCTGCCTTCATCAGAGCCGTTGCCTCACTCAGCACAACTACCACAACTTGCAACCCAGGACCGACCCCATTGCAGTATCTCTGAATATCCACCACAGCGTGAGTCTCAAACACTGCGCTACTGAAGTCCGGGGCGCCAGACTCCGCCATAGCGTCTGTGGCCGCCGACAAGGTGAAGTCAACCCCTCCTGGCTTGACCCTCGATGCTTCAGTGGCCCCAAACCAACAGGGGAACCGATGCCTTCCCACCAACATCGCATCACCTACCCTGTGCCTTGCAACATTCCGGGAAGCAACGGCTCAAGGACTCTACACCGCCTGCAGAACCCAATACCTTACTTGCTTCAGTGACCCCTTCAGTGACCCCTCACCATTGTTGTGCAATGCACCGTCCTGAGCACCAACATGCCAACGACCTGCACCGACAGTAAGGAACTGACGCCACATAAGCCTCAGTTACACCTCACATCCCAACATCTTGCAAAGTCTTTATTTTGTCATAGTTTCCAAGGTATTGTAACCGCATTCAGTGCAACTCTGCAGCCAGACGGCGCTCCATCGCCGTCGGCCCGAAATTTCAGACACAAATTTGTCAAGCACATTCTTATAGCAAGAATTATTGTGTTTCTGAGTGCTAGAACTGCATTTAGTCTTTGAGAATTTGCATTTTGATTTGTGTACTATGAATTTTTGTCATTCAGGTCTTGTTTTATTGCGATAAATACTGGCTATTTTTCTAACCTGGTGTGGAGTACTTTTGTGGTGATTTCACTGTGTTACTGAGTGCGTGGGCACAGATACTTTACACATTGCCTTTTTAGTTTACCCTGAGTGCTCTGGACCAAGCTACCCAGATGTGAGCAGATAAACTGAGTGTGTACTACACTTACCTTGACTAGGATTGTGGTTCCTTACTTGGACAGGGTGCATACATCTGCCAACTGGACACCCAGTTTCTAGCATTGGTGATCCACAGTGAGGATAGGACTTGTATTTGTGCATTATGTAGACTACTTCCATATCGCAGACCATTACGTACGAGCATACTGTTTTTCTTTTTCTATTCTTTTTTCAACCTTTTGAGTTTCAGTCTAGAGGACCAGTAACTGCGCATGCAGATTTTGAGTTTGATTAGGGGAGGTTGGAAACCTATACAGTCCATCAGCTGCAAAGATATAAAGTGTACTTTTAAACATCTCACTAAAAAGGGGAGCTGCAAAAGGCGCTGAGGGCCTAGTTGGCAACCAGGGAGGCAGATGGGCATCCAGAGGATGGGAATGAGGTTGTGGATATGGAGGAACAGAGTCAGCATGGTGATTTTCTTGAAAAGCGGGATCTGCCTGCTAGGAAGATGCCCTCCAGGACAGGGAGCAGTGTTTCCTATAAAGGCCTGTCCGCAAGATAATTGACAGATATGTAGGAACAAAGGAAGCTCCAGTTGAAGTTGGCAATACTCAATATGGAAGTGGAGAAGCAAAGGTTGGTCATGGAGGAAAAGAAAATGCTTTTGGCTCAAGAACTGGATTTGAAAGGGAACATACATAAACCCAATAGTCTGGTAAACGATTATCGGGTGGGAGATGACATAGATCAGTGGTTTCGGGGCTATGAGTTAGCTTTACACATGAACAGGGTTCCTTACAGAGATTAGGTGCAGGCGTGTCGAATCATTTGGAAGTGGAGGGGAGGAACACCTTGTTGGCACTAGGGCCAGCAATCCAAAGGGTTACCCCAACATGAAGGCAGCTCTGATCAGGAAATATGGCTTGAACCCAAAAGCCTACAGAGTAAAGTTTAAGGAGAGTCCTAAAATTGGTTCCCAGACCTGGGGAGAATGTGTTGATTCCTTTTACAGAGCACTGGATGGTTAGGTGAATAGTAAGATAACAGACTATCAATGGCTGTAAAATTTGATTACATGTAAAACATGTTTGGTCTATGTTTTCCAGAGATGCGCCAGCACTTGGCTGATATTAAGATTACTGACTCTAGGATGCTTGGTAAGGAGGTGGGCCTCTGTTTCAGCACCAGGGTCCAGAAGAAGTTGTATGTGGGAGACTCTGCCAAGGGTGGGCACGGTCCCCAACAGAAGAATGGGGGGACAAAACTAAAAGTAAGGAGTTCTCTAAAGGACTGCAAACTAGTTCCCATGGTAAGAATACCCAACCCCCTGTTGAAAAGAAGAGTTGGATCCCCTCAGGAAAGCCTGCATGGAAGGGACCATTGAAGTGTTTTACCTGTAATCAGAAAGGGCACTTCAAGGGGGATCTCCAGTGACCCCAGCAGGCACAGCCCCCCACCGGAGGGCAGTCACTGGGGAGGGAGAATGTAGGGGTTGTGGAGGAATTGATCCCAGAAAGTCTCCCTTGGTGACAGCGCGATGGTTCAGGGAACCCTCATGCCTGACAACACTAGGAAGTACAGCCAGTAGGTGACCATCAATGTGAGGAGGGTGAAGGCTCTGAGAGACACAGGAGCCAGCATGACAACCGTAGGGTGTCATCTGGTGCCTTCAGAGCAGGTAGTCTCTAATGTGGTCCACCAAGTAGTTTCTGTAGACAATAGTGAGCTTCAATGTTTGTTGGCTCATGTTCCCCTTGAATGGGAGAGTCTCAGGTTCCTTAAGGGTATCTGTAAGTCCATACATGCCTGTGGATTGTCTGCTGGGCCATGACCTGGAACATAATGGCTGGAAGGAGCTGGAACTCAGGTCGCACATGGAGCTGTTAGGATTGCCAGAGTGGGTGTGCCTGACCACACAATCCATGGCATCATGTGTGGGTGGTCTGAAGGACCTGGAGCCCGAAAGAGTAGCCCAGGTTTCTGCCAGGTAGGGAAAGGGCAAGGGAAGTGGCAAACCAACTCCAGAAATTCCCATAGTCCCTGAGGAGGCTGAACCTGAGGGTGACGCCCTGAAACTACAGGGGAAGATGTTGCCAAACTGGGGAACCTACCTTAGCTGTCCCAGTGGAAGCAGGACAGAGGTTCCTCCAGGAAGGAGTTCTATGCAGCGCAGAAAGAGTGCCCTACTCTCCCTACTCTTGTGGGTATTCAGAAGCAAGCCAAAATTCCAGGCAGCTGGTGACGCCTCTGGAACTCACCTGCTTTACTGGGAGAATGATCTCCTGTATAGCAAGCCTATGGTTGCTGAGTCTGGGGCAGGCTGTATGCTGGTGATGCCACTAGAGACCCTATTTCTAACAATAATTAATAATTAAGCATTAATAAATTATTACTTAATAGCTTCCCACCCCAGACAACTACAAACCTACGATTGTGCAACTAAAGTTTACGTGAAATAAATCAGAATTCCATATTTTAGTCGTTAAAAATCAATTAAGTAATTAATTAACAATTAATAGTAAATTGGCCATTATTACCTAATGATCTCCCCACCCTAGATTCCTGAAAACCTAGCAGTCTGGAACTCAAATGCAAGTAATATATATAAATTATCTATATTTTAATATTTTAATATGAATTAAATAATTAATTCACAATTAATAATTAATTGTTAATAAATTATTACTTATTTCATTCCCACCATATACCCATACAAACCTAACAGTGGGCAAATGACATATAATGAAAATAAACAAGTGTTACAAAATGTACATAATAAATATCAATAATATCATTGAATAACATGTATTCATTCATAATTAAATACCTATTTAACTTCCCACCCTACCCGTCTACAAACCCATCACCTCACTATGATACTATAAATTACTATTAATAATTAACTAAAAATGTTAAATCACTTAAAATTACTAACTATATTTAAACAAAAATGAATACTATTTATATAAACAATAGTAACACATAAAATTAATATATCAACTAAACACTTTAAAATCATGATTAAAATGACATTCTTAACAGCCACATGGGAAATTGAATTGTTGGTTGAACCCTGGTCAAGCAACAGCCACAATCCATGTCACTAAATTAACCTGAGCTTAACCCTAGGTAGCTTGGCACAAAAAATCTGTCAAGCTTAACTTAGAGGCAATAGGTAAAGTATTTACACAGCAGTCAAACAGTAATAAAGTGAATGCACAACATAAGAAAAATCACACACTAATTTAGAAAAATAGAGAGCATTTTAATAAATAATTTAACACCAAAATGACAAAGATCCAGTCAGCAGAAACAAAGTCATACATTTTTTACGTATTCAGCAAAAACTACTGTTTTAAAGATCAAAGCTCCAACCATGGATATCCAGTCGCACAAGCTGTGTCAAAGTCCAAAAATATATCCATCTGCGATGTTGGATATAAAAAGTGGACTGTGCCCGGTCGGCACTTACCTTTCGGATTTGGAAGATTTTTCAAGACAAATCATTTGAGGAGGTAAAGTTCAGTGCGCAAGGCTGCAGTCAGTGTCTGTGGAAGGAGCCTTGTCATCGGTCAGCCGCTGGGTGAAGTTGTGGTGAAGATTTCTACATTCAGACTTAGTCACTTTTTTGGAAGTCGAAAATCTCTATCGGGACGAGGCAGATGGCAGTAGCCGATGAAAGTTCCCGGAGGACAGATATCTCTTGTTTAAAGACCTCTAAACAGGATTTGCTGCTGCTGAGAAGAACGTAACAGGAGCATCTATGAAATCAGGCAGAAGGCGATGTACCTTGGTGGATAGATGAGCAGATTGGTCCCATTATTGTTCTCACAGCAGTTTTTAGACAACAATTTTCTAAGTCCAAAGTTTTAGATTTTGGCTATCTGGACACCTTTAGCACCACCACAGGAGATCCAGGACTGGAGGTGCACCTTTTTGGGGGATTAGGATTCACTCAGATTGGGTCCATGTGCTATTCAAGATAATGGAAGCCTGTTATGTCCCTATGACTTTGATCAGGAAGCCAGCAAAGTAGCCAGTGTAGTCACTCTGGTAGTACTGAGTTGAGGTGAAAAATCAGGGCTCAAACAGCAGTACAGACATCTGAGGGTTCAAGGCATGCTCCAGGCAGCAAGGCAGTCTTCTAGGTGCTGCATAGCAGTCTTGCTGAGTACACAGCAAGCCTGAATTGAATTGAAGAGTGGGCCTAGGCTCTGTCTTTTTCACCTGGTGCATTTAGTAAAGTAGGAAAAGTGGTGACAAGCCCTTTGTGTGAATGCAGTGCATAGCCTATTAAGTTGCAATTGGGGCTGTTCCCAGCTCCACTCCCCTACCCATCCCGACAGCTAATGACCCATTCAGGCCCAACCAATCCCTCTATTGTGTGACTTTCTGGGAGGAATTCAAGAAGTATAACTGTCAACTGCACTCACTCATTTGACCAAGGACAGGCTGCATACACCAAATGACTAAAGGCAGGAAAATGCTAATTTTCCAAAAGTGGCATTTTCAAAATTGTCATTTAAAGTCCAACTTTGCCATGAAAGATGATTTTTATTTACAATTTCACAGCTACCAAACATGAAGTGCTATTCTGTCCCTGATAAAATGTTAGTACTTATTAAATCTAGTAAGGCAACCCAATGTTATATGAACAGACAGGTGGACCGCTCAGTAATAAAAGTCAAACTTAGGTATATTTCACTGCCAGGATATGTAAAACTTAAACATACATGTCCTACCTTTTAATTAAAATGCACCATTCCCTATGAACTACCTGCCCACCTTAAGGGTGACTTCTATGCAATAAAAGAGGAGTTTAAGGCTTGGCTAAGTCTAATTGGCAGTTTTAACTGCATTCAGGATGCAATGGCAGGCCTTGGCATGTTTTAAGGAGCTATGTGCTGCAGCCCCACCAGTAGCATTTAATTTATGGGCCCTGGGTATATGTTATACCATTCAACAAGGATTTATAATTAAATTAAATATGCCAATCAGGCATGAGCCAATTTTACCATGTTTAGGGGAGTGAGCACAACCACTTTAGCACCTGTTAGCAGTCCTCAGGCTAACAAGAATTAATTTCAGCAAAAGTGGAGGGAAACAGGAACAAGGTCTGCGGTAAGACCAACCTAAGGTTGTCAGGGCAAACAAACGATATTACTAAAAATGATATTAAAAACATAAATGTTCTTTAAAAAGATATTACCTTCCTCAAAACATGATATTCTTCAATTATATTTGTGCATCATGATATGTGTGTGTCACAATATTTAATTACCCATTTTTGTTTCTCATTATCGTTTAAACTTAATATTTTGTCTAACAATACGTGGGCCTCTTCTGCCCCATTTTTCAGCCTCTCTGAGCCACTTTTAACACTTCTCTCCCTCTCACTTTTCTGTGCCTTTTCCCCTATTTTATAGAATTTGTGTGCCACTATCCCACCTTTTCTGCCTTATTCCACCATTTTTCTCAGCCTCTTTCTACTGCCTCCTCCTGTCCATCTCTTCCAGCCTTTTTCGTCACTCCCACCATTATGTCTGCTTCTGCTTTGCAGCCCTGTGCCCATTCCAGCCTCACCTCACCTCCCAACTTAACTGCTCTCCTGAGCATTTCCTTCCCGTCCTTCACACTTCTTATTTCCATGCCTGCTAACGCTGCCCCCATGCTCCACCCCCCTCCCAGGACCTACTTAATGGTATCTGCAATACAAATGCACTGCTGGCGAAAGGCAAGTCCATCTGCTCCATTCACGCACAGCACCACAAACTCTGGTCCAAACAGCCCCCACAACTACACCGCAGTGAGCTTCCGATCGCTCAACTCAGACCATCGATCCACCCACTGCTGCCGCACTGCACCCCATGCCATGGTAGAGCCCTTCACATTCACCCACTGCCATTTCACCTGCATCAGCACATCCACACAAGTCCCCCATACACCAACTTCACCACCGACCAAACTAGTGCCTCAACACCACTCACTTATCAAACACGCAACTTAGATCTGGGATCTCCTCAGTACCAGTGCGCCAGATCTCTTCTTCCTCACAGAAACCTATATCAACCCTGAGTCAGCACATGACATCGATGTGGCTATCTCAATGGGCTAAAAGATCACACTTAAGGACTGTCCTCACAAGTCAGGAGGACTCACAATCATCCAAAAGGACAACATCAAAAGCATCACATCCACAGACATGAACACCCATTGCATGGAACACATGCACTCCAGTCTGCAAATGGACAACATCTGCACCCTGAAAGGCACACTTACCTATCAACCATCAAGATCACTAACCAAGTTCAGCAACCTCATCAAACACAATGTCGCTCTCTTCACCATTAACTCCAAGGAGTTACTACTTGGCGACCTTAACCTCCACCTAGAGGACCCAATAGACCCTGCCCCACAGCACTCCTCGAAAGCCTGAACAACATCAGACTCACCCAGCTTGTCACAGACCCTACACACATCTCAGGACGTGCTCCAGACCCAATCTTTGCTACCAGCAACAGGATCACATACAATTCCACCTCAGCGCTACATGGACTTGCCACAGTAACAACAAACGTGTTTTTTACATGACCGGTCAGAATTGGTTGAAGATTTTGAATACTGCAAATAAAAGACTCACTGACTGTATGGACTGTCTACATGTAATTTTACAATGTTGAATGGTTGGGGGTTTGTTATAATGTTGGCAGGAAGCTTTGTGCTTTTTTGCCAAGTGTTTGGTGGCCTCTTCTTCCTCCTTGGAGCACCGTATGTTGTGTATTTTTACTTTGTATTCTTATTGGTATGCACAGTTTTGTGCCCATTTAGAGCCTAGCCAAATATTTAAAAAAAACATTCTCATAATACTGGACCATGGATAAATTGCAGCCCTCATATTACTCGACCTCTCTGCTGCCTTCGATACAGTCTCCCATCACACCCTCATCATAAGCCTGCACAAAAGAGTCATCCAACGAACAGGAAGAACACAGTGAGTCAGACTACCACACTACAAACTGTAATCCAAGAATCTGATCTGCGGAGTCCTGCAAGGCTGATCATTTAGACCATCCCTGCTCAACATCTACATTACACTGCAATCCAATATCATCAGATCACAAGACATCACCATCATATCCTATGCAGATGACACAAAAGGCATTCTTTCTCTGAACGACAAGTCCTCCACCTCCACCAGAATCCAGCTTCCCAAGTGCATGATCACCATAGCAGACTTCATAAGATCTACCTGCCTGAAACTCAACTCCTACAAGACAGAAGTGATGATCTTTGAGAACATGAATTGTCCTTGGAACTCCACTTGTTGGCCATACGAGCTTGGACCCACACCAACCGACCAAGCCAGAACTTGGGAATCATTCTGGATGACAAACTCAACATGACAGTACAAGTCACTGCAGTCGGCTCCTACTGCTTCCATATTCTCTGCATGTCCCGCAAGATCTTCATATGGCTATCCCGGTGCGTTACTGTTACAACGCAACTTTTACGTCGTAATGCTGTTACAACGCAGCTTTTACAACGCAGGTTACATTACAACGGATGTCATTACAACGCAGGATATTACATAGCAGATGGTATTACAACGCATACCATTACATCGTAAGTATTGGTAAGTATTTAATTTTTATTTTATTTTATTTAATTGTATTTAATTAATTTAATTAATATTAATTATTAATAAATATATTTATTTATGTTTTTTAATATTATAAATTAAATATATTAATTTAAGTAATTTTTTAAATAAGTATGAGTATAGGAGTATATGTTTTGGGGTACTGAGGTATATGTTTTGAGGTGTTTGGGTATTTTTAGGTTTTAGGGCAGGGTTTGTGTTTTGGGGTACAGGGGTGTTTTTAGGTTTCAGGGCAGGGTTTGGGTTTTGGGGTACAGGGGTGTTTTTAGGTTTCAGGGCAGGGTTTGGGTTTTGGGGTACAGGGGTGTTTTTAGGTTTTAGGGCAGGGTTTGGGTTTTGGGGTACAGGGGTGTTTTTAGGTTTCAGGGCAGGGTTTGGGTTTTGGGATACAGGGGTGTTTTTAGGTTTTAGGGCAGGGTTTGGGTTTTGGGGTACAGGGGTGTTTTTAGGTTTCAGGGCAGGGTTTGGGTTTTGGGGTACAGGGTTGTTTTTAGGTTTTAGGGCAGGGTTTGGGTTTTGGGGTACAGGGGTGTTTTTAGGTTTCAGGGCAGGGTTTGGGTTTTGGGGTACAGGGGTGTTTTTAGGTTTTAGGGCAGGGTTTGGGTTTTGGGGTACAGGGGTGTTTTTAGGTTTCAGGGCAGGGTTTGGGTTTTTGGGTACAGGGGTATTTTTAGGGTTTATTTTTTTAAAAGTACGACTATTTAATTTAAAATATTTAATTATATTAAAATTAATTAAATTTATTAAATGAAATTAATTACATTATTAAGATTAATACAATTATATTTATTAAATTAAATTAATTAAATTTAAATAATTTCTATTATTAAATTTATTAAATTAAATTATTAATATTATATTTTTTAATTAAATTACATTAATTCCTATTTAAAATTAAATTAAACTTATTTAAATAAAGATAAGATTAATACAATTATATTAATTTAATTAAATTAATTATATTTAATTAATTACTATTATTAAATTTATTAAATTAAATTAATAAAATTATATTAATTTAATTAAATTACATTAATTCCTATTTAAAATTCAATTAAACTTATTTAAATAAATTATATTAATTACATTTTTTAAATTATTTTAATTATATTAGTAAAATAAAATTAATAAAATTAACTTAATTTCATTTTTTAAAATAAATTATACTTACCTATACTTACGATGTAATGGTATGCGTTGTAATACCATCTGCTATGTAATATCCTGCGTTGTAATGACATCCGTTGTAATGGAACCTGCATTGTAAAAGTTGCGATGTTACAGCATGCGTTGTAAAATAACGCGTTGTAACATCATAGATCCGGCTATCCCTGAACACCTGATGTACCATCACATAAGCCCTCATCACAAGCCAATTAGACTACGACAGCACACTCTGCACTGGGATCTCCAACCATCTCCTCCACTGACTCCAGACCATCCAGAACGCTACAGCAAGACTCACCCTCAACTTTCAACATCGCTCCTACATCTCATCCACCTTAGAGAGATCCACTGGCTCCTCATCCACAAATGCAGTCTATTCAAACTCCTGTCGCACGCATACGAGACCCTGCATAACATTGGGCCAACATACCAGAACAACTGCCCTCATTTTCATCAACCCACAAGACACCTACGCTCAGCCTCACTTTTAATCGCACATCTACAAATGCAGAACTGGAGATTAAGCATTCTCTTACTCCGCACCAATGACCTGGAACGACCTCCATCAACATATCAGGGTCTCATCCTCACTTCTTGAATTCCACAAGAAGCTAAAGACCTGACTTTTTGACTAAATCTGCTGGGCGGATGCCCAACATTTTCGGTCTTACGCATACATAACTGCTCCAGCACTTGGATACCCTCATCTGTGATTAGTTGTGCTATACAAATCCACAAAACATAACATACATAATGCGGCAGAGAATGGAAAAAGAATTTTAAAATTAAATGATAGATTACATCAATTCGAAGTAGTATGAGGTAGATGCTGAGTGCTTACTGATCTGCTAGGGCTAACATTCTACTGAGAAAATATTACTATAGATATAGAATGTACATTTGTAAAGCTGTCTGGTACTCAACTTTTGAACTCTAGATGCAGTTCAATCACAACACCGTAGATAGGAGGTTGGGGGATTTTACAACTGAACTGCAGACATTATGGTTACATAGGCAGACAGAGGGTCTTGATGCAGTACGCTGAGCTGAGTACATGCTTAAAGATTGGATAGGAGGACACAAATTACATCAAAACTTAATATTAGGGGTTCCACTAGCTGCACTATAGTTGAAGATGTGGAAACATTAACATTGATATGATACTTACTGATGGCATTTATGTTACCAAAGATAAGTACGATTAGATTGAATGGGCATGGGGTCTGTGAGGTGACTGCAATTATGGTGTTTGTGATATGCTGAACAATATATTGTGTTACTGTTTGTGAAAAGTCAATAAAGCATTGAAACACAAATAAAAACATTCAGGTTCTTGAACTTCCGGTTAGAAGGGATTCAGAATGAATCTCTTCATCGCCAAGGCTGACAGGGCAAGAGGCAAAAGTGAAGCAGATCCGTAAGGCCATTTGAGAGGATTTAACCAATATTTATAAATCCAAATTTATCTGACCATCTAGCATGGATGTTTTGGGAAATATCACCATCACCACTTAAATGGGGAATTAATAGGTGCTAGGTGAAAACAGCTCAATCAAGAACTTAAATTTACAATTATTTATCTAGATACCAACACGTGGCAGTATAACAGTAAGTGCCCCATGGATGCAACGGGCATGTTCACCTGCTCTCTGCATCACTGGGGTACTTGGGTATCACAGAATGGGCCCGCAGATGCTTGCCCTGCTCCTTCTACAATAGTGATCGTACTAGAGCTACATATCCATAGGTGTGACTTGGATGGAGTGTACCCTCTTTGCATGGGGCTTGAGTCATTGCAAATGAGGAAACACTTTGCCCCTGTGCTTGTAGATGCAGGTGCTGTTCCCAATGCAGACGTTGGTTTTTTCCTGCACTGGCAACAGCACATTTGTTATGATACAGCACACTGTTCCAGTCTGTGCCAGGCTCACAGACTTAATTGTGCACCATGGCACACAGTGGGAAAGAGCACATATCCACAATACAGCACCAGGCGTGCTACCAAAATATTGATTTTTTTTATAGAGCTGCACTTAGATCAGCTGCATAATATTGACTACTCACATATCGTCAAGTGAAGGTAAGTCGATGTGGAGCTAATGAATAATAAAATCAGTACTTACCTGCGTATGCTTTCTGTTGGCAGTTGAAATTCTGGGAATGTTATAAGTGCAGGTCAATTTCACTGACCTCAATCTCCTACTCTCCCCTCCCAAAAGTCTACCCATCATTTGGAAAGTACATCTCTACCAACACATGATTTACATATTGACATAAATAATCTTTGGGCTAATAATACAGGTCATTAAAAACATATTGTTTATGATTCTGGACAAACGCACATCACAAAAACTTGTTTTAGAGAAAGCTTTTCTATGAGAGCGATGGTGAGTCCATTCGGGTATATGCACTTCACCTCGAATAAATAGTCTGCTTCTTCTTTGATTATCTGGATTCTTTGTTTCCCTTTTAACTCCCAGTCTATGCACTTCATCCTCTGCCTACCTATTTTTTGTACTCTCATTGCCATTCCTATGCTCTGGTACTTCCCCAACTTTCTCATTTAACTATGAGGCAGATTCTCAAGGACACATCGCTAATTTATCGGCACTTTAGCGCCGTAAATATGGCGATAGATTTATTGCCCTATTCGCAAGCTGGTGCAAACTGCCGATATCGCCAGTTTTCCAGCAATACCTGCCGCAAAAAACATCGCCATAGATGAGAGCGACAACTAACGCTAATGATATGCAGAGTGGGCGTTTCCGTGCAAAAACCCACGAAAACATCACTTCGCGATATTCTCAACGACCAGCCAGATCTGCGATGCGATCTAAAAACAGGCGATAAGGTGCGTTAGTAGCAGGGATTTAACACCTGCCTTTTACTGGTGTTAAGTAGGATGACAAAATGCAGTATGAAAGGGAGCCCAGATCAGAGCCACATCTGAAGACCAACACATGTCTTGGAGCTACTGATCATGCAGCTCGGACACCCAAGAGGGCCACAACACCCACCGCCACCACCCCCAGGACAACTCCCACCCCCAGGACCACCCCCTGGACTGACACCGAGGAGGTGCAGAACAAGACAGCGGACATTCCTAAAATGCACCCCCTCAGAGACTTAACGCCAGAGGATGTGATTACACACTACAGGCTCCAAAGGACAACCATCCTCCGCATCCTGACCCACATTGCCCACAGGCTGATGGTACCAACACAGTGGACAACCAACATCCCCCCGCAGACAAAGCAGCTGGCTGTGCCACACCTATTGGCATCTGGTACTCCCAACCAACAACTGCCAGAGTTGGAGGAGTCTCACGGCCAGCCCTATCAAATTCCCTCACACATGTCTTGGATGCATGTCCACAAAAGCAACGGCGGGCCCGTGTTTCCGCACCACATGCTAGTTCAACTTCGTAGTGTTCCTGTCCAACCAACCCCAAAGCCAGCTGTTGCTTGACGTCTCTGTGCATCAGATTCATGATTGTAGTCACTGAAATGGGGGTGCGCCAGGTCATGAAGTCCAGTAGTCAACAGTAGTTTAAAAACAGTTCTTTATTACAAATACATAAATCAATAATTCGAAAAACTCAGCAAACGCATTCCATTCCCAATGGGGAACTTCATCAGGGCAACGTGTGGATTATAACTGCATATACTGCATATGCTGCGGGAACTCCTCAATACATTTCCATATCGCGAATGTCAGCATTCAGAAACCTGTTGGATAAATGGTGACAATGGTCAAACGTCCGTATAGTCACAAACATAATCTGGTACAGTGCATTGCACTTGGACAAACCGGAATACTTACAGGTATGATTAATCCTGCATAAAAAGACTGTAACAGAAGTTCGTGTGGGCGTAACCTTCGTAGGAAAGAAAAGAAAGGCTACGACCACACGAACTTCTGTAATGGTCTTATTATGCAAAAATTATCATACCTGTAAGCATCACAGTTTGTGTCAGCTTGAAACCCCTGCACCTTCACTTCCCCAACACTGCGCGGGAACAGCTGGAGACCAAGCAAGGGAACTATGCCAAAGCCACCTTCCCGCACATGTGAGGGGCAATTTACTGCACACATGTACTACTTGTGCCCCCTGCTGACGCTGCACACAATCACCGCAACAGAAACCACATGCACTACAACAATGTGCAGGCAAAACTGGACCACCGGGGCCTGTTCACCAATGTTGTCGCAAACTTCCCAGGCAGTGTGCATGATTCCTACATCTTTTGCAAGTCCATCACCAACCAGCACTTTGAGGATGGCACCCATGGAAATGCACTGCGCGTCGGTAAGTACCAACTGAACACACCACACACCTCAACTCCACAGTCATACAACTCACAACTGTGGGAATGCACACTATACAAAATCACATACAACAGGCCAATCAACATGCCCAACTACCAGACATGACAACACAAGTAACTATGGTAACCCTGCACAGACATGTAGACAAACCATCCATGACATGGCACCTCTGCAACACCATTGCAGAATGTGGGGGGAGGTGGGAAGAAAGTATGTGCGAAGGAGACAAGTGACCATCAATGAGAATGTACACAATGCCAATTGTGGCGGTAATGTGCTGGACAGACTTCACTATGCAGAGCACAGACATGTCCATGACTGGCCGCCCCTGCGCACCCAGGCCTCAAGGCTCACCTGCCGCCACTGGTGTGTCTCCAAGAGGTCCCACCACGTGCCAGTGCAACCACCTCAACCGATTGCTAGATTCCATGCCACAGGTCCACAGAGCACCCTGTGGTACCGCCCGGCTGAGTCATGTGTGTACTGACTGCTGCCTTCGGTGTACACTGCGGTCCAGCAGGGATACTAATTCATATTGAAGCTTGACTTGCAGGACGGTGTATCGAGGCCTACGCATAATCGCAGGCTGCACACCCTCTCAGCTCTTCAGGGGCCCCTACCTCAGTGCACCACAAGTCATCATCCCATGGTGATAGGCCCCTGCTGACTACAGTGCATCGGGTGCCACCAACTCTGTGCAACAAAAGTTATCGTCCTGTGGCGGTAGGTACCTGCCGGCCACAGTGCAATGGGTGCAACCAACTCTGTGCAACACAAGTCATCGGCCCGTGGCAGTATGCCCCTGCCGGCCGCCGTGCAACGGGTGCCACCAATACAGTGCACCACAGGTCATGGACCTTTTATGATTGATTCTCGTGGTTTGGACACCATCATGTCACCTCCAGTACGGATCAAAGGACCGCAGGTTTTAAAACTAACAAAAAGAGCTAAAATTGAATATGCTCAGATAAGAAGTCCAACCAAAGAATAAGACTTCCTAGAAGTAAAATAGTCCTCAAAGATAAATCATTAGCAAAGGCTGGGAGACGAAATTGTTTTAAACAAGAAACCTGAATATAGAGGATCAAGTAATGGAACCCTAATGTCTGGGAGGGGGGTCATCTCACAACCGTAAACTTCGTCCCCACCAAGTAGTGTGCTACAAATTCACAAAGAACGGGACGTTTTTCATAATTGAGTCTTGATAAAGAAGGTGGAATAAGATATTGCCTTCGAAACACGTCAACGCTTCTTTTTTTGCCATAAACCCGACTGCACGGACATCGCCCTAGAAGTTGAGGGTATACAAGAAATCAGGGCATGTTTATATAACCGCTAATCGGGGCTGTGGCTACCAAACGACAAAGATAACTGTCTATTTTATCTCTTGTTATTTTTATTTATAATTTGTTTTTAAATTGTTGTTTATGTGACCAATTGTGCTCATTATGAAATATGATGCTTGTAATTGGCTCTGAATATAAATGTTTTTATTGAATCTTTCTCTGTTTTAAAAAAAAATTATAATAAATTGTCCTAGGAAATCGTAAACACTATTGATTTTTAGTGAGTTTTTGTGCCTATATACTAAAGCCACCAGGTTGGCAGTGACCTTTTTGAATGGCTGTGGTTTGTACGCATCAGGGTTGGTATGATTGAGGTGTGTATAAAAGTGTCTTTGAAGAAATTCCAGAGGACGCGATCTTTTTAATTTTTCATGCTGACAACTAGACCAGTGATCAGCAGATCACTACCGGGAAGATCTGGGACATGTGGCTTTGTTGTCCCCCCTGTAAGCGTAAGCAGAGTGGGCTGGGCTGGCATATGCTGGTCCAGCGTAGGGGTGTGAACAATGAGGCTAGGGCTCTGGGCAGGGTTCAGTTCTGGGCTGGACAAGTAAGTAACTAGTGTGTGTGTCTCTGTTGTAGTGTCGGTGCGACCCAGACCGCAATCGGCAATGTTGCACCCTGTGACTCATGTCCCACAACGTGAGCAACATGGACGTATGGGGGAATCACTGACCCTACATACATCCATACTTTCATTCTTGAATGATCATAGGCGTGACATATCTGTGTGAATTTGAATGTTCATTCACATTCAGTGGAGTGCTGATGCTGGAGCAGTACAGAGCCATGCAAACCCCACTTCACACTGTTGCCCTGTGGAGGGCCAGCCAGAGTCCTTTAGAGAATGACAAATTCATCAGAAGAGGAAGAGTTCTTTCCGCAGTCTGATTGCTGTGTCATTGGTTCCCAAACAGAATATGGCAGTCCATGTCGACGTCCAAGGTGAGTGTCGCAGAGTGTATCGGGGGACAGTGGAAGGTGATGATGCAGAGGGCAGAACCAAGCAGGAACAGGCCATATAGCGGAGATGAATGCAACTGTCCTTCTCAACACTGAGGCAGTGTCATCCACATCTTCATCCTCTGATGTATCATGTGCCTCACATGTGGGTGGTGTTGTTTTGTCTGCATCACTGTGTGGCAGTGACACATCAGGGTCCGAAGGTGGAATGCCTGCTGCACTGTGTGGCACTGACACTTCAGGGAGCAGAGATGTGAATGTAGTGGTAGCAGCAGAATTCACCTGTGCCAGGCCTAGTGCCATGATGAGGGTCTGCAGGGCATGGAAGAACCCAGTTACCTCTCACTGGTGTGCATCTGTGGTAGCCGTTCTTTCCTCCTGCGTCCGCTTTATTTTCTCCATGATCCTCCGCATGTGTCCCAACTCCCGGCTGACATCGCTGGACACTCTGACTAGACAGTTGTTCTTGTCGCAGAGTCAGGACTCCAGCGATATCAGTCATGGATCGTTGGAGAGCATGGAGCGGACTGTGGGTGTCCGCTAGGGACTGTAAGTGGTCCCTGATAGGACTTAGACACCCACGTATGGCATTTAGTTTGGCTGCCATGAGGTCAAACCCCACCCGTACCTGTTCAGCCATCTTCTCCTGGCACCCCAACACACATTGTTGGAAGTCCATGTGCTGTTTGAGGCGGTCCTGGGAGGCATCCGCAGTGGTATGTGCTTCCTGCTGTGTGGTCTGTGCAGGGGGTGAGGTCTCCTCGATGCAGCTGGGCTGCCCTGCTCCTGGAGGTGGGGTGCAAAGCTGTCCATGAGCTCTTGGAGGGCATCATTGTCGAAGGTGTGGAGGTCCTCTTCGTCATCGGTGAAGAGATGTTCTGTCTGCTCTGCAGGAGGTGTTGATTGTCCCTCTGCAATGTGAAGGGGAGATGCAGTTTAACATTGTGTTCACATGTATGTTGACGCATTGTACAAGTTTACATACAGACTGCATGACAATGTGCACTGTGATTGTTTGGGAGGAGCTGCCAATTTGATGCAGGACTGTGAACACTTCGGCAACATCATGGATGTGTGTTTATACTTGTACGTTGTCGTCTCACAGTTTACTGATACGCCAAATGTGATTGGCCAGTTTCTACACACAAGCAGCACCAGTTGCGTCCTCTTTTCTGTTTTGAACGTGTTGCAGTTTGTACCACATTGTTGTCAATGTTGATATGCTCTGCATTTTATGTGTGTGTGGCATTTTGGGAGAGTCACCCCTAAAGCTCTGATTTTGCTGCCCCTTATCCCTTTCAGGCGGTGTTCCTTTTACTTCTTTGCTTATACAGTTCAGAGATGTTGCATACTGTGGTACATTGGGCTCTTGGTGGGATTTGGGAGTCTGGGCCATGGTTTGTCCGCAGAAGTGTTGTAGACGTCAGGAGTTGTTTGTGCAAGTGGATTCGTCAGAGTATGACCTGGTCCTCACTCAGTCACCTCAGTGTCATGGCGTGCAACATGTCATGAAATCTTGACTGCAGCAATGCTAATCGTCATGCAGTGTCACTTGCATTGTCATTGTTGTTCACAGACACGCCGCTTTGCTCAGTTTGGCACATGTGCATGGGTTGGTTGTGAGATTGGTGATGTGTGGGAAGGGCCCCCTATGGGCACATAGTCTACAAGGGCCTACTTGCTGTTTCTAGGTGTACGGCAGTGTGCCAAGGGGATAAGGGACATTATCCAGAGCCATTGTAGATGTGTGCCATTGTGCCCTTCTTCCCCGTACCCCAGTCCCTGGCCGTTACTCACCCTGTTGCAGTTGTGTCAGGTCATGTTGAGCAGTGTCCGGTCCCCCAACTCCCGCCACCGTCTCCACACTGATGACTGTGGACACCATTTCCTCCATCTCATCCAGCTCCTCCTGTGGCGCTGGACTCCCACCTCCAGTCTGCATTGCTGCCTTCTGGTTGTTGCTGAGTTTCTGCTTGGTTTTGTGCTTCACATCATTCCAGTGCCTCTTGACAGACATCTTCCATTGTCTTGCTCAGCCCTTCGACTGCATTCACCTTGTCCACAATGGACTGCCATATCACATTTTTTGTTGCCAATGACACAGTGGAGGTGACGAACAGTAGTTGATGGTGTTCTATCACCTCCATTTTCAGGATCCTGTTTTCCTGCAGACTGAACTACGTCTTCCTCTTCTACTCCTTGCCCTTCCCTGACCCTGAGGTCCCAGGCTGGTCCTCAATGGGGCTTGTGGGGTTCTGGTTGTCCTCTGTACTTGCTCCGGCTACCTCCATTGTGCTGCGCAGTTGTTTTTGTTCTGTTTGTTTTGTTCTGTTCTGTTCTGTTTTGTTCTTTTATAGTGGTTTTCCCACCTCACGTGTGTGAATTGCAGGCCTGGCACAGATTATCACTAATTTTTTATCGCGGTTGGGCCTATAGCAATTTTTTGCATGTTCAGGTTTCGATTTTTATCGCCGTCCCAGTGATTTTATCGTGGACATTTGACACATTATCAGGCAACTGTTGCATGTTACCACCATGTAGGGAATAGGACGTTAATACAGAGTTATTTTCCCATGATAGACAGCGATATGAAACATTGCGTTAACCTATTTTGGCGATGATTATCGCACGTTTTTCAGAATATCCCCCTATGTGTTTTGTTCCTTACACTGTCCTCTAATCCTTTCTATACGTGTGTAACTCTATCCATACCTACATCTATCTACTTCTCCCTATACTGTATACCTATGCCCCTGTCAATTTAATTAGTTCTTTACACCCTGCCTCTATAATTTTAGCTCTAAGCCTACCTATACCCTACTACCTTTACCCACAATTCCTTTCCTTACAACTGTCTGTCAATACCCTAGTAGTTCTATCCCTGTCTATACTCTTGTACCTCTAGCACTAACCATAAAATAGTATCACCTCCTCTGCCTTTAGCTTATGTCCTCTACGTCTGCCTTTGCAAACATATATACACCTATATTAGCTTCACTGCCATAACCTTTATCCTAGTACCTAGACATATACATATGGATTAGGAAAATGTATCCCAATTTATATCACAGTACATCATACCAATTTCCTATCACCCCTACCCCTAGCTACATATAGTTGTATCCCTACCACTACACATAACATAGTACCTCTACCCCTGCCTACATCCTAATACCTGTACCACGATCCACACCCTAATATCTTATTCTCCTACACCTTTCAAATAATCCCATCTCTTTTTCTCCTAACATTTTCTTGTTCCTCTTGGCTATCTCTTGAAGTTTTTTTGGTTGATTTTCTTATGTGTTTTCAAGGCAAAGGGTTTTCTTTATTTTGCAAACTCCCCATTAGTCCTTTTGGATTTTGGCAAAATGATTCAGTTAAAATAACATTAAATGTTGTATTAGCAATTTTACTAGACCACAAACAACCTACCAACGTAGGAATCCCTTTACAATTTGTGTCGCAGATTTATGGTTCAGCTGGTGCTTGTTAGAACTGGCTATTTCTGGTAGGCTAAGGCTGACGCCAAAGCCAGGCAGAAACCACCATTCTAGTCAGGGCAAGGAAGTCACATGCCAAGATAACCCCTGCTCACCCCCTTGGTAGCTTGGCACAAGCAGTAAGGCTAAACTTGGAGGCAATGTGTAAAGCATTTGCGCCAGCGCACAACAGCAACAACATACTAGGCACACCACAAAAGAGACTCCACACAAGGTTATTATAAAAATAACTTTTGTATTGTAAAAACACATCAGATAAAATCACACATATACAATGTTCCAACTGGCACGGGCAATATTCACATGGGATTATTCACAAGACAGGGCCACATGGGCCACTGTCATATTCAGATATAGCACTTCTAGAACAAGAAATAATAAACCTAAAATGGTAATCACAAAGATCTCAACCAGTATCCACTGGTAATTGGAACCAGGACCTTACTAGGACCACCTGTACTAAAAAGGACAACCACCTAAGAATAAAATACATTTAAATGTAATGTAATAACTCTTTATTCGGTTTGTCACGAAGAAAACCATGAAAGAAACAGTCAAAAATACAATGAATAAAATGATGCTGGTTATACAATAAAAAATAGTACATTTCAATATTATTATTTTTGCAGGAAGAAGGTTTTAGAGATTTTTTCTATGGTTCATAATGCATTTTAAAAAATGTAAAACTGCATAACACACATCTTCAGTCTCTAGCAATTGCAGTCGATAAAATGCTGGTCGACACTGTCTAAGATCCCACCGCCTAAATATGGGAAGAAGCCAACATTTTCTGTGAGGGTGGTAAAATTTACAGAACATAATCACATGTATGTTGGATTGTGTGGATTTCCCATCACAGGGACATGGGGGCAAAGATGGTTCCCAGCCTTTGATCGTTGGAAAAACAACCAGTCTGTAAAAAGTATCCAGTCTGAGCCTGGTCATCAGCATTCTCTCGTATATTTTAATCTGTAAGGTTAGGTACGGTTGAATGCCGTATGTTGTCTGGACCAGGTTCGCGTGAATAACTGATGGTTTAGTAGCCTCTGATGTCAGCCTCACTGTTTCTAAGTGACGAAGAGCTAGTTGCTTCACGCCCTTCTTTGACAAGCCGACTATCGACTCAGGATGAGGTAATAGTTCTCAAGGCCGAGGTCTGTGAAAAAGTTTCTAATATAACGAAGCCACTTCAGAAAATACATTTAGGGGTACACCAGAACACATTACCCATGATGCATGAACCACATTCAGAGGAGTAATAAAGAGAAACACATGATGCCTAAAACATTCAGAGGTGTTAAGAATAAAGCACATGATGCAATAAAATACATTCAGGGGTGCAGCGCAAGAAGACACATGATGACTAAACATTCAGAGGTGCAGCACATGGAAAGAAAGACACATGATGCCTAAAAACATTCAGAGGTGCCAGAACAATACAATAGCGCAAAAACACACAGTAGGCAATTACTATTAAAAACATAGGAATCACATTGCGCATAACTTACATAAGCCACCAGCTGTGGCAGTCCCTAGGCCAACTGGCCTTGTTGGGGCTCAGATGTCCTGTGTCCAATGTCAGGGCGCGCTGCCAAGCAGCGCCAGTCACAAAGTACAACAGCCTAAACGTGGCAGCTGCCCACAAAGTGCTGGGCAGCTGGGAACTCACATAGAAGGCCTAAACGGTGCAGCTGGCCACTAATTGCTGGGCAGCTGGAGAAATCATCAACACTGCGGCTGGGGGCTCTCACTAGCCCCAGGAACAAACTGCGCCAGGGTTGGAGTCACACAGGCTCTGCATAACACATGCCCCCAGCGTTGGAGCTCTCAGGCCCTGGCCACAACAATGCCCCTTGAGCCTAACAGGCTCTTCAAAGAAATATGGGGTCGTTGGAGCCCCCCTCTGGGGCTCGACGTCCTGAAAATGGCCCCTCTGAGCCTCAACAGGCTCTAAACAAACTGCGGGGTCGTTGGAGTCCCTCACGGGGGACTCGAGCAAAAGAAATGCGGGCAGGGAGCCCCTCGGGCTCCAAACAGACCAAAATGCCCCCACGAACCTCTCTCAGGGCTCAACAACAACAATACCCTCGATGGTGGGGGTGGCCCACTGCCATCTGGGGCCGCCCTACATGCTAGCAGCCCACGGGGGGGTGGGCACCGGTAATGTGCCCTGACGCCCCCCTCTGCCGCCACCACACCGGCCCCACTCTGCCCAGCCGGCCCCAACTCACCGGCTGCTTTTCCTCTCTCTCCGGCGTCGGGACCAGGGCAGGCTTCTTCCTCCGCTGCGGGGCCGGCCTCGCTCTCCCGGTCTGCTCCTCTCGCTCTCCAGGCGGCGGGCGGTGCTCTCTTTCCGGGGCTCCCTCTGGTCATGGGAGCCCGCAACAAGGCCATCAGCACGCTCTTCTTTCCTTCCCCCGGACTGCGGGGGCGGGACCTTCCGGCCGGCCGCGCCAGGATTTGCCTGCCAGCTAACCACTTCCGGGTCGCCGCGGGCAGTGCGGTGGCCCGTCTCTAGCTCAGGCAGGCGGGGGCTGAGTTTCCCGAGGAGTGGGCTCCCTCGAGGAAAATAAAATTACGGCCATGAGCGAGGTGGGCACTCACGATCAAAATAATAATTAAAATGCGGGCAAAATTGCAGGGTAGGCACCTGCCAATCCCCACGCAAAATGCGTGGCGGTAAAATGCGCGCAAAAAGCGCTCTCCAGCGCTAGGGACCCACAAAAGGTCCAGAGGTCACCACGAAGCGCTCCCTGCACCAAAGGCACAAAAAGTCCAGCATCTAAGTCCTTCAGGTCTCTTTAGGCTATAATAAGCCTTGGCAAAAGCAAAGTCTCCAGCAGCAAGGTCCCAGCACACAGGACAGGGCTTCCAGGGCAAAGCAAAGTCCCCCCATCAGCCCAGGCAAGGCAGAGGGGTCCCCCAGAAGTCCTCCAGGCATCCAGGGGCTGGGCAGCGCCCGCCCCTGGTAGATTCAAGTCAGAAACAAGAACATTTTTGAAGGGGACACAGCCCCTTCTTATACACAGAAAAGTCTTTGAAGTCCTTTGAAGTCCTTTGAAGCAGGCAGTGTGAGAACCAGTCAGAACTGGTTACAAGGAAGTCCCTTCAGTATCAAGGACAGAGGTGACAGTCGCCCAGCGGGAGGTGGAGCCAGCTTTGTAGTTAGGCAGGCACAGCCCTTCACTATCAGGTGCCATCTCCTCCCACTTCCCTGGCAGCAGATGCTGTCTTTCATCCATGGGCTGACTTCAGACAACCTCCTGGGCTCTCCAGCCCCTGTCATCCTCAAACCAGACAGTCAATCCACAAGCAGGCCCAGGCACTCTGGGCCAGGCTCACCAGCCAATCACACACCAGCACCAACTTACACAAATATGCCAACTTCCAAAAGTAGTACTTCTACACTAGACACAGTCATGCCGCATATATCATTTTGCAGCATTCATTCTCATGAGTTTATACATACCAAACTCGCCCCTGCACTCCCCACACATCAGGAACTACCATGGGCATACATATTCCCCATTCATTCCTATGGGAGGGCAGGTCACTCACCACTCATTCACAGAGAGCTCAAGCACTTTACACTGTACCACAGTGAAAAAGTGCGCAGAGGCCTAAAATCACCACCACCAGGTTCCAGAAACAGGTTAGTAAAAAGCAAAAAGTCTGGGGGTGAACCTGCCCCAAGGGCCGGGTCCAACAGTGCTAAAATGAAAATTCAAATTATTATTGAAGCAAATGCATTTCTGAAAACATGAAAGGCATTAAGGTGTGATTTACAGTTTGGCAGAGGCAGGGTATCTACCAAAAAGCTCATGTAGCCCGTCTGACAAATTTGCACGCTCTAATTAGAGTCATAGAAAGGGTTCAGTTGCTGGATCTGAACTGGGTCCACCTGCAGAAACTTTGATCGACTTCCCATCCACCCAAGGATTGTCAGCCACTGTACATAAACATATTGGCCGTATATAGGGAGGTGGTTCCGATGTAAATTTTTAGGTCGAGCTTTCGACATCTTGTATATACTTTAGTATACATTTTTTGGTGGGCATGCAGCCCGCCCACTGCTTTCATTTGTTTGTTTCAGTGTACTTTCAAAACCCTTGCTTGCTAGTGGTCCATCCTTCCTCTTATACCTCCTTTTTTGTTTTTCGTTTCTTCCCACTGAGCAGGGACTGACTACAGTATCCTTACACTTTCATTTGAGGTACTATTTTGGCACTCGTAGCTACTTGTATATTAATGTAGCATTCGCCAATGAATAAAGTGAGGTGCTTACTTTAGCCCTAGCCTACCCGTGCGCGCCTTTTATGTCATCAGCAGGGTGTCCTACGTGAAATTAATATTGGGGCATAGTTAAAAAGTTAATGACATTGTGAACTATGGGGTAGATTTACAACTTCTGACGCATCTCTGCTAATTAGCAGAGATGCGCGAGAAGAGTTGCGAACCATCTGCCCACCCATTCACCACCACTGATGTGCCGAATTTACAATGTGGTGCACCATGACGCTCGGATGGGCGGAAATGTGGCGCATTGCTGGAGTTGCGCCGCAAGGGCGACGCATTTCCATTAAGGCTCCATGGTGCCCTATCTCTAACATGCTGCGTCAATCCTTACTCCTGCTTCAAGCAGGCGCAGGGTTTTGACGCAGCATGGCCCTAAAAGTGACTAAGTGAAATCTTGTAGATTTCACTCAGCCACTTTCAGGAGGCGTTCCTGCACCGGAACTTCCCCCTCTGGGCAGGAATGCCTTCTTGTGGTGCAGGGCTTTACAAGTGACGAATCTGCAAGATGCATCATGTTGTAAGTGCCCCGCACGATGGCGCTGCATTAGCGCCGCCGCTGCATCATAAAAGTGACACAAGGGCGGCGTAAAAGAGGCACAAGGTGCTTGTAAATCTGCCCCTATTTGCCTAATTGTAACATGGGTGCTTGTCAGGACATATACCGTGCATTACCCGGACGTGTGCAGGCCAGTTTTTGTGATGTATTTAATCAGCCTTTAAACAAAGGGTTCATCAGTTCCGGCAGTGATGCTGCTAGTGTCTCGTGTGCTGTTTCTTCAGAATATTGCAGCATCCCCAGGCCATGGGTGCAGTACAATGTGGTGTCTCTTATGCCAGGACCCTGCTGCAGTCCGGATACCTTAGTTGGACTTCGGATACATTAAGGGTACCCTCCCTTAAAGGCTCTTAGACCCGAAGACGCACCAGCCTCTTGATAATTTTCCTTTGCATGTCTCCATTAATAATGGTTTCCTATCCTATATTACAAGGCTTGATTTTTGTGAGGACTTAACATTGACTTTTAGAGAGAACTTTGGTTTGGTGCCCCAGCTCTCCACAAGTATGCAATGAGCTAATTCCTCTGGTATATAAGGACTCCCGCTCCCCTTTCACTTTAACAATGCTCTTCTTTGGTGCATATCGATACAAAAGGGGATGATGGACGGAGCATTTGAGTAAATCAAACACTCACCCCCAGTCAACTGATCTGGGTTTAAACCATCACCATTCTTTAGCTCACTCAGCTACCCCAGTTCAGACATGGCCATATGCAAATCAGTCTGACCCTGTGCCCCGTGGGAACAGTCCAGCGCGAACTGCCAAGCCATGTCTTCCCTGGACCGGTAACAAGAATCCTGGGACCGGTTTCGGATGTATAATCTTCATCAGCCAGGCTATCTTGAATCCAGTGGCCAAGTGAGCAAGGGACTCACGTCTGAGCATACCCTGCCAACTTAGGGGGAACGAAGCGAAACAAAAGGGGATGATGGACGGAGCATTTGAGCAGATCAAACACTCACCCCCAGTCAACTGATCTGTGTTTAATCCATCACCATTCTTTAGCTCACTCAGCCACCCCAGTTCAGACATGGCCATATGCAAATCAGTCTGACCCTGTGCCTCATGGGAACAGTCCAGCCCGAACTGCCAAGCCATGTCTTCCCTGGACCGGAAACAAGCATCCTGGGACCGGTTTCGGATTCATAATCCTCATCAGCCAGGCTATTTTGAATCCAGTGGCCAAGTGAGCAAGGGACTCACGTCTGAGCATACCCTGCCAACTTAGGGCGAACAAAGCGATACAAAAGGGGATGATGGACGGAGCATTTGAGCAAATCAGAACACTCAACCCCAGTCAACTGATCTGGGTTTAATCCATCACCATTCTTTAGTAAGGGCCATCTGAGGTTTGGCCATGTGTTCAAGTTCAAGGTTTAGAGTGGGGCGAACACATGGCCAGTTTTCAATGTCCGTCACCACCATTTAAAACCTGCTGTTAACGGGCAGTGCGAACTGGAAAATGGCCCCCACGCCATGGACATAGATAATTTAGGGCTAGATGTTCGAAGGTTCAGATTTGCGATTTCCAAATTAGTTTTCTTTGTGAATCGCAATCAGGAAATCGCAAATAAGTATGTATGTAGGGTTTGCAGCTCAAACTGCGACTTGCAAAGTAGTTGCTTCTTTATTTTGGTAATCGCATGCTGTGATTAGCAAAATTGCGACCAGGGTCAAAAATAGCGAATGCGTCCTCTGACGCAGAAAAGTACTTCCTGGTTCTGGATAATGTCCTCAAAACCAGGAAGTGAATCTCATTCCAAACCTGGAAAGCAGCCAGAGTGTAAGTACTGAGGAGTTGTGTGTGACCAGCATGCAACAGCTGTTTACACCATGAACTGCCAGCCAAGACCCAGAGAAGGAGACAGTGCGAAGAAGAAAAAACTAATGTTTTCTGAGAATGAAATAGAGATACTCACTGAGAAGTGCTGCAACAATAATGACCTCCTGCTTGGAAAGTCATCCATAACTGTCCCAGGGTCCCAGAAGAAAAATATATGGCAGCAGATGAAGCATAAAATAAATGTTGTTGGGGTAACTCCCCGCTCCATCGATGAAATACGGAAGAGGGGGTATGAGCTCAGGTCACGTCCAAAGAAGAAGGTAGCAACATGCCTGAGTGAGTCTGAGGCAACTGGAGGTGGGCGCTCTACTGCCCCCTTCCCCCCCCCACCTACTACACTGGAGTCAATGGAGGAGGCTACCTTGGAGCCAGAGGCAGTAATGGGAGTTGCCAGTATTGACACATCAGCGCCTGCTACATTGCAAAGTAAGTCTAAACTGTTTCATTCGTTAACATCTGTAACCCTGAAACTGTCTTCTGTGTGCATTAATTAACATAAATAAACAAAAATAAACTGTCATAGTGCAATATGGGACATATAGCCAAAAGAGCACTGAAGAAGTTAGTGCTAAGCACTTATTAAATGAATGATAGAAATATATAAGCACCTTTCCCTACATATCAACATTAATTGTACGTCCTTCATTTAACATAGATCAACCTGAGGCTGACAATGATGGGACAAATGCGGAGAGACAGGATGACTTGCACATGTTGGTTGAAGAACCCATAGTAATAGAAAGTCAGCCTATTACACCTCATGACCACTGTAGTAGTGTTCATACTCCCCACGGGCACCATCGGTAGATGAGGATGATGTCCAATAGCCGTAAAGTTCACTCCAGCAGCCAGTTGTGAGGCTATGACAGCAGCATCTCATAGTGTGTGCTCACAGTCGGTGCCATGAATCTTCTCATGGGAACTAAGCTTTGTTGTCGCAAGTTACCGCAGAATATATCCAGCTTTTTGGTGGCCTAGTGTCTTCCAAACTCCAAGTTCATAACCTCCAACATAAGCAGATGAAAAGAGTCAACAAGAAAACTACAAAACATGCAGCAGTGCATTTCATTAGGTTTTAATAGTATGATGGCCAATCAATTGCTGCATAACCAAGTCAAGTCAAGTCAAGTCAGAAAATTTATATAGCGCGCTACATACCCAGAGGGTCTCAAGGCGCTTGAGGAAGGGATGGGAATTACTTGTCGAATATCCAGGTTTTAAGTTGCTTTCTGAATGTTAGGTGGTTCTGAGTGAGACGTAGGTGAGTGGGGAGTGAGTTCCAGGTTTTAGCTGCGAGGTAGGAGAAGGATCTACCTCCCATGGTGGTTTTATTGATGCGAGGAATGGTAGCAAGGGCTTGGTTGGAAGATCGTAGCTGGCGAGGGGGGGTGTAGAAGGAAAGTCGTGTGTTGAGGCATTCGGGTCCAAGTTCGTAGAGTGCTTTGTGAGCGTGGGTTAGGAGGCGGAAAGTAATCCTCTTATTGACGGGGAGCCAGTGGAGGTTTTTCAGGTGGCTAGAGATATGGTCTTTACGCGGGATGTCTAGTATGAGTCTGGCTGATGCGTTCTGGATGCGTTGGAGTTTTTTCTGGAGTTTTGCAGTGATACCGGCGTATAGGGTGTTTCCGTAGTCCAGGCGACTTGTAACCAGTGCATGGGTGACTGTTTTTCTGGTTTCGGTGGGGATCCAGCGAAATGTTTTTTTGAGCATGCGGAGGATGTTGAAGCATGAAGATGAGACTGCGTTGACTTGTCTGTTCATAGAGAGTGAGGAGTCCAGGATGATGCCCAGGTTCCGTGCGTGGTCCGTCGGGATGGGTGATTTTCCAAGGGCCTCTGGCCACCAAGAGTAGTCCCAGGCAGAGGGGGAGGTGCCTAAGATAAGGACTTCTGTTTTGTCTGAGTTCAGTTTCAGACGGCTGTGCTTCATCCACTCTACTAAAATGGACAACTTACCTTAATAAACAATGTCTTTGAAAAATTATGCAACAAATGGCAGAGGGTAATATCATTCATAAGTGTACAGAGAGAAACACAGCAGCACTTATGGATGCTTTTGCAGCATGGCATCCAGAAATCTGTGGAATAAATGTGAAAGGGCACTTTGGGAAATCCCACCAGAAACAGCAATTACACCGTGGTAGCTGCCAGAGTTTAAAAGGAGTAAAGAGCGCAACACCTCAACATTGGTGGGTATACAGCAGAGTAATGCTTTCTAGATGCAGCTTTAACTGTCCAAGAATCTCCAATATTACAGCCCTACTTAGCCCGTATTTGTCAAAAATCTGGTCCTCAGTTTGTTGAAAAATAGTCAGCCTGTCTCTGAAAATCATCTCCTGTCTCTGCCTCCTCCTCAGCTGAGCGTCCATTATTCTCATCCTCCTCACACTCACATACAGAGCAGGCCTTTCGGTAACCCCTGATGCATTCTGCGTCAGCTTTTATAATTTGCATTCATTTACCACCTCATTTGAATTGGTGCAAAATAGTATGTGCAAACCAGACTTTTTGCAACTAGTCACTAATTGCAACAGCCTCAAACATACCGAGTCAATATTAAGGATCCTATCATTGCAATTCACTAACAAGGGTTCGCAAACTTTTTGCGAGTTGCAAACTTTTCGCATTCCAATTATCAAATTGTGAATGACTTAAGTATATCGCGATTTGTGAGTCGCCAATGCCTTGTACATATAGCCCATTGACTCTCAGTATGAAGGACTGGGTTATTTAAGGCCCAGCGGTGCCAGGGGACAACACCTGAAACCTTCGTGGGTAACCTGCTCCGGCGTACGAATGACAGAGACACGGGACACTTCCTTTGGCGTCAAAGATTCGAGCTTTATTACTGCAGGGAACACAGAAGTCACAGCAAGTACAACATGTGCAACTTGGGGAGACTGCTTCGAATTGCTGCAAGTGGGTCGCTCCTTTTATACACGTTTCTTCCATAGGTTTACATGGTACACAAAGGTTTACAACTCGGTTCCCATAATTATCCCCGAGAGGGGTCGCTTTGGTCACTTTGATACATTCAAGGTCCGGGACATAAGTGCGGAAACATTTGGCGGTTCCCAACTGTAAAAACCCATCTTCCCACCATTAGTACATTCCAATCAGCAATAAAACAGATCGAAGAAGGAACAAGGACAGGTGCAGAGGAAGATGGAGACAGTGGGGGAATCGGAAAGGGTGTAAAAGGGGAGGTATCGGGAAACACGAGCTACAGGCATCAAAGGGACGTGCCTAATGAGATGCACGGCTGAGACAATAAACCGGCACGGCAAGATGGGCCTCGAGCGGGGCCATCTGCCTTACAGTATCATCCCCCTCGTCATAAAGACATTTTCAAAGGACATATGTCTTCCGCGGATATCTTGGGAATCCCAGGGTCGTGAAGCGGACAACGTCCGTTCGCTGGCTACTTGAGGGCAAGAGAGAAAATGGATGCCGTATCTAAGATGGAACCCGTGGGTACAGATAGAAAAACCCACGTAACAGACGAACGGTTTAGGTTAGCTCCGCGAAACTGCGTACACCCACTAAACTCGTCATTTGCGGTTCATAGATACCCGACTCGACCATATTCGTGCGAGTCGAAAACACCACTTATAATTGTCACGGAACCTCAGACGCTCCTTTTGCCCTCATGTAGGCAAGCACTAGTCGGAATCATACTCGATATTCATCAGACCATCTAGATGTTGTTGTAACATAACTCTGTCCAACCGAGCTCCCTTGGTAACAGATGGCTGTCTTATACACGTTGTAGCACAGAGGCCACATAAGGCAGGACCACACTGTACACAAAGGCAACACGTGAACAGGAACGCCACAACAACTCCGATAATCATCAGAATCTTCCAACCCCAAGTCGACATCAGGCCCCAAAACCACCCAAGTAGCGTCCAATCCCCTACGTCCACGTGTATGGACTCAGAGATTTTATGCAGCTTTGAGATGGCTTGATAGACAGTCGGAGCGTTATCTGGAATGAAAATACAGCAGCTCGAATGGATCACCTTACATACCCCACCTCGATCTGCTAAGATCACGTCTAAAACCACACGGTTTTGTAACGTCATAAGTCTATCCGCCTGAAGTTCTGTGGTGATATTACCAAGGGCACTGGCAGTAATATTAGCTGTCGATTCTACCACTCGAGTCAACTGTCTCAGGTTCCTACTATTAGCCATAGGCCCCCAAAACGGGAGGAAACCCTTGAAAAAGTCTCCTGCCTCTTGACCGGCAGTGTCCTCTTCGCTAATTACGCCTCTCACAACTCTAGTCTTGTGATAGTCTGCGTCTACAGTGAACGTCGGAGGCAACAGATTTGCGATAAAACATGAGCCCACAAAGTCGGAGGGCAACCATGCATACGCACGATCATGGCAGACAAAGTATGTACCCTTGGCAGCCAGAAACACAGGGGACGAGACCATCGGCAGAATGTAATTTTCAGTGCAAGCACTCTCTCCAAGTCGGGCTTTCGATCTTCGGCCACGACCCATTAAACAAAAATTACCAATGTGGGGTACGACCCATATCGGAGGCGAGCTTTTAAGCTGTTTATCACTCGTGAGCACACTATACTCGACCTTACTCAGGACCCTATAGGCTTGTACCTCTTCCTCCGGGATGAGCGACGGCTCATAGATATCTCTATCCAAGTCTTCTATCGCTATAGACAAAGGCTTGTGATACGAGCCAGGGCCAAAGTAGGGAGAACGTGGCTCTCGACTGGGGTAAGAATCTAGTGCGCTTCGAAACATTGTTTGAAATGCTCGAGCGGAACCCTGGGAACTATACGGTAAAACCAGATATGGAATTCCCTTATCCGTGGTATGTGGCATCAACCCACACACCCAACAATTAGTAGTGTTAACCACTAACTGGTGCTGGTGAAGGAGCTGAATAAAGGAATTATTGCGGAATTCTGCACGTCTAGCCTGCTCGTGTTCGGGTAAGATATGAAAAGAATGAGGAGATGCAGTGAAGGTAAGTTTAGGGTCAGAAGTAGGAGTAGGTATGGCAGAAGGTAAGAAGTAAGACATCGTGTAATACACCCCACCCGCCAATAGTGCAGAAACAGTCAAAAGCAATACGAATATCTGAAACATAAAACATTTGGTACGACTAAGTTGTTGTAGCTTGAACCTTTGCGCCTGAGCTTCTTCCAAGTCCATCAGCTTTGAAAACGCCATCCCCTACGACCGTCCGCAACGTTTCTTGACGCACTTCGTTCTGTGTAGCAGTAGTCAATCCCTAGGAGTTCCCAAGAACCGACGGTCTTTAACCTAGCGTCAAGACCTACTAACCAGAAGGAAGTTCACGCGCGGCCCTACGGCCTTTATATTCAATGTATATACAGAAATGTCTCTCAGCTGTGGAAGCAAAAATACATGTCGAACGAAACTCAATATATACAAGAATAATTACAATGATACGGGTGTTCAGACTGATCGTGGAAAACGGGATAATGCAATTGTCAAGGGACAGAACGAAATCTTTTTTATTCGTCCTTAGTGCTGGATCGCAAAAAGTATCGAGTTTTCCCAGGACGTGTCTGTTCGTCGAACAAAGGATCCGTTGAAGGAACAGAGTTCTGTTGATCAGTCGAATGTTCTGGTCTTGAGTCTTTTGGTGACAAATGTTCAACAGTGTCTTTCTGCTGCACTGAGGATTCTCCGACAGGTTGTGCGTCGCTAAAAGGTACAAACGCCGGCAATCCTTCGGATTCAGCTGAAGCAATGCCCCTCCTCACCCACGAGTCTGCCGGTAACGGTATAGGAACTTTCTTCGTATGGGTGGCATGCACCTAATTTTTCCGGCCCTCTAGACGAACGGCAGTTCTCGTGGCAAGGAGGACCTGGTAGGGTCCAGTGAACCTGGGCTCCAAATTCTTCTTACGAGCAAAATTTCTGGTGACCACCCAGTCTCCGGGCTGGAGCTGGTGGCCTGGACCCTCCGTCTGCATCGGCAATGCTTTGTAAACCTGTTGGTGAATTAACCTCAGTTTAGCAGTCAGATCATGAAGATAGTCAATCAACATTGGGTACTCAAGATCACGGAACACACCCGGTCTAGGGACCCCCCAAACATTCGCAGGACGACCGAACACTATTTCATAGGGACTAAGCCCTACTCGGGAGTGTACGGTTGCCCTTGTTGACAGTAAAGCTAAGGGTAAAGCGTCAGGCCACGAAAGACCAGTCGTAGCCTGAATCTTCGCTAGCTTTAGTTTGAGGGTGCCGTTATACCCTTCAACCAAACCAGCTGACTGGGGATGATTGGCGCTATGGAATTTTTGATTAATTCCAAGGCCTTTGCACACACTCTTCATCACACTCCCCACAAACTCACTTCCGTTATCAGACCATACAATCCGAGGCATTCCGTACCGAGGAAAGTATTCCTTCAGTAGGATTTTTGCAGTTGACAAAGCAGTGTTGTCTTTGAGAGGATAGGCTTCAATCCATCGGGAGAACGCGCAAACCACAACTAAAACATATTTCAGGTTATTGCATCGCTCCATATGGATGAAGTCTAATTGAATCACCTCAAAGGGACACGAAGGGGGAGCAAAACTACCAGGAGGAGTTGGGGTTCCCTTACCAGGATTGTACAACATACATACCATACAATTCTTAACCAAACGTTCAGCACATTTCGTGATACCATCATTCTTCCACACAGGGGACAGCAACTTACAAATACCTTTCACGCTAATATGTGCTAACCCATGTGCCATTGTCACAACAGCCAGCACATACGCATCTGGCAACATCCATCTCTTATGTTCCGACAAGTCTACCCAACAACCATTCGCATCCAACTTTCCCGCACTTTCTTTCCACTTGGTCTTTTCAATCTCGGTGGCCTCATTCTGAATTGCTTTCACACTCTCGATAGTGTCCTCACACATACTAGACTCTGTAGGCCACCTAACCGAACTCGTCACATACATTCGAGTGCTAAGGTTCCGGGCAGTCTCCTTAGCAGTCTCATCTGCAAACGCATTACCACGTCCAGCATCATCCGTCACCTTACGATGCGCACTACATTTAACAATCGCTACCTGCTTAGGCAACGTAAGTGCATCCAAAAGATCGCTCACAAGCTGACCATGCTGAATCTTCGTACCATGCGATGTCATGAAACCTCTCTCTCTCCACAACCGTCCAAAAGTATGGGCGACACCAAATGCATATTGGCTGTCGGTAAACACATTCACACGTTTCCCTTTCGCTAACACACACGCTCTAGTAAGAGCAATCAGTTCCGCAGCCTGGGCAGAATTCTGATTCAATCTCGCAGCTTCAACAACAGTATTCAGCGTCACAACAGCATACGCAGTGGTCACATCGCCATTCGGCAATTTAAAACATGAACCATCCACATACAACATTCCATCTGGATCTTCTAAAGGGGTGTTTTTAAGGTCCACTCGCCCTTTTGTTTCTTCCTCAGTCCTCAAATAACAGTCATGTTCTGCTATTTCATCTGACTCCATGCTAATTGGTAACAAAGTTGCCGGGTTCAGAACATTGCAACGTTTTATCTGAATATGACTTGCCAGCAGCGTCAACTCGTACCCAGACAACCTCGCACTCGTCAAGTGCTGAGTTTTTGTACGATTTAAAAGGGTATCGACTGCATGCGGAACCATCACCGTAAGCATATTATCCATGACCAATCCTGCTGATTGTCGGATGGACACCGCAGCTGCCGCTGTTGCTCTCAAACAACTCGGGCTTTCGATCTTCGGCCACGACCCATTAAACAAAAATTACCAATGTGGGGTACGACCCATATCGGAGGCGAGCTTTTAAGTAACGGTGGGCGGCCAGCTACGCTCCGTCTGCGGAGTGTGCGTAGTGCCGCCTACTCCGCATTTTGCGGAGCTGGCGGAGCCAGGCGGCACTACGCACGCTCCGCAGACGGAGCGTAGCTGGCCGCCACCCGCTTCCCTCCCGCCCTCCCTAAATACTTTAAAATAAAGGAACGCAATAATTTTAAAAGCACTTACCTTGCCGCCGCTGGCCGCCGCGTTCCCCGGGGCTCGTTATCTTCCGTCTTCCGTATTTTGCAGTAATGCGCATGCGCGGACGGCCGCGCATGCGCATTTTCACGAGAAAATGCGCATGCGCGGCCGCCCGCGCATGCGCATTATTGAAAAATACGGAAGACGGGAGATAACGAGCCCCGGGGAACGCGGCGGCCAGCGGCGGCAAGGTAAGTGCTTTTAAAATTATTGCGTTCCTTTATTTTAAAGTATTTAGGGAGGGCGGGAGGGAGGCGGGTGGCGGGGCTGGCGGCCAGTGGTTTTGCGGAGTGGGGCTACGCGGAGTGCGGAGGTGGGCGTAGTTTCTCGCCCACTCCGCGTAGCTCCGCGAAGCCCCACTCCGCGAACTCCGCCCAGGGTTACTTTTAAGCTGTTTATCACTCGTGAGCACACTATACTCGACCTTACTCAGGACCCTATAGGCTTGTACCTCCTCCTCCGGGATGAGCGACGGCTCATAGATATCTCTATCCAAGTCTTCTATCACTATAGACAAAGGCTTGTGATACGAGCCAGGGCCAAAGTAGGGAGAACGTGGCTCTCGACTGGGGTAAGAATCTAGTGCGCTTCGAAACATTGTTTGAAATGCTCGAGCGGAACCCTGGGAACTATACGGTAAAACCAGATATGGAATTCCCTTATCCGTGGTATGTGGCATCAACCCACACACCCAACAATTAGTAGTGTTAACCACTAACTGCTGCTGGTGAAGGAGCTGAATAAAGGAATTATTGCGGAATTCTGCACGTCTAGCCTGCTCGTGTTCGGGTAAGAGATGAAAAGAATGAAGAGATGCAGTGGAGGTAAGTTTAGGGTCAGAAGTAGGAGTAGGTATGGCAGAAGGTAAGAAGTAAGACATCGTGTAATACACCCCACCCGCCAATAGTGCAGAAACAGTCAAAAGCAATACGAATATCTGAAACATAAAACATTTGGTACGACTAAGTTGTTGTAGCTTGAACCTTTGCACCTGAGCTTCTTCCAAGTCCATCAGCTTTGAAAATGCCATCCCCTACGACCGTCCGCAACGTTTCTTGACGCACTTCGTTCTGTGTAGCAGTAGTCAATCCCTAGGAGTTCCCAGGAACCGACGTTCTTTAACCTAGCGTCAAGACCTACTAACCAGAAGGAAGTACACGCGCGGCCCTACGGCCTTTATATTCAATGTATATACAGAAATGTCTCTCAGCTGTGGAAGCAAAAATACATGTCGAACGAAACTCAATATATACAAGAATAATTACAATGATACGGGTGTTCAGACTGATCGTGGAAAACGGGATAATGCAATTGTCAAGGGACAGAACGAAATCTTTTTTATTTGTCCTTAGTGCTGGATCGCAAAAAGTATCGAGTTTTCCCAGGACGTGTCTGTTCGTCGAACAAAGGATCCGTTGAAGGAACAGAGTTCTGTTGATCAGTCGAATGTTCTGGTCTTGAGTCTTTTGGTGACAAATGTTCAACAGTGTCTTTCTGCTGCACTGAGGATTCTCCGACAGGTTGTGCGTCGCTAAAAGGTACAAACGCCGGCAATCCTTCGGATTCAGCTGAAGCAATGCCCCTCCTCACCCACGAGTCTGCCGGTAACGGTATAGGAACTTTCTTCGTATGGGTGGCATGCACCCAATTTTTCCGGCCCTCTAGACGAACGGCAGTTCTCGTGGCAAGGAGGACCTGGTAGGGTCCAGTGAACCTGGGCTCCAAATTCTTCTTACGAGCAAAATTTCTGGTGACCACCCAGTCTCCGGGCTGGAGCTGGTGGCCTGGACCCTCCGTCTGCGTCGGCAATGCTTCGTAAACCTGTTGGTGAATTAACCTCAGTTTAGCAGTCAGATCATGAAGATAGTCAATCAACATTGGGTACTCAAGATCACGGAACACACCCGGTCTAGGGACCCCCCAAACATTCGCAGGACGACCGAACACTATTTCATAGGGACTAAGCCCTACTCGGGAGTGTACGGTTGCCCTTGTTGACAGTAAAGCTAAGGGTAAAGCGTCAGGCCACGAAAGACCAGTCGTAGCCTGAATCTTCGCTAGCTTTAGTTTGAGGGTGCCGTTATACCCTTCAACCAAACCAGCTGACTGGGGATGATTGGCGCTATGGAATTTTTGATTAATTCCAAGGCCTTTGCACACACTCTTCATCACACTCCCCACAAACTCACTTCCGTTATCAGACCATACAACCCGAGGCATTCCGTACCGAGGAAAGTATTCCTTCAGTAGGATTTTTGCAGTTGACAAAGCAGTGTTGTCTTTGAGAGGATAGGCTTCAATCCATCGGGAGAATGCGCAAACCACAACTAAAACATATTTCAGGTTATTGCATCGCTCCATATGGATGAAGTCTAATTGAATCACCTCAAAGGGACACGAAGGGGGAGCAAAACTACCAGGAGGAGTTGGGGTTCCCTTACCAGGATTGTACAACACACATACCATACAATTCTTAACCAAACGTTCAGCACATTTCGTGATACCATCATTCTTCCACACAGGGGACAGCAACTTACAAATACCTTTCACGCTAATATGTGCTAACCCATGTGCCATTGTCACAACAGCCAGCACATACGCATCTGGCAACATCCATCTCTTATGTTCCGACAAGTCTACCCAACAACCATTCGCATCCAACTTTCCCGCACTTTCTTTCCACTTGGTCTTTTCAATCTCGGTGGCCTCATTCTGAATTGCTTTCACACTCTCGATAGTGTCCTCACACATACTAGACTCTGTAGGCCACCTAACCGAACTCGTCACATACATTTGAGTGCTAAGGTTCCGGGCAGTCTCCTTAGCAGTCTCATCTGCAAACGCATTACCACGTCCAGCATCATCCGTCACCTTACGATGCGCACTACATTTAACAATCGCTACCTGCTTAGGCAACGTAAGTGCATCCAAAAGATCGCTCACAAGCTGACCATGCTGAATCTTCGTACCATGCGATGTCATGAAACCTCTCTCTCTCCACAACCGTCCAAAACTATGGGCGACACCAAATGCATATTGGCTGTCGGTAAACACATTCACACGTTTCCCTTTCGCTAACACACACGCTCTAGTAAGAGCAATCAGTTCCGCAGCCTGGGCAGAATTCTGATTCAATCTCGCAGCTTCAACAACAGTATTCAGCGTCACAACAGCATACGCAGTGGTCACATCGCCATTCGGCAATTTAAAACATGAACCATCCACATACAACATTCCATCTGGATCTTCTAAAGGGGTGTTTTTAAGGTCCACTCGCCCTTTTGTTTCTTCCTCAGTCCTCAAATAACAGTCATGTTCTGCTATTTCATCTGACTCCATGCTAATTGGTAACAAAGTTGCCGGGTTCAGAACATTGCAACGTTTTATCTGAATATGACTTGCCAGCAGCGTCAACTCGTACCCAGACAACCTCGCACTCGTCAAGTGCTGAGTTTTTGTACGATTTAAAAGGGTATCGACTGCATGCGGAACCATCACCGTAAGCATATTATCCATGACCAATCCTGCTGATTGTCGGATGGACACCGCAGCTGCCGCTGTTGCTCTCAAACAACTCGGGCTTTCGATCTTCGGCCACGACCCATTAAACAAAAATTACCAATGTGGGGTACGACCCATATCGGAGGCGAGCTTTTAAGTAACGGTGGGCGGCCAGCTACGCTCCGTCTGCGGAGTGTGCGTAGTGCCGCCTACTCCGCATTTTGCGGAGCTGGCGGAGCCAGGCGGCACTACGCACGCTCCGCAGACGGAGCGTAGCTGGCCGCCACCCGCCTCCCTCCCGCCCTCCCTAAATACTTTAAAATAAAGGAACGCAATAATTTTAAAAGCACTTACCTTGCCGCCGCTGGCCGCCGCGTTCCCCGGGGCTCGTTATCTTCCGTCTTCCGTATTTTGCAGTAATGCGCATGCGCGGACGGCCGCGCATGCGCATTTTCACGAGAAAATGCGCATGCGCAGCCGCCCGCGCATGCGCATTATTGAAAAATACGGAAGACGGGAGATAACGAGCCCCGGGGAACGCGGCGGCCAGCGGCGGCAAGGTAAGTGCTTTTAAAATTATTGCGTTCCTTTATTTTAAAGTATTTAGGGAGGGCGGGAGGGAGGCGGGTGGCGGGGCTGGCGGCCAGTGGTTTTGCGGAGTGGGGCTACGCGGAGTGCGGAGGTGGGCGTAGTTTCTCGCCCACTCCGCGTAGCTCCGCGAAGCCCCACTCCGCGAACTCCGCCCAGGGTTACTTTTAAGCTGTTTATCACTCGTGAGCACACTATACTCGACCTTACTCAGGACCCTATAGGCTTGTACCTCCTCCTCCGGGATGAGCGACGGCTCATAGATATCTCTATCCAAGTCTTCTATCACTATAGACAAAGGCTTGTGATACGAGCAAGGGCCAAAGTAGGGAGAACGTGGCTCTCGACTGGGGTAAGAATCTAGTGCGCTTCGAAACATTGTTTGAAATGCTCGAGCGGAACCCTGGGAACTATACGGTAAAACCAGATATGGAATTCCCTTATCCGTGGTATGTGGCATCAACCCACACACCCAACAATTAGTAGTGTTAACCACTAACTGGTGCTGGTGAAGGAGCTGAATAAAGGAATTATTGCGGAATTCTGCACGTCTAGCCTGCTCGTGTTCGGGTAAGAGATGAAAAGAATGAAGAGATGCAGTGGAGGTAAGTTTAGGGTCAGAAGTAGGAGTAGGTATGGCAGAAGGTAAGAAGTAAGACATCGTGTAATACACCCCACCCGCCAATAGTGCAGAAACAGTCAAAAGCAATACGAATATCTGAAACATAAAACATTTGGTACGACTAAGTTGTTGTAGCTTGAACCTTTGCGCCTGAGCTTCTTCCAAGTCCATCAGCTTTGAAAACGCCATCCCCTACGACCGTCCGCAACGTTTCTTGACGCACTTCGTTCTGTGTAGCAGTAGTCAATCCCTAGGAGTTCCCAGGAACCGACGTTCTTTAACCTAGCGTCAAGACCTACTAACCAGAAGGAAGTACACGCGCGGCCCTACGGCCTTTATATTCAATGTATATACAGAAATGTCTCTCAGCTGTGGAAGCAAAAATACATGTCGAACGAAACTCAATATATACAAGAATAATTACAATGATACGGGTGTTCAGACTGATCGTGGAAAACGGGATAATACAATTGTCAAGGGACAGAACGAAATCTTTTTTATTTGTCCTTAGTGCTGGATCGCAAAAAGTATCGAGTTTTCCCAGGACGTGTCTGTTCGTCGAACAAAGGATCCGTTGAAGGAACAGAGTTCTGTTGATCAGTCGAATGTTCTGGTCTTGAGTCTTTTGGTGACAAATGTTCAACAGTGTCTTTCTGCTGCACTGAGGATTCTCCGACAGGTTGTGCGTCGCTAAAAGGTACAAACGCCGGCAATCCTTCGGATTCAGCTGAAGCAATGCCCCTCCTCACCCACGAGTCTGCCGGTAACGGTATAGGAACTTTCTTCGTATGGGTGGCATGCACCCAATTTTTCCGGCCCTCTAGACGAACGGCAGTTCTCGTGGCAAGGAGGACCTGGTAGGGTCCAGTGAACCTGGGCTCCAAATTCTTCTTACGAGCAAAATTTCTGGTGACCACCCAGTCTCCGGGCTGGAGCTGGTGGCCTGGACCCTCCGTCTGCGTCGGCAATGCTTCGTAAACCTGTTGGTGAATTAACCTCAGTTTAGCAGTCAGATCATGAAGATAGTCAATCAACATTGGGTACTCAAGATCACGGAACACACCCGGTCTAGGGACCCCCCAAACATTCGCAGGACGACCAAACACTATTTCATAGGGACTAAGCCCTACTCGGGAGTGTACGGTTGCCCTTGTTGACAGTAAAGCTAAGGGTAAAGCGTCAGGCCACGAAAGACCAGTCGTAGCCTGAATCTTCGCTAGCTTTAGTTTGAGGGTGCCGTTATACCCTTCAACTAAACCAGCTGACTGGGGATGATTGGCGCTATGGAATTTTTGATTAATTCCAAGGCCTTTGCACACACTCTTCATCACACTCCCCACAAACTCACTTCCGTTATCAGACCATACAACCCGAGGCATTCCGTACCGAGGAAAGTATTCCTTCAGTAGGATTTTTGCAGTTGACAAAGCAGTGTTGTCTTTGAGAGGATAGGCTTCAATCCATCGGGAGAATGCGCAAACCACAACTAAAACATATTTCAGGTTATTGCATCGCTCCATATGGATGAAGTCTAATTGAATCACCTCAAAGGGACACGAAGGGGGAGCAAAACTACCAGGAGGAGTTGGGGTTCCCTTACCAGGATTGTACAACATACATACCATACAATTCTTAACCAAACGTTCAGCACATTTCGTGATACCATCATTCTTCCACACAGGGGACAGCAACTTACAAATACCTTTCACGCTAATATGTGCTAACCCATGTGCCATTGTCACAACAGCCAGCACATACGCATCTGGCAACATCCATCTCTTATGTTCCGACAAGTCTACCCAACAACCATTCGCATCCAACTTTCCCGCACTTTCTTTCCACTTGGTCTTTTCAATCTCGGTGGCCTCATTCTGAATTGCTTTCACACTCTCGATAGTGTCCTCACACATACTAGACTCTGTAGGCCACCTAACCGAACTCGTCACATACATTCGAGTGCTAAGGTTCCGGGCAGTCTCCTTAGCAGTCTCATCTGCAAACGCATTACCACGTCCAACATCATCCGTCACCTTACGATGCGCACTACATTTAACAATCGCTACCTGCTTAGGCAACGTAAGTGCATCCAAAAGATCGCTCACAAGCTGACCATGCTGAATCTTCGTACCATGCGATGTCATGAAACCTCTCTCTCTCCACAACCGTCCAAAACTATGCGCGACACCAAATGCATATTGGCTGTCGGTAAACACATTCACACGTTTCCCTTTCGCTAACACACACGCTCTAGTAAGAGCAATCAGTTCCGCAGCCTGGGCAGAATTCTGATTCAATCTCGCAGCTTCAACAACAGTATTCAGCGGCACAATAAGCATACGCAGTGGTCACATCGCCATTCGGCAATTTAAAACATGAACCATCCACATACAACGTTCCATCTGGATCTTCTAAAGGGGTGTTTTTAAGGTCCACTCGCCCTTTTGTTTCTTCCTCAGTCCTCAAATAACAGTCATGTTCTGCTATTTCATCTGACTCCATGCTAATTGGTAACAAAGTTGCCGGGTTCAGAACATTGCAACGTTTTATCTGAATATGACTTGCCAGCAGCGTCAACTCGTACCCAGACAACCTCGCACTCGTCAAGTGCTGAGTTTTTGTACGATTTAAAAGGGTATCGACTGCATGCGGAACCATCACCGTAAGCATATTATCCATGACCAATCCTGCTGATTGTCGGATGGACACCGCAGCTGCCGCTGTTGCTCTCAAACAACTCAGCAATGCTCTAGCTACCGGGTCCAAGGTCGAGGAAAAATATGCACATGGACGTTGCTTACCACCAAAAGGTTGCGTTAAGACACTCAAAGCACAACCTTCCCTCTCGTGAACATATAGTGTAAACAGCTTGCTGTAGTCAGGAGTACCTAACACAGGGGCCGAACACAATGAATCACGCAGTTCAGAAAAACTTTTCTGACATTCTTCCGTCCATGGTAAGGGAAATGAAACATCCTTGCACGTAAGAGCCACCAATGGTTTCGCTAGCAATGAAAAATTTGGAATCCATTGCCTACAATATGACGTGATACCTAGAAAGGCACGCACATCTCTTTGGGTTGCTGGCACAGTCATTCGCGCAATTGCTGCAATTCTCTCTGGGGTCAGCCGCCTTCCCTCCTTTGACAATAAGTGACCTAGGTAGGTTACTTCTTGACAGCAATATTGGAGTTTAGAAGGTGACACCTTGTGATGTAAGTCACAGAGATGTTGCAGCAACGACACCGTAGCAATTTTGCAAATGTCCTGAGTATCTGCAGCTACCAATAAGTCATCGACATATTGGATTAAAGCCGCACCAGCCGGCAACGTAAACGCATCCAGTTGACCCTTCAAGGCTTGACTGTAAATCGATGGACTCTCACAGTAGCCCTGAGGAGCGCGTTTAAACCGGAAGCTGCGTCCACCAAGAGAGAAACCGAAAAGGTCTCTGCTCTCTTCTGCAATTGGAATGCTGAAAAACGCATTCTTCAAATCGATCACCGAAAACCAAGATGCAGAAGCTGGAATCAGAGTCAGTAGCGCCGTGATGTCAGGCACAACAGGGAACTGAGGAATCACAATTTTATTTACCTCCCGTAAATCGATAACAAAACGATAAACAGGTGGTTTCGAAGGATCAGTACGTTTTAGAATGGGCAGTACAGGGCTGTTGCACACGTTTCCCCGAGTTTCTTCAATAACGTCTTTCTCGATCAAATCATAGATGATCGCTAACAGTGCTCGTTCACCATCAAGAGAGATACGATACTGGGGAATACGTGGCAATCGCACATTAGATTTCAGCTGAACAACGTAAGGGGAGATGTCAAGCAGGCCCACATCATTGGGACCTGTTGCCCACAAAGATGTAGGAAGAGAACTCAATTCCGGTGGAAGCTTATCGAGAGACAAGTACATAGGAGAGACAACCCTCTCACCTAACGTAAGCTTTACACCCGCAGGAGAACAATACAAAGTTGCATACAAACGTTTTAGCAAATCCAGGCCCAAAAGATTTTCACCACAACCCGTAGTCAAAATCAACGGAGCTTGAAGCTCACGTAGCCCAATTGTAAGGGGCAAAGGGCGCGAAACTGGATTGCTAACGGGGGCGCCAGAGAATCCAACGGAAACATTTGTTAAGCCAGACAAAGGTGCGCCGGGGAGTTTCGAATGCATTATGGAACTTTTCGCTGCACCAGTGTCCAACAGAAAAGGCTCAACGACGCCCGATGTAGCAACTGCGACGTAAGGCCCTCTCTGATCAACCGGAACTGATACCACTCCCTCTCCTTGTCTATGGCTGTCCTAGTAATTACTGTCGTCAGTTCCCTGATCGACGTAATAATCGTCTACATTGTACTGCGCAGATCGTCCTTGCGATGATCCACGTTGATCGAAACAATTATTGGAATTTGATGAGTTATCTGATCGGTCATTTTGAGCACCACGACCCCTACCGCGTGATGTCTGCTGCCAACCACCACGACCTCCTCTAGATGAGTTACCACTATCACGATCGTTTAGAACAGGACAATTGAATTTTAAATGACCCTCCTGTCTACAATAGGCACACTGATTGTACCCTAACGAAGATCTTTGAGAAGAGGAGTCATTTCGAGATTGTGATCTATTCGATTGTGGCTGCGATCTATTTTGCTGTGAAGCATTCTGATTCGAACGCGGAGGATACGCCTGCTGTAACAACACTTTAGTTTTAAGTTCTTTTGTCTTTTTATCAGCACGATCGTTCTCCTCTTTCTCTCTGTTCTCATAATACTGTGCTGTAGCCAATATTTGAGCCGAGGTAGAAACGGCCCACGCACTTTCAGAGTTTTTTAATTTAATGCTCAAGTCAGGCAATAAGTTAGAGACAAATTTGTCCACGAACAACCGTTGACCTCCCTCAGTGCCCATATCCTGCCCACTATGATCGATGAATGCCTCCTCAAATCTCGTAAAGAAGTCGGAGACACTCTCATCCTTCTTCTGCTTACAAGCTGACAATTTGTCCCAATTTACCCTCATAGCTGGCATAAGAGTTTTCATTAGTGTAATTATTCTCTGAGGGAGGGCAGCAATCAACTGTTCGGGTTTAGCACCACCGGTTTGCAACCCATCCGCTGCTATAATGGCCGCCCAATCACCACCTAGTTCGTTTGCGTGATTTTCCTGATGAATCTTAGCCCATACCGGTTGCGGTACGACATTGCCAAACAGCATATCAATATCGGCAAGATTCATTATCGTAGCATCTACGAGCTGCGACAATTCCTTATAATACCCTGCAGGATTTTTGCGAGGGTCAGGCAAAGATTGCTTCACCTGTAACACTTCCGATCGTTTCCATGGGAGATGTATCCACACTCTCTGGAAATGCGCCAAAATCGGTGGCTGAGCTTGAGGGTTAGCTGGCATCCATACTGGAGGGACTTCACGCATGGGGAACTGACCAGACGCATCTAACTGCCTCTCAACGTCCTCAACAAACAAGGCTTGAGGTATAGGAGTGGGACGGAAAGATAGCAACCGCTCAACAGCACGTCGAACGTTGGTATCCACTATCAGTCTGTTCGAGAACTGAAGCTGTAGATCAGACAAAGCGGTCAACACCTCGTCAGGTGCATCGGCCGATATCTGATCGCGCAAAACCTTGCACATTTCTTCGAAAACATATCTTTGTGTCGGTACATTGAATTGACAGAACGTATCAAGTACAGCACGTGGAGGATTTCTAAGAGGGTGTGTCATCCAACCCATCGCCATATTATACAGCGAAGCACGTTCCCTGTTACCGGGAAGCTGACTACGTCTTTGAGGACCATCTAAACCAGCGGACCCAAGAACAGGTCCGAGAGAATGAAAGAAGCTAGCCGCAACAGGAGAAGTACGACTACGAGTAGATGGAGAAGTATAGCACAAGGGACTAACAAGAGAAGAGGTAGAAACAGAAGAAGCAACAGGAGAAAGTAGAGCAGGAACAGTAGCGGGAGCAGGAGTATGTGGAAGTGGAGGAGCAGTAGGAATAGCAGTAGGCAAAGGAGCAGGAACAGTTGGAAGAACGGGTGCAGGTTGAGGAACAGGTTGAGGAGCAGGTACAGGAACAGGTACAGGGGGGACCACAGGAGCTGCGGTACCCTGTACATACGGAGGTGGCGACTTCATAAGATAAGACATTAAAGGATCCTCAACTGATTCTTCCTTCTTATCCGACTCCGTAGGCAAAGCAGGATAGCATTTATCTATGGACATACGCTGTAACCTATCAAACACTTCCTTTTCCTTATCCTCCTTATCACGCTGAAACTGCTCTGCTTTCTTTACAATGGTAGCAACACCATCTCTCTGATTACGTTTAGTCTGTCTGATCTCTTTCTGTCGGGCTTCTTTACGCCACAACCGAAAGGCATCAAACATGGCCGGCCTTGACTTTTTCGCAAATAATTTAGCCTCAAGATTATCTAGAATTGGAGTCTCAAAGCTACCATGAGGTGGCCAACTAAGGACACCATCCTTTTTAGTGTAACGAATCCAATATTCATTAAAAGTAATCGGGCCTAGCCCGTGTTTGCTGTAAAGCTCATAAGTGGGAGTTCCAACCGGAGGTATCGGACAAGAGTCCTCCAGTCGGGAATCCGTACCACAACGTCTGAAACAACGAAACAAAGTACAGCGACCAGGCATCTTGCACACTAGCCGTGTTTCACAAACTTCAAGGGTTACGGGATTTACCAAGTCCCAGCAAAGAGCAAAAACCCTCGGTTTTTGGCGTCTGCAGTCGTCAAATATCACAACAAAGTACCAAGAACCACAAATGCAATGGAACCATGCAACAACTAAGTAACCACAACCAAGAACTCTGGGAGCAACCCACAAATACTTAACTCAAAGATCGATGGCGTCACCAGGAAGGCCCGTCAATCGTCTCGCTATACCAAGGTCTACGCCAGGCGCCAAAACAGGTCTACAGTCAGGGCAGCAGTCCGTCGCAGCCGTCAGGAGGCGGGAATCTTCGTGGGAAAAGTCTTCGGGCCACTTGTTTCGACAACAGGATCGATGAAGCGGAGTGCACCTTCCCTCGGAGATTTCACACGAAGTTCCTCACGATCGTCGGGCTTGGACCGGTACCACTGATGCAGCCCCACATTGGGCGCCAACTGAAGGACTGGGTTATTTAAGACCCAGCGGTGCCAGGGGACAACACCTGAAACCTTCGTGGGTAACCTGCTCCGGCGTACGAATGACAGAGACACTGGACACTTCCTTTGGCGTCAAAGATTCGAGCTTTATTACTGCAGGGAACACAGAAGTCACAGCAAGTACAACACGTGCAACTTGGGGAGACTGCTTCGAATTGCTGCAAGTGGGTCACTCCTTTTATACACGTTTCTTCCATAGGTTTACATGGTACACAAAGGTTTACAACTCGGTTCCCATAATTATCCCCGAGAGGGGTCGCTTTGGTCACTTTGATACATTCAAGGTCCGGGACATAAGTGCGGAAACATTTGGCGGTTCCCAACTGTAAAAACCCATCTTCCCACCATTAGTACATTCCAATCAGCAATAAAACAGATCGAAGAAGGAACAAGGACAGGTGCAGAGGAAGATGGAGACAGTGGGGGAATCGGAAAGGGTGTAAAAGGGGAGGTATCGGGAAACACGAGCTACAGGCATCAAAGGGACGTGCCTAATGAGATGCACGGCTGAGACAATAAACCGGCACGGCAAGATGGGCCTCGAGCGGGGCCATCTGCCTTACAGTATCATCCCCCTCGTCATAAAGACATTTTCAAAGGACATATGTCTTCCGCGGATATCTTGGGAATCCCAGGGTCGTGAAGCGGACAACGTCCGTTCGCTGGCTACTTGAGGGCAAGAGAGAAAATGGATGCCGTATCTAAGATGGAACCCGTGGGTACAGATAGAAAAACCCACGTAACAGACGAACGGTTTAGGTTAGCTCCGCGAAACTGCGTACACCCACTAAACTCGTCATTTGCGGTTCATAGATACCAGACTCGACCATATTCGTGCGAGTCGAAAACACCACTTATAATTGTCACGGAACCTCAAGTAACACAGCAGGGAAATCAAAACACAAAATCAATAGTTAGGAAGTATATCATACAGAAACATAAAGTGATAAGCAGTTTTTTGGGTAATAATCTCCAAGGCTGATTGAGCTGTTGTGAGTCCACATGCGAACCAGAAAATGGGCGAGAACACCTGTACCCCAAGGTGTCAGGAAAGATCTAGCCGAGGTCTCAAGTCAAGAATCACAAACAAATTTATTGAGAAAACCCTGTTTGTACTCCAATTTATGAAATAGAACCGAAATGGAAAAAACAAGAAAGTAAAGATATGTGGAGCCAAGTGCTGAACTAAACTGCAAAGGGCAGCCACACAACTAAATAAGTTATTGCCAGGCAGCTCCTACACCAATGCTAAAAGATTAATATTCCTGCTGCCTGGAATGCCTCAGAAGTATAGCGCCAACCAGGAAGTGATGCTCTAGTTTAGGTTAGCAGTGTGCTCCACAGCCTCCACTGCCCCCACTGCTTCTAACTGCCAAATCTCTGAGTTTGAGTTAATGAGTGAAGGGAATGTGGACAGGTCTGACTAGTAACCTATGATATGTCTCTTAACTCATGGCGTTATAATGCGTGGCTCTGGACACTGCCTGATAATGTCCAGACGTTCTGCAGATAACTGTTTGCCCTCACACCAAATTGTTTCTTGCCATCACCTAAGTGTCCTCAGCAGGGTAATATTTCACCTTTATTGACAAAGGAACAAAAAATAAATAAATACATTTATAGATTTATATAGCGCAGCAGCTCCAGCAAGGCTCGGGGGTGCCCCATCTTCACAATGCTGCGTCAAGACCTACGCCTGCTTCAAGCAGGCGCAGGGTTTTGACGCAGCATTGGCCTGAAAGTGACTGAGTGAAATCTCATAGATTTCACTCAGCCACTTTCAGGAGGCGTTCCTGAGCAGGAACACCCCCCCCCTGCGCAGGAACGCCTCCTTATGGCGCAGGGCTTTACAACGTGACGTATCTCCTAGATGCTTCATGTTGTAAATAGGGCGCATTGTTTACGCCGCCGTTGCGTCAAATAAAGTGACGCAATTGCGGCGCAAAGAGGCGCAAGGGCCTCATAAATCTGCCCCTCAGTGATTTGCCCAGAATCACAGGATGTTGAGCCGACGCCGAGACTCAAAACCGTTTCCCTAGCTCCCAAGTTGCCAGCTGTGGCCCCTGCGCCACATCCTCTCCCTGAGTGAGCCATGCTGATGTGATTCGCAAGGGAGATTTCTTATTTCAAAAACGTTTTTATTATAAAATGTGCATGTCAGAGGATATATGAACCAGCTGGCACCTCTTCTCCTCAAGCACGGCTCAGTGGTTGAGGGTGGTGCACTACTGCTGGGCACAGCACATCCCACCGCACTTTATACCACACCTCGGACCTCATCAGTCATGTATCCGTTTTTCCTGTATCCTATACCTCACTTATATTGGCCACATTGAAAGTTCCATGTGATGTTAAGCAGAGCCCTTTGGCAGTTCACAGACGGCCACCATGTTTACGAATAGCTATTGTACACTTGCTCAGGACCTCTCAGCCCAGTCAGCAGCCAATAAATCTCACAGACTCAGCCAAACCATCATGCCTCGGCTGAGTCTGACGGCGTGCCTCAAGGAGCAACTAGGCCAGCATCAAGCAATCCGCTGCAGAAGACCTCAAAGCAGGCCCTGTGAGTGGGAGAAGAGTGGGCAGCTAACTCACAAAATGCTTCTTAGTCCATGTTACATTTTATAAGTTGGTATATTTAAATACACCGTAATTCCCATGGAAATACATTTTTCGGTTTCTGTTCTGAAAATGGATGACTCACAGGGAAGTATATCATCAAAATCCTTTTAGGAGTACTGAGCATGTTATTAAAACTCCTAGGTTCAAGCATAATTGTTGCAGAGCCTGCCATATTTCAAGAACTTGAAAAAAACATGCTTTTGCAAATAACTTTTCAAAACTAACCAGCATGTGTCAATGTTGAAGTCTTATGCTTGTTGAAGAGCTACTTTTATGTAGTCTGTTCATTCATTTACAATAGTCAAGAAATCCTTTTTCTTTCTTTAAATGTGGTGAGAGCTTCAATTGTGTAAGTGGTCTTTGCAAAGACAAAAAAACTCTTTTATTTTAAAGATCTGCACATGAATTAAAGAGCCTTCTGTAAGGAAATCCTATGGTAACACCTGGGGCCTCATTTATGAAAAGTGACGCATCGCTGCGTGAAAACAGCGATGCGTCACTTTTCACTGCACACTCCTTGCGACACCGATGATGCGTCATATTTAATGTATGACGCATCATGTCGCAAGGACTTACAAATACGTCAGTATTTCTGACGCATCTGTAAGCGCAAAAGTGACGCATTGCTGGAGTGTGTCACAAAAGTGACGCAACTCCAGCAATGCGTCCTTTCGATTTTGACGCAACAGCATCCTAAAAGTGACGCAGTGAAAACTCATAGATTTCACTGCGTCACGATTACGAGGCTTTTTGTGGGGGATCGCCCCCTCTGCATACATTATACCTGACGCAGGTATAATGTGGCGCAGGGGTTTAAAAAGTGACGCATCTACCTAGATGCGTCACTTTTTAAATATGGCGCAACAAGGCGCATTTTGTACGCTGCTGGTGTGTCACAAAAAGTGACGCACCGGCGGCGCAAAACTGACGCAAGGCCTCATAAATAAGGGCCCAGGGGCGCAACGCAAGCCCCTGCAGTGCAGCAGGGCCCCCAACCGTCCAAGGGGCCCCATTCAGCCCGTGGCCATTGAATAACAGTGGGATGGGGGACTCGGGAGACCCTCAACACATGCTACAGGGGTTCCCTTCATTTAGCGTTACACCGATGGGTAACACAATTACTGCTCTGTATGCATTACAGATCTGCTGCATAGGCAATACGTCATAAATATGACCTCAACTCCAATCAGGTGCTAGTTTTTTCAATGGTACTATGTAGCCACATCCCATCTCAACACTAGGCACCGAGCTACCAATTCATAGTCTGTTTTCTTCATGCCCGTTTCCCATCACATTTTGAATTCTTTGCATTTAATGACCTCATTTGGGCCCCCAAGTCTCTTTCTTCTTTCTCTCGTGGGTCTCTTCCCCTCCTTTCCTTTCCTCTGCTCTTCCACACCCCTACTCTGGTTATCCTGATACTTAGATTATCCTCCTTCCAATATGGCCACACTCTCCTTTTTCGTAGGTCTCCTCCCCCATAGATGCCAACTGTCCCGTTTGTGCAGGGACAGCCCTGGCATGTTGGATACTGTCCCGGGAAATATTGTTGCAGAACCTGTTCCTCTGTATTACACACAGGTACGCGAACAAGAACATTCTGGGCCTCATTTATGAGGCTGTGCGTCACTTTTACGCCGCTGGTGCGTCACTTTTTGTGACGCACCAGTGGCGTAAAAAATGCGCCTCGCTGCACCATATTTACAAAGTGACGCATCTAGGTAGATGCGTCACTTTGTAAACCCCTGTGCCACATTATACCTGCGCCAGGAATAATGTATGCAAGGGGGGCGTATTGACGCCAGGAAGGGTCGTAGAAGTGACGCAGTGAAATCTATGAGATTTCACTGCGTCACTTTTAGGTCGCTGTTGCGTCAAAATCTTGCGCCTGCCTCACAGCAGGCGTAAGACTGACGCAGGCCCTTTCACATGGGACTTGCCCCATGTGAAAGGACGCATTGCTGGAGTTGTGTCACTTTTGTGACACACTCCAGCAATGCGTCACTTTTGCGCTTACAGATACGTCAGAAATACTGTGCGAAGGTCAGGCAGTCTCACTCGGGAACATTTTAAGGATTTTGGGGGCCTGGATCAAACGTATTTTGGGGCACCCTGTTTGCAACAGCTTTGCATTTATGATCGAATTACAGCTCTTTCTGGCTCTCTTTATCCAGGTCCCTGACACACTGACAGGCATACTGATCCAAATTCTAAATATGCTTCCATCTAATATTCAGGGATAGTGATGTGTGTTTTCAACACTGTTTATGCAGCAGCAGATCACTAACATTATTGCATATAATCTATGTTACCCTCTCCCGTTTGAATGTGTGAAGTCTTGTTTCCCATCAAAAATAAACTTTTTATGGATGTTGCATGGTGTTGAAAATCTAAACAGAACATTTCTCTGCAAAATGTCTATAACAGACTCCCACACATTTCCTGTATTGAAAATAAATTAAAGGAAACCAGAATTTAAAATCATCTATGTTTAAGAATCATTCAAGGTAATTAGGGCAGGGCTGTCTGCAGAACAGAGCTCGATCTATACAGGGGGTCCCCTGAAAGGCTGGGGTACTGGACCAGAGCCCACTTTGACAATGCCTTAAAACGTCTCGGGACTTACTGCACATGAGCAGTGTCCCAGAGGCCACATTTATGAGAAATGATGCATCGCTGAGTGAAAGCAGCCATGTGTCACTTCTCAGTGCGCACTCCTTGCGACATTCCTGATGCGTCATATTTAATGTATGACGCATCATGTCGCAAGGAGTTACAGATACGTCAGTATTTCTGACGTATCTGTAAGCGCAAAAGTGATGCATTGCTGGAGTGTGTCACAAAAGTGACGCAACTCCAGCAATGCGTCCTTTCACATTGGGCAAGCCCCATGTGAAAGAGCCTGCGTCAGTCTTACGCCTGCTGTGAGGCAGGCGCAAGATTTTGATGCAACAGCGTCCTAAAAGTGACGCAGTGAAATCCATAGATTTCACTGCGTCACTTCTACGACCCTTCCTTGCGTCTATACGCCCCCCTTGCATACATTACACCTGGCGCAGGTATAATGTGGCGCAGGGGTTTACAAAGTGACGCATCTACCTAAATGCGTCACTTTGTAAATACTGCGCAACATGGGGCATTTTTTACACCACTGGTGCGTCACAAAAAGTGACGCACCAGCGGCGTAAAAGTGATGCACAGCCTCATAAATGAGGCCCCAGGGTTTTAGGGCTTATGTGATTTCAGCCCTTGTTTCTCTGGCCTGCCCGAGTGTGGGCCACTCCTCCCCTGTGATGTGCACCACCCTTGCTGATTGACTCCAATTGGGCGCTTCAGACTGCAGCCTGTGCTTTCCAAAACAGTGCATCAGTCAACACGAGTTCACCTTTCACAACTCATCATAAAGTGGGGTGGATCATCCAGTCTCTCTGATCCCACCCCACTTTGTGACGAGTTGGAAACAGGACGCCAGGATTTGAGGGAAAAGTGTTGTGACACGTGGGCAACATTGTGTAGCACTTTGGATGGGGAGTGAAGGAAGTTTGAGTGAATTTGAGACACACATGGGGACCAGGAATTTTATTGTTCAAGCTCTGCCCTGTTCATTTGACGCGTTTGTCTCCATTTGTTTGTACCACATGAGCAGTCTTTAAAAAAAAAATGTGTACTGATCCTCTAGATTGGATTTGGTCCAGCGTGGCCAGGTAGTTGGTTGCTGGGGGGAGGGTGTCCTGACTCTGCATTTCTGCTTCGATAAAGTAATGTTTTCAAAGCAGCAGCACAACGTGGATTATAGAATTGCTTGAGTGTGCTGGCATATTACATTTTTCAAGTGCACCATGGCAGACTTGCATGTGCATGCTTTGAAAAGAGCATTGCTTTTTAGTTAGTCCCCTTAGCTACTCATGGGTAAGAGTATTGAGCTAAGCAGAGCTTTCTTTTTTTTTTAAGGCTGTATTTGTGTTCTTTTTTTAACAGCATGTCCCCAAGCATTCTCATTGCAGTCTAACACACATTTTCAGAAAATGGAAAATTGTAATAGAAATATACTTAAAGGACCTTATTTTTTTCAAATATGCTGTAGCAGTTGCCTAGCAAACACCTTTAGGCCTGGGTTTGTAAAGTAGTGTGCAGTTAGATGTCACACACACGTTTCTTTCTAATAGCCACAATTTAGCCTCAAGTATTTTACTTAAGAGATCTAGCTCCTCACATTTGTATCGTTTAATGCAGTGAATATATATTGTCTGCTTTGATGATTGGAAACATCATACAAATTGTGTAAGGTGTGCAACATAGTCTTGCACTGTAGAAATATGATAGTAATCTTGAAGGTAATAAACCATCGATTGCTCACCACAATCTCTTACTTTATGATGTTGGCATTCCCTTTTATCTTTCCCCGATTCTTACAACCTACACGAGAATGTTGCTAACAAGGATGAGGACAGATTGTTTTTACCGTCTACTAACATTTCCCACCATAAATGACTGGTCTACTGCTCTGGTGGTCTGTCCTTGTGACAATGTTTGCAAGCAATCCAACATTCACGTTCTTCTATTTTGCAAATTCTACGACTGGGGCAGAAGGAAACATCTCCTCCCACTCCTGAAACTGTGGGGCCTAAGACAATGTAGGCCAGCCTTACTCAAGCTATACATGCTCGAAGATGAACTTACAATTACTGCAGCTGCTAGCTTTTTGAAATTTGCAGTAAGGTGTAGAGCGTCTATGAACTGACTGACTTCTGATCCCCGACAGCTATAATTTGTATAACCTCTAACTCTTTGTTCTATTTCTAAATTTTATGTTTTATGCCTGAGTTTTGAACTCATTTTATCATGCTGTATTAAATGTGCTTTTATGATTTTCCTTTGCAAAAATCGAATAAAGCTATTTGAAAAAAAACTGAAAAAAAAAACTGATAGTAATGTATCCAAGGGTGCTGTGTTTGCCTACTGATGGAGTTTCACAAATAATGCTTTCACGGGGTTGTTATGTCATACTGCACTTGTATGTGGTCCAGCATAAAGTGGCAACAATTTTATTATGTGATTCGATTACTCTCTTTTACTAATCTAACTGCACTGAGCCCTTTACGAGTAGACAATCTGCAGCACTTAATTTACCACAAAAATAATACTTCTCCGCTGATAGGAGAGGGAGAAATTAGGGTAACCAAACACCACATTAGCTGTCCAATGAGGACCATTAATTGACAGCCAACTCACTAATTTGAGATCAGATTTAGGTACACCACTCTTAAAACCCTGCTGTAGAAATAAAGGAAAGCCACAGGAAGACCCAAACTCCTAAAGGAGTTAAGTCCAGTTAGGATTATGCAGACCAAAAGCTCTGCAACAGCAACGCAGATCTTGCTGATTCTCCCTACAATGCATTTAAGTTATTTGTCACCATCATAGTTTGAATGAATGAACCAACAGGACTCAATATTAGACCGAGACAGATATTACATTAATTGGTTATTGTAATAAAGATTCAAAGTTCATTGCTACAAGCAATCTCATGAGAATGTCAGTTAAAAATATCACAGCTTGTATAACAGCACCAAACATTTAAGTGGGCTTTCTCGAATGGTTAAAATCATGATCTGCTTAAAGAGTTACAGAGTCTCACCACCATTAAGGCAGAAGGATAGTTTGTTGTCTAACAGCTCGAATCCTACGAAGATGGGGAAAACAGTTCAAATTTAAACTCCATTAAGGGCACATCCAGTAGCATTAACAGGAAATAAAAGGAATGAAAAATGGAAATTGTTCAGCAAAGAAGTTTTAGTTCACAAGCTACCGACTGTAGCATCAGCAAGGCAGTCTAAAAGTAAGAGAAAGTCTAAAAAACAATTAGCATAGCATTCAGGTCTTAGAGTAGGAAAATTCAGAATAGCTGTGCCCCTCCTTTGGGGTTTCTTCTTTAATAAAGTCTCTAGCAATTTCCAGTAATATGGCATAACACCCACCAAAACAAGAAGAGATACCCTTCTGGGCCAAAAGGGACAGGGTTGGTATAGTACTAGAAACAAAAATATTTTCCCTTTTGTGCTGTGACTTTACTGAAGCGTAAAGCTGCTAATCAAAAAAGGATCAGAAGATGCACTTATCAATGATCTAAAATATGAAGAAGACCTAAACCCTCACAATTATTCACTTTTCTCAGGAATTACTTCAAGTTTTACCCTATGTATAAAATACATCCAATTTCTATATATTGCTATCAATTAAAACATATCCTTTTTCTTGTACAACTTATTAGGGTACAAGTAACACAAATTTACATTGAATACACATTCCACTTCCTTTGCTACTACATTAACGTTCTACTTGGTTTAGCCCAATTTTTACAACACATCATTAATATTCCTGTCTCATAAACCCATATTTACATCACACAAAATATATTTTCTGTCATTAACACATATTAAAAAACATCTGTTGCCACAGCGTTTCGGTTGTACATATACTGGTTCACCGTACCTTCTTCAGGACATAATACATCTTGTTAAAAATCTAAAAGACTGATTCATTATTTTTAGCTCATTCTTTCACACCCTCATAAATCCAACATAATATATACATTTTCATTTAGTGCACATTCTTCCTCCTTCCAGCTCATGCTACAGATTCTTTTATTAACATTATGCATCTTCAAAGACATAGCTATTCCATGATTCCAAGTTTGCAAATAGTTGGCATCACACCACCACTGGAGGACTGTCGTATGCTCAAATTCTCATAAGTCACCTAGAACTCTTTCAACAGTGAGATGGTTTCCTATGCTGGTCATGAAAAAAGAAAGATTTAGATTCCACATAGACCTATTATCGATAAAAAGAGATATAAAGTAATCATCTATAGCAACAAGTAAAATTCTGTTCCCATAGGAATATTTAATTGTGATTGTTAAAGAAATATTCAGGAATGTCGAGGTGTACACATGTACAGAACAAATAAAGCAACATTTCACCAGTGGAAAATGAACCATTGTATTGAGTAAGGGAAAAGGTCTGCACTAGCAAAAAAAAACATTTCCAGAAAGGCCTTTAAGTTAGCATTGCACATTTAAATGAAATGAGCTCTAAACCAACATCGAATATAATATAATTAAATCAATTCAAAATAAAGAATATATAGAACTTTCACAAATCCTTATTACATGAAAATATCTCATGTTAGAAATACCCTACTACCACAAATGTTCTCAACATTCATATGTGCATAATTATTTAAGTTCACATCACAAAATTAGTTTTGTATTTGCAGAAAGCATTAAGGACCACATGTATGAACCTATTTTGCGTTGGCAAACACAAACACAAAAAGGCTTTTCCCATGTATCATACTCTATCTTGCAATTCGGTAACCTGTTATCGAATCACAAAATGGGTTTGTGATTCTGTATTTGGAAGGGGAGTGTTCCATTCCACCCAAATACCGAATCGTAGTGGTATGTATGAATGTTTTGTGACCGTGAATGTGGTTGCAAAACAATTCACATTTTACCACCTACTTTAACTTCATGGTAACCCATTCACAAATGAAAAGGGGTCCTAAAGGAACTACTTCCTCTTTGGGAATGGTGGCAAAAACGTTTATTAAGAGCAGACAGTGGTCACACGGACCATTGCCTGCTCTCAAAAACTTAAAAGAAAACTTTTCATTTTTCTTTTAAATGTATCCCATTTTTCTTTAAGGAAAATGGGCTGAATTAAAAAAAATATATATTGCTTATTGAAAAGCAGTCACTGACATGGTGGTCTGCTGGCCCATGCAGGACATCATCCCTGTAATTTTTCCGATTCCTAGGGGGTTGCAAATTGCAACTGACTTCAGTAATATTAATGAGGTCAGTCGATTTGCTACACTTAGGAGTTGCTAAATGAAGCTCTGTGAGTTTCATACATAAGGAACAGCTATCACTTAATTGAGATTCACAGAAAATCGCAATTAGGTAATCACTATTACTAATGTTGAGATATGTGCCCCTAAAAACCTTAGGCCATTTTAATTGCATTAGTAAACATTAATAAGCAACATTCTCACAAGAACTCATATTAGAGCAACTCAGTAACGTGTATTAGTATTTCCTTGTATGGATGTTTTCATCATCATATTTAAAAGTACACTTTTACGGTGCTTCTACTACACTTTTCTCACTTCCATGTGCCTCCATGCTTAACGTGTGCAAAGTGTATTTTCAGCTCTCCATGTCTTCAATTAGTAGATGTGTCATGTTTTGTGATTTTTAAAATTGTGCTACATTGGCCCCCACTCTGATGGCCAATCAAGGCATCACCTTATCTACCACACCAGATCTCGTCACAGATTATGGGTATGTTGTCTTCAACCTTTTTCTTCCACTCTTCTGTAAAACTTTTATTTCATTATAGTATTTACATTGTTTATCCTCTGTTTCAAGATCAGCTCTGGTTCTTTTCACTAAATGATTTGTAATCTTTTTATATCTGCAAAAATTGATTGATATTACCTACAGCATTCTGCACAGAGAGATCGCCACTAAGGAAATCACCATTCCTTTTCCTACATTTCAAAACCAGTTGCTAACGTTTGACAATTCCTTCCCTATAGTTTTCCAGGCACCATCTGCTTTCACAAGTCAGTAATGTTGTTAATGTAACCTTCTAAATCTCTACTACTTTCTGGTGTATAAGCACAAAAGTGTTGGATTTTAAACACTTGTCAGACTCCGCCCTCCTTCACAAAAAAGATATCAGTTGATTTTGAATCACCATGAATCTTCTCAATATAGTTTCTTCATTTACAACAGTAAACCTCCCAGGTGTACTGGTGGCTAGTTTATCCATAATGATAGGCAGCTTCCTAATCTTCTGAGCCTTTAGTACTACCCCTACTGAAGGTATTAGAACTCCAAATATGTCTCCTACTATTTCAATTGCATTTCTCTTAATTCTCGCACTTGTATCCACTAATTCTTCTTTAATTCTCTTAACATGATACATTTTTGGAAAAACTATTCCCACATTACAACTCCCATACCATCCTTTCGTTAATTTTTAATACCCACTTGTTAGACCTGGCATCTTTTGTCGTGTTTTACCTGTCTTTTTCCTTTGTGAACTCCTGGCTTTGACTCTGTTTTTTCTGGTTTAGTGCCCCTGCGCACTTTCTCACTGCTGTGCAGTGTTAAAGTGCAAGTGCTCCTATTGTAAATTGGATTATGGATTGGTGTTTCCATGATTGGCATATTTGATTTACTGATACGTGCCTAGTAAAGTGCACTGGGAGTGCCAGGGCCTGTAAATCAAATGCTGCAAGTGGGCCTGCAGCACTGATTGTGCTGCCCACATGAGCAGCCTTTCAAAGTGTTCTCAGACCTGCCACTGCAGTGTCTGCTCTCAGTTTTTACTGAAATGGCAACTTGGCAAGTGCACCCACTTGCCAGGCCCTAACCTTCCCTTTTATTACATGTGAGTTACCTCTAAGGTAGGCCCAAGGTACTTCTGTGGGCAGGGTGCAGTTAATGTGAAAGGTAAGACATGTCCTGTTGTGTGTGACATGCCCTGATAGTGAAATATACTTTATTTCGGTTTTCACTATTGAAAAGCTACCTGTCCTATAGGAAAGGATGGGAGTACTTTGTAACATCATACGAGTATATCTTCCCATTGAGGCAAGATAGAGAAATGGACTTTAGTATGCCTGAACTCAGAATGTAGAAATGCATATTTAAGTAAAGATGGTTTTTATGTTCAGTGTTTGAAAATACCACCTTTAGAAAGTAGGTATTTTCTTGCTTAGCCATCCTGTGTGCCTCTGCTGGGTTGTGGATTGACTGTATGACTTTGGAGTGACAGGGGATGGGGATGTGCATTCTCTTCAGACAGCCACGGTGCATCGAGGTGTGTCTTCCCTTTCCTGGATGAGTCAGGGTGGGCTGAATAGACCTGGGCTGCATTTATAGTAGTGGGAGAAGATTTCCTTGCTTGGGACTGGTCTGCCTTGGACAATGATGTCTCCACCTCCTGCTAGGAAGCTGGGCCAGAGAGGACCAAACTGGTTCGGACTGAGCTCAGACACTCTCTGCCCAAGAGAATAAAGAGAAATTCAGTATAAATATTGGGATCCAGACCCCAGAACTTTATAACTGGCTTGGATCAAAGAACCTGCCAAGAAGAAGAACTGGAAGAACTTCCAAGAGGAGTACTTCCCCTTTGCTGTGATGTTGTGGCCTGCAATTGCTGCTTCTGCCTTGGACAGTGAAAGAACTGGACTGAACTTTCGTCATTTGTTGCTGAGTATCTACAAGGGCTTGAAATAGAGCTTACCTTCTGCTCACGAAGTCTCAGGGTCAGCAAAGACTTCCCTTACCTCTTGGTACTGCCTCCTGAACTGTGGGTTTCAGTTGCTAGAAAGAGAGAAAGCAGCTGACACTGTTACCAACACCACTGTAAGCTCTGTGTTCTGAACGCATCGCGACCCTTATCTCGACCGACACTGAGCCACTGCTTGCACCGCAACCTGTTGGCACCACACTCTGCACTGCCACGCTGCACTCCACCAACCTGGTCTCACCGATTTCATTGCTGGACGCTGACCTCGACACCCTTGACCGCACCGTGCTTTGAGGGAACCGCTTTTAAGACACATGACGCACCATTCCGTCCCACACTGCAGTCTTGGCCGACCTATGGCAGCTCGCATCAACCAGCACTGCTGCTTGCACCATGACCTGTCAGCACCACAACGAGACCCGTCTTACTCCACACCACTTTCACTGATGCCACTGGACGACCGCTACAAGCCGCTGCCTGCACCGTGACTTGAGGGCACCACATGCAGGACCTCTACGCTTCACATCACAACAGCTACGACTACCTTCTAGGAAAACTTCAGGATCTACAAAATGCAGTTGCAAGACTCCTGTTTAATATCCCGAGAGTTCTAGTGTCCGGCAGCAGCTCAGGGGCCTTCACTGGCTTCCCATGGCCCAGCGAGTACATTTTAAAGCACTGACCATGATTCATAAGGCACTCCACGGTTCTGGCCCTGTCTATATCAGAATGAGGTTCACGTTCTATCTGCCTAGGTGACCTTTGGGTTCCTCGTTTGATCATCGGCTGGTGGTCCCTAGGTTCCGCCGGTCGCGGATTGGGGGTCAGTCTTTAGTGGTTAAAGCAGCCGTGTTGTGGAATGCTCTTCCAGCTGACCTCCAGCATACCCAGTAATTTTCTATCTTCAAAAAACTTCTCAACACTTTCTTGTTTAAACAGCTGATTTAATATGTTTGAGCACGCATTCCACTGTTCTCCTACGCGCCAGGACACTCCAGAGTATTAGTGCGTGGTATAAATCTTTCTATAACATAACAGCGACGGTTGCCACGACTGGCTCGCACCGACGCGGTAAGCCAGAACCAAAGGTACTGTTTATGAGTCTGCTGACACTAACACCGGTCCGCACCGACGTGGTCGGATGGAACTGTTGGATTCTGTTGTTTTCAGCCCTGTGGTAGCCCCATACGGATCTACCAGCTTCAAGGGACTGCATTTTCAAGTTATTCTTGCAAAGTGTATATTTTTGATTACTGTATGTTGGTCTTTAATTGTTTTAGTCTTGTTTCCACAGATAAACATTGGTTATTTTTCTAAAACTGGTATGGTGTCCTTTGTAGTGTTTTCACTGTATTACTCTATGTTAAGTGCAAATGCTTTACACACTGCCTCTGGGATAAGCCTGACTGCTCGTGCCAAGGGAGTGAGCAGGGGTTATTTCAGTAGTATATCCCGCTTATCCTGACTAGAAGGAAGGGTCCCTATTTAGACAAAGGTGAAAACCATTGCCAACTAGAGACCCCCATTTCTAGCAGCACTCTTCCCACAAATATAATGCACATCAGGAAAAATAGGATCTACACCTTCTAAATATCTTCCCCAGTTCTCCTTCATTTTATGTGTATATTCACATTTGCTAAGACCTACTAAAACAGTTTTAGTATTTGACTCCTGTCTGCATGTACAAAGTTTGCCTTTATGGTGCCAGTCTAAAGCTAATGAAACTAGTCCCTCTATGATTTTATTTTCTTGTTGTGGTTAACCTCCAAAGAATTTATTTCTGCATTATCATTATTTGTTACATTCTCTGGTCGACATTCCACTAACTCTATAAAATAATTTTCTGCTCTTCCTAATTTACAAGTTAGGTTATTTCTAAATGCATAAGCCATGTCCAAGGATTGCGTTGGTCTGAATATGTAAATCATAATCTCAATGGTTGAAACTTCAGAAAGGCATTTAAATGTTTGAGTACGGTGATTTCAGAAAAGATCCGATCTTGATTAGAGTAATAATACTGCAACTGATCAGTACCATAAAATAAGCTAGCTAACACACTGAAAAAAAATCCATATGATATGTTAAACGTAAGCTATGGTACATTACGCCTTCAGCAACTGATTAAGGTATTTGCAAACAGACGTGGCAATCACTAACTTCCATAGAATATACATGTTTACTAAGAAAATAAACATTTGAGCTAAAATCTATTCCCAAAGCCTTGTTGTGTAAAGAGTTGTCATTCAAGTCAATAGAATCAAAATCATTTCTTTCAGTAGTTCGGTAGGGATAGTAGGCTTAGAATCTTTCACTGAAACATAATGTGGCAAATTTAAGAAAACAAGCATTGCAATTAATATTGAAACGAAAATAGTAGGAATCACTGTAGATACACATTTGCATTTGGAAGAGATTCAAGTGTCAGATAACATGGCTACTTAAAAATAGCAGCAGTGGTTTGAGCAAATTCAACAAAGTCTTGGCACTAAAAGTATGGCAATGCTTGAAATCTTCACTCATATACAGAAAAACTCTCATATCAGCTTAGTTAATGAGTAAATTCAGGAAAAACTGTGTCAGTCTATTGATTGGTACATCCAGATTAAAGTTCAAATCAACGACAAAGTTTGTTTAAAGGGTGTTCGGGTGGACGTGTATTGTTAGCACAGTATTTGTGGAATTTGTGTTCCCATTCATTAGCAGCCAAATAATAAGCCCATTCAGTAGATGCATGCCTTTGGCTTGGAAGAGCTTTAAGTACTAGTTGATGGCACTTGTCCTACTGTCAGACTGCTTCTCAGAATCTCACGTCGTGTGGGTCAATGGTCTCTGGGAACAACTCCCTTTCTTACTGCATTTGGCCCTTTGCTGAGATCTGTACCTCTGGTAGTCAACTGTATCGACTGTGACCCTTCGGGACTTACAGTTGACTTTCTCAGCCCCCTCTCAGATCAAAAGAGGGGGGCTGAGCTTGCTGGTCCCCAACAGCTTTAGTTACCTGAACCCTCTGTCTCACTGTTACCAATGGCACATTAGGAACAGGTTGTGTTTTATCATTATGGGGAATGGGACTCTGTCAGTGTGGCTGGCATGGACCCAGGTCAGGAGACCTCTGTACTCCACCTGGAATGGCCCCTTCCAATGAGGTTCCAAACATGTTCTGCGTATGTGTTTCTTCACCCATACCCAGTCCCCCAGATTGGGTCATGGCACTGCTTCTGTTGGACTGCAAGGGCAGCTTCTCCAACCTGGTGAGAGGCAGAATGTGCCACATTTGTGAGGCCCTTGCAAAAATCCAGAATCATATTGTCTGGTATTTTGACCAAAGCATTTGCAGAAACAGCTGGCAGCCTCATCACACGTCCAATGATAATCTCATAAAGTGACAATCCTGTCCTCCTATCTGGAGTACTTCTCAACCTCATCAACACAAGAGGCAATGCATCTGGCCACTTCGCAGACATAAAAGCACATACTTTTGCTAGTCTGGATTTCAATGTGCCATTGATCTGCTCCCCCAACTCAGAAGCCTCCGGTCGGTAACTGCAATGGAGCTTCTGCTCAACCTGTAGTGCTGTACATAACATTTTTAGAACCCATTATTAAATAAGTTCCTCAGTCTGATTCAAGACAAGTCGGAAATCCAAGCCTTGGGATTAACTCCCACAGCGGTAATTTGCTACAGTTAAATTGTCATTCCTACGAATAGGTTAAGCTTCAACCCATTTTGAAAAAATGCACACAATGACCAAAACATATTTTACAAAGGGGCATTCCTATAAAGTCAATTTGCATCCAGTTGAAAGTACCGGCAGATTTACTAATGTGACTCATGACAACCTGTGTTTTCCTTCGTGGGTATTGTTACTGACACACCACACAATGATGACATAGCATTTCTGTAGTTACTCTGAACCTAGGATTGTACCACACCTGCTGGAAAAGTTCATCATTGCATCCCTCCCAACATGTGCAGGACCATGGTAGTGTCTTCCCATTGGTGACAGCAGGCTGTCAGACAACACTGGTCTGCCAACAATGTAAACACACACATCATCTTCCTTTTTGGTACAACCAGCCCGCACCCAACCATGCCTTTCTCCTTCTGTGACTTAATTCTGTAACTTCCCTATTAGTTATCTAAAGCTGACAGCAACAAATTACAATCTATGACAGTGGATGTGCCTGCCAGTATTTCTTCATTAAATGTGTGTGCATTCAAGGCACAATATCTTGCCATCGCGTCAGCATTACTGTTATGGACTGTTCCACAGGCAGTACTTAGACAATGAGCTACACATTTCACAACAGCAATTTGTAAAGGCATTTGTAGTGACTGCAAATTCCTCCTCTTGCACTCTCCATTCCTAATGGGAGAACGAGAGGCCGTCATGAACCCATGCTGTGATCACAACTGTCTGAAATCATGAACGACTACAAAGCCATACTATCAGTGTAAATTGTAACTAGGGTTTTATGGTATTTATTTTTTTGCCAATAACATTTTTTCTGTATTTATCCGCATTTCATTTTGCCACAAGCAAAAGACGACGCTACAGCTAGTATTTTTCCACATTTATTTAAATTGACAATTCAAACATGCACTCAGTTGTTATTGGTCAACACTAACCCTGGGTGAAGTATTACGCTCCGCTCACGTAGTTTGCGAAGTTTGCTCTACTTCGCGCTAGCACAGTGCAAACACGCGTAGCGGTCCTTTTTTGCTTGCTCGTGGTCCTCAACGTCTAGTTGGCGACCGCGAGCGAGCAAAATGACATCTCGGCGAGACTTTTTCCTCGTTCGCGATCAGCAACATCAAGTTGCCGATCGTGAGCGTGGAAAATCAACCTACCGGTGAGTTTCTCAACGGGGGGAGGTCAGGTTTCTCATTGATAGTGGCCGCGTATGCTCGCTACCGCTCGCGATGAGAAACAACCAGTCTGCGTTGAGAAAGCTGCAGCTCGAGTAGAAATCTACTCGAGCGGCAAAAAAACGACTGCTTGCACTGTGCAAGATGCGGTTTGCACTGATTGCGCAGTGTGGACAAGCATCTGGCACTGTGCAATCAGTGCGAACAGCATTTTCTACAATGCACTACGCAGTATGCGTAGCTCGTGTAGTGCGAAGTGCACTTCGCATAGCTACGCAGAGCATTACTACGCGAACTACGCCCAGGGTTAATTAACACAATATATTCATCTGAAATCTTTGCCATTGTAGTACAAGCACATGTGCATTTCAAGAGACTTTGAGGACATTGAGGCTCTTTCTGGTTTGTTAATGAAATGAAGACCACTGAAAACCCGTTCAATATTTTCAGGAGGTTTAAGTCTGAGGGGAGGGGGGCAAGGAGTGTGAGGGATGCCGGGTCAAGCAAGGGAGAGTCAGGTACCTATAACCACAACGCAACACGCAGAGGCTGACACACACAGACAAAGTCCAGACAGGCATTAACTCAGCCTCACCCTATGCAAAAACAGTCGGACAGTGCACACTCAGGCACGTAGAGAGGAACAGGGAGATCCACCGACAGAAAGGACGATGTATTAATGCAAGTTTCATGTCCACCTAACATTAAAACATTTGATGATGAACTTGGGTGGGCACAGAAGATCCTGGGCATAGAGGGGGGAAGTGAAGATGCTGACAGGCACACACACAGACAGTTTTTGAGCGGCCAGCTGCACCGAGTACTTCACAGGTCTTTAAAAGACCATTCACTTGTTAACGAGGCTCGGGGGCCAGACTGCACTGTGGGGGCTTAATTGGGAGTTTTATATAGTGCTGGCTAGACCCGAGGGTATCAGAGCGCTCTACAAGACATAGCATTGATAGAAGAATTCAACAAGGTATAACAGAAAGTAATAACAACAATGCAACAACGTATATGAAGCAAATAAGGAATCAGTAGGAATCACAATAAATTTTGCTAATCCTACATGAATCCCGTTTTGCGAGTCCTTAATAGCGAATCGCTATAATTCGCTATTAGGGCCTCGCAAAACGGGAGATTGATGAATCAGGCCAATATTCTCTACATCAAACAAGATTTGCTCGTACTTAGTCAGACAACTATTGTTCAGATACTGTGTTTACGTATGAGTCAACAGTATCACCACTGAGTGGGGCACAAATATAGTCAGTGGATGACTCATGACAATACTTTCACACTGCTCAAGACACACACGTAGATGTAACCAATTTCAAACATCCAAGTAAGGCAGCCACAAGTGTCTCTGAAAAATAGGCAATGCTTTCATGCATTTGCATCAACACTGAAAGAGTGCAACCTTCCTTCTTACTGCAGAGTAACACAAATTACTTGTTATAATCAGGCATTCCCAGAGATGGTGTCCTGCAAAGGCATTCTTGCTGCTCTGTGAAGGCAGTCGTGCAATTGTCATTCTAGGGTACTGGAACTGAGACATCTTTGTGGGTCAACCTCTGAAGAGGTTTTGCAGTTAAGGAAAAAATTGGAATCCACTGTATGCAACAGACCACCATTCCTAAGAACATGGGACTTGTTTTTGGGTAGCTGGAGGATTCATGGTACGAAATGTTGAGATACTTGCCTGTGACACTATCCTTGCTCGATTCTCAATATGATGTCTTAAGTACAGGATTTCAGTTTAGCTAAACTGTATCTTGGTTTGGGAAACTTTGTGTCAATTTCCTGTTAGATAGTTCAACAAAGCATTAGCGTAAATTTTGCAGGCTTCCTTCATAGTTAACGCCACCAATAGGCCATCAATGTACTGGAATAGCACTGAGCGAATTGGTATTACCAGAGACTGAAGATTCTTTTTGAGTATCTGATTAAAGATTTAGGGGCTTTCTGTATACCCCTGTGGAACTCGACACCATGCCAAAATATGACTGCCAAAACTGAAAGCAAATAAAAATATACTGTCTTGCTAAATTGGAAGGGATATGATGCACCTGAATGATCTTGGGAGCAACTAGAGTTTGCACTTGCCCCTAGAATTTCTTTTTTCCTGCCAGTAGTAAAGGGAGAGTTGCTTCTTGGAGTGGGGAAATGTGGCAGGAATACGAAGGGTCAAGCGATATCACTTAGCCATAGAGCTCACAAAGTATGTGAACCATGAAAATTACAGTAAATGCATTAGGTTATCCATGTGTCACTAGCCAGATAGGACCTCTTGGGTCTGGCAATAGTGCTCTTGGCTAAGGTGAATCATTATCACTGTTGTTGATTGCCCACCTAACTCGCCTCTAAGTGCATGTTGTTTTTACTTTCCATGGTCCCTCAGATCAGATTCCACTGCTAAGTTAGCAGGTTGTTGTTGTGCAGTATCTCCACTTTCTCCCCCTACAGGTACGGGGACTCTTACTCATTAGTTTTGCTTGAATGTTAGAAATGTCTCCAGGTCTTATGCAACGATCATCATAGCACCAGACGCTGATGTATTTGGTAAGAGGTTCTCCAATTTCTTAACCACTGTTCTGCCTTTGATCAAATACACAATTAAGCCTTAATGTGCAATTACTATCTGAGTTTTAAGCTGTAGGGTCATTCCTGTACTTATTTTGCAAAAAGTATTCCACAATAGATATTTCCCTATCCAGTTTGCATTCATCCTCTAGACACACTGAAAGTACAGACATTTACCTTGAGAAATGACAATCATTGAGAGAAGAAACACCTGTGCATTCCATCCTCCTAAAAGACACTGATCTATCTGGGTTGTTTTTCTTTGTTGCTTTGTCTATCTCTCCTTACCACCTATCTTCCAACTTACCATATTTTGCAACTGCACTTGTGAAATTCTGGAGAACAGCTCTAACCTAAGACTCCAGTGTTTCTTCCACTATAACAGAAGAAAGGGAAGTAGGCCTTGTGAAAAAAAATTTTTTTACCTTGAGATATCAATCACCAGATGTATGCACCAGTGTGAAGGCAGCTGTTGACTCAAAGTTGTTCACTCCATTACATGGGTAATTTTAAATGGCCTAATACATGAGGATCTATGGCTTTTCAAATGTCTGTTATAAGGCCAAGCTTAATCCCCTATATAATATTGTGGCACTGGGGACTTATGCTTATCTACATATTTCTTGTAATCAGCCCATGCCTTTTCCAAATGTGTGATTACCTGATGTCTGATGTTATGAGTGGAAAGTAAGGCTATAGAGACAGAGGGGATGCACCCCATAAAAGCAGAAGACATTTGAGTAACCTAGTGCACTATGTAAGGAGTTGATAGATCCAAATCCCTCTAATGGTAACCACTGCATGCAATATTGCTGATGAGACAGTAGGAAACATCTAATATTCTGTTCAATAGACTAGCTTAATTTTTCAATATGCCCATCTGTTTGTCAATGATAACTTGTAAAGAGATGGGAAGAGCCCCCAAACTCTTTAGAGGTTCTTTCCAAAATGTAGAAATGAAATGAGCCCCTCAACAGTCACAATTCCCCTCAGCAGCCCATAGAGTTGAAATTTTTATTTTTATTAATTTTGGCCAAATCCGGATCTGCTGGTAACTATTTAATGGGTTTAAAGTAATCCTGGGCAGAATTTTGATTACGCCTAAGTAATTGGAGTAATTTCGGTAATTCCATGTTACTCTTTGATGCAGTATTGCTGATAATTAATTTACTCTTCCTTGTGTAATTAAGAGCAATGGGGGGTCCTACTGCAGGAGCGTATTTAGCGAGTGCAAGCAGCCGATTGCGTTCACTATTCTTATTCTGCTGCATCTAGCACTGTTTCTTAGTGCAAAATAAATCACACAAGGAGCAAAGAAAATAGTGCTAAATTCCGTTAGTAAGTTGGGTAATAAATCTATTCCAGGAGCACATTTAGCAAGTGTGAGTGGCTGCTTGCACTAGCTATTCGGGTGCTGTTGCATTAAGTGCTATTTCTCAGTATATACTGCATCCTAGCATCTGGGCATTTTTGCCCTAATAAATAGCGCTAAATGCAGAATTACTATTCTCGCATAAATCAAGAGCACTTTCACATAATTCTCCACTAGTATAAAATGTCCCACCTTCGTCAAGTCGTCTATTACGACTAAAATGGTATACCCTCTGGAATAAGGTCCACAGAAATGAATGTCCACATGGAGTACAAAATATCGTTTACAATAATATAGATGTAAAAAATATCGACTTTATTAAAAAACAGTGTTAAATTAAATTAATAATAAAATTGTATTACTAAAATATACTTAAAAATACTTAAATTAACTTATAATAATTAAATAATAAATGAAATTAATAAAAATATTTTTTTATAATCATATTTGTTAAAACATATATATATATAGTAACATACTATAATTAAATAAGATACTATTATATTACCGTACGATACCAGAAGTGTAAAACATACTATTCCCACTCCAAAGAGTGCAAGCGTAGGGAAAGCATTGGATAGCGTAGGGGTTAAAATTACTATTCCAACTCCAGTGGGTGCAACAGTAGGGAAAGCGTTGGATAGCGTAGGGGTTAAAATTACTATTCCAACTCCAGTGGGTGCAACAGTAGGGAAAGTGTTGGATAGCGTAGGGGTTAAAATTAATATTCCCACTCCAGTGAGTGCAACAGTAGGGAAAGTGTTGGATAGCGTAGGGGTTAAAATTACTATTCCCACTCCAGTGGGTGCAACAGTAGGGAAAGCGTTGGATAGCTTAGGGGTTAAAATTACTATTCCCACTCCAGTGGGTGCAACAGTAGGGAAAGCGTTGGATAGCGTAGGGGTTAAAATTACTATTCCCACTCCAGTGGGTGCAACAGTATGGAAAGTGTTGGATAGCATAGGGGTTAAAATTACTATTCCCACTCCAGTGGGTGCAACAGTAGGGAAAGTGTTGGATAGCGTAGGGGTTAAAATTACTATTCCCACTCCAGTGGGTGCAACAGTAGGGAAAGCGTTGGAAAGCGTAGTTGTAATAATTAAATTTGTAAAAATCACATATTAACAAATTAATCAATTAATATAAAATTATTAACAATTACTATTTAATTAATTAACACATATAAATTAATTATCAATTATTTACTAATTACTATCAATAAATATATTAACATATTTAATTATTAATAATTAAATTACTTCCCATCCTATTCCCCTATAATCCCACAACCCGCTACTGAATTAAATTAGTAAAATTTACATATTTACCAATTAATCAATTATCATTAATTAATTTGCAATTACTATTAAATTAATTAACACATATAAATTAATTTACAATTAATTTTAAATTAATATCAATTAATTATTTTACATATTTAATTAATTATAATTAAAGTACTTCCCACCCTATTCCCCTATAAACCCACAACCCGCTGCAGAATTAAATTACGCAATTATTATAAAAACAAAAATCATTTAATAAAATTATTTTTAACATTAATACACACTTTTCACGCATATTATTACATAAAATTATACTATAAAATATTATATATTATTAAAAATTCGATATTTTTGCTATCTATATTTTATACAGTCGATATTACTTCACTTACCTTAAAAACGATATTTTTGTAGTCGATATTCTGTCCAGTCGATATTTTGTCCAGTCTATATTTAAAAGTCGATATTATGTCCAGTCGATATTTTGGAGTCGATATTTTGTCTGTGCACCGAAGATAGGCAATAACATATTTCCTAGGTATATTTGGAATAAGTAAATTGTATGATTAAAAAAACAGGAATTAGGTAAGATTGAGTAGTTAGGGCGAGGAACAGGGCTCTACCAATTTGCAGTGCACTACTAGATATAACATAGAGTTAGGGTATGCTTATTAACACTTTGACCTGTGTATGTCACAAAGCTTTGGATGTAATTCTTGACTTTTTTACCCACAGAAGGCCACCGTAAATGTACGGTGTTTAAATCCATAATTTTCTCTTCCTCTGGATGTCGAGTTGTTGAAGAATCATGAAGCCATTGAACAGCTTTCACTTGATGTTCTTCTATAGAATCAGCTCTGTTGACTACCCACCTCCTCTGGAGCTCCCTGTGAGGAGTTAACACTCTAGATGAGTCAGTTCTATTGGTTTACAGCCTCAGTCAGTACAGGCCATTTAGCCTGCTCAACAATTCAAAACGATTGCTACGAACAAGATTAGGAACAAGATTGGGTTTGGAGCATTGTTTCAGACTAGCGTCTCCAAGATTTCTTGACAAGGGCCCTTCTGCCAGTTTTCCCTCTGTTTCCTAGGTTTATAAAAAAAACATTGTAACACTGAACCTCTTCTATGGGTAATATTGTTGGTTCCAAAACTGTTCAGGATAAAACCAACACTCCAAGCATTGCGAAAATTGACAACTAGGCAATTCCCGGGATGTGCTTTCGGGATATTCCCAATCAACCCCACTCTATGGACCATTATAATTTGGTCAAATAGACAATCACAAATAGGGATCCTTGCTGAAAGCCAATAAACAATCTTATTTTTAAGCTGCTGAAAGTTTTCCTGGACACATGCCTTTAGGTGCGGAACTTTGACCAAAGCTCAAACATACAGGGTGCAGGCTGGTGGAAGATCCAAAGAAACATTGGAGGAAGTAGTACCCCACATGGGCCCAGATGAAGCATATTGGGTTCTCCTTTGGGCCCCTGGCTCCAACGCTGGTCTCAAAGTACCTAACGCTGCTCTTTCCCCGACACCCAAGTTAATATCCCCCTTCAGTGCTGGTACAACCGGGTATGGGGTGGGTAAGCTGCCCATGGGGTTGGGCAAATTATTGCATGAGGTGGGTAAGTTGCCCAGCCCTGGTACAACCTCAGATATTGTGAAAGCTCCAGGGTCATGAGATCCATTGAAAGTCCAATAAAAGTTGCTTTGCTAAAAGGAGCGTCATGAATGGGGGTGAGTTATTGGGACAGAGATTTTAATCAAGATGGCATCAGACCGCTTTCCAAGAAGCCCCACAGATTTCCACAAGGCCCCCACAATTTCCTCCACGTTAGCAACTCTTTGCATTAGAGTCTCGAATTCGGAGAAGATTTTTAGTTCCAGATTGGTTAACAAATTCTATATCAAGCAGTTCTCTGGGGCTGAGTTCAATTGGCCCCTTTTGACCCATTTGTTGGTTTGATTGCCCGCTTCGGGAGAGGGCTACTTTTTGCTCTTGAGCCTAGCCCCCGGTTCCCCCACCCTCTTATTTTGAGGTGGAAGCCAGAGCTTGTTTACCTCAGGGAGGAGCTATTATCTGTGTTTCCTGTGTTTCCTGCTGGGCCCGATATAAGAGGACTCCTGGGAATTACCAGCCATAGTAGAGCAATCCCCTTCCTTCAATGACAAATCTGACTCCTGGGTAGTTTGTGACAGCTGTTCTTCTACACAGGAAATTTCCTCAGAGAGAACACCCACTTCATGATTTAGAAAAGTTAAAATGGTGCTGCTATTTCTAGGGTGCTTGTCAGCCACATTACTTCTAGTTTTCTTTCCCCATGATGTAAGAGAATAATGGAGCCTTAGAAGTAAATGGAGTGTAACCAGCGAAATTCAAAGTTACAATCTCCACAGAAAACGGCAAGGCAAAGGTAAGGAAACAAGATTAAATCAGAGCGTAACATTACTCAAGCCCATCAACTGCTAGTCCAGGCAACACAAAGTTAGAGAGCCACCGTACCTTAGATGCAGAGCTAAGAGAGGGGCCCAACTCAGCCTCTTCCTCTTGTGACAGGCACAGGACAGGCCTTCCTTTGGCCTACACATGTCCCACGTAATAGGGCTACATCAGCACTTTTCTAGCATGATGTTTCGCCTCCCCCTGCTCCCGAAGTACGTTCTGGGACTCACAGTCCCTCTGGCCCCCAAAGCGTTCTGTCAAAATGCGGGAGAGAGAAATCAACGCCCAGATCAGCGGTGCTGCGTCAGCGCTTTTCTAGCATGGTGTGTCACGTTTGAGTGCTGCAAAGGGTTCTGGGATTCGTAGTCCCTCTGGCCTCCAAAGCGTCCTGCCAAAGTGCAGAAATCAGCCACCACATTTCATAGACTTTAGAAACTGTAGGTTTCTATGATCACTCCAAACCACCATAGCATTCATTGCTCATTCCAAATAGTTCCTCAAATGTGCTAAAACCTTCTTGGTGGCCAGAAATGGTCTGCCATACATAGTATAGTTCCTTTCAGCATTGTTGATTGTCCAGACGTAAACCGCCATGAGATGAAAAGCTGCTATATGAGGATATATTTGAGACAGGATTGCTCCTATGCCAGCAGCTGAGGCATCAGTTTCCACTATGAACTGCAGGTTGGTTTCTGGTTGTCTTATAGTGGCTGCTTTAATAAAAGCGGGCATACATTATAATCCCTCAAGGAGGTTACTTTCAAGGCTTCAAATACACATTTTTCTTGTTTGCTGTAGAGGCTATGGGCCTGATTTAGAGTTTGGCTACTCCATCAAAAAAGTAACGGATATCCTGTCAGCCATATTGCAAGGTCATTGTATCTTATTGTACTTGTAACACGGCACACAGGATATCCATTACATTTGTGACACAGAAGCCCATCCCTCAAAACTCTAAATCAGGCCCTATGTCTACTAAGACACAATAGGTCTTCTCTAGGATGTAACAGATGTTTTTCTTTGTTTCCAGAGAAAACCAAAATATTATCTAAATGATTATGACAAATCGTTCCAAACACATTGTTGACCAAGTGATGGGATGCCACCAGATAATGACATAATCTAAAGGACATTATTAGACAATCCAAGTGCCCATTTTGGGAATTTAAACATGTGCTTGCACTCTCCTTCTTCTCTGAGGCATTTAAGGTTGTATGCCCATCTCAGACTACATTTTAAGTTTGGCAATTTTAATTTGATCCAATAGGATAGTTATCAGTGGTAAAGGGTAATCATTACGGATTACAATTGTGTTTAAATCCCTATATTCTGTACAAGGTATATATTGTCCTCCAGATTTTGGAATAAAGAAGATAGGTGCTCAAGCTTGGATATGGTATGTTGAATAAAATCTTTGTCTAAGTTCCCTTTACAATATTCTCTTAAGCCCTTATGTTTGTTACCTGTGAAAGGATAGATTTGGCACTATGGGATCTTCAACTCTGGAATAAAATCAGTTATATGGTCACAGTTCATGTATGGGGAAAGAAGGCCTGCCATTTTGTGCTAAACATATTTGCATAGCTTCTATAAACCTTTGGTAGTCCAGTGTCTTTAGGTTTTTGTAACATGAAACATCTTAAAGGTGGTTGGATTGGTGAAGAAGCCCAAATATAACATTTCTGTTTGCAATACGGTGAATTGGAGAGTATCTTTCCTTTAGACCATTTTATCACTAAATCAAATCCTAAAGCATCTATGATGTCACATTGCGCTCTTTCTAAATATCCAGAATGTGACACTGAGGAATAAAGTCTCTGTTCATAAACTACCTGTCCTGACTTTAAGGTAGTTCTATTTACTCCAAAGATGGGTATGTTGTATTTCCTTTGCAATTACTGATCTGGGAATTTACTAGAAGCCCCAGAGTCCACGGATGCTGATAAAGCAAAAGAACCTTCTTTCAATGCCTAAAAAAACTGGAAAGAAAACTGATAAGGTTTCTTAAAGAAATATATTTCCAAATTGGATACGCTTGGTCCTGGCCTTTTTTTCAAAACTGAGTTGCCTCATTTCTCTCTAATGCAGGACAATTTCATGCAGAAAGACCTGGGTGGCCATAGTATAAACATAGTTCTCGTCTTGATACCCTTCTCCGTTTTCATCAAAGGTTTATGCATGTTTCCAATATGCATAGGAGTGTATTTCTTTTCTCCCACTGGTGATCTCTCCCTATTGAACTTCAAAGTTAAACCCTTGGCCTCAAGGTTCTCCTCATTGGTTCTTCATCAATTCTACAACGGTTCTTCTGCTGAGCATCAGTCTGTAAGCTGGGATCAACCAAAATCATTCATATCATGAGTCTATTCACCATCAACAATAAAGTATCTTTAAAATCTTTCCATAATCCTTGGTAACTGGCAACAGGTGTGGCCTCATATGTCCAAGCTGTTTTAACAGTAAGTTGCTGAAATTGAGCTATATCACTCACAAGGTCTTTGAACCTTGATACAGCCCCAGCAACCTGGAGCGGGGATTGCGGTGTTTGGTATTTTCCAAAAATAGCTTAACATCGGGTTGGGGTTGGGCGGGGGGGTTTGGTTGTTTTTTTTATTGTCCTACCTTCTTGCAATGCTTAACATTTGCCTCCTTGATATCGTACTCTTTTCTTGGCATATATACCTCGCTTCGCCGTTCAATCTCAGGGAAGACATGCGTGTCTGCCCCGCCAGCTGTATATGCCTATTGCCTCTACATTATGTCACGGTGTCTACTGTTGCTTCTACTGGAAAAATCAATAAAACACATTTGACACTAAAAATAGCTTCTTATTTGTGGAAAAATGTATTATAACCATGGTCACTGGAATTATGTAATTCTGCGGCTGCTGCTTTTTCCACATAATTATGGAGTTGCTGTATTTGCCACACCTTCCATCATTTCCTGTATAATCTGCAGATTCTAACAAAAATGTTTTTGATTCTTGCTCAAATGGAACAAAAATTTAAAAAAACGTGATGACATGGGTTTGCTGTGGAAGGCCCTTCACAAAGATAGACCGGTCTTCTTTCAGTTGGTTATTTCTGTATTTAGCTGTTAAACTGGTACTAATGAGAGGAAATCTTTGCCCAGGCAGTATTTCCATACATGCATATTGTAAAATAATGAAGTAATATATAAAAAAAGTGCTGCATTATGCCACATAATTTAGTTAACCCTGCTGCATAATTTGATGCTAGCCTGCTGCATAATTACAGCACCCTGAGTATAATTCTGCTAGTACAGACCCGCAGTAAAAATTATTGTGCTGACTATAACATTGCATCTTTAGTTAAATAAGATAGAATAAATGCATCCTTTGTACTGCCTAATTGAAAACATTGCACACGCGATGGATGATACATTGTGCAAGAAAAGCCTCAAATGTATTTGGATCGCCACCATATTTGAGAGGGGTAGTGAGCTTCGCACTACCCTGTATAATGCTTGAATATTCCTTTCAAGCAAAATATCCAAACTTACTGTTGGGGACTTGGAGCTAACGGAAACCTCTGGCTGTGAAGTAGCCTCTGAATTACTGGCAGTAACAGGATAGCCCTGGCCCTTGATTTATACCACCGTAAAAAATTGTTGTCCAGAGATTTTCATTTTTGATTTGTGTTTTTGGTCATTAGAGAAGTAATTTAGCTTGGGTAAACATTGTTAATCTGGGCTGAATTTTTCTGGATGACATTTTAAAAATGGCGGATGTGTTGCAGTTATGATGTAATATTTCAGAACGATTTACAAAAAGGGGGTGGTGATGAACAGAGTGTCTGAGTTAAACAGACCACTCTTACCCAGTCCAAAGATCAGGGCTTGATCCATCACCGTTATTTATCTCACTGCCCCATCCCAGCTCAGAACCTGGCTATATGCAAATCAGTCTGTCCCTGGCCCAGTGCATCATGGGAACAGGGCAGACTAAACTACCAAGCCAATTCTTCACCAGAAAGGAGACAAGCTACCGGGGACCGGTTTCTGGCATTTCAGCCTTCTTCGGCCCGGCTTGCTTGAATCCTGATGGAGCAGTGAGAAAGGGACTCATGTCTGAGTATACCCTGCCACACCTATAGTGGCCAAAAACGATTTACAAAAAGGGGGTGGTGATGAACAGAGTGTCTGAGTTAAACAGACCACTCTTACCCAGTCCAAAGATCAGGGCTTGATCCATCACCGTTATTTATCTCACTGCCCCATCCCAGCTCAGAACCTGGCTATATGCAAATCAGTCTGTCCCTGGCCCAGTGCATCATGGGAACAGGGCAGACTAAACTACCAAGCCAATTCTTCACCAGAAAGGAGACAATTCTTCACCAGAAAGGAGACAAGCTACCGGGGACCGGTTTCTGGCAAACCGGGCCGAAGACGGCTGTAATGCCAGAAACCGGTCCCCGGGAGCTTGTTTCCTTCCCAGTGTAAGAATTGGCTTTTGTAGTTTGCTTTGCCCTGTTCCCATCATGCACTGGGACAGGAACAGACTAATTTGCATACAGCCAGGTTCTGAAACTGGGATGGTGCAGTGAGCTAAAAAACGGTGTTGGATCTAGCCCTGATCTCTTGACTGGGTGAGAGCTTTCTGTTTAATTCAGAGACTCTGTCCCTCACCACCCCTTGTTGTAAATATTTTTGTCCACCCTAAGCGTGGAAGGGTATTCTCAGATGTGAGACCCTTGCTCAATGCACCATCAGGATTCAAGCAAACCGGGCCGAAGACGGCTGTAATGCCAGAAACCGGCCCCCGGGAGCTTGTTTCCTTCCCAGTGTAAGAATTGGCTTTTGTAGTTTGGTTTGCCCTGTTCCCATCATGCACTGGGACAGGAACAGACTAATTTGCATACAGCCAGGTTCTGAAACTGGGATGGTGCAGTGAGCTAAAAAACGGTGTTGGATCTAGCCCTGATCTCTTGACTGGGTGAGAGCTTTCTGTTTAATTCAGAGACTCTGTCCCTCACCACCCCTTGTTGTAAATATTTTTGTCCACCCTAAGCGTGGAAGGGTATTCTCAGATGTGAGACCCTTGCTCATTGCACCATCAGGATTCAAGCAAACCGGGCCGAAGACGGCTGTAATGCCAGAAACCGGTCCCCGGGAGCTTGTTTCCTTCCCAGTGTAAGAATTGGCTTTTGTAGTTTGGTTTGCCCTGTTCCCATCATGCACTGGGACAGGAACAGACTAATTTGCATACAGCCAGGTTCTGAAACTGGGATGGTGCAGTGAGCTAAAAAACGGTGTTGGATCTAGCCCTGATCTCTTGACTGGGTGAGAGCTTTCTGTTTAATTCAGAGACTCTGTCCCTCACCACCCCTTGTTGTAAATATTTTTGTCCACCCTAAGCGTGGAAGGGTATTCTCAGATGTGAGACCCTTGCTCATTGCACCATCAGGATTCAAGCAAACCGGGCTGAAGACGGCTGTAATGCCAGAAACCGGCCCCCGGGAGCTTGTTTCCTTCCCAGTGTAAGAATTGGCTTTTGTAGTTTGGTTTGCCCTGTTCCCATCATGCACTGGGACAGGAACAGACTAATTTGCATACAGCCAGGTTCTGAAACTGGGATGGTGCAGTGAGCTAAAAAACGGTGTTGGATCTAGCCCTGATCTCTTGACTGGGTGAGAGCTTTCTGTTTAATTCAGAGACTCTGTCCCTCACCACCCCTTGTTGTAAATATTTTTGTCCACCCTAAGCGTGGAAGGGTATTCTCAGATGTGAGACCCTTGCTCATTGCACCATCAGGATTCAAGCAAACCGGGCCGAAGACGGCTGTAATGCCAGAAACCGGTCCCCGGGAGCTTGTTTCCTTCCCAGTGTAAGAATTGGCTTTTGTAGTTTGGTTTGCCCTGTTCCCATCATGCACTGGGACAGGAACAGACTAATTTGCATACAGCCAGGTTCTGAAACTGGGATGGTGCAGTGAGCTAAAAAACGGTGTTGGATCTAGCCCTGATCTCTTGACTGGGTGAGAGCTTTCTGTTTAATTCAGAGACTCTGTCCCTCACCACCCCTTGTTGTAAATATTTTTGTCCACCCTAAGCGTGGAAGGGTATTCTCAGATGTGAGACCCTTGCTCATTGCACCATCAGGATTCAAGCAAACCGGGCCGAAGACGGCTGTAATGCCAGAAACCGGTCCCCGGGAGCTTGTTTCCTTCCCAGTGTAAGAATTGGCTTTTGTAGTTTGGTTTGCCCTGTTCCCATCATGCACTGGGACAGGAACAGACTAATTTGCATACAGCCAGGTTCTGAAACTGGGATGGTGCAGTGAGCTAAAAAACGGTGTTGGATCTAGCCCTGATCTCTTGACTGGGTGAGAGCTTTCTGTTTAATTCAGAGACTCTGTCCCTCACCACCCCTTGTTGTAAATATTTTTGTCCACCCCAAGCGTGGAAGGGTATTCTCAGATGTGAGACCCTTGCTCATTGCACCATCAGGATTCAAGCAAACCGGGCCGAAGACGGCTGTAATGCCAGAAACCGGCCCCCGGGAGCTTGTTTCCTTCCCAGTGTAAGAATTGGCTTTTGTAGTTTGGTTTGCCCTGTTCCCATCATGCACTGGGACAGGAACAGACTAATTTGCATACAGCCAGGTTCTGAAACTGGGATGGTGCAGTGAGCTAAAAAACGGTGTTGGATCTAGCCCTGATCTCTTGACTGGGTGAGAGCTTTCTGTTTAATTCAGAGACTCTGTCCCTCACCACCCCTTGTTGTAAATATTTTTGTCCACCCTAAGCGTGGAAGGGTATTCTCAGATGTGAGACCCTTGCTCATTGCACCATCAGGATTCAAGCAAACCGGGCCGAAGACGGCTGTAATGCCAGAAACCGGTCCCCGGGAGCTTGTTTCCTTCCCAGTGTAAGAATTGGCTTTTGTAGTTTGGTTTGCCCTGTTCCCATCATGCACTGGGACAGGAACAGACTAATTTGCATACAGCCAGGTTCTGAAACTGGGATGGTGCAGTGAGCTAAAAAACGGTGTTGGATCTAGCCCTGATCTCTTGACTGGGTGAGAGCTTTCTCTTTAATTCAGAGACTCTGTCCCTCACCACCCCTTGTTGTAAATATTTTTGTCCACCCTAAGCGTGGAAGGGTATTCTCAGATGTGAGACCCTTGCTCATTGCACCATCAGGATTCAAGCAAACCGGGCCGAAGACGGCTGTAATGCCAGAAACCGGTCCCCGGGAGCTTGTTTCCTTCCCAGTGTAAGAATTGGCTTTTGTAGTTTGGTTTGCCCTGTTCCCATCATGCACTGGGACAGGAACAGACTAATTTGCATACAGCCAGGTTCTGAAACTGGGATGGTGCAGTGAGCTAAAAAACGGTGTTGGATCTAGCCCTGATCTCTTGACTGGGTGAGAGCTTTCTGTTTAATTCAGAGACTCTGTCCCTCACCACCCCTTGTTGTAAATATTTTTGTCCACCCTAAGCGTGGAAGGGTATTCTCAGATGTGAGACCCTTGCTCATTGCACCATCAGGATTCAAGCAAACCGGGCCGAAGACGGCTGTAATGCCAGAAACCGGCCCCCGGGAGCTTGTTTCCTTCCCAGTGTAAGAATTGGCTTTTGTAGTTTGGTTTGCCCTGTTCCCATCATGCACTGGGACAGGAACAGACTAATTTGCATACAGCCAGGTTCTGAAACTGGGATGGTGCAGTGAGCTAAAAAACGGTGTTGGATCTAGCCCTGATCTCTTGACTGGGTGAGAGCTTTCTGTTTAATTCAGAAACTCTGTCCCTCACCACCACTTGTTGTAAATATGTAATATTTCAGAAAGCATGAGATGTATATACTTCATTTTGGTGTCAAAAGATAGGTTTTGGGGGTCAAGTAGTCTTATAGAGACAGAAAATAATTCCTCAGAGCACCCCTTTCACCATTTTACAAAATGGAGGCTCTATAATGATGTGTTGTAACCATTATGTTCGTAACCTATTTTAATATTGTTTTTGTTTTAGGTTTTCTGTTGATTCAAATCCGTAAACATGAGCGAAGCAGGTGGTAGTAGAGGATATTACCTCTTGATAGAGTGTTGCTAACTAAAAAAAACGAGAACTCCTTATATAAAGAAAATGTGTCAAATGCCAACCTAATACAAAAAAAAGCTAACATCAACAGCGGCTGGTCAGAGGAGAGTTTGAGATGTTGCAGAAATATGGCAAGGCGAAGTTGACAAAAGATGGAAACTGAGGGGTGAAGAGGATTAAATATTTTATCGTTGTTACAATAAGCGGTACAAGTTACATACATTGGAAAAAGAGTCTGCAAAGAATCATCAAAAATGCCGAAAACCATTGAATCACAACAAGAATCCCAGTCTTCTGAAAAAGCAATGACAATCAAACCCAATGACAATCCACTTAAAAGATTGATAGCTACCCCTTGTCCACCTCCAACAACTGATCAGAAAGCAAATTATCTTTAATATGTTATCTGTGGTTTGGCCAGAACAAGGGCCAAAGGGATTGACAAAAGAACAAAGTACAGAGTATGTGAGTCTCAAAGAGCAAGAATGTTTTTATCTGCAGCTCGTTTCTTTCAAGATGACGCTTTCAGCTGAGTAGCTAAACAGCAAGGTGAATGTATTTGCAGTGGATTTGTATGCCCACTCGAACTGCATCTGTACATACATTCGAAAATATGAATGTACAATCAGTCCTTAGTTAAGTTGGCACACTTTGAAAAATCAAATGACGTTTTAAAGCCACTCTTGAGTGCTGGCTATGGGTTAACACTCAGTGAGATCAGAGAAATAATGTTCAACATTGATGAAACTGTTGATCCGTAATAATAAATTAAGGTTTTTTTCTGGTGAAAATGTAGTGACAGAATTCGTTTTTGTCAGTCTAACAAAAAGAATGAGCTATTTTAAGAAGATTTAGAATTTGGACTTAATGACACATTTTGTGATGCCCCAGAGCACAGCATATCATGGGAGTCAACAAGAATGCCTGATGTCGTCTTAAAATTTTTACATAACTGTATAATACCAGCAAAGCAAAACTGTTATAGCTCTTGAGTTTGGAGCAGAAGTCAACAATATTGATGTTGGCTTTGAAGATATAAGCGAAGAAGAGGAAGACGATCCCAAGAACCGACAGGCTTATGCTGTGCAAATCATGTTTTATGAATGAGATCACGGTAAAAAGAAAACTCTGCTACACATGTTGACTGCCCACGCAATCTATGACAAGTACAACAGTAGAGAGCTAATCAATTCAAAGAAGAGGACTGGTTCATCAAGAAGTTATAATGACATAGTACAGAGAAGGAACCTGTTAGCAGCTCATGTTGTAAAATCTTGTGAATCCGACAGCACACCATTTCCAAGTCACTTTACCAGGAAAGGATTTACAAGTGCTGCTCTTGATAATTTTGATTTTGAAGACAGCTCTTCTTTGAATGGGACATCCAGGACACATGATGCTGACATGGTGCTTTTTCAAGGCTGTACCACATCAGAAGCTGCTGGAAAACAAGCTGTGTCAGCTGTAGGCATAACTAAACAGAGTTGCAAACTTATAACCCAACTGCCTTGGCAACAATAGTGCAATATCACTACAAGCCATCAATACGTCCCAGTCTACCAGAAAGTTTCAAAGTGACTGAGTACATGGATCTTCTTCTACCTGATGCTGTAGTCCACAAAGCTGATTTAACAGAATTTATCCTATTGCTCATTCAGTGCAGACTGAAGGATGTAGAAAAGCCAGTTTTCTTCCATGGGCTGGAATTCATGCTCTGATCTCCAAGAATGCAATCCGTCTGAAAAAGATTGGGTTTTTACCAGTAATACTGTCTCCAGTCACAAACTACGCTGCAGTATTCTTAGCTCTCAACAAATTCCAAAATGTGTGTATAGCGACCAGCCTATCCTGCAATTTTCTGCAAGTAAGGTATTTTCCATATTGTAGCTGATGTTTTTATGAGCAATCCTGTTGAAATTGATGATCTTTATCTAATGAAGGACATTTTCCACATGACAAATGTTGCATTGCAAAGTGCAGAAAGTTATCTTAGTGAATGTGGCATAGACAATGCCCTTATTGAGGCTAAAATCGTTGGTAGCAAAACTGCCCAATCAGTGTTGAGCGGAACTCATTATGTTTGTTCATTACAAGGTCTACTCATCATATCTGAAGCTTTAGAAACGTTGCGTTGGAATGCTTTCTGGAACAAGAATGACAAATTAGGTTTTGAATATCTTATCTCAGAAGTAAACGAGGCACAGGGTGCACTTGATTCAAAATACATAATGCAAAGCCAGGCAATGTTCAATACACTGAGTTAAAAATAGGAAAACCAAAAACCAAGATCTTAGAGTTTGTCAAAGAATGTGAAGAAAATTCAGAACTCTGCAAATGCTGGGAAAATGTTTTACATATGATAGCTCTAGTGAAAAACTTGGTACGTGCTGACTGGGAAGGTAATTGGGAACTGCATGTGAAGACTAAGAAGTCACTGATTACTGTGTTTCGCAAATTTGATTGCATAAACTATCTGAGATATGGGTCCTGTTATGTAGAAAGAGTGAAAAAGCTAGAGGTGGAAAAACCATACATCTACGATAAAAACTTCCAAAGTCATTTTGTGGTGAAAGACAGAGAAGGAAGGTTCAATGCTGTGGCTCCAGATATGAAACTGGAACAGATGATCCAGAGATCACAGAAAAACTTCAAGGGAATTGTTGGTCAGACAAGTAAAATTAAATATGTTAGTCCACATACCATTACTTCGCAAGCGTTACAACGCATGCGATGTGACAGCGTGTAGCTTTTACTACGCAAGTTGTTACATTGCATGCGTTGGTACAACACATGCGTTGTAATGGCTATCTACTTCAATGGCTATCTACTTCGTTGTGAGGAAACTGACTCGTTTCCGTTTCGTAACAAACGTGCACCTCTGATGACGCTGGAAGGCGGGGAAGAGAGGAACCACGCTTGAAGGAGAAGAGAGGAACCACAAGGAGAGAGAGGTAAGAGGGTTTGTGTCGGGTCATGTAGGGGCTGTGTAGGGTTGTGCAGGGGGTAAGGGTAGTGTTTGGGAGTAGGGACAGGACTGAGGACAGGGTTGTGTGGGGGGTAGTGTTTTGGGGTTTAGGGTAGAGTTGTGGTGTTAGTGTAGTGTAGGGTAGTGTTTTAGGGTTTAGGGTAGTGTTGGGGTCATGCAGGGTAGTGTTTGGGTGTAGGGAACGGACTGGGGGTAGGGACAGGGTCGTGCTTGGGGTAGTGTTTTAGGGTTTAGGGTAGTGTTGTGATGTTAGTGTAGTGTAGGGTAGTGTTTTAGGGTTTAGGGAAGTGTTGGTGGGTCATGCAGGGCAGTGTTTCAGGGAAGGGAACGGACTGGGGTAGGGGCAGGGTCGTGCTGTCTAGTGTTTTAGGGTTTAGGGTAGTGTTGTGATGTTAGTGTAGTGTAGGGTAGTGTTTTAGGGTTTAGGGTAGTGTCGGGGTCGTGCAGGGTAGTGTTTCAGTGTAGGGAAGGGACTGGGTGTAGGGGCGGGGTCGTGCAGGGGGTAGTCTTTTAGGTTATAGGGTAGTGTAGTTGTGTTTGTGTAGTGTAGAGTAGCGTATTTGGGTTTAGGGTAGTGTCGGGTCGTGAAGGGTTGTATTTGGGAGTAGGGACAAGACTGGGGGTAGGGGCAGTATCGTGCTAGGGTAGTATTGCATTGTAGTTGTAAGCGTTGTTTTTTAGTGCAAAGTAAAATAATTTTATTTCAATTTCTAACCTGTTGCTAAGTAAAAGTATGCACACTAAAAACTTGCATAGTAATGGCATTTGCGAAGTAAAGACTTCGTACTAAAAGTATGCAAAGTATTGCTTTGCGTACTAATGACACATATTCGAATATGTTGCTCACTTGCAGCTAGTCCTTTCTATTTGCAATGTTTTTAGAGAGATGACACATTCAAAAGTAATAGACCATTGTGAGACACCACAAAATTGTGGGATAGACAGGGGAACGTTTTGATAAACATGTTAAAAGCCTTCTTTTTTCATACAGAAGCAAGGAAACCCCTATGAAATGACTGAGCCTGTGCAACTTCACAGCTTCGTGACCAAACAATATGTAGATAGCAATATAAAGACATGTCTAACAGAAGTCCTGAAACATGGATAAAAACTATATGCAGAACTGAAGCAGAGAGATTTGTAATGAAAGAGAAAACATTGTTTGACATGAAACAATAAGGTTAAACTTCCACCCTTTAATTGCCATAGTAAGAGGTTCCTCCAACCAGCCACTACAAAACAGGTCACACAAACAACACTTTTGCTAGCACATAGAGAGATGGATGTAGCAAACGAAAGGGGTGAATTTATCAAGGACATTCTATCACATGATCTTTTACCAGCAAACACATTATTTGAAGGAGATGCTGCAACCAAACCAATAAAGCACAAACTTGTACAAGAGGTAAAAAAAAACGTTCACCTGAAGAATTTTTATTTAAAGGTGTCCTCGTTGAAAACTGCTGTTGTTGTGGACTGTATGTCACAATTGGATATTTCATCCATGCAAAACATCGGAGAGGTCATTCAGACTGTTCTACAGATATCAAAGTCAGTGTGCACCTTGCAAGCACTGCTCATTGTCTTTGACAGTTATCTTGAACTATCTGTCAAAGAATGTGAGAGAATCAGACAAATGTCTACAAGTGTAACAATTTGCTTTGCCTGCATCATAAATTCAACACCTATACCTGTGCACCTTGATAAATTCTGGTCATCAACATCGAACAAGATAAACTTGGAGATCTTAACTCTCCAAAACATTGCTGATTCTTTAGTGAACACTTAATTTCTAATTATTGCAAGTGGAATGATTGCCAATCAGGAGTTGGTGCATGCAGAGATATATTCAAAAAGCAAAGGCCATAATGTTCAAGAACTTAACAGTAAACTTGGGAAAGCTGACCTTCGTGTTTTCCACATGTTGAGTGAACTGTTCGAAATGGATCTTATTGAGTCATTGTACTTTAAAATGACACAGATGTTATTATTGTGCTATTTGGATTTGATGCAATGTTTATAAGTAAAGGATTGTCAGAGTTATAGATACGATATGGAACAGGCGAAAAAACGCACTTCATTGCACTTCATATTCTGTACAAGAAACATGTCCCAGCCATGACCATTGTTCTTATCGAGGCACATATTCCTACGGGTGATGGCACTATGAGCAAAATTGGAACAAAGCTTAAAGCTTTAACTGCTTTACCTGTGAAGTTTCTAGAAGGATTTGAGGAGACAGAAGAAGAATGTGACTTTAAAGATGTAAAAAAATACTGTGTGTGTGTGTGTGTGTGGAACATTAGTTCTGATTGTCACACATTTGACGATCTTTGGTGCAGAGCTTTCAAGAGATCAGTCGCGCTAAGTGACCTTCCACCAACATCAAAGAGTGATGTTCTACTTTATCAGAAGATGTGTAAATGTTTTGGATCATGCATATGTAGCGAAAGATCAGTGTGAATTTGGTTGGGATGATATTAATGGGTGCTAAAACCTAGGAAATTTCTAAAGTCTCTACCCACAGATCTTACATATACATGTACTTGCAAAACCAGCACTACAAAAAGATGTCCCAGTCGATATGCTCTTCTCAAATGTTCAACATTCTGCAAATGTGCCACGAGTGATTGCCAAAACAAAGAAATAAAGTGAACTATGAAAATGTGTCTAAAATAAAAGTGCTGAACATTATTTTTTTTATATTCAGATCATAACCATTGTTTGGTGTATAAAGGATTAGAAACCATTATTATTTGTTTCATTGCTATATGCGTTGCCTCCTCCTATATTATAGCCTCCATTTAGGAAAATGGTGGAAGGGTTGTTCTGAGGAGTTGTTTTCTGTCTCTATAAGATGACTTGACCCTCTAAACCTATGTTTTGACACCAAATTAAAGTGTATAGGTCTCTTGGTTCCTGAAATATAGATCATAATCATTGCAACACATCTGTAATTTTTTTAATTCTGTCCAGAAAAAGTGAGCCCAGATATGTCTACCCAAGCTAAATTACTTCTCTAACTATTCAAAATCACAAATCAAAAATGAAAATCTCTGGACAACAATATATTTATCGAGATCAAGGGGCCGGAATTAGAATGGGGGTGTTCCTTATTGGTTAGTCTTTCCTTGCTGTGCCATTTTGAATTCATCCTGAATATTAATTATGGCTTGAGCCATTGCCTGTACAGGATTCACATCTGGATTCATGTCTTGGGCCTTGTACATTTTGAAGGACCAAATGCCTTGGTAATGACATGAACCCAGCCCTCCATTTTAGAGGTAAGAGATAGAAAAAGCCAACTGATTTCGTTTCTCTTCTGAAGGTGGTATGTGGAGGCCTCTCTCCCACTCTTAGCAGGCTTGTTCAGCAGCTCTCTCATGGTATTCATAGGATGAATCCGAACCGGATAGAAGAAACCTCCCTCACGTGGAAAGCTGTTCACAAAATACATACTGAAATGCGCCTGCAGCTTAATACACAGCTAACAATTGCACATAAAGGCTTAACTGTATATCTGATCGAAAGTACCACAATAGTAACAAACTGGAGAGCCTCTTACCAAAATAATTCACCACTGGTGCTGCGATGATCTCTTCGGCAGACTAGGAGACATTACCCCCAGGTCCCTCCAGTCGCCGTCCCACTCCTTACTTGTGGAGATTACCATTTCCCTGACTGAAAAAAGAACCGGGGCATGCTGGGACATTTAATCTACACCCTCCTCCTGGGAGTACATAACCAGTACCTACCCAGCATTTTGGCTGTTCTTTCTTCTGCCTGCCAACAGGATGGGATGGGGTTGCTGGTGCTGCTCTTGCTGCATACTTCTACAGTCTTCGGCGGGTTCCCACCCGGCTACTGGGCTGTCCTGGATGTGCTGGATGGTGTCTCCCAGCCTGCTGGGCTTGCTGGGCGGTGCAAATGTTGCGATCTCCCTTTGCGGCTGGCGCGCCAGCCCTCCCGGTCTGTTCCGGGTTGCAAGGGGGGTCTTCCTGGTGGCGGGGCTAGAAGCTGCATAGGGGCTCAGGGCTGACTAGGTCGTGCCCGTGGAGTGCCTGGTGCCCCGTTGTGTCGGTGTGACGTTGGCCAAGTGCAGGAGTGCTGGAGGGTGCCTGGGCTGGCTGGTGGGGGAAGATAGTGAGGTGTGGAGTCTGCCTGCCCTGGGGGTGAGTACCGTATAGTGGTTTTTCTCACCTCTCTTTCTTACCTTTCTGGGTATCTGGCATACCAGAATGGTTGGTCTATTTGTTGTCCTCGGCCTTCCTGATATTTGTGTTCCCTTCCTATGCCTGTGGGGGCTTGGTGTTGGTTGGGCCATGGATCTGTGGCTCTTTTGTTCACTCTGTGCCTCTGGTATCTTTTGCTGGTAATGTGCAGCTGACCTTGGGTGACTGGTGGCTTGGGGGCTGTGCAGGTGGTGCCTCTGGAGTTACTGATGGCAGGAGTAGGGGTTTGCTGTTGCTCTGTGCTGGGGTTCTGGAGAGCTCCTGGGCTGGCTGGTGGGGGCTGACAGTGTGGTGTGGCATCTTCCTGGCCCGGGGGTGGGTCCAACATTACAGTTTTATTGTCCCACCTCTTTTTGTTCCTTTGTGGTTGCCTTCGCCGTTTTGGGGGGTCCTCTGCCTCCCAGCTACCGGGTCGTTGGCCACCAGTGGGGGCTTGGTGAGGTGTGTAATACTTTTGCATCAGCCTCTGCGGCTACTTTTGTTTCTCCTCTTTTGCTTCTGGCTGACTGGTGGGGATGTTGGGGTGGCAGCTGTTGTGGTCAGGTGTCTGCCTGCCCTGGGAGGGGGGTATGCCACATTGCGGTTTTCCCCTGCTTTTCTTGCTGCTTTTCCAGGTTTCACTTCCACTTGGTGGCCCTGTTGTTCCACTTCGCCAGGGTGTGCCTCTTTTCTGGTCTTGCATTTCTGCCTCGGGTGGGGTGCAGCTTGGTAGCTATGCTCAGGGTGCCCCTGTGGTGCTTGGTTGCAGCTGGGATGGTTTAAGGCATTTTCCTGCTGCTCTGGTACTCACAAGGGCTGGCAGGTGGGGCCTTACTTTTGGTAGCTTTGCTGTCGGGGGTCTGCCCGGGACCGGGTGGTGTCAGGATGGCAGTTTTTCTTCTGCCTTCTTTCAGCTGTGGGATGTTTGGGTCTGGGGCTTTTGTGTTTGGCATGTCCTGGTGTCCCTGGCTTCTGTTTTGCAATGATAAGCTACAGTGTTAGGCTTTTCTGCCTGCTGTGTCTCTGGTGTTTCTGTGGCCAGGTTTGGGTCCCTGAGGTGTTGGCGGGGTTCTGTCTCTTTCCGCTTGGGGCTTGGTCTTGCAGTTTGGTTTTGGTCCCTTAGGGTTTCTGCGCATCTTCCTGCTGGTTTGTTCTGGCCGGTGCATTGTGGATCGGGCTGTTTTTTTGCCTCTGGTGCCTCCGGTTTTTGGTGGCCCTGCTGTTGCTGTGTTTGCTTGGGTCCAGTTTCTGCCTAGTTTCTCTTCCAGTTTCTGCCCCTCTGTGGGTTGTGACTGTGTGCCTTCCAGGCTAGTTGTTCCTTGGTTTGTGGTGTCTCCACGGCTCTTTCTGTCTGGTGGTGGGGCCTTGGCTCTGCCTCAGTTTGTCCTGGCTTCACAGTGACTTTCTTTGCCCCTCAATGGCTTGTGCCGGTTGGGTTGGAGGTGCCTTATCTGTCCTTGTCTCCTGGTTGGGGGCTTCCTTGTTGTAGGGACGCTTGCCTTCAGGAGGAGTCTGGCTCAGGCTGTTGGGGCTTTGGGGATCACCTTTTGGGTGTCTGCTGGTGGCCCTTTTTGGCTTCCCTTTCTCGCGTCCCACTGCTCCTTGTTTGGGTGTGGGTCTTTCGGCCCCTGGTGGCCGGCGGTCCTTTTCCTGGTATGGCTGGGGGCCATGCCGGTCTCCTTACCTTTTCCTCTGGCCTCTATTCTGCACCAACCTTCTCCTAGGGCAAACATTGGCATGCCAGGGTGTGTCGCTTGGGTGTGCCCTGGCTTCCTGCTAATCTTTATTCACTTGGTGGCCTGGTTGTCAGGGTGCGGCAGTTGGCCCTGTGCCGCAGCTTCCCGGCCTGTGGGCACGTTGTGTTGGTGGCCTCAAGTCATGCTGACGTATTTATGGTTCAGTCAGCTGCCTTCTCAGGGCTCGGTGGGGGCATCAGGGGAGTTGGGCAGTGGGCCGCACTGATTGTCTCTCCTGTACTTGTGTCCCTTCTACGGATGGTCTTGGGACTTGCTTCGTGTGGGTACTTGGTGTTGTCCTGTGGGACGTTTGGTGGGTGTTTTTTTTTCATCCCTTCTGGGTTCCTGGGTTCCTCTCCAGTGGCTGGCAGCATGACTTCTCCAGACCTCTCTTTTTGCCATCGGTTGACACCCGGGTTTGTGGTTGTGGATGTCATCCTTGGTGTGTGTTGTTTGGGGTGGGTTCTTCCCTGTTGGGCCTGTTTGGACTTCTGATTCCCCTAGTCTCTGGGGCTTTGGGTGTTTGCCTCACCCCTCTCTTGGTTCTGTGCGCTGGTCTGGGTCTGTGGGTGTCGGCCCCTTGCTTTTCCTTGAGCAGGGTCCTGTTGTTGCCCTCGTTCTTGGTGGGGGTTGTGCCTTCTGGGGTTCTGGCCTCTAGTTCTTCCTCTGCCGTTTCCTGTCCTAGTGGGGTCTGTGTTTCTCTGGCTGGTCTTTCTGGTTGGTCTTTGAGCAGCTGGTGTTCTGGTGCTCGTTGGGCCCTCTTCCTTCTGGCTGCAGCTGTGCCTTTGTTGGTCGGGATTCTGCTTTGTGTCCCCTGCTTTCTCTGTGGGTGCCTCGGTCCTAGCTTGCTGGCCTGTCCCTGTGCGCCGCCTCCTTCTCCCAGTTTGAGTGTGTTGTGCGGTTGTCCTGTGTTGGTGGGTGCTGCTGGATGTTGCTGCCCTTGGACCTGGTCCTCCTCTGTGCGAATTTTCAGGGACTTTGTCCTCTGGGCTCTCTGGTGGCCTGGTCTGTTGGGTTGCGGGGAAAGGGCTTGCTCTTGGTCGCTGCCTCCTCTCTTTCGGTTTGGTCTGTGTGGGCCTGCCTGTGGTCGGTCCTCTGGGACTGTGCCTTGGCCCTGTTGGCTGGCCCTTTCCTCTTGGTCTGGGATAGTCTGCTGTGGGGCTCCCCAGCAGTGTTTGGATTGGTCCTGTTGTTGGCTGTGTCGCACTTTGTTTCGGGGTTTGGGCTGGGGCTGTAGGGTCATTCCTTGCTTCCCCTCGTCTACCTTGTGGGTCTTTTCAACTGTGTTGGGCGTTCTTTCCGTTGTCTGCTTAGGGGCACGCTCTGTCGGTTCTCCTGCTGGGTCTGTGGGGCTGCCTGGTGGTCCTCGGCTTGGTGGCCTTCAAGCCAGGTGGGCACCGGCCGGGCTTTTTGTGCCCTGTGGCGTTTGTCCGCTTTTCTGGTCCTCCTTGGGCTGGTTATTTCTGGTTGCCTGGTTGCTTCAGCTGCTCTGGAGTTTTGCCTTTGGACTTGGGGTCTCTGAGGTTTTCTTCCTTCCGGCTTTCGCTTGTTTGTATTTGCCTTGTCCCCTTTGGGGCTGGCTCCCTCGGCTTGGCGGTTTTGGGGGTTGGTGTTGGGGTTGGTGGGGCGAGGTGACCTGCTTTTCCTTCTTTTCTGTTCTGCTGGTGACTTCTGGGGTGCTGGTTTGTCCGGTTCTTGGCTGTGTCCCTGTTGGTGTGGCCCTGGCTTCTTAGTGTGTCTGGTCTTCTTTAGTTTGTGGCCTCTTGCTGTCCTTCTATTGAGGGCAGTCTGTGATGTTTCCTTTGTTGGTTTGGGGATGGATGTACCATGTTACAACGCATACCATTACAACTACCTACTGTTACAACGCGACCATTACAACGCATACCATTACAACGCATAGCGCTTAGAGGTGCTGGATAGTGGTAAGTATAATTTACTATTCCAACTCCAGTCCCCGTGGACACTAAGGAAGGTGTTGGATAGTAAATTATACTTATTCCCTATCCTAGAGCGCCCCCCAGCGCAATGCATTGTAATGGTATGCGTTGTAAAAGTTGCGTTGTAACAGTAGGTAGTTGTAAAAGTTGCGTTGTAACAGGTGTATACCTTTGGGGATGTTCTCGGTGTGGGATGGCAACCCTCTGGGTTGCTGCGCCGTGGGTTGGCTACTTTTTTGTTCACCTTGGTCGCCTCTTGTGTATTCAGGGGGGCGCATCCCTGTTGTTTGTTTGGTGACGTTGCAGGCTGTGTGCTGCTGCCAGTGTTTTTCTGTGGATCTACCATTGCTTCGCTTGGGATACTGCTTCTCGGTGTGGTGTCCTGGGTGTTCTTGGGAGTTCAGAAGGCTGGGTTTCTGGCTTTCTTATGCTCTGCAAGTAAGGAATGGGACGGAACTGGAGGGACCTTGGGGTAATGCCCTATTACTTATCGGTAATCTCCATTACTGCTGGTCCTGTTGGACCCATCCCATTCCTTATGCCCCTCCCTCCTTCCCAGACTGCCGGCCTCCCTGTTGGTGGCTTGGTATTTCAGACAGAATGCTGAGTAGGTACTGGTTATGTACTCCCATTGGGAGGGGTTGGGGTTGGGGGTCCCAGCATTCCTCTGTTATCTTTTCTGTCAGGGAGACGGTCCTCTCCACAAGTAAGGAACGGAACAGGACCAGGAATAATAAAGATTACCAGTGAGTAATAGGACATTCCCAACCACCAGATAAAAGTATCAATGGCAGCACCTAAGGAGGGAGGAAGTAGGGAGATTCCACCACAACAGTCTTCCTAACAAAATAGGGAAATCAGAACTGGGTGGCTGTGGAAGGGAAAAGCAAAATAAACTTAAAGGACGATTAGGCGAAGTAACTTAGCAAAGCACACAGTTGCCAGGTAATGAGTAAATGCATTATGTGCCTTCTTGTGCAAGTGTACCAGTGCTGGCCCAGCAGTAGAAGTCAAAGACTGACGGGACACCCATCTGGATAGTGGCATAGTGCAGCACTAGGCCAACAATTTAAAGACTTAGCAGCCATATTCATGTTTTCCATAATTTCCAAGCTCTCTGGTGATGTGATAAGACTTGACCCTTATTAAACCTGACAATAGGGAGATAGTTGGCCAGAACATTTGGATCTGTTGTGGTTTATTTTTATTTTTTTATTTTATAGCAGAGGTGCTTGAGTGATTTGAAATGGAACTCGCCTAGAAAGAAGCATTAATCGCACTTACGTGACCAGGGACAAGAATGATGATGAATTGCTTCACCCAGACTGCCAAACTGCTCTGCAAGGTTCTATAGCCCGATTTAAAACTTAGGTCTTTCGCATAAATCTCAATACCATCTCCTCTTACAGTGGTTTCAACTATGAAAAGAATACTTGTAGGATGGATTGAGGGATAGAAGGGACGGTAAGAAGAGTGCTCTTTGGATTTTTGAAAATTTGTATCAGAAAATGTCATGAGGTCATTTTATTGTTGGGGAGAGGCTGGGTTTCTGGACTCATCTATTATTAGAATATGTCAAACATTTCTCTAAATTTGTTAGCCATTTTTCATTCGAGCTGGAAGCCATCAATACCATGAGAAAGGTTAAGAAACAGATAGGAAAATGCGGTATAGAACTCTTGTACATTTGGAGGTCCCATATCATCACCCTTATGTATATCCAACAGATTCGGCCTTATGATTAATGCTATTTCCTTGGCATAATCGTCCAGGCATGTAAAACACACATGACAACTTGGTGTTTGCATAGTAAAGATGTATTGTGGCATTAAATATGTGTGCACACTTCTCTGATTGCATGTACAAGGTTTTGCAATGACCATATAATCAAATACATGTCTGGGTTACACTCTCATTGTGTTATAAAGAAAGTGTTTTGGAGAATTCTCTGTATAACAATTTTGTTCATAATTTATGTTCATGATAAAGTCAAGATTCAGGCAACATGCTGTGGAATTTTGACTTGCGATCTAAACATCATCTGCGCCAGCTTGTCACCTATGTACTACATGCACGGCAGCTATTCTAGGTCACCTATGTATTACGTGCATGGCAGCCATTTTAGGTATCATGGTCTCCCTGTCCACGATCGATCGCCAGCACGTCCCTCTGACCCAGCAAGCATCCTCCGCGCACCCCGGCTCCCCCTCCCTCCTCCTCCTTACGAGCAGGACCCTTCTGCATGACCCTGTCCTTGGGAGTCACGCTAGCGCCTGACCAACACCTCCTCTCCTCCCATGAATGCCCCTCTGTTGACAAACCTCCCTCCTGCGCTGGATTGTCCACGCGGCATGAATACCACTCCATTGATGGCCCCTCACCCCGTGTCCGACTGTCCACACAGGTCCGAGGCCATTGCCTAAGCCGGGAGATATCATTTACTGCCCTTTATTGTATGAGGTCGCTCTCCTTCAAAGGACCCTCTATTGATCCAGGCCTCCCCACCCCCTGTGATATGATCAGGCGCACACATCCTAAGACTCGACGGAACACTCAGCTGCGTGATGGTCCCCTCCTCTTATCAGCAGGTTGAAAACCTCTATTGTGAAGGTATATGGGGGTGGGATTGACGCTAGGATTACGGGGATGTCTTTTCCTCTTGCCTTACAAAGACTTGATTGTATTGAAGGAAGGTCACATGCCATAAACCAGTGTATAAGAGGCCAGGCCTCCGAGAGGCTGTTAGAGCACCTCGACATGATACCTTGTTGTCTGATCTGATGTGTTCTGCTCCGTCGGAATAAACTTCTGTTTCCTGCCTTCTGGTCTCCGGCGCCTGCCTCATTGCTTGGTAAACTTGAATGGTACAAGGGCGGTTAGCGCCGGGCAAATCTTGAGAAAGGTCCTAGCCCTACCTTTTTCTACAAATTGGCGTCCCAAAGCGTGGGGCCCATCAGCGACACGTGGATCCAGTGGGAGAGGTCCCGATGACAGAGTGAACGACTGCAACGATCGGGAAGAGCTCGTGTCCGATAGACCCTCGTCTGACAGCCGATCATCCGACCTTCACTAGTTCTGAACAGACCTCTCTCGAGTGATCTACGGTCCTGACTGGGAACCATCAGGAGTGCCGCGAACAACACGAAGGAGAGAGGACGATCGGGCGCTGGATCCAGAGGACAGGAAACCGTCCATGCGGTCCGGGTAAGGTCGTGTAAACACGACGAATTGAGGAAATTGTTTTTGGATAATACTAGTATTACGCTTTGTTGAAACCCTCTGGAGATTCACTGTCTGCAAACGGGGAAAAGCAAACAGGCTCTCTCTTTGCAAGCAGTGAAGGATAGGTAACGCAGACTTTTGTCCCCATTGTAATCCGTCGTACCTATCTTCCTCCCCCACTGTTTCCCGAACTATCGTTCGTGGATTATTGTCTGGAGATTCTTTGTCTGCAAACAGGGAAGAACAAGGCCTCTCTTTGCAGGTAGAGAAAGAGTGGGTAGCGATAATTTTTCGTGCCCACTTATTCTCCCCACTGGATTGTTTGATTGGCCGATTATTCGGTATTGGTTCTTTTGAGGTATTCACGGCCTCCAAACAACGTAGAATAGAAATATTCTGTCTAGTCTTTGTCCGCCGTGATAAGATAGGTAGTGCAGACTTTTGTCCCCGTTGTAATCCGTCATGCCTGTCTTCTCCCCACTGGTTGGTAGCCTGTTTAGCCCGGACCGCTTATTAGAGATGAACCATCCAGCTCCACTGGAGGGCACCCCTAATAAGGACATGTTCACTAAGTATGGACTAGTCGCTATAGCTTACACTAAACTATGGCATAAATATACGAAAAAGAACCTTGAAAGTCAGTGGCCACTGATAGGTTCCTTTGACGAAAATAAAATAAAAACATTAGAAATAGCGCTCCAGAAGAATAAGACCACGCCCACTATGCTCGACAGTATCGGCATGTGGCGCAAAGAAACGGAACAGCGAAAGAAAAGAGAAGAAGCAAAAATAGGGAAAGAATTACGAAAGGCAGCCCACCTAGCCGCAAGGCAACTAGAAGAAGAAATAAAAGAAAGAAAGGAAACTATGCAAAATCAAGAATCAGGGTCGACAGGCCAATGTCCTGTTAGGACCCCCTCTGCGCTCTACCCTGAATTGCCCTCCAAACAACGAGCGAACGACGAGCTACTACTAGGTCCCCCAACCATCTACATGCCCCCTCCATATGCCCCCTGCCGGCAAAGCTTCCACGCTCCGAGTGTGAGCGAAAGCGATCTCAGCGCTAGTGCACCAGCCCTCACGGCCTTTGCACCAGCCACATTAACAACCTCATCAGACGACCCCGAGTCTAGCAAACAATCACCGGCCAGACTAAATAGGTTGAGCAAAGATGAGCGGGATGGGATCGACAAAATAGCAAAGACATTAGTAGAACGAAGGGAGAGCGAAGATTATACAATGAGCGTACATAATTCACATGCCGACAGTCACAGACGGCATTTTATTTTGCGATTCAGCTACCACACCCTGAACGCGTATGAAGATAGGTATCAGAGCAAGGGTCCCGCTAAATTAACAACGCTGTATAGGAAAATTGATGTTGGAGATGGGACTGAACGTGAGGCGACGGAGCTCTTCATGCAAATGCTTGAGGTCCTCCGCCACCTCACGGAACAAAAACCAGAAGCCAAGGTTACGGTCCCTGAAGCAAGGTTGGCAGAAGTAGCCAATACTATGATGCCTATCAGAGAAGCGGCTCCTTACTGGATCCCGCCACGGGGCCAGGGAACGAGCGATGATATTAACAATGAAAATGCAAAAGGAAGGGTTGTGTACAATTGGGTTTACCAACCATGGGACCGACAAGATATCCTAACCTTTAAGCAAACCCTGCCCGACTTAAGAAAGAACCCGACAGCATTTTATACCGAATTGGGTACAGCCTTGGGTTCAACAATAATGACTATAGCAGATATTGACTTGTTCTTTGGGCTATGTCTGCCAGCTGACGTGTGGAAGCAAATCCGGAAGGCTGACCACGCGGATCTGTTTGGACATACCTGGGACCAACTCGGTAAACTAGACAGACAGCGAGAGCCAGGGAATAAACCAGTGAAGGACATACTGGAACTCCCAGATAAAATAGTTCAGAAATTAAAAACACTGGTCCCGGAAAGAAAAGTAGACTGGTCGATAGTCACGGCCTGTCGACAGAAACCCCAGGAAGATGTGTCAGAATACTTCTCCCGATTTGAGACAGTGTTCTCCGACTACAGTGGCCAGGACATGACCACCGCAACCGGACAGCACCTGTTTGTGCAAAATTATGTAAAAGGACTAACTCAAGAAGTCTCCCAAAAACTACAGACAAGTGAGAGCAGTTGGGGGGCCTCCAAACCCGCAGCTATCCTTCAGATGGCTCAGTATTACGAGCACCAAAAGAATGAGAATGATAGGGCGTCCGAGAAAAAGAAGAAAGATTTGAAGGAAAGGGTAATGATAGCCCAGATACAGGGTATAGCGCTAGGACGGGAACATCAAAGGGGGAACTACCAATCAAACGCCCCCAGAGATCTACCTCCTAAGGATCACACCCCGACATCTCACACTGGACGGAGAGACATTAGCAATGACCAATGCGCCTTCTGCAAAGGGTTCGGCCATTGGAAAACCCAGTGTCCGGTTTTGCTAGAGATGAATAGAAATAGGGATTCCAGGGATGTGGCAGGTGGTCCGCGGAATAGAGTACAGGGACGAGGGAACTCCAACGACACTAACAATGACAGATCAGGAAGACTGAATACATTTGACCGTCCCCGACAGAATCAATATCAGCTATCCGAAGGTGAAAATGCCCCTGATTTTGCATAGGACTGCCAGGGGCAAGGGAGGGATCCAGTCGAGCTCTGTGTTGACCAGCAAGGTCCTTATGTCACCGCTAAGGTCTTGGGTACAGAGTCTCCATTCTTGGTAGACACTGGGGCGACACGTAGTGTGTTATCAAAACGACTGATTCCAAGGGCACCCTTGTCTGGCTCACACATAACGTCGATAGGTTTCGATGGGACGCCCTCCACTAACCCCCTGTCCGTACCTATTACCTTTGACCTAGAAAGCAACACTGCTGACGCGACATTTCTACTCTCCTCCAACTCCCCTGACGCCATTATGGGCATTGACTTACTGAAGCATTTTCGAGCTACCATTAGGTGTTCCCCAGATGGAATACGAGTCATCCTGTACGACAACCCAGACATGCCCAGATCCCGTCCCCCACGACACATGTGCTGCATAACTAACGCTGACCTGTCCCTGCTTGACACCCTGCACCCGTACCTGTGGGCCAAAAATGACTCTGATGTGGGGCGAATGATGATTGACCCTATTCACATAACCGTACGACAGGACGCTATGCTCCCGAAACTCCCGCAATATCGGATATCCCCAGAGGGTGAGAAGGCACTGGTAGCGATCATTCAGTCTCTGGTAGATGCAGGAGTGGTTGAAGAAGTGGTTAGCAACGTCTGCAACAGCCCAATCCTACCTATTGTTAAGAAGCAAGGTGAAGGAGATGAGAAAGCGTACCGCTTCATCATCGACTTACGAGAGATTAACAAAGTGGTTGTACCCCAATATCCTGTGGTCTCTGATATCACCACCATTCTGACCCTCATCCCGTCCACTGCCACCACCTTCTCTGTTATCGACCTTAAAAACGCATTTTTCTCTATCCCCATCCATCCAGACAGCCGTTATCTTTTCGGCTTCACTTTAAAATCTCGCTCGTACCGATTCTGTAGAGCTCCCCAGGGGTACACTGAAAGTCCCAGCATTTACAGCCAGGCCCTCAAAAGACAGCTGGATGCTTTCCAGCTACCAGAGGGAGTGGTGTTGATCCAATATGTCGATGATATCCTTTTGGCGGCCGACACCACCCCGCTGGCAACGACAGCCACCGTCCAACTCCTACACTTCCTTGCAGAAAATGGCCATAAAGTCTCCAAAAAGAAACTACAGTTCTGCCAGCCACAAGTAACTTACCTAGGCCATCTTCTGTCCAAGGAAGGGAGGAAACTTACCCCTGACCGAATCCAAACTATCCTAGACACCCCCATCCCAAAAACGCAAAAGCAGGTCCGCTCTTTGGTTGGCCTAACCTCTTTTTGCAGACAGTGGTTGCCTAATTACAGCCTCATTGTGAAACCATTACTTGCCCTGCTGACCAAAGATGTCCCCTCCCCGCTTCCTTGGACCACTGAGTGTCAAGCCTCCTTTAAGGAATTACGGGATGCACTCTGCTCAGCTCCCGTCCTCGGAACGCCGGATTACTCCAAACCCTTCTCCCTCTTCACCCACGAAAGGGAGGGATGCGCATTGTCTGTCCTGACTCAATCGATTGGCCCTAAGCAGCGCCCTTGTGCCTACTTCTCCGCCACTCTTGATCCTGTAGCCAGAGCCTTACCTGCCTGCCTTCGAGCAGTAGCTGCCGCTGCTGTCTCCATCCGTCAGAGCGAGGGAATCGTACTTTCCAACTCCCTCACTGTATTAGTGCCCCATGCAGTTGACACCCTTTTGAACCAGACAAAGACCCAACACCTGACTAGCGCACGACTGACAGGGTACGAGTTGACTCTGCTTGCACCCCACATCACACTTAAGAGATGCACGACTTTGAATCCTGCCACATTGTTACCCCTGCCTGAAAACGACCCCGACGTTCCTCCCATACACGACTGTGTGACCCTCACAGACGAACAGACTAGGAGTAGGGTTGACCTCCGAGACACTGCTTTTTCTGACCCCGATGGAGAGCTATGGGTAGACGGCTCATGCATCAAACTCCCAGATGGCACCACTTCAGCTGCCTATGCAGTGACGACAGCCCAAACAGTAGTTGAGACAGCCTGCATCACACAACGATCCGCCCAGGCAGCAGAGCTGATAGCCCTCACCCGAGCATGCATCATAGCCGCAGGGACCACCGCGAACGTATATACGGACAGCCAATATGCCTTCGGGGTGGTCCACCATTTTGGGCTCCTGTGGAGGGAGAGGGGATTCCTGACGTCCCACGGCACCCCAATCCTCCACGGAGATTTAGTGTCCGCTCTGATTGAGGCAGTTCTCCTCCCCAAACGATTAGCGGTGATCAAATGTCAGGCACACAAAAGAGTGACAGACTTAGTCGGACAAGGGAATGCATTAGCCGACATCACTGCACGAACCACAGCTGAGAATAGGACAGTGACACGCATATATGTGACTAGGTCACAAGCAGAAAAATGGAGTGACACAAGGGAAATGATCAGAGACATACAGTCGGCCAGCACCCCTCACGAATTGACTAAATGGGCAAGGGTGGGTTTGAAGGACGAAGAGGGTTGCTGGCGAACAAAAGATGCAAACAAATGGTTGCTGCCCGACTCATATCTGATTCCCATACTGACAATGGCTCACTCCCCCGCACACATAGGATCTGCACCCATGATCGAACTCATTTCCAAAGTCTGGCATAACGTCAAAATCCCCGACTCAGCCAGACGCCTAGTTCAGCAGTGCCTCATCTGTCTGCAACACAACCCCGGGAAAGGGACTGTAGTACCCCGGGGAGGGTTCGGGACCCCCAATCACCCCTTTGAGGTCCTTCAGATGGATTACATCCAACTAGAGAGATGCCAAAACCTGAAGTATGTACTAGTCATTGTGTGTGCCTTCAGCAAATGGGTGGAAGCCTATCCAACCCGTGACAACACTGCCATGACTACTGCCAAAGTACTACTGAAGGAGTTCTTCCCTCGCTATGGCCTTTGTCGAATTTTGTGGAGCGACAACGGCCCCCACTTCATAGCTGAGGTTATCCAATTAATCCTAAAAGGGTTGGGGGTGAAGCAACGATTTCATGCGGTCTTCCACCCCCAATCCGCTGGTCTAGTGGAACGCCATAATGCCACCCTGAAGCTGAAACTGGCAAAAATAGTGGCCACCACTGGACTTAACTGGCCGGATGCCCTCCCACTGGCCTTGTTATCAATGCGCTCCACCCCCACCAAGCACCATTTGACCCCCTACGAGGTCGTGTTTGGGCGTCCGATGAATCTCTGGACTGCTCCCAAACCGACCTCCATTCATGACGTCCCGGACGTCCTACTATCTGATTATTTGTGCAAGTTAACTAAAACGTTGTCTGTCATCCATCAACAGGTGCAGCAGGCTATCCCCGATGCTTCCAGGGGCCCCGGCCATGACATCCAACCGGGAGATTTCGTGCTGATACGAAATTTCCAGCGAACCAAGAGTCTGGAACCTCGGTGGACGGGCCCCTGGCAAGTGCTGATCACCACCCGAACGGCGCTCCGAGTGGAGGGGAAGAGGCATTGGCTGCATGCGCATCATTGCCGAAAAGTCTCTGCAAACCTGGCCACGACAGAAAACGTCAGCACCCAAGAAGAGCTCCTGAGCAAAGACCGACCGATATTGGACTGTTATCCCGATACTGGGGCACTCGAACTTGCAAAATTCTCCGATCCCACTGTGCCGTCCAGAGAAGGGTATTTCCTGCGTCGAAAGGGGGGAGTTTCGGCTAAGTAGGCCACGGACTAAGTTAAATCTCAGAACGGTGACCTAAACACAATCCAAGGTTGGCGGGAGAGAAGCTAAACGAAGTCTGTGGTTCTGCCCGCTACCGAGCTCCCTTGAAGGTGATGGAAGCGCCAGATAAGAAGATGATGGAAGCGCCAGATAAGAAGATGATGGAAGCAACAGGAAATACCCAGTATAGAAATCCAAAGACTGACAACTTGCACAAATCAAAGACAATCGCACTCTTCATTGTCTTCCTCTTCTGCCTCCTCCTCATGACCTCCTTCTGGATTCTGGAAGAAAGCACACCGGCTCATGAGGCATTGCTACCTACTGTGCAGCCGACCCCCCTGAAAGAGCATCACCTAATCTCTCTGTCGCCTCAGCTCCGAGAAAGGCGCAGGGAATTCTGGAACAATTCCTTTGTGCAACTGTTGCACCAACACAACATTGCTGCCAATGCTACGAACTGTTGGATCTGCGGGTTGCTCCCGCATGCCACCGGACACTCTATTCCCTTCATCCCTTCACCCTTCTCAGTTCACGGCTCTTGCCTCGCCTGGCTGATCCTCATGCAAGAGAGCCACGAGGATAACGCCACCTCTGGCCGGACAGTGTCACACTTCTACTCTGGGTTCTGGCTGAACAGAACCGGAAAGACTCCTGCTGCCCTGTGTCCTGCGCTCACAGGCGCCACCTTCATCAAAAACATTCCAGCCAAAGAACGAGTCGAAGTACAGGTGCTCCACAATCCAGCCAGGACCACCTTCTCTCATCTACAAAAACAAACTACCGCAACACTGACTGTGGCTCTGTCTGTCATCAATGTCACAGGACTTGTGTGTCTCGAAGGCCATGGAACGCAGCTGGTGGGTCACAGCGCCTGCCAGACCACCAGAACATTGGACTCAGCTGACCCTCCTTCCTTTGTTGCTTCTCCAAACATGTACTTTGTGTGTGGCACCAAGGCTTACACCTGGCTCCCGAAGGGTTGGAAGGGTACCTGTTACATTGCCTTCGTTCTCCCACCCACATATGTAGCCCCTGCCAACCATCACAGGCAGAGGCGTGCAGACGACCTTGGGCAAGCCGACTCCACCGGAGCACAGTTCCTAGATGCAGCAAAGGGACTTGTTCCTCTGTGGGGCCCAATGGCAAACAGCCGTGCTATCCGGCACCTGACCCAGGCAGTAGAAACAACGATCAACGTCACTGCCGGTATCCTCGCCAACAACACTGCAGAACTTCAGGCGGTCCGCCTCGTGACCCTCCAAAATAGACTTGTCCTAGACGTGGTCCTAGCCGACCGAGGAGGAGCATGCCGCATCATCGGATCCAGCTGCTGCACATACGTGCCTGACAACTCGCCTTCAGTCTACAAAGCCATTGAACACCTCCACAGACTTTCCTCAGAGGTTCACCAAGAACAAGAAGGATGGTCGCTTGGGAACTGGTTTTGGGACACTTTGAAGAATTGGGGTTGGAAGTTGTTTTCCTTTGTGTTGATACCTGTTGTGATCTTATGTGGGTGTTGTTTAGGTATCCAATGTCTGCCACCCTTGTGCGGCCTTGTTTCTAACTGTATGTGCCCAAAGACTTTGGACTTCCGAAATGAGCACATGAGCCCCCTCTATGAAGTAGAAATACGTGGCCTTATGGGGATAAATTCAAACTGACAAGTTGGCGAGATATGTTAAAAGGGAGGACTGTGGAATTTTGACTTGCGATCTAAACATCATCTGCGCCAGCTTGTCACCTATGTACTACATGCACGGCAGCTATTCTAGGTCACCTATGTATTACGTGCATGGCAGCCATTTTAGGTATCATGGTCTCCCTGTCCACGATCGATCGCCAGCACGTCCCTCTGACCCAGCAAGCATCCTCCGCGCACCCCGGCTCCCCCTCCCTCCTCCTCCTTACGAGCAGGACCCTTCTGCATGACCCTGTCCTTGGGAGTCACGCTAGCGCCTGACCAACACCTCCTCTCCTCCCATGAATGCCCCTCTGTTGACAAACCTCCCTCCTGCGCTGGATTGTCCACGCGGCATGAATACCACTCCATTGATGGCCCCTCACCCCGTGTCCGACTGTCCACACAGGTCCGAGGCCATTGCCTAAGCCGGGAGATATCATTTACTGCCCTTTATTGTATGAGGTCGCTCTCCTTCAAAGGACCCTCTATTGATCCAGGCCTCCCCACCCCCTGTGATATGATCAGGCGCACACATCCTAAGACTCGACGGAACACTCAGCTGCGTGATGGTCCCCTCCTCTTATCAGCAGGTTGAAAACCTCTATTGTGAAGGTATATGGGGGTGGGATTGACGCTAGGATTACGGGGATGTCTTTTCCTCTTGCCTTACAAAGACTTGATTGTATTGAAGGAAGGTCACATGCCATAAACCAGTGTATAAGAGGCCAGGCCTCCGAGAGGCTGTTTGAGCACCTCGACATGATACCTTGTTGTCTGATCTGATGTGTTCTGCTCCGTCGGAATAAACTTCTGTTTCCTGCCTTCTGGTCTCCGGCGCCTGCCTCATTGCTTGGTAAACTTGAATGGTACAAGGGCGGTTAGCGCCGGGCAAATCTTGAGAAAGGTCCTAGCCCTACCTTTTTCTACAATGCTACACTATATCAAAATAAATACTTGGGACCTGAGTCACGCAGGTAGCTTTTGAGGAATTTTTACTACGCTTGGCTGTTCATAAAAACGGAGTGTTTCTAACTTTGTGAATTATAATTAATAATAATACTTTCCGTTGTTAAATTTTAATCTTTCCAGTAATTCACATTTACTTGCAGGAAAAACTTTCTGGGCAAAGCTCAATTTGCTCCGGAGAAACACTGAATTAAGCTTCATTGTTTTAAAGAGAAATACAGAGGATGAGGCGCACAGTTGAATGCTATTGCAAAAATTACTTTAACTGTTTATGTTGTATCCTTATAGCAAAGGTAAGGCAATGCAACGAGAGAGTTTATTGTTCATCCTAAAATCATAAGTTACTTACATTTAAAATTGTCTAGCAAGACAGATTAATTTATGCATAGATTTGATAAGGTTGTTCAAATTCCTGCTTGAATCATTTTTTTCATATTTTAGTGCTAGTCATTTTTGTGTGGAAATGAGGGTTCCAACTCATAGACCCCACCCCCAAGCCACCCATATTTCTTACATTTTGGAGATCCTGGTGTTTGGATCTGTGCTGGCATTGAGTCCCCCTAATGGAGTCCCAACCACTGTAGCTTTCCATCAAAATGGATGTGAACTGTAATAGTCAGAGACCACCTTTTTAAAATCAGATTCACTCCTTTGCAGCTGGAGTCAAAGGCATTGCACTTCATATTCTGTGAGTTTAGTCTATGAAAGCATCCTGACAAAGCCAGAAAGCCTGACGTTTTTTTACTGCATCCCTAGTGATTGTGTTAGGCACATAGGGGAGTTATGGTGTTTTAGGGCTTAGTACCAGCAAATGTGAGAAATTGCTACAAGTACCTATGGCATAGGGCTCCGGGATACATTTAGAGAGTGTTACTTGAGCTTTGCAACCTTTTCTTCTCGCGTGCCCTTGGTAGTTTTCAAGGCCCTTTAGAGGACATCCCCTTAGGCATTCTCACCTACCAATCTGTGTATGTCAATTAATTTGTGTGCAGTTTAGTCTTGTGTGTAATAAAGTACTGATTGGACATCAATTGATTAAGTGTAACCTATTACTTTAATGATTTCTGAGGCTCTAGACTACAGCACCTCCAGTGAGGAAGTCTAAAAGGGGTACTTACAGCCTGATTCATGAAAACCCAAATCTGCGATTTTCAAATTGCAATTAACAACAAATCACAATTTAGAAATCGCAGATCAGTATTCATGAAATTTACCGAGAAAAAAATGCGATTCGCACGCGGCCGCAAAAAGCATTTGCGAGTTACGGAAATCGCAGAATAATCGCTATTTTCGGCAACATCCGTGTAGGAATTGCGATATCGCAAATAGCGATATCGGTAATTGCGAGATCGCTAATTGCGAGATCGCAAAATGCGAGATCGCAAAATCGCGAGATCTGGAAAACGGGAAGTCGCATTTCGAGCACAGTGATGACATCACAACCAGGAAGCAGCCAGTTCCCACCCCCATTCACAACAGTGAGGCAGACCTTGAGGCAGCAACTAACTCAGCTCCTACCAGGACACCAGCAAACTTGCTATTCCACACCCAATCTCACTGCAGCAATGGCAGAGGAGGCTGTACCAGGGCCCAGCAACACCGGGTGCAAGAGGAAACTGAAATTCGCCGAACAGGAGTTGGAGCACCTCATTGAAGGGGTGGTTGAGAACCACTCAAAACTTTTTGGGAGAGAATCAAGGAGGGTGCCTGAGCAGGAGAAACAGCGTATCTGGGTCGGGATAGCGGCCACAGTGAACTCCATGGGCGTGGCACATAGGTCACTGGAGGAACTCAAGAAGAGGTGGTACGACCTCCGAGGACGTGCCAAGGAGAAGGTGGCCGAGAGGCTGGGCGAGTCCCTGGCCACTGGAGGGGGAGAACCTACAGTCCCTCCCAACACCCCCATGGAGGACCGCGTCGAGGATACGTTGGAGCCCGAGGCGTGCATTGGGGTCACCAGATTGGACTCATCCCGCCCCACCCAAGAGAGCCAAGGTAAGTGGCATGCGACTGCGACCCTGTCCCCTATCAATGAGCATGACCCTATAGCCTCCCATATGTTCCAAAGTCATGCCATCCGTGCACATTAGGTAATGCCATAAAGCATTGTGGGACATGTAGTCTGCCCACAATGTACAAGTACCCCAATGCAGCCAGACAGGTCCCAAAGTACGCAATGCCACAGCCAGTCATAGAATGTCATCCAGCATGCATGTAGCAACTGCACGTGTGACTGATACATGCAACTAATGAACGTCCACTTCCCCTCACAGGTGGCGCAGACAGCAGCGACAGTGACAGGCTGCTCATCGATGAGCAACCACAGGATGCCGAGGAGGTGCCGTCACCAATACATCCTGCACCAACAGGCGCAGCACCTACCCCTGCAGCCATGCCCACAGCATCTGCGCCTCCACCATCAGGCGCACCACCTACCCCTGCAGCCAGGCCCACAGCATCTGCGCCTCCATCATCAGGCGCACCACCTACCCCTGCAGCCAGGCCCACAGCATCTGCGCCTCCACCATCAGGCGCATCACCTCTGCCTACCTCCACGCCGCCAGCAGCTGGAGCCTCCACATCTGGTCCAGTGACTGCGGTGACACAGCGCCCACCCACTGTGGCCAGCCAGCAGAGCAGGCATGGCAGGGCTCGCCTGCAGAACAATGCACGCAGCAGCAGGAGGGGGATGGATGTGCGCTTGCCGAGCATGTGCATTGAGCGTAGAATGCTACGCATTCACCAGCTGCAGGCACGCCGGCAAGGGGCCATACAAATGCAGCTACATAACATTGGGCGCAATGTGGCAAATGTGGCAGAGACGACGGACCGCATGACGGCAGCCATGGAGGCCAACACAGCTGCGCTAATATCGCAGTGCAACACCGCCTGCCGCCGCCACCGGCAGCTACTGACGCGGCTGTCCGCATACACCAGATCCAACTACGTGATAGGGAATGCGACGTCCCAGCTCTCGCGACGGTCCCTGGCGCAGCAGCAGCAGTTAATCCAATGCTGTGAGGATGTGGCCAGAGTGTTAGAGCACGTCACCACTGCCGTACTGGCACTCCATCCCACTCTACCAGGCAATGTCGGGGAGGACGATACCAGCGAGGGCACCTCCAGTGTGAGCAGCCTGTCTGCCTCACATGGTTGCGGTGTTACGACGTAGCACCAGGCCCACTGCAGGGTCACGTGCGGTGGCAGAGGAGGAGCCGGAGAGGCGCTTGGGTGCTGTGCGCCGGAGGCGCACCTGAGTTACATGTACTTTTACAGGGACATGCTGACACTACAAGCCTGCCCTGTGTTTTGTACACAGCTGTATGGGGCAATACTGATTGCATAGGAAGGATGGCAACTTGCACTATTATTGTGAATCCAACAATAATATTTATTCTTTCATCATACATTGGCGTCCTGTCATTATTTCAATTTGCATGCAATTGTGATTTGTTGGGTGAGGGGAGTGGGTGCACTAGAAACTGTTCATTGTGATGTGGTTGTGGCGTCTGTGGCCTTCAGCTGGGTTCTCCCCGCGTGCATGGCGCACATGTGCAGGTGGCCGGTCGTCCCCTTCCGACTCACTGCCAGAGATGTCTACAGGTATCCGGCGCTTGGTAGCAATGTTGTGTAGTATTGCAGACACAGCCACAATGCGGCAGCACACATCAAGACTGTAGTACATGGCCCCACCTGTCTTGTGAAGTATGCGGAATCTGCTCTTCAGTAGCCCAAAAGTCCTCACAATGCAATTCCTTGTGCGTATGTGTGATACGTTGTAACGCCGTTGATGTGGTGTAGCAGGGTTGAGATATGGGGTGAGGAGGTATTCACGCAGGGTGTAGCCACTGTCACCTGAATGAGAGGAGCAGAGGGTAAGTGCCTGTGCAGCGCAGCTACTTCATCGCAGTGTGACATTGTGGGCAAAGTGTACTTACCAAGTAGGTGTCCTTCCCCGAAGTCTCCCCTGGCCAGTCGTGTGCGGACTGCGGAGGCCGCTGTGCTGGAATATGAATGAGTCATGTGTACTCCCCGGGTACTGTGCCACTATGTCTGTGATGTATGTCTTAGCATTGCAGACCATCTGGATGTTGAGGGAGTGGTAGGACTTGCGGTTGCGGTACATGTACTCCGTTGCAGCTGGTGGGCAGATGTGGATGTGGGTACAGTCAATGCATCCTATCACGTGTCGGAAATGGGCGACCTTGTAGAATTGAAGCTTGGTCTCATCCAAATCCTGTTGGCTTGTTGGAAATTGTATGTGGTGGTGTAGCTGGGTCAGCATTGCGTCAAGGAAACTCCCTAGGCAGCGGGACATGGTGGGCTGGGATATCCCCCCAGCAGCCGCAACTATCCCCTGGAAGCTCCTGGAGGCCAGGAGGTGCAGGCTACACAATACCTGGACATGTGTTAGCACGGCATTGGTCCGCCTTGGTGGGTGCTGCATCAGGGGGTCAAGGTCCTGAATTAGCTTGATGTATGTATGTATGTATAGGCATTTATATAGCGCACTACTTACCCGGAGGGGTCCCAAGGCGCTTTGACCGCTGCGAAACCCTTCCTGGCTTCCCTGAGAGATGGTCCCTTAATGGGTATCTCCAGGGTGAGACCAGGCATCCCCGACGGTCTGGTGGGGCCATTAGTGAAGATGAGGCAAGCTAATGCCCAGAGTTGCCGAGTGTGATCGCTGATCAGAGTGGGCACCGAGGCGAGAGAATTATCGAGTCCGCTGACCCTGGTCCAGAAACCTGCCGCGCCGGGAATCGAACCCTAGTCCCGGGCCGTCCTCTGCTCTCGGGTCTGCCGCCTCTAACCAGTGAGCCACACTACCTCACTTGATAATCATTGCCCCATTCAGGCGGTACATTGCATATATTTGCTCTCTGGTTTGGCCCAGCAGGGTGACCCCGCTGGCGGAATATCCTGTCCTGGATTCTGCGTCTCCTCCGTGCTGCTCGCTGTAGCCTGACCACCATGTACATTCCTGGCATTGTGACACTCCTTATGCTGATGCTGCTTCTCCTTAAGTGTGTTTGGTCAGGCCAGCACCAGTTGCTGATTGGCCAACGGTTTTTCAAATTTTTTTTTACTATGGGTTTGATGGTTACCACCTGCTTTGGGTTGTCCTTAATTTGTGCCTGGCAAACTGCGATTTTGGGTTTTTTCGCTAATTGCGATTTTTCATGAATCCCGATTGCGATGATATTGCGATTTCGCTATTTTTTTCGCAGATTCCGTTATTTCTCGCTATTTCCGATTCGCAAATGGTCTACTGCCGGGATTCTGCGGATCTTTTTGCGATTTCGCAATTCTGTGTTAGCGATTTCGCTATTATCGTGGTGAATACCGATTAGGGAAATTGCGCCCGCGATAGCATTTTCGCATCTATTGCGAGCGCAATTTTGCTTCATGAATCAGGCTGTTAGTTCCCAGTTAGGGAATCCGCAGTAACATGGTCCCAGAACACAAGAAGCCAAAGACCCCAGTTGTTAGAATTCGAGCGAAGGAGCGTCCGGCTGCCTTGAAACTTTTCAACCCAGATGGTTTTGAACTTAATTTTTTTATTATGAATACCGTGTTTCTGAATCTTGGCACAAAACATTTGTAAACAATTTTTTTTTATAAGCTAACTTGAGAACTTGAAAGCGTTTTCTTTAAATAAAGAAGCATTTGTTATGCGGCAGCATCGAACAGTGTTGTACACTTTTTTCCCCGAAAAGCTGCACAGTGAATGGGATCTGAGAACAGAGAAAACACCAGGGGGCATATTACCAAGCAATAGCGATAATCGCTATTGCTTGGTTAGCGAGAAAAAATGATCGCAGAGCTGCGCCGATTTTTATCGCAGATAAACCTTGGTATTACCAAGGTTTATCGCAAATGCGATAAAAATCGGAAATAATGCATGAATATCGCTGAAAAGTCCGCGATATTCAGGTATTACCGAGCTAATGCTCTTAGCCAGATTATCCACCTACCATTGGATAACATGGCTAAGAACTGCTCAGGGGCAGGTGTTAGCTTTTGGAGATATTAGCGCTTAGCGCGAATATCTCCAAATGTTGGTAATAGAAGATAGCGATGTTAGCTACTGTTTCCAGTCGCTAACATCTTGGCACGCCCACTCTGCATGTCATTACTGATAAATATCACTGACATGCAAAGCGGGGCCCAAGATGGTTGCTATCTCCTACTAGTTGTCGCTAACTGGTGTTAGCGACAGCTGGGTAATAGGGAGATCATTTTATCTCCGCTTTCTTGGCTTTTAAAGCCAAAAAAGCGGAGATAAACCCCCTTGATAATATGCCCCCAGATTTGTATTTGATTTGCAAGATTTTCACTAAATTAGGTTTGAAATACTTCTACCGGACATTGCATTATCTTTAACTATCTACCCAGACCTCAACTATTTCCTACTCGCCAACCACTCACCATTCTGAATACTCCAAGGTAAACATCATAAATCTATGGGCTCCATCAGTTTGATCAACTCGAAAAATAAAAGACCTAAGGGTATATTTACAAGGGAAGTGACGGAGTGCTGCAACAATACGGTGCAGCACTGTGTACGCCGAGCACTGACACTAATTACAGCTGCCTAGCACCAACGCAGAAGCCCTTGCACCATAGTGCAAGGGTCCCTGCGTAGTGGGAAGGATTGTTTTTTTGCAGAAAGGTGTCCCTTCCTGCACATAAAAAATCTTAAATGATGATTTGTAACTTCTATGTGTGCTGCTTTGTGCAGCACACAAAGAGGTTTCAAGTAGTCTTTTTTGTGTTCAAATCATTTTTATTGAAAACACAAATACAAAGGAAAATACATACATAAAATAAAGGAAGATAAGAAAAGAAAGAAATGAAATATCAATAAAAATGGGTCCGAATCAAATAATACATATATGTTAATCATTACATACATGCTGATGTGCTCAAGTACCTGTTAATTGCAATCAATGGCTACATGGAGGCCACAGGATGTGAAAACAGCAGTGAACGTATATGTATACCATGAGTGACCATATAAATTGTTTATGTGCTGGGAGAGACACCTTCCTGCACATAAATAGTCATGCATGGCATTTTGCTGTTTCTATGTGGCTGCACAATGCAGCACACATAGAAACAACAAACACGAGGAGAAATAAAGCATTTATTCTTGTTACGCCATGTTAAGACCAGGTTTTTCTGGTCCTAATTTTAGCACTGCCCCTTATTTACACCACCCTTGTAAATATAGGGCAGCATAAAAATCAATGGGTGTTGGGGCAGAAGCCCACCGCAACACCCATTACGCTCCTCTTTCACTCTAAGTATAGCATGAAAGAGTCTCTTATTTACAAGGCAACGTTAAGCCACGTTAATTGGCTTAACACTGCCTTGTCAATAAGGCAAAGCCTGTATAGCCACAGGAACGTAAAAAAAGTGGCATTCCTGTGGTGATAGGGGCTTGTATATATGCCCCCAAGTTTGTAGCGCTATCTATGAAAGGGCTACTATTCCAGTCTATGTAATTTTTACAGTAAGCCAACCCTGCAGTTATATAGAATTAGATTTTATTAAATATGTCCTTTGTTATAATATTTCTGTCTCTACAGTTATATTTGCAGAAAGGAAACATTACAACACAATTGTTGCTCATCATGTGTATTCACTATTTGAATGATATTTTCTTCAGATTCCCCATGGAAACAGAAAGTGGAAGTAATGAACAACTATGATGTGGCGTATGGTGTTGTTATTGTTATTTTTGATCCGCAGATACCCAGGACTGCTTACCCTAGAGGGGAAGTAGTGGGAGCTCCCATTTTCGTTTTTTAATCCATTGTTAATAATGAGTAGGTGGGAAATTAATAGTAGGTGGCAAGAGTTTGCAGAGGAAGGAATAAAGATTTGAGTTCAATTATTGCATTAGGTATCCATAATAAACTGAAATCTGACTACTATCCACACAATGACCTGAGGTACATGCTGTATGCCTGAAAATAACTTCCTCTGCATATATGCAGGGGCGTAACACAGTCCCCCGCATCACCCCAGCTACGGGGGGCCCTCAGCACAGTACTCAGGTTTGAGCGCTCCGTATAAAATCTGGAGCGGGCCCTTTTGTGTACATTGCCCCTTAAACTTTTGTTACGTCACTGCATATACGTGTGACAGTCTTAGTGTCAATTCTGAAGGTGCTGAACTTGTGAGAACAAGTAAAAACCCGAATCGTCACTGTGACATAGTAGGACATCCCTAAGATAAGTTTGGTGCTTGTCTGGATGTATGGTTGACCACTGTTTCGAAATGAACCTGATCGGGCACCACAAGCTAACAGATCTGCAGGAATGTGCAGTATTGCGGATGTGACATCACATATCATTTTTTCCACCTATGACTTCATAAAGCAACTGATAAGGGCTTGTAATTTAAAAAAAAGCTTGATTGTCAATATGACGCTGCAATATGCAATTACATAGTGATTATAGCTATAAAGAACCAGTTGAATACATATTTACACTTTTGAGGTCAGTGATTTGCTTCCCTCTCACACAGGGCTTGAAAAGATGTTCACAATTTAGTGAACATCTTGCAAATCAAATATAAAGCAGCACCATATATGTAGCTACCCCTAAGTGATGTGAGTGTGACAGGCTTTTATGGGTCTCACAGGAGAAAACCTGGTTACGGTCAATCAATATCAACAATGAGATGTAGAGGAGTTGACTAGGATGTACAAAAGGGAAGATCAGGTGCCTAAACCTAGTGTTTTTGTGTCCTCTGTCAATATGCTTCTATCCTTAACATCAAATTGCTTCCACATTTTAAGATAAAAATTGTTCTGTTTAATTTTTGGGATGCCTTTTTATTGATGTTCTCCCTAAACAAACTCATTCCTCATTGACTAAATTTTCCATTCAAAGTTTTCCACAATTTGAGAGTAATACTCCAAGGCCATAAATGCTCTTAATGTATATACATAAATCTACTCAGACTATGCTTGACTAGCACAGCTCCCTATTTCAGCTGAAGTTGGTGAACATAGCCCTTGAGCATTTCAATTTCACCTTCCAAAACCTTGTTGATCCATTCCAAAACCCATTCCAAAATCTCTTGACAGTCTCTTACTACACAATTACACATTTCCCCTCAGAATGCATGCCACAAGTCTGTGAGGTCCTATTGCTGCTTCTAACCCAATATACCGGGCCTACTTTCTAACACATGGGTTCTCACAAACATTTTCCCAAGAGCCACAAAGTTTAGCCTGTGATGTAACTGAGGGCCGTATTGATGCCAGGTGGTGGTGATCCAAGTGCGAGTGGGGCATTAAGGTGATAAAGGTGAAGCAAATCATAGACATCTAGTGGCTGAATTGCACAATGCAAAATCAGAAAACCTGGTATTAATCCCAGCTTCCCCCACTTTACCAAATTGTGTGATCCTAGACAATTGTCTTATTTCACTTCCCCTCCTTTTTCATCACATATAAGAGGACTTTGAAATACATGTCTTCAGGATGTGGGCTGTACAAAACTTTCTTCTGTCTCTGATTTAAACAAATATAATGTTGTTCATGTATAATAGGAGACCACCCTAAGAGTACACATAAAAACTGACTTGCCTCTTAGTTCATTTTTGCCATTATTGTTAGTGTGGGGGGGGGGGGAATGAATGTTTCTAAATTCATTTTTGAAAACTATCACTTAAAAAATACTTAATTCACTGATATCTGCTATACTAAGGTAAAATGGTTTTGCATGTTAATGAAATACACTTTTTTAATTTTGAAGAGACCTTATAATTTTACACTTTTGCTGCAAAATGGCTTTGAAAGCGAATATGTTCCTAAAGTAATGGTTCAGGACAACCTAGATCCTTTTTTTGTCTTTAACTTCAATTACCCTTTAAATAAAGGCTTGCCTTTATATTTAACATATTTTAATGTTAGTGCTGAGTAGAGTGAACTGCAGCCCAGTGCTGCTGTTTATCAGGAGGCCACATGTAAAGGTCAAGAGGGCCTCATGCTGCTCCCGGTGTGTACTTTGAGTATCACTGTTCTAGCACATAGACTTTACCTTCTGCTAATCACCCTTGAAATTCTCTCTTGGACCAGAGGTAATCCGAGACATTGACTACTCCCCCTAAATACTATCTGGGATGTACATCTCTCTGTTGCGACAAATCACTCTACCAATTTTCGTCCAATATTGATCTCAAGATTATAGGCTATAAGGTGCTTGGGTCTTCTAAAAACTCTAGTTCTTGTCTTCCTCACTTCAATTGTATCCCACCATTCATACACAACAATCTCTTCATCTCTCCCTAACCTTTAAGTTCATCAACACCTTCTCCTTCCTCCACATATGCCCGCTTACCCTTACTGTTCATACACACCCTTGTAAAGCAACCCTTCTATCCACATTTTAGAGAATCTTTGTTAATGGCAAAGCTCCCTCGGTGATCGGCTGCTTATTAGCTATTTCCCCCATCTAAAACTGTCTTTAAAATAAGATTTCTTAGAACTCAACTGTTTCTTTCTCAACCTTATTTTCCCTTCATCATCCCCTACCACATTCTATTTTTATAGGGCAGTAACATTATTTTGTTCTTCCTCTATTTTCCCTAAGGCAATGGCTTTCCATAAAGTGGAGTTTCGTGCAGCACTCTCCTTCATTTTCTTGGATATGCACCTAGGGTGCATGGAGTCCATTTTACAGAGAGAGCAGATAGCCTGGGGCCCTGATTAGCAGGGAACCAGGCCAGTTAAGTCAAAAACCAGCTAAACACAAGGCAAAAAATCTGGGGTAACCATAGTCAGGTATCCACCTTCCTACAGGCCAGATTAACTATTTTTTCCAATCAGGATTAGGTCTGTTCTGTTGAAAAATTTAGTTTACGTCTAACCCCCTCATCTGTTGTTCTATTACTATCAGTTGTGCGTTTAGGTATGGACGGTTTGTTTAAGTCTTTTATCTTAGCTATGCCAAGACAAGATGTCTGTTGAATAGTGTCATTTAAAAACATTATTTGTTCTGGGATGAAGCAGGCTCTGAATAGGGCTTCTAAACCTTGCACCTGCCAGTCTTTTGTGCCCCAGACAGTTTTTGTCTCAATGTTGTCTTTCCAAAAGTCAAAGCGTAATGTAGACAGCTGAGCATAAAAGGCAGCAGAATAAATTTGCTTAGTATTGGTCAACATACTTTTCATTCCTGTCTGATTAACATTTTTAAAGTAAAAAGTTTCTGGATTTGTGAAAAGGATGGACATTTTCAATAAAATGTTTTCGAGCTGCGTTTTGGAGGCATTGGACAATGTTCCCATTGATTATAGGTAAAAACATTTCTAGGATTTGCAGATTTATGCAAATAATGATGACCATAATGATTAACAATATAACAGGGGGAACCCAATAAACCAAAGGCATCTGGGTATAAAGCATTCAATAGAATAAGTGATGCCGACGGGACAGTTTTTAATGTATATGTTAGTTATAGGACAGATACTACCAATTATCTTTCCTTGGCACAATATATTATCCTCAGAATTAAATCAATCTTGCGTTCTGGGTAAACTTCATTCCTCTACATACATGCCCACCAAATTAATAAATAAAAAAAAATTCAAATATCGATTTGTATATTTTGTTTAGTAAGCTTCCAGGAAAATACTCTTTCTCTTTTTCTCTTATTTTGAAAACACATATATATACAAACATTTAACAAATATATATATATATATATATACACATATATACAGTATATATACAAAATCACAGAACACAAAAATAGAAAAATAAATCTAGCACAAATCTTGAACCTTACTTCTGGTTCACTTGACCGCAGTTGATTAAAAAAAGGGATGATAGCCTATAATTACATCACTACATTCCCTATAATCTGGTCACCAACAGCAAATGAATTGGAGCTTATGAAGGTCTAATCATTTTATCCTTCTTTTCTATCTAGCTCCTTTCTTGTAATTTCGTAAGTTCAATATCAATTCTCTTGTGTTGGTGCCATAAACAAACAGTCGACGCGTTTCAGCCTCTCTTTACTCCAGGCCTCTTCAGGACTTTGGGCAACTCAAAATACAACCTTTACTCCAGATATCTATCCACCTGACGTAAGAAAGTTCTTTATATTTTTCAGTCCGCAAATTCAATCAAACCACAATCTGTTTTATGGAGTTGCTCGCTCTTCACCTCACGGGCCAACGATTCTTCATTAGAACATGCAGAGTCTCCTATCCTCTAACTTCTCCAACCTGGTGTGGCATTGTGAAGAATCGTTAGCCCGTTACAAGAAAGGAGCTTGATAGAACGGAAGGATAAAATGATTAGACCTTCATAAGCTCCATTTCATTTGCTGTTGGTGACCAGATTATAGGGAATGTAGTGATGTAATTATAGGCTATCATCCCTTTTTTTAATCAACTGCGGGCGAGTGAACCAGAAGTAAGGTTCAAGATTTGTGCTTGATTTATTTTTCTATTTTTCTATTTTTGTGTTTTGTGATTTTGTATACATACTGTATATATGTGTATACATATTTGTTAAATGTTTGTATATATATATATGTGTTTTCAAAATAAGAGAAAAAGACAAAGAGAATTTTCCTTGAAGCTTACTAAACAAAAGATACATATTTGAATTTTTTTGATTTATTAATTTGGTGGGCATGTATGTAGAGGAATGAAGTTTACCCAGAACGCAAGATTGATTTAATTCTGAGGATAATATATTGTGTCAAGGAAAGATAATTGGTAGTATCTGTCCTATAACTAACATATACATTAAAAACTGTCCCGTCGGTATCACTTTTTCTATTGAAGACCATAATGATTAAAACAATACATTTGTTCATAATTTGATGAGCCTTCTAAGTATTCATGTTTTGTGAATTTTGCTGACATTTCTAAGTCTGCCATCATGTTATTAACAGTCTCAAAGTCCCAATCATCAGAAAAAGTGCTGGGTGAAACAAAGTCACTTAAAGAAACCTTAATATGATGTAGAATCTTCAACAGTTTTATAGGGCCATAGATGTCATAATCCGTTCTTTCCCATGCTATACCACCTGGTATAGGAACAGCTGTGATGTTCACTGATGACAAGTCTCAATTTTTTCACGATGAGATGATTTGTGTGGTTCAGGAGCAAGTTGATATTCTTACTTGCTGTGTCCATTGTACTATATTTTCCATCAATCAACTGTCCCAAACTTAAAAGAGAATGAGCCACAGTAGGAGAAAAAGTACGCCTAACACAATCCAAAATTCAACCCATGGTGAAACCAGGTATGTTTTGTCAAGTTGAAGAAAGAGTTCTGTTAATTTTTCTTTGTAAGTTTTACTTTCTGGCGATGTTTCTGGTTCACTGGGATCTTCAGAAAATGTATCAAAGTTGATGAAATAGCCAGAGGCAGTTCTGTCAATTGTTGGGATTGCATCCGGATTATTTGATATTGCTGGGGCTGCTTCATTCCTTGTCATATTTGTATAGTCAGAGGCTATATCAGTGTAGACAGGTGTTTCTTGACAAACTGATATTTGGGTATCAAGAAGCACAAGTCCCATGGCTTTGTCGCATAGTCCTTCTTTTCTCACTACAGGTTTATCAAAGGTGATAAGTCTTTCAGTTTGAACCTCTTGGATTGTAGCAAGATTTGGTCGTCTGCTACATCTTGGGAGTCCCCTGGGCCTACTACTTATTATCTGCCACATGATGTGGTTTGACCAGGTCGATGGGTACAACTCTGTTCTCCTTTCTTCCAGCAAGGGGCAGCAGTAACACTGATCTTGTTCCTTGGATTGATAAACAGGTACTGGTTTTCTGTAAGAAGCCCCAAATTCCTTCTTCACTGCAATCTTTTCTCTGACCAGATCCCCAATCTTTGGAATCCAGACAGGTCTTGCTGGTACAGGTGATTTTTCTTCAGTGGTCGTTGATTGTTTGTTGGTGTTGCTTAGACTTCTTCTTGTTTCATTTAAGTCCTGTAAAAAAGCCAAACTGTCTTTGATATCAAACGGTTTTTGTTCCAACACTGAAGTATGACGACCAAGATCCTGGATGAGCATTCTAGTACCAAACAGTAGTTCATACGGAGTGATTCCACTCAGAGAATTTTTTGGCAGATTATTAAGACTACGTTGGACACTTATTAGATGTTTGACCCACCCGTCACCCTAGCCTAATACCCTAGCTGTTATAGATTGCTTTATGTCACGGTTTTTTCTTTCCACTACCACATTTCCCTCAGGATGGAATGAATTTGAGTACCGCAATGCAACGCCCAAACTAGCCATGGCCACCTTGAAAGCTCGAGAGCTAAACGCAGGACGCTGGTCAGAATGTAGCGTGTCGATTGTGTATGTGCCGATAAAGACTTGCAAATATTTTATAACAGTTTGGGCATCAGCCGAGTGCTGAGGTCACATCCAAATGTATCTTGAGCATGAATTCACTGCGACTATGATATATTTATAGTTGTCATCCCTCTGCAAGGGACCAAAGTGGTCCAGATAAATACACGCTAGTGAATTATCTGATATTAGAAGGGGCGTCTGTGCAGGACTTTTCCCTGTAGAGACTTTCATCTTCTGGCAGATTTCACATTCCAAAACCTAGTTTCGGGTCTGTTTCCTCATGCGTGGCCACCATTATCTTTGCTTTAACAATGACACAGTGGCGGAAACACCTGCATGTGCAGATGCAAGCCCTTCATGTGCTGCTAAGATTAGTCCTAACCTGTGTTCCATGTTTGGAATTGCTCTATCCCCCACTCCAGGCATTCGATCAAAAGGAACATTATTTGCATCATTTATATAGCCTTTTGGAAGTGTTTTACCACTATCTTTCATTGAGGCAGTGACAGCTTGCATTATTTTGCTGTCTATTTTTGTTTTTGAACAAGTGATTACAGATACGCAAGCCGTTTGCACTGCTGCCTTCGCGGTTTAATCAGCCAATGAATTCCCTGCAACGTGAACGCCATCACGCTGATGACTCAGTGTATGTATCATGTGAGTCTTTTGTAGTTTTTTCTGTAATACAACTACTTGTTCCCAAAGCATTTTATGCTTGATTGTGCCACCTTTTGTGTTTTTGAAACCGTTTTGAATCTAGCTCTTTAAGTGTTCGTTGTAAGATTGAATGCAGAAATTCGAATCGCACACTATGAGTGTGGGGAATTCGCGATCAACATTTTCAAGCACAATCTTGAAAGCCTGTAGTTCAATTCGCTGAGCTGTACAGTCTCCTAGTGATTGAGTTTTTGTAACCGTTGGTCGGAATTTACCATTGTGCCAGCGACCTTTAACAATCGCGCACGCAGCACTATATGCTTGCTTACCCCCATTCGCGGGTTGTGCTGATCCGTCTGTATAAATTATGCAACCGTAATGTTCTAGAGGCAAAATTTCAGCGGGCAGAGGACATTCTTATTCGTATTGGAGAAATTCTTGTGTCTTCAAGTAGGGATCAAAAACGTATTCAACATCTGTTGCAGCAAGAGAATTAACCAATTGTATCCATCTCGGATGTAAAGCTTTAGCATTTGGAATGCTCACTTTTGTCACTGCATCTAAGGCAGGTACAGGTGTAACAACCATTATGCGTTTTCCCTGTGCGAGGGCTCTCTTTTTTGCTACTGCAGTTTGAACCACTGTCAGAATTTTTTCTGTTGAAGTGAATTTCATTTCAGCTTGTGTGTACAAGTGTGATTTGTAAGCTTTTGGTACCATTTCACCTTCGTTAAATGTTAGGTATGTGAATCCGCATCTCCCTGGGATGATTTTGATTACAAGATTGTGTAAGTTGTCGCCTGTTTGTAACTGTGTTTTTGCTAACATGTCTGTTTGCACTGAATGCAAAATGTCTGTGTGATTTTGAGTCCAATCAGTTGGTTTGAAATCAGGTTTGATTAATTCGTAGAGAGGTTTAACCCTTTCTGCGTAATTTAGAATGTAATTCTTCCAACATTCAGGAAACCTAGAATTGACTGTAGGTTTTTGAGCGTTTTTACTGCCAGGCTTTTGCCTTCACTTGAAAGTTCATATCCCAAAAATAGGACATTGAGGTGGGCAATTCGTGATTTCATAAAATTGAATTTCTACCCTTCAGAATCAAACCCAAGTATTATGGTGTTCACTCTTTTCAAGTGTACGTCCATATCATTGACTGTAAGATAGATGTAATCGACATAAGATAATGCCTCATCATCATACATTTGTAGTAACTCTGTTACTCTGGCTGAAAATAACTAGTGCCACTATCTCCCCCACTACCCCTAACGCCCAATCCTCCCCAGCCCCACTTTCCCCCTCACAAACCCACCCAATCTTGAATCCAACCTCCTCTCCTACCCCTGCCTCTCTACTCCCCATACTAATAATGCAGTTTCTTCTACACACCCATCTCCCTCTGAATTCCTCCTCACCCCACCTTTTGATTTATTTCTCCCTCACCCTCCCCACTTAACATCCCCCCTCAGCCCCTTTCTACTTCCCACGTCCCCCCTCCGATTCCTCCCTCCCACACTCCCCTGTTCTCCCATGGAACACAAAAGACACCACAAATGCCACCCCCTGTCCTGTTCTCCAAACCCACCACCCAACCTGAACGCCTCATCCCCGCCTATCTCCTGTGCCCCCGCTCTACCCAACCTGAAAGCCTCATCCCCGTCTATCTCCGGTGACCCCGCTCTTCTCAACGACGACCATCACCCTCATCACAACCCTCCTCCAGGATATCCCTCGGTCCTCCCTTCTATCTCAGACCCTTAGACCACTCCTACCCCTCTAACTTCATTAACCCTATAGAACCACTTCACTCCTCACTTCTTACCCAATCACTCCTTAATGTTGAACTTCTCCTATCTTCCCTTGCCATTGAACTCACCACCCTTAGAACTGATGTCTCTCTCCTCACCAAAGCACACTCCTTGGTTCATGCCCACACATCTATACCCTCACAATACACCATCCCCTCTTCTATACACTCTTCTATACACTCCAACATCCCTCCCCTCACCCCCCTATTAATTGCCCACATGGCATTGTTGCCAACACCGACACTGTTGCCAACACTGACACTCCTCCTGGCGCTGTTACCAATATCAACATTCCCCCCTGCCCACCCCCCCTTGAACGGCTCTACCCTATCTGAACCCACTGAAATTACCATAATCATCCCCCCTTCTACGCCATCATGCCCCAACCTTCACAACTTGACACCTGCACGACATCCCTAGAAGTTAACTCTCTTACAAGCTCTCTCATCTGCCCATCTTCATCCTTTCCCTCCACTCCCCTTAACCTTCAGTCCACTATCCCAGTTCTCGTTGGCACAAGCTGACTTCCCCTACTTTCAGCGTCTCCTAGACCCCCCCGACTACTCAGACCCGTCCCCCTGTCCCCCCTCCGAAATGCCCAGCACCTCCCCCCTCTCGTGCTTGCTGATTATCTGCCGATCCGCCTCCTGCCATGCGACTGAGATTGCGGAAACCATTCTCCACAGTAACATTGACATAGCATTCCTTACCGAAACCTGGCTCAACCCTCACTCTACTCCTATCCTCGACCTGCTGATCCCACCTGGATATTCCATCATTAAGAAAGATAGAAGCGAACAAATAGGAGGTGGCCTTGCCCTAATCTTTAAAGAAGATCTTAATCTCTCAACAGTGCATGTGCAAGACCCTTCCATATTCTAATACCTATGCGCTGAGATCAACTTTCCTGGCTCCCCCGCCATAATGTTTCACACTATCGACCACTCTTCTGGAAATTGTATCGCCTTTACTGAAGAGATGTCTGATTTGATTACCCAAGCATCGCTCTCCCACTCTAAAAATCTATTTCTTGGGGACTACAACATCCACTGGAATAAAAATTATGACCCCGCAGTCTCCTTATTCAACGGCATCATGGACATCACTGACCTGACTCAACTCTGCAAATCCCCAACACACGCCAAAGGTGCCACCCTTGATGCGATTTTGACCTGCAAGGATCTGGCCTCCCTCTCAAACATCCTACCCATTGACTGGTCTGACTACCACCTCATCCTCTTCACCCTGAATTGCTCAATTATACGCCCCACTCCCATCGGCAATCTACCTCTGAAACCTACTCGTAAACTTCACCTTATTCTGCCGAGCGAATTGGAATCCACTATTAAAACTCCCTTACTCCTTGCCCCTCTCTCCCTTAGCACTAATGACTTAACCGACCATTATAATAATTCTATTACTGAAGCCCTGAACCGAATTGCCCCAATCAAAATCAAACAACAAAAAAACCTTCCACCCAAATCATGGTTCAATTCTGACCTCAATAACGAAAGACGGGCCCTCAGACAATCTGAACGGACCTGGAGGAACAATTCCTCCTCTGAGAATCTGGCCCTCCTCAGAAAGGCCAGAACCCTATACAAAAAAAACATCTTCAATGAAAAAGCCTCCTATCTCCGGTCCCAACTGGACCAGGCCAGAAACCGCCCAAGAGAACTATTTAACATTGTTAAAAAACAAACATCCTCTGGTCCCCCTAAAATTCTAGCGTCGGTTGAACGATGCAAAGAAATCACCAGCTTCTTCTCACATAAAGTCAACTCGATTGAACTCTCCTTCACCTCCACCCATCTTCCTCCTCAACCTCCCCACAATCAACTCCCCCCACAACATCACCAACACTAGTTCATCCTCTTCCTCCCCACCACAAAGCCACCCTAATTCAGTAAATGATTGCCCCCAACTTGTCTCCACTATCATGCACCACCTGGCTAAAAACATTTCCTCCTGGAGCGAATTCACCCCTGTTTCCGAATCCGCGGTCACCAATATCATCTCTAAGCTCAAACCCTCCTCTCACACTAAAGATCCTCTCCCCGCACACCTGGTCCAAAAGCCTAAACATGTCATTGCTCTAGTCTGGACCAACATCATCAATTCCTCTCTTTCCACTGGCTATGTTCCCGCTTCCCTTCAGCTCAGCCAAATCTCACCCATCGTCAAAAACACCTCCGCTGACCCTAACAAGCTTAACAACCTACGTCCCATCTCAAACCTACCTTTCCTCTCAAAAGCCCTGGAAAAATGTGTCCTGACCCAACTTGATAACCATATCACCTCATTCAATCTCCTAGACATATTCCAATCTGGTTTCAGAAAAGGATGCAGTACTGAAACGGCCATAATCAATATTACAGATGACATCCATTGCTCCTTAGACAAAGGTGAATCCTCTCTACTAATCCTCCTTGACCTCTTGGCTGCCTTTGATACTGTCCATCATCCCACCCTTCTTAACTCCCTCGAAGTTCCCTTCGGTATCGAGGGCACCGTACTCAAATGGTTCTCCTCATTCCTTCAAAATAGATCCCAACAAATTAAGCTCAGCCACTGCCTCTCCAAGCCCCAACCTGTCTCACTTGGTGTTCCGCAAGGTTCCATCCTCTCCCCTTCCTTATTTAACCTATTCATGGAACCTCTCACCCTCATCCTTAAACAAGCTAAAATATGCTACCACCTGTATGCGGATGACACCCAGCTATGCTACAGGATTAAATCTCACAATTACATCCTTCACCTCAACGAGACCCTGATTAAAATCCAAGCCTGGTTCCATCTTAATCATCTCCAACTAAACCCAAAAGAAACTGAAATCATCCTTTTCACTCCTAAAAACAACTCCCTCCCCATTCACCTCTGGATCAAGTATAATACAGCTCTCAATTGCCCCCCCTCTCCCTCGAATACTGTCAAATCCCTAGGCATCAGCATTGACCATACCATGAATCTCATCCCACACATCAAAAATGCCGCCAAGGGTGCCCTCTTCACCCTCCACCACCTCAAAAAACTCAAACCTTTCATACCAGCAGATGACTTTTAAACTGTTGTCCAATCGCTTGTTCATTCCCGTATTGAATATGGTAACATCACACTCGCTGGCACCCCTAAAGCCCACCTAGCACCGCTCAAATCTGTCCTCAACCTTGCCACCAGACTTATCTCCGATTGTAAAAAATTCAACCACATCTCTCCGGTCCTCAAAAACCTCAATTGGCTCCCAATAGAAGGTAGATCCACCGACAAGATTGCATGTATCACGCACAAAGCCCTTCACCTAAACACCCCCTCCTACCTGGCTGAGAAACTGCAAAAAGCTGGATGCTCCAGGTCCCTGGTGAGCACCAACTCCCTTGTCCTAATCCCTCCCAGACTCAAGCACAAAAAACCCCAATCTCGTGCTTTTTCTGGGAACGCCTCCACGATCTGGAACTCTCTCCCCAAAGATCTTCGATGCAACCCCTCCTACCCTCTCTTCAAAAAAAGACTGAAAATACTCCTTCACAACAAATATTGGGGAACCTAACCTCACTGATGTCTGACTCTCTATACTCCTTGCTCCCTGATTCTCGCCACCTCCTCAACCCCACCCCCGCCTCTCATTCTGCCTCTCCCCTTTTCTTCACTCCCTACTCCCTCTGAACTTCAACACCCCCACCCCTATTGATTTCCATCGCCGCTAAACACCCAGCACATTCTATTACCCTATTTAATGTAACTGATGTTTTTAATGCACATTGTTTTACTTTATTGTAATTGTTTACGTATCTTGTAAAGCGCTCTGATACCCCTGGGTCCAGTAGCGGTATATAAAACCTTGGAAATAAATAAATCGATAAATAAATTAGTTCTTGAATTCCTGGGGGAGACGGCAAAATTGTGTCTCCATTATTGAGAAAGCAGTCAAGTACCTGCTTTCTGGTGCAATGTTTTGACAGAAGAAACCGTTTGAGATATCTAAGGTAGTTTTATATTGTTTGTGAACTATGTTATTCATCAGTGCTGCACTGTGTGCATTTTGTACTGCAAAAGTTTTGCAACAAGAGTTTAAGTGTCTGTAGTCCAAAGCTAGACAATAGGTATTGTCTGGTTTGGAGACAGGAAACAAAGGATTATTCATTGACGAGGTGCATGTTTCACCCCTTGGTATTCAAGTTGATCTAAGATCTACCTGACCTGTTTTTTAGCTTCCTGCTTTACTGGATACCGCCTCTGAGTAGTAGTTTGATTTTTTAACTGGATTTTGTGATGAGGAGAATCCTCATGCCATCCCACATGATTTTTATATAATGCTGGAGCCTGGGCTACAGCCCATTTTCTGGAAAAGGTGTATTTTTAATTGATAGGAATATGATTAGAGAAGGCTGGCATAATGATCTCTTCACCATGTGGGCACTCCCTGACAAATTCAGGTGGCCAGTCTTTTTCAGCTAGAAGAATGTCATAACCCTTAGATAGCTTCTCCCAAAAGAGTGCTTTTTTTTCCTGGGTATGTCCCCCTCCAACTGGAGTGTTACTTCATATAACTTATGCAGTACACTAACCCTGGTGTCGGCAGTTTCAACTTGAATGCATTCATTCAAGTCCACTGTCTCCAGAAGATCCTTCAGGATCTTGCGAGATATGGTAACTTCTGCTGCCCTGTCCAGAATTGTCTGAGCCCACTCCCTGTTCTTGAGTTGTGTCCTCAAGATCCTCGGCATGTCTGATTTTTAGACTTGCTACCTTCTTCTTGGTGAATTGGGTTTTCTTATTTTTTGGAATGTGCGGATCGTCTTTGGAAGTCTGAAAGGTACGAGAGGACCGTGTATCAGTATTTTGATATCTATCAGGTTTTCTCAAATTATCCCTATTTCTGTGGTTATACCTCTTTTCAGAGAGCTCCTGTGGAGTAGACCTTCCTCTGGACTGAGAACGCGTCTCTTTAGGAAGTGTCTGTTTAGTGTTCTCCCACTTCTTTTTAGGAGTGGTGAGATTATTTTTAATAAAAACTTTTTCAGGATTTTCAGTTAGTTGGGGCTTTACTGGTTTCCCACCAAAACTATCTCTACCTAGTTCTTCATTTGATTTTTCAATAATTCTGGCAAGCTCATATCGTTGCTCAGTTACATCTATTCCTTTTAGTTTTTAGCGGATCGCCACAGATGCTGCTTCTCCTTTAATGTTAGCTAACAAGATAGCTGAGCCCTGTTTGAAATCTTTCAGTAATTTCATACCCAGATTCAATGCCGGTTCTGGACCGTATTCATTTTGAATATGTCTCAGAACGTCTGGTATTACCGCCATAGACGGGACACCATGTGTTTTTGTGTAGATTAAAGCAAAGACTGTACCCCAAGTGTCACAGTCCTCCTCGTGTGGTGCAATCCCAATTGGTAAACAGATTGTTAGAATCCTGTGTTTTTCATGAGGTGTACTATTGGGAAATACTGCCTCTGTTTCAGTAATTTTTTGAGCTAACCAGAGCGTAATTTGTTCCTGTTTTGCGGGCAATTTACCAATGACTGACTGTATAGTCTGTGGTGTAATTTTGTTTGTGTTTCCCCGGTGAGGGATGTGCTGCGGAATTCTTACAGCAGGTTGGACTGTTAAAGTCTGCATGACATATTGAACCAACTGTCTATGTATTTTAATTAACAGTTTCAGTTGAGATAACAGTTCTGGACCTGTCATTTTTTCAATGTCAGGATGTGGTGTATAACTGGCTAGTACCGGCCATGTTGCTCTTGGTCTACCTAGTAGACCGAGCCTGGTAATGTGATTTTGATGTTGTAGGGTGCCTTTAAACCAGAGCTGATGCTCTTGGTATGTTAATAGAATTTCAATATCCTCGAAAGTAATGTATTCCGCTGGAGGTTCCTCTATAGAAGTGGAACTCATGTGTTACTGGATTTGCTGTAGGAAACAGAATCCATGAATAGAATACCTCTGTCCGCCGATGTTCATATAACCTCTATAACAAAGATTACTTTACACCTCTCAATGATACTCCATTTTTTATAAGTTTGTAAGTTATAACTTTTCTTACATTTGCCAGGATGTGTATAGCACCCGGGTCATTTTCATTAAAACATGTAGTGTCTATGTTTTGTTCAATTGCTGCTGCTGCAGCAGCTCTTTCCTCGTCACTATCTGTCATTTTTATGAAGGTCTGCAGAGCAAGTTTCAAGGAAACAAAAGATAAGGTGCACAATATTTTGGAACAATGTATCCTTCAATGTTGAACAACCAAGAACTAATTCACAGGATTTTCGTTCTGCTCAGTTACTGGCAGATATTATATCCTTTTACCCACTCCAGACGTCTATTGGAGTTTTTACTGGAAAAGGGGTCTGTGTGAAAAGCACAACTGAGTTAATCTAGTATCTAGCATTAAATTAGTGCCTCACCAAACATTGGGCAGCATGTAGTGTAGTTCCTATATTCCCCATAGGCTCTGCGCATTGGAATAATATATCCTATAGATGTGACGTAGGACTTAGGTCGACTAGGTCTCTATCGAACATATTAGACTTAATTGTGAGTGCCAGCTAGCTCAAAGGTCACCAGAAACTTTCTCGAATTCACAAGAAGGGATTAGTTTCTGACAACCGCATAAACATGACAACTTTGTTTCCCAAGAATAAGAAATATATCTCTAGAGTCGCGGAAACAATACATAGTTATTTCACTCAGTCACTCGTGCATGCTTCGTTTCACCAGAGTTGTAGAGAAATATAAAGACGGGCGTTTTCAATACAAAGTATTTATTGAACAGTCTTCTTTCTCATATAGAAGAAATGAACTGCTACAATCGTAATACTGTTCACAAAGTACAATGCGTACTGTATGAAGAGTATTATAAAATAATACTGTAAAAGCATGATATGGTTTCTAAGCCATAAAATACATAGAATACATACATTTATAAATAAAGACTAAAAGTACTCAACTGGTGCTTCTAAAATACGCCTACCACGATATACCTAACCTAAGTCTAGTACAAGAGAAGAAGTAAGTGAGGTGTAGCTTAAGTTTAGTATTCTTTGCCAAGAATCTATCCAAGATTTCTCTTAGGGTCTAATCAGCTCCGTACCTTGGTTTAGAATGAAGGAGGTCTGGTATCTCTCTGTCTCAGGACTCGATTTCCCAACAACACGCATGGGTAGCTTGGAAACACTGGAGCTGGATTTCTTGGCAGGAGAAAAGACAGCGTCACTCTCAGTGCGTCTGCTGGAGGGTCGGCTTCCTTCGGCACTTGCTGCAGCGAGTAGCGTCGGGCACGTAGATAGTCGAACTGCTCCAAACCACTGTGTGTTTGCTTGGGCAAGTGTGGGCATATTTATACCATGAAGGTGCAGAGTTTGACGTAAGGTTTGACATAAGAACGTCATCAAAGGGTCCCAGTTCTTTGAAAACTCAATGAGTTCTTGGATAAATCAATATTCAAGCAGGGGGAAGTCCCTGACTGCTGAAGGCGGATTTTTCCAAGAAATCGTTGTAGATTTTCCGAACTAGTGGAAGTAGCCATGCCGTATTAGGACTGCATGAGCTATGTCTTAATATGGTTATGATTTCTATGCCTATATAAGGATATGGTACTTTATACCTATATAAGGGCATGAATCGGGAAAATTACACTGGGTCCTAAAATGCTATACAACAAAATTACTTTTCAGGATCAGTAGTGGGCTGAAAGATGCAGCACTGAGGTCTCTCCTGATAACAGGTGAGTAAATCGGAATTCATATTTCGGCTGATTTTAGAGGAATATTTTAAAGTTCCAAAACTCCACACTTAGAAAAATGTCCTAGTGAAACCAGTCACTTTTACCCTATGGAAGGAAATTCAAGTTACTAGTAAGTACGGTTAGAATTACTTTTCAGGATCAGTACTGGGCTCAAAGATGCAGCACTGAGGTCTCTCCTGATAACAGGTGAGTAAATTTGAATTCGTAGTTCAGCTGACTTTAGAGGAATATTTGTACAATGGTGAAGGTTGGGGGCAATTAGACTTTTTTTGCTAGTTACATTTTAAACTTTTCAAATAGCAACTGCACATAGGAGGCTTAGTACCCAGGACGACTTTGGGGGTGAGGTGGGGGTTGGGGGATGACTATATAGCACAAAGACTATATTTTACACATGGTTATAGTGGAGTTAAAGGTGGCAGATTTTCTGAAATATTGGCTATAATAATAAATAATGAATGATCAGACATAGATAATTAATGAATGTACAATAGAAGTATAAACAAATCTATACCTTTCCTTACATAATTGTGTTTGTGGAATATTATGAGGCCAGGTGTTATAGCAGTTAATTTTAATTCACTTGGGGCTATTTCTAACATCACGTAAACACAACTACGTGTTAAATTGTTCTTATTGTGACCAGTTTATGCAAGATTTTGCTAGTTTACAACTGGCTTCTTAGGTGTAATAATCTGTCTTGCTGATTGCTTTACCTGTTTATGCATTTATATATGTGGCAATCATAGATTTAATAATGCTTAAGAACTAGAATTTATTTATTTTCCAATAAGCCGAATTTGTGCAAAGTGACAACTTCATAGAGAAATACATTTATGGTATGGTAATTACATTTTGTGGCCCCTTTTGAATTGCAGAACATGTAAATGCTGTGTCATGTCATGAACTATAAGTAGATGGTTGTTTCCTTTCCTACATAATGAAAATAAGCCTTAATAGTGCAAACTATAACCAATAGTTATCATGGTGTCAAACTGATATTATCAAATGAGACACAATGAGGTCCTTTCTTAAATTGATATAATAGTGTATTGCAGTTTTGGTTAAGCAGGAAGAGCATTTTAAAGAAAGTGTGAGGACTCAAAATTACACCCCCTGCTGGATCTCAGAAAATGGATTTGGGACAACTAGGAGACTGATCTTGTTCGGGGAGCTTTGATGAAGATATCTATGCAAGAGCATCTTCGTGAAGGAAGGTGCAGTGTCGTAAAACGCCTTGGGACACAAGCATACTCCCTTAATTTGAACCAATTTAGAGACTGGGAGCCAATGCAACTTGTGCTGTGCCTCTACAATTCTTTCAGATTCTGTTATATTTAAATATAACGACACAGCTCTGCTCTGTACCCGCTGTAGGGCAATAGCAGACGCAGGAGAGGCCAATGTAGCATGTATTTGCACAGCCTAACCTGAAGATGGCCACGGCATATACTACTGCAGTGTTAAGATTTTCCAGAGAAATCGCAGAGACATCTAAGTGTATCTGTTAGGATAGAGTAAAGTCCTTGGTATTTGACTTGGTCCACACGAGTTGGAGCATCCCCTGTAGTGGATGCCCAAAAGGTGGGTATCCAAAAGGAATGTCTGACTAATTATCGACGGACACATTATCGATATACAAATATATCGCAACAAAAATATCGAGGGACAAAATATCGGGATGCTATCTTTAAAAAGGTAAGTACCAAAATATCGGAAAAAAAATATTGAATGTAAAATATATTGTTTTTTGTTAAATATCGTTATCTTTTAATTAAATAAAAATGTTATATTAACAAAATAATAATTATGAATGTAATAAACATGTTTAAAAATATATTATAATATAAAATATTAACAATTAATGTAAAAAAATATTAATAAATGTATAATACATAGTATATTTTTCATTAATAATAACTTATAAATGTATAAAAATATAATAATATAAAAAAATGTATATACATACAATAGTAATATAATATAAATTACAAGTAATAACAACATAAAAATACAACAAAATACATACATTAAATATATATAAATAATTTTATAAACATAAATTAATATTATAAATAAGAATTAATAACAACATAAAATTAATAATAATAAAATTATAAACATAGATAGCGTATGAGTACAAATTACTATTCCAACTCCAGAGAGCGCAACAGTAGGGAAAGTGTTGGATAGCGTAGGGTTTAAAATTACTATTCCCACTCCAGAGAGTACAAGAGTAGGGAAAGTGTTGGATAGCGTAGGAGTAAAAATTACTATTCCAACTCCAGAGAGTGCAACAGTAGGGAAAGTGTTGGATAGCGTAGGGGTTAAAAATACTATTCCCACTCCAGAGAGTGCAACAGTAGAGAAAGTGTTGGATAGCGTAGTGGTAAAAATTACTATTCCCACTCCAGTGAGTGCAACAGTATGGAAAGTGTTGGATAGCGTAGGGGTAAAAATTACTATTCCAACTCCAAAGAGTGCAACAGTAGGGAAAGTGTTGGATAGCTTAGGGGTTTAAATGACTAATCCCACTTCAGAGAGTGCAACAGTAGGGAAAGTGTTGGATAGCGTAGGGGTAAACATTACTATTCCCACTCCAGAGAGTGCAACAGTAGGGAAAGTGTTGGATAGCGTAGGGGTAAAAATTACTATTCCCACTCCAGAGAGTGCAACAGTAGGGAAAGTGTTGGATAGCGTTGGGGTAAAAATTACTATTCCCACTCCAGAGAGTGCAACAGTAGGGAAAGTGTTGGATAGCGTAGGGGTAAAAATTACTATTCCCACTACAAAGAGTGCAACAGTAGGGAAAGTGTTGGATAGCGTAAGGGTAATAATTACTATTCCCACTCCAGAGAGTGCAACAGTAGGGAAAGTGTTGGATAGCGTAAGGGTAAAAATTACTATTCCCACTCCAGAGAGTGCAACAGTAGGGAAAGTGTTGGATAGCGTAGGGTTAAAAATTAGTATTCCAACTCCAGGGAGTGCAACAGTAGGGAAAATGTTGGATAGCGTAGGGGTTAAAATTACTATTCGCACTCCAGAGAGTGCAACAGTAGAGAAAGTGTTGGATAGCATAGGAGTTAAAATAACATACTTATAAATAAAAAATAACATTTATTAATCAAAAAATAAACTATTAAATAAATAATTAACAATTATTTAAAAATAATTACCAATTAATTAAAATTATTTAATAATTCCTACAAATTAATACTTAATTTAACATAATTAAATTACTTCCCACCCTATTCCCCTATAAACTCACAACCCACTACAGAACATATTTATCAATTAATCTATAATTATCAATTAATCAATTATTTAAAATTAATTACCAATTAATTCAAATTATTTTATAACTCCTACTAAATAATACTTAATTTAACATAATTAAATTACTTCCCACCCTATTCCCCTATAAATCCACAACCCGCTACATTACATATTTATCAATTAATCTAATAATTAAAATGTATTACCAATTAATTAAAATTAATTACCAATTAATTAAAATTAATTATTCATTCCTACTAATTAATACTTATTTTAACATAATTAAATTACTTCCCACCCTATTCCCCTATAAACCCACAACCCGCTACTGAACTAAAATGCTAAATTTAATTATATTACATAAATAAATACTTAAAAACATATTATATACATTATAATATACAAAAACATTATTAGAAAATCAATATTAGTAACATCAAAATTATTTACATCGATATTACTACACATCGATATATTTAACTTCGATATTACTGATATCGATATTAAATAGTGTCGATATTACTTACCTTCGATATTGTGTTACATCGATATTTAAACTTCGATATAATTGTATATCGATATTTAAATTTCGATATTATGTCTGTGTACCATCCAAAAGGTAATGTACCCTAGTACTTTAGTTTTATTGGTATTGCGTCTCAGGAATTTGTTTTTCGATGCAGATCTGATGAAAAATATCATGTGGTGAGATATTGCATTTCATACTTGACTTTATCAGGCTATAAAATAAGTTGGGTGTCTTCTTTAAGGAATATCACCAAAACCTGATCATATTAGCAATGGGGTGTAAATGGATATTAAATTGGATGAAAGTGAAGCGACATCTGGACCTCCACAATCAGTAGAAAATGACTCTAACTTTAAAGGTGAAAGAGAGAGGGTTTGTCTCATGCCATAGAGAAATGAAGCATAATATTGTGAATCACTGATGTGTATTCCCACCTCCTCAATGGGCTTGCCGTGAATGGGACGGACTGCAGTCTCAAATTCAGAAGATCTATCGGGCATAATGAGGCACAGTGTGCACAGCTGTTAAAGCTGCTTCAGTCCCAAGAACTGGCATAAAGCCTCACCAATTGGAATCATATTAAATAAAAGAAATCTTCAAGTATCTGGCCATCCAACGATCGAGAAAGCTCACCCCGATTTTCTTAACCGCTGAAAGAAAGTTAAGGTGCTTATAGCTGGTATCAATTGTATTTATTTATTTCTTTATTTATTTATTAAGTTTGTAGAGTGCGGCAGCTACCCAAAAAGGGTTTCCCGGCGCTGGACGGATAAGTGCAGGTAATAGCTTATTTATACCGATAGACAGAGCTTATTGGCTAAATAGCCAGGTCTTAAGGGATCTGTGGAAGCGTGTGTAGATGGTTTCTTTGCAGATGTCGGGGGGGAGAGAGTTCCATAGCATTGGACTGAGGTAGGAAAAAGATCTCCCACCCATCCTGGAGAGTTTGACTCTGGGTACAGTGAAATTACCATGAGTTGTAGACCGTAGATGGCAAGTGGGAGTATAGGGACGGACAGGAGATTGTAAGTACTGTGGAGCCGTGCCCATTTTGATTTTAAACATATAGCTCAGGGTTTTAAATTTGATACGACTCTCAACCCTGAGCCAATGTAGGTTGAGGAGGTAGCCGGAGATGGGAATCCTTCACAGTAGTCTCACAGCAGAGTTCTGAGCCAGCTGCAGTCGTCAGATCACTGCCTTGTAAGAGCCCATAGCTTACATTACCATAAGCAATTAACAGATCCAGGCTAGGCTTTTTGAGGAGGGGTTAACAGCAACTCTTTTCCTACCAGTGGGTACTATGCCTGATGTAAAGGATGAATTAATAATGGTTGTTAGAGGAAATTAGCGGGAAAGAAGGACGAGTAGCTTTGTTTCCGGTGTGCTTGGGCTCAAATGAATTGTCCCACCTGCACAGATATGAAGGTGAGATTGAAATGTAGTGATGTTCTGTAGGCTCCTTACTACAAACATGCTGTTTTTTTTCTTACTACAAACATGCACTTTTCCAGTGAAAGAAACTGTGTATTTTCACTTTTATCACCGGTATTATCAGAGCAGTACTTTTATTTTTTAATGCCAATAATTAGTTTGAAGAAAAACCAAAGGTGGTGATGGACGGAGCGTTGACAATACAAACACTCACCCCCAGTCAACTGATTCACCGTTCTTTAGCTCACTCCGCCACCCCAGTTCAGACATGGCCATATGCAAATCAGTCTGACCCTGTGCCTCATGGGAACAGTCCAGCCCGAACTGCCAAGCCATGTCTTCCCTGGACCGGAATCAAGCTTCCCAGGACCGTTTTCTGGCATTACAGCCGTCAGTTTGAGTCATTTGCGATGACGCACAATGCAGGGATATGAAGAGTCGCAACTGCCCTATTTTTTTTCCTTGTTTTAAACTAAAAGCACCTGTTTTACAGACAGGGCTGCAATGCATTATTTGTTGTACACGCTACATGAACCAGAGAATGTATACATTGTATTCATGTGTAAACTAAATATACATCTACTTGTCGAAAATGTTCGCTGCTTAGCATTCGCAGACAAGCGAGTGTACAGTAGAAATGTATGGCCTGGATGTCTTAAAGCAACAAATAAGTGTAATCACAAAGCAATTGGAAAATAGCATTTTTTATTTCAGTGTTTACTTTTTATAAATCATGTATGTATTCCTCCAAATCGAATTGTCATTTCAGTTAGGAATGAAATTGTTTGTTATGTCTAAGCAGACTGTACAGTTACATCCACCCTGTGTGCCATGTCTGCCATACATAGGTTTTGTTTTTTTAGTTTTATATAGCCAAACTGGACCCGAAGGCATCAGAGTGCTTTACACGGGCACCAGTTGCGTTACAGACTGACACATTCATTTTGTTAGGCACGGGGAGATTAAGTGATTTCCCCAGAATCACAGGATGAAATTAAATTATTTGCCAAGAATCACATGATTTTGAGCGTCCTTGCGGGGAGTCGAACCCGGTTCCCAGTTTCTGGGCGCCGGCTCTAGCCGTCAGGCTACATCCTCTCCCAGTTCATCAGGTGGGAAACAGCCACAACTGATTTAGGGTTGCAAAGAAGAGCCCTGTCAGCAGTGTGTGACGAAAACCTTACTGGGATGTTTAATGCTGGAGGATTAAAGTAATTGGTTAGACAATGGTGCTTTATTTCTATTGAACCTTAAGTGTGGAAAGACCCATGCCCCTTCCTTTAAATGATAAGCCTTCTGTTTTAGGTACTCACTGCCTATCTACCCCACCCTAACCTGCAGTCAAGGAGTGTCTCCTCGCGGGCTGCAGTCACTGGGAGCTTGCTGTAGACCCAGTTCCCGGTGGTGGTTATGGAACATTTATCAGAAAAGGGGTGCTGAGTGCTGAGTAGTCACGTCACCTAACTAAAATCATAAAGGGTTTGTGGCAGTCTCTTTGAAAATACAACACGTGCTTCCAGGTGAAAACCCTTTAACTTTTCAAGTTGTATGAGGTGTTACAGCGCCACTGAGGGCTCCGCGCTCCTCCAGGCGCCTTGTGAGGGCCCAGACGAGGAGCCTTTGGCCTGTCATATGTAGACCTTGTGGTGGCCCCTGGCGCTAAGGGCCTCGCGAGTCATGAGGGTCTCCTGGTTCCGAGTCCCTTCCGGGCCTGGCTACGGTGCATCGAGCTCCCTCAGCCCTCCTTCGTATCCGGCGTCTTCTGTGGGCCATGGCGGCGGACGGGCCTCGCCAGTGCCCTCTCTGCGGAGGGTCACCTGGGCACTGCACGGACTCGTCGGAGCAGCTCCAGCAGGCGAAGGAGGGACTCTGCAGGCTGCACTGTCAGCCACCTCGTCGGAGAGGCCTCCTAGCCTCCAGCCTGTAGGCACCTTACTACAAACATGCTGTTTTGTTTTTTTACTACAAACATGCACTTTTCCGGTGAAATAAACTGTGTATTTTCACTTTTGTCACCGATATTATCAGAGCAGTATTTTGATTTTTTAATGCCACTAATAAATTTGAATCATTTGCGATGACACACAATGCAGGGATATGAAGAGGCGCAGCTGCCCTAATTTTTTCCCTTGTTTTAAGCGAAACGCGCCTGTTTTACAGACACGGCTGCAATGCATTATTTGCTGTACACGCTACATGAACCAGAGAATGTATACATTGCATTCATGTGTAAACTAAATATACATCTATTTGTCGAAAATGTTCACTGCTTAGCATTCGCAGACAAGCGAGTGTACAGTAGAAACGTATGGCCTAGCTGTCATAAAGCAACAAATAAGTGTAACCATAAAGCAATTGGAAAGTAGCATTTTTGATTTCAGTGTTTACTTTTGATAAATCACATAGGTATTCCTCCAAATCAAAGTGTAATTTCGGTTAGGAATGAAATTGTTTGTTGTATCTAAGCAAACCGTACACTTGCGTCCACCCCGTGTGCCATGTCTGCCATACATAGGCCTTCTGTGGGACCTGGTGGCGGCCGGGCTTCGTTAGCGACCAGTCTGTGGAAGGTCACCTGGGCACTGCGTGCACTATGGTCCCAGCCCCGTCGGAGCAGCTCCAGCAGGCGGAGGAGGGCCTATGCAGGCTGCACTGTCAGCCGCCTCGTTGGAGAGGTCTCCTAGCCTCGAGCCCCTAACCCCCGCACCTGAGAGGCCTCTTCCAGGCACTGACCTTGTGAGCCCTGTCAGCCCGCTCCGGGCCCTGGCATTGTGAGCCGCTCGTCGGGAGGCCTCTTCCGAGCCCTTGCCTCGCTGGGGTGCGCCTCCGAGTCCGGGCCGCACGAAGCCCTGCAGAGCTCGGATCTCATTAGAATAATGGCCGGCTCGGGGAGGTTTCGAGTATTGAAATGGCACCGCCCGCCCTCCTCTCATGTTTACTAATTCAGGATTTAATCATAGCCAGTCAGCGCCGCAGAGGAACCGCCGGAGGCAGGCGGCGGTGTGTTTACGATCGCGTCCTCCCATGTGCTGCCGCACAAAAACAACATTTCCCCCGGGATTTGGCCCCCCGGGGGCTAGTTAAAAAATTAGGCAGGCTTCGGGTTTTTATTTTTTTTCGCGGGATAAGTGTATCCTACGCACATCCCACGATTTTACGATTTTAGACTATTGTCTCTCTGCGTCCCCTGTAGTTGTTGCGCAGCATCTCTATGCGTCCTTTCTTAATGTTGCAAAGTGAACCAACTCCTCCCCCCTCCCTCCACCCACTTCCCGGTCTGCCATCCTGACACCAATTGTCCATCCTATTTTATATGGACTATTGTTTCTATGCGTCCCTTGTAGTTGTTGCGCAGCAACCAAATCAATAGGGTCTTTTCGGCCTTTCAATTAAAAACACGCACGTATTGGACACGCACGTTTTCGAATCCAACGTTGTGTATATATAAACACGCTCTTAATCTAAACCAATGTTGTGTCAAAATTTCAAAGCAATCGGTGAATACATTTCAGAGATCCAAGATTTTCAACAAACAAACATTGACATTTTTATGTCTGTTTGGGCTTTCACGCTCGTATTCGACACGCGCATATTGGAATCCATCGTTGTGTACATAAAAACACAAGCGTATTTGAATCCGATGTTGTGTGAAAAGTTCAAAGCAATCGGTGAAGAACTTTTGGAGATTTGCGATTTTGAACAAACGAACATTCACATTTTTATTTATATAGAAGATATATATATATATATATATATATATATATATATATATATATATATATATATATATATATATATATATATATATATATATATATATATATATATATATATATATATATATATATACTGTATCATATACCCAAAGAAAGCTGTCTCTAAACTGGTAATTTTTCGAATTTTGGTACAGAGATTTGGTCCTGGATTGCATTTATTTATTTATTTGAACTTATATTGCGCAACAGCTACCTGCAGTGGGTTTCCCGGCGCCAGGGATAGACAAAAGAAGAAAAGAAGACACAGCACAGTGCAAAGAGCCAGCTAGAGCAAAAGGACAGATTTACTGAAAGAGCAGGGTCTTAAGTTTTTTCCGAAAGCAAAATAAATCAGTCTCTGATTTCAGGGCGAGAGGATGCTGGACAAATTTCAATGTGTGTACCATCAGTGCAGTCAATAACCTGAGGAAATTGTGTTACTCAGAAAAATGCAACCTTGGTGTTCAAAAGCTCCTTTGGTGTATGAGGAAATACAATGTAACTATTTATTTTGTGCAACATGACTTCCAGAAAATTCTTAAAAACCCTATAGAGTGTATTCTGTGGAATTCCTCTAGCCTTAGCCACCGGAGGGCTGTCAATTATCTAAAATAAATTGAGAGCAAACAGGACCCACTGGAGGGTAAAAATCGTTTCCCAATCACTACAATTCCCAGCATACCACGAAAGAAAGACTCACTTGGGAGGAGCTGTGGAAGTAAGTACGTTGTGAAATTAACTACAAAAATGGTGATTTGGGACTGCCTGCGAAGCCTCAGTAGAATACCCATGAATAAGGAGTAAGGACTCTGAAACGCATTGGGGAAAGATTGATGTCAGAATGCTGAAATGCAGGGCATTGCTTGAAATTAAAAGTTTTTGATGAACTGAACCCGGTGTAGTGCGTCCTTAATCGATGGGCAAGGAGAGTTTGATATATATATATATATATTATCTACTGCGGTCGCCAGTAGATAGTTATAGTTAGGAACTATTATCCATAGGAAATCTGCAACATTCTATTTGGAATAACTTTGGCGCCAATTGACGAATCTGCACGAAATTTTCCAACCTTTTGGCCAGCACCTGTCCGCTCCTATCCTTAAAGTTTCACAATGATTCATCAAGCAGGGGCCGAGAAAAAAGGGGGGTCCAAAACACATTTTCCCCACGCAATTTCCCATAGGATCTTTAGCCACAGCTACAGCCCGAACTGCTGATCGGAATTACACCAAATTTGGCAAAGAGGTAGTCCTTGGTTCAAACTCGTGCCTTTTGCTTATTTGGTGTAAATCCATTCAGTAGTTCCTGTGAAAATGACATAAAAATGTACATATATATGTATGGGCGCGGAGGATCCACGGCTAGTCCGCTTACCCTAAGCGTAGCCTACAAGCACCCTGCCATGCATGAGCTGAATGCCAATTGGCTGACAACTGTCAAAATCAGGAAGTGTTGGCAGCCATCTTGTACCTCAGTAGAACCGAGGCACAAGAAACCAGAAACAAATGCAGCAAAACGTGAAAAGGGGGCAGGGTAGACACACCCTGACCCACTAGGCCTGCTCAGGGGTCCCAGAAGGACCCCCAGTGCCAAAAAAAGTATTTTGTTACTTAATGGAGAAGGGGGGCTGCGTGGCCCCTCTTCCTGGCCACTTATGGCCCCAGGGACCCCATACCCTGGGGCCTGGCCTCTCGTTGGGGACCGTGTGGGAGTAAGAAAAAGTAACGATAACACTACTTACCTGCTAAGCGAATTTCCTCCCATAGGATAACATTGGTGATTCTATGTGAAAAATTTCTGTCAACTTTTAAAATACAATAACATTCCCTAAAAATCACTACTGTAACCAAAACACTTTTACTCAACTGTTTACAGGAGATGTCTCATTACTGAATCTAGAATCCAGTCCTGTGGCTAGAAAAGTAGTCCATAAAGTAACTATTTGCATTTAACTAGAAATTCCCATTCAGCTCAATGTTGTATTGTGTTCGAAATTGTGTTGTCCATTGCCACAACTGTAACTACTGTACTTAAAACTCTATTGCCTATTTGCAAAGTATTTAAACTAAAGCAATTCATTCTGAGAAAGTATATTTTGTAATGTAATGCATAATGTAAATATAATGTAATTTAAAAAGTAAAATATCTAAAAATAAATAGTTTAAAAAAAATTAGTAAATCAGTATCAAAAAAATAAATATAAGAATTAAAACATTTAAAATTAGTCATTTACAAAACCTTTGAAATTCACTGTTAAAAACATAGGTTTCAGACATTTTATAGTTAGGAATTAGCATTTAAAAAACCTTTGATGTTTACTGAAAAAACATAGGTTTCAGACATGTTATAGGGGTGTTATAGTTAGTTGGACATTTCACTTGTACAAAACCATTGAAATTCCAGCGCTATAGTTAGTTGTACTAACTATAAGTTGCACGCCCGCAATCCACTGCTGATGATGTCACATATTACATCATTCATGACATGGTCAGTGACATCACTGATGACATCACTGATGATATCTCAAATGACAACACTGATGACATCATTGAGGACAACATCCAAGTGACAATCTGATCAATCTTATCATACACTAGTATAACCTTTCAACACTCATTATAAAATATGGAGTATCATATTTGACACCATTGACACACCAATACAAATATCTAAAAACCCACTCAGTGATTCCTAAATCTACACAGACATGTAAACATTTAGCTATAGATTCACTCATACATGGTAACAAAGATCAATAGAACACTATTAAATATACTTATACACCTACATCAGCATTACACACTAGCGCACATCGTATTCACTTATGCAGACATTCTACTCACTTATGAAAACAATTGATCATACTTATATTTACTAAGCTACACACTTACACAAACACCACTTTATTTATCCATATAGATAGCAAGTCATAGTTAGTGTGTTATAAAATCATTGTTGCAAGTATACAGTTATCCGTTCGTCACTCATACAATCACTGAGTCTTATGTATACTTATTTGTATACAAGAACTGTCACATACACTGCCTTTAATATTTCTAGTTTGTTGGACATGTATCATTGAGAAATATATTTACTCATCACCACACCCATAAAGAGATTCACTCACCCAAACAACTGTTTCCACATAGAGTCTTAACCTCATATGCCTACTAAATCAACTATGTACACATCTTTGGACAGTCACACACCTCCAACCAACCACACACACATTCATTTACTATCCAATACAAATACTCACTTAACTCATTAATAACTAATATAGACTTTCAAATAGCTAGTAACCAACTTATGTAGTAGTTTACACAACAAGAGATAGAGTGATACAAGTATTCACACAGTTTAATCACTATCCCATATATTTAGTGAGACACTTTAAATTCATCACTTAGAAAGTCAATCATATTGCTACTAAATCCTCCATTCAGGCACTTATACATCCACTCAGTCTTCAAGGCAGATTGCTATATATATATAATACTTATTTAAATATCGAAGCAAACCACATTCACTGGATGATGTCATTTGAGATGTCATCAGTGATGTCATCAGTGATGTCACTGACCATGTCTTGAATGATGTAATATGTGACATCATTAGCAGTGGATTGCGGGCGCGCGAGTTATAGTTAGTACAACTAACTATAATGCTGGAATTTCAATGGTTTTGTACAAGTGAAATGTCCAACTAACTATAACACCCATAAAACCTATGGTTTTTTCAGTGAATTTCTAAGGTTTTTTAAATGCTAATTCCTAACTATAACATGTCTGAAACCTATGATTTTTTCAGTGAACATATATATACATATTGAAATACTGTATCATATACCCAAAAGAAAACTGTCTCCAAACTGGTAATTTTTCCTATTTTGGTACAGAGAGTTTGTCCTTGATGCTAGACAAATTTCAATGTGTGTACCATCAGTGCAGTCAATAACCTGAGAAAACTGTGTTACTCAGAAAAATGCAACCTTGGTATTCAAAAGCTCCTTTGGTGTATGAGGAAATACAATGTAACTATTTATTTTGTGCAACATGACTTCCAGAAAATTCGTAAAAACCCTATAGAGTGTACTCAGTGGAATTCCTCTAGCCTCAGCCACCATGGCATGATTGTTTCCTGATGCAAAGTGATGCAAAGAGCACAGTACTCGAATGTGTGAGGGAATGGTCTGGCTTCAACAGGTGTCTCTTTGTAATAAAGGATGCAGTTCTGTAAATAAATCTAAAATGACAGCACTAATAAGCCTGTATTTGGTATAAATCTCCTCCTCTGTTTGGTTGAAGGGTGTACTCTAACCCTATAAATAGTCACTTGCCAGTTCCTTCTCCACAGCACTGCAGCCAAAAGTGGAGCCTCAGTAGAGCACATAAAGTAGCCATTTTAAAACGATCTGTAGCCTTTTGAGTCACTTTTTGTTGCTTGCACCTGGTTACCACCTGCATCCCCTTGGTGGTAAATTGCAAGTGCAAAATGTGAGGCCTGTTTAACAAAAGTAATCTGACACAAACTCCTAACTTTACAACTTTCAGTATTCAAAAAGGGCTTTTAAGAGTAATAAAGTTAGGATTTTGTCTCAGTTAAACTTAAGTTTTGGTCTTAAGACCATAACTTAAGTTTAACTGAGATAAAATCCTAACTTAACGAGTTTCGGTATTCACAAAGGGCATTTAAGAGTAGTAAAGTTAGGATTTTGTCTCAGTTAAATTTAAGTTTTGCTTAAATTAAACTTAAGACCAAAACTTAAGTTTAACTGAGACAAAATACTAACTTTACTACTGCTAAATGCCCATTGTGAATACTGAAAGTCCTATAGTTAGGATTTTGTCTCAGATTACTTTTGCAAATCGGGCCCGTGCATTTTGCGAATAATCACAACTAGTGAAGAATACTGAATTGTTAACTGAGATTGGTGAATACCTATTTGTGACTCAGTAACTGAAGGGATAAAAAAGTGATCTTGTGAATAATTAAATTGCATCGCTATTTCAAGAAATCTGTAAGAAATAATACTTTGAACAAAATAATTCACCTTTTTATTGTCCGCATGCCATTTTTCAACTGATTTGCAAATCGGTAAGCTTTTGAACATACGGAACAAAATTCCTCATAAGTATACTGAACTCTTGGTTACCAGCAGTATCTCTGAAAGTCCTGTATGAAATTTGTCAGCCCACTTACAAGAAGTCATTCTGTTTGGTGGAGAGAGTTCTATAGTAAATGTATACTTCAGGGTAAAATTGGGATCATAATTAGGCCCAGGAACTCCTAAAAAATAGTGGCACACATTCCCAAATAGTTAGCATTTTTTTTGTAGCTGTATATAGTGTGACCTCGGTCCAAAGGCATTGGAGCACTCACCATGAGGACCAGCTACATTGCACAACATCAAATTCATTTTATTTTAGGTAGATTAATTGATTTGCCCTCAATCACTGGATATTGAGCTGATACCAGAACTCAAACGCACGTCCCCAGTTCTAACTTCAGCAGCCCTGAGAACATAACAATACATCATATTTTTTTTTTCCTCTGGGAACGGGGACCTCACAGCGAGTCCTTTGCAAATACTCACCCTCTCCTCTATCAAGGTCTAAAAAACACTGGGATCACATTGACAACACCTGGCCCCTAACCTGGTCTCTTACTAAACCCCTTCCCATCTCATTATAGCCCTAGAGTATAACCTGACAGGGAAAGGTGGCCTCAAGAAAAGTACACAGCTGAAGCTGCTACTCCAGGGGGGCTTGGTGACAATGGCCCCCTGAAAGGCCCCTGCATACTCCCACCCTCTTCACACCTTCCCTGGCCTAAAAGTGCTGGCTCAGCAGAGAAATGCCACTGCTTCGGGGCTGGGCCGGCCACACAAGGCAGAGGGCTGAGGTGAGAATGCTCTAAGGGCCTGCCAACACCTGGCCCCCAGCCTCAGTTTGACAGCATGGCAGGGATGTGCCCATGATAACAGTGACACTTCACAGTGGCCTGATGGGGACCGGGAAAGATAGTACGTTTCAGTGGGCCGGTTAACAGAGGCCCTAAAAAGAATCAGGCCACAGATGACCCTGAGGTATCAGCCCAATTTCCAAATTCCCACCTTCCCAAGTGGACCCTGGTATATGCTGACACTTCCTCAAAACAAAGTGGGTAAACTCTCCATGTAACACAGATGTTTGTGTTTGGTGGCAAGCTCCTCGTTGTCAAATAAAGTAACTCCTCAATGCATTAGTTTCTTTTAAAGATCAGGAGGCATATGTAGGTAGGCGTTTGCGAATCGCAAATGCATAAATTCTGCGAATTTATGTGTTTGCGAGTCGCAAAAGTGTGATATGCTATGTAGGTAAGAAATCTGCCATGCAAAATTGCTAATTACAATTTTTGCGATTAGCAATTTAGAGATAATAGGATTATGCGAATATATTTGCGAATTCGCAAGCTGCAGAAGAGTAATTGCAAAAATCGCAAATTATGTAATGCAAAAAGCGAATTCGCAATTTTCAATGTAGGTAAAATTTGCAAATTGTGAATTTTCAAAACTCTAATTTTTGCACCTCGCAATTACCACAAACTCAGGCCAGGTGGTACCCAACTGCAACCTATATAAAGTGGCCCATGATGCATCAGTGGTTTCTCACAATGGCTGGGCTCTACGTAATAGCCAGGAGGCTGCGCATCCGAGAGGCAGAACAGAGAAGGAGACGCCAGGAGAGGGTCTACAGGACACGCATCACCCTCTTCCAATGCACTGAGGAGGACATCCATGTGCACTACAGGCTGCATCCAGACAGTATTCTTGAACTGATAGCGGAGCTGACACCCATGCTTTAGCATCCCACATACAGGGCTCACACCATCCCTACACACATACAGGAGTTGTGCTCACTGCACCTCCTAGCTTCAGGGAGTTTCCAGGGGGTAATTGCCGCAGTGGAAGGGGTATCCCAGAGTGCTCTTTTGCGTTTCTTCCATGCTTTCCTTAATACTATGATGCACAGAATGCATAACCACATAAAATTCCCAGACACACAGCAGGAACTTGACCAAACAAAACAGGATTTTTATCAAATAGCCCAATTTCCCCACGTAATTGGCTGTGTTGATGGAACACATATTGCACTGTCCCCCCTCACACAATGAGTATGTTTTTAGAAACAGAAAATCATACCATTCACTTAACATCCAGGTAATATGTAATGCAAAAAACCTCATCACAGATATTGTATCTAAATTTCCAGGGAGCACTCATGATTCCTTTATTTTTAGACACTGTGCTTTACACCGTAGACTTTCAAATGGTGATTTTGGAGAGGAACACCTGCTAGTCAGTAGTAAAATATATTAAAATTGACAACATCTCACTAAAGTCTACCATTCTTCTTCCATGCAGGAGACAGTGCATATGCTGTGCGTGACTACATTCTCACACCCTACCTAAATCCAACCACTGCTGCTGAGCGGAGATACAACACTGCCCACAGAGCCACAATTGCCACCATAGAGCAAAGTTTTGGAATATTGAAAAGCCGTTTCCGCTGCCTCCACAAGAGTGGAGGCACCCTACCGTACAGCCCTGAGACATGTTGCAAGATAGTGGTGGCCTGCGCTATGCTACACAATATTGCCATCAAGAAGGGCACCCCAGTGGATCTGACTGACTCCGACACATCCGATGAGGAGGAACTAGCCCCTCAACGGAGCCGTGCAGGAGGAGCTGGGGCAGCTGCTGGGCGCATGCGACGTGATGACATCACACAAAATTACTTCTAGGTAAGAGAATACACCATAATACATAATGTTGTTAATCAGGAAAAAAATGTACTTCCTTAAATGGAGGAGTAGTAATGTCACACAATGTGAGTGTAAGTCTCAAAATTGCACATGTTCTTGTTCACACAGTGCCAATATGTCATTAACTGAAGTCCTCATCGGATGTGTTGCTTCACAACAATCCATTGAGCATTCTTCTGCTTCATCTATGGCGTGAACGCCCTGATGCAGCACCATCAGCCTGGTCTGTGTTTTCGGTGTAGTGCTCCACACCTCTTCCCTGACGGCCACTCCTACGCCTTTCAGCTGGTATTGGTGGTGTAGGTGTGCTACAGCTTGATTGCCCCTCAGTATCAATGCTACCTGGCGTAACAATGCCCCCAGTTACAGCTGCACATAGCTGATCAAGTGAATGTGTCACCTGCACCAGGCTCCTGGCAACATCCTGACAGCAGTGTGTCAATGCATTTTGCATGCTCACTGTTCTTCTTCAAAGCATGGCAATGGCTGTAGATTGTCGGCTCACAGCCAGGGCAAATTGGCCTAGCCGTGTTGTTAGGCGTCGTTGCTCCCTGCGCTGGGCCTGGCTAGCAGCTCTAGCTACATTTAAATGTGCCTCTGTTGATGTAGCAATTTGACTGATGGCGACTCTCTCCTCAGACATGTGCCTATTGTGCTGTGCCAGCTGACGTTGAGTTGATGCTATGCCTTTACTTTGCAGGTGCTGCACTTGTAGCATTTGGACTTCCAGCCCAGCAAAAACAGACTCAGAACCTGTGGTGGCACTGCAGGTGTTGTTCCGTGCCCTCTGTCTGGCTCCACTGCCAGTCATGTTTGAAATGGTGGTTTGCGATGTGACCTGAGAAGCCCTAGGTGTTACATCAGCCTGTGGCTCATCTTCAGAATCTGTGGATCCTGATTGCATTTGGATTATTGCAGAGACAGTTTTGCGCCTTTTTGTTGGAACAGAAGGTGTGTCACGTGTGGCACTCTGATTCTCCTGCCCTGCCTGGTCTTCTGCTGAAGCGGACTCTTCCACTGGTGCAATAGTGTCCTGGGTTGTTGGTCCCTCTGTAAAATAAAATCACACATGAGTTGTGTGTAATTTTTTTTATTATTAAAAGATTTAAAATGATCCTATTTACATGCCTGCTTGTCTTCCTTGGGTACTTTACATTTTGTATTTGGACCTGTTGCCTTCATGACCCTTTGTATGTGTATCTGCCCCAATGTACATGACATTTGACTACATTTCCCAAAATGCTTTACTGGGTATTACTAAAAACATGGACCGGATTCCTATTCATGCATGCAAGTTTTGGAGATTGGGTGGGATGGCAATGCATTGTGTGTTTTTGGCATGCATCTTACCTTCTGTTGTGTCTCTGGCTTCAGAGCTGTCCATCACTGCCTCTGGCCTTAGGGTTGTCTCCACCAACTCCCCCATGGGCGTCGGCTCCGGTGTAGTGGAGCCCCCACCTCCAGTTGTTTTGGCTTCTGACAATCTCGTGGCAATCCTCTCCTTGGACCTTCGCCTCATGTCATACCACTGCTTCCGGAGGACGTCGGTGGTTCGATGGGTAACACCAATTGCATTTACTTTTTCCTGAATTTCTCCCAAAATGTTCCTCTTTCTTGCTTCAGGCACACGAAGTGAGGCTTTTCCAAATAGAAGATCATGGTGCCTCACCACCTCCTCTGTTAAAACCTCCAACTAACTTTCAGAACATTTCTGCTTCCTTTTTCTGGATTGTTCTTCTGCCTGCTTCTCTTCACCTTCCTTTTCTGCAGCCTGTGAATCCATTTTGCAATGTTTGAGCTCAGAGCCAAATACACACTCCCTCCACTCTGTCTCTCAGCCAGCAACTGACTATGGGACAGGTGCAGGCCATTAGGTGCAGCATGGAGACTCACACTTCTTGGTTGTGATGTCATCATCCTGCACCGGAATTGCTCTTTCCCGTTTTTGTGATTCCTTATTAGCAAATTTGCACATAAGGAATCGCAATTCCAGGAATCGCAATTAATTCTGTGAATTTTTGGGTTTTGCAAAAAAATCGCAATATTTTACCTACATTCGATTTTGCGATTCGGAAAGTGCGATTCTCGAAAAATCGCATTTTCCGAATTGCAAAATCTGAATTACCTACATATGCCCTCATATGTTTTAACTCCACACACCGCAGCTTGATGATCCCTTCGCTTGCACAAACAAACTGACCTTACTCTGCTGCAACATTCCATTGCATAAGTACATTCTAACATTCCATTCAATATAACTTCCCAATGCAAAGTAATCATAGCAAAAGACTTTATGATATTTCTCATAACTTATGTTTATTGTCTGACTGATTTATACATCAGTCACAGAGAAAAACTGAGGTCAGATAGCAAAGTACATTAGTACTGAGTATAAATTTCTTTTTCTGGAAAACCATCAGGTATAAAAACATAGCACCAGCCTTGTACATGATAGATAAGTTGTACAATGTATGATGTGTACCTCTCATCCCTAGCAACTGTCAATTCTTAGAAACATTAATAACATATCTTACATGAGCACCCTCATGTTTTATTTATACCCTACCTTGATGGCCATTATGCAGTAATGCTTTTCTAAAAGCACCCACACCCTAGTAATATACAAATCCGCACAATAGTTTGGCCGCCATTAACAGCTGCTGATGCTGCTTAGAATAGACAACAAGATAAAGTTCATTACCACAAAAGAGTCTTTCACCTGACATATTCTATGCTGTGTGATAAGGGGCACATTAAGGCATTAACAAATAATATTTTTTATAGAACAGCAATTAATTTTTCAATTAAATATGCTTTCTTGCCTTCTTCCCTGTAGTATATGGCAGAATATTTATCGACTCAACATTTCATGAATGTGTGCCTTACTGTGTTGCACACAATGGAATTTGATTCACCAAAATGCTTGGGGTAATGGAAGTTACTTAAAGCTGACTTTGACTCCCAGAGAAAATATCCTGTTGATGCCTTTTCCCACCCCTAGATTTTCAAACGTCTCCTAACTATTTTATTAGGCCATTTTTCTGCTTTCTGAACACATACTTACACAGATAAAAACAATTGCATTCTATTCTATATTTATTTAGGTTTCAAAGGTTTTTATTTATATAAAAGAAAGAAAAACAAGGAGAGTACAACAGCCCACCTACATTCACTGGCCGGTAGTTATTAATTCAACTGAAAGAATCCATAGTTTGTCAAAAAACAAGTTCATGTTGAGCTAGAAAGAAGGGGAAGGAGCACTGGGGACAACATAGAAGGGGAGGGGGAGCGTGATACCATTCTAAACTTCACAATGGCTGAAACATGTAAGGAAATATTGATGCTAAAGTGATAGCTATGGTGAAGTGTTGCTTGGGGAGTTCAATCGGAGGATCTGCAAGTAAAGTGGACAGGATACTTCTCTGAACTCCTTCGAGAGATAGCGGAAACAAGGCTCTAATAGGGAGAGTGTGTGCGGCTACTGCGGTTAGTTTCAAAATCCCAGTATTTCCCAAAGCTTGTGTAACCAGTCTAGGTGTACCAGTATTACATCAGTGTCCCATTCAGAGAGAAGAACCTGCTTATAGACTCCCAAGGCCAGGGTGATTGCACTACCTTTATATGACTTCAGTGGATATGCCAATGCATTGTGGAGACCCCGGAGAATATACCTGGAATAAGAAGCCACTTCTCAGAGGAAGTGAGCACACAGCTTGCATGGCTAGGTGCCAAGGTTGTGTGACCCAATGGAAACTGGCCATCTAATGCCAGAGAGCAGTGGACGGAAGTTCTAATTTTAATTAGAGTGTAGCGAAATCCATGAGAACATTCATATCAAACAGATCACCTATGAGTTTGCAATTAGCCTCCTGCCAGACAGCAAAGGCAGTCCCACACTGAACCAGAGGAAAACCTGGATTCCCTATTATTGGTGTCTTTCGAGACAGAGGGGTAGACAGACCCTGCCGTAGTTGCACTCTAAACCCCCCCCCCCCCCGTGGAACGTACCACTGGAGAAATATAAACTCCTGCAGGTCTATGTGGTTTAGGCATCCAGGGCACCTTTCTTATTGGAGAATAAAAAAGCTGATGAGAGGCAACACTGAAGAACAATAATGAGAGTTCTTTTACAGGTACTGTCGGTGTGCGATGTAAGTCCTTTATTTGAAATATCCTTTAAACACTTTAGGATAGAGCCAACGCATTTCGCCCTTCAAGAGGGCTTCTTCAGTGCTGTAAATACATACAACATACTCGTTTTAGAGTCCTATTGAACACAAAAGTCACGGCTGAAGAACGCTAATAAATGAAGTAAACCTGGACTATCATGTCCAAAGAAAAGAAAAAGTAAAAGTAGAGTCAGCGTCAGAAGAAGAACCAACCATGTCTAGTGAAACTGTATAAAAGTGAACTCACTGTGATCTGTAAAAGAAGAGCATAATAATGCTTCTAAAGACGAAGATTTTGTTTAAAGATGTAAAATGTATTAATTAGAGATTAAGATCGTAGTGAGGATCCCCAAACAGAAAAGTGCAACCCAAGTGCAAACCTGGAGAAAACACAAATGTCCCAGCACCAGCAGCTTACCAAGGTTATCAAGATTTATTAGCTGATGCAGGAGTGCAGATAAAAAAAGGAGCGTCAAAGGTGACTGGTGTCCAAGGGCGTCACTTGTACTAAACAATAGCTCCAATTTCCCCTGGCCTAGATACAGATGGAGATATTAAAGGCTAGAAATAGCGAGTGCAATAGCAAACATCGCCAGATCATCAATAATCAGTGTTCAGTCAGAAAAATAGGGCAGTAAGTCCTAGTCCCTGCATCAGTAATAGTATTGCGGATCAAGCGGCCAACTCAGTGGGAGGCCGTAATAATTTGCAACTGCACTATGTAAACGAAATGAAACCAACATAAGCATACCTTTACTGACAATGGTATATCATAAGGCCTCAGTGTTCTCCAAGTCCCTGATGTCTCCAAAAGAATTGATAAAATTACCTTGTGTGAAGGAGACTAGTTGTACCAGAATGATATGTAAGCCTAATATCACGGAGTGATATGCAAGAGGTATGCTAGAAACATTTAGAGTGAAAATAAATGCATCCTAATACAGTCAAACCTAGTCCAAAACCACTAAGTCCATGGTCTGTAAAAAATGAGAAGCTACATCTTATTAGTTAATATAAAGAAATGCAAGGAGCTAAAGATATAAAAAGGATTCTCAAAACGTCAGTGCCACCAGCATTCAAAACGTATAGGTAATTAACCACTGTTTGTATTGCAAGTGATGTTAATGCAGCCATACTCCCATCTTTAACATATCTGTGAGATGCTAATAACTGAGTCCTGTGTGGTCAGGGTAATTACACAGATGAGCACATTCAGTAAAGTTGCACCCCTCTGATAAATACATGGTTACAAATACTAAAAAGCAGAGAGATATGCAAAATTGCCCAGTAACTTAAATTATGATGGTCATATGATCGACTAAGAAGCGTACGAGCCCACACAAATGATCACCAAATACGTGTCCCTTCGAGGTACTTACTTAAAGAGTCATCAAGGTAGTCCTGTGTATAGTTTCCAAGCAGTCGCTGTACTGCTTGTTTTGGAGACTATTTAAGCGCGTGAGTGAGTCAACATGTACCTCCCTAGCGTCTGCATGGTTACCAACGGGACCACCATGAAGATCACTTCCAGTTGAAAGTGAACTAGACTCCCTGGTTATAAACGTAACCAGCGTATAGACCACTTCCTGTTGAGCGAGAGCTGGAACGCATATTGCGTAAACTTTACCTCATGGGTTTTCGATCCAGTGCTCATCAACCAGTAAACATTAAAAGCGCCACACATGGTTAAAAAATGAAAAGGTAAGGAAATTATTAACCTCTGAACCAGTGTGGAGTGGTGTGGCTCACTGGTTAGAGGCGACAGACCCGGAAGCAGAGGTCGGCCCGGGACCAGGGTTCCATTCCCGACGCGGCAGGGTCTTGGGCCATGGTCAGTGGGCTCAATAATTCTCGCGTCGGTGCCTACTCCAACCATGGGTCCCACTCAGCAACTCTGAGCAATAGCTTGCTTAATCTCTACTAACGGCCCCATCAGCGCCAGGGATGCTTGTCTTCACCTTGGAGATGCCCATCAAGATAGAGAATATGAAAAAATACTATCCAAAGATGTAAACTAAACATAGAGACGCGGTTAGGACAATCATTTCAGGAGAAATAGGATTTCATGAGACAGTTAGAATGTAATCGACTGGTAATAACAGCAGAATCACAGATTCTAAGAAAGAGTAATTCGAACAGAGTGGTGATGTACATAACAGTATGATTTTGAGTAGAAAGACAGGGTAGGGGAATTGAAAGCTGAACAGAAACAATGAGAGTTCATCAGCAAATTTGCGTTCTAGTACTTTTTCAAATTACAGATGCAATGACGGGGGGTCATGATGTTCCGATCTCAATTTGTCCCGATTAACATATAGTTTCAAAAGCAGTTGAGGCAGGATAGAAAAGCCTCTGTCTGCATGTGGGGGTAACAGTGAACATGATAAAGGCAATATGGTTACAGTGCCCAAAGTAGAAAACATCAAAACATTCCTCACACGGATATGGAAAGCTAAGGAAGCGACCATTCACCTGATAGTAACATAAGAAACATAAGATACATTGGATACAATGAAGGCTACGGAATTTATGAGTAGATCTCAGGGAAAAAAGTGCATCTAATTGTCTGCATCAAGACCAAGTGTGGTAGTACGTAAGTTACAAATCTGTCTAGCTTCCAGCTGCCTGAGTAACAGCTCCCTGTCACCCCCTCTCTTGTTGGACTGGGCAACATCTATGCCATGAAACTAGAACCTAGATCTGTCCACACCTTCCTTACATTTATGTGATGCCAAGGCATATGCTGTTTCTCCATTCAAGCATGCCCTACGGTGTTCCTGGATGTGTATCTTGAGCTGGCGTGTTGTGCTGCCAATGTACATCTTATCACACCTGCAAATCAGTACATATATCACATAACTCGTTAGACAATTGATAAAGTGACGTATCCTGTATTGTTTCCCTGTGTTGTTGCTAAAATGCACTGTTTTGTTACACTCCAAGTTACAGATGTTGCATGTGTCACAAGTGTAGAACCCTAAGGGTTTGTGAAGCCAACCTTGTTGCTGAGGTGTCTTACAAAATGTAGAACTAGGACATGGTGTGTCCCTAATGGTGCTGCTTCTCTTAAATGTGATGGATGGTTTGGCTGAGATGATGTTACCGACACCTGGTACTCCTTATAATAATGCCCAGTGTCTGCCAAGAACCCTTGAAGACATCATGATTTAGTGTAGAATGCGGTAATGAAAGACAGTTTTTGCTTATCATCCTCCTTGACATTTTTCTTTTTGTTGACTAACATGTCCTTCCTGCTGATGTTCATAGCTCTATGTTCCACAGCGTGTAAGGTACACTGGTCGTACCCCCTCCTCTTGAGTCTGTCAGTGGCTAGTTTGGCTTGAGACACAAAGTTGCCCTCCTCACTACAGTTTCTAAGGATACGTAGCAGGTCCCCATAATGGATAGCCTTCTTGGTAGAAGGTGGATGTGCACTTGTGTAGTGTAAGATGCTATTCACTGCAGTCTCTTTCCTATGTAGTGTACTCTGAATCCTGTTGTTACTGACATACAGTTCCAGGTCAAGGAAGTGTATGCTAGTTTGAGACATGCCAAGGGTGAAGGTGACATTCAGTGTTGCCATTCAGGAAACAAAAGTATTCCTGCAGTTGTGGTCTAGTCCCAGTCCAAATAATGATGATGTCTTCTATGTAACGACCCCAGAACTGTATGTGTTTTGTCCAGTCTGCAGCCACTGTGGACCATGCATATGTGTGTTCAACTCACCCCATGACGAGGTTGGCATTCAATGGGGCGGATTTAGAGCCCATCCTAGTCCCTTGTTGTTTAAACCAGGTTTTGTCAAAAAGGAAAAAGTTGTTGTCAAGAATGAGGTCAATCATGTCTAGCAGCACCTCATTATGGTCAAAGAGGTTGGCCTGTCTAGTGAAAAGAAAAAACTCCACAGCCATTTTCCCAAGGTCTCTCTTGATGCAAGTGTAGAGTCTTTTTCAGGACCTGAAACAACTACATTTCCCATGAACAATAGGGAAAGCAAAAGAGTTCCAACATAAGTCTTTCCTCGCTGTCCGCACTCCATCTAACTAACATAGTCCTTCTACACTGTCTCCTCTTCCTCTTTCCTTGCTGCTCAGCAGCAAGTTAAGTCAATCATTTTTCTTCTCCTGGTTTGAGGGGTGAAATTTGTTGGTTTTCATGGCATATGCTGAATGCTTGCTAACTTTTCTATTTTCAGATTCCCTGTGAATCGCGGGACACTCTGTGCGTGCCTAACACAACTGTTAGTCCCCTGAAGGTGAAGCGTGAGTCAGGCACTGGAAGGATAGAGTCCTGTCAAGCACTCTGTGCTGTGAGAGTTGCCTGCCTCCTGCCACCCGGTGTGACGCCTGTGTATGGTCTGTACTCTCGCCTTCTTTGGAAATTGGTGAACGCCCCTCCTGGGGTCTATATTTCCCCTTGTTTTATTTCTTTTATTTGTTTTTATTGGCATTTTCATTAGTTACAACACAATATAACCACACAACAAGCCAGTATATAAATCCGTTAGTCAATAAACCTGGTATTCGTACATGTCTTATAATTCTATAGGTGTACACGAGAGGCCACACTGAATCTGCATATGAAGAAGGCACATAGTATTAACTTATGTAAAAGTTTGAGGAATTTCAGCATTACACAGAAAGAAGAACATATTCATGCATTGAAATTGAGGACATCAGTTGGTCACCACAAAAAAATTAACATACATTCCTCCCCAGACACAGCCACCTGCCCCAACCCGTTATGAAGACTGCTGTCCCTCACCCCAATTTACGAGACCATCTAGTACCCTCTCGGTCACTCCACAGGCAGCACAACCTCCGACCCCACAGCCTCGGTGCTCTCAGATTGCATGTTGGCCCACTGTATATAAGGCTCCGAGATGTCACGAGGACGAGAAGTAGGTGGCATTAGCTCCCAGAATATTCTCGAATTTCCCCCTGTTTGACACCCTGGGGGGTTGTAATTGTACCAAATTGCCTGGTGCTATTGGGACACTGTCCCAGGTGGTTGCCCTGTGATCTGAAGGACTGGTGTGTCCCAGGGGCTCTGCCCGCCAACTGTGTGCCCTCGGCCAACCACATTTCCCTGGACTCCCTCCCTGCTACTATAATCCTGCCTTTCAGGGCATTTTGAAAGTGCTTCTGCACAACATTACCTACAGCTCCGGCGTACCCATGCAAAGCCTTATTTGCCTCAATATGCAGGCGGAGCAGGATCATTACCAGGAGGAGGAGCCCCTAGCCTACCTCCCCTGGGATGACGATTTCTAACAGGCAGTGGACAACTCCATTTATAGGGCTGTAAACCAAGCCATGGAGCCTTTATCTGCACAGATAGCTCAAAAATGCGCTAAGTGGGCTGCTCCCGTGCCAGCTGCCCCTAAGTCACCTCCCGTTCCTCAGCCTATTTCCCCCTTCTAAAAAATCACGCACCCAGGGTGTAGATGTTGACATGTTTGCATGCCTGAAGCAGGCTTTCTTGGCGCAGGTGCCCCCTCAACCTGACCCAGCACCCCCCACGGACTGCACCCCAATGCCTCCGCGAACAGCTTCCTCAGCCCCCCTTGACAATGGGGATTCGCCCAACAACAAGACGGATGAGGAAACAGGTTCCTCCAGGTCCTGGCTCCCATCCTCCACTTCTGCCCCTGCAGCGGCTTCTGACACGTTGGACCCAGATGACATTGTCCACCCTAGATCTACGGAATGGGTCCCTGGAGATAAGGTAGCCCAATATGTGGTGAGCCCTCTGCGCAAGCCAATGGACAAGGATGCTCACAGCTGCCTTCAGGCGGAGTGCCCCCGTCCCAGTTTGGAGGCGAAGGTTGCCCTGATGGCAGAAAATGATCCTAAAATGGCAACCTTTCTGGCAAAGTTTGTGAGGGACCGTAAAAAGGGCACATGCCAAGACAAACTGCTGGATGCAGTGGGGCTGGTCACCAAAATTCTTGACATGGTTTGTGGTCACTTTCACTTCACTTGACAGGGCCCAGTCTAACATCAGGAAGGTCTTTACCCCACGGGTTTTCCAAGGGGCCGGTTGTGGCAGGGGCTGCACAATTGGCCACTACTCCAACCCTGACAGAGGGCAAGGCTCCGAGCACGGGCAGTATCAGGACAACGCCCACTTTAACAATTTCTATCCCACCAGAGGACAGAAGTTCAGTGCCGTGGTGGCCAACGAGGCCAGCACCGTGGGGCTGGAAAAGATGAGTGTGATACCCTCAGCGAGCTTGCAGGTGGGGGGGGGCACTTAGCGCTTTTTTTCCCAGCTTGGGCTTCCCTCACAGGCGATGCTTGGGTGCTGCAGACAGTCCAGGGCTTCCAGCTGGAGTTTCATGGTCGTCCTCATCAGCTAACCCATCCCGTCCCATTTCCTTCTCTCAACGAGATACCGAGCTGGTGCGGGAAGAGGTGTCCGCCCTCCTCCAAAAAAGGGAAATAAGTTAAGCAGCAGAGAACCCCAGTAGTTTTTTCAGCAACCTTTTCTTAGTTGACAAGGTCGATGGCGGTCGGCGGAAGTCATCAACTTGAAGAGTTTTAACGAGTTGGTGGTTTACCGCCACTTCAAAATGGAGGGCATACACATCGTCAGGGATGTGCTGAGACCACTCGTTTGGATGGCTTGGTTCGACCTGAAGGATGCGTACCTGTCGTTCCATATCTTTCCCCCACATCAGCGGTTCCTGAAATTCAGGTGGGAAGGGCAGGTCTTCAAATTCACCACACACCCTTTCGGGCTATCCTCTGCTCCGTGGTGTTTCACGAAGGTCCTCAGACCGTGGTGGAATTCCTGCTCACACATGGCATTCGCATGATTGTCTACTTGGAAAACATGTTCTTTCTGGACCAGTGCCCCAGAAGGCTGCCGAGCCAGTTGAAGACTGTGGTCGACCTCCTTCCGGGCCTGGGATTGTCATAAACGAACAAAAGTCTCTGTTGACTGCCGTCCAGTGCGCAACATTTTTAGGCCTCAATGCAGACCCTTTTAAAAAATATATATTTTATTGAGCATAGCCTCAAGAGCAATAAATAACATATAAACACACATTTCACCTTAATCGGCATAAAATCGTTAACTTCACCTTTCCAGGTTACACGCAATGGCACAGTAGAAAACACGCCTATCAGAAATATCTAAAACAGTGTAATTGGAGATTATATAATACCAAAGAGCAAAAGTGTAAAGGAAAAGTGCAAATGCTAGTGCAAAACATGCAGACCAATCACAATATTAAACTGCAAAAGTGGTTGACAAAGCATATTTCTAATTCCTCCAAATATTATAAGAATAGAAGACCAATGGTTCAATTCTGAATTCCAAATAATTCTATCCCTCTATCGGGATTTCCACATTGCTTAAAAACTTTTTCTTGGAAGCTCCCACCTGCCTTAAAACCTGCAACCTTTTCATTTTGTTCAACCATTTGCCATAGGTGGGGACATCCCTAGACCTCCAATTTTGTAGGATTAAGGAGCGGGCCACTAAGCAAGTAATATAAAGAAAAGTTGCTTCAGATTTGTTAAAAATTTTCTATCTTTACACACTTCAAACAGGGCAACTTCGGCCTCCGGCAATAACCTCTTCGCAAATGCCCAGTTTATGGCAGAAAAGATTGCCTCCCAAAAAGGCCCCAGCCTAGGGCAGGTAAAGAACATATGGAGCCAGCCCCCTTCTCCTTTCGCTTGGCATCGTAAGCACCTATCTTCAACATCAGGATATCTTTTCTTAAGTGCATTCGGGGTAAGGTAGGCAAACCACCAGCTTCAATGTAGACTCTGTGTCTTCCACCCTGAGTCTTCCCACCAGGAAGATAGCAAAAACCAGGCACGAGCTGCGACGGACCTTGGCGAAGAGGCAAATTTCTTTGCGCCAGCTGACACGGCTAGTAGGCCTCCTCTCCTCCTCAATACAGACCATTTTCCCCGGGCCCTTGCACTACTGAGCCATGCAGCATCTGAAGGCGCATCACCTCAGGAAGGGTGTGACGTACTCCAGTCAATACCTCTGATGGATAAGGTGAGTGGCGATAGGAAATGGTGGCTCACCCACATGGAGGCGTAGAATGGCTGAGCGATATTTGGTTCCGCCCCAGACATCGACATTGAGTCCGATGCCAGTCGCTTGGGCTGGGGAGCCCGGTGTGGACAGTTCTCCATGGATGGAGCCTGGTAGACTCACGAACAGTCATTACACATCAACTGCTGGCAGGGTCGTTTGCAGTTCAAGGCTGGACAAAGGACAGGGTTCAATCCTGTGTCCTTCTCCAGATGGACAACATCTCTGCAGTCCAGTACATCAACCACCTAGGTGGCACCAAGTGCAGGATGTTGGCAAACCTGGTCAGGTACTTCTGGAAATTTTGCCTAGACAACCAGATTTTGGTGATGGCGGAATACCTTCCGGGACGGGAGAATGAGGTGGCCGACTCGCACTCTCGTCACCTCCTGGATGCCAGCTTCTGGAAGCTGAACCCTCAGGTCTTCTCTCAGTTGTCGGAGAGTTGGGGTCCGTTTTCGGTCGACCGCTTTGCATCCAGGCTAGATCATCAGTTACTGAGATACTTCAGTTGGCAGCCAGATTCTCAGGCAGAGGCGACGGATGCGTTCCTCCGGGACTGGCAGCAGGAGCACGGCTGTGACTTCCCTCCGTTCTCCATGATCACTCGTGAGTGTCCGCATTGCTTAGCCGCCAACAGGGGGCGGTGGTGTTGATCTCACCCTGGTGGAGGTCTCAAGTTTGGTTTCCGGTTCTACTTGGAACTTTCTTGGGATTCTCCAATCCGACTTCCACACTTTCCTCACATTCTCCTCAATCCCAATCTCGTTTCCTATCTCCTGGTGGCAGATTGAACATTGAGGATGATGGCCTGGCGGCTCTCCGGTGTCACTGATCGCTCCTAGGCCTTTCGGGAAAGGCTGAGGACTTGTTCACCAAGGCAATGGTGGACAGCACAACCAAATGATACCGGTCAGCCTGCCACAGATGGCGTCATTGGTGTGTGCGATGAAGTGTCGATCCCGTGGGGGCAGATGTAGTCCACGTTCTTAATTTTCTGGTGAGTTTAGCGGAGGATGGTTTGGCTTAAAGGTCAATCAATACCTTTCATTCCACTATCTCAGCCGGGCACATGATGGTGCAGGGCTCTCTGGTGGGGAACATCCTTTGGTTTGGCAGTTACTCAGAGGGATTTGGCTTTCTCTCCCTCCGGGGCCTCTGTATTCCGCCCTTTGGGAAGTGAACCGGGTGTTGAACCTTTTACTTTCTTGGCAACCAAATAGGTTTCTGTCTCGTAAAGAAGTCAGGGCCAAATTGGCAATGCTGTTATGTGTGGTCTTGTGCAGGCGTGTCTCCAACAAGAGTGCCTTGGACATATCAGCCAGAGTATTCTCCCCGGAAGGGATGTCGTTCACGGTAAGTAGACGAACCAAGTGTAACACCAGGGTCCTTTTGTACCCAGCGTTTCCCCGAAGCTGTGTGTGGTACAGTGCCTCCGTGCTTATTAAGAATTGACTGAGGAAACTCGCCCTCCAGGTGAGCAGCAGCTGCTCATTGCAAACCGTACAGAGAAGTCTCATCCCCGACCATCGCGAGATGGGTGTGTTGGGTTATGCCGGAGGCAGGGATTGATACTAAGCAGTTTGGTGCTCACTCTGCGAGTAGAGCATTGGCCTCTAAGGCTTTTTCATTAGGTGCGCATTTGGAAGATCTGATGCAAGCAGCCGATTGGTCCTCTGATTTCACCTATAATAGGTTTTATTTCAAACCGGTACTGGAGGTGGCAAGGCAAGTAGTCTACAAGCTTTGAACTGGCATAATCTGAGCATCCGGTCCTGACATATAATGAAAATTTGACTAGCTATAGTGCTAATAACTTTCAATTCCTTTAAGGGCATGGAGGCGAGGATTATCCTGCCCAATGTCCTCTGAAGATGTGGACCCTCCCCGTTCTAATGTAAGTAAGCCAATCATAGGTCTTTAGTACTGTGGTAATGAGTTGATGTTGTGCCTCAGGTGTTGTTGTTGCTTGTGTATACTGCAGTTAGTTCCGGTCCAGTCCTTTGATACTGTATGTTTTGCATGAAATGATGGTTCCAAACAAAAAGCGTGAGATCTGACAGAGATGGCTCACGCAAATAAAGAGGAAGAGGAGACAGTGTAGAGGGACTATGCTGGCTGGATGGTGTGCAGACACTCGCGAAAGACTCCTGTTGGAACTCTTTTGCTTTCCCTATTGTTCATGGGAAATGTAGTTGTTATTGTGTTTAAAAAATATGCTGCTGTGAAAAATAAAGTGAAGGAAGAAGGCATAATCCTCGCCACCTTGTCCTTAATAGAATTGTAACTTACCAGCACTATAGCTAGGCAAATTTTCATTCTACATCCAATGTTGCAAACCACATAGAGTCCTCCCATCCCAAGTCATCACATTTATTAAGTATGTCCATACTGTACCAGATGTAGGATGGCAGATTGACCACTAGGGGCTGGAGAAATGTGTCTACAAATTTAGAAAGTGCTTCCGTCATAGAGCCAATCCCAGATATAATTGGGTGACTTGGTGGAAAACGTTTTTCATGTATCTTCGGTAGGAGATAAATACAGGGAAATCTGGGGTCAGTCATTCTGAGAAAACTATGCTCTGAATCATAAAGGAGGTCAACTTCCTTCCTGTGCATCAGTTTGCTGTTAATGGCAGCGGAGGCTGGCGCACACAGAATGTTGGTCAGTCTAGCATAGTGCATGGTGTTGTTCAGTTGCCTAAGTACCTCACCCTCATATTCACATCTGTTTATGACCACCACGTTGTCCACTTTGCTTTTCACAAGTGAATAGTTGGCCTGTAGACTAAGCAGCTCCTTCCTCTCATCTGGTGATAAGTTGTCCTTGACATAGCTCCTATGTGTGTGCTGGAGTCTTTCTTCTAGAAGGTGTAAATCGTCAGTAACTGAGTTGTAAAAAACATCAATGCTATTCAAGTGAGATCCTTGCGGTGTGAACTTGCTGTGTGTGTGTAGGCCACTATCACAAGTGTAATCCTGTTTGATATTCAGGCTTTCAAGTACATTCACCAATGAGGACTCATTGTCAGTGTCAAGTGATAGAAGTGTTGACACATCCTTGATGTTTGAGACCATGAGGTCAGTGTGTAAGTGAGCATTCATTGCAGCTAAACGGTCATAATTATTAATGGCAAAGTGACATTTCAACTTTTTAATAGGTCAATATGTAAATCTGAAAATCCTAGGATACCGGACAGAATCCAAGTCCTTTATTCAATACATTCTTTTCATGTATGGTCAAAGTATTTTCAGAGAAATTCACCACAAGGTCACCAATTAAAGTTTGATCAGACATCCGATTCGGTGTAGAGCGGGAATATCGACGGGAAAATATCGAGTTACATTAATATCGCCGCAGAAATATCTACAAGAAGAAATATCGATATCAAAAATATAGTTTGACCAGAATATCGACAGACAGGTAAGTAATATCGATAACAATAATATAGTTGTAATAAATATTGTTTACAAAAACATAGTTTACAAAAATATCGATGTTTTAATAATTATAAGTAATTTAGTGTTTTTAATGAGTATTGTTTGTCAATTTAGTATTTTTGTAGCATTTTATTAGTTAATAATGTATTTTATGTTGAATTTAATGTTAATAGTTCCATAGCGGGTTGTGGGTTTAAAGGGGAATAGGGTGGGGAGTAATTTAGATATATTAAAATAATTGATTCATTAATGTGTTAATTTAATATAAATAGTTTAATAATTATTAGTTAATTAATTTCAATTAGTTAATTGATGATTAATTATGTTAATTAATTATGTTAATTGTTTAATTAATTATAGGTGTGTGTATTGGAATTTTTAAGTGAAAATGTAGTGAAGTAATTACATTTTTATTGAATAATTAATTAATGATTAATTAATTATAATTAAATAATTTTCATTTTGAAACGAGTAAATACATTTTAGTTTGTGTTGTGGTGTTTATAAGTGTATATGCTGTGAAAGCTGTCAATTAATTAATTATGTAAATATTTTGAAAATACAATACTAATCAATTAGTAAATATTAAATGTAATTGAGTAACTAATTTTAGGTGTGTAGGTGTTTGTTAATAATAATACATTTAAATGTATATATTAAATATATTTATCATCTACATTAAATTTTATACTAAATTTGACAGATGGTTTATTATTTTTTTGAGTTCCTGCGCTTTCCCTACTGTTGTACCCTGTGGAGTGTGAATAGTAATTTTTATGCCTACGCTATCCAGCGCTTTCCCTACTGGTGCATCCTTTGGAGTGGGAATAGTAATTTTTACCCCTACGCTATCCAACGTTTTCCCCACTGTTGCACCCTTTGGAGTGGGAATTGTAATTTTTACCCCTACGCTATCCAACGCTTTCCCTACTGTTGCACTCTTTGGAGTGGGTATAGTAATTTTTACCCCTACGCTATCCAACGCTTTCCCTACTGTTGCACCCTTTGGAGTGGGAATAGTAATTTTTACCCCTACGCTATCCAGCGCTTTCCCTACTGTTGCACCCTTTGGAGTGGGAATAGTAATTTTTACCCCTACACTATCCAACACTTTCCCTACTGTTGCACCCTCTGGAGTGGGAATAGTAATTTTTACCGCCACGCTATCCAGCGCTTTCCCTACTGTTGTGCTCACTGGAAAGGGAATAGTAATTTTTACCACTACGCTATCCAACGCTTTCCCTACTGTTGCACCCTCTGGAGTGGGAATAGTAATTTTTACCCCTACGCTATCCAACGTTTTCCCCACTGTTGCACCCTCTGGAGTGGGAATAGTATTTTTTACCCCTACGCTATCCAACGCTTTCCCTACTGTTGCACCCTTTGGAGTGGGAATAGTAATTTTTACCCCTACGCTATCCAACGCTTTCCCTACTGTTGCACCCTCTGGAGTGGGAATAGTAATGTTTACCCCTACGCTATCCAACGTTTTCCCCACTGTTGCACCCTTTGGAGTGGGAATAGTAATTTTTACCCCTACGCTATCCAACGCGTTCCTTACTGTTGCACCCTTTGGAGTGGGAATAGTAATTTTTCCCCTACGCTATCCAACGCTTTCCCTACTGTTGCTCCCTCTGGAGTGGGAATAGTAATTTTTACCCCTACGCTATCCAGCGTTTTCTCTACTGTTGCACCCTTTGGAGTGGGAATAGTAATTTTTACCCCTACGCTATCCAACGCATTCCCTACTGTTGCACCCTCTGGAGTGGGAATAGTAATTTTTACCCCTACGCTATCCAGCGCTTTCCCTACTGTTGTACTCACTGGAGTGGGAATAGTAATTTTTACCACTACGCTATCCAACGCTTTCCCCACTGTTGCACCCTTTGGAGTGGGAATAGTAATTTTTACCCCTTTGTTATCAAATGTTTTAACTAATAGTATTTTTTATATTTTTATTAAATGTATGTATTATTGTTGTTATATAATTTTATGCGTTAAATATATGTATATGTGCACATTTATTAATTTTATAATGAAAATGTTTTGTTAAATAGTTATAAATAGTTAAAATATAAAAGTAATGTAATGTATTTTGTTAATAATACTTATATTTTTTAATTATTTAATGTAATTTTAATTAATTTAAAAAGTCGATATTTTTAACATCTATATTTATTACATCGATATTTTTGAGTAGATATTTATGTACTTACCTGTTTATGTATAGGGAGTCGATATTTTTGTAAACGATATTTATACAACTATATTTTTGTCAACCATATTTTTGTAATCGATATTTAAACACCCTACCATCTGATTCAATGTATCATTCATTGCACATATCAATGTTTGTTTAATTGCTTTCTCTGGTTCCTCGTCAGGACCCTGACGTGTCTATGATTTTTTCTCCTTCTCCTCTCCCCTCTCCTGGTTTTATGTTTTCTCTTTGTTTCTTGTTTCCAATCCGGAACCTCGGTACCTCATTTCATATTGGAATGCCAGCGACCATCTGGTCAATAAAGCACCAACGTTTCTCAGTGCTAGGTCCGGACCTCTCTACAATTTATCGTAGCAGTGCAGCCTGGAAATAATTTTGCAGATTAGGGTCACCCAAGCATCATTCTGCTTGTGGAAGATATGTCAGGGTGTCATGACAATGCCTTTTGTTGCCTCTAGAGTCTCAGCACACAAGCCTCAGCACACGTACAGCCTGAAACAGTACGTGTATCCACACTCATAATCGAGCTATTTACCCTGGTTGAAACCCACCACTATGCTGTGCAACCAGCATGCCATATTTTATGAATATTATTGTATTTTATGTAAATATGTAATGTTACTTTATTATTGTATGTGAGCGTTATGTTTGTAACTTGTTAACAGTAATATTGCATTCTGTATAGTTGCGTGTTGAATGCAATTCTATTACAGGACCGGAGGCTTCGTATTATGCTTCTCTTTCTTTTAATGCTACACACAGCAGCCAATGAAAATCGTTGTAAATGTAAACAAACTACATTTCTCATGATGCAAACATACATCACTTCCTGTCAAAGCCCATAAGAACTAGGCAACACCGGATATAGTCCTCTTTCTTTGCTGCTCACGTAGCCAGTTAAGTGCCTTTACTTTCCTACATTTGATAGTGCTTACTATATGGCTTTATTTGTGATTATTTCTATTGCATGCTAATTGTGGCAATGTTGAGCGCTTAGCGCTTGTCCCTCTGGGCTTTGTTCTGGTTGTACTCGCGCTGCGGCGGGCTTGTCCGTGCATACTTTGTTAGCACGCTCTCTCTCCTTCGGCGCCGGGTGAGTTTGCACCTCGCCTTCGTGGCATACAGGGGCCGCGAACTCACCGGGACGCCGCGTTAGTACGTCGGGATTAGCGCTTGGGTGCGCTGGCTCCCGTGAGAGGCTGGCATTGTTTTTCTCTCGCGCTGTGTAGCGCTACGGTCGCGGCCTTTCGCTGATCACTTTTGAGGCATTTTCCGTGGTTGGGCACGGTACTGACTCGCCGACGGCGAGGTATTTATATTAATAAAGAGCGCGTGGCCCCCCTCATTGGCCTCAGACGCTCGGAGCCGATAGTTTATTTCTTCGAGAGTTTCGACGTGCGTAGCTGTAACGACCGGATTTTCGCACCATATAGAATCAGCTCACCAAGACACCACCAATCCAGCCGAAACGTGACCACCTCCCTCCTCAGGACCTACTTACAAAGGCACCTGGGTACCTACCTGAGGATGGGGAATTAGCAATATACAAGCTCATATCATCAAAAACACCACTAAATCTATAGGATTACTAGGAATACTCACTGATTACTAAGGACTTTCATGCTCTACACCACACTCATACCTTATAGTATCGTGGCAACTCAGACACTGACTATGCTACCCTCCTACTCATAGTGAAGGGGGCAGTTCCGATAACTTACCATTACATACTGATAACAATCAGTGCTCAAACAAGCCATAATCCTGTGGGTATAGGCACTGTATCCCTCCAGTGCTCTCACTCTTTCTGTCATACACAAGCCACAATCCTGTGGGTATACGCATTGACCACGGTCAATGCTCTCACTAACGCCATTTTCCCTAGCGGCGATCTCATTACACACTGACCACAATCAGTGCTCACTCAAGCCACTATCTTGTGGGTATTTACTCAAGCCAATATCCTGTGGGTATTTACTCAAGCCACCATCCTGTGGGTATTTACTCAAGCCACTATCCTGTGGGTATGTCCAGTATCCTGTGGATATTTACTCAAGACACTATCCTGTGGGTATTTACTCAAGCCACAATCCTGTGGGTATACACATTGATCACAATCAATGCTCTCATTAACGCCGCTACACAACGACGATCACTGTCCTATGAATACCTTCAGCTCTTTCTCTCTCTGTTGGGAAGTTTCTCTATATATCTAATATCTACTGGGGATGTCTCATATATAATTGTTATATTTTAAGAATGGCCAAATTACAATATGCAAAGGTTATTCAATGATTTAGGCACTTCTTCTCCCTTTTGATCCATCAGTTACAATTACAGCATCTGGTTAGAAGAAAGGTTAGTCTTATCAATAATAATAACACTTGCACAGCTGTTCACTAAGAACTGGGGTTCCTTTATTAAACAATAGTAAATTATAACAACACAATAACTAGCAATCTAGACATAACCTGAAGAATAAAGGGGAATAAACATATAGACAGATCTGCGGGGTCTCTTTATTAACAAGAAAACTCCAATTACTGACACATCCACATATAGCTGACAGGAACTGTAGATAGCTAAAAAGGGAAATGGATTATAACAGACTGCACACCGCTGAAAGAAAAAGGATTAATCAATGCAACAATACAGTAGGGAAAATAGCTTAGGGAATAAAGGACAAGATTAATGCATGTATATATATATAGGCACTAATATAACAGGACAGATATCACCTGATTAGTATGAAGTCTTGTTCTAGCTGTCATCTGGGTTCCTCTCTCGTCTGTGCCTTGGCTCATCTCAGATTCTCCCCTGCACTCTTGGACACACATCTGCGCCGATCACTCTGCACTGGATTCCTCTCCCCCACAAACTATCTTCACCTTCCAACTTCAGTCTAATGATATAGTTTCTGCCGCTCTGATAACCATTCGCTCCACTAGCTTCTTCACTCTGTCTGATTGTTCCAGCTCCAATGTCCAACTCACTCCAGCTGCTCCCACAGACTAATCCACGATATAACTTCAGTCTCTTCCAAAAGGCATCACTCCAAACTTCAGCTGTTAACTGCCTGCTCCAACGGATCACAACTCCTTCTAACTGCTTCTGCCCACAACTGCTTCTGACTGCTTTCTTCAGCTCCAAAAATCATCTGACTTCTCTCTTCAGCTCCAGCAACCATCTGACTTCTCGCTCCAACTCCAAACACCATCTGCACTCTACCATTCAAAAAAACAACTGAACTGAACCATTCCAAAAATCAACTGACCCGAACTGTTCCAAAACCGACTGAACACTCCGCCTCTTCTGCACTTCGCTAATATGGAATGCTCTCTCCTCATGGAAATTTCCAACAGAAACTACCTCCCACCGAATTCCTGTGCCAGCTCCGAGGCTCTCCGCGCAAATGCAGTGGCCACTTGCATGTTGCGTCTAGACCCAAGAAACAAACACATTCTTTTCGATAAGAACCTGTCTCCGCTGGTTTTCCCCTAGCACACAACAGGCTTAACTATAAACATCACCTTTACCCTGCAAGCTTCTCAGTCAGCAGAGGCAGAAAGCAAAATGGAGTCTCTCTGGTTCTGGGCCTTGTAGGCCCGAAAAGGATGAAATAGACACTTAGCTCTATACACAAACCCTACCAATAGATAATATAAAGTCAGAACTACAGGATCCACCCTCTACTATAGGTAGAATGATGAAAGGACACATAATTATGTCAAAGCCAATAGGCAATAGATGGCTTAGAGTCAGAAATAAGGGATCTATCATCATATAAAGCGGCTATCCTCTAGTTTATGCTTCTAGGTCTGGAAAAAGGCCTGAAAAGAACCAAAACAAGCTAAGAATAGGGATCCAGGATGGTAGCAAGCTTAAAGTCACCATCACTCAGAAATAGAGCCAAAAACCCGGTCAGCACAGTAGCCCAATTAGGTTGGTTTTTAGTAGGATTGGGCTACGCACATCGCTACTGCCTGTTTTTCAGTTAGTTTAGCTAGTTTCTCAGGGAGTTAGGTGCTGTATTCCACCGAGGAAGTCAATTGACGCATGGCTGGCTGCAAGAACTGCTGGGCCTAGAGGTTGCAAAACCCTTTGGATTTGTTTATTCATTTTAAAGGATTTGGGCTCCATTTTACGCCTGCGGGCTGCAATAACTTTATACAGCCTTTGGCTGAGGAGCTAGGTACCTGGTTGCCCATACTTGTCTTGTGCTGTGGGTTGGCTCCCCCCTGTTTACTCCTCTGAGATTGCTTTGGGTGATCCATGAGCAAGTCTATGTATAAGTTTGGTGCCACCATGGAGGACTGGGTGACGTATGATGAGGAGAATGTCTATGCAGAAAAAGTGGTTCCCCCTTCTGTTGAAGAAAAGATTGTTGAGGCTCTGGACGCCTCTGTCCAAGATTCCGTCAACAAGGCCCTGGAGAAGGCAGATCCAGGAACTGTGCAGCAGGCTCTGGCTAGTGCTCTGAATCCAATCCCTAAGCAACTGGAAACATTTGTGAAAATGCATGGCTTTACCTCAGCTGACACGCAAAGAAGGGCACACCTGCCTCTCAGGCGCCCTCGGAGGCTTGGCCTCATTCATATTCTATGTCCTCTCTGCCTGCTCCAGACTCGGGGAAGAAATCCCAGGTGCAAGACACCGATACCGACACGGACACTGCTACCACTACTGATACTTCTGATGAATCTCCCCCTAGAAAACGTGCAAAAAAGTCCAAGAATGTGGAATCGAGCCAGTCTGTGCCCACTCCTTTTACTTTTGACCCAGAAGATATTGTCCATCCACGATCTTCTGATTGGCTACCGGCACCGGAGGTCGCAGCCTATATTCATGACAACCTTCGCAAGAGTTTCGACAAGGAGGTTAGAAATAGACTCCGTTCGGAATGCCCACGTCCAGACATTACCGAGAAGGTGGCGGAGACGCCCGATATTGATCCTAGCATGCTGACTTTCTTCAAGAAATTTGCAAAGGACCCTAAAAAAGGTATAGATCGCACATGGAGGGTTGTCAGGACAAACTCCTGGACGTGGTCGGGCCCCTGGCCAAGATCCTTGAGATGGCCTTAGAGGCCCAGGAATCCGGTTCACCTATGGATCCGCACGTATTGGCAGGCTGGACCCAGAGGGCTATCTGCCTATTGGGTAATGCAAACTGTGCAATTTCCACTGAACGGCGCAAGTCCCTCCTCATGAGGATGGATGCAAATCTCACTGAACTTGCCACTGCAGAACCAGGACCCTTGGCAGATGGTAATCTATTTGGCGACCGCTTTGTCAAGGATGTGGCGAAATACGTGGGTACCTTTACCACTTTGGATAAGGCCCAATCCGGTATCAAACGTGCCCTGCAGGCTGGTGTTTTTCAAAGGGCCGGACGAGGCCGGGGACGTTCGTTTGGCCGACAGCAATTCCAAGCTCCCCATAGAGGCGACTTTGGACGTGGCAGGGGCGACTGGGATTCCACCAGAGGGGGAACCTTCTACCCTACCAGGCAGCGGTACAATAAACAGTGATTTAACTAAGGATCTTACCGTGGTGGTTTCCAGGCCTCAGAATCAGGAGGTGAGTGCTCAGGATGTGTACCCTTTGCCTTTGGGGGGGTCGTACTCGTCACTTCTTTCACAATTGGGTTCAATTGTCTCAGGACGTCTGAGTCCTGGAGACTGTTCAAGGTTTTCATCTGCATTTCTTTCAGGTTCCCCAAACAGCTGTTTTTTTCCCAAGCAGAGGGCGCTTTTATTGATTCAGAAATAGGAGAATTGCTGCGGAAACGCGCGATTGCACGCTGCGACGCGGGCCCTCGCGGTTTCTGCAGCAATATTTTTCTAGTACAGAAGAAAGGTGGCGGTTTCAGGTTAGTACTCAATTTAAAAACCTTCAATCGGTACCTGGTTTACAAGCACTTCAAGATAAAGGGCATCCATCTTCTGACGGATCTGTTAAAACAGGCAGACTGGATGGTCCGCTTGGACCTGAAGGACGCCTACCTGTCCATTCCAATCTTTCCACCCCATCGGAGGTTTCTGCAGTTTCAGTGGAGGGACCAGTGGTACGAATATTTGGTCCTGCCTTTCGGTCTTTCATCGGCTCCTTGATGCTTCACCAAGATATTGAAGCCGGTGATTGCGTACCTCAGGGAGCAGGGGCTCCGCATGATAGTGTACTTGGACGACATCCTAATCATGGCACAGTCACAGGAGGTGGTATCCCAACACCTGCGCTTGACCATTGCTACGCTTCAAAATCTAGGTTTTGTCGTCAACGAGAAGAAATCAGTTCTCTGCCCAACCCAGACAATAGACTTTCTGGGGTTTGTCATCGACTCGCAAAAGGCTCCCCCGGTCGAAACTGCGTGACATTCAGAAGGAGTTGCGCGTCCTGTTGTCCAGACAGAGTGTGACACTGCAAGCGATCGCCAGGGTGGTGGGTCTCCTGGCATCATCTGTGCAAGCAATATTTCCAGGACCCCTTCATTATCGGGCCCTGCAGAGGTTGAAGATTCGCCATCTACAGGAGGGTCTCTCGTACACGGATCTAGTTCCTCTGTCACCGGAGGTTCGACAGGAACTCCAGTGGTGGTTAGGTCACGTGGAGGTTTGGAACGGCCGGGTCGTCTTTGGCTCCGTTCCAGAGGTCATCATAGAATCCGACGCCAGCCGTTGGGGCTGGGGAGCGCCTTGTGGAAATATTTCCACCGGCGGCAGCTGGTCTCTGCAGGAGCTAGAGCTGCATATAAATTGTCTCGAGCTGCTCGCCAGTTCGTTTGCGGTCAGAACTCTGGCACCCAGGAAGGTGACCTGTTGTATCCTTCTCAAGATGGACAACATTTTGGCGGTTCGCTATATCAACAAACTGGGGGGCACAAGATCCTCCATGTTAGTAGAGATAGCGAAAGACTTCTGGCATTACTGTCTGACCCATCAGATTTCAGTCACGGCAGAGTACATCCCGGGTCAGTCGAATGTGATGGCTGATTGGCATTCGCGCCACCTGAAGGACTACAGCGATTGGCAACTAAACCCGACGGTGGTGCTATGGTTGCAGCAGATATGGGGAACATGTCAGATCGATCTGTTCGCGTCCCATCTGAATCGGCAGATGCCTCTGTTCTTCAGTTGGAGGCCGGATCCATTGGCTCTGGCGACGGATGCATTTTCCCAGGACTGGTCTCAGTCATTGAATTATGCGTTTCCCCCCTTCATTCTGATCCCCCGGTTGTACACTCGGGTACTACGTCAGAAGGCGGAATTGGTTTTAGTGACTCCCCTTTGGAAGTCGCAGCTTTGGTTTCCGAGCCTCTTGGAATTGTGCTGCGACCTTCCCAGGAGGATCCCGAGCTCTCCGAGGCTGCTCCAGGGCCCTCAGGGAGAGATGCACCCAATGGTGCTGTCGGGGCATCTAACACTGATGGCCTGGAGACTTTCAGGAAACGTTGGCAAATGCCAGAGCTTTCGGAACAAGCTTCAGCCTTCATTGATCAAGCTCTGCTCCTTCCACCAGGAAACGTTATACTTCCGCCTGGAAAGGCTGGGTTCGTTGGTGCGTGGAACAACACATGGATCTCGTGGGGGCTGGACTACCCTGCATTATAAATTTCATTTCTTCCAAAGCCTCGGAAGGGTTAGCTTATCGTTCTGTTAATAACTTCCGTTCCGCGATTTCGGCGGGTCATTCCCAGATCGATGGTAAGCCGGTAGGTATGCACCCTATGGTATGAAAACTCTTAAAGGGGATTCGGGTCGCAAATCCACCTAAGCCAAAATATACGTCCTTGTGGGATGTCTCTAAGGTGCTCAATTTTCTTGCAAACTGGCCCCATAATGATCTTCTGTCCAGGAAACAACTTTCAGCCAAACTCGCAATGTTACTATGTCTGGGGATTCATCAAAAGCATTTCGGACTGTTGCTGCGGGAGCCTCCGTTAAACAGGATTAACCAGCACAGCGCCTGCAGCTCGCCGGACCCGCTTTGCGGGTCCCGCAGCGCGCTTACCAAGGAGGGGGTTGTTGTTGCCCTTTCGCTAATCCAGTAAGGGGCTACCAGGGGCAGGCGTACCAGGACCGGCAGGGCTGCGAGCACAGGCAGGGACTCCGTGGACCAGGAGTCCCTGCGCGCCCAATAACCATCAGCTGGGCTGCTCTCCCTGCCGGCCACGCCCGCCAGTCACCCACGGATAAAGTCTCCCTCTGCCTCCAACCTGGTGGGATTCATCAAAAGCATTTCGGACTGTTGCTGCGGGAGCCTCCGTTAAACAGGATTAACCAGCACAGCGCCTGCAGCTCGCCGGACCCGCTTCGCGGGTCCCGCAGCGCGCTTACCGAGGAGGGGGTTGTTGTTGCCCTTTCGCTAATCCAGTAAGGGGCTACCAGGGGCAGGCGTACCAGGACCGGCAGGGCTGCGAGCACAGGCAGGGACTCCGTGGACCAGGAGTCCCTGCGCGCCCAATAACCATCAGCTGGGCTGCTCTCCCTGCCGGCCACGCCCGCCAGTCACCCACGGATAAAGTCTCCCTCTGCCTCCAACCTGGTGGGATTCATCAAAAGCATTTCGGACTGTTGCTGCGGGAGCCTCCGTTAAACAGGATTAACCAGCACAGCGCCTGCAGCTCGCCGGACCCGCTTCGCGGGACCCGCAGCGCGCTTACCGAGGAGGGGGTTGTTGTTGCCCTTTCGCTAATCCAGTAAGGGGCTACCAGGGGCAGGCGTACCAGGACCGGCAGGGCTGCGAGCACAGGCAGGGACTCCGTGGACCAGGAGTCCCTGCGCGCCCAATAACCATCAGCTGGGCTGCTCTCCCTGCCGGCCACGCCCACCTGCCTGTATTGCAATCTGCAAATAAAAGTCAGCAGCAGATCCGCTGCGCGGGAGCGTGCGGGAGAGCGCCGGGAGAAGCCCGGGACAAGGGCGGGACCGTTTGAGGCCGTTCGAGGCCTAAGAGGACTGGCCTGGCCCTCTCTCTATCGCCCTTTCTACTCCATCAAGTTCCCACTTAGGTCTGTGATTTACTACTGCTAGCTTATTTATAATCTCACTGTTTTCCTCAACTTTGTTACGACATGTGTTCTAGGCTAACTAGGAGTAAAACCTCTAAAGGTGGTCATCCAATCAGTGGCCCCATGGACGATTTCATTACTCGTACCAACTTCGCCATAGATCAGGAAATATCGAAACTTCAAGCTCGTGTATCCTTAGAGTTGGTTGCGGCTAGAAGACTGTCGGAGGTTATTGCTACCTCTAAAAAATCCTCCCTAGGCCCCATAGCTGCTGCGGTCACTCCAGAGCGAACATCCATACCCCGTTGTGTAATTACTCAGGCCGAGGTTCATCCAACCTTGCTCCCACACACCCTTAGCTCGCAACCTATACTATCACCTAAACCTAGCGATATGATCGTACCTGCCACTGCCGGTCCCGAGAATCCTACTTCTAACCTTCCTCCCCCAGTGATATTTAACGCCCCCAGTGTATCCCAAACCAAACCAAAACATCGTTCCCGTTCCGCTTATTCCCGGAAGAAGGCGAAGATCGTTGCTTCACACGATCTGGTATTGCCGGAAGACCGGAGCACTCTAATCCAAGGTGGTCAGGCTCCGGCGGAACAGCCTAAAATGGTGGAAGGTGGGGTTGGGATCACTGCTGTGTCGGCCAATGCGACTGTAGAGGCTGCGGGCTTGCAGGCGGATGGGTTGGGTAAGAATGACAGAGAATTCATAGAGCTGGTGTGGGAAACCCTAAAAAATCTTCTCTCTCCCCTAGATCTCAGACTCTCGCGGATCGAAAATAATCTACTAGAGATGGAAAAGAGCATTATTGCTCTTGCCACTCTCGGTCTGAGAAGTCTTGAGAATAAGGGCGTCACTGTCACTGATGTAACACCCTCAGCTCCCACACCGCAAGCCCCCCAACCGCCTCTTACTATTCCACGTACTACACGCCCGGTCCCTAAACCAAGGACTGTGGCTGTGGATAAAATTCGAACCATTTCAAACCCTAAGGCCCCTAAACGTGCCCCTACACACCCTCCGGTTAACCCCAAACCTGGAGTCCCCACCAAACCACATCCTAGTAAACCGGCCAACCCGCCCACCCAGGACTTCCCAGCTAAGAATAACTTTAGAGGGGGTTACATTGACCTTCCACCGGAGGCCAATGACTTTGTGGTTGTCCTGACGGGAGTTCCCCAGTTAGGTATTGATCAACATGAGAACCACTGGTCCCTGAAAAATAAAATAATGCATTGGCTTAATGTCAATAGACCCATCCCTAATGGCCATAGAAGTAGAGTCCTGATGGTGCGCAGAACGTCATGGGTGGGCCCAACTAGGAAAACCAATTCTGGGGACTGTATAGTCGTAACATTCGATGACCCCCACACGGCACAGCATATATGTTCATGGCCCTGTAGCGAAGGTTCCTCTGTTATCCCAAGGCCATTGTCCTTTTTTTATCCTCCACGCCCCTCTCACAACCAAACTAATAACTGGTCACTAGTCCACCACCAACCAAGGAAAGGCCATTTTAAGAACGTGGACCCCTACTCACACTGGAACGGCTTCCCTACCTCTAATAGATTTGGAGGCCTAGAGGAAGTAGATTGACTCCTTAAGCACTCTGATCACTACATTGAGGGGATCGTAATATCACCACAAGCCGGAAGGCCTTGTGAATCCCCCTATGTTTCTAAGGAATCCTTAGCCATTGATCCCCCTTCTGTCTCAATAGGAACACCTAACATTCCACTGCTAGAGGGTGGGTTGACAGATATGAGCAAGGCTGCATTGGTTGATTCGTCCATCTTAGGTGAGCCTTGTCATTATGGCAGGGAGTCCCAGTTGGTTCCTTCTCATTTCCCACTGTCTTCTTTACCCCGGCTCACCCCAGCACCAGCTTACCCATTGGAGGATACTATGGCTCCTAACAACTCTATAAACAAGCCCTTAGAAAGGCCACCGTCATTGGCTGTGTCCTCTCCACTTGCACTTGCCCATTCCGTTAACCATTCCTCTTTAGAGACATCACTGTTAAAGATTGTAAGCTGGAATGTGGCAGGGCTTGCTCGCAACCTCGATAACCCGGAATGGAATGCGTTCTTAGAGCCTTATAACATCTGCATCCTGCAAGAAACCTGGTCTCAGGAACCTAAATATAAGGTAGGGTTCACAACCTACTTTGTCCCAGCTCACCAGCAAAGCGGATCTAAGGGTCGTCCATCTGGCGACCTGTTGATATGGGTCAGTATTGCTTTGGGCCTAAAAGTGAGCCATAGGCCCACCCAATCTCCTGACCTACAGAGGATTTCTATTCATTGTGATGGGGGAAGGACGCTAGAGGTTTTTAATCTGTACTTGAGAGGTGCTAGAAATGGGTCATCCAGTTTGCCATCGACAGGCCTAAGTAAAGATCTAGCTGCTTGCAATATCAACTCCTATGTCCTCCTTGCAGGCGATTTTAATTGTTGCTTTGAACCATTGGCAAGGGAGGACATCTTGGAGTCTTTCGATGAGGACACTAAAAGAGGAATACCGATTTTGACTCTCGACCCAATTCCAAAATGGACGCAAAGTGCGATAGACATCACTGCACTTTGCATGGAACACAACCTGCGCTCAACGAATGGTCGATCCAAATCGGATCCTGGGGGTGCCCACACATACAACAGGACGGGCCATACCTCCAGAATAGATTTCATCATGTTGAACTATAACCTCTGGCCTCTTCACCATGACATGGAGGTCATCATGTCTTCCGACAGTGACCACAATCCCCTTTCCCTAACCTTGTCTTCCCCGTGGCAGATGAAGAACCAGGTCAGGCCTTCCCACATCTGGAAATCATCCCATAACATTGTACCAACGAACTGTGGCAGACGATTGAAGTGGGCCAAAGTTAAAGAAGATGAGGCTAGACTGATGCTAGCTGGGACCATCTTGTCTGTGGTGGCATCCCGGCTTGACACTTTATGCCCTCCGAACACTAAAGTGTTACCATTATTCACAGAGACCGTAGTATCCTTGAGTGATTTGTTTGTTATTCCTCAACCCAAGTGCAGGTCTGTAGCTAATGGTGCCAACAAAGCTAGAGCTAAATGGTATTCCGCCAAATGTAGAGCTGCTAGGGGGGATCTGATCACTGCAGTAAAGAATAGGGATCCAGTCATTATCAAATCCGCAAGGAAATTCTATAAAAAAACGGTGACTGAGGCCAAGGAGAATTATGAATATCACTTTTGGTGTGAGTTAACTGAGGCAAGTAAAAAGAAGGACTCGAAGGGGTTTTGGGATCTTTTGAGAGCAAGGGACAAGCCCATTGACCAGCTGATAACCTGCAATATTCCAGGTGATGTTTGGTTTGCTCACTTCTCCAAACTATACTCTGAGACTCAGGGGATATCCCTTGCATGCCCGGGCCCGGGCCTCTTGATTAGCCCAACAGTTTTCCCCCCTGTCATCGTCGACCCCTTTACTAACCAGGAAGTTGATAGGGCAATCGGTGGTATTGTTTCTAACAAGGCACCGGGCCCCGATGGAATCCCAGGCGACCTATTGAAGTCCCATCCAGTAGTATGGAGCAGATTAATTGCTTCTCTCCTAAACAAGGTCTTGATGGGAGGCTCCTTTCCTGACTCTTGGAGGGGCGCTGAAGTTGTGCCAATATTCAAGAAAGGCAGCAGGGACGATCCAGCCAACTACCGTCCCATCAGTTTGCTGGATTCAACCCAAAAGGTGGCAGGCAAGGTGGTTTTGGGTAGGATCCTGCAGTGGGTTGACGAGGGAAAAATTCTGTCTGATTTTCAGGCAGGATTTAGATCAGGGACAGGCACCATCGAGCAGACATTCCGTCTCCTAATGATATATTGGAAGGTGGTGGTACTGGGAGGGGGCAGTTTGTACCTAGTCTTTATAGACTTGCGTACTGCCTTCGACCTGGTCCCACGGGCACTACTCTGGAATGTCCTCGATGGGCTAGGTTTACCACCCTACTTGCTGCTTTTGCTTAGAAAATTCCATGAAGACAATTTCGCCCAGATCAGATGGGGTGTCCAGGGAGAAAAAACATCTCGTATCCCAGTAGACAGGGGCGTCCGCCAGGGGTGTGTGCTTGCCCCCACTCTGTTTTCTCTCTATGTAAACGGAGTGGTGGAGCATCTCTTGGAACATCCAGCAGATGCACCTACCCTGGCGGGCAGAAAAGTTCCAACTCTCCTGTTTGCGGACGACACCCTCCTGATATCCAAAACACCTGCGGGCATTCAGAAATTGCTCACAAACTTTAAATCTTTTTGTGATTCCAGGGGATTGGCAATAAATATTGGCAAGACTAAATTCCTTGTCCTTAACCCCCCTAAGAAATCCGTTATCCCTCCTGTCCTAGACTCTGTCCCCCTCGAAAGAGTCAAGGAATTCGATTACCTCGGAATACGGCTCTGTGATACCATGAGCTGGAAGGCACATCACCAAAAGGTATTCCTGACTCACAAAAGGGCCACTGGAGCCTTACTTAAGGAACAGCGAGCCTCATCCTTAAAACCAATCGGGGCATTGATAGATATCTACAGAGCGAGGGTTGCGAGTGCCGCCCTGTATGGGGCTGAACTGTGGGGCTTACAGAAAGTTGATACCCTGGCCCACCTTGAAAATAATTTTCTCAAGGATTTGATGAGGTTGCCCCACAGTACTCCTACAATCCCACTACTGTTAGATACAGGCACCCGCCCAATTTGTGAGCAAGCTAATTTACGACCTTTGCTTCTCTGGTCCCGGATTTGGAATGTCCCCGAATTGTGCAGCTACGCTGACGCCTTAAAAGACCTTCTGGCGCTTCCAGGTTGCAGTAAGATACCCTGGTTTAGGGAAGTCAAACGCCTCCTTTATGAGCTGGATTTGGGTGATGCCTGGGTCGACAAAACCGCACCCCCTAAACAGTTCCTGAAGAAAGTGTATTGGCTATGGGTACACAATAAGAGAATGCACAATTCCAACCACTGCAAATCTGTCGCCAAGTTCTTGTTAGTCAAAGAGTTCCCCTATAGGGAACCCTATTTGGACCTGATTCACAATTCTGGAGACAGATCTCTGTATTTTAAATTTAGGGTGGGAGTGCTTCCCCTAGGCTCGTTTACCTCTACCTGGAAACCTCCACTTCAAACGCTTCCACATTGCCCGTTCTGTGCTTCAAGGGTTGAGTCCATCGCCCACTTATTGTTTGAGTGTAAGGTTTATGCAGCACCCAGATCGAAATGGCTAAAACCATTGTGTAGGAGCCTAGGAACAAGATCACACTCAGAAGCCCTACGCATACTATGCTCAGATGCCCGCCCATTTTTTGCATGTTGTATGGCTAAATTTTTAGGTTGGGCCTGGCGTATAAGAACCTCAAGGAAGCTGCTACTCCAGTAAAGTGCCCCTTGATGAACCATATTTCGTAAGGGTGCTCAAATGTTAATGTTATTTTTATTTGCACATCTCGCTCTTATTGCTTTTACTCTTAAATCTGAAGGTATTTTATATGATGTAAATTGTATCGTTTTACTTGATGCTTTGTATTGCTTTTATGATATGCACTGTATCGAAATAAAGCTTACTTACTTACTATGTCTGTCGGCCTGTCGCCGTTCATCTGATATGAAGGCCCTGGATGTTACGGGTAAAGTATTCACCCCCGAAGGGGTTTCCTTTAATACAACGGCCAGAACTAAGACCATGTCTAGATGTGTTGATTACTATGCTTTTCCTAGCAATTCCAAACTGTGTGTGGTTCAATGCCTTAAAGCATACGAAGAATGTACAAAACTTGTAAAACCTCAGGGTGTTTCGCAATTATTGATTGCTTTACAGAAGCCTTTCAGACCTGTTACTGTGGCTACTATAGCCAGGTGGTTGAAATATATTATGCATGAAGCGGGTATTGATACCCAGGTGTTTGGTGCACATTCTGATCGGGGCGCCATGGCGTCTAAAAGTTTTATGTTGGGTTGTACTATTCAAGATATAATGCACTCCGCTGATTGGTCTTCTGAATCCACTTTCAAACAGTTTTACTATAAGCCGGTGGGTGATATTTCCTCTGCAGTGTTTCAAGAGCGTTAAACAAGCATAATACGAAGCCTCCGGTCCTGTAATAGCATAAAAAATTACCTAGCTATCGCGCCAAGAATTTTCAATTCTATTAAGGACACGGAGGCGAGGATTATCCCACCCGGTTTATTACATGTATTGTAATATTATGCCCACCCTGATATGTTCTGTTTGACAGACTTTACGGGCATGTTTTTCTCATCCTTTTCAGGTTCTGAAAAGAAGATGGACTGAATGTCTCGCGGATCGATGGGATTCTTTCCAGTTGACTGTTCTTCCACGTTGGAGGCGATTCATGTTGGATCAATGTTATTAATGGACTTATGTTCGTAGCAAAGAAAGAGGAGTATATCCGGTGTTGCCTAGTTCTTATGGGCTTTGACAGGAAGTGATGTATGTTTGCATCATGGGAAATGTAGTTTGTTTACATTTACAACGATTTTCATTGGCTGCTGTGTGTAGCATTAAAAGAAAGAGAAGCATATTCCTCGCTTAGCACGAATATCTCCAAAGGTTGGTAATAGGAGATAGCGATGTTTTCAGTCGCTAACATCTTGGCACGCCCACTTTGCATGTCATTAGTGATAAATATCACTGACATGCAAAGTGGGGCCCAAGATGGTCGCTATCTCCTACTAGCTGCCGCTAACTGGTGTTAGCGACAGCTAGGTAAAAGGGAGATAATTTTATCTCCGCTTTCTTGGCTTTTAAAGCCAAAAAAGCGGAGATAAACCCCCTTGATAATATGCCCCGCAGTACTGAAACTGCCATGCTAAACATTGTTGATGACATCCACCACTCCCTAGATAAGGGTGAGACCTGCCTACTTATTCTCCTTGACCTCTCTGCAGCATTTCATACTGTGAACCACCCTGCCTTACTTAACATGCTCAAAGTTCGTTTTGCCCTCAACGGTCCTGTCCTCAAATGGTTTGCCTCCTACCTCCAACATAGAACACTACAAATCAAAATCTACAACTGCCTCTCAAACCCCACACTCGTCTCCCTTGGTGTCCCCCAGGGTTCTATTCTCTCTCCCTCTCTCTTTAACCTCTATATGGAACCCCTTACCCTCATTTTAAAACAAGCTGGAATCAACTACCACCTATGCTGACGACACCTAACTTTACTTTAAGAATAGACCCCACTCTTAAAAACACCCTGGCAAAAATCAAATCCTGGTTCAACTCCAATCATCTCAAACTCAATCCTAAAAAAACTGAAATCATTCCCTTCTCTCCTAAAAACAACCCTCTTCCTATACAAACATGAATCTCTGATCTTAATGACCTCAACTGTCCGCTCTCCCATTCCAACTCAGTTAAACCTCTTGGTATCACCATCGACAACTGCCTAACCCTTAAGGACCACATAAAAACTGGGCCAACGGAGTACTCCTCTCTCTCTGTCATCTCAAGAAAATGAAAACCTTCATTCCAGCGGACGACTTTAAATTGGTTGTCCAATCTTCTGTCCTGTAGCGAATAAACTATGGTAATGCTATCCTCTCGGGAGCCCCCAAAGCTCACCTTGCCCCTCTCAAATCGGTGCTCAACCTAGTGGCCAGACTTATCTCGGACTGCAAACGTTTTGACCACATCTCCCCAGCCCTCAAAACCCTCAAATTGTTACCCATCGAAGGCAGATCCTCCTACAAGATTGCTTGCATTACGCACAAAGCCCTCCATCAGAATGCCCTACTGTATCTCACTAACAAACTCATCAAAGCGGGCTGCTCCCAGAAGTTGAGAAGCACCAACGCCCTCCTCCTTGTTCCACCTCTGTTAAAAAAGAAATCTACACAATCTTGCTCTTTCTCCAGAAATGCCCCTAACATCTGGAATGCCCTCCCTAAAGACCTGTGTTGTAACCCCTCTTACATCAGCTTTAAAAAAGACCTCAAACTGCTCATGCTTAACACATACTGGAGTCCCTGAGCCTTTCATTTTGTTCCTTTTTTACTCCCTCCCCACCCTCGCCTTTTTCTATCCCACCTCCTTCCATACTCCCTTCCTTTCATTTACTTCCTTAGTTCATGCTTTCTTCCCCCCTTTCTCAGGCCTATCCACCGATTTCCCTCCTACCTCCCAGCCTTCCTCCATCTCTTGTTACTGTTTAATAATTTCAACTTCCTGTACACCTTTTATTTACGTAGATAGTTATTTATGACCACTCTGACACATGTAAAACTACCTACCACAATCCAGCCTTACTCTATCTCTTGTTACTGTTTAACAATTTCGACCTCCTGTACCTCTTTTTATTAATGTAGATAGTTCTTTCTTACCTCTCTGACACATTTAAAATTGTATTTTGCTATTTGTTCTCTGTATTTTCTCCTGTTTAGTATCCTATGTTATGCCACTCTTGTACTATTTCCACACTCCTGTAAAGCGCTCTGATACCCACGGGTCGAGCCAGCGCTATGTAAAACCTTTAAATAAATAAATATGCTCCCTACCCCCCATTCGTATACCCGCATTATGCGGGTGGCCTCATATCCGTTCTGCAAAAGGCTCCACCTATAGAGCAAATAGTAGGAGCAACACAGGGCAACCATGTCTTGTCCCACGAGCAATTGAAAAGGGTGCAGGGAATACCCCATTAACCCGTACACTGTCTCTGGGAAAAGAATAGCAGGAGTGGACCCACCAGCGAAATCATGGACCCATGGCCAATATTCCAAGTTTTTTTCTCTGTGTGCAGCAGTATAAGGTCTCTGTGCGCTGCAGTCAAGGTTATGTGCACCAGGAACCCGACCGCGTGTGTGGGGGCAGCGACAAATATCAGTGCAGATTGTGTGAGTATCAATACTAATCACAGCACCAGTAATGCACTGTAATTAACATGAATACTTGCTCAGAGGCAAACAATATGCCCCACCAGTGTGACAAAGTTTGTTGGCGCCCCCCAATGTCCACCCCCGCCAGTGATTCCCTCATTATTACCCTTTAACAGTGCAGCTCAAGTCTCCATTACCCTCTCTCTGAGGAACACTTAATTTGTTTTATAGCGCCACCCATACCAGGGTAGGGTGTACTTTACATTGCACACACATTAAAAAGAGACAATCAATCATAGGTATGTACATCAGTGTATAAGAAATGTTGCATATGACAGAGGACTGCAAGGTGAAGGAGTGACATGTCATTCATACTCGTAGGCAGTATAGTTTAAGAGTGCTTTGTCTGGAGAAGAACAAACTTGGAATTTAAAATGTAAAACCATGGTTAGGGTTTCTCTTTTATAAGAATCGCTTTGTACCCAAATGAACCCTTTTTGCAACATTAGGATAATGAATGGCTGGGGAAAAAATCACAACGCTCTAATCTATACCTTGCAGTATGCATGAAGTTCTTTGATGACAATTAATAGTTTACTGTTATATATCAGGAGTTTAACTTATGAACTGTAGGTAACAAAGTTATCTCTCTGACAAAAGTAGTAACACGCTAACCAATTTTCATTCTATGCACGTTCTTTGCAGCAGGCATATTAACCCTCTGAGCTTCCTTAAAACTCCCACTAGAGCAAATTCATATCTCTCTCCAGGCAGTACATTAATCACCAGAGTTATCTTTACATATTCATTATTGCCTGAAAATTGCTGGAGGCAAGGAACTTTGCTGCTGGCCGTTTTGAAACAATAATATACCTGTGTTCGTTCGCTCTCCCCTGCAGAGAGTCACAGGCGTGAAGTAAGTCCGTTGACAACACTGGCTGGCACATCAAAGCACATCATGCTTGTAGTCAGGGCTTTAAGTGGGATGAACAAACTGGTGGGGCTCTCATAGGAGCGTGGCCAATGTAATTGAGGGAGTGGCTTAAAACGCTTAAGTTAAAAATCTGTACTTAGCATACTGTGCTGCCCTACTGGTATTAATTATGCTGCTCAATCAGTGGGTTTCTCAAGGAGCCTAGTATCACACACAGTCACCCAGGGCTTTAAGTGGGATGAAAAAACTGGGGGGTCTCAAAGAGGCATGGCCGATGTAATTAAGGGCGTGGCTTAAAAGCACAGTAAGCTTAAAAATATGTGCTTAGCATAGTGTGATGCCCTACAGGTATTTTATAAACAAACAGCACTGCTGCCAGCACCAGAAAAACGACTTACCCTACTACTGCAAGGGGAGCAAAATGGTTATTAAGAACAAAACAAAATAACCTGCTGTTGCTTTTGCAATTCTCACAATTTAATTAGTTTTTTTTACCTCTCTGGGTGTTATTTAGAACATTATTTTTTGTGCATGAAAAAATACATTGGTCTAATGTATTTTTTCATGCACAAAAAATAATTGTCTAAATAACACCCAGAGAGGTAAAAAAACGAATTAAATTGTGAGAATTGCAAAAGCAACAGCAGGTTATTTTGTTTTGTTCTTAGTAACCATTTTGCTCCCCTTGCAGTAGTAGGGTAAGTCGTTTTTCCGGTGCTGGCAGCAGTGTTGTTTGTTTATATTAGGCTGGCTTAGCCTCGCTGAGTAAAGAGCCAAGACCCTTTTGTGTTGTCTTGTCTACAGGTATTTTAGCTGCTTTTGTCATTGCATCCAGAAATATAATAGAACAAGTAAAATTACACCTACAACAAGCCAGGCCTATTGGCTTTGTCAGTGGTTGTTAGTTGCATAAGATAAATAGGAAACAACTATGGCTTCGTTGTATATAACACTGAAAATGGTCCAGGTCTTACATGATGAGACTGAAAGAAATATAACAAGTCTTTTTTTGGTTACATCAAAGGCAGTGAAGGGTGGCACTGCTGCAGAGTTTCGATTTTTTTTCAATCTGAGGCTGATGGCAAAAACCGTCAGGACCCGGCCCACTTAAAGCCCTCCCGTCACCACAGGTGAAGTGCTTTATATGGGAAGCAGGGAGATACATTAATTTCAGTGAAACAGAGAAGTGTAAAGCTCAGAGAGAAGTGGCAGGAGGGAACCAAATGTAAAGGAAGGAAGCAGGATGTGGCATGTGTATAAACACAACAGTTCTTCACACACCAAATCAAATGAAATGCGTTCACATACACATATCAATTCCATCCCAGATGGCTTGATGAAGGAAGGAAGGATTACTAACAACATATCCTGCAAAGCGCATTTTGAAAATGTAGCCTTCTGTTGATGTTTTATAATGTGAAAGTTTCCCTGAAAGTAGTGTCACTGATGAGGTACAAAAACGTCCAATCTAGAGGTTGCTGTTGTTGCGTTGTCCTGTTTTGTCTAGCCGTGTTGCCCCAGGCATTTCTTTTCACACATAATTTGCTCTACTCTATTAACAAGAGATGGGAAGGAAGTCTAGAACCACACCATGTGCTTTCATAATCACCTGAAAGCACACGTCGTGATTGTAGACTTGCTGCCTTTCATTTGTTAATAGGGCACAGCTGCGGGGAAGATTGTATGTCTTTGTGAAAGTAATCATGTTAATTGCAATGCATTATTGTGCGCTGCGATTAACATGAATACTTTTTTAAATGCAGACAATCTCCCCCACGGCCGCGCCCTTTTCATAAAAGAAATGCAGCAAGTGCAAGAGCCACTTGTTGCTGAACTTATCTGCCACTATGCGCACTTCAAACTCCACACTGCGCGCTCAAGGTGAGAGGTGTGCACGGACGCCCAAACGTGCAGCTTACAGGCAACATTGCCCATGGCCATCATACACTCAAGGACCGTGTGAAGGTACGGCCAATGGATCCGGTCAAAGGCCTTCTCCGCATCGTTAGTTAGAAGTAGGGCCAGTATGGGGGAGCACTGAACTTTATCCAGTAGGTGACCTACCTGCTTCATGTTGTCACTACAACTCATCTCTGGGACAAAACCGGTTTGGTTGGGATCCAGCAACCCCTGCACATAGGGAGCGAGTCTACAAGCGAAAATACTTGTGAAAACTTTTATCAACATTTGAAAGCAAAATCCCTGGTTTTGAGAATCACAGTAATAGTGTCACGATACATCGATTTTGACAAAGTACCACCAGCACTAAATGCGTTGAAGAAGCACATTAATATGGGCGCCAACAAGGCACCAAAGTACTTATAGAATTCGGCAACATAGCCATCTGGCTAAGGGGCCTTGTTGTATAGCCTTAAGGACTTCTGCATTAGTGATATCCGTGTCAGGGGGACGCCGGATAAGTATGCCTCAACATAAGCCATCGGAAAAGTATCAGCCGAATATATGGTGGCATAGAATGTCTCAAACTCATGAGCAATGACTTCATCTAGAATCCGCGGGGAGTGATCAGGTCCCGTAAATTCTGTTGTTCTGCGATCCAATGCTTGTGCTTGAAGACAGTGAGATAGCATAGGGTCTGACTTATTAACCCAATATAATATTGTTTTTTCACCCTGAGGAGTGTATATTTTACTCTACCCATGTCCAATACTTTTAACTGTTTCCGAGCCACAATCAGCTGATGAGGAATCACTAATGAGCCAGATTGTTTCAGTGAATTTTCCAATTCCTTGGCATGATTTTCAAATTGGAAAAGTTTCTTGAGTCCTTCTCTATTGTAGTGACTGGCTTTAGCAATAAAGTGGCATGGTATAGCTACCTTCAGGGGGTCTTTCACAAGATTGGGGTACCCTGAGTGTCATTAATCTCTAAAAATGTGCCAATGGCTGTCGCAATGTCAGTGAGGATGCAATCATAGGTAAGGAGTTTCACATTGAGTCGCCAGGTCCATGTGGTAAGAGGACTATTACGGGGAATGTATTGAAGAGCTATAGGAGAGTGATCATAAAGGGCTGCCACACCTATGTCCACAGCTGATATCTCTTGTGTAATACGCGGAGAAGTAAGAAAAAAATCAATATGTAGGTAGGTTTGGTGCTCAGCTAAAAAAAAGGTATATTCTGTATCTGCCGGGTGAGAATGTATACATGCGTCTGTTAAACCTGCATCTGTCAGCCACTGTCTGGTAGCCAGGGTAAGACCTCCAGCCTAACCTGCTCTGAGAGTGGACCTATCCCTTTGTAAATCCATCACTGTGTTAAATTCTCCACCAACAATGATATCCATATCCGGTGTGGACAGCACCTGGCCCAGAGCATCCTTTATAAAGGCTTCATGATGGTCATTGAGAGCATATATGTTTGCCAGAGTGAGCCCATGACCCCCCAGTTCCATAAGTAGAGCCAAAAGTCTACCGGTAAGTGTACATTCTACTCTACCCATGTCCAATACTTTTAACTGTTTCCGAGCCACAATCAGCTGATGACGAATCACCAATGAGCCAGATTGTTTCGGTGAATTTTTGAATTCCTTGACATGATTTTCAAATAGTAAAAGTTTCTTGTATCTTTCTCTATTGCAGCGACTGTCTATAGCAATAAAGTGGCATGGTATAGCTACCTTCAGGGTCTTTCACAAGATTAGGGTACCCTGGGTGTCATTAATCTCTCAAAATGTGCCTATGGTTGTCGCAGTGTCAGTGAGGATGCAATCATAGGTAAGGAGTTTCACATTGAGTTGCCAGGTCCATGTGGTAAGAGGACTATTACGGGTAATGTACTGAAGAACTATAGGAGAGTGATCAGAAAGGGCTGCCACTCCTATGTCCACAGCTGATATCTCTTGTGTTATACGCGGAGAAATAAGAAAAAAATCAATGTGTGGGTATGTTTGGTGCGCAGCTAAAAAAAAGGTATATCTGTATCTGCTGGGTGGGAATGTTTACATGCGTCTGTTAAACCTGCATCTGTCAGCCACTGTCTAGTAGCCAAGGTAGGACCTCCAGCCTAACCTGCCCTGAGAGTAGACCTATCCCTTTGTAAATCCATCTCTGTGCTAAATTCTCCACCAACAATTATATCCATATCCGGTGTGGACAGCACCTGACCCAGAGCATCCTTTAAAAAGGCTTCATGATGGTCATTGTGAGCATATATGCTTGCCAGAGTGAGCCCATGACCCCCAGTTCCATAAGTAGGGCCAAATGTTTACCGGGTAAGTCAGTATGAACCTGTATGACCAGCCCCAGAAAGTGTGTCAGCAAAAGAATCACAACCACTGCCCTCTCTACCCCCACCCTCCAGATGAGAAGTGTTGGCGATCAAACCAACAAGAGTACTATTGTCTCTACTCTGTCTTCAGCAGGTGAGTCTCCTACAGGAGACAGACACCCCATTTTCACATCTCTGAGAAGGGGAAGGAGTGCCAGGCACTTCACCGGGGCATTTAGGCTCCTGACATTGAGACCAAGGGGCCCATTACGATGTCGGGCGGATTGCCCCCGCCAGGCTGGCGGTAGCCACCGCCGGCCTGGCAGGGGCAATTCGCCCGACATCCACTCCTAAATGCCCCTGCCATATTAGTATGGCGGAGGGACAGTGGCGGACAGAAAGATCACCCGCCGCTTTTCCGCCCGGCCGCCTTGGGGCCAGGGCGGGAAAGGATTAATATGGTGGCGGTGTCTCATAGACACCCCCAGCCATATTAGTATGGGCCAAATCGGTGTCAGGATCTAACAAGGCGCCTACCTAAAGTCTAAGAACTTCAAATCCCACAATGCCTATACAGGGGGCGGGGTCCTATAAAAGTCAGGTGGACCCATTGCTTCCTGTTAGTAATTTTGTAATCTACGGTGCTTGTGTGGCTATCCAGACTTTAGTTTCCTGGCTTCTCTTGGGACTGTGTTTGAGAAGCGTTGCTTGAGTATTTTGCTGACTACAGCGCGTGTGCTTTCGGAACGCGCTGATTTCCGAGGGTTCCGTGGTCTGCCAGTTTCGGCGGGGAAGGAGTTTCCCGTATCTTTGTTTTGGAACACACGCTGTTTGATCTAGCCGCTCGTCAGCGGACTGGGAGCCTGTTCTCAGAAGACGCGCCGCAAGGAAGAAGAAGCGCCTTGGGTGCAGTAAGTAATAACGCGGCGCGTGATGTTAAACGCGCTGCGGTGATGTAAACGGTGACGCTCCTAAAAAGGAAACTGAGTGTCACAGAGCTGACATTGATGAATTATTTCCTGTGAGTGTTCTCGCCGGTGAGCGGAGTGCTGTGGGGAACCCTCCGCGCATTGCCGCTACGAAGTACGGCACTAGTGTCATAGGCTTTCATTTAACCAAGCGGAAGATAGTGGGAAGGCCTACATCTTGCCGTGTTGGGGAGAACAGTGATATTTGTTTGAAGACATTTGTTGATAATTGGAAGGAAGCGGAGGACAGTAGTAGGAGGCTACGTCTTGCCGTGTTCCTAAAAGAGAACCTTACTTTTATGGGCAACACTAAAATACTATTTGGAAGAGCATAACTTTGTTTTGGTTTTGAATACACGTATTTGGTGGAGGATACACGTTTCTTTAAAGACTCTTTCTAACCAAGGAGGGGTAGGTGCTGTTCCTATACCAGTAGTATACACCGTCAGAAGCAGGAGGAGTGTTTCAGAACTAATTGTTGTTTACCATCCTTAGGAAACCTGTGCAGACAAACTCATCATTGTACAGGGAGGAGGCTATTCACAACCAGGATATACAGGGAGGTGGAAGAGAGCATTGGTTCTAGAAAGGTGAACCCTTTTCAAATAGTACTAAAAGAAGCAGAGAGACAGGGATTTGAAGTAACAGTACTAATCCGTGCATTGTTTTGTCTTCTTGTCTTTCAGCTATCCCTTCCCTGCAGACCCCTTCCTTTCCCTTCCTTGGTCTCCTGTTTTTTCCCTCGCCCTATCGCTCGAACCCACTGTGTTTTTTAGCCAGTGTGTTGGTGAGATCGGGAGGTGGAGTTTTATGTGCATCAGCCGGATCCTGCAGTGTGGAGTCTGACAGAATTACTAACCCACGAATTGCATACTGCCTGGTCCGGCTGGGGTACATATGGCCACCTTGGATGATGTGTTGAGGGCTTTGGTCTTAGTTCAGCAAGAACTAGCGGCTTCCAAGGCGGAAGCTGTAGCTCTGAAGGATAGGGTTGAGCAATTGTCAAAAAACCCTTTTTCTTCGGGGGCACAACAGATTCAAGTTACTGTACCTCCCCCCATTCCTTTAGCTACTCCTGAACGATATGGAGGGGATCCACGCAAAACACAGGCCTTTATGACACAAATTTTGCTAAATTTTTCATGCAAGCCGGCGTCTTTTCCGACTAATCACTCTAGGGTGGCGTTTGCCCTGTCATATTTGGTGGGGGATGCTGCTAATTGGGCGGTGCCCTTAGTCAAAAACGACGATGCCATGCTGTCCAACTGGAATAAGTTCAGGGAGGAATTTGAGAAGGTTTTTGACAGAAGGGCCACCAATTTCAGTGCGGATAAAGAGCTGTTGTCATTACGTCAGGGGAGAAGCGATTTAATAACGTATTTGACTACTTTCAATCGCTTAGTAGCCGAAACAGAATGGCCGGAGGGTAAAAGAATGTCCCTGTTCTATCAGGGTTTAAGAGATGAACTGAAGGACGCAGTGGCGCATATAGATCCACAGCCAACCACTTGTATAGACATGGTGAATCTGGTGTTGCGGTTGGATGGTCGTTTGACTGAGAGGAGTGGGGATAGAAGGAAGTGGGATAGGGGCTATGCCCGTACTACAGGGTTTCCCTTTAGAGCTACGGGTTCTGCAGAGTCAGGGGTGGAGCCAATGGAAATCGGAGCGATTAGGCCCCCTTTATCGAAAACCGAGAGAGAAAGTAGAAGAGTACAGGGGCTCTGTATGTACTGTGGAAAAAAAGGGACACTATGTAAGAGAATGCCCTTCAAAACCCAAGACCTCTAATACGTGGAATAAGAATCAAAGGGTGGCAGCGTCTAGCACGGCAAGGGAGAAGGAAGAAGTGCACACATCATTGCCTAAGGCGGACGAGGTTCCCGATTGGAAACTCACCTCCTTGGCTTCCTCTGGTATAGGAGAAACTGAGTCCCATTTGGTGTTGGAGATGTCCTTGGAGTGCGAACAAAAATCCCATTTGGTGATGGTGATGTTGGACTCCGGGGCGACAGGAAATTTCATCGACAATGGATTGGTGGATCGACTGGTGTTGCCTAGGGTACCCCGAGGTAATCCTGAGGAGGTATTAGCGGTCGATGGGCAGCCCATTAAGTCGGGTCTAATAACCGAGAAGACAGCAGAGGTGGAGTTGTCTATAGAGGTATCCGAAGGGAGACACGTGGAGAAGGTGGAATTGAACATCATAGATGCTCCACAATACGAAATAATACTGGGAATGCCATGGTTCACATACCATAATCCGTCCATTGACTGGAAATCCCGTACAGTGCTGTTCTCTTCTGGAATGTGCAAGGAACATTTGGTGCCTTATGTATCCTCTCCAGGGGCAGTGTTAGCCTTGCAATTCAGGGTGGCTACAGCGGCAGAGAAGGAGGTAGTGCTTCCGAAACAATACGAACTCTATCAGGAGGTCTTTAGCGAAAGCAGAGCCGAGAAACTACCGCCTCATAGGGCCTATGACTGTAGGATTGATTTAATTGACGGGGCAGTAATTCCTACATGTCGGGTATATGCATTGTCCGTACCTGAAACAGCTCATTTACGGGAGTACATTACACACTATGAGAGCATTGGATTTATAAGACCTTCTCGTTCCCCCGCTGCCTCTCCCCTTTTCTTTATAGCGAAAGCTAATGGGGATTTGAGGGCATGTGTGGACTACCGCGTCTTGAATAAAAATACCATCCGAAACCGTTATCCTCTCCCCCTAATCACCGTGTTGATCGATCAGGTGAGAGAAGCTGTGATCTATACTCGCTTGGACTTGCGGGGGGCTTATCACCTGGTCAGGGTTAGAGAGGGGGACGAGTGGAAGACGGCTTTCAAGACGCGGTATGGACTATACGAGTATCTAGTTATGCCGTTTGGGCTTTGTAATGCCCCAGCGGCTTTTCAGTTCCTGATTAATGACGTGCTAAAGGAGTTCATAGACTTGTTTGTTGTCGTGTACATAGACGACATTCTGGTGTACTCGATGGAGGAAATGTGTCATGTGGAACATGTTTGCAAGGTGTTGGCCAAGTTGCAAGAACATAGCCTTTTTGTAAAGCTCAGCAAATGTGAGTTTGGTGTGTATAGTGTAGAGTTTTTGGGAGTAATGATCAGTCCATCGGGGTTGCAAATGTCGGAACGGAAGGTGGAAGCAGTGCGAGACTGGCCGGTTCCGAGAAATGTGAGAGAGGTCCAGAGCTTTCTGGGCTTCGCGAATTACTATCGCAGATTTATTATGCATTTCTCGTTGACGGCGGTACCGATTACCAAACTTCTGAGGAAGGGTAAGCCTTTTGAGTGGACGGTGGAAGCCGGGGAGGCTTTTGACACTCTAAAAAACTCATTCACTACTGCCCCTGTGCTGTCACATCCCAATCTAGAACATCCCTTTATTGTTGAGGCAGATGCTTCGGATGAAGCTATCGGGGCGGTGTTGTCACAGAGAGATGGGAGTACAGGGCAGTTGCACCCGGTGGCCTTTCTGTCAAAAAAGTTGAGTTCGGCGGAACTCAACTACACGATAGCGGAGAAGGAACTACTGTCGATAAAAAGGGCTTTTCAGGAGTGGAGGCAATACCTATGGGGGGCACTACATACCATCACTGTGTACACCGACCATAGGAATTTGCAATTCATGTCATCTGCTAGACACTTAACACAAAGGCAAATGAGATGGATGCTTTTTTTTGCCGAATACAATTTTGTGGTTACCTTTCGGCCGGGGTCTGAAAATAGAAAAGCAGATGCCCTATCAAGACAGACAATGCCCACTGATAGCGTGGAAGAAACACAGGCCATCATTCCAGAAGGGAAAGTTCTGTGTATAGTACGAGCTGAAACATTTTTGGATGAGGTACGAACATATTCGTATCCTGGAGGGTGGATGTCATGGGCTCATGGCATAGCAGAAAGGAGGGTGAGAGATGGTTTGCCTTTTTATCAGAACAAATTGTTTCTGCCCTCATTACCATTGCAGAAAAAGGCGTTTGTTTGGGGGCATGAGGGAGAGCTGGTGGGACATCCTGGTGTTCGTAAAACCCTTGAAATAGTCCAAAGACACTTTTGGTGGCCTAATCTGGGTAAGAACGTCAAAGCATGGGTAGCTCAGTGTGACACATGTGCCAGGGCCAAGGGACTAAACTCTAAAACAGCGGGGAAGCTTATAACCATGCCTACTCCCAAGCAACCCTGGCAACACATTAGTTTGGATTTTGTGTCTGGCCTTCCATTGGACAAGGGATTTTCAGCTGTGTTAGTGGTAGTAGACAGTCTCACTAAAATGGGACACTTCATCCCTTGCAAAAATCTACCGAATGCCAGTCAGACGGCGCAACTTCTAGCTAGTAATGTTGTCCGTTTGCATGGTATTCCCAGGGTGATAGTGTCCGACAGGGGGCCCCAGTTCATTGCCAGGTTCTGGCGCATGTGGTGTCGCGCCCTGAATATTGAGTCTAATCTGTCTACCAGCTTCCACCCACAAACAGACGGGCAAACAGAGCGACTGAATCAGACCTTAAAGAAATATCTGAGATGTTTCTCTAAAGAAGCACATGAATCCTGGGTTGATCTGTTGTGGATGGCGGAGCTGGCTTACAATAACTCATGGCACAGTTCAACAGGGATGTCACCTTTCAAGGCTACATTTGGATTTGATGCTAAAACATTGCCGATTGACATACCACTCGATCTCCAAGACCAACCCTCTGTCAGGGAAAGGGTACTGATGTTGAGGAAGGTACATAAGGGAATTCAGATACATCTGAACAAGGCCAAGGAAGTGTACAAGAGGTGGGAGGATCGTCACAGAATAGAGAGTCGTCAGTATGTGGTGGGAGATAAGGTCTGGCTGTCTACCAGGAACATCAGGTTCAAGTTGCGCAGCGTGTTCCACCCCAGGTTTATCAGCCCCTATGCCATTGTGAAGCAAGTGAACCCCGTCACTTACAAGCTGAAACTGCCTGGTTCCTTACGCATTCACCCGGTGTTCCATGTACAGCTGTTGAAACCTGCTCTTTCTTCACGCAGGGCGGCCCCTCCTCCAGTGTTGTGTGATGGGGGTATGGAATACGAGGTGAGAAGCATTAAGGACTCAAAGTGGAGCAGGGGGGTTCTTAAATACCTGGTTTCATGGAAAGGGTACACCGCGGAGGATGATTCCTGGGAGCCATGTTCGGACGTACATGCTCCGGCGGCGGTGCGCTCGTTCCATCGGAGGTTTCCCGCTAAGCCTGGCCCTAGGAGGCGCTAGGGGCGGGGACATACTGTCAGGATCTAACAAGGCGCCTACCTAAAGTCTAAGAACTTCAAATCCCACAATGCCTATACAGGGGGCGGGGTCCTATAAAAGTCAGGTGGACCCATTGCTTCCTGTTAGTAATTTTGTAATCTACGGTGCTTGTGTGGCTATCCAGACTTTAGTTTCCTGGCTTCTCTTGGGACTGTGTTTGAGAAGCGTTGCTTGAGTATTTTGCTGACTACAGCGCGTGTGCTTTCGGAACGCGCTGATTTCCGAGGGTTCCGTGGTCTGCCAGTTTCGGCGGGGAAGGAGTTTCCCGTATCTTTGTTTTGGAACACACGCTGTTTGATCTAGCCGCTCGTCAGCGGACTGGGAGCCTGTTCTCAGAAGACGCGCGGCAAGGAAGAAGAAGCGCCTTGGGTGCAGTAAGTAATAACGCGGCGCGTGATGTTAAACGCGCTGCGGTGATGTAAACGGTGACGCTCCTAAAAAGGAAACTGAGTGTCACAGAGCTGACATTGATGAATTATTTCCTGTGAGTGTTCTCGCCGGTGAGCGGAGTGCTGTGGGGAACCCTCCGCGCATTGCCGCTACGAAGTACGGCACTAGTGTCATAGGCTTTCATTTAACCAAGCGGAAGATAGTGGGAAGGCCTACATCTTGCCGTGTTGGGGAGAACAGTGATATTTGTTTGAAGACATTTGTTGATAATTGGAAGGAAGCGGAGGACAGTAGTAGGAGGCTACGTCTTGCCGTGTTCCTAAAAGAGAACCTTACTTTTATGGGCAACACTAAAATACTATTTGGAAGAGCATAACTTTGTTTTGGTTTTGAATACACGTATTTGGTGGAGGATACACGTTTCTTTAAAGACTCTTTCTAACCAAGGAGGGGTAGGTGCTGTTCCTATACCAGTAGTATACACCGTCAAAAGCAGGAGGAGTGTTTCAGAACTAATTGTTGTTTACCATCCTTAGGAAACCTGTGCAGACAAACTCATCATTGTACAGGGAGGAGGCTATTCACAACCAGGATATACAGGGAGGTGGAAGAGAGCATTGGTTCTAGAAAGGTGAACCCTTTTCAAATAGTACTAAAAGAAGCAGAGAGACAGGGATTTGAAGTAACAGTACTAATCCGTGCATTGTTTTGTCTTCTTGTCTTTCAGCTATCCCTTCCCTGCAGACCCCTTCCTTTCCCTTCCTTGGTCTCCTGTTTTTTCCCTCGCCCTATCGCTCGAACCCACTGTGTTTTTTAGCCAGTGTGTTGGTGAGATCGGGAGGTGGAGTTTTATGTGCATCAGCCGGATCCTGCAGTGTGGAGTCTGACAATCGGATGCCTTTCCGTGGCGGCGATGCTGCCACGGAAAGGCATGCGGTCTTCACGGAAAGGCATGCGGCCTGCGGGCCCCCAGAGTGAAGGAGGGGTGGGGGTGCACACAGGGGGTACCTGTGGTACCCCCCAGCATTTGCATAAACAAAGCGGCAGGCACCGCGCGGTGCCTGCCACTTTGTTTATGCAAATGCACGCAAACCGCCCACCACAATCCTAAAAATGCAGGATGTGCCCGCCACTGTGGTGGGCACATCCTAATGCAGACATCTGGCCCTCCGCCCTTAAGGCGGGCGGTCCCGTTTTCCGCAAGGGTGGCGGGTGGGCAAAGCCCGCCTGCCATCCTAATGGGGCCCTAAGTATGGAAATCATTACCTACTTGGATGCAGGGAAACAAGACATATTCGGGACACAAATAGGCCAGCCTTAAGCACAAGAGGCAAAAGTAGGTAACCACAGGAAGTAGGGGTATACAATGGATAACAAGAGGAGGTATAGAAGGTGATGAAAGAACTACAGAACAAGAAAGTGCCTCGCCTGGGAACAACATAGACCGGTTTGTGAGGGTCCATATCATTGGCGATAACACTAGTAGATCAGAAACTCCATATGCTGATGGAGCACCGCCGTCAAAGGTTACAGGGGATGTTCAGGGAAGATCATTGCTAACCTGAAAAACAGTGACCTAAAGGGTGAATCGGGGGGGCTCCACCGTAAGGATGAGACATTCTTAGATCAGTGTGAAAAAGCAATGATCTCTATCGACTTCGGTTGCGCCGTCTCAATGGTGCAGCTGCTGGAGGAGCCTTGCTCGTCCCTTACAACTGTCGGCTTTGAAGGGCTTGCTCAAGGGTTTCCTCCGGTGATGAGAGGCGTGCTTGGAGTCAGACATGTCAGCAGCCAATACCCGGGCCAGCGAGGAAGCCCACGGATTAGCCGACAGCATGGGCATATCAATATCTAAAAGTGAACAAGCTTCGTCAACAGTGAAAACACATCACATCTCATCCTGTCAAACAAATTAAAGCTGAAAGGGGTGACCCCAGTTGTATCTGACATTTTTCTCCCATTAAAAGTCTGTTAGAGGCCAAAGAGCTTTCCGTTGTTGTAAATTTATTGTGGAGAGGTCTTGATAGAGCCACAACGCAGAGGGTGTGGTCAATGATCTCTTGATCCACCAGTGCCACATAGCGAAAGAGGCGAGCAGCAAAGTCTTCAAGCTTACCTGGTATCCCTTGTAGAGGTGCTCCTTTGATGTGTATATTCAAACAGCTGGATCTGCATTTGAGATATTCTAACTGGTAGCGTAGCTCCTGGTTCTTATCCCACAATGCCAAAAGTTCATGGCGATGGTCATCCAGCTCCTCTTCCCGGGAGTCCTAGTTCAGTTCTAGTGTATTCACTCTCCATCCCAGGTCATCCACAACATAACAGATGTCTTTAATATCTGTAGCTATATCGGTTTAAGTGCTACAAAGTTATCTTAAAGAGTCCCAAAGAGTTGTTCCAAAAAGGATTTAATGATGAGGGCTTAGCCAGCAGTCGCTTCCTCTCCTCACTGGACCCTCAGAGGATAGGACAGTCAACGTGAATCTGATCCATCTTCTTTGCTGGGGTATTGGTAAAAAGGTCTTTCAAAGAGATATCCTTCTTAGTGCTACACGGAGATGACATGTTGATACTGACAGCAGATCATAGACGGTGAAAAACCGGCAGCTCCAGACCACATCCAATAGCTCTGGAAGCCTACACTAGTCCAGACCCTTCTTATGAAGTGACAGGTCACAGTGTCAGAAGCCTGAACAGGAAGTCCCCGTTTGAGCTCAGCCCAAGCCCAACTTGTGTGCTCTAGAGCGGTAAGTGGCTTTAAAAAAAGAGTAGGAGGACTAATGCATGCATACTTCTGTAGGCTGGGAGAGTCTCTGGGCTGACAGATGTGATAGAGAGCAAGGAGGTCACAGCAACTGCGAGGTCACACCAATACCAGAATACCAGAAAAAGAGTGGTGAACAATGCCTTGCGTCAGTTCAAGGAGTAATGGGCTGGATGTCTTGGTATAGTATTTCAGTCAGTTTCAAAGACGCATGTTCCACTGTGGCCTCCTGACCCCTCACCACAACGCAACATCATACGGTAAGTAGTTTCTGCTGGGGGGGAAGCTGGGTACACCCCTCTCCAAGACAGCTGCTTCTGCATTGAGGCTTTCACAACTTCATGATCAGCAACCATCCAGGCGAGAAAGGAGTGGTGGGGGGGGCAGGCAGGCTGCCAAGACGGGTCAGCCCACAAGTCAGTGAGCTGCAGAAGGTCCACTCCAGGAGTACCCTCGTCTCATATCCCCCCCACCCCCCACAAGCATCTAGAAACTAGCAACCACTTTACAAGACTGTCAAGAGCTATGAACGTCAATAAATAATCAGTAGAAATCTAATAAGTAATAACACAAAAAAAGCGGGTGAAAATGAGGGAAGTCACAGTAAAATTGTCTTGTTTTTGGAATGTGGCCTTATAATAATTAATTAATGTGTGGGGCCATAAAAGTACTGAGTGATAACATGTTAAAAATATTCATTATGCTGTCTTATGGGTTTGTTAGGTACATTTGGAAAGAATGGACATGCAAGGTTAAAACTAACTTGTTCCACTTCAGAGTCGAGGTTTGCCGCCCTGCAAACTGTAGGCATTTTAGGAAATTATAGAGCTGTGTCCTTGCAAGCAGATTAGCCTCAGATGTGCCAAAAATGGTTTGAACTGCTTCAAAGTGGCTCAACCGCAACCCTGGTGAAGCAGTGTTAAACTGAAAGAAACTTTGGCTAAGATATACTGAATACAGAAGCTGCACCAAAGCAAGCAAGCAAGCTACACCAACCAGTCAGGCTGGTGGACACCCTGGTTTCTACAAATCTGGTGGAAGAGGGTCTGCCATAATGAGAGATCCCCGTCTTCCTGGCATTGATCTGTGTGCCTATTATGCCCCCGGCAGTGCACCAGCTGAATGCGAATCAATCCAAAAGTTGATGTTGCCTGCTTGGCATTTATTTTTGTTCTGCAGTATGAAAACTCCAAGTGGGGGGTTTCATTCTGTAAAACAAAATAAACAAGCATTGGAAAAGCCAATAGTTCTCACCTTTTGGTCACCAGTGCAGACGTCCTGGCTTTGAAAATGTTTTTTGCTGATGCTGTTTAGTATCAGCAAAGTGAAACCCTTTCTGCCAATGGTGTGAAGCATAATCAAAAAAGAAAAAGTAGGAAAAAAGAGAATGATGACATGATTAGTCAGTGTCATGACATATATATGTGCATACAGCACCACACGTGCTTGAGCACATGGCATGGCTAAAATATTGTTTCTTTTTTTGGTTACCATACCAAGATGGTGGGCATTAGTCTTGGAGAGGCAAATAAAAAAATAATGTTTGTGAAAACAAGGGTATTTTAATAATGGGGTGGCAGGGCAGTAAATGGCAGCGGCTGATCCCACCAAAATTCATTATTTTTAAAGAGCATGAATGGAAAGTGTGGGAGTTATATTGCATTGCGTGGTGGAAAAAGTCAACATGGGGAGGAAGTAAAGGGGAGCAATATACCAACTTGAGGAAAAAGGGATAAAGAAAGAAGATAGAGAAAACAAAGCCGGGGTACAGTAGCAATGGATGAGCCAGGAGAGGAAGGGGAGCAACGTGGAGCACACAAGGAGTGTGTCATGTTTTAAGGGACAAGCAGCACAGCAATTTAAGAAAGAAAATCACATAAAATAGGTGACTGAAAGTGCACTCTAAAGAAAGGAGTGGCACAGTAGCAAATTGTAACTACTGGGCACTACAAAAAAACTGAACTGAAAGCCAAGTAGGCAAGAGTGGGGGCAACAATAAATGATAGGCAGTGGATTGATCCAAAGCCCACTCCAAGGGCCCGATTCACAAACATACATTTACATTAGGACTTCCTACCTTTTTATGTGCGGAGATTACACATGTCATACAGATACTACTCGTAAAATACCTTGGTGAAAAGCAAACAATTGTAAACTTCAACAAAGGTGTAAGTTTCCATTTGTAATTACCTAAGTAGGCAGGACCTAAAAAGACTGGCTGTCTGGCCCCAGAGTAATCGTAAATATTGAGGAAAACATTCTAACTTCGGCACTACTTTATATTTCTGTTTTATTGTTTGTTTTTAGTTAAGTTACTTTTAAAAGGTGCATTGAGCCTAAATACAACCAAAGGTAAGGCTCTGGTCTTCAGTCCAATAATCTATCATTTCTATAGTCTTTGCATTTCTGCATTTATGGCTTTTATGTTGGTAACACCCTCTGAAAAGGTCCAACCCTGCGACTTTATGCAAAGAAAGGCTTCAAACACATGCAGCAGTAGAAGCAACTCTAGCAATGTCAACCAAGTATGAAAAGTAGAAATAACATGCTGCAAAGGGTGAGGGTGCACAAATGCCAATCCAAATTGCAGACAGATAAAAACGCCCTCTACAGATGTTCATTATTTAAATACCTCTGATAAAGTGCTAACTGACTGGGCTCCTTTTGCTGAAAGCATCCTACATGAAAACACAAAGTATTACCCACTTACCTCCTGCTGTGATGGCGTGAAGGGGGCTTGTTAACAAAAAAGTGGATTGAGGCTCAGTTTCTTAGCATTCTACTTACAAGAATGAAAGCGAGAATATTCTCTCAAGTGAGAATCTTGTGGAATAATAGACTCTCCTGGCAAAGACAAAGGAATAGTGTTCAAGCCATCACTTTCCGAAGAGCATTTCCGAGTCATTTCAGGTAAAAAAGTAATGCTTTCACATGAAATCATCAAAGAAACCATATGAGTATTGGTCTGACAGGCCCATCTGAAAGGTAGCATTAAATAAACAAATGCCAAGTGACTGTAAGGAAAAATTACATACAAATAGAAAAATGTTCCTACACTTGGTAGCAGAATGCTTTAACCACCTAGTGCCCAGCAGAGTGCAGCGGGGCACCTACGGAGGAGCTATGGAGTGGGGGCAGAGGCAGTGGGGAGAACTGAGAAAGAAAAAAATAAATGAACTAAACAGAGCTGAACGAAGAGTGGCAGCAGAAGTAATGAGTGAGTTGTGGGGGAGCAGAAACCCAACACAGAGTGTGTGTTCAGAATCTGGAGGAAACAGTACGAGGGATAGAGCAAGAAAATATATGAAACACAAATCTTCAAGGGTTTCAGGCAGTTGGACTCCAACAGTAGACAGTGTGACAAGAAATCACATTACCAGTCTGCACTGAGAAAAACCCGTGTTCACTGTTGAGTTCTTTAGAGACACTAAGTAAACAAGTGTAGATGAGTTTATTAATATTGAGAAAATAATACAGTTTAAAATTAATGTGCAGAAATAATGTGCAGGTTTTAAAGAGAAAATACAATTCATTTAAATTCACAAATGGTAGTAGGCAACCATATTTACACCAACTAGGCCTCAAATGGCTGAGGCAGCAATGACTGACAAGCTGACATGACTAGTAAATGCTTAGATGTGCATAAAATGTTTATTTTGTGACCTTTTCGTGGTCTTGTGTTTCACAATGAATAATAGCTGTATTAATGTTTTCATAAAACTCTGTAAAATTTTTCTATTTACACAAAGATCACTGCCAACTAATTAGTACAAATTTGTATATTAAGGTAATGAAGAAGTTCACATAATAAGATATAGCGTTTTTAAAGGGAATGAATAATGTGAAAGTCTAAAGAGTTAACATTGTATTTGATAAGAAATGTTTCACTCGACATTGCTGTCTGTGGTCTATTGTATTCCTGTGAGAAGACGAGTGAGCGAGCTACCATGAGTACATCGGAAGCTGATTGGTCGACAGAAGAAGCAACATGAAGATTGCAATAATAATTTTCTTTTTCACCAATAGTGTGTGTTCCTAGAGTTGGTTACCCTCTTTTCACTCAGAGATTTCTCTCTGACACCCTGCCCAACACTCATGTTGCTTTGAGACTCTACTGAGTTTCTTGAACCTCTCTTTATGGGAAATTCTGCTTCAATTGATTATTGATTTGAATATTAATGCTGAACCTTTATACTTGTATGTTCACTCACTCTTGAACTGGAACTCTTCATGGGTTCTGACTTACACTCTTTTTGTATTTTTTGTTTTTGTTTTATATAGCGCAAACTCGACCCGAAGGTATCAGAAAGCTTTACATGAGCACCAGTTGCGTTACAGACAGAAACTTTTCATTCCTAGAATAGGGATTCTTTCCTCTATGGAACACGCTTAATGCATTTTATTGTGATTTATTCATTGCTTAGTGATTGCTTTTTGGCTTCTAATAAGATTCTAAAGTCTAAGATTATTATATTTATCTTTAAGCTACTAAAGATAATCTGATTAATAAAACCCTTTAAATCATACCAATCTCTCATTTTAAATGTAATAGTATTTTCAGCTCCTGTTGATCTCACTTAATGTCAAAGGTCCATTGGCCCAGAGGACAAGCGGGGATAAACCCTGATGATCACAAACCAAAATTGTAATTGTAACTAATTCCCGCTCCAGCACAAGAAATCTCTCAAACATGTGAAGGGGACTGACCACAAAGATGTTCACTAAAATGGCATGCAGTATGGCATTAAGCATGGAAATCTCTGAAACTAATAAGTCAGATATATAGCCCCTAATGTAGCCAATGACATGAAGTCACCCAGCACATTTATCACAGGGAAGGTTTCATAATTTTTAGGCTATGTGAGGACTAAGTCATGACTCCAGAGCATTCACTGAATGGTGGGTAGTGTTCTTTGTCTGTACCCTGATGTCCCAGAATGCAATAATGGAGCACTCCAACTGGAATATTAAGTTAGTTCCTCTCTGAGAGCATGTTTTTTTCTGGATAGCAGGACGAGGAGTCAAGCCTTACTGCTAAAGGAAGAACGTACACAACTTAAAACAAAACAGATACAATTATTACCTATAACAGAAAAATAGAAGATGCAAAAATTCGAACCTTTTTATTGGTCAGAAAAACTTGAATTATCATGACTCTGGCAGTATGGATAATTTTATACTATTGGTCTGGACTCTGTTTGTCTCAGCAGTGTTCTGAACCTGTAAGGCTCTATTTCTTAAGAAAACATTTCTTCATAAGGGCTTCAGGCTGGTAAAGGGATACTGAAGTGCTGGACAGTTGAAGATCAAGTTCCTGTACAGATTGTTTATGTGCATGTTTATATGTATATTTATGGATTTTAATCGTTGTTTTGTCATGTTATTTATGTATTCCTCTGTGAAGCTCATGTGTGTGGGCGTGTGTCCTACCCTAGTGCCCAAGTCTGCCTGCATGCACGTGCTTCGGGTGAGCAGGAATTGCCCTGAGGCAGGCACTCAGTGATTTACATCTCTTAGCCCCATTCTTCATCCCGGGATGACTTCCCTTGTCTGTTCTGTGTGATATGCTTTGAAGTGAAGATTGCCCAGGAAGAGGTGTGAACCTCAGGCTCTTTGCACATGGGCTCCTAACACCCAGGATCCCAACAACACCAAAGACCCCTGGAATCCTCCTTTAAAATGGATATCTCAAATACTCACACCTACATTTAGACCACCAAGGATTTACGGCCAAGACACCCACTTACCTCCACTCCCTCCTTCGCCTCCCTTCTGCCAGCACTGGAAGTACGGATACATACCAGCAAGTGGCACTAGGTTGGCCGGATGCCTTTCAAATAACAACAAAATACATCTCAAATAGGCGTCTTCTTTCAAATGCTTCTCAGAGGGTTTTATAAGGGATGGAGGACGAGAGAAATAAAAGTGTTATTTTCTGTGGGTGATTAGGGAAAAGTTTGTGGAAGTTGTTTCGATGGTGGGTCTGTAAAATGTAAATGTAAATGTTGTATACTTGTAAAGCGCACAGCTGCCCACACCGCGGGCGTCCCTGCGCTGTATACCGCTGGGGAACCCGTCCTGGCTTTCCCTGTGAGATGGTCCCTTCTGGGCACCCCCAAGGTGAGACCAGGCATCCCTGGCGTTGAAGGGGCCGTTGTGAAGATTAAGCAAGCTATTGCCCAGAGTTGCAGAGTGGAACCCAAGGTTAGAGTAGGCGCCGAGGCAAGAATTATCAGGCCCGTGGACATTTTGACCCAAGACCCTGCCGCGTTGGGAATCGAACCCTGGTCCCGAGCCGATCTCAGCTTCCGGGTCTGCCGCCTCTAACCATTGAGCCACACTTCTCTGTACAGAGATGAGCAATCGAAGGGCATCTTTCACTGTGGTTTTTAATAAAATGCCCGGGTACAAATTGTCGGTTATTTGTGAAGGGGTCTGATATAGGGTTAGGGAGTTGCGGGTGAATCTGTAGAGCTTTATAGGAGAGCTGTACTGGTGTCTCATATGGTTCTATGAAGGGTCTCCGTGAGGCTTAGGAGTGTTCTGTGTTAGAATGTTTTTTCATTGATGGCTTTGCTTTGAGGGAGTGATTTTATGTGCTGTCTGGGTTGTTACGAAATCTACCTCTGGAGCTGCCAGGTTATATCTTAAGCTTTATATAAGCTTCTGGTGCGCACAGTGCTTGGCAGCTCACAACATCAGTGTTTGTATCCTTTTCTAGTAGGTCCGTGGGTTTTACAGCTGTTGTGGGTGTGTCAGTCCCAAGGGGTCTCTTGGGCCATAATTACCAGCATGCCAACCCTCCTGAACCACGCGGGAAGTTCCGGAACAAGGACCTTACCTCCCGCAGTAGAGCATAAAATTCCGATCGCCTCTACTTTGCTTCTGATTCTAACCAACTTTCAATACGGAAAATCGTGAAACTGGTTTTATAATGATTGACAGGCTAAGAGGAGGTCCTAGGAGGGTCTTTGTGACTGTAAACCCAGTGCTTTCCGCTATGGCCCCTCAAGAGATAACCCGCCCACCTCTAAGGAAACCGCCCTTGGTCCTGAACCGGAAGGGATTGCCCGCTGCTCCGGAAAGCGTTGCCCAGCCGCAAGTGAGTTAGGAAAGGCGGGGCCGACGTCGCCCCTCCCGCCCCCCCGAAGTTATGGCGGGGCGCACCGCCCTCTGCGCATGCGCACTCCTTCAGGAGGGGGTGCTTTAGTGATAAGGATCTGAACCAGTTATTGACCTTTGGATGATCAGCAGCAGCAACTTAATAATGGTGGGGCTAGAGCCCAAATTTTCTCAACACCATCACTCACCTCATCTCATATTGCAGATTGGAGGAGGTGAGTTTTGGCCAGCACTGTGGGGTGAATCCAAGAAGATAGATTCCAGATGATCACATGACTACGAAATCTGCCTTTTTTGTGTGGTCACCCCTAATTCTTTTCCTTTTGCTGGACACTATTTTATTTCTTGTTTGTAGACTATACACACTAGGACACTGCTGTTCAATGCTCAGTGTATGTTCTCCAACCCCTAAAACCTGGAGAAATTAGCTAATATCCAATTGGCCATAAACATTTCTACAAGGCCCCAGTATATGGTTCAGAAATACACCCTTAGCATAGCATGAAAAGTTAACTGTCACCTGTGAACTGCTCTACTTATTGTGCCATCCACTAGTGTGACAAAGGAAAGCATTATATCAGGCCTACCGTTCTAGCATGACTGCTGCAGTGTAAGGCCTTCAGTGCAACCTATTAAAATAAACCTTTTTGATAGGTAAAAATCTCCCTATTAAATATTGGAGTGTCACCCATGAAAATAAGGTAGCCCACTAGGTACAGTACCCGGTATTTAAAGGCACGGCATATAATTAATCAATATTACATGTCCCTAGGCATCCTTTGTAGAAAACCAGAGTTCATATTAAAATAGTAATATTGTATCTCAGGAATGGGACAAGCTGGAAAAAATGAAACCGCTTATCTTATTAATTATTGAAATCAAATTTAATGGTGAAGTTGGATTTTTAATAAATATTGGTTAATAAATATATAGGAAAGTATCCTTTCCCATGCCTAATGTTTTAGTGACTTTCCAGTAATGCCAGATTTAAGTTAATGCAGTTTTATTATCAACACTGGGCTTACCTGGCACTACAGAGGCTCCATAGGGTTTACCCCACAAGGCTGTATTAGATGCATTGAGACCATGTGGCATGGAGATGCCATGTGCTGCGGACTTAATGGACTCTGGTACTGTGCACAACAATCTGAAAAACTGGGACTGGTCCTGAACTGACAATGTGACATTGCCTCTTGGGCATTCTGCTGCTTCCTAAGGACAGTAAAAAATGAAATGCAGGTTTACTCAATAGGGATTGGTGCTGGCCAGATGCCGTATTACTATTCACTGGGTGCAAGCAGCACTGTCAAAGTGAGATAAGGGGAGAGCAGACTTGCTGGAGTGTGCAGTGGCAGAGGAGTGTCACCTCCGGAGAGTTCGCACTGATCTGCAAGCAGTGAGGGACTTGGAGATGTGGAATTATATGGTGGATCACTTGGGGGATGCTGAAGAAGTGGTGGAGAGCTAAGCCACTGGGTTCACTGAGACTTACTGCCCAAGGGGGGTGATGGAGCTGAGGTAGCTGGGTGGTTGCTGGGCAGACCCCACCCCCAGCTTGATAGAGAATGTCGGACTAGATAAAAGATGAGGAATATGGGAGGAGTGTTTTGTTGGGTCAATGGTGGTGACTATGTGTCCTGCCCTCCTCCTCTGTCTCTGTGGGATTTGTGTATGTTTTTGTTTTCAGATGTAGGACGCCAGCCTTCACCAGGTACCCTTGGATGATTTCTCTATGGCACCCTCACACACACCCCCAGTGCTCAGAGCCCAAGTTAAGTGTGTCACTATCTTGAAAATGCTCAAACAAATGGTATTTTAGGCCTGTTTGTAGTAAGGCAAACAGTAACTACTGAAAAAGTGGGTAGGGATGGCCCCAGAAATATTTATCCTGTTGGTTTGGGAGTATTCATGGGTCACAACCACCCCACTGCCTTATGCCAGACATAAATGTGGCATCACCAGGCACTCACTTAAGAACACTTTGTGGACCTGCAGAATATCAGAAGTGGACTGAAACTGCTGTCTGTGATCTGAGATGAGCCCTCATGGACTGGTTCTTCTCCTTTGTGGGCAAAGGAGTAGACTCCAAGGTTAAGCTGGCTGGCCTTCTGTGTGGTTACAGGGAGAAAGCAAGCTCCAAGAACCCTTTTCTTGGAAGTACCTAGCTGACCAGTGTCAGCTAGACCTGGACCCTGCTATTAGACTCTGACTGACACCCTTTGAGTCTTTAAGCACCTTCCCTGAGGGGCTTTAGAAGTGACTCCTGTAGTTGATTTAAAAAAAACAAAGTCAAAAGGTAAAAACTTTCACCTGGATGAACCTGCTTGGTGTATGTGACCTATGCTCCATTGTGATAAGCCTGATATTGTGCCTGGGTCCAGGTCTACCGTGAGCATAAAATGTAATTTGCACATAGTGCTTTTTGGCACTATTATACTGAAAAAATATATATATTTTTTCCCAATATTGGATTTTTGTCATTTGTTGTCATTTTGTTTATTAACCCTGAAAGTGCATGGTCCATCAAACTGCTTGCGCATGCCATGTGTGCCACAGTCGAAGTGTAGAATTGATGATGGCACTGGTGTAGTCTCAGCACAAAGCCAACCTGTGTAAAAAGGAAAAGAAGGTGTCATTGAAAGTCTATATGTCGGTACCCAATAACTTAATGAAATGGCTGCAAATAAAGGGTACTGTGCCCATACTCAAATTAATGCCATACAATAAATGAAGTAAGAACGCTAAAGGAGGATGCAGCCAGGTTACGAAAGCAACACACAACAATAGTTCAGTTCAGATCAAACTGAAATGCATGTGCTATGAAACAGAAATTAAGCAGGTGCTTGTGAAGAAATATTTAAGCACAAATCCGACCAAATATCATAATGTTATTGGCTTTCATAGACTAGTAGTATACAAGTTTTATCTACTTACCGAAACCATTTACAAATCACCATTCCATAACATGCTGCAAGGCGGCCTAGGACGGGGGATCAAGGGATCAGGGGTTGTGCTAGTAGAACAGTCCCTGGATAAAACGGACCACCACCAAAGCTTCCGCATAGAGGCCAAGAACAACTCTCTAGATTTCCCTAAAGCAAGGAGATCCAAAGGAGAGCCAGGGAGAGATCCAAGCTCCAAAAGTCATTAAGGCTGACCCGGAAGCCAGCATATCACAAGGTGCTAGAGAAGCCAGGCCTCATCAAGTTCCGCAAGAATCACCTGAGAGACAACTACTGTCCACCAATGTATATACAGCTGCTGAATTCTTGAAACCGCCATCTGCATTTGAAACTGCCAAGAAACACAATACTGGCAATAGATGGACTGCATGGATAGAGATTTTTGAAAATGTCATAGATGCAATAGATGAAAACTATGATCAAAAGATCAGAACGTTTCAGAAAAACATGGCTGGTGAAGTATTGAAAGAAGCCATGAAAAAGATACCACAAAAGAAGGTGAAGTGACAGCCTTGAATGTCAAATGTGCCAAAAGTGGATTATGAAGATACATATTCAGTCAAGAACCCCAGATTGTTCTTTGAGAGAATATGGATGATACAAACATTGATGTAAAAAATATCAACAAAATATATAGAATGGGAAAATATCGACTCACTATATTTGAACAGGTAAGTACAAAAATATTGAAGTTAAAAATATCAATAAAATACATTATTATACATATATATAAATATGAATATTATCTTTAACAACATAAATTAGATTTAATATACATTTTAACTAAATATAAAAAATAAACTTAATTAATAAAAATATAAACACACAAACATAATAAATTATACATTTACTTTAAAATACTTCAACTATCATCTTTATTTAATTTTTAAACTTTTACAGTATATAAAAATAAAATATATACATATATCAATAATTAAAAAAAACATTCTATAATTAATTAAAACATTAAACTATTAAAACTAAATTAAAACATACATTCTCAATATAATGAATACAAAAATAGGGAAAATATTGGATAGCAAAATAATTAAATTTACTATTCCAACTCCAGTGAGTGCAACAGTGGGGAAGGTGCTGGATAGTGAAGGGGTAAAATTACTATTCCCACTCCAGTGAGTGCAAAAAAAGGTAAAGTGCTTGATAGCGGAGGGGTAAAATTACTATTCCCACTCCAGTGAGTGCAGCAGTAGGGAACATTTTGGATATTGGAGCGGTAAAACCATTATTACTACTCCAGTGAGTGCAATAGTAGGGAAAGTATTGGATATTGGAGGGGTAAAAATTACTATTCCCACTCCAGTGAGTGCAATAGTAGAAAATGTATTGGAGAGCGGAGGGGTAAAGATTACTATTCCCACTCTAGTGAATGCAACAGTAGGTAAAGTGCGGGATAGTGAAGGGGTAAAAATGACTAGTCCCACTACAAAGAGTGCAACAGTAGGGAAAGTGTTGGATAGAACAGGGTAAAAATTACTATTCCCACTCCAGTGAGTGCAACAGTAGGGAAAGTGCTGGATAGTGGAGGGGTAAAATCACTATTCCCACTCCAGTGAGTGAAACAGTAGGGAAATTGTTGGATAGCAGAGGGGTAAACATTAATATTCCCACTCCAGTGAGTGCAACATTAGGGAGAGTGCTGGATAGCAGAGGGGAAAAATTACTATTAGCACTCCAGTGAGTGCATCAATAGGGAAAGTGCTGGCTAGTGGAGAGGTAAGAATTATTATTTCCACTCTAGTAAGGCGACAGTAGGAAAAATGCTGGATAGCGGAGGGGTAAAAATTACTATTCCCAACCCAGTGAGTGCAACAGTAGTTAAGTTTTGGATAGCAGAGAAACAAAAATTACTAATAACATTTAAACAATGGGAAAAAAAATTATAATTTTAAAAATAAATAAAAAATATTTAATTAAATTTGGTAAATATATAAAAAGAACAAATATTATAATGTTAATTACATATAACAAAAACGTACAAATATTATATAAAATAAATTAATAAATACATTTATAAACAATATTTATTTAAAAACACATTATTTAAAACATCAATGTATTAATTTTATTTCCTACCCTATAACACCACACCAATTTAAAAAAGTCAACATTTGTATTTACATTTATTTCTGTAATTAACATTATTAATAAGGAATTAAAAAATATTATTAATAAAAAAAGATAAACATTCATTGAGTCCAAATTCTTTAACACTATAATATCCACAAAACACACCTAAAATATATTACACAATTACCATAATGAATTCCTAATTAATTAATTTATTTTAATTAACAACTAATTAATAATTCATGAAGAAAAGATAAATTACTTCCCACCATTCCTACCATTTACACCTATAAACACCACAACACACACCTAAAATTAATTACACTATTACCATAATTAATTACTAATTAATTAATTTAAATAATTAACAACTTATTAATAATTCATCAATAAGAGAAATTAATTACTTCCCACCTTTCCCACCATTTACACCTATAAATACCACAACACACACTTAAAATTAATTACAAAATTACCATCATTAATTACTAATTAATTAAAGGTAATTAACAGCTAATTATTAAATAATTAATAATCAAACAATGTACACATTCAACACTATAGCATCACAATTAAAAATATGTTAATAAATACAAATTATTCTATACATTTTATGTAATTAAATTACTTTCCATCCTATTGCCCTATAAACCCACATCCCGCTACGGAATTAAAAACGCTAAATTCAAATACACTTTTTTTATAACTACTAACATTTTAACACACATCATAAAAATACAAGCAATTCTTATACAAAAAACTAACATCACACACATATAAAATATATACTAAAATACATAACATTAATAAAAAATCTATATTTTTGACAACTATATTTTTGCAAACGATATTAAACACTTCAATATTTTTTAAATCGATATTTCTTACCTAATATCGATATTCTTGACCACAATAACTTGTCTGTTGATATTCCTGACCCGCAATATTTTTGCCACGATATTTGTGCAAATCGAAATTTTTTACTCATTATTTTGTCTCCGCACCACCCCAGAGATCAGGTGAAATATCAATGAGTTTGTTGAGAGACTGGATGTTCTGGGGAAGCACTATAAATTAAATATATTTAATGATAAGGAAGCTACCGGCATTAGAGTAATCGATGGATGTCTGTCAGATTCTTTTCGACGACGAATGCTGAAGGAAACAGAACACGTCCATAAGGCTGCTCACACTGAAGAGCATGCTGATCATCAATCAACTCACAAGGAGGCCAGAGGAGCCCAAAGTGAGTCCGTCATAAGCATGAAGAGTAAGCCAAAGTATGAGGCTGAGGGATTCAAGGTGATGTCTCCAAAGAAGAAGAAATTGTGTTACAAATGTGGACTGTCATTTCCACATGAAGGCAAATGTACCGCAATTAGACAAATGTGCATCAGCTGTGATAAAGTAAACCATTTCCTGATTACTTGCAAGGCAAAGAGATAAGTGAGTGTGTCACAGCGTGAAGACAAAATGACTGACCAAACTCTACCTCAGTGAGGTCCGACATGCTCCCACAAGGCCAAGCGGTCACACCAACTAAGGCAAAACGACTCCATACGAAGTTGATCATCATCTACATCATCAACGAAGATTTCCTCTGTATCAGTCTCGGGTGAAAGTGACAATGATAAAAGTGCGATTACAATGTTTACTTCAGAAAAGCATGCACATGTGGGACTAGTCAAATGTGAGGAAAAATTGAAAGTGAAAAAAAATATACAAAAAAAGCACCACAAACATTCAAACATTGTCCGTAGATCACTTGAGCGCATTGATAAGTATCATTCCGGAGGAGAATTATTGAGTTATCTCCGTTACCTCAACTTACGAAGTCAAAGACTAAAGTATACACATGGGCTGCCTCAACACCCTTAAAGAGTAAAGGTTCATTCGTAGCTACTATAAGAAAGCTGTGGTGCTAGCACCTATTTATGAACTACAACATGAATGCCAATCATGAGATTGTAGGTCAATTTCTTTCATTATTTCATGGGTTAGGAAAACCCATGGTACCCCCCTGCAGTTCCCTGCACCAGGTAGCAGGCACTGTGTGGTTCCTGCCACATGGTGCAGGGAAATTGTGTGCATGCCCTTTTACCATTATGGACTGTGCTACAGCTAGCAGCAATGGTAAAAGGCCAGGATGCACCCGCCATTATGGGGGGTGCATCCTAATTGGGCCAATGGGACTGCCGCACGTCTGGTGGTCGGTCTCATCCCCATTATCATGACGCTATCGTAATGAGCCCCTTAGTGTGGCATCTGGCTTTATGGGGTTTTGGAAACAATCGCCAAACATGTTTTATTTGCTCTAGTCTCCTGAGACTAATGTGGTGTTGCTGCCTGTCTGTTAGATAGATCTGGGTTTTCCTGTTTGTATGCTTGGGTAAGGGTTATGTGTCCCCCCAACTTGTGATCCGTCAATCAGTAGCTGAAGGCCTAGGTTACAGGGCCTGCCTGACCACGTCTTTCTGACTCAGGGTTGAGGGGGATGTCATAACGGGTGAAATCAACAACAGGGATGCCAGTTCGTTATTATACGTACATACATCATGGTAGACATCGATTGCCCCACACTTCATGACAGTCACATTGTTTGAGGTTTGATGTGCTTCTGTTGTGCCTGTTTCTTCCTCCCTAGTAACTTGCATTCTACTGACTTTGAGGACCAAAAACAGCACAAAATGAGAATAGGGAGCAGTGATTTGCACAGTATGGTCATCCAATGAGGGAGCCAGGAATACATACAAAAAAGCAGTTCGGCTCAGGGACACCTCCCTCCTTCTTCAAGTCAGCTTGTAGATGATGCAGTGCTTGGATGGCAAGAGTCAGTGTCTCATTGACCATATCATATCCAGGGATTAAAGTTCAGCAGGGCACATTGATCTTAGTATACACCCCACCGTCAATCGTGGTCCTCAACTCCAAAACATACCGATGTTGCATCACCATGAAGAAGATGATTCTTAGTTTTTCCTTGATAGCATTTTGGTAGAGCTCAGTATTGTTGCTTACCTACAGTAGTTCCCATCTGGTTATTTGTAACCACCGGGCGTTTGCCTTTGTTTGCAAGGTGGGGAAGGGTATGGATACTCCCGTGTTTAATTGAGTGTCAGAAAACAGTCAGAATTCTTCGGAATGTCTTTGTACTGCACCCAGCCAAAGTAATCAGCAGTTCTTTTTTCTCAAGCCTGATGCAAGAGAGTAGTTTTCTTCAGTCGCGGATGTTGGAACACCTCAGACAGATCCTCTCCAGGGATGACCAGAGTTGGGGTACATATGTTTATGAGGTTCCAGAGGCCCCGCAATGTGGGGACGAGTTTAGCGTAGGCAAACTCACCATACTGCCAGTAGATATCCATCAGCGTGGAGGTGCCCTATTGCAAATCTGGTACATGCAGTATTGCTTCACAATTTTCATTGGTGCCAAGTGGGATTGTTCCTTTGCCTCTGAAACACAAAGAATAGAGTGTACATTTCCATGCAATTAGGCGTTGCCCTTTCCCTCCTAGCCATGTTTACCTACTATCTCAGTGTCCCAGGTTTCCTGAAAATGGGGTATCTATGCTGGCATTCAATCTTTCCCTTCTGGACTCGTTTCCCCTTATATCATCGGGCTGGATGGCCATGCACTGGAATTTCATGCCTGGGGTTCATTTGTTATTATAGAAGACTGCCTAAGACATGCGAAGGGCCATCCTGATACCACAGTTGGAGGCGGGAGTGGACATGTTTGTGCACTGGTGTGGGGGTTTTGCTACCTCCAAGAGCCTCTTTTCTGGAAATTCTTGGGCAAAACAGTGTCCTCCCCTATGGCACCCTGTCAGCAGAACCTGTCTAGTTCAGTTTGAATATTGCTAGGTTTGGTGGGAAGGTACAGTGCGGTTGGGTTGGGTTGGGCTCGTACCGCGTGACGTTCCTACTACTCTATGGGGTCTACTTGATTAGGTTCCATATTGGCCCTAATCATACATAGGTGCAGGTGGATGAGACATTTTGCTTGTTCGCCGGCTATTTTCGTTACAGGTAAAGTCTGTCTGTGCCCACGGCGAGGGTTATCAGTGAGCAAACATAACACGACCTAGCCAATGTATGGACGCCCACAAGATGCATGTGCTGATATCATGTGTTGTGTAATAGTGCGCTGTGTAGTCCATGTGGAATGCTAGTATTTGGTAGTTTGAGTGTAAGTGAGGAGAGAGGGTCTCTACACAAACACTGTAGAAATGTTGAGGTGGCTCGATGTGACTAGGCAGATTTCTCGCTACTGATAGATGTGACCACTCCAGTACTAAGCAGCTGGTGTACAAAGGTGCAATAAGGAATAACTTTTGGAATACTGCAGGTCTTGGGATGGTGTCTGGAGGGCTGATTTGCAACTTTCTGACATCCTGGGAGTATCTTTGCTTGGCACAGTATAATGAGTCTGTTTGTAACAAATGTCATAGAAATAGTCTGTGGTTCTTTCAACTTGATCACGTGGGCCTTGTTGGGATTTTCGATTTTGCTACTGAAGAGATGGCAGCCACAGTAAAAGTGGTGCACATAAGGCTCGATTGCAAACCTGTTGGATAAGAAGTGTGGGTTGTAGGTTAGCTTTTAGAACAACAAACATAATTATTCGGTCTTGGAAATTCCTGTGCCTGTCCTTTTTGGGGAATATTTGGTGCATCTATTTTGCGCAATCTTTTAGAGTATTACTGGAAAGTAGCTCCAGTTCGTGAGACAGTTAAAATGTAGTCATGGAGTACCTGAGTTTTATCTTTGTGTGTCATTTTGTCCTCCCCCCCTTGCCATGACAGGGATGAGTGTTTTATTCAGGTGATATTTGTCGGTGTGTGGATGACTCTTCTTTCCTAACTATTGTTTTATGGGTGTTGTGGGCCCTCTAATACTGTACTTTACCTAATGTGTGTGTGTAGTTTTATCAATACCAATGGTACCTTTTGACCTATACATTCACAATGCGCTGTGAAAGGGAATGGGCATGCCGGCATTTGGTGGTTGTGGGTAATTGCAACATGTCCTGAGGACACGTGTATGCCTCTCTGGTACCTGCATGTGGCGGGTAATGCGGTTTTTCCCAATGGAGTTTGGTGTTTTGACTACAACCATTTACTGGAAGCTTAATTTTTGGGCTACTTTATGCTTAATCCTGCAGGTCATTGGGTGCCTTCTTAAGGTCTCACGTGGTGTTGGCTTTATTGTAGCATACCATTTGGGGTTGAGAACCTGCTCTTTGTCCCATGAGTGATTCAGATATGGCATTAACTGGGATCAGGCCTATTGCTCCCTTGGACGATGTTCGTGAGGCCCTGTGTATTTTTTACAACCCACTGGGTGCAGTAGAAAGCATATCTTTGCACCTTGTGTGGGGGGCTGCAATGGTCATCCACAAAACCCTTTCTCTCCCAGCGCCCTCTCTACCTTGGATTCAGGAGGGTTTGGGTATGCCATCCTCAGAGGAATCAGGGACTTCTTAACGGATGACAAGCATCTCCCACTGTTTTGGATAGAAATGACCCGATGAGCAGACTTTGGATGTTTGGAAGCATGAGGGGAGAAGAGGAGGAAAATATCTTGCTTACGATGGGAGTCAGGTGCGCGTCTGGGACTTGTCGTGCTGCGAGTACTGAACTGAGATTGGTTGATTGCCCTAGTGATGTTCCCTACTGACTTGGTGCCAAATTGTTGCTTATTTGTGTGGTGCCAAATTGTTGCTTATTTGTGCATGGACAATGGAGTCTTATGGGGCATCTCGACATCCCGCTTGTGCGGAAAAGCCTGCCACAGAAATTACGGTACCATGGACTGTGTTTTGAAGAGATGTGGTATTATAGTAAATTTGATTATGAGGGAGGATGCTTTAAGCAGCTGATGGACACTTTTCACCCTTTCATTTGGTCAAAATGCTACATACAACTCCTTTGACAACTGCATCTATATGAGGCTCTAGTCATGTAATAGGATTGCATTTAGATAAACTTCTCTCCTTTACTGAAACACAAGAGAATATGGTTGAATAAATGAGCAGGAACAAACCTTCAGAAAATTAGGTACAGGCAGGTCAACAATTCTATAGCACAATACTGAGCAGGTTGATCTAGAGCTGAGAGCTTAAGAGCGCTGCACTCTATGGGTTGCACAGGCTGCAGGGTTTTATTGCTGCACAATAGCAAACAAAGCCATGTTCAAAGTGTGAGGCTGATTAGTGGTAACTCCATATTAGGTCATTTGTTAACACCAACATCAAAAAACCTAGTCAGGTAATGTGCACTTGAGCAGTCATTCAGTGCCTGCCAATTCTGCCAAAGAGACAATGGAATCATTACATTATGTAACTGTTCATAGAAGAGAAAATATTCTACTGTTAAGTTCCCACAAAGAATGGATTAGTGACTGTTAGAACTGGCTATTTCTGGTTGGCTAAGGCTGACGCCAAAGCTAGGCACAAACCACCATTCTAGTCAGGGCAAGGGAGTCACACGCCAAGATAACCCCTGCTCACCCCCTTGGTAGCTTGGCACGAGCAGACAGGCTTATCCCGGCGGCAATGTGTAAAGCATTTGCGTCAGCACACAACAGCAACAACATCCTAGGCACACCACAAAAGGAACTCCACACAAGGTTATATAAAAAATAACGTCTGTATTGTAAAAACACATCAGATAGAAGTCACACATGTACATTGTGCCAACTGGCACGGGCAATATTCACAAGGAATTATTAACACCAGGACAGGGCCACATGGGCCACTGTCAGAATCAACACTTTTAGAAGTAGCACTTCTAGAACTTAGAATAAGTATAGCACAACATAACAGTTATAATCACATCCGGTAACTACTGGGAACAGGTAAGTACCACCTACGCAACCCTAAACACCTTAGGAGAAATGTCACGCAGGGAACCAGGACCTCACTAGGACCACCTGTACTAGAAAGAACAACCACCTAAGTATCACAATACAATTAGGGGTATAAGCAAGAACACATTACACATGATGCATCACAACATTCAGAGGTGTAGGGAAGGAAATATACATGATGCATAAAACATACATTCAGCGGTGTAATAACAAGGCACATGATGCATCAAAAACACATTCTGAGGTGCAGGAAAGGAAAAACACATGATGCATAAACCAACACATTCAGAGGTGCAAAATCAAGGAAGACACATGATGCATAATAACATTCAGAGGTGCCAGAACATAACTCAATAGCGCAAAAACACACGATGCCTAAAAACATTCAGAGGTGTAAGATAAAGGTGCATAATCATATTAAATGCATTACATTTCCTAGCACCACATCACATTACGCAAAACTCACCTTAGGTAATTACCATCACATAGATAATCACATACCAGCCCCCATCTAATAAAGGGACTAAAGAGCCCTGTGTCCAGAATGTCGGGCGCGTTGCCAATGCAGCGCCAGTCAGAGGTGCGCCACTGGCGCAAAACCTAAATGTTGCAGGTGCCCACTACTTGCTGGGCACCTGGGAACAATCACAAGACCTAAACGGTGCAGCTGCCCACTAATTGCTGGGCAGCTATGAATCAAAACTGCGACAGGGTCCTCACTGACCCTAGAACAGAACTGCACCAAAATTTAGGAGCCACACAGGCTCTGGGCAACACTGCGCAGAACTTTGGAGCCACACAGGCTCTGACACCACATATGTCCAAAACGTTGGGGTCCCCCCTCTGGGGACTCGTGATCAAAAGCAATGCCCCGTAAATACTATGGGGCGTTGTGAGGGCCATGGGCATTTTAAATAAAGGGTGCCCCAGTCAGAGCCACACAGGCTCTCTAGACAAATACAAAGTGCCCCCTGAGCCTCTCTGGGCTCGAGCCCAAATATGCGGCATCGTTGTAGTCCCTCAGCGGGGACTCAGAAACACAGAAATGCCCCCGGAGCCCTCTCAGGGCTCTACACACAAATGTGGGCATTGGAGCCTCAGGCTCCGTTGAAATGTTGGGGTGGCCCACTGCCATCTGGGGCCGCCCTACCTCCACTCTCGCCCTTGTGCCTCTCTCTGGCACCAACAGCAGCCGCACGGAGTCCCCCCAGCCCTTCTGACTCAACGGGCTGTCTCTTGTGCGGGGCTCCTCCGGGTGGCGGCTTCTCTGCTGGGCGGCGGCTTCTCTGCTGGGCGCAGAGGCCTAAAATCACCACCACCAGGTTCCAGAAAGAGGCTAGGAAAAAGCAAAAAAGTCTCGGGGTGAACCTGCCAAAAGGGCCGGGTCCAACAGTGACACAAATACATCTTAAAACCTGACCCCTCCAACCCTTAACCCTTCCCTAAACATGACAAACTTCCACAAAACAACTTAAATATTCCCTCCCCTCAAACATCCTTGCAACCCCTGTCCATCCAACCTAACCCAAACATTGCCTTCTTGTGTCCCCTTCTCTAATGCCTCCTGGGCGCAGGTGTGTGGAGGGGAGCAAGTCATCTGGCCTCTAGCACTGGCAACATAAAACTGCAACCTTTCCCAACAGCAGCAATACACACCTCAAAAGGAGCATCGGACTTTATTTATATTTGTTGTCTGACAAGCACTCAATCTCCTCTTGTAAAGATGACATCTCTTTCATGGCGTTGTCTGGCAGCATATATTTTCATCTTCTGTTTGCATACAAAGTCCATAGTATGAATGTCTCCCTCATTCTTCAAATTGAGGTTGGTCCATTGGGGAAGCTTCATCATCATTGCTCTTCTATACATGAGAGTTGCAGGGTTTTCCCCTGTCATTGAGTAAACGGTGGAACGGTAAGCTAGAAGGGTAGTGTTCAAATACTTTGAGTTGAGCTTCTTCTTTTCCGAATGCTGAATAGCTTTCTTTAGAGTACTCACTAACCATTCTACAAGACCATTTGCCTGTGGCAAAAGAGGAGTTCTCTTTTGATGCTTAATATTGAGGTGATAAGATTTGAATTCTCAACCATTAAACGTTGGGCTGTTATCAGCCTTCAAGATTTAACTTTTGTATAACCTTTTCATGTGTAGTGGATGAAAGGACTTCTGCCAATGGGAAATGGGAATTTAAATCAACAATGAATAGAAGATGATGTCCTTTTTTAAGAGGGCCAAAGAAATCAATAGCAATTTTCTCCCCCACATGATGTGGCAATTCTCACATATTGAAAGGGTGCTGCATGACTTGAGATGAAAGACAGTTGCATATATGACAAATCTAATTCTTTTTCAACTATTTCATCGAGATTTTGAACCCAGACTCAAGGAGCTCTCTTGATGGCAATTATTCCTTGATGTCCCTTATGGGCAACATCGATCACTTGTTGTTGTATGCTCTCGGGAAACACAATTCCTTTACCTTACAGAATGAGGACTTCTTGAGTCACTGAAATTTCAACTCCTATATTTTTGAACTTAAAGTATTCACTATTGTTAGTGAGAGGTCAAAAGTGCTGCTCCACGAGTGATGAGCAATAATGTCTTTTAACTTTAACATATCACTATCTTGGCTCATGATAGTGACAATTTGTTTTAAAGACATGGCATCTGGTGTGCTCAATTTCACAATAAAATTGATGTGGGCCTCAGTTGTCTTTGTTGAGGTAGCAGGACACTGCAATGGAGAACTTGAAAAATAATCAGCAGGATTCTGATCTTCACCTGGGCAATTGTATAGTTGTATTTTTGTAACCTCAAACCCAAACGTTCAATTGGAGGAGGTATTTTGGCTTTGGGATTCATTTACTAACAGTCACTCCTGTGAAAGGCTTTCAGTACAAGAACACATGGAAATATTCACAAGCCCAGACAACTGCCAAACTTTCTTCTCAGGATGTGAGTAAGCATGTTCTGTTTGTGACTGGCTGTTACCTATACTGTGCCAAGATTGCATCTAACCCGGCAGGGCTAGCTCAACTACAACCTCTGTATGAAGTTTGTGATCAAAGAAAGCCATTTCAGTTGCATTCTTAAAAGCTTGTTTGATTTTTTTGGAAGCTCTTCTCACATTCATGTGACCAATAAAAAGACACAATCTTTTTCATCAGTTCTCTTAGCGGTGGACTGACTGTTGCAGAGTTATGTATGTATCTAGAACAGTAGCTGGCCATACAAGAAATGATCGTAACATAGAACTGTCTTGTTGGCAAATGGCACCAAACAAAGCTTGCACTTTGACTGGATCAGATTTCATATATCCATCTGAAAATACATGGTCAAAGAATTTCAAGCTTTTCTTGTTTAATTCACATTAGTCAGCATTTAGAGTTAAACCTATATTTAAATTAATTTACTACATACTGTTTGATTCAAGTTCTGCAGCAGAGTATACACCAAAACTCAATTGTTTGTTGAAAAACATACCATTATGCATAGAAAATGTTGCAAGGTACCTGGATTTTTGTTAATCTCCAATTGGTGATATCCTTTATTTAAGTTGAGTCTAGAGAAGGACTTTGCACCATTCAGTTGAGTTATCATATCAGCAATGTACGACCTGGATGTCTCTCTCGCTCAATCGCCTTGTTGGCCTGACGCATGTCAATGCATATGCGTACAGCTTCTTAATTGTCTCTTTTAGGAACTACTCCAATGGGAAAAACCCATGGTGCTGGACCAGTGAAGCGTTCAATGATGTCATGTTTAAGCAATTAATGAAGTTCCTTTTCAACAGCCTCTTATAAGTGAAACACAATTTGTCTGTGTCTTTGTGCAACAGGATGAACATTGTCATTTATGTGTAACTTTACTTTCATTGTTTTGATTTTACAGAACTCAAGAAATAATGAAGGAAATTGACTTACAGTTTTATGATGTGCATTCATGATGTAGTTCACTAATATTAGTTCCATATCAGTTAGGCATTAACTGGTCGGCAGAGGCAGGCCTCGTTAGTGCACTCTTTTAGTACTAATCATTAATAGAATCAGTAGTGTTCATTGTGTTATCAATCTGTATTTTTAAGTTGTTTTTTTGAATTTGATTGAATCATTTTGTCAGAACTTAAAACTTGAATGTAAATCACCCACAACAATTGGTGACCTTATATGAAGCTGACCGCATTCTGGTAGCAATTTGTGCTTCCAGCTTCTAGCACACAGCACCTTAATGTTTTTTCAATGTTTAACTTTGTGCCATATTAGGTTTTAACAAGGGCAGACATTAGGGGGATATTGTTACCATAGAGTGGCATCATTTACACTAGGGTGCGCTCTAGTGTATGAGAAATCCAGGACACGGAGTTTGACACTCTTTTATTGGTATGGCCACAGAGCAGCTGCACGCAGAAGGTGCGCTGCTGGCATGACAAAGGCAAGCCCATTTGTTCCCATCCACATCCAGACCATGGCCAGCGCTAGCCACCATGCCGGTTTGGCCATTAATGAACATAACAGAGTTGTCTACACAACTGATATATTGAAAGGTATGAGGGTGGAGGGGCTTCGATCTGTTCCCCATTTCTCTTGGACTGTATGGGCCCTATTTCTTGTGCCCATTTTAGATGTAGCCTCTTACCTTATCAGGGGCAATATTATGCGCACAGCTAGACAGAAATGATTTCAACAGGTTTTAAGGCTGATTTGATCAATGTTCGCTCTGTACATAAGCACAGTTTAGCTATTTTCAGTTTGCTTGAAGAGAATAAACTGCATGCTCTTTTTTCTGACAGAGACATGGATGAATGACGAGTCCTGACCACACTTACAGTTAGCGATTTTTGTTTGGGTTCCTGTAGACATGGTGGGCAAGTGAGGGGAGGAGTTGCTATTATTTTTAGAAAGGTTATTACATGCCGGACATTCAAGTTGGAGGAGCTGAAGGGCACAGAAGCCATTGGCTTCAGTATATCCCCCAGTGCAAATTGCTTCTTTTCAGGTGCACTGGTTTTATCATCAACCTCTGTATGAAGTTTGTGATCAAAGAAAGCCATTTCAGTTGCATTCTTAATAGCTTGTTTGATTTTTTGGAAGCTCTTCTCACATTCATGTGACCAATAAAAAGACACAATCATTTTCATCAGTTCTCTTAGCAGTGGACTGACTGTTGCAGAGTTATGTATGTATCTAGAACAGTAGCTGGCCATACAAGAAATGATCGTAACATAGAACTGTCTTGTTGGCAAATGGCACCAAACAAAGCTTGCACTTTGACTGGATCAGGTTTCATATATCCATCTGAAAATACATGGTCAAAGAACTTCAAGCTTTTCTTGTTTAATTCACATTAGTCAGCATTTAGAGTTAAACCTATATTTAAATGTATTTACTACATACTGTTTGATTCAAGTTCTGTAGCAGAGTATACACCAAAACTCAATTGTTTGTTGAAAAACATACCATTATGCATAGAAAATGTTGCAAGGTACCTGGATTTTTGTTAATCTCCAATTGGTGATATCCTTTATTTAAGTTGAGTCGAGAGAAGGGCTTTGCACCATTCAGTTGAGTTATCATATCAGCAATGTACGACCTGGATGTCTCTCTCGCTCAATCGCCTTGTTGGCCTGACGCATGTCAATGCATATGCGTACAGCTTCTTAATTGTCTCTTTTAGGAACTACTGCAAAGGGAAAAACACATAGTGTTGGACCAGTGAAGCGTTCAATGATGTCATGTTTAAGCAATTAATGAAGTTCCTTTTCAACAGCCTCTTATAAGTGAAACACAATTTGTCTGTGTGCAACAGGATGAACATTTTCATTTATGTGTAACTTTACTTTCATTGTTTTGATTTTTCAGAACTCAAGAAATAATGAAGGAAATTGACTTACAGTTTTATGATGTGCATTCATGATGTAGTTCACTGATATTAGTTCCATATCAGTTAGGCATTAACTGGTCGGCAGAGGCAGGCCTCGTTAGTGCACTCTTTTAGTACTAATCATTAATAGAATCAGTAGTGTAAATTGTGTTATCAATCTGTATTTTTAAGTTGTTTTTTTGAATTTGATTGAATTATTTTGTCAGAACTTAAAACTTGAATGCAAATCACCCACAACAATTGGTGACCTTATATGAAGCTGACCGCATTCTGGTAGCAGTTTGTGCTTCCAGCTTCTAGCACACAGCACCTTAATGTTTTTTCAGTGTTTAACTTTGCCCCATATTAGGTTTTAACAAGGGCAGACATTAGGGGGATATTGTTATCATAGAGTGGCATCATTTACACTAGGGTCGCTCTAGTGTATGAGAAATCCAGGACAAGGAGTTTGACACTCTTTCATTGGTATGGCCACAGAGCAGCTGCATGCAGCAGGTGCGCTGCTGGCATGACAAAGGCAAGCCCATCTGTTCCCATCCACATCCAGACCATTGCCAGCGCTAGCCTCCATGCCGGTTTGGCCATTAATGAATATAACAGAGTTGTCTACACAACTGATATATTGAAAGGTATGAGGGTGGAGGGGCTTACGGTCTGTTCCCCATTTCTCTTGGACTGTATGGGCCCTATTTCTTGTGCCCATTGTAGATGTAGCCTCTTCCCTTATCAGGGGCAATATTATGCGCACAGCTAGACAGACAATGATTTCAACAGGTTTTAAGGCTGACTTGATCAATGTTCGCTCCGTACATAAGCACACTTTAGCTATTTTCAGTTTGCTTGAAGAGAATAAACTGCATGCTCTTTTTTCTGACAGAGACATGGATGAATGAGGAGTCCTGACCACACTAACAGTTAGCAATTTTTGTTTGGGTTCCTGTAGACATGGTGGGCAAGTGAGGGAGGAGTTGCTATTATTTTTAGAAAGGTTATTACATGCCGGACATTCAAGCTGGAGGAGCTGAAGGGCACAGAAGCCATTGGCTTCAGTATATCCCCCAGTGCAAATTGCTTCTTTTCAGGTGCACTGGTTTTATCATCAACCTGCCACACAGGAGACTTTCGAACTTCCCTAGACCAGGCGCTAGCCCCTCTTTTCATAAACTTTGCACATTTTACATTACTGGGTGATTTCAGTATTTATTTGGATACATTTATTTGCTGGGTTCCCTAGCCACACTCAACCTAAGATGTGTAGATATTGGCCCCACACATAAAGCAGGACGCACACAGGAAAGAAGAACTCTCACCCAGGCGCAAGGTGCCAGAGCATGAAACAAGTTCTCACTTACCGATCCCAAAAGGTTTTTGGATGTGTCCAAACTCGTAATCTCATTTTTGGTCACCGAGAGCCACAGAGCTATTAGTAGCAGGCTCCTGAAAGCGGCTGAGGCTATATTGCCCTTGAGGCCCATCAAGAAGGAAGGTGTGCTCCGCCCGGTGATTCCCCCAGGTTTTAGTCCTTTAAAGAGTTGCTTGTAAAAATTTGGAGAGATGGTAGCATCACCACTATCAAAATGAGGATAAAGTACGTTATAAAGTGGCACACAAAATGATCCAGCCCCAGAATCTTATTTTTCAAGTCAATGACAGTGATGTATTTGAAACTCAAATTATTGTACAATAATAACAAAATAACTTTTTAAGGATAGGCTATTTCAACAGCTTGATTGTCGTTCAATTCATTCTTTATTTTCATAATTCAATAAAACATGACAGGACTGCTTGTTGCCAACGCGTTTCATCTCAAAGGGGACTTCTTCAGGGCTAGAAGCAATTTATAAAAATACACACTATTACACATAAAATATATACAATTAAAAATACATACATTGATATCATTCTAAGTTACCTTCATAATATAACAATCTTAAGTTTTACTATTGTGAAAGCGATTTGTTCAAGAAACGCCCATCCTAATTCATAATTTGACAGTACATTTATATCTGTCTATTCGATTATTCAGGTGCATGTAGATATGAAAAGAAATAAAAGCCATATATCATAAGGCCATTCTCAGAACAATCTAATGGTGGGAGGAAGAATATACTGAGAAAAATCATATGGCAAAAACAGTCAAAAGAGTGCCACAATAAAACATCATCTTTTGTATATCAGAGAGCATTCAAAGAGAGACCTTACAAAATCAGAAATTTGCCGAGTTTGTTACATCAGATTATCATTTCTGAAGGCCATGAGCAAGTGGAATAACTTACTCTTATTAGACAAAAGGAAAAGGAAAAAGAACCGTTATGCTTAGAGCAGAGAGGTGGCCTTGAATCTATCATACTCCAATGATATATTTTGGTGGTATATTTTAACTTGTCCCCTTGATAAGACTTTATAATTACCACATCAATATTATTGTTGCAGTTCTAGCAATACGAGAGCTATACTCAACTGCTTGTTTGTTGTATTATTTCTTTAGATCTTTTACTATTAACTGATGTTGAAAACACTAATGTAATCATACCTTGATTTATATTTTGGTGACTAAGAGATTGCGCTTCAATCTTTCAATATTCTCTCGGTAGGTCACACACATGTATCTAAAAGGACATCAATTTGAGAAATCATATAACCCGTTTCAAATGAACATATTATCAGATAATCACATCTAAATGATGCTAGCTTATTTCATTGTGACTAGCTAAGTCAAAAAGTGGCTCTGAATATTTACCATACAAATCTAGAAAAAAGTGTGCTCCTCTTTTTACACCCAATATATTAGAGAGGCCGACAATGATGGCAAGACATTTTTTTGATTGTTTCACAGACCCAAACACAAAAGCCCCATTCCTAGAATACAATCAATCAATTTTTACTGGACAACGTGACTTTTTCGAAGAAGAGATCTTCAAAATCCAGGCCAACTTACCTGTTGATGCCCCAGATGTTGGTGACATTACAAGTTCATCAACCAAGACAATGCTGACACACTTTTTGCCACCCTCATTATAGGATCTAAAAAACAGCTGTCTGCTTCTTGCAAATCAGGATCTCCTGAATCCCACTCCAACTTCATGTAATGATGGCTGTTTTTGAGAATATTGCTTTGATTTATCAGGAACTATTCTCAGTCTCAATTCATTCAGAACCTATTCCTGACTCTTGGAAGGGAGTCAATGTGGTTGCCCTTTTTAAAAAGGCAAATGTATATCCAGAAAAATTGACTAATTTTCCTCTAGTCTCATTATTGCCAGAGGCCACTAAGGTTTTAGAAATATCAGCTCATCACCTTTTTGACAGATAATAAGATCCCAGTATGGCTTTTGTTTGTGACACAGTACAGAAACAAAAATGATTTAAAGGATTAATTAATATACCTTATCAACAATCAATTGAGCAAAATATTTTTTGATTAGATATGAAGCCTCTATTGGGTCAAAACATATAAACAACATATAGACAACAGACACAAAGGTGTATTCAAAATATATAATTTTATCAAAAAGTCATTTGGAAAGATAAATTCATATACAGATAAGTGAAAATACAGAAAGTACTTAGGCCTGTGGGTACACACACAAATAAATTAATAAGTGACTCAACAGAACCTAAGAACACCTATCCCGAATCAAAATGAATCAAACAAGACAGGGATAAGATGAAAGGTCGATGTTTCGGGTTCCTAAATAGCAATTTCAGAAACCATCTTCAGGACTGATGTCAATTATGATCTGTATAGAAAAGTTGCAATCTATAGTTCAGCAATAGAGTGGATTAATTTGAACCAGAAAGGAGTAATTTTCGTAAAACACGGGGTTATTTATCCGGACATGCAGCACAGTCTAATTGAGCCGCAAGCGTGGAATAGTTTCGAGCCAAAATTCAGTTAGACAAAAGGTGGTTTCTCTGATATCATGAATTCTAACACTGTGCAATGCAGCATGCAACAGAGCTGGAAGCGAAAAGCTTCTGGTTCAAATTAATCCACTCTATTGCTGAACTATAGATTGCAACTTTTCTATACAGATCATAATTGACATCAGTCCTGAAGATGGTTTCTGAAATTGCTATTTAGGAAACCGAAACGTCGACCTTTCATCTTATCCCTGTCTTGTTTGATTCATTTTGATTCGGGATAGGTGTTCTTAGGTTCTGTTGAGTCACTTATTAATTTATTTGTGTGTGTACCCACAGGCCTAAGTACTTTCTGTATTTTCACTTATCTGTATATGAATGTATCTTTCCAAATGATTTTCTGATTAAATTATATCTTTTGAAAACACCTTTGTGTCTGTTGTCTATATGTTGTTTATATGTTTTGACCCAATAGAGGCTTCATATCTAATTAAAAATTATTTTGCTCAATTGATTGTTGATAAGGTATATTAATTTATCCTTTAAATCATTTTTGAATCAGAAACACTTTCTAAATAAATTACCTTGAAGGCACCTTTACCCTTCTTCTTAATTACCCTAAGCCCTCAAGGGTATTTTGGGTTGCTCACTTTTTGTTAACCAGTACAGAACAGCTTTTCAAGATCAGTCTGGACTCTGGGCTCAATTTAGCATTTGTGCTGTTGGACTTGTCAGCAGAATTTGACACGGTGAACCACGGCATCCTGTTAAAAAGACTGGATCATCTGGGTTTGGCAGACTCTGCTTTAGGATGGTTAGTGTCCTTTCTGGAGGAGAGAGAGCAGGTAGTGTGAATTAAACCATATTCTTATAAACAGTTGAAACAGGGGTACCTCAGGGATTTACAATGAGCCCCATCCTTTTCAACATTTCTATGTCTCCTCTGGCATTTCAGGTTAAATTGTTCATCATTAGGATTATTTCTTATGTGGGGATTCAGTTAGCGCCAAAGAAACATTTGCTCTTTGTTTAAAGGTGCTACTTGATTGGCTCAGGAAGAACAAATTAAAGTGCAATCCAGAAAAGACTGACATCCTGTTATTTGGGCCTAATCCCCTTTCGGGATGGACGGCAGCTTGACCAAAGTAACTAAGTAAGTAAACAGCTTTATTGCTTGGTTAATTAAAACCATAACAATGTTACATATAAATATTCATAAAACATATAATGCATCCTTTTTGTTGTAGCTTTCCGTGGCGTAAGTTCAAATAATTAATCAGTCACTATATAAAAGGTTGCATGTACCCAATTCAATTCAATTCAAATAAGTCTTGATTTCGACACATATATCATAAAAGACTATACATTTTATAAAAAATACACATATTAAGAAGGAAAAACCTTAGCAGTACCAAGGACACAGTTTTCCAGCCAAGGAGTCGAGTCAACAGCTTATTACATACAATAAATTAGTACTATTAAAATGTAAGCGAGATATAAAATCCTATACAATAAATTAAGTTAAAAAAAGATACGAGGTTGGTAATCAGTTGGCATCACAGAGATATTAATACATAACATTTAATAAAACCCGTTTTAATTCTGGTGTAGCTTTCTCCTCCGAATAACCCACATCCAATGCAAAAACTTTGCAACAGCAATTACAATACTTTTGGAGCACTCAGTTTGAAAAATCTTAAGGGCCTCTGCCCCGTTGGTAATGCCCTTCAACAAACTATAAGGCTTCAACCACTTATGACGTGGATGTTTGTACTCTGGGCAGATGAAAAAAATATGGGCTATACTTTCCGACTGATTGAGACAAAATGGACATAAAGTATTATTTCCTGCCTGCCATTTGCCGGTAAAGGAATTGACAGGAAGAGTGCCCACCCTATACTGGTGGTTCCGTTTCCGGTCTTTGGGAATTGTAATATTAGCCCAATAGCCCTCATAGGCATTTTCGTGCTTGAGCTCTAGGAAGTTCCTTGTAAGTGATGGGCCTATGCAAATACGAAAGTTTCGCATTGACACCATTGACCAATAAAGCTCCTTAAAGACTTTTTGAGGTGGGAAGGGGTTAACAGTAGGGTTCTCCACAATAGTCCCAAACCCATGGCAATATAAACAGCCTTGATCTCTCTCAGCCATGAAATTCTATTGGCTGTATCAATGTCTCTGACTCCGAGGAGGGCCTGGGCATACCGGGAGAGTTCCGGTGTAATCCAGAGCCTCCTCCAATATGCCACCGGTCTAAACCGCGCCACATCCTCAAGTCGTTGACAACCAAGATAATAATAAAGGGGCAGGAGTGGCGTAGATAGCGGGAGACCAACTAATCCCCTCACAAACTTGTTTTGGGAGTTCACCAGTTGTGCAATATTACTGAACCCCCACAGGTCAGCCCCATACAAAATAGAAGCACTTATTTTGGTGTTGTAGATTTTAATTGCTGGGGCAATCGGTTTTGTGGCCGAAAGGCGCAGTTCCCTTATTAGTGCTCCTGCTAACTGGGCATGTCTGGTAACCAACTGGTTGATATGGGGTTTCCATTCTAGCCTTGAGCCCAGTGTAATGCCAAGGTAGGTAAAGAATTGGGTCTGTTCAAGCAATTTGCCGTTCATAGTAGCCCTCCCTTTCACAAGCTTTTGCTTGTGCCTGACCATAAATTTGGTCTTAGTCACATTGATGGTGAGGCCATAATCTTTTCAGAACACTTCAAAACGCCCAATGTCCTTCTGTAGTCCTTGTTGCGTTTTGGATATTAAAAGTGTGTCATCTGCAAACATTAGCAGGGGTATTGATATTCCATTCAACTTCGGGGAATCCATCGGATCCTTCTTTAAATAATCAATAACCCTGTTAATGTGCAGCAAAATGTTGGAGCCTGAACACACCCTTGTCTTACCCCTCTAAGGATCGGGAACCTATCTGTGACTTTGCCTTGCTCTCCCCACCGGACTTGAGAGAAGTTAGCATCGTGGAGTTTAATTAAAAAGGCTAGTACATCAAGTGGCCTACCTTGTTCTTGGAAGACACTCCACATCTTGGAACGCGGTACCAAGTTGAAGGCCGACTTAAGATCGACAAATGCCGCATATAGAGTGCCACCTCTGAGAACAACCACCCACCAGTAAATCAAAGCAAATCCAAAAGCTTGATCGATAGTTCTCGGGTGTGTGCGGAACTCGGCCTGGAGAGGGGACAAGATGTCTTCCTCCTCAATTCAGGTTTGGTTCCTGGACAACACAAGCCTGGCTATCACCTTCTGGATGCAGTCTATCCACCTTATCGGCCTGTAATTGGCAGGGTCAGAACGATCCCCCTTTTTATAAATGGGGATTATCTCAGCCCCCTTCCAGGTTTCAGGTATGGGGGAGCCTTTGGCGATGGCATTAGCAAGGGACGGGATATATGGTGCCCACATTCCTTTCCTTTTTATTTTTTTAATTTTTTTTTTAAAGTTTTTATTGTAAAGAAGCTGACAGGAAAATAATACATATATATAACCAGGACATTGAAAGCATGGGAAAAAAATTGATTCAATTATACAACAGATAAGTAAATAATTAAGGAAGGCACAAGGGGTATCATTAAAGACAGCAAAAGATCATATACATCCAAATTTATGAAGCATCGGAAAAGAAAACTTGTAAATTTCAAAATGAGTCAAAAAAAAAATAGAGTTTAGCAAATTCATATCATGTTGAGCAACAAGTTCCCCAATTGTTTTCGAATTTAATCAGTGAGCGACCACCCCTTATATTTGCTAGGGCAAGTTCCATGGCATATATTTCCATTACTAGAGCCCACCAATCCCAAACGGTAGGTGGGTCTGTGGCAATCCAGGCTCTTGCAACAGTTAATTTAGCAAAGGAAATAAGTATGGTTGCCAAGGAAGATTGTGGGATTGGGATATAATGGCAATCTAGCAAAATTAAGGGGGCGGAAAAATGGGCAGCACAATCTTCTTAATTCTGCAAATATCTTGAACCTCATCGCAAAAGGTCTTAAGCTTGGGGCAGGAAAATAACATGTGAACTAGGTTAGCAGCTACCTCAGAGCATTTAGGGCACTTTGTGCGAACTGTAAAATCAGGATTAGGGGACCACCTAGAGATTCTAGCAGGAGTGTAATAGAGCATACAGGTTGTTCTAAACTGCTGTAGCCTGAGAATAGAAGATCTGACTAATTTGTTAATATTAGACAAAGAATTCTCTATTTGTTTCAGAGTAACAATGGAGCCAAGTTGGGCCCCCCATTTTTCAGTTAGTTTAGGCAGGTCATTTGTTTTATATTTTAATAGTAGTTTATAGGCCCCACTAATAACTGATTTGTTTTTTTTGGAATATAGACATGTCCAGATGTCACAATCTGTAATACTTCAAATATTTTTTTTATTAATTAAAAAATCATGGATCTGTAGGTATTTAAATCTAGCATTTTCCGGTAAATCATATATAAGTTTAAGCAAATTAAAGTCAGCAAATCCCTGTGGGCCATATAAATCCACATTCCTTTCCTATGTATAAAGAGATCGCAGGAACACTGTCCAACCCGGGCGCTCTACCCTTTGGGACAGAGTTAAGTATCCGATCTACTTCATTCAAACGAAAGTTTAGTGGCGTGAAATCTAAAGGAGTGATGGGGATGTCAACGCTCAGCACCCTATCAAGGGACGGACAGGCAAACTGTGTCTTGAAATGCGAAACCCACAAATCGGGAGGAACATGATTTTGTGGGTGGTCCTTAGGGCGCCCCTTCCCCCATTTCACCAAATCCCCAAAAACACCCATGCTCCTGGCTCTACTTTCATTATATAGCTCTGTCCAATAGAGTTCGTCCCAGGATCGCTTCGCTACGTATTGGACTTTCTTATACATCTCCCTAGCAGCTCGAATCTGATCCCTATCTTTTGATCTTATTATTAGGGCTAAAGATTTATATGCATCCCTACAGCTTTTGCCATACCACGTTTCTGCCCAAATTTTAGGCCTAAGTTTGGATTTGCGAACCTTCTTGATAAAAAAGTCCCTTAACCTATTAAAAAAGATTTATATGTATTGGAACAACCCTTGACACTATATCCTAGTCTGTGGTACAATTCTGGAGCTCTAGTGTGGCCTTTGCAGCTAATTAGCTCTTTACAGCTATATGGTCCTCCTTAAGAAGACATTCTGTCCATTTTACCCTCCTGGTGTCATTTGAGGGACAGATATCAATTGTAGTGGACCTAAAATCAGACAGCTTTCTTCTGTACAACTCCACGGATAATATTAATGGATTATGGTCACTTTCCACCCGTTTTAATATCACCATATCCTTAAAAAAGGACCAGAACTCTTTATTAAAAAGAATGTAGTCTATTTGACTACTAAGTATCCCATTATCAAACGTGGGATCACCCTCCTTATCTGACTTTGTTCTACAATTTGCCACCCTTAGCCCCTGCTCTAAACATCGGGCCTTAAGCTGCAAAGCAGCTTGAGACCACGTCTTGATAGGTGGAATGGTCAATTGCGGAATATCCCAAGCAAGATCTTCCTCCATTGTGAGTGCAATATCATTATTGTCTAGTGGTTCAAAGCAGTAATTAAAGTCTCCTGCTTCAAGCATGTTCCCTTTACCATTATAGTAATTAAGACATGAATCCAACAGGGAGATTATCTCTGAGGGGTTGCCCCCGGGTTTGCCCCTGGCATATATATAAAAAATATACAGATCTCTGCATTTTGGGCTTTGATTTCTAATAATTAAGATGTCACTTCTCTTAGAATCCAACTGGCTGACTTTATTACTATCATCTTGTCTGACCCAAATGGCCAAGCCCCCATTGGTCTGCCCCTCGGGCTAGGGGTAGCCGGGTTATAAAAATGCAGGAAACCTAATCTAAATTGTGGTTCAATCTGTCAAGTTTCCTGGAATATTAGGATGCAATGATTATCTATAAACTGTAGCCAATCTTCAGATGCTAGTTTATTCTTGAGGCCTGCAATATTCCAGGATACCAGAGATTGTACTATTTGCGTATCACAAGTGAAATCACTTGTCTGGGGCTGGCTGTCTTCAAAAGCATCATTGATCATTCTTTGGCCTAATGCTGGGGCAACAACAACTGGATTCCGCATAACATGAAAGCTACTTATTTCTGTGGTGTCCATCATATTGACAATGGTGTCACTATTGCACTCCAAAGGACCAGGGGTTAACACGGTGATAGCTTCATCACTTATAATGTCAACATCACCCTGGCTTTGTATAGTGACTATTCCCTGACTTTTGGGATCTGTTAGGATGGGCAGTCAATCGTTGGCATCTAGGGTGCTCAGCGCATCATAACGATTAGACACCACAATGGTCCTAGTGTTACCGCTCGGCATATCACTCAGTTGCCTATAGCTATTTGGTCTTTTATGTGCATCAGGAGAGTAAAAAAAAAACAACGGAAGGATATTAATGCCCTCTTGATTTTGCCAGGAGTGCGCAGCCCGATCTAATATATCCCTGATCAGGGCTGGTGACCTAAAGCTAAGCACAATACAATATCCTTCTAGGCTCTTCTGGGAATGTCCTACCCAGGGGACCCTTCTGACCATCATAAAATGTTCAAAAATATGGTTTCCTAGCCCTGTTTTTTGATTCAGATAGTGAAGTGACTTATGTTTTAAGGAAGACCAGTGCTCCTCGTCATAATAAGTACATTTTGGTGCATTTGCAAGGATAATCGTATGTGGCGTGCCCTCTGGTGGAAGATGTAAGGAGGCTCTTGATGTCAACTCGTTACAGTGGCCCTTAGGTTTACTTATTGGGCCCTGTGGTCCTACCCTACTCCTGCGCTCGAGCTGGGCTTGTTGATTCTGTTGTGTCGCTGGAGCTAAGGCTAAGGGGGGACCTACCAGCCCACTACTCAGTGAATTTGATGGAAGTATTATATTGTTGTCCTTGGGCTTAGTAATTTGAATGATTACCTGGCTGGTAGATGTATCTTTGAGTTTAACCATAATGGGGTTAATCAGTGCTAGCAGCCTACCTTCAAGCAATTTAGCTATATCCAATGACACTTGTGAACAATTTAGGCCCTGGGCATACACATATGAATTAAGACTAATTTTATCCCCCCTCGGACCGTCTGGGATATTAGGTGACACCACTGGACTTCCTTGTTCAGATGCAGGATTCCAATTCTTAGCCTGCTTTGAAGTCTGAGAACTCGATTTAGGTGCACTACATGCTTTTCTTTTCCTTGACTGATCTTGCCTTTTAATGCCTTGTATAGGCTTCGATTGCCTAGTGCGGGTGTGTGGCGGTGAGGGTGCCACGATTGGACAGGGGGAGGTAGTTGTATTAGATACTCCTCCGGCGCCCTGCGCTGGGGTAAATGCAATATGCTGTGATATGCTAGGACTCATGGCTTCAGGTGGATTTGTCTCAATTAGAGGGGCCAATAATAGTGGTGAAAGCGTTGGCTCTAAAGAGAGCCTTCGCTCTGTTAGGTGAATCTCGTGCATTAGCACGGACTCAGACCTAGAGAGAAATGCATCCAATGTGCCAACAACCCCTGCCCCGTTGCCCCCCATGCGTGTGCTCTTACTCATGGCCTAGTTTAGCTGGCTTGGTTGAAAGAATAAAGAGCTTGATTACCAACAACAACAAACCACTAGATAACACAATGTTACAGCAGTCTATCCTACAATTAACCCCCACCCTCACCTTTGTAGAATTTTTCCTTTTTGTTCGTAATGTCCCCTTAGTCCAAAGACAAGAGCATTCCAATCGCTTACTTGGAGTCCAAATATCAGAAGTAAGGGAGATGACTCAGCCCAGCCTCCTCCGGGCTCCGACGGGCGCAGATGGGCCCGCCCTTGGCCTGGGCTTCGCCCGGGCAGCGCCCGTGCCGCGGGAGGTGACGCGTTGATTTAAGGTCCTCTGTGCGCTTGGCTATGGCGTCTTTCCAATGCGCGGCCCCTGGGCACCCTGGGAAATGTGGTTCTGTGCAGCGAGGGTGGCGGCAGATCAAAGTGGCGCTGCCGGTCCCGCTTCAAACGCTGCTGTGCCCCCAACTACGGCTGTGGCAACAGGTAAGGGCTGAATATGGAAGAGAAATGTCCTGTGCTGCGGGAGGCGCCACGTTGATTTAAGCGCCTCCGTGCGCTTGGCTATAGCGTCCTTCTGGTGCGCGGCCCCTGGGCACCCCGGGAAATGTGGTTCCGTGCAGCGAGGGTGGCAGCAGATCAAAGTGGCGATGCCGGTCCCGCGGCAACGCTGCTGTGTCCCCAACTACGGCTGTGGCAACAGGTAAGGGCTGAATATAGAAGAGAAATGTCCCGCGCCGCGGGAGGCGCCGCATTGATTTAAGCACCTCCGTGCGCTTGGCTATGGCGTCTTTCCGGTGCACGGCCCCTGGGCACCCCGGGAAATGTGGTTCCGTGCAGCGAGGGTGGCAGCAGATCCAAGTGGCGATGCCGGTCCCGCGGCAATCCTGCTGTGTCCCCAACTACGGCTGTGGCAACAGGTAAGGGCTGAATATGGAAGAGAAATGTCCCCTCTTATATTTTAACAGAAACCTGTTTTTTTATTCACAGTAAAACTCATTGTTCTAGCTGGACCCTCGTTTTAAGAGCCTGGTTAAGAACCTTGAGGTACTTTAACAGTTTGCAGTTCAGTTGGGGGTCTGACGGGTCAAGACCTTGCATAATAGCAGCCCTCCATGTACTGATTCTTCGGGTTAGGAAATCTTTTTTTAATAAGGTGATGTGTGCTGTCTGTAAATAGGGACATATACAAATAAGGTGAATAAAATCCTTTTTAGGTCGAGGTAATATCCGGTCTGCTGAAGGCAGACCGTAAGTCCGAGAATTAATGTTTCTTAGTGGGACTATTAGTCCCGCCTCAGTTTTTGCCTATCTCCCATTGGCTGGCTTCCTAAACGGAGGCCAGCCATTGGAGGAGAGAGCTGTCACTCCGATTTAGCCCCGTCTTTCTCGGATTTGGGGGGGTCATTTTTGCTGTTCTTTAGACAGTGACGTCATCCGTCACTCAGAACAGCAAAACCACGCCCCCGAATCCGAAATTCTTCGGGCTTTGCAGCCGCCATTTTTTTCCCCCGTCTGGGGAGGATCGTCTTGTTCGTCGTGATGGCTGGCCCTTGCATCCCCGCCGCCGCCTGCCAGAAGACTGCAGTGGGCTCTGTCTGCCGTTTTTTTTATTTTATGTATTTAATTCACCGGGAGCCCCGTGAGTCGTTCTCATGCCCCTGCCGGCCCGGGGATTCTCTGAGAGGCACTGTGGCCGCCTCCAAACTCCAGGGCCGCGGTGCGATTGGTTATCGCAGCCGCGACCCGGAAGTACAGTGGGCCGGACGGGAGGTCTCCCCGCGCTCCTGCCCGGCAAGGAGAAGAAGCACGTCCCAAGCCGAAGCCCAGCAGCCCTGCCCGTGGCAGAGAGGAGCCGCCGCCTCTCTAAACAGCCAGTGAGTGCCGTTTCTAACCCCTCTGGGGAAAGCGGGCGGTTCTCCCTCTTTCTTATATATAGTGTATTGCAGCACTCCGCTAGACCTTTTGCCTCTATATTTAAGAAGTTTTTCTTTATTTATGTTTTAGGAATATACTAACCTGAAATGTACCCCTCCCAGCCATACCTCCTACGCAGTACCTTATCGGAATGAGCTTTTCGCTTCTCTGCATATTAGCAGGTATTCTGTCCTGTGTTTTTGTTGTGTAGTTTTGTCACTGCTACTACCTTTCATGGGATTTTGCAAGGCTCCTGCCGTGTAGAGTTGCACATTTTCTCCCGTAAGGGCTCCCGCTCTATCCTTTCAAGTTCCGGCACAGTGTAAATTATCATTTCTTTTGACTCTACGAGATATATTTAGAGACTGTTCTTACCCTCTTAGCCCAAGCACTTAAATTGTTATTGTGGCAACAGCGTTCTCTTCCTGATTTATTGTTATGCTTTCATCCGGCCCTGACAGGCACTTGTATTTCTGAAGGGTCTCATAAACAATTCGACAAATTTTTTTTCCTTTGTATACATTTTTTGTATGTACTTTATGTACAGTTCACTTCATTGAGCCTTTCCTCGTTATGTATTTTATCTAGTTTAATGTTGGACTGGAGCGTGGGGAATGGTGTTACACTGTCTGTGACTGTGAATGAAAGTCAAGGGTGTGGTAGGTGTATGCTAGCACCAGCTCCCGCTCGGTGATGAAGTCGGGCTCTCTGGGGTTAACTTTAAATGCCCGTAGGTTTACCATTTGCTTTTAATTCGGCAGGAGTCACTAGTATGAAATGTACACGTCGTTAGGCTGAGGTTAGGCAAAGCCAGACCTCGCTGTATTGCTGGTTCGAAAAGGTATGTTTAGAATGTGTGCCTGCTACAGGTAGCATTTTCCGACTTCAGTCCTACTTATACCCACTACCGAAGGGCATGGCTATCATTAATGAGGACGATGAAAGTGCACAAGGGCCCATGAGTTGAAGGACGGACCCACTAAATTATTTCATTGACCTTTCAGAACAATTTTCTTTCATCGTGCTCTCTAAGCCAGGACAGCCGCGCTATGATATTCAAATTTCCATTCCGTACGTTTCGATTAGAAATCACATGGTACACTCATAATTACTTTAATAGCAAAAACACGGATAAAACAAAAATGGATGGATGTGGATTAATTTCCTTTTAATATAACGTTGAGCACTTCCTTCACCGACTCCTTTTCCCAAACACTTTAATAAACATTGACACTGTTATCATGTATCATAAAGAGAAAGTCTGACTCTTGAGGAATGGCATACTCAGCCACTACAAGAAAATAAGAGGCACAAACCCGTTGATGCGTCGGCGACTAAAGGCAAAACTGTGCATCACTATATAACACATTCATGAGCTCTCGAGGGCACTTCTATTTTTAAAGTGTTCACAGCAATGCTGACACAGTAGTGTGCAGTAATATGCAATGCTCACTGGGGAAAGTAATACCCCTTGCTATACTTACAGGCCCTGTGGACTGCAGTGCTCAAGTAGGCCAGAAAGTGAATACATAAGAAAATTTCTGCTCCAAATTTTGGGGTAGAAGTGTAATTCAATAAAATGACATCAATTGACCCTTTAACGTCCATGCATGTCAATACCTCTCCTATAGGTGACGTGGGTGTGGGGTGGAGACCTGCTGACACCCTCAGGCTCTACCTATACTCATGTGGCTCAAGGTAGCCAATGCATATTAGACTAGAGATTAAGTGCTGCCTGCTCCTATATGTATGAAGGACTGCCCAGAGAATGCAAGTGCATGAGCTGGTACTATTTGTGAATTAGGACCTGCCTCCAAAAAAACACACGTGCCCCAGCAAATGAAGTGGTAGGATTTTCTTTTTATTTAGCCATGATGCACCTCATCGTAATGCTGTACAGCATGGGTTAATATATTGGCAAATGCCAGAGATCCCAATGGCAAGACCCACAGGCTTTCCCAATGTTGCTTGTTTATTCTCTTTGGTAAATCAAGTCATTGTGTGCATGAACACCTTTCTGCGTGCTGGTGTGTGTACATGGATGCCTATATGCCATCTGGTCTGTGTTCAGGATGCCTCCAAACCTCCCGGCTGCATGCATGGATTTTGTTTGTCTGTTTCTCTTTGTGCAAGGACACCTACGTTTTTAGTGGTCTGTGTGTATAAGTGCCTGTTTGTCTGTTGGTTTGGGCACATTGGTATGTGTTATTGTTATGTATCTCTTTTCATTCTGTCCATAAATCATTCCATGTATGAGGGTAATGTGTTTACTGTGACTGTGTTTGTATGTGTGTTGCGTGAGATTGTGAGTCTGAGCCTGTACTTTTTGTGTCAATTGTTGTATATTAGAAAACGTCATAGTAAATAAACAATTACATAAAACACGTTTATTCTTTTATGTGATCTGTTCGTAAAGGTGTGCATATATGTTCTTCTGTACCCCTGTTTACATGTATATTGTACATAGGCTACACAAAAGCCAGTCCTAACGATTTGGTCAATGCTTTTTCATTTTGAACTTTATGCAACAGATTGCATTTTTTAAGTTGCACCACCGTACTTTCCTTTGATCGAATTTCACTTCTTGTCAGATGTATTCCTGGGAAAGGCAGTGGCTCCGCCTGATCGGATGCTTGGGTGAAAGTTCAGCAAAGCTTTTATCTTTATGAGTTCTGTGAGCAAAACCCTGTACTGAGCACCACAACATGTTAAATCAATTACCATCCAAGAAACGTAAAGCCGAGTTGTCTTTCAGACCCTGCTCTCATAGTAAAAATAGTCTGAATTGTATGACTTTTAGGACTGAGATTGTATGTAGTTGTGCTGGTACTATCACTGGCAGCGCTGGCAGGGGTAATGGGTGGTGCAGGCTGTTGTGATCTCCCGAAAAGGGCCCGTCACTTATTTTAATTTACAAATTAAGCACTGGGGTGGAGCAACTAGAATAATTGGGTGGAGCCACTGGTGGAAGTGGGTGGAGCTGAGAGAAGTGGGTGTGGCCTCCTAAAAAATATTGAGCACCTACACTTCATATTTTACAAATTAAGCACTGGTCTCTGGTCTGCCTGAACTGCTTCTCTTTTGCTTCTGCAATGGCTGCTGCCCTCCCTCCCTGTGTCTCTGATATCCTTCAGCGCAGCCGCTGCCTGTCTTACCCTCTGTGTCCTGCAGGGGTCTTTCTCCGCTCTTGCGTTGCCTTTGGGCGTCCCGCTTTCTTATGAGAAGGAATAAGGAGTTGTTTGCCCCACTCTCTCTTTGCCCATGACAGTCATGCTCCCTGTGACAGCCCCTCCTTTGGCGACTTGCCAACTCTGCGTACAACATAAGCCCATATGTTAAAACTGCATGGAGATAAAGAATATCCTTTCCGTCTAGGAACCGTTACTCTATGCTAGCTTTTTTAGCAAGCAGTAGGTGCATTTTGGGACGTGTAGTTCCGCCACCCTTACTCTCCCTCCTCCTTCCAGATGAGATAGGGGACCCCCACATGCCCCCAAATCCACTGGAAATTGCCCACGCTCGTCTGTACCTCCCGCACCTTTCGTAAGGGACCACTGGAGACACTCACGTTAGGTTCCTTACCAAGTGCCTGCCCACCACTCTGGACCCATTTGACGTGCAGCCACCACCTGGGCCAGACCGACCCACCTAGGCTTGCAAATTCGACCCTGCTGCACTCAACCCCAGAGCCAACATACCTTTCCTTGCCTTCATGCCGCACCTTCTCTTTCCCCCACACCACTCTCTTCCCCCACACCACTCTCTTCCCCCACACCACTCTCTTACCCCACACCACTCTCTTCCCCCACACCACTCTCTTCCCCCACACCTCTCACTACGTCACTCTCTCTCTCCCTAACTCTCTCACTAACACTCTCACTACATCTCTATCTCTCACTACCTCACTATCTCTCACTACCTCACTATCTCTCACTATACTACACTCTCTCACTAACTCTCTAACTCACTACTCAACTCTCTCTCACAGCAACACAATATCACTACAACAGTAACTATCTCTCACTCTAACACACTACTCAAAATTCACTCTCTCTCTATCACTACATCACTCTATTTCGATCTCACTCTCACTACCTCACTATATCACTACACACTCAAAAAATAACTACATCACTCTCTCACTACCTCACAACTTCACTCTCTCTTTCTAAATTACTAATTCACTCTATCTCACTACCTCACTCTCAAATACACTAAGTCACTTACACTCTCTCTTTCACTACCTCACTATCTCGCTACATCACTTTGCTTCTATCTTAATACCTCACATCATTAACACTCACTACTTCACTCTCTCTTTCAATACAATCTTTCTCTATCTCACTACCTCACAACATCACTCTCCATCACTACCTCACTCTCTATCTACCTCACTCTCTCACTACATCACTCACTCTCTATTTCAATACCTCTCTATCTCGCTACCTCACTCTTTCTCTGCTAATACAATATGCCTAATGCAATATGTAACACATATGCAAACACTTAAGCTATTGACAATAGAAATGACAATAACATTTACTTAGGGATAAAAATACAAATAAAAAAATAAGCAATGCCAATAGCTCTACCTATAATATTGCCGAGACCATTACATTGTAAATGCTTGTTTCTTGCTGCCACAGAGTCTGCATGCTGTGGATCTGTTTTGCTTCTGATTCGGTTGTTCCGCTGTTGATGGTAGCTGGTCAAAACCAAGTGCCAATAATTGTTTCTTTAGGTATGCTGGTAATGTAAGACTTAAGCAGGGTGCCGGTTTTAAGTTCTTGTAATTTGTGATCACTATTCAGGAGTGCGATCTGTTAATAAAGTGTTTTTTATCTCACAATAGGGAGTGGCATTTTGTGGTATAATATAGAGTGTGTTTAAAAGTTGCAAAATATGCACAACTTGCCTGTTCTAGTGAATGCTAAAGCCTTAGAGAGAAATTGATTACATGTAGATTTGCTGTCATTTTTAACTCCTGACTGTAGAGCTTTGTTAAGTGAGGAATGCTCCGAATTTTGTTTTATTTTGTACACACATTTTATTGTGGTATACATTCTCCCTACTGTTTCGTTTATTAGCCCAAATTCCAACCCCACCTGTGCTGGTGATGCATTATGTGATAGTCGAAAGATCCGCTTATATATTGTGGCCTGCAGCTTGCTCAGACGTGTAGAGTCTTTTCCCTGAAGCACAATGCTAGAGTAGGATATCATTGGGAGCATTTTTGAAGCTATTGCAGATAATAGTGGTTTGTAAGATGGACCCTCCCCTTTTTTGGCCAATGTGCTGAAAGAGAATGCTTGTGCATTGGCTCTTTTTGACAAAGTTCATCTGTTCATACTGACTGAGTCGGCTGTCAATGTAAGCTCCCAAGTAGTTGTAGCTAGTTACTTCTTCCCAAAGCTTTCTATCTAACCAGATTTTAAATAAAGGCCTTGGGCGGTTACTAATCAGCATGGTTTTTGTTTTTGATATGTTAAATTCCAACTTATTAGTGGTTAGGTACTCATGCATTTCAGCCAGTGACCTCCGGAGTCCAACTTGGGTTAGACTCATTAGTACAATGCCATCTGCATATGAAAGATTGGATAAGGTTATCTTACCCAAGTGTGCTGGATCAGAGATAGTCTGATTTAGCCATGGTGTTAGATCAGACAGAAATAGGTTAAACAGGTGTGGGGCAGCACACGTCACTGCTTCAGGCCCTTGTTTGTGGTGAGTTGCCTTGAAATCCTGAAGCCGTCACCCAACGGCACTCTTATCCAGGTGTGGGTATAATATAGCATTATTCCAACCTCTTAGTTTCATCCACAGGATGTGACGATCTACACTATCAAAGGCAACTTTTAAGTCAATGAGGCAGGGGTGTCGTTTTTGCTTTTTCCACTTACATTTGTCTGCAATTGGTGCGAGAGCTAGAATATTTTTTATCATTCATGACCCTTGTCTGAAGCCTGTGTGAAATCAGGTTGTGCTTGTTGGACACGTCAATGAGATCTGCTAGGATCAGTGATGCGTGGTACTTTGCTTCAACTTCCAGTAGCACTGTAAGTCTATAGTTTGCCAGGTTCAATCTAACACCACCTTTATAGATAGGTGTGAAAATTGAGCCATGCCAAGTGGGTGGCATGCAACCTAATAGTTCTACTTCTTTGAATAGGATAGATAAATGGTTACTCCAAAAAGCTGGGTCACATTTCAAAATGGCCTGGGGAATACCGCTTGGTACTGATTTACCGTTCCTCCTGCCTGTGTGTATTATGTTGACTTCTTCGACTGAGTAGGTCAACAAATTATTTGCAGAAGAACAACTGTTCCTTTCATTGATTGTGCTTGATTTTCCTATAGTATCCATCCACACCCTGTTTCTTGATGGTTAGTACTCCCTAGTTGTGGGGAGTTCGATGAGTCTACTATTGTTCCCCCTTGAACCTCCTGAACAGGAATCCTGCCTAATCTTGATCCTGGACACTTGGGTTTATTGCATTCACTGGCCTATTCAGGCTGTTTAGTGTTTCTCAGAAGGTTGGTTTGCTTTGCACTGAACAGTATGTTTGTCTAGAATATCTTGTTCCTGTTTTTTTTTCCCATGACGTTTTTTTGTATTCCTTCCTTAGGCGATGTACATTTTCCCAAGTGGTTTGGTCGCTGTAGGTTGTTCTTAGTTTCCTGACTGCTTTTCTTAATACTCTTTCAGAGCTTGCATTTATGTGATGTTGTGATGTAGGCCGTTCTTGGTGCATGCCTATGGTTGTCTGGTATTAATGATGGCAGATTTGTTGTGAATGCTGTCCATGTGTCTATTAAGTTGCTTTTCTCATTCCTACTGGCCATTGCTAGTTCCTTTGTTGTGCTGTGCACATCCTGGAGTGTATCGTTTGTCCACTTCAATCACTATAAATTAATCCAATGACCCTGTGATTTAATTGAGGCATCATACCAGCCATTATTACATTAACTGATAACCTACCCTTTCCTAGGTAAGTGTAGGGCCCAACCACCTATTGATTCTCTGTCTGGTTGCATGTTACTTTCCGTGCCTGACTTTGAAGTTCAGGCTTCTGGGCACAGTTTTTTGGGGCTTTTGCTGGTAAAGATTGCGGGCTAGGTCTGACTTTTGATGAGTCGTTTAATCTGTTCAAAATAGTGTCCTGATTATTGCTTACTACTTTTTCTTCTATAATGCTAGCCGTGTGCCCTGGTCCATAGGCTTTGTTATCCCTAATTGGTGGGCTTTGCCGGTGATGGAGCAAAATGTTGTTCAAAATTTGCGAAGTTAAACTTCCATAATGTAACCGTATTAATAGCATGTGTTGAAATAATTAACCAATCTAGATTAAAATTGCACATACAACACGCGGGATTAATATGCTTTCATGTTGCACTTGCAAGTTTGTAAAAATAATAAACTACCTTGTCTATCGTAATTGTCAGTATTAAATGCGGCTGTTTAATTAACAGCATGTGCTATATTTCTGTGCATATGTTTTGTCGTGTCTTTTCTGTGGCAAAAGCTCGTGGAAAATCCTGGAGGCCTAAAAGAAGAAGGTTTTTATAATGCTGCCTTTTGTGCTTTGGCTAGATAACATAATTAACTTGGTTAATATTTAGCAAAGGGGGAGGGAAACAGAATGGGTTTCAATTCTTTTATTAATTACTGTCTTGTGTTGCTTTAAATACTAGTTCTCGTGTGGGCCCATGAAAGTGGCTGACTGGCAGTGCTGGAAAATACAAAACTTGATCAGAGTGAAGCTTTCATTCATATGCAGAAAAAGAGTTTTTGCTTTCGAACAATGGAATAATAAGCGGAACTGTCATGGTCGAGTAGTACGTGTTCTTAGAGAAGAGCACCAAGGACAAAAAGCCTGAATGGCCTGCCAAGTTTAGGAAGTATGAGGTTTCGAGTTCGGTGAAATTTTTCACTTCTGAGGAAGCTAGAAGGATGGAATCTAAGAACAATAGGGGTTTATGATGTGCCCCGTACTTGGTCAGAAAGTATGACATCAATATGGTCTGACATCTGTCAACCAATGGGAACCCTGATGGCAAGGAAAAGTTTACTTTTGAAGAGATTAGCTAGTAAGAAAGGTATAAAAACTGGCCCTACAGAAAGGAGGGGGCTCTTGCTTCTCGATTCCTGAATGACGTGCTGACGAACTCTTGGTGTCCGTAAGGATAGCAGTCTTTACTATTAATTCTTTAGTTAGGGAAATAGGTTTTAGAGAATAAGAACTTTATCTTGCTTTAATTCATGCTAAATGATTTTCTTTGAAATGTCAGACTAATAAGCCCATCCTTGAATGATGCTTTCAATTTGCTAATAAAATATTGATTTCTGAATAAAGATTACTCTTTCCTTGGATTAAAATAAAGTCAATAAAATAGATTTTGAAATGCAAGCTGGTCTTGTTTATTCATGGTCTAGTTATCATTATTAGATCCATTCGCCTAATGTGACTTAATTAATGTTGTGTGATCAAAACCATGGATAAACTCGTTATACTGCAGTTGTATATAATGTGTAAATAGTTTTTGTACAGAGTGTTTTAATTAGGTCACATGATTCAGTCGCTCAAAAATTGTCTCTTTAGTTTATGGGCCTAGGTAATGATTTATGATTAATGGTGAGCATTGTGGAGATGAATAGCGTTTGTGAGACAGTTTTTCATTAGGGGCGCTGGATCACCGGTTAGCTCCTTTGTCACTTTTGTCGGTTTTTCCCCATTTGTGTTTGGTTGTTTTTAGGTCTCGCTGAGTCAGCGCATGCGCAGCTCTGCGAGACATTTTGTAAGCGGGTTGTAAAAGTGCTACCAAAGGCTTGGCCACCAGCTTGCGATTAAGCGCACAAGAGCGCGCCTCGCTCAGCCTCTCCAAATACAGCGCACCTCGCTCCACTCCTCCCTGACCACAGAGCGCATCCCTGTGATCGTGATCTCTTTCATGGTCTTTAGCGCACTTGTTTTCGATAGTCTTGCTCTAAATATTTAGGAAGGCCGTCAGCAACACCTGTGTTTAACAAAATGTCCAAAAGTCATCTTGCTGTATTACCTAACCAACCATGACCATTGGATTCTGAGCTGATTTAATTGTTTTCTCAAATCAATTGTACCAGGCTCTAGGTTTGCTCAGCACTTTGGATAAAAGCACCATAATAATGTCAATAAAATACAAACAACGTTTTCACTAAAGTCTCTTGCCGAATCTCAAAGTGCACCCAATGTCACACCCATCTAAGATACCTTTTTTAGGGGTCAGAGCAATATATTTGTGGCATTCTCAAACACTGTTCAGCACTTCTATACGAATTATGTTAAGCCACGGAAATGTATAAAATGTAGCCAAAACTGATGTACCAATTTAATCTGCACAGCACAGCAACACCGATATCGCAAAAGTTGACTGGTCGTCTTTCAGTTGCTCTTTGCTGTATTTGGATGATAATGAGGTGAAACTTTGCCCAGGCAGCATAAACAAATGTAAAAATGACAAAATAATGAACTTACTATCATAGTATGCGCCAGATTATGCTTATTGTTGCAACATAATCTAGTCAACCCTGGCGTTTAATTCTGCCTTTCACTGTCGCATAATTCCCACGCCCCTGTTTGGTTCACCGTATGTTTCAGGGACAAACGCTCCACTGAGTGAGCCATCCTGCCGGCACGTGCAGCATCTCAACACCTCAGCTCCTGCTTTGCGGTGCACACCTTGAGCAATGCATGAATTTCATGTAAAAATGTTTTTAAAAATGACTTCCCATCTAAAAATCGCACCCCGATGAGGACACTTCACATATTTGCCAGATGCGCCTGATTAAAAGGTCGAAAGGGTTGAATTTATTTTGAGTGTTAAACTAAATGGTCGCGCTTGCTGCACAATTGTGAGAGAATCATTAATTACACGCTCCCCCGGTGCATGTCAGAGAGTGAGAGAGGACTCTTCATTGATCCATCTGGCGAAGAGGGCATGGGGGACACGTAAAAATGACTTCTCTAATCAATAGAGTCTCTTGCCTAGGATGCAGCTTCTCTATTATAGGCCCCACCCACCCTTCTGTCAGTCGATAGTTTGAGAAATGGACTGAACCGTTCTCCCTTTCAGCCACGGGAGCTACTGGGAGAGTTATGTCGTTATTCTTGCAGCTCTGTGTGTACAATGCATTTAGGCGGCGCTTGAAATGGAAATACAGAAGTGTCGGTGCTCACTATCCGACAGTGCCTGGGCTTACTATCCCACAGTGCCTATTTGCTGCTAAGAAGTGCAAGCACTCAATGCACTATGGGGCATATTATCAAGGGGGTTTATCTTCACTTTTTTGGCTTTAAAAGCCAAGAAAGCGGAGATAAAATTATCTCTTTATTACCTAGCTGTCGCTAACACCATTTAGCGACAGCTAGTAGGAGATAGTGACCATCCTTGGCCCTGCTTTGCATGTCAGAGTAATTTATCATTAATGACATGCAAAGTGGGCGTGCCACGATGTTAGCGACTGGAAACACTCGCTAACATCGCTATCTCCTATAACCAACTTTTGGAGATATTCGCACTAAGCGCGAATATCTCTAAAAGCTAACACCTGCCCTGAGCAGTTCTTAGCCATGTTATCCGATGGGAGGTGGATAACATGGCTAAGAGCATTAGCTCGGTAATGCATGAATATCGCTGACTTTTCAGCGATATTCATGCATTACGGCCGATTTTTATCGCATTTGCGATAAACCTTGGTAATACCAAGGTTTATCTCCAATAAAAATCGCCGCAGGTCAGCAATACATTTTTGTCTCTAGCCAAGCAATAGCGATAATTATCGCTATTGCTTGGTAATATGCCCCACTATCTTTGTTAAAAAGTGCCTGTGCCCTCATTTTTAAATGAGGTTCTTTATAATCTATAGTTTTGGTTTTGTATAGTGCAGTGGAGCACTTTACAAAGTAATTCAAAGTCTATAACTTGAAAATAACAATAACTTCAAAATGGCAAACTATCAAAACGATCTTTTAAAGTAGTGCCCTTGGCTGTTGGGCAAAAGGGGGTGGTGATGGACAGACCATCTGAACCAATCAAACACTCACACCCAATCAACAGATCTGGGTTTAATCCATCACCGTTCTTTAGCCCACTCTGCCACCCCAGTTCAGATATAGCCATAAGCAAATCAGTCTTACCCTGTGCCTCATGGGAACAGTCCAGCCAGAACTGCCAAGCCATGCCTTCCCTGGACCGGAAACAAGCTTCCGAGGACCGGTTTCTGGCATTTCAGCCGTCTTCAGCCCAGCTTGCTTGAATCCAGTGGCAAAGTGAGCAAGGGACTCACGTCTGAGCATAACTTGCCAACTTATGGTGAACAAAGTGGTACAAAAGGGGGTGATGATGGACGGAGCATCTGAACCAATCAAACACTCACACCCAGTCAACAGATCTGGGTTTAATCCATCACCGTTCTTTAGCCCACTCTGCCACCCCAGTTCAGACATGGCCATATGCAAATCAGTCTGACCCTGTGCCTCGTGGGAACAGTCCAGCCCGAACTGCCAAGCCATGCCTTCCCTGGACCAGAAACAAGCTTCCGAGGACCGGTTTTTGGCATTTCAGCCGTCTTCAGCCCGGCTTGCTTGAATCCAGTGGCAAAGTGAGCAAGGGACTCAGGTCTGAGCATACCCTGCCAACTTATGGTGAACAAAGTGGTACAAAAGGGGGTGGTGATGGACGGAGCATCTGAACCAATCAACCACTCACACCCAGTCAACAGATCTGGGTTTAATCCATCACCGTTCTTTAGCCCACTCTGCCACCCCAGTTCAGACATGGCCATATGCAAATCAGTCTGACCCTGTGCCTCATGGGAACAGTCCAGCCCGAACTGCCAAGTCATGCCTTCCCTGGACCGGAAACAAGCTTCCGAGGACCGGTTTCTGGCATTTCAGCCGTCTTCAGCCCGGCTTGCTTGAATCCACTGGCAAAATGAGCAATGGACTCACGTCTGAGCATACCCTGCCAACTTATGGCGAACAAAGTGGTACAAAAGGGGCTGGTGATGGACGGAGCATCTGAACCAATCAAACACTCACACTCAGTCAACAGATCTGTAGTGATGTTCTGTAGGCTCCTTACTACAAACATGCTGTTTTGTTTTCTTACTACAAACATTCACTTTTCCAGTGAAAGAAACTGTGCATTTTCACTTTTGTCACCGGTATTATCAGAGCAGTATTTTTATTTTTTAATGCCAATAATTAGTTTGAAGAAAAACCAAACGTGGTGATGGACGGAGCATTGACAATACAAACACTCACCCCAGTCAACTGATTCACCGTTCTTTAGCCCACTCTGCCACCCCAGTTCGGACATGGCCCTATGCAAATCAGTCTGACCCTGTGCCTCATGGAAACAGTCCAGCCCGAACTGCCAAGCCATGCCTTCCCTAGACCGGAAACAAGCTTCTGAAGATGGGTTTCTGGCATTCCAGCCGTCTTCAGCCCGGCTTGCTTGAATCCAGTGGCAAAGTGAGCAAGGGACTCACGTCTGAGCATACCCTGCTAACTTATGGCGAACAAAGTGGTACCAAAGGGGGTGGTGATGGAAGGAGCATCTGAACCAATCAAACACTCACACCCAGTCAACAGATCTGGGTTTAATCCATCACCGTTCTTTAGCCCACTCTGCCACCCCAGTTCAGACATGGCCATATGCAAATCAGTCTGACCCTGTGCCTCATGGGAACAGTCCAGCCCGAACTTCCAAGCCATGCCTTCCCTGGACCGGAAACAAGCTTCCGAGGTCCGGTTTTGTCAATACAGTACATTTTGGGTTCAGATTCTGTCCTCCCTCCACTTCATGACCGGGGCCCAGAAGCGTCTTCCCATCTCTCGTTTTTTAGTACCTTTAAAGTCATATAGGCAAGACTCAATGTTATGTATACCTAAGAATCTGGAGAGCCACATCTGTTAAGAGGGGGCTGTAACATCCTTCCAACGACCGAAATCTGGATTCTAAACACAGCAACCGACATAAAGACCAAGGCAGCCTCGTCCTCTATCAAAGCCAGTTTAGAATCTGAACCAAATAGCATCAATGCTGGGGATAGATCGATCTGAACTCAGACAAGACAGAGGTCCTCATCCTGGGCTCCTCACCCTCCGCTTGGGACGACTCCTGGTGGCCCCCCGCCCTGGGCAGCGCACCCAAACCGACAGACCACGCACGCAACCTGGGCTTCATCTTGGACTCCTCCCTCACCATGACCAGACAAGTCAACGCTGTCTCCTCGTCATGCTTCAACATCCTGCACATGCTACGGAAGATCTTCCGGTGGATCCCCACCGAGACCAGGAAGACAGTCACCCAGCCCTCGTCACCAGCCGACTGGACTACGGCAACGCTCTCTACGCCGGAACCACCGCCAAGCTCCAGAAGAGACTCCAGCGGATCCAGAACACCTCAGCCAGACTCACCCTCGACATCCCACGGCACAGCCACATCTCCGGACATCTGAGAGACCTGCATTGGCTCCCCGTCAACAAAAGAATCACCTTCCGCCTCCTCACCCAGGCACACAAAGCCCTACACGATCAAGGCCCCAGCTACCTCAACAACCGCATCAACTTCTACGCTCCCAAACTACATCTCCGATCAGCCAGCCACGCCCTCGCCGCCGTCCCCCGCATCCGAAGAATGACTACGGGAGGAAGGTCCTTCTCCTACCTGGCCGCCAAGACCTGGAACTCCCTACCGACCGACCTGCGCCTGACCCAAGACCACCTCTCCTTCAGGAAGAAGCTCAAGACCTGGCTATTCGAGCAGTAGCAGCACTCCCCCCCCCCCCCCTAGCGCCTTGAGACCCTCCGGGTAAGTAGTGCACTATATAAATGCCTGTGATCTTGGGACCTAGCAGCCCCTCCCAAAATTTCATAATAGCATCCATAACTGGGCGCAACCGGTCGCACGTAACAAACATATGTACTAAGTCTGCTTGGCCCGTATTACATCTCGGGCAGCGATCATCATTCCTAATACCCCATGCAAATAATTTAGCCGGCGTATGATACAAATTAAAAACAGTTTTAAAACTGAGCTTGTAAATTAGAGGCCCAAAAAAGCTTTTTATTTAAACATAATGCTAGATCCAAATCAACATCCGGATTCCCCAGTTTAATTGCCCAGTCACTTTCCACCTTTCCTACATCGTCCTGAATCCTCGAGACCAGAAAATTATAAACCACTTTATTCTTCCTACAACCTCTAGCAAGGGCCTCGACCACCTGCAAATCTACCAGCGGCTTCAATTTAGGTCTATGAGCCATTAAGACGCGAGAAATTTGATAAGCCACTGATTAGCAGGAAAACCATACCTCCTTTGCATATCCTCAAAACCAATTATCCTATCTCCTTCCATTAAGTCTCCAATAGTCTTAACCCCCAAACCCTTCCATACCTGTAGATTCCTATCCTTTCTTAACTGAGGGAAGAGACTCGAGTTTTCCAGGTGAAGATAAGGATTCATTTTAGGGAAATGAACACATTTTAAGATTGTTTTCCAAACCAGCCAAGCCCCATGCATGGCCTTAAATCGAGCCTTCTTATAGAACCTGTATTCCAATTCCGTCAACAGAAGACCGGTTGCTTTCCCCCAACAGTATCTTAAAAATTGGGGGGGGGGGGGAGACCCTGACTATCTGAGTTAGCATTTTCTCCCACAGAACCAGTATCACATTGGAAAAAGATAGACAGTTGGATCAGGAGGCATGACCAATGATACAATCTGAGGTTTGGAAGTGCCATCCCGCCCCTTTCCCTCGGTAATCACATAAGGCTCGTAGATCGTCTAACCTTTCCATACTGCCATATGAACCTAATGAAGACGGACTCAAAATGTTTCATAATTTTCTCATCAATAAATAGGGGCATGGCTCTGAACAGGTACAGCACTCTGGGAAACATTAACATTTTTAACGCATTAACCCTCCCTACCAAAGAAAGATGCAAGACATCTAACCTTTTTAGTTCAGCCTCTATAGACTTAATTATGGGGGGGTAGTTCTCTTCCACTATCCTTCCCACTTAAGCATTGATCTTTACCCCTAAATACACAGCAGAATCCACATATCTTGAATCGGATTTCAGAATATTCTTTGAACAAATTATCTGTGTTTTGGATTCATTCAAAAGATAACCAGATCCTTGACCAAAAGCCTTGGCCATCTGTACCAACACCGTGTGTGCCTGCTGAAAATTCATCGTAATAACAGCCAAATCATCAGCATATGCTAAAATATTATTAAGATGACCGTTAAAAATCACTGGGGAAATTCTGGGGCACTCAAATATTTTCTGAATAAGAGGATCAATGTACAAAGAGAAACGGATGGGGGAGCAGGGACAGCCCTGACGCGTCCCTCTCCGTATCATAATCTTATCCGATTTCTCCCCCATAACCATAACTCTTGCCACTGGGTCCAAATACATAGCCTTAATAGCTCTGATGGATGATATTCTGCCCAAAACCCCTCCCCGCCAATATACCCCAGAGAAAGCTCCTACCAACCCGATCAAAGGCCTTCTCTGCGTCGAGCAGGACCATGGCCATCCCACCCCCCGTGGCTTACTGGGCGTCAAACAAGGTTATAGCTCTACATGTGTGATCTGTGGTGCCACGCCCAGGAACGAATCCATGTTGCCACGGGGAGACAAGACCACTAATGATCCTGCCCAACCTATACGCCCAGATCTTTCAGTAGAGCTTAGTATCGGCATTGATAAGGGATATTGGCCGGTACGACCCTGGTTTCTCAGCTGGTTTCCCTTTCTTATGAAAGATTATGATGTTGGTTTCTTTCCACGAGTCCGGAACCACCCCTGAGTACAAAATCCCATTAAATAAATCCACCAACAGAGGAACAATCTTGCGTTCCATAGCTTTGTACACCTCCAGGGGGATCCCGTCAGGGCCAGAAGCTTTCCCAGGCGCTAACTCCCGCAATGCAGATAGAACTTTGGCAAACGTGATATCTTTATCGAGATCCGCTCTTGTTGCATCATCCAGACTAGGGCCACTATCAGAACACCCCTCCACCTGGTTGCCAACCGAATTGTCCTCTTCATACAGTTTCTTGATAGAAGTTTTTAAACACCATCAGAACATCCTTTACATCCGTAAACATTTTCCCATCCTCCTCTATAGATGTGATCACATTCTTTGATTTTTCCTGTCTTAGTCGAAAGGCAACAGCTCTACCCGCTTGCTCCCCCGTTTCGTACCTTTTAGCCCTTGAAGATTGAAAATCCCTGATCGCCTTCTGCGTAACCTCTTTCTGTAACGCCGCTTTGACCGCCAACAAAACACTCTGGCTAACCTCACCATCCCCACCTGAGACAATATCCTTTATATGTTGTTCCTCCGCGATGACGAGCTTACCCATTAATTTCTCTACCTCCCCCCTGTCCTCTCTTCTGAGCCGGGCTGAACAACTGATCGTCTCTCCCCTTAAAGCAGCTTTAAAAGCCTCCCACACCCCGTTCCGGAACGTGCTATACCTATTGGCCGCAAAAAATTCTCCAACCCAGGTATTCAAATGCTCTACAAATCTACTATCTGCCAGCAGTCTTCTTTCAAATGTCCAGTTTACTTTAGACCTTTCCAACCTTCCCAGATCATACTTTAACATCAGAGGGTTATGATCTTAAAAAACCCTAGGTAGTTTACAGATCTCGACTTTTTCGGATTCTGATACAGAAACAAAGAAGTAGTCTAATTTTGAATACTTCTGAGACGGATTTGAGAAGTATGTATAGCCTGCGTTCAGGAGCTCCTTAGCTCGCCATATATCCTGCAGCACATGCGAGTTGATCAAAGCCTGGACTGTCTTAAAAACTTGGGGTTTTCTCCCCTGATACGATATTCCATTACCCCATTCAGATGAAATATTTAAATCTCCAGTAAAAACCAGGGGGGTAGGCCAATTGGCTAGCTCTGTTTCTAAAAAATCAAAGATTTACGGATCGTCATCATTAGAACCATATACACCACAAATAGTAAAGCCCAGCTTCATTTCCATTATCACCCATCTTCCATTGCTATCAGTTTTCACTCTCCTAACTTTTCCTAGAGCTTTTCTTCCTAAGATAGCTACCCCCCTAATATTTGATGATTGTGTCGTACAGGCCAACAAATCAAATCCATTTATAAAAAGCAGATTTCTCTTTGACCAGGGGAGGTGGGTCTCCTGAAGGCAGAGAAGGTCTATTCTGTTATGCTTCACCACATATAGGAGTTTCTGCCTTTTCCTCCAGTCGTTCAACCCCCCCACATTCATTGTGCAAATACTAATGTTCACCATCCGATTGAGTGAAACAACCTATACCAAAAGCCTGCTCAAATATCTTTTTCTTCGCTAACACTCTTTGTCAAAGACCAATAAGACCAATAAAGCACCATTCCCTTCTTTTTTAATTTTTTGCCACACCCCGCCCACCCCTCCCTCTCCCTCTCCCTCTCCCTCTCCTACCCCAAAACACCCACACTCTCTACAACCCTCCCCCCAAGCCCCCTTCCACCTCCCACCCACCCTACTCTGTGAAGCGCGCAGACCTAGTCTGTGAATGTGATGGTGCACGATGTGTGGTGAAGGCTAGCTTAAATCAAATCACCCAACAGCCTACCAACCCGAGGAGCCCAACGAATTCCATTTCACCCAAACCATCAAACATTATATCCTCCAAAATATAATCTAGCTGTAAAGTCCAAAGTCATACCGTAGTCACTAGCCAATAGCCCGGTCGGGCAACATTCATCCTAGTATACTAGCGTCCTATGGCATCCAAATATTCCTTCGTTTAAACTCGGAGGAGAAATACACGGTTTTCCCATCATTGACAAATTTCAGCTGTGCCGGGTTTATTAAATATGCCTGCAGCTTCTTGTCCTGAAAGGGCCTAATCAAACATCTTAGCCGCCAACGTCTCTCCACCGTCGCGTGGCAGAAATCCGGCCTTACGAAAAACAAAAACCCATCACAGTCCCTTTTTGCGTTAGGTCTTGCTAAGTCCGAGATAGCTTGGCGCAGGATAAAATTTCCTAGAAAAATCAATATCGCCCTAGGTTTACCCCGCTCCTTCGCCTGCCTGCTGACTTTAAAAGGGGTGCGGTGAACTCTCTGCAACTCTGTAGCCCAATTCTAGCTGGTGAGCTCGGGGAATGCCTTTTCAAAAAGCTTGATTATAAATGCCCTGACATTGACCCCCTCTGCTCCCTCCGGAATTCCCAGGATCCTCAGGTTGTTCCGGCGGAGTCTGTTCTCCATCTCCTCTAGCTTCCATTGTATATGAACAACCTGAGAGCATTGCGCGTTCACCTTGGCAACTGCCTCCTCCACCTCCGCCTCCGTAGACACAATTCTATATTCAAGGTTTGAGACTCTATCACCAGTATTCACACAAGCCTTAGACAGCTTCCTAATGACGCCCCTCATTTTCCTCATCGCAGCCTGAGATTTACGATTTTCCTGTCGTGTCTCTTCCCTATGGGCAATAATTTCCTGGTGAATTGTTTCCAATAAAGTCATTTGTGCCATCTCGATATCCGGACTGCCATGTACCGGCAGCGGGGCAGACTGATCCAACTGTAATACACATTGGGGGTCCCCCAGGTCCTTTACCACAGCTCCAGGTGCTTTCAGTGCAGTAGCCGGCTTCTCCAGCTCCAATTCGCTCTCTGAGTCCCCAAAGGAGCTACAGTCCCCCTCCTCCTCATCCTCAGACCACTCCACACCATCCGAGGCCGAAATGAAGGCTTCGCTCTGAGCCCCCTCCTACCTCCGCCAGCCTCATCTCCTTGTTCCAGAAGAGCTAACTGCTCCCTTCCTCCGATAGTACTCCCACCTTGTGCCGGTAATTGTAGCTGAGAATCGGCAAGGGACCCAGCTGTCTCCCTCAAAGATGCTACAGAGTCTCCAGAAACAATTCTCTCTTTTGGCGACTCCACCTTGCCCTGTGCAGCAGCCTCCATCAAGGGGGTCTCACTAGCTAGGGGGATAGTCCCATCAACCTCGCCATCCGTATCCACCCGGCGTATTTGCTGAGTCTTAATGGCAGTCTTAGTGTCAGTGGCACTGGCTTCTAATATCACGGATACATCTCCTGTTATTGTCCTAGGAACCGCCTCCGGTTCCTTCTCCTTACCGGCTTTGATGAACATGTCAGCAATCGAGGCGGTTGCCTGCCTGATCCGGGCTACGGTCTGCTGCTTTCCTTTCAAATTTTCCCGCGTCGGTGATTGCTCTCCTGTAGCTTTAACTGCACACTCCTCCTGCAGATTTTTCTTTTTCACCGCTGCTTTGGACGTTTGGTTTAATTTTGGAGCCATACTCTCCCACAAGGCTCCCTTCTGCAAACCAAACCTGCTCAAATGCACAGGTAGTTTGGAGTCCACTCACTTCGTCCCCTGCTCAGAACTCCTGCGGTACCGAAGCCTTCTCACACGGCTCCGCCCTCCGACAAGCGTCCGACACTGCTGGCTGGGAGAGAGAGCTGCTAACACGGCTGTTAGCTCTCGCAGCAATCGGGATGCTGACCCACAACAGGAAAGCGACGTTATCATGCCTTGGGACTATCCTGCTTTCTCGCCTCCGTTCCAATCCAGAATCCACAGTACGGTACGTAATACTTGACTAGGGCTGCATACAGTTAGGCTCCTCTCTACTGCCGGCCCTCACCACACCGCTGCAACAGCCACTACTAAGCGGCCGCCATCTTGCTTCCCTTCTTGATTTGTGGTATATTTGATATTTTCTTCTAGTCGACAGCTAATGGGAGAATTATTAGCCAGATGGCTTTTTTGATGCTTATTATCTCTTCCAATATCGCTGGTAGGGAGCTTAATTTGCCAATTGTCAATGTGCCACAAGCACAGGATCCTTGCAATGGTGAGTGGATAGATTGGACTCATATTATTAGATCTGTTAGTCTTTCCAGCTTGGTGTTTTTTTATTTTTTATTTTTTTATTTTAAAAGATATTTATTTCGATTTGCACAGGTTACCCAGCTATATGCCTACAACCCTGGGGCCGGCAGCCTTCGATTAAAGGATTTTATCTCAGAGAACACAGCCTTTACGCCGACATCCCGGAGGACTGCCAGCGATGTAGGATTTATTACATATGAGCGAACCAGTGCATGCATAACATTTGAACTAAAACTATGTATTTTAACTAGCAAAGCAATACTCACAGAACTAGAAAACACCCCCATCCCCCCTGCCATGCCATAAAGCTCAAAACCCAAGATCTGCCCTCCTCTCATTTACCTGTGAACGTCTGTCGCATACCCGCTCCTTCCCAACCATATGGTCTCTTGCACCAGAATGCTCAGGGAGTCACTAGAAGGAATCCAATATAGCAATACATAATAGATACGATCCCCATCACAGCGTTAAACAAAAAGGGTTATTCGTGCATTTCGCTCTGCCCGGAAGTCAGAACCTCCCTGTTCCAGCCAGCTCACAAAGGGCACCCACACATCCAGAGGTCTAGATCTACTAGGCAGTAAATCCCAATAGTTTGACAGTTGATTTTTGCAGTATGTGACCGCATTGATCTATTCCGCTAATATAGGCTGGTGTGATTTTTTCCAGTACATCGCTACCTGACGTTTTGCAAGCATTAACAACATGGACGCCAGCTTGTGAAGACCCTTTGGAATTTCCAATACAAAGCCCATTAGTGCCACAAGTGGATTAGACTGTAGTTGGACATTGGTAATGTAACTGATGTGGCAAAACATTTTTGACGAAAAGTACGATATTGGTCTGTAGTACCAGGCTAAATGTGTGAACGTGGCCACTTGGGCCCCACATCTCCAACACCTTGTATCTGATTGTATACATATTCAATGCAATTGTAGCGGTGTACGATAAACTCTATGCAAAAAATAAAATGTATAAGTCGTAACCTATAATTAGGCGAAAGGTGTTCCAGTTGTGTACAGCAGAATTTCCACTGATTATCCGTAATGGAAATGTCAGATTCCCTCACCCAGTCTGCTTTTGAGGTACTTGAAATAATGGGGGATGCCTCTTGCGTTACACTGCAAATTCTCGTTATCAATTTACGAGGGGACTGATTTGATACAATATTCTCCAATGCTGGTAATGGAGTCGGAGCAGTCGGGAACTCAACGTACCTTGCCTTGCATGCCGCCCTAAGTTGATAATGGGGCAACATATCTGAGGCTGAGGTAAATTGTGGTTCGCACATCGGTTGAAGAGACAGGAATGTATTACCTGGGTACAGGTCCCATCCCGTCGTTAAATTATGACCACTTGCCCGTTTGGTGGTAGCCTTATCTGTTAGTGGGCCTATAAGCGGGTTACCTCCCAGTGGCATAGACGGAGCATATCATTCTTTGTGACCTGCCCTCTTTGCGATGCTTCTCGAGGCCCATTGTGTTATTTCCACATTATTTATTTCCGAGTGAGATCGTTTATAAGGATTATATACTGCTACATTAAGTGGGGTGGGCGCAGTTATATCAATTTCTATAGCCACATGAGGTTGATATGGAGTTGGGTGCTGCCAATAATGCAGATACTGTGCTTTTGCACTATAAGCATAAAGCTGAAAGTCTGGGGCCCCTAGGCCACCCTGAGAGAATGGTAGAGTTAGCAAATTCCAAGACACCTGAGGTTGCCTACCTCCCAAACCAGTTCAAGGATACACGTGTGGAGTCTTTTAAAAAAGTGTGTGTTGAGTGGCATAGGTATGTTTACAAATAAATATAGAAGTTTGGGAAGAATCACCATTTTTGTTATTGCAATACGTCCCATTAGGGAGAGTGGCAGTCGTTTCCATCTCTGTATCTTACTTTTCCGTAGTTGGCTAACCATATTTCCTGTGTTGATCTACTTAACCATATCCCCAGGTATTGTGTTTCGCCCACTGAAAAGAAAAGTCAGTTTCACATTGGTTGGTGTGATCTGTGAGTGGTAACAGCACTGATTCTGCCCAATTAATCTGCACCCCTGTTAGACCTCCGTATCTAATAAGTTCTCTCATGACTATGTCAAAATTGTCCTTTGGATTAACTAAGTAGATTGTCATGTAATCCGCATACATGGATATCAATAGCCCTCTAGATGTGAAACCAATGCTCCGTTGTGTGTGATGTTGCCGAAGCCTTGCAATCGCAAATACCAATGGTGACAGATGACAGCCCTGCCTTGTCCCCCTCATGATGACAAATAATTCCGATATCTGTCCATTTACCGTCACCCTCGCCGTTGGATTGGTATATATTATTTGAATTTGTTTAATAAAAATGGGTCTGAGTCCCATCCCGGTCAGTAGGGCAAAAAGGAACTTCCACTCCAGAAAGTCGGACGCTTTTGTAGCGTCCAATAATGCTGCTACCGCCTGGACATGGGGAGCTAAATAATACTGCAAACCAAAGATCACTCCTAGGTTATGTGCTGTTGATCTACCCGTTATAAACCCAGATTGGTCTGGTAATGCTATCTGTGGAAGCATAGGCTGCAATCTGTTGGCAAGAAGTTTGGCATACATTTTTGCTTCCAAATTAATCAATGATAGTGGGCGATAAAAGGCCGGTTTAGTGGGGTCCTTGTCAGGTTTTAATAAGGTTATTATTGTGGCTTCTCTAAGAGTAGGGGAAATTACACCTGTTTTCATCACCTCCAAATATACCTGTAGCAAGCGGGGGGGCAACAACATCTACGTATTCCTTATAAAAGGCTGCAGTAAGCCCATCTGCTCCCGGAGATTTGTCGGCAGGCATGCCAGTTATTACTTGCCTCACGTCGTCTACTGTGATAGGCCGTTCCATGTATTCTCTAGCACCATTATTAAAGCATGCCAGTGCTACAGTGTCTAGATAATCTGTAATGTCTGATTGTGCTGGGTTTGTATGAGAGGTGTACAATGATTGGTAAAATTAGGTCATAGTATTGTCCTGCGGATCGGGGATCGGAGCAGACTTGCTCGCGTTTTCCCAGCTCGGTCTCCTTCTCCATATCGTCTGGCCTGAGTATATTTATGCATATATGCTGTTTCTTTCTCCGCCTCCTCCTGGAATTCTGTTAATTTTGACCTCAGTTGAGCCTTAGCATCAGTGGAAGGATTCACTTGGATTTCACTTTCTAAGTCCTTAATGTCGCGCTCCAGCTTTTGTAGTGTGGTACGTATAGCCCTCGGTACCCCCGACTTTAGCTCCATGCAATGTCCCCTAGTGACCACTTTGAAAGCCTCCCACAGTGTCCTGGGCGAATCCACTGATCCTTCATTTAGCTCAAAAAATTCGACTAGTTTCCCTCTAAGTTCTTCATGAAAAACCTGATCTTGTAGTGATTTTGATGGGAATCTCTAGCGGAACGGTTGTATGTACGGCGGTGGAATTTGCAGTTTTATCTGTGTGGGTGCATGATCAGAGAAGGTGCATGTGTAGTGTGTAGCTTCTGTGACCCAGGAGTGTAAGTTCCTAGAGATCAGCCAATAGACTAATCTTGACCAAGCGTTCCGATGTTATGTCACGCACGTGCCCTTTCTAGTCGTCGCGTGAAGAGTTCTCCATGTGTACACCAATTGTAAATCTTCTATAATACCTAACAACATCTCTCCTGCCTTAGGATGGTGTTCTCGAGTCGCACCCTGACTGTCTGCTGTAGGTGACAAAATGACATTGACATCTGCCCCGGATATTATCGCCACCTCTCCCAGTGCCTGGATTTTCTGCCAGATGTGCTGAAAGAATGCCGGGCTGTCCGTGTTAGGCTGTAGGTGTTTACGATCATAGCTGGAGCGTTGGAAAGTGTACCTTGGAGCAGTATATATCTACCTTCACTGTCTATCATGGAGTGATGTGTCTTCCATTGTAGTCTTCTACGTATTAGTATTGCTACACCTCATGAATAATTTGAGTTTTTGGCTTCCACTACCTCCCCCCATCTGTTATGTCTGAGCGTGTTTGTAGCTGCGGACGCTAAGTGGGTTTCTTGTAATAGACATATGTCAGCCTCATGCCTAACTAAATAAGAGTGAATCAGTCTGGCCTTCCTACGGTCATTTAAGCCCCTAACGCTCCATGAGAGACATGTGATGGCTGTCATGATGGATGCAAGTGAAATGCATACAAGTGAACGCCCTTACTCACCAGCGTGTCCAATGTGAGTTCATCAGCTCGCACAGCTATGGCAGCGTGGGATGCAATGAATTCCCATCCTTGGGCGAACGACTGACAGGCATAAGAGCGATCCAGGTACAACTGACTCGTTAGCCTCGGCATTTGACATGGCAGGTATGTTAAACAAAACAAAGTTCCCTCTCCCCCACCCACACCAACTCCCCAATTAGGTTGGGAATTTCCCTCCCTCTCCCCCGTAAACAGTAAACAATCAGTCCACAATAGCGAACTTAAGGGGATCATCCCATAGGGGTACGTGAGGCCGCCGGCAATACTCCAATACACTTTTGGTAGGGGGGGCTGAGTACATAACATGCAGCCTTGGTCCATGAATCAACCAGTTTTACATACCCATTCAACCAGGTAATACATCCTATTCAACTAACTTTTGGGTAAAACGTTTTTTGATAGTCAAACAGCATAGCCATGGCTACAGAGAGTACACAGAAATTTAGCACCACATTTGAAATGTAGCAAACACTTATCTGCTTTTCCAGCGATTATGTCCAAGACCATCAATCATTGTCACTTAAAGTTCTTTCAGTCTGTGAATCATTCATTGTTGCTTGTTTTTTGCCCACTGCTTCAGGTATGCAAGAGCGGCTTTAGCGTCTGTAAAAAAGGTAGGTTTCCCATGGCTCTGAATTCTCAGTTTGGCCGAATAGATCAAGGCGTGCCTGGTGCTGATCTGTTGGAATTTTTTCTTCTCAGGAATGAACTCCCTATTGGCCGCTTGTACTTGTAGCATCAAGTACGGGTATAGAGCTATGTTATTTCCTTGGTATTAGATATCTCCCTTCTCCCTGGCGAGTCTGAGAATTGTATCTCTATCTCTACAGTTCAGTACTCTTGCCAGAATTGGTCTCGCCGGGGCTCCTGGTTTTGGTCGTGGTCCCAATGTGCGATGTGCACGTTCAATTAGGAACATAGCGGATAGGTCTGGCCCTAAGATAGCCCTCATCATCTCCTCAATGTACTTCTCCATGTTTTGGATATCCGTAGTTTCTGCTATCCCTGTAATTTGAGCATTATTCCTCCTCGATCTAGCTTCCAAATCCTTGTTCTTCTGTTTTATTAACTGTAGTTCTCCATCCATTACTCGCAGTTTCTTGTCCACTTCCGTTCGTCCTTCTTCCTTTTCCATAATTCTTGTCTCCATTACGCTCATGCGACCCTCCTGTTTCTCTACACATTGCATTATTCTGTCCATTCTCTCTGCAGCGAGTCCATTTTGGAGTCTATCCCTTGAAGACTAGATTTCAGGTCTTTAAACATTGCCCTTACATCATCTTCAGGTGGTGGGTTTGCAACTCTTTCTCCGGGCTGTTCCTGTTGACCGGCATCACTGTCTGCAGATTTGTTGGATTTCTTGTCAAAGTTAATTTTCGGCTGGCGTGTTTCTGGTTTCCCCATGTTGGTTCTCTATGCCTGCTGAATTATACTTTGCAGTGTCAATAACCCAGTCCTGTATACTGTGTGCTCCTTCCCTGTGTTGTTAGCGATGCACCACTTAGGTAGGTATCCCAGTGCACTCCCCGGACTCTCCGTCACTGACGCCTACCGCCGACACCCCTGTGGGCCACACAGAGTTACAATCTCAGATTTTCATCCCGTGGAATGGTAAGTAGACTGTCTTCACTCCTCTGAACCTGCCCACGCAGATGCAGTCCACACCTGCAGTCCCCGCCATGGTCTTCCAGTGACTACGCAACCCAATTCCCAGCTGACAGCATGATGAGTCTCACACTAACGGCAAGTTCACTTGGCCAATGCAGGCCTCTGGCCACTGCAACTAGACCCATACAGTACAAATTCGTATCAGGATGAATTTGCGACCATGTAGCGTTTTATAGTGCAGAGTTACAAGCCACAGATCGTGAGGCAGTGCAGTCCATATATTGTAACCCTTTTGCTCAGTGTCCATTGTTTCTCCTCCAGACAGGGGGTCACCCACTCTGCCTAATCTACCACTGACCAGACTTATTGCTGTACGTCCGTAAGTGCCACAAGTGAAGTCACCAGTCAGGGCGTTTGTGGTGTTTCAAGCCGGTCTTTTATCGACACCAAATCGCGCTCTGCCCTATCCGGAGGTCTAGCAGGGCAGAAGGACTCTTAGTAGGGTCCCCAATGTAATGGGTACACTCAACTCCTATAAGTGTCTCTTGTGAAAACCGGAGAGGCCGCAAGCTCCGAGCCGTATCTCTGCATTAAACCAGGCCACCCTCCACAAAATGCAGCAGCGCGGGTGTTGCTCAAGTCTGCCACCGTATAGCGCTAGGGGCCAGGTGCTTGCTCTGTTGGTAGCACATCCGTGTGGTGCGGAGCCAACGTGTTTCATTTCGTGCCACCACACTCCTGTAGCACTTCTCCCATAACAGCAGGAGACTCCTCACCTTACATCCTGATCCGTGACTCCCGGCTGGAGCACTCCGAGTCAGCTTTACCACCCGACTTCAGTACAGTCGCACAGCTCGCACAGAGGCAACGCCCTCCGTCCCCTTCCTCATTCAGACTCCATTGTCCCGGGGGATCCTGGTGTCCGGTGATTGCCACCTCTCCTCACCAATGGCGCAGTCGCGTGTGCCAGTCCGCCAGTGTTCCGGTTCCGCATACCGGAGTTACTCCAAACTTTAGGCCCCGACTTTCTACAGTAAAATTGCAGGTAGGCCTCTCCTCGGCAGTGCAGTTCCGCTCAATGTTACATCCAAGTCGCCTGAAGAAACAGGATTTCAGCTACCAGGTTCGAATTGGCATCACTTTTACAGCATCGGAATGCAGTCTAGCATGTCATGAGCGGATATATTATGGATATTTCAATCTCGTCCGGCACAGCTGCTCTAATGTGCGGCCATTCTGCAGCACAGCGAAGCCACGCCCCCCTTTCCAGCTTGGTGTTAATGCCTGAAATATAGGACGCTATTATATTCATTTGATCTATTTGGATATCCAGTTTGTCTGATTGTATTATAAATGCTTCTGTTGAGGCTTGTAGGTTATGTAGTAATGACATATAGAGGCCACACAGGGCACTCAGTTCATCATTCAGCTGCCTTTGTGCCATTTTCAGTCTAATAATTATTTGACTGCTTTGGTTGATATTTTGCTGAGTATTTGAGTGTGGTCAAGGGAAGTAAAGATAGGTATCAAAAGAAGTTTGGGCGAACGTATCGTTGTAGTTGTTGGGACATTTATCAAGTATCACCACTTCGTTTTCTGTTGTCATGTTGTGATTGTTTTTTTCTCTTCATCCCTTTAGCTTCGCTCGCCTGAGTAATCATTTTTACTTCTGTGGCCTGTAGGGGATCCTCTTTGGTTGAGAGGGTGATTGATGTCAATCAAGAATTCTCAAGGTCATCCTGAAGTGCCTGTATAGCAGCTTTTATCCCCTGGGCAATATCCAGTTTGGTGTGACTCTAGGTGTGGAGTGTGAAAGCTTTACCTCATCCATGTGTGTGTTCATTTTTGGAAAGTTTGTGTTTATTTTCTTGTCTTTGTTGCTTAGGTTGCTTTCATATAGTCTATGTTGTGGTGAGATGCCTGTCTCACTCCGTTTGTTCACCTTGTTGATACCTCTGTTTCTACTGTGGGGGCAGGATCTGTAGGTTCTGCGGCATAGACCTGGCTTTGTGGTTATGGTTTTTGGGTTTGGATTGTTGTTGTCTATTTTGTTGGACCCTTCTTTTGTGAGTAGGACATCTGGTCCCTCTGAGTCTTGATCACGGCAATACTGTTGGTCGTGTAGTGCTTCTATTTGCTTCTCTTGTTGAGTTAGATTTTGTGATAGTCTCTGAGGGGTCAGTGGTGTCAAAAGGCCCGTGACCACTCCAGGCATTGAGTTGAGTGCAACTCCTGGGTCTTTGAGAAGCGTAAATTTGAAACTTATATTTACTTTCCCATTTGAGTGCCCTTTACCAAACAGGGTTAGTATCAACAATATAGGGGGCTCTTTGTTTGTTACATGATTCGCTTATTTTTGTTATCTTGCTCGTATTTGATATGTTTGATGCCCGCTTCTGTTAGGATTATTCTGCCCTGGCAATTGCCTAATTTTTTCTGATCTCATTTCTTTTTAGGCACCTCTTGAAGTGGACCTTTCAGGCATTACTAGTGTTTTCCTACGTTTCTGCTTATCATGTGACACTTGTTGTTAGTGTGCTCTCTGCTGATGGTTTTGCTAGTGGCAAAGTGGCTGCGGCTGGAGTCTGGATGTGGAACTGGTGTCTTGGATTGGAGCGGACCCAATGGGTGTGCCCACAAACTGCACCCAGACCTATCTGGGCCTCTTCCATGGGCTACCTGAGGCACACACTTTGCTGCAGTTGAATATAGCCACAGTGCTCGCAGCTTGGATTCTCTACCCCACTGGATCCTCCTGCTGCCACTCCTCTGACACACCCACCCTTGGGGGATCAATTGGTCCCATATTCCCTTTCCAGTTGCGCTTCAACCTCCCCATCTCCTCACCTCTTCGCTTCCAGGCTTGCTGCTGTCTCGATACTCCTTGATGTGGCTGAGTCCGGTTGAGGCAGGCCCTCCTGCATCGCTGCTGCACTCCTGGACTCCTGGGCTCCCAGACTGCCAAGCTGGCAGGGAAAGGCGGATGGAGGAATGGCATCTGGTAGAAAACACCCGATCAAGGCCCCAGTATTGCCTCCTCACTCTTAGGCTCTTGGGCTGCCGAACTGGGCTGGCCACTTGCCCAGGCGAAGGGCGTGAAGGAACCTGGCCAGACGGGACTTGTGGGTGGCATGGTCCGCCAAACAGAAGGCCAGAGATCATACCTGCTCTGAAGCCAAATACGGACCCCAAAGAGACACCTCTACCTCCTCTGACACACTCCTCTGCTCCTCCACTGCTCAAGAACTGCATCCCAATGTCACTTCCTCTACCAAATAGTAGGTTCCTGCTTGGCAAACACTCTTGACCAAAGCATTTCCCCCCCACAACACCCCCGGCACTGGTGGTAAGAAACTTTGGAGTTCTGTTTGATTCACACCTTTCCTTTAACACCCAGGTTTCTTTGGTGGTAAAATCCTATCTTGCCTGCTGAGGAGATTTTGACAACTGATTTCTCAGGAAGGGCAGTTCACAGTGGTTAGGGCTCTGATACTATCACAGCTAGACTATGTACCCCAGAGTACAAAGTCCAGCGTTTACAGGTGATACAAAATATGGTGGTCCCCATATTGAACAAGCTACTGCAGTACCCGTTTGAATTGTTTTTCCTCAAGTAGCTTCACTGGCTCCCAGTGTTTAAGCAGATAACGTTCAAAGCTCTAACCCTGACACATTAAGCCCTACACAACAAAGGGCCATTATATTTTAATGAGAGGATCAACGTTTGCAGTCCAAGGAGAGCGTTGCACTTGGGTCAGGCTGGGCTGTTAACAGTACCCCCACTTCAGAAAGAAGTGGAGAGGAGGTCCTCCTTTACAGTGCTGCCTACAGGTTTGTGGAATCAGTTGCCTAACAAGATGAGACTACTTAAATAGGAAGTGAGTTTAAAAAAAGCACTTAAAACATACCTCTTCAGCCTTTATGGTATTGGTTGACTGGCTGAGGTCTGCTCTTCTGTTTGAGCCATTGATGCTGAGTGCTGGGACACTCATAAAGTTGTCAAGGGCTATACACATCACGTTCATTCATTTATTCATATCTGCAGCAGTGTTTAAACTCAGCACACAGGCACTTGAGGCTGGTCCTTGAAGTAAATCAATGGCTGCTTGTACAACAGTTTTCTTATGTTTTATCGTAGCTACAAACAAACCTTGACTCTTTAAAGGAGTTGAGGCACCTCATGTGTATTCTTAAGTGTTTCACTTCATAAGTTGAGGTAGCGGAGATAACTCTTGATACTTTGCCTCAGGCATGATATTTTTTATGCACCACTGTCAATTATGAATGGTTTGGAACACCCATTTATTGTTAGGGTGATCTTCGGACAATGTTTAAATATTTGTTGTGCTTTTTCATGTCGATGTTTCTTCACTTCAAATTTTTCCTCATATTCGACCAGTCCGATATGTGCATTCCTTTCTGAAGTAAACATAGACATTTCACAACTATCATAGTCACTTTGACCAGAGAGTGATCGTGAGGAATTCTTTGTCGATGATTTAGACAACAATCCACTTTGTTTGGTGTCATTTGCCTCAGTTGATGTGACCGATTGACCTTGTGGGAGTGCATCAAACGTCCCAAAGGTAGCGTCTGGTCATCTATTTTGCCTTCATGCTGTGACGCATTTACTTTTCTCTTTGCCCTGAAAGTTGTCACAAAATGATTTGCTTTACCACAGCTGATGCATATTTGTCGAATTGCAGGGCATTTTCCTTCCTGTGGAAATCACATTCAACATCTGTAAAACGTTTTCTTCTTCTGTGGAGACATCACCTTGTGCCCCTCAGCCTTATACTTTGGCTTACTGTTCATGCTCATGACTGAAGCACTTTGAGCGCCTACATGTCAGTCGCTTGATGATCAGCATGCTTTTCATTACAAGCAGCCTTAAGAACTTGCTCAAAGCTCAGTTTCCTTCAGCATTCGCTGTCAAAAAGAATCTGACAGACATTCATTGATTAGTCTGAGGCGGGTAGATTCCCCATCATTCAATTCATTAAATTTACTGTGCTTCACCAGCACATTCAGTCCCTCAATATACACATCTTTGGTTTTACCGGGTCCCTAGTGTTCTTAACTGAATATGTATTTTCCCTAATCCACATTTGACATTGGATTAAATTTGACATTCAAGGCTGTTTTAATTTAATCATCTGTCACTTCACCTTCTTGTGGTATCGTTTTCTTGGCTTTTTTCACTCCTTCACAGTCCATATTCTTCAGATTCTTTATGTTTTTTATGATCTTTTTTAACTATTACATCTATGAAATATTCAAAAGTCTCAATCCATGCAGTCCATCCATTGCCAGTATTGTATTTCTTAGCTATATCAAATGCAGATGGTGGTTTTAAGAATGTAGCAGCCATATATACATTGTAGACAGTAGTTGTCTCTTAGGCGCCTCTTGTGGAACTTGATTGGGTAGAGTTTCTCTAGCACCTAGTGATGTGCTGACCTCGGGGTCAGCCTTTAAAACGTTTGTTGCTTGGATCTTGCCCTTGCTCTTCATTGGTGCTCCTTGCTTGAGGGCAGTCTAGCGAGTTGTTTTGGGCCCTTATACAGCAGCTTTGGTGGTTAGCCGGTTCTTCCAGAGCTGCTAAACTAGCACAAACCCCGAAACTCCTTCTGGGGCTGCTTTGCAGCATGTAATGGAACAATGATTCGGAAAGTAGATAAACCTTGTATACTACTAGTCCTTGAAAGCAGATAACATTACTTGGTCGTCATTGTGCTTAAATGTTTCTTCACAAACACTTGGTTAATATCTGCTTCATAGCACATGCATTTAAGTTTAATCTCTACTGAACTATTCTTGTGCACAGCTTCATAACCTGGTTTCAACCATCTTTAGCGTTCTTGCTCCATTTAGCATTTTTTTTGCAAAAGAGCGCAGTGCCTTATATATCCAGCTATTTCATGCAGTTCCTGGTCATCGACATGTAGACTTTCTTATTTTTTTAAAGTATTTTGTTACATTTTTTTTAATTGAAAGTACAAAAGATAAATACAGAGATAAGACACCTTTTCAATCACGTACCTCCCCTCCACCCTCCCTCCGCCCGACACTTAAAACATCAAAGTAGGCATTGGCTGATGAGTAGCCTATTACAGGTATTCAATGGCTAATGTATTGAGAGTCAAAAACACAGTGGAAAAAGGGTAGAGAGATGGAGAAACACCCAGGTTTCTTTGGTGGTAAAATCCTATCTTGCCTGCTGAGGAGATTTTGACAACTGATTTCTCAGGAAGGGCAGTTCATAGTGGTTAGGGCTCTGATACTATCACAGCTAGACTATGTACCCCAGAGTACAAAGTCCAGCATTTACAGGTGATACAAAATATGGTGGTCCCCATATTGAACAAGCTACTGCAGTACCCGTTTGAATTGTTTTTCCGCAAGTAGCTTCACTGGCTCCCAGTGTTTAAGCAGATGACGTTCAAAGCTCTAACTCTGACACATTAAGCCCTACACAACAAAGGGCCATTATATTTTAATGAGAGGATCAACGTTTGCAGTCCAAGGAGAGCATTGCACTTGGGTCAGGCTGGGCTGTTAACAGTACCCCCACTTCAGAAAGAAGTGAAGAGGAGGTCCTCCTTTACAGTGCTGACTACAGGTTTGTGGAATCAGTTGCCTAGCAAGATGAGACTACTTAAATAGGAAGTGAGTTTTAAAAAAGCACTTAAAACATACCTCTTCAGCCTTTATGGTATTGGTTGACTGGCTGAGGTCTGCTCTTCTATTTGAGCCATTGATGCTGAGTGCTGGGACACTCATAAAGTTGTCAAGGGCTATACAAATCACGTTCATTCATTTATTCATATCTGCAGCAGTGTTTAAACTCAGCACACAGGCACTTGAGGCTGGTCCTTGAAGTAAATCAATGGCTGCTTGTACAACAGTTTTCTTATGTTTTATCGTAGCTACAAACAAACCTTGACTCTTTAAAGGAG